>NC_089387.1:1217712-2435424 GCF_016767815.1 Penicillium digitatum
TTAGTTAGCTCTAGGGTAGGTATAGCAGCTTCGAATATAAGTCACGTTTACGGTTCTCTTTAATTATAGTAGCTTCTTTAGCAAGCTATATAAATTTAGTAAGGAAATCGGTGAAGTTATCCTTTGGCTTTATCATCAATTTATGGTATACGGTGTAGGCTTCGGCACGTCGATTCAGATTCGCGAATACAGTCTTTAGATAGATAATCATATCCTCGGCGTCCACGTATAGGTTACTTAAATCGGAACTTATTCGGGGAGCGATATATAGCTAAGTGTTACGCACTGCCTAACTGGTCACAGTTATGTTGGAGCTTCCCTGATTATACTTGCCTGTGCTGATCCTCCAACGTCAACGATCTGCCTCTCAACCGAGCTGTTGCTGCGCACAGTCTTATTCCAGCCTAAGTCCTTTTGAGGGTATCGAGGAACGATGCCAGGTAGAGCGCCGAGTAGATCTATACCGCAGTATTGGTCTGCTCGTAGGTGTTGTCAAGTGATAATATAGTTAATGAGTCAACGTGGTTCCAAAGGTAAACACAAGTAACAATGTAGGATTGAAGACGAAGAACTAAACTAAGTACATGATGGAGTGTCCTTATATCTCTGTCGAGATGTGTGGTGCCACCATGAGATAGGTACAAATGCCTCAATAGTGCCACCTCTGAAGCACCAAACGTTTCAGAGTTCTTCGCTTCCTACTCCCTGGGTGACTCCCCTGGAGTCACTGCTGGGGCCACGGTCACGTGATGTCCTTGTTGTCCCAAAGGGTGTTGCTGATGTATCGAGGTACATACACACCAGACTTTAGTCCAAGTCAGGGTGGATCATGCTCTTGCTCAGTGAGCATGATCGGGACTTCCTTTTCCTTCGATACCTGTGAACGCCAGTGTATACAGTGTTGCACGTGATCTGCTGACAGATAGATCTATTGGCTCTTGGTGGCCCATCTGTGTACCCGGTGGGGCACCACTGATTGGTGACGGGGTAGGTCCGTAACACTAAGCTTTGCCTTCACAACTATATATAGAGCTTACGGTGTATGGGTAATGCTTTATCGCCCTTATAACCGATTGACTCGATCATAATATCGCTTTCAACTCTTTCGGCCTAAAGAACAGTGACCTCGTCTTCGAGTTCACGAATCCTTTCCTTTAACTTCTAGTTTTCTCGAACGAGTTTATGAAATCGCTCTTTCGTTAGAGTCTTATACAGTCGTTCACGCACAGAGGATCCCTCTCTAGCGTGATCTATATTCACCAGTATTAACTAGTCTCTGCGATTCGGGGGTCGGGGTATTCGGGTCGAGGGCAGAGACAATCTCCTGCTTAACGGATTTATCTTTAGGCAAATCAGTAACCGGCTGCTTACTGTCGGAAGGAAAGATTTTTTTTAGGAGGATTAGTCTTTCTTATCATCTATGGAATGGCAATTAGGACGGAGTTAAATGACCGCCTCTCGGAGGCGGTCAGTATAGCCGTCGGGCTAGGACTATATATTCCTACCCTTTGTGTTTTACTAGTTTCCGCAAGGAATCCATCCCAGGAGTTCAGTTAATCTCTTTCACCCATTAGTTTGCTTTAAGTCCTTTGGATTTTCCCTTCTGTCAGAAATCAGTAAAGTGGTCTGTCTGGAAGGCATCAGGCAAAAATCTCTAGAGGGGAAGCTAACTCGCTGAGGGTGGGTTAGGTTTCGGCCTAACAGAGATCTTGGTGGTTCCAGAGGGGGACTTTCTAACGCTGCTTGAAGTGTTCCTTCTTATGTTTTTTTTAATCAAACAGCGATCCGGTTAATAGACGATCAGCCAACCTTATCGAGTGGGAGTCTATTAAAGACGAAACTCGATTCTGGGACAATCTAGAAGCTAGTCGAAGAAATCGGTGCTAATCTAGAGTTATCATCTCTCTCTAACTGTGGATACCTAGCGGCTGCTAGGCAAGCGCTATAAGGGTTAATTATCATAGAGGATCCTTCCCATAGAGGGCTAGCTAAGTTATTACGACACCGGGTTAGTCCTAAGAGGAAGGCGATGATCGTTGTTCCTCCTAATTTCCCCTCAATAGAATACTATTAATAAGAATATACCTTAAATCATCAAAAGGTCTACTCGTATCAATCTAACGAATCTAAGGACGAGGATCGAGTTATGCCGACGTCCTTCCGGGTAAAGACCTTTAAGGGTCTTTAAGACGGCTTCGAAGATCTAGTGGATTTTATCGAAGATATCGAGTAGCTATAGAAAGAGATCACGCCCGTGAGACTATAGCACTAAAAGTAGCTAGGAAATAATCCAACAAGAGCGATAATGTAGCGAATGCCATCGAAGAGAGAATCCTATAAGATAAGAAAGATCGAGAATGCCGTCTACTCTTCCGTTAGAATGTTAGTGGTAGGGCGGATATATAGTATAACTAACTATCTTAACCGAGACACTCGCTAGGACTAGAGGAAGCTTCGAGCTAGTTATCTTAAAAGATATCGTCTTCTAGAGGAAGATCCGGTGGCAAAAATCTCACGAATAGAAACTTGACACGACGGAATAAAGTAGGCTCGTGATAAAACTATCACTGAATACCTAGAACGAGCGGATGATTTCTACGCTTACTGTAGGCCCGAGAAAGTATATCTCGGGGTGAAAGTGGTATAAGGGCTAAAGGATATTTATAAGCGTGAAATAGTCCTATTCTACCTCCGTTAGAAAAATGAGATAGGATATATTGCGGCTGGGAAACTGATTGTGGACGCATTCTCTAGGGTTAATAACCTATTTATTAGAGACAAACCTATGTAGAAGAAAGAATTATCGTTTGAAGATATGATCCGAGATACGATACGGGAAGTGGTGAAAGGGTTAAAACATCTAATGCTTAAATGGATGAGAATGACTATTTGCACACCCCTTAGCGTCATTTTTTGCTATCTGCACACCTTTAGTCCTTTTTAGGTATAGCCTTTCTTGGCCAACCGTTTGTCATCATTTGTGTAATTTAATATGGTATCCGCATAGTAAATGACACCCTCATCACCTGACTCTTGGCCACATATAACCCTACACCAAAATGCTTAGCCAAGATCATGTGCCTGCTCCACAATTCACATCGCAGAGTAACAATTCCACCATACCATATTTATTTTTTGAAGCTATTCCCAGATCTCATTATGGATCCTTACTATAATACTCCTCCCCTGCCTACCGAAGCATATGAACCATGGGAATCGCCTCCCCCGATCGACCGATTTGCCACCCCACAAGAGGCCTTACCGAGCTCAACAAGTGGGCAGCTACCCTGGGGTTCTCGGGGAGGGGGGGGGTTCTCGGGGAGCGAGGCAGTCAAACCAGGCCAGGAACATGTAAATTAAGTGATCAATAGCAGTACACAAAATGAGATCTGTCAATAGCTTCAAAAATTAATTATGGTATGGTGGAATTGTTACTCTGGGATGTGAATTGTGGAGCAGGCACATGATCTTGGCTAAGCATTTTGGTATAGGGTTATATGTGGCCAAGAGTCAGGTGATGAGGGTGTCATTTACTATGCGGATACCATATTAATTTACAGAAATGATGACAAACGGTTAGCCAAGAAAGGCTATACCTAAAAAGGACTAAAGGTGTGCAGATAGCAAAAAATGACGCTAAGGGGTGTGCAAATAGTCAAACTCTAAATGGATATAAACCTAGTAGAACTAATAAAGGTTAAGCTCCGTGTTACAAGCCAGTTCTTTAAACAAAAGAGGGCATTTCAACGAGAATACTAAGTACAGAGAAAGAAAGAAGAAGAAAGAAAGAAAGAAACCTGCGAGACAGGAACCTTCTATGGGGTCCTGTCACGATCCAACAATCAAACAATGCAAACATCGTCAAGACGGAAACTTCCGGCAGAAATCCTCCTAGATCGTCACACTCCGAGGCATTCTTCGGGCGTGGAAAAGAAACTACCTAAGGGGAAGGTCGGGGACTACGGCGTCCCTTAGATCTTAGTTAGATTGAATGTTGGAACTACAAGGAAGGGGGGTTATTACTCTAACCCTTATCCTTAAATAAAAACGAACTAAACGGTGGCAGCGAATATAGTCCTGCCTAACCGAATTATATCCCCGGGAGAGCGAGTGGAGAACATCTCCTAGGAGGGATCTTCCTTGTCTTCTATTATGCGTGTGTTAACCGTGGATCCTAAACTAGTAATGGTAGCGAACCAATCCCTATCGAAGAATCAGAGGGGGAAGTAACTATAACGGGGCTATATATAAGAGTCGGTGTTAGTTAGAGGATTCGAGAAACACGTTCGTTGGAGATATTAGAGATAAGTCGAGGAGTCCAGCGACTTGCCGAGAAATAAGTTTCTTAAGTTATACGACTAGTAGATATCTTTTAACTAGGGACTAGAATCAATGATACCCTATTGTTACGGACCTACCCGTTGTCGGAAGGAAAGAATTTTTTAGGGGGAATAGTCCTTCTCATCATCATGTATGAAATAGCAATTAGGACGGAGTTTAATGACCGCCTCCCGGAGGCGGTCAGTATTGCCGTCGGGCCAGGACTATATGTTCTTACCCTTCATGTTTTATTAGTTTGGGAAGAAAAGAATCTATCCTAGGAGTTCAGTTAATCTCTTTCACCCATCAGTTTGCTTCAAGTCCTTTGGATCTTCCCTTCTGTCGGAAATCAGTAAAGTGGTCCATCTGGAAGGCATCTGGCAAGGATCTCTGGAGGGGAAACTGACTCGCTGAGGGTGGGTCAGGTTTCGGCCTGACACCCGTCACCAATCAGTGGTGCCCCACCGGGTACACAGATGGGTCACCAAGAGCCAATAGATCTATCTGTCAGCAGATCACGTGCAACGCCGTATACCCTGGCGTTCCCAGGTATCGAAGGAAAAGGATGTCCCGATCATGCTCACTGAGCAAGAGTCATGATCCACCCTGAGTTGGACTAAAGTTTGGTGTGTATGTACCTCGATACATCAGCAACACCCTTTGGGACAACAAGGCCATCACGTGACCGTGACTCCAGCAGTGACTCCAGGGAAGTCACCCAGGGAGTAGGAAACGAAGGATATAAAAGGACACTCTTGTACTTAGTTTAGTTCTTCGTCTTCAATCCTACATTGTTACTTGTGTTTTACCTTTGGAACCACGTTGACTCATTAACTATATTATCACTTGACAACACCTATGAGCAGACCAATACTGCGGTATAGATCTACTCGGCGCTCTACCTGGCATCGTTCCTCGATACCCTCAAAAGGACTTTGGCTGAATTAAGACTGTGCGCAGCAACAGCTCGGTTGAGAGACAGATCGTTGACGTTGGAAGATCAGCACAGGCAAGTATAATCAGGAAAGCTTCTAACATAACTGTGACCAGTTAGGCAGTGCGTAACACTTGTCCACTATGCGACGGAGTGCTACACCTAGACCTTCGAGTAGTCCGAGAGAATATTAGACACACGAATGAACGATTAACCCCACTAGCAATCATCTATCCTATTAAACGGTCACCGAGACGTATCGAAGGGAGAACGTTTAAGTCGGAGCGGAACCCCCTAAGGAGCCCGGACCGATCCGAGTAATAAGTCCTAGGGAACGGTTCTCGATCGCCAAAGTGCTACGAGAGATATATATAACGATTCCGCTTGCCTAGTTACTTAATCGCTTAGAAGTAACTCGGAAGGAATTAGTATAGTTCCTACAAGATACTGCTCCACGATTTAGAGCCCGACGTGTTAAAATCCGCGATCCCGCTAGCTTTATATCCGACGAGGTATGTAAAGGAAGCGATCGAACTAATTAATAATCTACGCTCTAGCAGTTACTTCTAAAGCCTTAGAGGATAACGGATATTGTCACTAATATTTATAGAAGTATAGATCGGGGATTAAAAGATACCTCGAACGCTACTAGACGGTGGATCACTAGTAGAGCTGATCTCTAAGAGAATAGTAGGTTAGATCAGTATATATACCTATGGATAAAAGGAAGGAAATCAGTCTAGTAGATAAATATACCACGGTGCTAAAACGATATGTATATCTACAGGTATACATCTAGTATAACAGCCTTTATAAAGTGCTATATCATTAATGCGAATATATAATCTACTTCTCAGGGTTCGATGGATAAGACGAGTCCGATATCACGTAGTACTTCTCTACTCGGCCCTATATTAATTATTATTGCCTTCACAATTAAGCTTCAATTTTATGCCTCCATTAAAATCACATGACCTGCATAGGGCTAATTAACCAGGGTAAGCCGAGCGTCCCACACAGTGAAAACTCTGAATACCAATTATCGTCAATTAATTTTGATCTCCTATAGTGAAAGCTTCTTTTTTGTATGTCATTTTAATTCAATTTTACGGCGGAAACGGGGACGGGGACGGGGACAGGGACACTGAGATCTGTATAAATTTCTGGGTTATGAGAATGACTATATGCACACCCCTTAGCGCCATTTTTTACCATCTGCACACCTTTAGTCCTTTTTAGGTAAAGCCTTTCTTGGCCAACCATTTGTCATCATTTGTGTAATTTAAAATGGTATCCGCATAGTAAATGACACCCTCATCACCTGACTCTTGGCCACATATAACCCTACACCAAAATGCTTAGCCAAGATCATGTGCCTGCTCCACAATTCACATCGCAGAGTAACAATTCCACCATACCATAATTAATTTTTGAAGCTATTGACAGATCTCATTTTGTGTACTGCTATTGATCACTTAATTTACATGTTCCTGGCCTGGTTTGACTGCCTCGCTCCCCGAGAACCCCAGGGTAGCTGCCCACTTGTTGAGCTCGGTAAGGCCTCTTGTGGGGTGGCAAATCGGTCGATCGGGGGAGGCGATTCCCATGGTTCATATGCTTCGGTAGGCAGGGGAGGAGTATTATAGTAAGGATCCATAATGAGATCTGGGAATAGCTTCAAAAAATAAATATGGTATGGTGGAATTGTTACTGTGCGATATGAATTGTGGAGCAGGCACATGATCTTGGCTAAGCATTTTGGTATAGGGTTATATGTGGCCAAGAGTCAGGTGATGAGGGTGTCATTTACTATGCGGATACCATATTAAATTACACAAATGATGACAAACGGTTGGCCAAGAAAGGCTATACCTAAAAAGGACTAAAGGTGTGCAGATAGCAAAAAATGACGCTAAGGGGTGTGCAAATAGTCAAACTCTACATTATACTTTATGGCAATTAACTTAAGATAGGGTAGCTATAAATCCCCTATATCTCTATATCCTTAAGGATAATGCTATCACGATCGTGACGATCTAGGTTGATATGTCGATCTTTCTACCGTCGTCAACCGCCTGCCTAAGGGATTCGCAGGTTTCTTTCCCTCAACTTAGGTTTGCATTGTTTAATTGTTTGGTTATGACAGGACCCCACAAAGGATCCAGTCTCCCACGTTTCTTTCTTTCTTTCTTTCTTCTTCTTTCTCTATAAGCGGCCCCTGAATTTTTTTTCAAAAAACACGGACCCCCGCAAGCGAGGGTCCGCCATCAATTCGTAGGGGATCACCCAAACGTCGGTTTTTTCATACATTTGACTACAACCACCACTTACTTCCTTATCTATATATAGAGTACAAAGTTATAGATCCCCACGACGTTATTTGGCACTTACATGCTTCCTGATTTCAATCAACACCTTCCACTTCCATTTCGCTTTTTCTTCATCGTCTTTTTCACTCAATTTTTACTCTTTTCGTTTCATCTCTTTGACTTGGGATAAAAAATTGCTACCGGTAATAGGTAATTAACGACGAGATACGTCGTATCTAGCGTGGCGTGGCCCCATAATAGCTTGTGTAGAATGGAATTCTCGTTGTAGCTGAATAGCTAATGTTGCCTAGGCCTCAGCCCCTTTCACAAGCCTTGCTAGCCCCTATTTGAATCGCTAAGTGGTAGGGTTATTGATAGAGATATATTACAGTTTCTACTTAAAGTGTAGATATCACTCTGTTGTCCGTTAAGAAAGAGAGAGAAACTATCTAAAAGATGGGAAACTAAGCACTAGGAGCATATGGTAGTGTGTATTGTTCATATACTTTTAACAGTCATATTTATTAAGCCGTAGGCTTATCCTTCTCACTTTTTCGGCGGGTTTTGGGGTGCTAAACTCGGTGTTTTATAAGGTAGTTAATAGTGTAGTCAACCAGGGTAGATTTTCATTAAATAGGTTATACGACTCCAATTCATCGGGAATAAGCTTAGACTTAATAGGCTAAAGACCAGTTAATTTGAAACCAAGCTTAATTTAGTTGTATATAGCCGGAAGGTTTTGCGCCTAATTTCGCCAATTGAGTGTAGGAATTCATCCTTTACAATTTAAGGTATCCAGTCATTATAGCCGCTTTAACTACCTCCCTATACTAGTACTTATACACGCTAAATACGCCGATATTATGAGGCTACAGTATATAGCTTATATACGAGCGTAAGAAGAATAAGATGACATTATTCTTCTCACAAAACAAAACTAGATGAATTGGCGTGTTTGATAGGATCCAAAACGATCATATAAAACAGGCCTCTTTCTAAGAAGTGTACAGCCAATTGTCCACTTATAGAATAGCTAAATCCACTAAAATACTAACGTTATTCCCAAGCGAGCTGGACAACCAAACGAGCTGGCCACCCCAACCAAAACACGTCCATGAATTAGATCTTAGTTAGTTCAACCACCCACCATGCCACCAATTCGTACTCAATCCTCTCGAAATTCAATAGAGCAGGAGGGTAGGATTTTACTAGCTATCCAGGCTTTTAAGAATCAAGAAATCTCTTCAATTCGTGAAGTGGCGCGCCGTTTTAACGTCCCAAGATCCATCCTTTCTACCCGCCTGAATGGTATACAACACCGCGCGATTTCTCGCGCCAACTCTCATAAATTGACTGATACTGAAGAGGAATCTCTTCAGAAATGGATATTCTCTATGGACGCTCGTGGTTCAGCTCCACGACCTTCAATGGTGCAAGAAATGGCGAATGTTCTACTTTCGCATCGCGGAATCAACCCATCATCTACAGTCGGCAAAAATTGGGTCACTAATCACATTAACCGACATCCCAATCTATCCTCGAGATTCTCCAGACGTTACAATTACGAACGTGCTAAATGTAAAGATCCCAAAATCATTGGTGAATGGTTTACACTTGTTCAAAAAACGATTCTTCAATACGGCATTGACAACGATGACATTTATAACTTCGATGAGACTGGTTTTGCAATGGGATTAACCGCAACTGCTGAAGTCATTACGAGATCTGAATACTACGGTCGGCGATCACTTTTACAACCTGGAAATCGCGAATGGGTGACTGCAATTGAATGTACAAATGCTTCAGGTTGGGCACTACCTCCATGCATTATTTTCAAAGGCAAAGTATTGATTGAATCTTGGTTCGACAATCTTCCAAATGATTGGCGCTTTGAAGTCAGTCCTAGTGGATGGACCTCTGATGAAATTGGCCTTCGATGGCTTGAAAAACTATTCATTCCATCGACTTATTCACGGACAAAAGGTCAATATCGACTTTCTAGTCGAGGTAGTGAATGGGAGCCAAAAACACCAACAAATCGCATTCAATTATTGAAACAAGCATCCTCAATCAAAGCATTACTTCGTCAAAGATCCCGAAGCCCGCCAAGTCCACTCAATTCAGCGATAAACCAGGTTTTGAAAGCTTGCCAAATGACGATGCAATCAGCAGCGATTCTTGATAAAGAAGTTCACGATCTACGATCGGAAAACGAGAAAAAGAAGCAGAAAAAAACTCGATCTCGAAAGCAGATACCTGCTACAGAGGGCTTATCAGTTCACGAAGCTACTGCTTTAATTGTGCAACCAGAGGAAGTGATTGAACCTCCCCGCCCCCAGGTCCGCGCGCACAGGGAAGCACCTTTATTACCAAGAACAAGGGCATTACCGAAATGCGGTGCATGTGAAAATCAGGGCCATAGAAGAGATGCATGTCCAGACAGACCTAGAATTTAGCTGATTGAATTTGATGGAGTTTTGGATGAAAAAATGCCTTTAAAATTAAAAGGCTGGTTGGGGTGTCCAGCTCGCTTGGGAATTACGTTAAAGTATCATTGAAATAACCGGTATCTGTTACAGCTAAAAACTCATCGCTATTAACAGAGTCAAACCAGCGTAGTAAAACCTACCTAGCGCTTAGAACTATAAGCGGCGGGTAGACAAAAGCATCTACTAAAATAGCCTCCAAAACTATAATAGACTCTCGATTGGTAACTAAGCCGTTAAATAGCTTCTTTTTTAGTGCGTTATAATAATAAACTAGTCTCGTCCGACACCAATTTGGAAGCCAGTTTCGTCAAAAATTTAAGATATCTTATTAGCAAATCCCATGCTCAGTGATAACCTGCTCGTAGTCTTTAAACCACCTCTCAACCACTGATTTATCAAGTGCAGCACTTCTTTCAATATTAAGAGCTCGCCGGCGTCGAACATAGTACTCAGGACAACGTTTAAGAAAACGTTTTAGCCAATAATCGCCAGCTTTAGGGGGTTTTTCGCGGCTATCAGGGTGGGTTTAAAAGTGATCTTCTTCGAGAATTAAATCGGCTACCATAGTAATTTAACGGCGGTTTATTGATACTCCGACCTCGTCAAAGTAATTAATATAATCACATAAAGCCCCCTCCTATCTAGGAGTAAGCTTCCGGCCATTGGGTTGTCGTTGAAAAAGCGATTTTCCACCTTTCCATCGTCGTCGTAGCCGGCTCTCGGAAACCGCGAATTCTCGCGCAGTTTTTGCAATATTAGGTTTAGATTGATTAGAGAGAGAGTCTACTGCTTTTGGAGAATGACTATTGGCACACCCCTTAGCGTCATTTTTTGCTATCTGCACACCTTTAGTCCTTTTTAGGTATAGCCTTTCTTGGCCAACCATTTGTCATCATTTGTGTAATTTAATATGGTATCCGCATAGTAAATGACACCCTCATCACCTGACTCTTGGCCACATATAACCCTATACCAAAATGCTTAGCCAAGATCATGTGCTTGTTCCACAATTCATATCGCACAGTAACAATCACACCATACCATAATTAATTTTTGAAGCTATTCACAGATCTCATTTTGGATCCTTACTATAATACTCCTCCCCTGCCTACCGAAGCATATGAACCATGGGAATCGCCTCCCCCGATCGACCGATTTGCCACCCCAGAAGAGGCCTTACCGAGCTCAACAAGTGGGCAGCTACCCTGGGGTTCTCGGGGGGGTTATCGTGAAGCGAGGCAGTCAAACCAGGCCAGGAACATGTAAATTAAGTGATCAATAGCAGTATACAAAATGAGATCTGTGAATAGCTTCAAAAATTAATTATGGTATGGTGGAATTGTTACTGTGCGATATGAATTGTGGAACAAGCACATGATCTTGGCTAAGCATTTTGGTGTAGGGTTATATGTGGCCAAGAGTCAGGTGATGAGGGTGTCATTTACTATGCGGATACCATATTAAATTACACAAATGATGACAAATGGTTGGCCAAGAAAGGCTATACCTAAAAAGGACTAAAGGTGTGCAGATAATAAAAAATGGCGCTAAGGGGTGTGCATATAGTCAATCTCTAAAAGACTGGTTACAAGATCGACCTAATAGGAAGCTTTCCTACCTAGCGAGTAGACCATACAAGATCATCGAGAAGATAGGCAACTCCTACAAATAGATCTCCCGGAAGCGATTCGGGTACACCCTATCTTCCATCTAAGTAAGCTACGGAAGGCAGTGACGATAGAGCCCCTAGAAGGACAATATATAGACCTATCTCCACCAATATAGGTCGGAGAGACAGACGAATAGGAAGTCGAGAAGATTCTAGACGTTAGATCGCACTACAGGAAGTTACAGTACAGAGTACAATAATAGGTGGGACATAACCTCGATTTACAATGGTATCCCGCCGGTGACATGAAACATGCACCAAGGAAAATACAGGAGTTCCATGCGTAGTATCCTGCAAAGCCCGGTCCCCCTATGCTTTAACAGGAATGTGTTGAACGAAATACAGCGTACTTTTCCACTAGACCATAACAAAAACCAAGGTTCCTGTTTATGGCCTAGGGAGGCCGTATTTGAGGTATGACAGAATGGTTAGATGCGGATGAAGAAGATCGAGTTCTCGAGGACCATGTTGATGATGACAAACCAGCATTCAGGGACTGAATGCAGTTTTAGTCGGGGGTTATGTGACGATCTGTGTGACGATCTAGGTTGAGATGTCGATATTTCTGCCGTCGTTGACCGCCTGCCTAAGGGATTCGCAGCTTTCTTTCCCTCAACTTGGGTTTGCATTGTTTGATTGTTTGGTTGTGACAGGACCCCACAAAGGATCCTGTCTCGCAGGTTTCTTTCTTTCTTCTTCTTTCTCTGTACTTAGTATTTTCGTTGAAATGCACTCTTTTACTTGAAGAACTGGCTGGTAATAAATGCGGGAAGTTACTATAGAGAGGGGATCTATTATTATAACGACTATTCTAATCGTACCGTGATCGAGGTTCGATCGTGGTGCGATAGAGTTATAATTAGATTTCCGATTTTCGATTTTAGGGGTTTACTTCGGCGCTAGGTTATTAACTCGGTGTTAATTTATAACCTCTCTTCAGCGATAGTAACGTTATTTCTTTAATTAAACGATTCCGGGCTTATAACTAATAGAAATCTAACTATATAAAATGTATCAGTTGAAATAATAGGTATTAAATCCTCCGACTAACTTAAAACGATTAAAATCCCTATTTATACAATCTAAGTGGGATCTGGATTACTAATATTCGTACTTTTATTATGGGATAGCCGAGCCCACCGAGGTCATATGTGGTTTCCACTATGTCTTGCACCTGGTATTCTGACATAATACTCTAAATTCTCCAATCAAAACAATTAAATCCGCTCTTTTCCCAATATATACGGATAACGCTGACTATACACAACATACAGTTTGTGTAGGCCGCGCCATATAGCGGTCCATGGATTTTTCCAGGTAACCACCTTGTTTTCAATTTTCTTTTCAACCTTGCATTGTACCGTTGGTTTCGACATTTCTTTATAAAATTTTTTCTAACTTTATAGGGGCCAGATGGTATTCGAAAGTGCATAATGCTTACGCGCAGTAATATCAACGATAGACTAACATTAATACACGGAGAAACATGAAATATCTCCTGAAGCCTAATAAATTAAGAAAACGTCTCCGTTACCAACCATTTAGTAATCAAACACTACTTATGTGATATGACTATTAACGTAGCAGATTAAAGAATAGAGTGACACGTTCATAATCGACATCTGACCCAGGGGGGTCAGATTTCGGGACTCCCGTGGCTGGCCCTGCAATAGCTTCCAAGTCAACCTTCGTCATGCCAGGGTGAAGATGGATATCATATGAAAGTGTAGTTGCATCTCCAGACGAATGAAGCCGCTGCATACCCATGAGTGTAACAATTTTAACCTGTCGCTGGGAAGTACTAGCAACTAAACGAGGCCTGACCGTCACTACATTATGTGAAGGAGGAAGATGGACTGTGATATTCTGCTGTGAAACAAGCGACGAAGGTGGGATATCCAGGCAGAAGTCCGGTTGCAACGACAACGACGCATGGGTAAGAATCCGAACATTACGAATCAATGCCATCCTTGGATCTGGCTTGTAGTTAGCTGGAAGTCCCATAAATCTCAGTGGGAGTCAAACCTTGGCCCGATTGCCTTAGAAGCGAATCCATGGGCGACGAGCCGAAATGCGGCTGGCAAGGAGCATGGCCTGACAAGAAGTCAGCACAGGCCGGGAGGCAAGTAACACTTTCGCCAACCGACAAAATGTCTACTGAGCGCAACCTACCTGAACCCGAAGATGAGTGCTGAGAGACATCCAAAGAGGCATCAGAAGATGTATTGGAGGATTTTTGTGAAGCGGAAACTGCCATGGTGGTTGTGTTTTTCATCGAGCTCAGTAAGCCTTGCACACCCATGAAACTATTTTGGTGTTGTTCTGAGCCAGATGTTGTCGTTGAGGTGCTTGACCTGGGACTGCCAAGTTGCTCTCTTAGAGACCAATTTCGAGGAGATCTACTGATTTCTTGGCCTGCTAATCCAGCTTCGGGAAAATATTTCGTATGGCCTTGGGATTCGTTCTTCAACGTGACATCTGACGGGTGTCCATCGTTTTTGGATAGTGTATCGGAGCTCTGCCCAGGCATTCTCAAGGTTAACCTCTGCGCCACTGGGGGCACAGCAGTGCCCACTTTAAATTTGACGCGAGACATTTGAAGGGCTCCATCTACCTCAAGGGGATTCGGAACAAGCTTTTTAGCTTTCGCAACCCGGCGGTGGAAGTGATCCTGGGCCTCCAATGTCAGCATGCCGAAGGGGACGGGTAGCAAGAGCATCGCGGTATAGGCTTACCTCCAAAACTCCCGCAAGAATGGATATATCACTGTCGTCTTCGTTATACTCTCTGGCATTGCGCCATACATAGCTGACCTCCTCTTCAAAGGACTGCCAAGTTGGATATGCGGTGGTTTTGGATAAATTCTTCCTGCTGTCGGTACCGCGAACTCTCTTTTGGATGCTTCGCAAGGACACAGGATGTTGAATGATTTCATAGTAATCCCGGTACAGATTCCGGTCCGGTTTCCCAATGAACGGGTAAGAAACCTGGTGGCCACTAGTTTGGGTCATCAGCCCTATGCAAAGAATTGGGATCAGTGGTACCTACTCAGAATCCTTGAGCCGGGTCAACTCGGACATAATCTTGTCCTGTGCAGTCTGAAGGTTATGGCCTTCAAAATCTGACTCGGACTCGGCCTGCGACTCCGGGGTTTGATCTGCTTTCTCTGGTGGCTCCGAGTCCAGATGCGACGATGCACGACTGGACTCTTCGGTGATCATGAGATCATCGTCCTATCAAACGCACAGTAGCCGAATTAGTGATAAAACGTGTGAGCCGATCTAAATGCGCAAAGAAACGACATAGGGTAGTAAATAAAGATTTGAATAGTGTTGGTCAAACTGCCACGATCACAAGGTCGCGATTGCCCTTCATTTCAGTGACAAGGGCCAATCAAGATGAATAACTGCAACAAAATGATACTTACGGAAACCTTTCGGCGTTTCGTTCTACGAAACTTCATATCTGGAGAGGCTGCGGCAGCTGCCCGTCGTTTTGAGGCCATCTCAGATTACTTCTGAGATCGTGCTGAGTCGCGAGTCAAGTCACACATTGAATTTAGTGATATGTGACTGAAGATAACAAGGGGATTGGCAATACACATTTAACGAACAGAGGGTCAAATTAATTGAAAGAATTACAAGTAGTGATAGAGTATAAAGGGAGATATCCGCACAGACATTCCTCGAACGTGTTGTAGACGCGTCTACGGAGTCATCCCGCCTTAGGTAAGACGGGTGGGTCCAGGGGTATCACATGGTACGGAATTGTACAAACGGTACTATGATTACAGGTATGAACGATCAATCATTCAAGTTTCAATTCTTAAAATTGTACCTATACACATTCTAATACATATAGTACGGATTTTGTATTGAAAAAACTTCAATCTATATACCGATCATTACAGCATTGCAATCTTGGTATCAACTACAAATGTAATTTAGCAGTGTATACAGAGTACGATGCTTAGCTTCATTATCACGTGATATACTACCAACTACTGCGCTGACACCTGAGGCACCAAAATGGTTGTTTCCCTCCCCCACTATTTTCCCGAGTCCCGCAAAACAAGTTGATGATTGTTGTTTCTACGATTCACACACCTACTCTTTTCTCTATCACGTCGCACAATCCTATTCTCAACTGATCACTCATACTTGGTACTTTGATTTCTCAATATCAGATCACATTACGCAACCCTAGGGCCCTTACAAGAGCCCCGTCAGTGTACGTTTCAGTTGTCGCTCCATGCGATAGTCATTCAACCACATTACATTGTGAGCCACTTCCGTGGGCCACTTACTACTGACCCTTTCCTTGAACACATGGAAAGAATTGAAATTGACAGTCTGTACAGCTGAAAGATCTTCTTATTTCACTATCTCAATGGACATCGACCCAGCGAGGCGCAACAAGAAGCCCCGTCTCCTCTTGGAGACGGAGCGCGAGAAGCTTGATGAATTTGTGGACTCAATCCACTACTCAGCAAGGTAAGGACCCTGTGCCATTGTGGTAAACTCTCCATTAACTTTGTATAGATACAACGATGACAAATTCGAATATCGCCATGTGCAGCTCCCAAAGAACATGCTCAAAAAAATCCCCACAGACTACTTCGACAGCTCCAAGGGGACTTTGAAATTGCTTTGGGAGGAGGAATGGCGAGCTCTGGGTATTACACAAGTATGTTGAACCTAATTCGAGGATGTGTGAGTTGGTTCTAACAACGTACGCGCAGAGCTTGGGGTGGGAGCATTACGAGGTGCATGAACCTGAACCTCATATTTTATTGTTCAAGTCGGTTGTCTGCGAACTGCTCCCTTGGCTGTGTCACTAACAGTTTTGTAGGCGCCCTCTTAACTACCAACCCCCTCTGCAACAATAAGTTAGTCATTGATTGGCGGCGCTGTGCTTGGAAATTTGAGCAGTTGAGAAGACATCACTTTATATTCCTTTATGTTCGTTCATGGCAGGTACACGCGTTCGCTATATTGCTTATTAGCGTCCACAAAAGCTTCATACTTGAAGTTCTGGAATGAGACCAAGTTTCATTTTCTTCTAGCCTGCCATTTCGTCGACACACAAGACCAGGCTCTCTCTCTTTGTTTTGCCTACGGAAGACAAACATCTGTCTTTTCACGGACAATTGGTCAGTGCTAGTGGCGTCATCAAATCGCGTTTTTGGCCAGTCATCTTCTCCGCTGGACAGTGGTGAGACTGTCACTGATGCTGCGCTTCTCCACTTCCTGAACTTGATGTGGGCATATTGAAATGTTATCCCCAGTCAAGTTACCTTACTATGAAGAATACTGTGGGTGAGACATGAACCTTCTCCGCTTGGTCATTCTAGCCGTTGTCGGGGGAGGGGGGGGGGGGGGCAACTAACAGACCAAGTACTTGCAGGGGGGGCAGACAGATAGATGCATACCTGGACTATCCACTTGACATCCCTGGTCATTTGGTTTCCAGCTTTAGTTGCTTCCCTGGATACTCCGCTAGTGATTAGTAAATCAAGTAAAGTCTTCTCTTATCAATTCCCACGCTGTTTGTAGCTTTTTCTGGTCAGTCGCATGCCTTTGTTTCATCATGCACCTGATTTATCACAACGGAAGAACATGGTATTGGCACTTGGTAGTAATTATGATGGTATTTAGACTTAAGCTAATCGAGTACAGCTTGGGTGCTACAAGTGCTACTACATCTTGTTACTGGTATAAATATGCCTATATTGTTAATCGCCTTTTGACAAGGTCATTCAAGTCTAGGCTTGGCCGTCCCCGTTCGTATCGAAAGGCGTGCTGTGCCTCCCAGTACTTGGAAATTTTAAGCCGGGGCAATGCACGGGCACATAGCTTGAATGACCCTCATAACTATGGCTGCTTATGAATAAATTTTATTGCTTTTTTCTTTAATGCTCACAGAAGATATGTATGTACATGGTATTTATACAGAGGGCAAGATGGAAGGATTATGAGCTCACATTACGTGGACCTGAAAAGGAGACGGGAATGCGTTGGGCCTTCAGATGAAAAACTCTTGTAAATTCTGGGTATGCGTGATCAATTTCCCAAAGCCTTTTGTCTCCTCATGTTTAGATCCTTGAGCGTCATTTCCACCGTTCTCCATTCGCGTTTGGCTGGATCATACTCGCCTCTCACCTCAAATCGACAAAACCCATTAGGTCCCTTCAACCCAACTGGACCCGCGATAAAGAAAGCTCCGCGGCGAGCAGACCCTAGTGTCTGGGCCCGTTCGTGGTTCAATCGTAATTTGAATGCCTGTGATGCCAAGTGCAGATCCGAACCCGGGCCGAGGTCAGGAAGTGGTAACCGCTGTAGTAAGGATATGAGGGAGGATGGGTGGTAGTTGGAATTCTCAGTATTAGGCGGCATGTTTTCTTTGAGTCCGTCGGTTAGGGGTGGTTGCAGCTCAGATTGATCTTTTCGGTCAATCCAGTTCCTCCTCTGGTCACCAGGCGCAGAAGAGGAATCTTTCAATAAATCGATTGCATCCAATGGCTCCCCAGTAGGTTTTCTGAAACGATTCAATTGCCTTAGTAGTAGTACCAGATACGCGTCTCTGATTGCCAACGCAACATGAACTGGTTTCATGAAGGTCTGTAACCTGTCACCTATCTCGGGGTCCATCGGCTTTGCGACCCATGATATGCTGTCGTTTTTAATCTCTACCCTGTCTACTGTCAGTATAAGAACAATGCATCTGGAGATCAAAGGTACATACCCCGATCGCACATATCCAGGGGGGGCGCGGTTCGGGAATTGATGAACAAGCCAGAATCCCGTAAGAGAAAGAGGCTCCCCAAGTATCTGTGACATCTGTGTTCCCGCATTATCTAGCACAATTGTGGCGAGTTCATCTAAACTTGTAAGCGAATGATCATGAGCAGGGATTGAATTGATTTCTCACCCCTAAGCTTCTGAAGCTTCTTCCGATCCTTGGATAACTTCACAAATTCTTGCCACTCTGGATCTGATGTGGTGTATAGCTCGCCTTGTTGCAATCGAGACCAGGCAAGCGGTATAAACAGCGCCCCCTCGTTTTCGACCTCTTTCCCGGAAATTTCGCCACTTCCCAAGGAGATTTGACGTGGGGCCGTCTCATCAGAATTGGCCACAAGAGGTAGATTGGTATCGTCGCTATCATCGTCAAATCGCACTAACACGAATGTGCTCCAAAGGTGGAATGCTGTGCCGTACAGAAGACATTTTGATATGAACGACCTGAGGGATTCTGCGTCAGTCTTACCAAAGAAACCTTGATTTGCCTTTGAATGGGGCTTCTTACCTAATCCAAGGCCGTCTAAACCTCACATGTCGCACATTTTCTGGGGTTGAGAAGTTTGAACGACCATGTGTAGGACTGAAGAGAGACGAGCGTGCGTGAGGACTTCGAAGCAGAGACCTGAGCCTGAGCATTGGGAAAAGCCAATCCCTGTAATTCTTCTCCCTAGATTATCATTTCAATTTGGAAAAGATGAAATGGATAGAATCCTTGAAGCCTGATATGCACGAGAATTTGTGTTGCGAGTTTGTCAATGGCGAAGAGCTCGGCGGTTTAGTATATTATGTAACATGGCCGTTGCAGCACCCGGGGCTCTAGTAACCAGGCACATACACTGAGACTACATACATCTCCACGGATAGTTACATATGATGTCTCTCGGAATGGATATTACTACTACTAGAATAAATTGTTGGGCTAGAAATTCCTGACATGGATGTTGCTTGTATGGGTGTAGATGTTTGGTCAACATAATTGCTACCACGTGATAGCTTGGTGATATCTTATCGGATGCCCCGTCATCCGTAGCCATATGGTACTCTGTCCTTGACTCTGCGCCATTGTACCCAACAATTTCCAGATACTGCCAGAGGAAATCTTGATGTGGGCATCGCCACATCTGCCAAAATAGTATTGCATTACCTCCGGCCCTCCTGATTCTAGCAAAATGCGCTGGGTGTCTGCCTTCTTTGCCCTGGCATTAACAGGTGCCTTGCAAGCAAATGCACTGGATGCCACAATCTTCACGTTCTCTCCCAAGATTACAAGCCCTTTAACGGCTAGTGCCCAACAACAAACACTATCAGAAGATGAGGCCCGGCTTGTGTTAGAGCTTCGCCTGAAGTCCTCTGTAGCAACGGTCCTCGGAATGGTGGATGCAGACACCGTAAACCACCTGAACCAGTTTGCTCAAGATGATCTCGCGCTCTTTGGGGGAGCTACTGGGGGGGCTGCTCCTAAGAAAAGTATCTTAATTCTGGAAGGGATCGACCAGGAAGTTGGTAAGTAAAAGCGGACTCGCACATGGCTGGAAACTTTAGCTAATGTCCCTGCAGCTCTAGTCATGCAAAAAGCTCAACCAACCCATATTTATATTCCTCAAATTTCATCGCCCTTTGTTGGAGTTGATCTCGTGGAATCGTTTGTCGAAAGCAGCCCCACTGCGAAAGGGCACCGTGGACAAATCTGCACTTACTTCAACGATGCTAGCAGGGCTGCTTCATCGACATCCCAGGTAGCAAAGCCAAGTTTAGTGACCTCCGGATTCCCTCGCTAATCTTTCAATCATACCAGAGTCCTAAGGAATGCCTATCCAGGGACCCTATGTTTGCTGATGGGTCTGATTTGCTTTTCCGTGATTCCCTTACACTAGTTGATTCAGTGGAATTTTGGCTTTGCAAGGATTACAATGATTCGGCTGTGAAGTTGTCCTTCAAGGTATCAAGTTTCCCCTCCCTACATACTGAAAGTTTTCTAATTCCACGTCACCAAATTGCAGAATGCATCTGGGAATTCTCTTCTTAGAAACAAGCTCCTGGAGAGATTGCTTCTTCACCTAGCTCAAATATCGTCGACCAACAATCGGGAAATCACGACTGTCGTTCTACCCCCTGGTGTCAAGCCAGAAAGAATCAGCCGCCGAGGCGCGATGCAGTCATCAACACCAGTCACTCAGCAGAATACCTTCCGAAGGTCGACGCAGAATTTTGCGCTGCGGTCAACTCTAGCGCCTGTCTGTCATGCTTCAAACTCATCGTGTGCTGAATCTACCAATGACTGCTCCGGACACGGTTCCTGCTATCTGAAATATGGCTCGGGTGTTGAGGGAACTACAGGAAACTGCTATGCATGCCAATGCAAACAAAGTTTTGTTCAAAATAGCGACGGTACCACCATAACAGTTCAGTGGGGTGGATCGGCTTGCCAGAAAACAGACATCAGCTCACCTTTCTTCCTCGTTGCAGGCGTTAGTCTGTTTGCCATCGCTCTGGCTGGCTGTGCGATTGGGATGCTTTTCAGTATGGGCTCACAGGAGCTGCCCAGTGTCATCAGTGCTGGTGTAGGAGGTCCGAAGTCTCAAATCTGAGCACATGGAAAGCTGTGTAGGTGTTAGGGTGTGGTAATTTTTTTGGTCAGCTTTTGAGGGGGCCAGGGCTTCATGTTCTTTTCCTCACTTATCCCTCGGCCTATAAGCGAATTTTACTTTGCTTTTGTTTCTTGTTACCACTTCCCTACACTGCATCAAGGGGAAACTTCTGGTTTTATCACAGCAGTACACAAATTCAAGGTGGTGCAAACTATTTTAGAGGGCACAAGGCTAAATCAAAAGAATGCGTTGCATAGCATGTACAAAAAGGTACCTTGTATGTACTCTGGTGTCAAGCACTCAGAGATATATAGATAGATAGATGATATACAAGTCATGAGTAGCCCATCCAGCCTGCTAAATGAACACTAAATCAGGTGGGGAAGAGTGGCCATCAGTAGCACCGCAGGACAACGTTCCTCGTAGCATGAAAGAGAGTGAGAGACAGACATGTACAATCCATTAATCTCCAAACGAAAGAGAAAGATAAAAATACGTCACCAGGATAAACATGCGCCCCAGCCCATGTTGCGCAAAAACCAATAAATTACACCCATCAACTCATAAACAAGGAATAAAACTCCAGCCAACATTCCAGATGTGGTTCCAGCATAAAAGTGATTTTGCAGATTAGCCAAATTGTGAAGGAAGGTGGGGGGGGGGGGGTGAAAAGGATGGCAGTCAAAGATCTATCATGTGGTACCAGCTTCGACTTGACGAGGTGTGCGTCCTTCCGAAGGCAGCGGACCCACAGGCAATGTCCCAACTGCAGGTTGCGGTCTTCTTGGCGAATGAAAATGGAAAGAAAACTGCCGGAGCCGAGTGGGAATCAGTCGAGACCAGGCAGATTGACTCGGGGCATAGACTGAGTCCCAAGGCTGATCTTGCCGACTCCGTGCATGCTGTTCTCGGGTTGGAGACATGTCTCTTTCCTGTGGAGATGTCGATTGAGATCTTCGGCTAGGTAAGCCCATCTGGACCCGGAATTCATTTATCCTGCCACCATTCCACGCAACTCGAGAAGGTCTGATGATTGCATCTGGGCGGGTCGAGGCTGTACGGCGACCCTCGCGATCTGTGGCAGGCTGTGATTCGCTCTGTGCACGGGGTTTCGGAACATAGTAATCGGCCTTGCATAGAGGGCAACATGCCCTTCTGCTAGTCAGCCAGGGGTCCACACATGAGGCATGGAAAGCATGTCCACAAGCAAGTCCTCGAATATCCTCATCGTCCTCAATGATGTCTAGGCAAATCGCGCAGGAATCTCCAGGATTGGGCAAAAGATCAGCAGGAACAGCATTAAGAATGTAGGCATCACCATCATGGTCCTCAAGATCAAGGTTCGTGTTCTCATTGGCCAATGAATGCTGCAATTTCTCTTTCTGGGTATCTGCACCGATGGATTGCTCAGTAGAAGGCATCCCGGATACTGCAGGGACCTTTTCCAAATTCGGCACCAGAAATTCATCCGGCAGCTCTTGGATAGGGGTTTGTGATGTACCATGGGAATCCACCCGTACATGACCCTTGGTGGCTAGTGGTTTTGCCGCTGTTGTCACGGTATCACCTTCGTCTTTTAGGCTCTGTGGTCTGCTATTCGGAGCTTTGATACCCCCTTCAGTTGAAAGACCCTGGTTGGCGCGAGTTGATCTCCATACTTTGTACTTGGCAAGTGGGAACCGTCCATTGACTTCATCCATCGTCATTAGCCTTTTCTCCCTTCTCCTGCGATGAGGCCGTGGCATAGTGACCAAGTCTATGGGCTCTCCTACTCGCTCACTGCGGAGCTGACGGTTTCTTTGGCTATGTCGAAAGCAATATTTGACTCCAACGATGATCCTGCGATGACTGTCAGATGCCATCCCTGAAACGCTGGCAAACTGGCCTTGATAGAGGGAATGTGAAACGACATACCATAGATTTGTGAACACAACACCAAACCCAAGAGCGACGAAGAACAGTAAAGGTGAACTTGTAGCATTATTTGAACCTGAACCCTCTCCGCCGCCACTAGCCGTAGTGGTGGCAGCACTGCTAAAGGCTGATGTTGGCGTTGAAGGCATTCCGATCAGGAAAAAAAAAAGAAAACCACCGCACTGATTCTACTCGGAGGGCGGCCACTTTATTATTGGAGTCTCAGTTGCCCCAATGTTGATCCTTCATGCCTTGAGTTGTGTGTACAGGGCAACCCTGTATTTAAATATCGGGCTAGACTTCAGTAGATTAAGTCAAAGGTGAGAAGAAGGTGGGTTGGAACAATCCAAGGGTATATATCCCATGCGACTGAATATTTGAAGAGTAACCTTGACGGCCTTTGATGATCGACCGTGAGCAGAGCACACGGAACTCTCTGCGAATAGAAGGTAATTGCAGAGAGTCGATCTCAAATCATCATCGGCAGTGAGAGTAGAAGACAGGTGGGAAGAGAGATGGACAAAAAGGACAGGAAGGAGACAAGAGATAGAGAGATAGACAGAAAGTGGATCAGCCCTCTTTGATTTGAAGGATGCAGATCGAAACTGACGCCTGAGGCTGCAAGTCACGGGACTTTGTCTTGTTTGATTTTTACAGAACTAAATCTGAGGTGTACGGTATTTCTACTCCGTACATTTGGACAGTATTTACGTCCTCTTCCCTTTTCTTTATGGTTCTAATTATTTTTCTATTTGGTTGCATTTTGAATATGAAATATTGCATAGGGTTGCATATTATTGCATATCCACCTTAAAAGGTACGTACATATCAAAATGGTGGCCTGCAGCAACCATACAACATAGGAGACTCTAGTATCTGGTACTGTAATTATTCCGCGCCCGGGGAATACATCGTATACGCCCCGGCTACCATCTCCAATATAGGTACATCCAGGGTTGTATAAAGTACTCTTTGTAATTTCTGGTATTGCCTTATGCAATTTGATTTCATCTGTTCTTGAAGATCTTGATAGTAAGGTAGTTCCGTAGTGTGTGATTCTCTGAAAATGCCCTTTTTTTCTCTTACTCATCTCTAGTGAAAGAAGAAGGCTGGACGTATTTACCGATGCATAGATCTATAGAATAGATGCATCCATGATAGACAAAGTGGACAAGATGCAAAGTCTCGCATGGCCGCTACACCGCTCCGTAATTCTCCACCTCCGGTTCACCTGCGAGGAGCACCAGATCTATCCAAATGCAAACTTCCCTCTTTCCATCACATCTGCCCCCTCTCCCCCCCCCAAACTTTAACATGGCTGAACCTAATCCAGTGGTTTTCTTTGATATTGCACTTGGAGGTAAGTCGGGCTTCATTTGCATGCTTTGGCTTGGCCGAGTATTCATTTGACACGAACTCTGCTAAGTAATGTAATCTATACAGGCGAGTCCCTAGGTCGAGTGAAGATGGAGTTGTTCGCCAATGTCACTCCGCGAACCGCGGAGAATTTCCGCCAATTTTGCACTGGCGAGAGCAAGAATTCCAAGGGACAGCCCCAGGGTTATAAGGGAAGCAAATTTCATCGAGTGGTATGTGATCTAGCTTCTTGGATGTCGATGCGGAACTCATGCTCGCTGCAGATCAAAGATTTCATGATACAGGGTGGAGATTTCATTAATGGCGATGGGACTGGGTCATGCACCATCTACGGCACCTTGAAATTTGCTGATGAAAATTTCACTCTCACACATGACCGTGCCGGTTTATTAAGCATGGCTGTAAGTCAGAACACATTAGGACTGTTTACCTACCTGGGTAGAAAGGGACCTTTTACTAAAAATAACAGAATTCGGGTCCAAACACCAATGGTTGCCAATTCTTCATAACAACCACGGCCACACCATTCTTGAACAACAAGCATGTGGTCTTTGGCCAGGTGATTGATGGGATAGATATTGTCAAAATGCTGGAACACACCCGTACCACTAAAGACAGGCCCAACCAAGATGTTACTATCGTGCAATGTGGAGAGATGTGATACTTAGCACGCAAATGAGATATCAGGGAAACAGCTTCCCTACTGATCCATAAGCTCCTAGATTTGCAGATTTTGAATCATGAAAACATCAATTTCATATGGCTTTAGTAACCAGGGCCTTTTTTGGATATCTCACTGTAATCGACGCAGACGTGTAATATCTCCGAGAAAAAAAAATAGTAAAAAAAAGAGGAATGTTAAATTTTGAATTTCACAGAATCCTGTCCTCAGATCTAGAGCTTGAACTTGTTCAGATAATCCGCAGCCAGTGAGATAGCCTCCTCGACCTTGTCAGCGTTGGTACCGTTACCAATGGAAGTAGGTCCCTTTCCTCCTGCCTTTCCTCCCACGGCACCAGAGACGACGGCTGCCCAGTCGGCTGCCGAAGCACCTTGATCACTCAGTCCCTGTGTTCTGATCAGTATTAAATCCCATAAGTAGTGATATTTCACCATTTGCTTCCCTAATCCAAGCAGGGTAAGACTGATGTATCCTGTTACTCACCTGAGAGATATAACATCCGTGTGAAACCCGACCTTGTTCAGAGTCAGCCGCCAAGAGATAGACACTCTTACCCTGCATCTTTGATTTGACATGGTTGAGAGATTCGCTGACAGCCTTGGCATTGGCAGAAATCGGGAGCTGGACCACAAGCCACGACTTATCCTGATTCTCAGGAGCATCGAAGTAGGAGGTGATGGTATCAACTGCTTTCTTCGACTCAAGTTTTTGTTGGGCCTTTTGGCCATCGAGAACCTGCTTATTGATCTTGGCAAAACGTTCGCGGAACTTGGCCTTTTGGACGGCGGAGATTGCAAGCTGGTTGAGATCCACCTGAACTTGTTTAGCCTCCTGCTCTTTTTCGGGACCCAAAGGCAATGCATTCAGGCGATCAAGGCGGTGTCCAAATTCCTCAGCTGCTCTCTGCACCTCATGTGCCTCCTCTCCAGTGACGGCAATGATTCGGCGAATTCCCTTGGCAATACCATTCTCCTCCAGAATGACCAAATCCTTGATGTCGCCTGTCTTCTGCACATGAGTTCCACCGCAGAACTCAATGCTGACTTCCTGCCAACGGGGATCTTTGACATTTTGTAGGATTTCCTCCAATTCCACACCGACAGAGACAACACGAACAGGATCGGGGTAGGTCTCGCCAAATACAGCCCTAACACCGGAAATTTGCTGGGCAGTGGCAAGCGGAAGTTCTTGGGAATAGACAGCACAGTTCTGTCGGATATAATCAGTCGCCTTAGTTTCGATCTTCTCGAGCTCAGCGTCAGAGATTGCGCTTTTGTGGGAGAAGTCAAATCGAAGCTTCTCGGCGGAAACCAGGGAACCCTTCTGATCAACACCATCGCCTAGGATTTCCTTCAGAGCAAAGTTCAAAATATGGGTTCCGGTATGGTTATTCCGGATGGGCCAGCGCCGGAGCTCATCATACTCGCAAATGACAGAGTCTCCGACAGCAAATGATCCGTATTTCATGAAGCCGGTGTGCAGAACGTATCCCGCGTAGGATTGCACATCGCCAACTTCAAGCTCCGCTTGTCCGTCAATGATGATTTTGCCTGTGTCATTTTCCTGACCACCCTGTTCGGCATAGAAGTTCGTACAGTCAAGAATGACACCAAGCTGTGCCCCATCGGGAACATCGTCAGTGCTATTGTGGAAAGTTTTCCCATGGTAGATAGCCTTGACATGAGAAGTGATGTTACCTCGGCCAAATTTAGGCGAATCATCCGTTTTTTGTACGTCGTTCATTTTCTCCAGCTTGCCTAGATCATGAACATCAAGCTTGACTGTGTTCTCAGCAGCCTTCTTTTGACCCTTGCTGGCTTCCTTCGCTTTCAAGCGAGCCTCTTCAAACTCGACATCATCAATACGGAGGCCACGTTCCTCGGCCATGATTCGAGTTAGGTCAACAGGGAAGCCAAAGGTGTCGTACAGTCTCCAAACATCGGCACCATGGAGCATATCGGTGTCTTTGATTTTGGCCTGTTGGGCGTATTGTTCAAATTGCCGCTCACCTCTATCCAAGGTCTTGGCAAATGACAACTCTTCCTCGTCCAAGATTTCGATCACATCTTGCTGCTTGCGCTTGAGTTCAGGGAACATTTCACCCAATTGATCAACAACAGTGGGCACTAGCTTTGCGAAGAAATTCCCGATCTCGACCTGGAAATATTTCCGGGCATACCGAGCTCCTCGGCGTAGGACACGGCGAATCACATAGCCACGACCCTCGTTATTGGGAATGACACCATCCGAGATAGCAAACATCAAAGTCCGCACGTGGTCTGCAACAACACGGTAGGCCGTGTCAATTCCATCACTATCATCGGCCCCGAAGTGGCCACGGTATTCCCGGGCCCCGGTGGTATTCTGGATAGCCTGAAAGATGGGAGTGAAGACATCGGTATCGTAGTTGGAAGGTTTGTCCTGAAGAATTGACACCAGTCTCTCGAAGCCCATTCCGGTGTCGACGTGTTTGTTGGGAAGGGATCTCAAGGAGCTATCCGCCTCGCGGTTATATTGAATGAAGACGTTGTTCCAGATTTCCAGCACATTGGGGTCGTCTTCATTGACGAGGTGAGCAGCGTTGCGCCCACCAATCCGATCATAGTGCACTTCACTGCAAGGTCCACATGGGCCTTGGTCGCCCATTTCCCAGAAATTGTCTTTCATATTTCCAGGAAGAATGTGAGATTCAGGCACGCCCACCGATTTCCATAGTTCTTTAGCTTCCAGATCCGGTTCCAATCCACCGGCTTCATTACCCTCAAAGTAAGTAACGTAAAGGCGATCGGGATCTAGCCCGTAGACTTCCGTCAACAGGGTCCACGAATAAGTGATAGCCTCTTTCTTGAAGTAGTCGCCAAAACTCCAGTTACCGAGCATCTCAAAAAAGGTCTGGGTATTTCGTCAGCACTTCTTCTGCCAAACGATAGAAATGGAGTTTAAATACTGACATGGTGATAGCTATCCTTGCCAACATCATCCAGATCCTGTGTCAGGTCAGTCAGTATACCAAGGCCCCTCAAAAACCCCTCTTAGGGTTCATCAAGGTGCACCCACATTATGTTTCCCACCGGCACGAAGGCACTATTCACTTGTATCAGTAGCGGTTCCAGGTCGGATATTTCTAGCAAAAGAACCAATACCTTTTGCGAGTTCGTTGCGCGCTTCATCTTTCCAAAGTCCGACGAGGCGTCAACGGTGCCCAGGAAGATGGACTTGAACTGGTTCATTCCCGCATTGGTGAAAAGCAGAGTCGGATCCGACAGAGGAGCGACTGGGGAGGAAGGCACTTTATACAAGAATACCTCAGGTTAGTCCATATTGTTGGTGGGGGTGGAGGGGTAGGGTAAAGAAAAAAAAGAGAATGGGCTCAACTCACCAAATGTGTGGCCATTTTGTTTGAAGTAATCCAAAAAGGTATCTCGGACTCGCTGAGCAGTCCACTCCGAGCCGAGAGAAGTCATCCTGTCGAATGTGGGAGGGTTGGTTGACAGGGAGTGAACAAAGCGAGGAGAGAATCTTCTGGGTTGGTTTCTGCGAAAGATATGAGTCAAGGCCCGTTCCCCGTTCGTCACCACCCCAGAAACCCGCATTGAGCAACCAAAGTAACTTGACCCCCGGATCTGTGCACTTGGATGTTCAACAAACTTTTTTTTTTTTTTTCATACACCTCCAAAAAAAGATTCGAGAGAGAGAGAGAGAGAGAAAGTGTGGATGGCGGGTGAGAAAGGTCACGGGAAGAAGCGCCCGGCCGAAGCTGACCCCGATGGCGCGCAACCTTTAACAAAGAGACTTGGACACCTACGAATAGGTAGGCAATTGAAATTGAATGTGGTAGAAGGTGTCAAGTTAACGTATTTGTAGATAATAGCGTGACAATCTCCGCTCGGGCCAAACCCAAGGGGCACATCCAGCATATTCAGCATATTCAGCATAATCAACATGATCACATTGACCACCACCAACATGACCATCATAACCAAGAGATTTCTTCCAATGATGCCATGATGTTGGATGATACCAAGCACACGACTTACATTCACGACCTGGATCAAGAATTAATGGAAGCCGACTCTCCTGGTTTGGTGTTTTTACCATTCGCAGAGAAAGTGCTTTCAGTCCCTCAATCCGTTCTATCCGATTCGAAACCCTCAGGCAAAGAACTTGTTCTTTATACAGAACCATCCTCCCTCACAGTTCCTAAGGAAAAAGATAGTGTTCGAAGAGCAATTCTTGAATCTCGAGCACGAGCTAGGGAAAACAAGGTTACGGAAGATTTAGACGATGATCCAATGGATATTGATAGTTGATGGAAGTACGGGGTACAATTATGGATATTTATGAAAGTGATTTGTATACTTTTATACCTTTCTAGATATAACGAGTAGTACTAAGTACTTGAACAAATCCAAGGTGACTAACTAACTAACTACATCTACGTAGTTCATCTGTATGGAGGAAGTAGTAACTATACACAGCAAGAATAACCGGAGCCACGTGACTCACCGCTCCCGAAAAATTTTCTGGTTTTTGTGGCTCCGACTAAAATATGCACTCGGCTTGATAAAAAAAATTTCCTCTCTCCCCCACCATCTCTCTTCCCATCCCTCCCTCAAAATCACATCTACAATTTCATAATGGCTGATTCTGAGGTTTACGACGGTGCCGTCGGCATCGATCTTGGTGCGTTTTTGATATACTGAATTTCATCGCACAACTGCTAATTAACTTTTTTCTAGGCACTACCTACTCTTGCGTTGCCAACTACGAGGGTACCAATGTCGAGATCAGTACGCTTTCGAACCCCCCAAAATTTCATCTTTACTTCAATGCTGACTATTTGATCAGTTGCCAACGACCAGGGTAGCTACACTACCCCCTCCTTCGTCTCTTTCACCGACAAGGAGCGTCTGATTGGTGACGCCGCCAAGAACCAGGCCGCCATGAACCCTGCCAACACCGTCTTCGATATCAAGTGAGTTATTGGAAAAAAAAAATAAACCAACTGGCGCAGACTTGTCAATTCGAGATATGCGCATTCTCCACAATTCCAAATTCATTCTGACCCAAATGGAACAGGCGTCTGATCGGTCGCCGCTTCGAGGACCCCATCGTCAAGAAGGATGTTGAGTCCTGGCCCTTCAAGGTCATTGACCAGGGTGGCAACCCCGTTGTCCAGGTTGAGTACCTGAACGAAACTAAGGTCTTCTCTCCCCAGGAGATCTCCTCCATGGTCCTCATGAAGGTATGGCAAATTAATAACTTGTATATTCGTGGGATTTGTCCACTGACCGGTTGTGATAGATGAAAGAGGTCGCCGAGATCAAGCTCGGCAAGAAGGTTGAGAAGGCTGTCATCACCGTGCCCGCCTACTTCAACGACAACCAGCGTCAGGCTACCAAGGATGCCGGTGCCATCGCTGGCCTGAATGTTCTCCGTATTATCAACGAGCCTACTGCTGCTGCTATTGCCTACGGTCTCGGCGCCGGCAAGTCTGAGAAGGAGCGCAACGTCCTCATCTACGATCTCGGTGGTGGTACCTTCGATGTGTCCCTGCTGAACATCCAAGGTGGTGTCTTCACCGTCAAGGCCACCGCTGGTGATACTCACCTTGGTGGTCAGGATTTCGACACCAACCTCCTTGAGCACTTCAAGAAGGAGTTCCAGCGCAAGACTGGCAAGGATCTTTCCGGTGATGCTCGTGCTCTCCGTCGTCTCCGCACTGCTTGCGAGCGTGCTAAGCGTACTCTGTCCAACGCTACCCAGACCACCGTCGAGATTGACTCTCTCTTCGATGGTGAGGACCTCAACTCCTCCATCACCCGTGCCCGTTTCGAGGATCTTAACGCCAAGGCCTTCTCTGGCACCCTCGACCCCGTCCAGCAGGTTCTCAAGGACTCTGGCATCGCTAAGAACAAGGTTGACGAGATCGTCCTTGTTGGTGGCTCCACCCGTATTCCTCGTATCCAGAAGCTTCTGAGCGACTTCTTCGATGGCAAGAAGCTCGAGAAGGTAAGACTACACAGCACTACTTAATTTAACGTCAAAGCCAGTTGCTTACATCTTTCTTTTAATAGAGCATCAACCCCGACGAGGCTGTTGCTTACGGTGCGGCCGTTCAGGCCGGTATCCTCTCCGGCAAAGCCACCTCGGCCGAGACCGCCGACCTGCTGCTTCTTGACGTTGTTCCTCTTTCCCTTGGTGTTGCCATGGAGGGCAACATCTTCGCCCCCGTTGTCAACCGTGGCCAGACTGTTCCCACTATCAAGAAGCGCACCTTCACCACTGTTGTCGACAACCAGAGCACTGTCCAGTTCCCCGTCTACCAGGGTGAGCGTACCAACTGTGCTGACAACACCTCCCTGGGCGAGTTCACTCTTGCTCCCCTTCCTCCCATGCGCGCCGGTGAAGCCGCTCTTGAGTGTGTTTTCGAGGTTGACGTCAACGGTATCCTGAAGGTCACCGCCACCGAGAAGACCTCTGGCCGTACTGCCAACATCACTATCTCCAACGCTGTTGGCAAGCTTTCCAGCTCCGAGATCGACCAGATGGTCAACGGTATGTTTCTCCTGCTGACTGCACACATTTCTGCTTGACTATTTGCTGACTTTGTAATTTGCAGATGCTGCCAAGTTTAAGACCAGTGATGAGGCTTTCACCAAGCGCTTCGAGTCTCGCCAGCAGCTTGAGTCTTACATCTCCCGTGTTGAGGAGATTGTCTCCGACCCTGGAATGTCCATGAAGCTCAAGCGCGGCAACAAGGAGCGCATTGAGTCCGCTCTCAGCGACGCCATGGCCCAGCTCGAGATTGAGGACTCTACCCCCGAGGACCTCAAGAAGAAGGAGCTTGCTCTCAAGCGTCTGATCACCAAGGCTATGGCCACACGGTAAATGCATACATGCGAAGACATGAACATAGACTTATGGCCAACGAATTTCCCTCTTTCCCGGGACTCTGCTTCTCAGGGAATCTGCGCCATGTAGACCTTGGGCAGAGTTGGTCTCTGCCACGCTTTGTTTATGAAGCCGGGCAACTTGGGCGCAGTTTTCTTTTCTTGAAAAGTATGATTTGTTTTGTTTTTTGTAGACGAAGTTCTCCATCTGCAATTTAATGACATTGTGATGATCTCCTCTCATTGTAAAACTTGATTTGGTAGTTTCTACGTTGACACACATGACTTGATTTTTGGCCGCGAAGCGAAAGGGCGGGTAACATGGCAGACACTTCTGAATTGTGCGTCTCCGCTCTTATCGTCTTACAACAATGGCTTCCACCATGCAACGCATTATAACCCGATCAATTCGCTCAATTTCCCCTCGGCTTGTTGCACACCCTCAATGGATTCAAGTCTTTCGACCTATTTGTCTCCTGCCACGAACCCAGCGCGCCGTTCCTCTCAACCGGCGTGAGTTTGCCAATTCGCCTGCCCTATACAAGAAAAAGGAGAAGGCCAAGAAAACTTCGGCTTCTGAACCAGAGGAAAGCTCTAGTGTTCCTTCTGAAGATCCCTTTGATCTTTCCCAGTTACACAAAGGCATTTCCACAGCTATTGCTCGGCTAAAAGATGACCTATCCAAGCTTCGCGCAGGAGGGCGGCTCAATACTGCAGTCCTAGAAAGCTTGAGGGTCCATCTGAGCAAAGACAGCAAAGATTCGGTCAGACTGGGAGATCTGGCACAGGTTGTGCCCAAGGGTGGACGCATGGTTACTCTTTTGGCGGCTGAAGAGGGTGTAAGTTAATGATGTTCGACCGTTCTGATCCCCACCCCCCAACTTCTTTCTTGTTACGGCATGAACCTGCTACCAGTGTCCAAGCGAACCAACTCTAATGCATTTGAGCAGCACTTGAAACCTCTTACTTCAGCGATTGTCTCCTCAAACCTCTCCTTGACCCCTCAGCCCGATCCTCACAATGCCCTCCAGCTCAACATTCCTATCCCACCGCCTACAAAAGAATCCAGGGACAAGAACGTCCAAGCTGCCAAGCAAGCATTCGAAAAGGCTGCCGGTATAGTACGTGACTCTAGGGGTGCAATGCATAAACGTCTCCAGGATATGCAGAAGAAGAAGCTAGCTCGACCAGATGACGTGCGTAAAGCTCACGATCAGATGGAGAAGGTTACAGATCAGGGCCAAAAGGAGGTGAAGGATGAATTTGAAGGGGCCAAGAAGACATTGGAACAGGCCTAAAAAGCCCAATTGGCAAGACAAGGAACAGTTGTGAAAAAAAAATCATAGCCTATGGCAATGGGCGTTTGTTAAATAAATTTGTGTAAATCTAGGTACAGACATTGGCATAATTGAGGAGGATATGGAGAGAATATAGGAAATGAACTCGGTCAACGAAACACATATAATACAAATCGCTTCTAGCACTAGTCCAAATACACTTAAACGCTCTTGGTCTTGCGGCCAGCAGAGACAAGGGATTCAATCTTGGCCATGAACTGTGAGGTCTTCCCAGTTGTCTGGTAGGTCCCGTTGTTCCTGAGATTCATTGACACCTCTCTCAATACGGCATGCCCATCTTTCCCGACTTCAGGCGTCGGGTAGTTCCCCTGAACAAAAATTTCCATGAGAGACTTGGTGTCTTTTGCGTCGATAGGTCTAAACTCGACATTCCGAGGCTCCACAAGATCACCCTTGCGCTGTGAAATTCGATCAGCACGAAGCTGAGCCAATCGCTTGGTCTCTTCCAAAGCCTCGGCCTTCTCAGTCTCATTTTTGAACAAAACGCTCTGCCCCTTCCACAAGCGCCTTCCAAGCTCATAGGGCGGGATATAGCCATTGGCAATGCGGCCACCTAGGCCGGAAAGTTTTTCATAAACGGCAGCCGAGCGCGAGTTCACATCTGTGGGAATTGAAGGCCAGGTTTCTCTCAACGTAGAGTAGTTGATCTCCTGAGGCTCATAGCGAATAGGGGTTGGCCGTGATTTGATGATTTGCTCTTGCAGAACTTGGTCGATAGCCGCCGCTTCGGCATCTTCGCCCTCGTCATTCTCGGAAGTTTTTGCGTTCCTGCGGGGGCCGTTAAGGTTACCCTTAGCGGCTTTGGCGGCTTTGGCGGAGGGTTTGGGCTTGCGATTTGGGAATTGGTTGCCGCCTCGAACATTGCGTGATCTCGGGCTGCGGATAATCTTAGGTTGCTCTCCACCGCCAGCTCGTGCCGCCGCAAAAGATCTAGCATCAATCACTCGAGGAGGACGAGATTGGTACTGGTTGGTGCGAGCTGGGGGCCCATTGGGATGGCTGGTACGTGCTGGGGGGCCAATGGGTTTGCGAGGCCGGTAGGAAGGCGTGGCTGATGCAGGGCGGGTATTGGGGTTACGGCTCTCTAATTGGTGTGTTAGATTTCAAACTTCCAATGGCCCAGATTTCTGAGGCTAAATTGGACAACTGCATCTATCTTGCTCAATATCCCCCTGGAAGCACTCACCAGATGGTTGGTCTCGACCTTCGCCAGCAACTGTACGAGTACAGGAGAACTGGCGAGCAGGTGTAGAAAGACCAAAATTTGCTCTTTCACAGTGCAGTGAGATCTGCCTCAACTGTGACCGAAACATATTGTATTCTGAATGAATAGAACGTTTTGGTAAAGAGACTCAATGCCGTTCGACGCGGAAAGATTGAATGAAGAATTGCAGTCACGTGAGGCACCGCCTTCCTCTGGGGCTCTGCGCAAGTAAACGCAGCCATCGTCAAGTCTCCCTTTAATTTATTGCAACACCTTTCAAACCACCAAAATGCTTCGTCGAAAGCCAACAGCGATAGCTATCACTTCCGAGGATATAAATGCATTTGAAGAAGCCAGACTTCGCAAACTGTCTGAAGAAAACAAACATTCAGAACAGCACGCAAAGGGAACCTCCAATGTCAACCTTGACCCCAGCGATGAGTTGAAACCACTTCCGGGTGATAAGGCTAGGATTGTCCGGACCCGTGAAGAAAGGATAGGCATTAGTCGGCGTGGTTGACTGTGTACACCGGCGATCTCGAGCGCTCATATCATCGTTGCGTGTTGGAATGACTTGTCCCACACCACGACACTTGGATACAAGGTACATGACCCAGTCGTGATATGCTTGCACGTATTCATTAGCCCTTGGATCACTTGAATCTCTCTTTTGGGCCTCACCATTCACCATTAACAAGAAACAAATAGTGCAGGATCTCTGCCGTTGAAAACACAACCCCCGTCCCATACATCACAAACCATCTTCCTCTTATTACAGCGCGTGGCCGAACAAGCATAGGGTGTGGTGCTTTTTAAGCGCCAGATGATGATGACATTGATAGTACATGGGTTTCCCTGTGCTAATATCTCACCACATCTCACTATTTCTCATTATTTCTCACTATTTTTCACTAAATCTCCTTCTGGCGACCCATTGGTTAAACATCGATTCAACACCGGAAAAGTGAAATGGAATGTTGGAATGGAATATCTTGCCGACATAAACAGAAAACAATGTACGCTACTTCGTTCATCAGAGCACATCCATCGGGCATCTTGACCAGAACTGAAGCTTTGAGTGACCTGTCTCCTTTGGCATTTTGAGACCTTTTTCTTCCAAACAGAGTTTGCAGTTCAAAAAATCGACACAAAGCTACAAAGGTACTGAAGAGTGAGGACAAACTGAGAATCCCTTCAGCATATAACAAGTGCTATCTTCCCACCGCTCTACAGATATGTCCCTTAATCTGAATTGTGTGTTTTCCACGACTATCAACTCTTTTCTTAATCCAATCTACCAAAGAGACGAATCAAAGGAAGCTTGTGATGTGTGATTCATGCGTCAAATACCATCCCAGCCGGCCAGAGACGTCATGATGTTTGGACATTTTTACCCTCAAATTTTTCCCCATTGAGCCGTTGTTATGTCCTCTGGCGATTGTAATGTAAAAAAAGAAGAGAGAAAGATTTTGTCAAAAAAAAAAAAAGAAACTAGGGAATACAGAGTGACAGTAGCAGTGGTTGCCTCGGATAGTTGGACAAAAACCAGCAGGCTTAGAAGAGGAAAGATTGTGTGACGGAATTGAAAAGAGACAAGGTCGCAGGTAATTTCGGCATTTTTGCAACTCATCTTTGGCGTTTGGACATGTTGTCGGGGTTAACATCAACTGGGTAGTTCCATCGCCGTTTCAGCCCTTGTGGATCATACACACTAGCAACACTTTGCTGCCAGTCTCGTGCTGAAAACACAACCGGGGGCGCCTGGAACTGGGGAGGCGAGAGAGACTGGGTAGATGTGGTGGAGGGCACTTTGTTAGGTGTCTCGTACATGGGGTATTGGGGGTTCATAACATTTTGTAAACTCGGTACTGAATTGTCTATAGGCATTGGCGGGGAGTTTGCGCTAACGGTAGCGGGGTTCACGGAGAAAGCCATATCCCATTGACTAGAGCGAAAAATATTAGTGAGAGACCAAACGATAGTCGAGTCGTCGAGAGAAGTGAATTATGTACGTACGTGATGATTCGGGTCGGGTCCCAGTGGGTTTCATCGACCGAAGGGGCATCTAGAGGATGAGTTGTTGAAGGCTGATGAGCAACCATCCCGAGGGATTGTATCTGAGAAGACGTGTCGGACTTCGAGTCTTCAGCGCCATTCGAAATCGGAGGGGTTACTGGAAGCGGATTGTAACGCACTCTGGAATGGAGTTGATTCAAGTGCGGGTGGTAGTGCGCATCCATAGGTGGACTGGGATGGTAGGGCTCCGAGGGACTCCCATATGGGAAACTGGGCTTCAACTCAAAAGGACGATGCATATCGGCAGAGAAAGCTAGTCTTAAAGAATCGATCTGAGCTTGAATCTCGGGCATGGGCCAGGCGGTAGAACACGTCTCGAGAATTCTCATGTGACGGGTGAAGAATTCACGGGCATCCGAGTTGAACTCAGGGTCGGGGGATGTGATTGCTATCTGCTCATATTAGAATGGCCTTAGTACGAAAAAAAAGACTCCCATGGAATGTTTAATGCTTACCAGGTGAAGCATTGTACAAGTCAGGATACAATAAATGGCAAAATTGATGCCTCTTTGCATGAAAAGTAGGCCAGATAGCCCGAACCGTTGCAAGGTGGCTTCTTGTAGTCGACAGAGGCTTTTGGCTGAGGAATAGCACAGTGACATGTGGATCTTCCATTCGCCACCAGCTGCAAAAGATTGAGAAGCGAAAAGTTGAGGGCGATGTAACATGATTATGGCGAGGTGGCAATGAGAATGCATATTACCCACAAAGTGAGATGGGAGCCACGGTGGAGAGCCATCGGGAGGATAATTGACTTGTAGGTCTGGAGGAAGGTTGCGAAGCCAGTCTGCGAAAAGCGGGTTGTTTTGTACAAATCGGGCATCTGCACCCCAGTCCTTTTGCTTTTTAACTTTGTGATAGATATCTGTAATGATGCGGATGTGATGTGCGTTGCGAACGAAATAGGCGTATTGTCTTGAGCGGTCAATCTCATAGTGATCGAGACCTCCGATGTCTAGTGTCGGACGCATCTCCACTGTTTCAGGATCGACCCCGTAGTCCGAACGGCCTACTTTGATCAGAAGCTGGTTGATTTTTCATAAACGATGGGATGAAATCGACTTACCTTGAGGCCCACCGATCATCACCTCAACCACCAAGAGAGCCTGCCACACTCTGGTATGCACCAAGCAATCAATTGGACCGAGTCCACACGGCTTGCCTTCAGCGTGATTGCTGTAATGTTCGTGAATGTCCAGATCTTTCGCCATTGTGACAATAGTCTTGACAGTCTGCCAGGACCGATAATAGTACCCTTTCTTTGGCAAAGATTCCCTTGCTTTTAGTAGCAGAAGTAGTGCTTGTATAGTACTTAGACGTGGTACATCCATAAAGCTAGTCTCGTGCCCTGAGAGATGTCAGCTTTCTGAAGATAGGGTGGTCAAATTTTCAGCATCAACTCACTATTGGCCAGGGCAAGCCACTGAGCACCTTCTGCGGGCTCGTCAGATAAACGGCCCGCACAGGCAAAAAGAGCCTCGAGAAGAAGGGGAGAGATGGAATGACGATCATGCTGCCATTGGTAATACAGATGGGCACGAGATACGACGGGAACATAGGGATGTATCTCATCAAAGTAGATCTTGAAATAAGCCATCACGTCGTCTTCAGCTGGCATGAGCTCAGGGGGAATTCGAATCGTCACGCCCGATCCGGTTCTGAAAGGTGGAAATTGCTCTTCAACCTCATCCTGGACAGGAGCGTCAGGCTCAATTCGATCGGTGCGTTGCCTTCTGATGTATGGGGCTATCGACGAGGGTGGGGTGTTAGCCATTAGTCGGAGGGAAACCTGAAGAAGGACGATGTGCCATACCAATCCCACTCTCGTCAATTTTTAACTCCCCGAGTACATCACTGAGGTTTTCTGCAGTTGATTGATCATTATCAACATACACATTCCGATCTGACGATCTCATAGACGGAGTCTGCGGCCCGGGGAACATTTGAGGCTGCTGAAAAGTTTGGTGCGAGATTGCAATTTGCGGTGACTGAAGATCGTTGTAGATGCTGGGTTGAACCTGAGGAGGGACGAATTGGGAATACATGCTCATTTGATCATATGGGGGGATAGTGTTCATGGTGGGTTGACTATTACCCTTGAAGGCTGGAGCCAGTGGAAATGTACGAGAACCCTCGGCTACATTGGCGGGCCCTGCGGTTTCTAAAGTAGACTCACCCTGGCCATCAGGGAGAAAATCTCCATCTTGCCCGATGGTCGGAGGCACACAAACCAGCTTTAGACGAGTGCACGCAGAACAAGGCCAAGTATTTGTCGTGGCTGCGTCACACTTGATTTTCCTTTTCCGGCAACCGTTACAGGCTCGCATCACTAAACGTCGGGCCTGTCAGTGTTTGCTGGCTTGTGATGGACGCTTCTCATACCCTTCAGCCTCTTGTGGCGGTTATGTTCATCAACAAATACATAGTCTGTACCGATAAACAGTTAGTTGCTAATGCAGCAGGCACGGAATAGATAGTGTTTGAGAGACATACTTTTCTGGCCCTCTCTCGGGGGGCCCGATGGGGGCGCAAATGAATAACCTTGCATGCTTGCTCGTTTGACAAAAGTGTTGAGGTTGGAAAGCGTAAAATATGACGGAACTCGGCAAGTACCAGGGTATCAAGAGGGAGAGAGAGGGAGAGAGAGGGAGAGAGAGAGAGAGAGAGAGAGAGAGAGAGAGAGAAAAGATTGATCAGGAAGCTCTATCCACAAGGACCTGCCTCGGGAGATTAAAGGACGTCTTCCGGTGTGCGAAAGAGAAAGCAGAGGTCGAACCTCGCTCCACGATGTGGGGATTTGTCACGGTTGATCCAACTGCGCCAAACGATAAGGCTAAATCAAGAGCAAAGGCAGGATATTATGTCGAAGTAGTCTCGAGGTCCAAGTGGATTTATCGGGGCCAGGGAAACAGTTGTGGTTGCAATCAGCCCAGGAGACGCTGCTCAATGACAGACTCCAGATTCTCCAAAGGTTGCGATCAACTTGCCGAGGCTCTGTGGAAATTAGGTCGGAAGAAATCGTAAAAGATCCCAGGACGTGCAAGTATTCTGCAAGGCTGTTGTGGATTGGAAGATTTGCGCTCCCGGCCAACCGAATGCAAAGTATGTCAACTGCGTGAGGCTAGACACAGAGAGGAAATCAGGTTGACTTGGGGCTCAAATGTATGTGGTGAATAAATAGTTGATCGCTGTAGACAAATAAAAGGCGAATTAGCGTTCGATTCCCACACATTTAATCCAGATCGAACAAGACCACACAGAAGAACGTCGAAAGTGCCCAAGGACAACTGCTTACAATTTAGGTAAGTTCGAGGGATTTGGGTGCATATCCATCAATATCAATGTTGCAAGGTACTCCACATTCGAATCGACGAGCCTGGCGCATTGCATCTCAATTGGGAGGAAATGTGTGGAAGAAGTGCGAAGCATTAGGAAGAGCAACCCAGGTTCATAAGTGGAGACATTGAAGGACTGGCAAGTTTGTTGTGATACTTTAAGACGACAAAAAAGAAAAAGGGGAAAATGAAAGCTGTGTGAGAGAAAGAGAGAGAGAGAGAGAGAGAGAGAGAGAGAAGATCAGAAGCTGAGGGGTGGGAGGTACCGCGGGTACCAAGTGTGGAAGAGGATCCAATAGCGCCCGCTGCTGTGGATTTTCCCAAGGTGGAGGGGCGATCCGAATTTGAGATTTTCTAAATATTGCTTAGATTATTGCGATCTATTCCCTTGATCTGTTTCAGAAGAATCTTCATGGAAATATCCCAGTGGATTCCGCTAAAAAAAACCCCCCCAATAGGTATGTACATATCAGAGGTAGTACTAGATAGTAGTTGGTAAATAAGGGATGAGAGCGTCTCCACTTAGGAGTGATGCTGTTACCTTGGTGAATCAGTAGTACCTGACGAGTTTTAAGCTAATACATTGATTACGATTATATAGACTCTTACATAGAGAGAAGTAGGGAGTAGAAGAACATGGAGTCTGCATGATGCAAGAATGCACCAAACAGAATACAACATAGTCAATAAATTCTGGTTAAAAAACATTTCCCATTTCCTGGGAAAAGACACGTTCTACCTTTTACAGGCTTTGCCGGCGGGGGGGGGGGGGAGAGAGACTAGGGGACTACGGACACCCAAAAAAATTGATATTCAAAGCAGACTTGTCGATCATCCCGAGCCGCTGAGATTATCAGGTTACATACAACATAGGTACAGAGTGAAGCATAGCTAGATGTACGGAGTAATGAAGGTATTTAAAGGATGTATTAAAGATCTGTATTAGATAAATTATAGAACTAAATTATAATTTTCACACTGGGGACAGTGCATTGATATCTGTATTAATAATCTACGAATTTAGAAGTACCCGATAGCCCAATCTACCCCGTACGGAGTCCTAAGGATTCGCACGTGAACGTGGATAAACGTTATCGCAATTTCTACTCCGTACCCCATCTGCCTTTTTCGCCTGGACCACATCTGATCTCTTTACCTTGGTCATTGTACCCTTATTTCACCATGACGGAAATACAAAATTCAAACCCCACGATCCTCAATGCCGCTGATCTTCCCACACGGTTGCGACCCATCACCACTTGCAAGTCCGATTATGCTGGAATCTTCACATCGGCCCTGCCCCTCGTCCCAGTAGACTTTGAGAGTGGTTCGTCATCTGACTCAGAGGACGACAACCTGCTGGAGGAGCCTATTGATGAACAGGAAATATACGGTAAGATTCTCTTATAAAATTTAGGGGGGGTGGGGGGGGGAGAGATAAATAAAGCCCCAAAGTCCCCGGAGATAATTGCCTAGCTCAGTCCACTAAAATGATCAGATCTCATCTCATCGATCTCCGACCCGGAACATCCCATCTCCCTCGGTGAATTAGCTGTGGTCTCTCTTCCAGATATCATGATAAAGCCAACCCTCCCTGACGTCCTTGATTCGCCTCTGCAAACTGTCACCGTGCTTATCACTCCCACAATCACTCACTGCAGTCTGGCAACCGTCATCGGTCTTGGCGTCCGCGTTCGTCTGGAACAGTCTCTCCCCTCAAGATTCAGAATGGATGTGCGTATTAAGGAAGGTACACACAGTACCGGAGATGAAGTCAACAAGCAGCTCGCTGATAAGGAGCGGGTTGCTGCGGCCCTGGAGAATGGTGCGTTGATGGGGGTTATTGCCAAAATGATGGAGACTTGCCACTAAAATTTCAAATCCTCTCTGTACTATAAGGGTCGGATTGTGTTGGTGATGCAAATACCTAGGTACCTTTCACCGGCAAATAGACCAGGCCCTCTCATGTGACGACCGCCGACGACGAATGACCCTCAAGATTTTGATTGGCTTGCATTAGAATGAGAATTAGAAGTACATTTGAAATTTCCTACCACTTAAGATTGTTGACACCGGACCAATGGACTCCCCTCGCTTCTAGCCAACCCTATTTTGAGTACAATGGTAGTGAGAAAATTTTGATATCATGAGTCCAGCACACCACTTTCCTTCAAACCCTTCCAAAGCTCTGGCTCCAAAAATTTACTCACAGTAACATCTTCAGCCAAACCCTTGCGTCTCCGTGTTTTCAAGACAAAGTCCCGAGCCGTGGCCATGGCAGGGGCCATCTCCAAGGGCTTGAGCTTGACATCACGGTCCAGGGGATCCCCAGGAACTACACTCCACTTATCAAACGCAAGGTTTACCATAGCTTGACCTTGTGTGTGAATTCGGAGATCGGTCTCAAATCCAAACGAGTCAATCACTGGGATCAAACCACGTACGGAGTAAAGGGGCGTCCCCGCAATGGGGCCGTCTGACAGAACGTGACCTCTTCGGCGGGACAAGACTGTGTACACTGAGGCTACGGAGTCTGCAGGTCCCGTCATTGTGACAGAATAGATCGGCTCCATGAGACGCGGAGATGCCATAAGGAACGACGAGTATACAGCGCGGCGGGCTGTAGGGATGATCTGGCCTCCCCCGCGGTAGATAGCTTGGTCGGCCAGGGACACGTCGGTGAGCCTGAACTTTGTGTTTCGAATGGCTTCTCTTGAATTAGCGTCACATTCGTCATCTAGGCCGAGATTGCAAGGACAGTGGCGAACGAGAGGACGGGGGAAGGGGAGAGAGTTAAAAACTTACGTTCTTCGCAAAGAGGGCCTTCCCGTGTACCCCAGCTGAAGCCTTGAGTGATAGAGTCCCTAACAGTACCGAGAAGCTTCTTATCCACTTGAGAGGGTAAAGTGTCATCTTGGAGAATATTGGGACCCATTTCATCTGGTCCGAACGCCCAGATGCTTCGCGCTGCAAGCTTATCCCAATCGTAATTGTCCTCGAAGTATCGAGCAACCTTCCGAATAGGGTCCTTGATGCTGACCTTGCCACTTTCAATATCCTCGGCAATCCCATCATCTAAAGGCTCCGCAATCATGGTGATTTTATTCTTCTTATTCGGAGTGATTGAGTAACACATGATGGCAGAGGTTTCCACCACGGTCTCACAGAAGCGTGTCACGGGGTCGGAGACCTTGATCTCCATCTCTGAGTAAAGTTTTCGGAGGTCATGGAGCACACAGTCCATGTAAAGCTCGCCGGTTCCTAGAACCACATGCTCGCCAGACTCCTCAACCTTGGTAGAGATGAGGGGGTAGCTCTTGTTGATTTTCCGCAATCCATCCAACATTTTGGGAAGTTCTGATGGATTGACCGGCTCAACGGCGACCTTAAACACTGATTCAGTCATATGCCGAATCGGTCGGAAGATATACGCCTCCTCGTTGTCTTCAAGCTTCAGGGGCATCAACGTCGCAGTCTTGACAATGGAGTTGTCGACGCCACCCAATAAAACCCAGTTTCCTGCGGGGACACCGTTGGTCGGGATGTTGTAGCGCGTTTCCGCAATCCATGTGTCGGAGATGGTTGCTACAACCATGTCTTCTTCATCTTCTGGCGTGTAGCCCTCGCCGAGAACACGGACCTGCTGACCAGGCCGCGCTGTGCCACTCATAATTCTTCCAAAGGAGTAGAAGCTTCCGGCATCGGTACTGCTGAACAGTTTGGTAACATGGATAACCAGAGGCCCGTCTTGATCACAAGCGACCATTGAGGCCCCAACCTTGGTATCCACAGGCCCAGTGTAGTATCGCTCCAGTACTCTCTGGGCACCTTCCACCGGGGAAGGAACGTGTTGAATAACCATGTCCACAAAACCAGTGGCTGGTCCAAAGAATTTCTCGCAAACCAGACTTAGCAGCTCCTTGGCATCGGTCTTGAGCTGAGATGGTTTCAAATTGACGCCGACGCTAGCCAGAGTCTGTTTCAAATCCTCAGGACTCTCGCTTAGTGTATGAGAGTAGAGCTTGTAGATCGGCTCCAAGACAAACTTGACGAAAGATCGCTTTGCGTTCTCCTCCACTCCTTTGCGAGTGAACTTTCGACTACGGGGATTGTAGAAGATGTCACCCCAAAGTCGCGCGGCAAATTCTATCGAGTCCAAGCTCGGGTAATTGTCCGCGTACATCCGGGCAAATGAAGGCAATGTGAAAAACCAATTCATCAAGCTTGATGCAAATCCAACATTGCCCTTCTCTGGGCTCAGTCGTCGTCGTTCGCCTTGCCCTGGCAAAATGTTCTCGATAATCGTATTGACCTCTTCGATCACATGCTTCAGTTTGAAATAAGCATCATTGGGAGGAAGTTTGAGCTCGAGAATGAGCCGATCCATCTTGTTAACAACCAAGGTCAAGGGGAGATCTTCCAATACCGCATGCTTGATAATTTGCTCGGTGTTCGCCTGAACACCTTCAACAACATCCACAACCAGTACTACACCATCGGCTAGGCGGATAGAGGCAGCTACCTCATCTACAAAATTCACATGCCCGGGGGTATCAAGGAGGTTGAGCAGGTGAGATTTGCCTTTGGTGCTTGGGAGAACGAGACTCATCGGCGCCGACTTGATTGAGAGACCGCGTTCTCTCTCTAGGAAATGAACATCAGTGTATCGCAGTTGCTCTTCTCTCTTTCGCCCTGTGCGCTTCTCCAGCCGTTCCACTAGGTCGTGCGTCTGTTTGACCAGCATATCCACAAAAGCAGTCTTTCCATGGTGCAGATGACCAACGATTGCAACGTTCCTTGTCTGTGCTGGGAATTTCAGGAGATCGGACATGAACTCCCGAGAGAAGTGTACAGGTGGGAGTTCGGCCTCTGCAATCGCAAATTTCTTCTGCTGGACGGGGGCAATGATGGGTTCTGATAATGGCTGGGCATCTTCCTCCTGGACCATAGTTTCGACATCTTCGCCGTAGACTTGTTGTGCGCTGGGGTAGTATTGCTTGTCTTCATGCAGTATGACCGCATTCGAAGGACCCTCTGCGAAAGAAGACGCGACATTAGGGTAATTGCAGAGTGTGAACAGGGCATATCGACATACCGTCGATTTCCATCAATTGTTGGTCATTAGATTCCTCTACTTCTTCTTCTTCATCGAAAGCCTCATCGAACTTAAAGGCTTGAGGTTGGACATTTTCATGATGCTCCTCGTCGGATTCCGCATCGCCAATGTAGTTACCAAACCTAGGCACAATTAGCAAGGTTGTAGACTTTAAGAATTAGAAAGAGAAAAAAAAAACTTACTCGTCATAGAGATCATCCATAACGAAAAGAAGAACGTCAAAGTCTGAAGATAAGAAAAAAGAGGAACCGTAGTTCCAAACGCGTGATGCTGGAGAAGTTGAGCATCTCAACTTTCACTTGGTCCGAGCGTTTTTCGGAGTACTCGTGCCTACACCGTACAGCTCCTCACTCCCCACCATACAATTTACTCTTATAGATGCCCCTCCCTCTTTGATATCTTAGGTCTTTCTCTACTTTTTTCTACTTCTGTGTATTCCTAAATTCTCTACTTCCACATTCCCCTTCCCACCAAAATGTCTTCTCTTCCTCCCGTTTACATTGTTTCTACAGCCCGTACTCCCGTCGGCTCGTTCCTGGGGTTAGTATTCCTACATTCTTCTTTTTACCCCCTAAATACTGATCTGACAATGGTTACTATAGCTCCCTCTCCAGCTTGACTGCTCCCCAGCTTGGTGCCCATGCCATCAAGGGTACAGAATACCACCCAAACTATATCACACGTATCTTCAATACTAATAATAACTTGTAGCGGCCGTCGAGCGGGCTGAGGGTATCAATGCCTCTGATGTCGAAGAGGTCTTCTTCGGTAACGTCTTGTCTGCTGGGTAGGCTGTCTTTGCTACATCTTAGACCGCAACTAAGACTGATCTATTTTTGTTTGCAGCGTTGGACAGAACCCTGCTAGACAGTGTGCCATCGGTGCTGGCCTTAGCGATTCTACCATCTGCACCACTGTCAACAAGGTCTGCGCTTCTGGCCTGAAGGCCATCATTCTCGGTGCCCAGACTATCATGACCGGAAATGCCGATATCGTTGTCGCCGGTGGAACTGAGTCCATGTCGAACACCCCTCACTACCTACAAACCTCCCGCAGCGGTACCAAGTTCGGCAGCCAGACCCTGGTTGACGGTATCCAGAAGGATGGGTTAACTGATGCCTATGGCAAGCAGGATCTCATGGGCCTTGCGGCCGAGGAGTGCGCCGAGGAGCACGGCTTCAACCGTGCCCAGCAGGATGACTATGCTATACGCAGCTATGAGAAGGCCCAGGCTGCCCAAAAGGCCGGTGCTTTCGACTACGAGATTGCCCCTGTTGAGATCCCCGGTTTCCGTGGCAAGCCTGGTGTGACTATTTCCCAGGATGATGAGCCTAAGAACGTGAGTACATCTTTCTTCTCTGCGTTGGATAATTGTGCCTTTGACTGATCATTCCTTGCGGCTTATAGCTCAACCCTGAGAAGCTCCGCGCCATCAAGCCTGCCTTCATCCCCGGCACTGGAACCGTGACCGCCCCCAACTCTTCGCCCCTGAACGACGGCTCCGCCGCCGTTGTCTTGGTTTCCGAGGCTAAGGTGAAGGAGCTCGGCCTCAAGCCTATCGCCAAGATCCTCGGTTGGGGTGATGCTGCGCACAAGCCCAGCAAGTTCACCACTGCTCCTGCTTTGGCTATCCCCAAGGCCCTGAAGCACGCCGGTGTGACCCAGGACTCTATCGATGCCTTTGAGATCAACGAGGCCTTCAGTGTTGTGGCTCTTGCCAATCTGAAGCTTCTTGGTCTCTCTGAGGACAAGGTCAACATCCACGGTGGTGCGGTCGCCATTGGACACCCTCTCGGTGCCAGTGGTGCCCGCATTGTGTCTACCCTTCTCGGTGTCTTGAGCGCCAAGGGTGGCAAGCTTGGCTGCGTAGGCATCTGTAACGGTGGTGGCGGTGCCAGCGCCCTAGTGCTTGAGTCTATTTAAAGAGCAAACACTGTTAATGAAAAACGGAGATGTGAAACGACCTTCGATCTTTGCATGTGAAATACCAAGTTCAATTTTGACGGGAGATGCTCGGTGGTTTTCTGCAGATATACCCCATCCTGCAGCGACGAAAATCCGCAGTATCAGTACCTTTTTTTTCGGTATCTAAAATAGTTAACAAGATATCCTTGTGTGTTTATGTCCTACTTTCCCTTGTAGCTTTGTATTCGTCTCGGGTGAAGGCAGAGTCGGGTTTGAGGGCCGAGCTTCCAGCATTTCAATGCCAAGATGCTGGGTTGGTATTCTATTGCCATCTCAATTTCGACTCACTGGTCACAGGAATCTTTGAACCGAGACGATCAACCTCGATGGCCTAATGGTGTCCACATCTCCATACCATTGAGGACCCTACTCAACGTACCGCTTTCAGTGGAAGCCTCTCTATCGCTAGTAGTCTCTCATCAAGGAGCCATACTTCGAGAACTCTTTGGTCGTGCTGGGCAAGGAGTGCACCTTAAGCCTGCACTATTTGTGAATTGGGGTTGTAATGTCAGTATAGGTAACGGATTCTACGCTAATTTTCAGTGATTCAAACTTGTTGCAAAGAGCTAAATTTGACAAATGTTCCCTCATGTCTCACTGTCCTGGACTGTGGTTTACCTCCCATTGGAACCGCCATGATTCGGCCTAAGGTCAAGAACATCACGGGGGAACACCACGCGGGGATCGACGCATGAAAGGCACATCAGGGACTGGGGTTTACCGGACCTATTGTCCCTGGCGATGACTGCTGGATTGGAGCTGATGTAACAGTCCTGGTTGGAGTCATCATGGGCCATGGGTCTTTCATCGGTGCTGGCTCCGCGGTGAAACATGATATACCAGCCTCGAGTGTAGCAGTGGGCAATCCCGCTCGAGTCATCAGGTTGGAATGAAGATAAATCAAGTGTGGGTCATATGCTTCATGGCAATCCCTCGGGATGTAGTAGATATCCACACACTATTCCTGATATGAAGAGAATTGTTGATTGAACAGACATCTAGTGAAAAGAAAGATCGCTTGCTTCGTTAAATCTATCAGGCATTACTATAATCGAGAAACCCCACGGGACAAAAAATTAATGTTCTCAAGCAAAAGCTCCAACAAATGCCATGAGAAGAGCACCACAGGCAACAGACACACAAGCCTCAACACGTCGTCTGCCCTTGAGAGTCTCATAACTCGACTCGCTCAAGAAATCCTCGGCGAGGAGTTCCACCAGACCCGCAAACAGCAAAAGACCGCTGCTAATGGCATTGGTGATGCCCACCATCAGCAGACCTGTTGCGCTGGCAGGATCGTAGAGATTGTGTAGAACCAAACCGATAGCTTGGCCAAGGGGAGTTGTCGTTCCGTATGCCAGTGACATTAGCCATGGTTTCGTGGAATTTGGAGCGAAGAGATCCGGTATAAGCGATGCAATCCGAGACCCCAGGGCGAAACCTTCAAAGGTCTGATGAAAACTGATCGCAATTAGCAGGACGACAAAGGAAGTACCAGTTGCAACACTAAGCGCCATGCCGATGAAGATGCTGTGAAACAAAATGCCAGCTTCCAAGAGGAGGCATTGCAGAAGCTGCCGTTGCGGATTCAGGATTGGTCCATCTGTATCGGTCTGCTGTTGGTGGCTTTCGCTTACACGGGGTCGATGCCGGCGGACAGGCCGTGGCTGCGCAGAATGCGCAGCCTGCCCATTGATTAGTCCGTCGTCATCCATGTAGTCATCCAGTCCATCAAGGTCATCCCCGTCGTCTTCTTTATCTAGCGATGAGTCCGCCAGGTGAAGACGGTCCGGTTCATGGAACGAGCCGAAAGGTCTCGTCGTCCTCAACTTGGAGTTGTGCCCCATGCTGTCTAGATTGATATTATCTGAAACCCGCCGGGCCTCTAGCCCCGAATAGTCGACATCTGAAATTTCCCCATCGCTTCTCGAGTCACGCTCAACCTCGCCAATGAGATTATCATATTCGCTTCCGTGCACGTGCTTTGCGCCTTTCATTGCAAAGAACATTTCCACAATAACGACTGCAAAGACCGATATCATTGCAACAAACCCTGGCATAGCACGGTATGTTTGACTCCAAAATCGAGGGAGACATGGATCTGTCAGAGAGACAAATGCTGTGGGGAGCAGATGAACGAATGCCGTCGCAATCAAAACGCCCGTTCCAAAATGTCTCGAGATAAAGAGGAACCGACGGGGAATCGGGAGACGAGGGAAACGGCGCGCTAGAACCGGAAAAGAGCAAGCTGTTGGAGTTTCAGCATTAACAATGGCCAACTTGAGAGATCCGAGAGAAGCCTGTGCATACCGAATGTACTCAGCCCAAGAATGAGGAACAGTGCCATAACATGTAACGGGGTGTTATAATCCCCCCGCTGTTTGGATCCGCATGCAGATGTATCGTCTGAAGCTCCATCCCGCCGAAGAAGTTCTGCTCGCAAGAGGGTATCGGGAATTTCTGAAATTGCGGAAAACGCACGCTTCAAGTCTGCTTCGAACAGAGTTAGAAACCGCTCACGATCATTTGTAAAGGTTGCTGACCTGAAGTTGAATCATTTGCAGTCTGCCAGTCTTGGGCATTCTGCATTTTGTTGTCGTCTCGAATCTGTTGAGCTGTGACCACATCCCCAGTTGGAGAGGGGAATGTTCGTGGGCCGGATAACGTCGAAGAGATATAGGTAGTCACGCAATTGGGCTAAGCCAAAGGTGAGATTGCATAGAATGGTATATCGGCGCGGAATTCAATATCACAAGCATAAGTAATCTTTCAAAAACACAAAGGTCAGGCCGAGGATGGTTTTGGACGCACGATAAAGTGAGTCTTGACTCCGTCCGGCCTCCCCTTCGCTTAGTCAGACACAAAGACCTTCCACGTGGGCGACACGAGTGCTGGGATTTGTGTGATTTAATGAGATGTGAGAAAAGTGAGAGATGTGATATTTGGAATAAAAATATCAGACAGCTGATCCGTGTCCTCTACTTGCTACCTTAGTCCATCCTTTCGTACCTCCGAGTCGCGGGGAAGAACCATCCTCATGGCCTGGTGTCCTCCTAGAACGTGTCTTTAAACTCCTGTCTGTTTCCACCGTTCCGGATTGAGAGGGGATAAAGACCTTGGGGTTTTGCGCAGCAGATGGCCGAGGAGACTTCATGGCCGCATCGTCCCACTCTATTTCTTCTAACAATTCCCATTCTGCACTGGCCATTTCCCCAAGAAGATTGGACTTCAATTTATCCACAATCTTGGTTGGGGTTGGAAGTTTCCACATTCGCATGAATTCAACACCTTCTGATGCTCCCAGGAAAGAATGTGCTGTGCCATGAGAATAATGACCCAACATGGGAAAAGATGTTGTCCGCTGAATCGTGGTTCTAGGAGTGTCTTTGGCAGATTTAATTTGTGTCTGCGTGTCTCGGCCGGCAAAAGCTCGCATCAGAGTTGAAGGATGGGCTGGCGGAGCAACTAGCAGTTGCCACAAGCTTTTCCCAATATCGCAGACTTCCTCCCAAGAATCCGATGAGAGGTTTATCCCTTGAGTTCGACATAACCATGCAACGTTCCATGCCAGGAGGGTTGCTCCTTCAAGAAAGAAGGCGTATGCTGCGGGATCCTCCTTCGCCAACCGGGGTAGAGGCTTATCAATGGAAAGAGGTCGCGGACGTGGTGTATGGTTGCGCGGGTCAACCGTCCTTGATGCAGCTGGACTCGACGAAGACTGGAAGTCAGCTCCATCATGACCGTCACGCGAGCGATATGATGCTGAAGGGGTATAGATTGTGGGCACGGGATAATTTTTGTGGGGCAGCGTAATTTCGGCGGGAAGTTTCAAGGAGAGATAGTGGGACACAATGATCAGAAGATGGGCGATATTAGAAAAAGACGTGGATATCTGTTCTTGCGGAGTACCTGTAATCGCCCTGTTAGCATGACATGAAATTAATCAACTGTTTGGAAGCAACAGGGGAGACTTGCCATTCATATCCCTCAAGTCAACAATAAAACCACACCCAAGAACATATGTCTCCCGACGTTGGCCCTTCTTCGTAGCCTTCCGCAGGCCATAGAGATTGGCGACTTCTCGACAAAGATAAATACGTGACTCAGCCGTTTTGCTATGGAGCGAGTGCCAAACGTGCTCTACCCGCTTGCTGGAATTTTGAACACCCGCCAGGATTCCAGTTTCCCGCTCTTCCAATTGAAATTTGGCAGATTCTGCATCTGACTGTCTGCGTGCTAGAGCCTCTTTTTGCTTGATGATCCTTGCCTTTTTAGCTTCAACCTCTAACTTCAAAACCTCAAGCTGATGGGTAACCAATTCCCTCTTTGTCAAAGACACTGCATGTCGAGTGTCTATCGTTTGGAGGACCCAGCGAGAAGAGCAGGCTTTACTCGTATCGACCAGCTCTTGTCTATGTGAAGAGGGCCTATCCCAGGGGCTGCCGCAGGTAACAGCGACCTCTATTTGCTTTCCAAGTGCTTCTTTCTCCAGAAGAACTTGGGTGCTGTCGATTCGTAGTTGATATAGCTGGTTGCGTGCGCATGTCGGACAGTAGAAAGAAAGGCGGGAATGAGGGGCACGTGAGCATATTGAACAGCTCATCGCAGACAATTCAATTTTAATTTTAGCTGTTCTTTGAGAGCGTAAGGGGCATTTCCATGTTGTGTTCCAAGATAATTATGGGAGCTACTTGAGTCGCCGAGAACCATGTAGAAGAGTGAGAAGGGGTCATCAAAGAGATGCAAAACCCACATGACTCAAATAACGTGCTGATACAAAGGGTATGATCGGCCTCAAGACATCACCTTTAGCCAATCTTTCCTCAGAGAGAGGAGAAGAAGAAAAGACGGGATGATGTGCAGATGCACTTATCGTCACCTGACGCTCCATTATCGCAATCTTATCTCTCACATTGGATAGGAACATCCACGAATCAAAACAAAACCAACTCGAAAGTCCGCTGAAACAATCTTTGGTTTTGATATGGCTTTGTTCTGACACTTCTTAATAACAAGCTAGTCAACTCAACATGCAGTCAACACCTAACAGGGCCAGCAAAATCCCTCGACCGGGGACAATGTCACCCCACGTCAGTCAAGGAAGCAACAGCCCTTCAGGCAATGGGAGCTTCCAAGAGAACAAAAGCCCTCGATCGCCAGTGGATGTTCTTACATCCATTCCTGCCCAATCTGAGATCCCACTTGTCTCTGGGCTGACGCAAGGACTTCAGGACTACAACTGGGAGCAACTCCAGGGTAAATATACCGATGCTATGGAGGAACACGGCCGAGTCGAAGAGAAACTTCGTGTTGAAACAGCCAAGCTTCTTGAAGTAAGTTTAGGAGCACGTTTTACTTGCACTTTCTTGTCTGAGCAATCGGCAGGTTTTTATGGCATGGTCTCAAACTACCGTTTCGCAAGATGAGAACAGGGCTTTGAAAAGGTTCGACTGATTTAGCTTTGGCCCAAGATGTCAATGAGCAAATAGATTTTAACCCTCTATAGGTTCAAGACTCAAATGCAACATGTCCAAAATTCCGAAGTCATTGTGGAAAATAAAAAAAAACACTGTAAGTCCCTTGTTGTCCCTTTGACTTAAAACAAGGTCTGATCGCTCATTTGTCTAAAGATGCGGAAGTGGTAAAGGCTTTCCAAACTGCTCTCGCCTTACTAAACGATCAAATGAAGATTTAAGCACATGATAGACACGATACTTATGAATTATGAGTTTATGTTAACCTATCTCTTCTATCCGGGGATCGATCTTTCAAGACAGGAATTGAACCAGCATGCAAAAGTCGATGTATTATGTATTTCCATACTTAAAGGATGGGTTTAAAAGAGAAAAAAAAACTTAAAGATCACCAGAGTCATTCAAATGGGACTGCTGGGGACACCAATCAACCATGATTGCAAGTAGAAGAGTAACACGTTAACTTCTCTGCTTGGCTCGGTGACTACAAAACTCTGGACTGATCATTTGTAAGGCCTCGGCGATTAGCCTTGAGGGCGTTCACTCCGGGTAGCTCTCCCTATGATGTCTTGCCAGCTGGCATTGAAACGTCTGCCGGTATTGGCCAGTAAGCCTTCCTCCTCGGCTTCTTCTGCATCTTCATCGAGTTGCGCTTCGTCCAGCTGAGGTGAACGGAGAAGAGAAGTAACAAAGACAACCAGATATAAGCCTGTGGCGTCGATGTTAGATCGATGCAAACATGGAATTCTGATGGAGTTGGATTTACCTAGAAAGACGAACTGAGCCCAGAAGAACACCACTCCAAAGAATGGGTAGTTCAGGGTGACCCGGTTCAAGAAGGTGCTCACAACACTGGGTGTGCAAACTTGCTGCGCAACAGGGTTCTTTGCCAGCTCTGAGCATGGCTTGATAAGTTCTTGGCTGTTTGAGCAATCTGGCTTTCCGATGAAGGTTCCCGGGGCACGATCACAGAATGTCTGTTGGCCGAATGTGGCATACTGGGGGGCGACTACCATCGAAATAGAATAATTCAGCGCTAAAATGATCAGCATCAACATGGCAGTCGCTAGGAGCAGAGCCTGGGGAGATGTGTGGCCTTTTCTGATTTGGAAAATATTAATCCATAGGAAGCGGATTCTGACAACAGCGATTCCAAGCACAGAACTGCAGAAAAATAGCATTACAAGCGCAGTAAAAATAGCATAATCGATGGGGAAAAACCTGGCGGATTTAACAAGTGCCCAGTTGACGGGGTTAAAGATGTTAACATGTACGAGGATGTATCCACAACGATGCTTGCAAATCGAGTTCTTGGCTTTGTCAATTACCGTCAAGAGCATGGAAACCCACGTGATGAAAGCAATGAATAGCAGCAAGATGCCTCCCAAGAGCTTGAATGGCCGAAACGCTGCCCCGATTTTGTACCATGCCCTTATCAACCGGCTGCGTCCTTCGCCTTGGGATTCTTCTGCTAGACGTTGACGCCGAATTAGGGTCCTCTCTTCACGCACTAGTGTATCTAGTTCTCGGCGGTCCTTAGAGGACAGAAGCTCAGGATCTCCGGCACATCGTCCCTCGAGCTGCCGTTGCCGCTCTTGGTTTATGTTGAGTTTCTGTGTAGTGCTCGCTCGCAGGGTGGCACTAGAGATTGATGGTGCAGTCTTGATCAAGCTGATTGGCAGAAGGGCCAGTCCCACGGATGTGTACAAGACATAAAAACAGAGCCCAATCGTCATCAACAGACCAAGGGCAAAAGTGAGAGCACGCTCGCCATCTTTTCAAGTTGTATCAGCTTCACAGTTGTGTTCAAGGCTAGGAAACTCGGAGACTCACGGTTTTCAGTCAGTAAATGCCTGAAGTAATCTAGATCCATGGCATTCTTTCCCTGTGACATCGGGACGAAAAAACCAACAAGGAACAAGATCATGACAACTACAACGAATGAGAGTGTGTATTTCAGGGCACCCCAAAGCCGTTGGCCGAGAGTTTGGGCCCCTTCCTCGGTCGCAACCTCGTCACATTCCTCATACCAGAAATATGTGAAGGGGATGACGAGGAGACAGAGCAGGGCATCCAACGAGTAGAGAAGATAATAGATGATAGTCAAAGAATAAGTGATTCTGTCCACCAAATCCTGTGTTGCCCAGTCCTTTCGCTGGCCTAATTTGGACGAAGTGGTCGATGATACCAAAGCGACATCGACAGGCAGCAAGAGCACTGTTGCGAGAAGACTAGCAATGGAGATAATGCAAGTCACAGTGACTGAAGGAGAACGGTCCCGAGGATTTTGGTAGACATAGATAAACACTGACGCCACTGCCAGTAGAATAGCTACCACCGCCCCATACACAACCCAGATGAGGGAAGTCTGAAGGAGTATCATATTGAATTGCAGCAGTTCACACTGTGCACATTGATTGTGAGTTCTGCAACAATCCTAGCAAAATACTGAGGAATCAAGCTATGAATGAGATTGAAAACATATCAAACCAAGAAGGATGATCTTTTCGCTCTTAAGCTGGCGATTGCCTGTGTCGTCATTGATTGTTCAACGTCATTGATGTACAACGCTAACCCATTTCTAGGCACATGCAGCAAAGGGCGGTAGGATTTGTCACGCAGAATTTGTTGACCGCTCAATTCTGCCAGACCAGTCAGCTGACCCGTTGCCATCTCCGCTTTGATTCCGCTTCAAAGGAGCTACAAACTTGACTGCACAAGGTAGAGATCAATCTTGATCTTGATCTTGATCGCTTCTTGTTTTTATACTGGAACCTTCATTTGTGTCATCTCTCTTTGTTCTTACAAGGCTTCAAATTCTCGGTTTTCCGCCCCTAGGTTTGCAATTGCAATGTGCATCTCAGGCCATATCAAAAACACAATTTAGCTCATTGGCAGTTTTCTAGCAGTATCAAGCCTTTCACGAGCTTTGACAGTGGGAAAATTCTTCAAATGCAGTGCTACGCAGAGCTATTACCTCCAACGGGGGTCACCCATGCTTTGGCAATTCCTTTCACCTCAGCAACCGCCAGCAATCTGATTGTTATCAGAACCTCTCTATTGCAGATTTTCTCCCTCGTTAAGATCGTCTCTTCTCAACTGCAGAAGGAAGGCTCAGAGCCTCATGGTTCCCAATTTTCACAACCAGAAACCAAATTAGTACTGGAAAAAGAATACCCGCTATCCGGAACTGTGACCGATTTAAGCCGAGTCAAAATCTTGAACAACAAGAGTGGCGGAGAAGCCATATTGATTGCAGTCCGCAATGCCAAGCTCAGCTTGATTGAGTGGGACCCTGAGCGTCATGGTATCTCAACAATTTCCATACACTACTACGAGCGGGATGATCTGACCCGCAGCCCCTGGGTGCCTGATCTGAGCCGGTGTGGGAGCATTCTGAGCGTTGATCCAAGCAGTAGATGCGCGGTGTACAACTTTGGCATTCGGAACCTTGCGATTTTACCCTTTCATCAGGCGGGTGATGACTTGGTGATGGATGACTACGATTCGGAGCTTGAGGGAGAACGCCCAATTCAGAACTCTGGTGGAGGAGCAGAGCCCAAGAAGAGCAAAGAGGGACCAGCGTACCAAACACCCTACTGCTCGTCTTTCGTACTGCCATTGACCGCCTTGGATCCTTCATTGCTACACCCAATCAGTCTTGCATTCCTATACGAGTATAGGGAGCCGACGTTTGGAATTTTATTTTCCCAAGTCGCAACTTCTACTGCCCTTCTTTACGAAAGGAAGGACGTGGTATTCTACGCTGTGTTTACACTTGATCTTGAGCAGCGAGCTTCTACCACCCTTCTTTCAGTATCTCGTCTTCCTAGTGATTTGTTCAAAGTCGTGGCACTCCCACTCCCAGTAGGAGGTGCCTTGCTTCTTGGCTCAAATGAGATTGTTCACGTGGACCAAGCCGGCAAAACTAATGCGGTGGGAGTCAATGAGTTTTCAAGGCAGGTTTCTTCTTTTTCTATGACCGACCAATCGGACTTGGCGTTCCGCCTTGAAGGCTGCGTGGTTGAACGACTTGGTGGTGATAGTGGAGACCTACTGTTAGCACTTGCATCCGGCGACATGGCACTGATCAAATTTAAACTTGACGGTCGATCTGTCTCGGGTATCACTATTCACCTTCTTCCGGCACACGCAGGTGGTGATATGTTGAAGTCGGCTGCCTCATGCTCCAGTTGTCTCGGAGATGGAAACGTTTTCATTGGCAGCGAAGATGCTGATTCGGTGCTCCTAGAATGGTCGCGTTCATCCGCCTCTACTAAAAAAGCTCGGCTCGAGTCGAAGCAAACAGCCGACGGTTTTGATGATCTGGAGGATGATGATGACCAGATGGAGGATGATGACCTTTATTCCTCGGCGCCTGGATCGACACAAGTCGATAACCGCATGGGAACCGAGAACTTAACCACTGAATTTTATAACTTTCGACTGAAAGATTGCCTTCCTAGCATTGGCCCGCTGAGGGACATCACTTTGGGCAAAGTTTTCTCGAATACGTATCGCGAAAAACAAGCTACATGTGAGGCAGTTTCCGCAGAACTAGAGCTGGTGGCATCTCAGGGCTCAGACAGAGGCGGTGGCTTGGTTGTTATCAAGCGCGAAATTGATCCTTTGACAACCATGTCTCTGAAAATCGATGATGCAGATGGTGTTTGGTCAGCCAGCGTCAAAAAAAGGAGAGGCGCCTCCAGCACAGACAACCCATCCCGTCAATATGTGGTTGTCTCTCGGTCTACGGATTCGGAGCAGGAGCTAAACGAGGTTTTTGTTGCGGAAGAACAAAACTTGAAGCCTTTTAGGGCACCGGAGTTCAACCCAAACGAAGATTGCACAGTTGACATTGGATCTTTCGCAGGTGATACTCGTCTAGTTCAGGTTCTGCGGAATGAAGTCAGAAGCTATGACATGGGTACATTCTACTCCACCCTACTGGCAAGCTTTGCATAAGCTAATGGTGTAACTTTACAGAGCTGGGTTTGTCACAGATATACCCCGTTTGGGATGAAGACACCAGTGATGAGCGCGTGGCTGTAAGCGCAAGCTTCATTGATCCTTATCTTATGATTATTCGGGATGATTCATCAGTCTTGCTTTTGCAGGCGGATGAAAATGGTGACCTCGATGAAGTTCCGCTTTCAACCCTGATAATCTCGTCACGATGGCGCTCCGGATGCCTCTATTACGATAATTCACAGTCATTCAGCGTTGCAGGCTCCTTGTCGAAGAACTCTTCCGAAGGCGAGGTGCTTCTTTTCCTATTGAATCCGGATTATAAGCTATCAGTGTGTTATCGCCAAAAGAAGATTTAGGAATCAGCTCTGACTTGCAATACAGATCTTCCGGCTGTCTGACATGATGTTGATCGCCATCATTGAAGGCGTCGACTGCTTACCTCCTGTATTGTCGACCGAGCCGCCCAAGCGATCTAACACTCGGGAAACCCTAACAGAATTGATTGTTGCCAATCTTGGTGACAGTTCTAGTCTTTCACCTTATCTGATTGTAAGAAATGTTGTCAGTCTGTGACCTTGCTGATCTCTAACTCGAGCCTTCTAGGTTAGAACCGAAAATGATGATCTCGTGTTCTACAAACCAAGCCTAGTCTCGGCAAATTCCGGTCATGGATCGTCTCATCGCCTAAAATTATTCCGAGAGTCAAATCATGTTCTACCAAAAAGCCCTTTGGGGGATGTTTCCTCTCAAAAAAAGAACCAACAGCGATTGAGACCGCTGAGAGTTCTTCCTAATATTTCAGGGTTTAGCACGATCTTTATGCCGGGGGCTTCATCAAGCTTTATCTTTAAAACAACAAAGAGCTTACCGCACATCATTCGTCTTAGAGGAGGCTTTACACGTTGGCTAAGCTCCTTTAATTCGGCTGACACTGGCTGTGACAATGGCTTCATTTATGTTGATTCCCAGGTGAGACTTCTCTTGAACAATTGTGATGCTATCTCCAATGACTAATTCTCTCCATGCAGAGCTGTATCCGGGCTTGTCAACTACCTTCCCAAACTCAATTTGACTATTCGTGGACATTGCGAAAAGTTCCAATTGAAGAGCAAGTCAATTTCTTGGCCTACTCGACGTCTTCTGAGACTTATGTTCTCGGCACAAGCCGCCAAGGAGACTTCAAGTTGCCGGAGGGTGATGAACTGCACCCTGAGTGGCGAAATGAAGGTTCGTAACTGCTTCAAGCGTTTCCAATTATGCTGTGCTAATTCAATCTCAAGAGCTGTCATTCTGCCCGAAAATCCCCGAAAGCAGCATCAAGGTCGTCAGTCCCAAGACATGGACCATCATTGACAGGTAATCCATCCCCCAAAAACAACAAATCTCCGCGCACTAACATCTATAGTTACCCTCTGGACCCCGATGAGCAAGTGACAGCGGTGAAAAACGTGAACATTGAGGTTTCAGAGAATACACACGAGCGGATGGATTTAATCGTCGTCGGAACCGCGATTGCCAAGGGGGAAGACATGCCAGCTCGTGGTACGATCTATGTCTTTGATGTGATCAAAGTTGCACCTGACCCCGAAAGGCCAGAGACAGGCCGCAAGCTCAAGCTGATTGGCAAGGAGACAGTGAAGGGTGCAGTGACCGCGCTGTCTGGTATCGGTGGTCAAGGGTTCATAATCGTGGCTCAGGGGCAGAAGTGCATGGTCCGTGGTCTCAAGGAAGACGGGAGCCTCCTTCCTGTTGCATTTATGGACATGCAATGTTATGTTAATGTCGTGAAAGAGCTCAAGGGCACCGGCATGGTTATCCTGGGAGATGCCGTGAAAGGACTTTGGTTCGCTGGCTACTCAGAGGAGCCATATAGAATGACACTCTTTGGCAAAGACCCTGAATACTTGGAGGTGGTGGCAGCTGACTTCCTCCCGGATGGGAACAAGTTGTACATGCTAGTGGCTGACAGCGACTGCAACCTGCACGTCCTGCAATACGACCCTGAAGATCCCAAATCCTCCAACGGCGATCGACTCCTCAGCCGAAGCAAATTCTACACCGGCAACTTCGCATCATCGGTAACACTTCTGCCTCGCACAGCAGTTTCATCGGAGCTGACCGAATCATCCGAAGAAGCAATGGACGTGGATGAGACCTTCGCCAAATACCAAGTTCTCATCGCTTCGCAAAACGGGTCTTTGGCGCTGGTGACGTCGGTTGCCGAGGAGTCATACCGTCGACTATCAGGACTACAGTCTCAGCTGATCAACACCGTCGACCACCCTGCCGGTCTGAACGCGCGTGCTTTTCGGGCCACAGAAAGCGATGGCGCTGCGGGCCGGGGTATGGTTGATGGCAATCTATTGCGTCTATGGCTGAATATGGGCAAGCAGCGGCAGGCTGAGATTGCGGGCCGGGTTGGCGCGACAGAGTGGGAGATCAAGGCTGATCTGGAGACCATTGGCGGTGATGGACTGGGATATCTATGATGCCGGAAACAGACGTCTTTTCGGTGCTTCAGACTCAGGAAATTACAAAATACGACTCACTGAGTGAGCTAACTCTTGCAATTTGATTACAACATGTCTACGTTCTCCGGAAGATAAGAAGAAAAGAGTGGTCAGCCCAAGATGGGATTTCAATATATGGTATGCTAGAAGAACATAGATAGCTGAAGGTTCTCCCAAGCGGCACCGAAGAAGCCCTATCACGATCCAGTAAATAGCGTGGTATCATAACGCAGTGGGATATAACTAACCCACTATAAAAAGGAGACGAAGAGAGAGAAACCCCCTTTCCTATCCCTAGACCCCAATGCCAATCCCAATCCAGTCCCAAAGTGGGTAATCCAAATCCCATCCAATCCCTTAAACTACCCAAAACAAATGGAATGAAAAAAGTTCAATACACCTCAACACGCCAAATTCGCCATCCTCGCTTTGCACGATTTGAATTCATGAGAATCAAGCCAATGAAGCCATGTCCCTCCCCCCCCAAATGAGCATCAATATCAGTAACACATTCGGCATGTCAGTTTGGAACCAACCATGTTTTGCACTTTGCATTTGATGGATAAACACAAATCCAAGTCTAAAGAGGCAGTAAATGAAAAAAAAATGCGCAGAACACCTCATCCCAGAGTAACAATGCAGATGCGAGAAGGAAAAGATAAACACCACCCAGCACCATTGCCTCAACATCGCAGTACTGAGGGGTTTAAAACACATCTTCAGCGGCAAAGTACCGTTTGTTCCGGCCTCTAGAGGCCACGAATTTCATCTCCGGCATGTTGGTATGATGTACTACATGCGGTCGGTAGACAGCGTCGACGGGGGCTTGCCAATCATCAATTCCGAGGGGAAAGTACTCATAGAGAAGATCGGTGCTTTCGTTTGGAAAAGGGAGTGATGATGCAAATGACTGGGGCAGGTTGGCAGTCTCAATCAACGGCATGGATGAAGCAACGCTCCGCGGGGGGTTTTGAGGGACAGCATGCGAGAGCTTGCGCATCTTAGAAGGCGGGGCAGATTGGTCGAGACTCAGCGATCGCTGGTGTGACAGCTCGACAGCGAAAGGGGGTACCATCTTTTGGTCAAGATGGAGATTAGGGTCACCGCCGTCTTCCTCGTCTAGCAACGACAAATTGATCGGTGCAGCGACCGCTGTTGTGGAACTGACTCGGCGGTGTGATTCCGTCGCCTGAGAGAGCTGTTCCGGGCTAGACTGACGAAACATGGACTTTGGGACATGAGACATGAGATTGTTTGATGCGGCCTGTAGGATGGGGGTCCAATCCGGCGTTGCTTTGGTTTTCTGCAAAATGTTCGGCAAGGGAGCGGACTTTGTTTCAGGAGAGTTGCTCTGGGCGGCTGGCTTCGTCTTAGCCGGAGTCACGCTGGCACGACGCGGAACGGAGTCGCTTGTTGGCGTGCGGTTCATGGCGGAATTCGATGAGTTGGCCTGGGCATTCTTTCGCGAAACGGCAGCACTCCCACTCAGGGGAAGATCTTTACGCGACTGGAAGTTGCGTGGGCTGCGACCACGAACGATGACGGGACCTGACTGCACCTCAGAGATGGGGATCTTCGCACCAGTAGATAAAGTCGCGACCACCTTGAGTCGGACAACGAAGTGTTGCTGTAGCTCCTTTCGGCGACCATTGTTGGCGGTGGCGACACGGAATTGTAGACGTTTCCAAGCGATAGGAAAGGTTGCGTAGTCCGAATCCAGATCCTGGCCCGTTATGGTGTCCAAGGGAATTGAGGGAGGCTCCTTTTCAATCTTAGCACCTGTACTATGGTTGTTCTCCTCGAGTGCCGTGCCAGAGTTAGCGGCAGCCGCTGAGGGGGTCTTCCATGGCACCGAGATAATCTTCACCGGGTTTCCTTCCACGGATTCTGTGGCTGACACGGTGAGTTCCTGGGCGAGGATGGGAATTCGGTCGCCTTGGTCGGTCATGATATAGCGCATCCCGCGGGGCAAAGTTACCGAACCGGTTATTTGGAACAAGTTGCGACGATAACACGTCAGCTCAGCACCTTGTTGTGGCGGGGCATTTTCCGAAGGAGACGTTGTATAGGGGGACTCGGCAAGTAAGAACATTCCGTGCAACTGCGCCGCCACCGATAAGGAGGTTCGGCGCATAGAATAGTCGAGGAGTGTAAAGTGATATGCCGGCAGTGAAAAGCTTAACAGCTTGTTGTTGTGGTCGATCGATGAGTCCTGGGGTTGTTCCTGAGGCGTTGGGTCAAAGGGCGCCATCATCTCTGTGAAAGGGTCATCGTATGCGGAAGAGAAACGCCTGAGTTGATGTGACAAATTAGAAGGTGCGAAGTTAGCGAGATCCTCACTATAGTATTTTAAATTAGCAACACAATTTCACTGTCGAGCGGAGTGGATGATCCTCCCCCACCCCCCTCGTCCCACTTGGGGATCTAATCACTTACCTGACGAAGGTCTCGGAATCGAAGTTGGAACGGTGATCCGGTAAATCCAGGCTGGACATTGCATTGAGATAGTCGGTACTTTGCAGATTCCCAAGTGACAATGGACTGGCCAAGTATGGTGGCATGGCCATAGTATCGAAGCCCTCCATGGTGAAAGCTAACGCAATTACGGAAGCAGACCCGTGGACGATGCGGGGGAGGAATGATTATCGAATTACCTCTTGTAGAGATATTCGAGCGAGAGAAAGAGAGGAGAGAAGTAAAGAGGAGAGAATAGGAGAGAATAAGGGCGAGAGAAAGAGGTCAGACGAAGAAAGAAGGGCCAAAGATGAGTAGATGACCTGGGGGAATGCTGCAAGCAACGGGAAAGATAGGCTAAGGCGGTAGTGAAGGCGGGGAGGACATTTGAGACGCAAATGGAAATGTCAGGATTGTAATAAAGGGAAGAAAGGGTTCAAAGGGTATAGAGAGGTATTAGAGTGTAGAGAGAAAGAGCAAGTCCCCGGAGAGAGAGAAGAATCTCGACCCAAACGATCAACGGATTCGGGGAATAGTGGAGCCGCGGTTTTTGCGGAGAAACGAAAGCAGCGCTGAGTCAGCTTTTTTTTTAAAATTCTATTTTAAATTCTTTTTTAAATTCTTTTTTAAATTTGTTTTTAAATTTTGGATTTATAGATAGAATTTCAGTTTGCTTAGAGAACGAAAAAAAAAACACTGTTTTGTGTTTGATCTTTAATGGATTTAACATTTTTTTTGATCATTTCGGTTAATCACTGGGACGGAGTAGTACGGAGCATTTCAGACGATCATATCCAATAACACGCAAATCCCTCAGCACCGATGGGGTAAGACTTGATCGCCGGCTCTTGGCAACCATCTTTCACTGTCACTGGGCCCTTAACATCAAGTTGCTATGGTTAATTATTATGAATCCCATCATTGTATGCTGTACTCCATATTTTATACAGATTCTGATACTGGTCTGTACGTTAGATAATCTAAGATTAATAATCAAGTCCACATTTAACGATGTATACCCACCTGCCTATTCAGGTACTGCTGCTTCGGGTCGACCCTCCTAAAAGCGCCACATTTCATTAGAGTTAGCATTGGGATCAGGATGGATATCTATGCTGTCTGTAGCACACGTCTGAATGAATAGACCATCGTCTATGATTGTTCCAGTATTCCAATCCAAATATGTGCCTACAATATAAACATAATTCCATTCTTATATCTCACATTCGCCTCTAAGATGATCATCATCGGCCGCCTGACCTGCAGATGTAGGGGCCAACCGACATCCAATCAGAATATGCGGCGCATTGGACCAGAAAGCGGTGCTCGGTTCTGGACCCTGTACTTTGGCTATTAGCGCCCCACTGAAAACGGCAATGATTCATCTGCACTTTGCAATCTGCAATGTTATCATGCATGTAATATTTTCAAACCAGTACCTCGGTCACCTTGAAGTTGAGCTGTTTGGTCTCAGGTCCGGCGATGTCCGTAACTCGTACTTCAGATACTTTTTTCTCGGTGTGGTATGTAAATTTCCTTATCCAGAGAGAGAGGACTTGTGCACTTTGGTCTTTCGTTCTTAGTTGCCTTGGGGAAATTCTTTTAGACTTGATAAAAGAAAAAAAAAAAAAATCTGATATGGAAGGAGATACAGCCTCCAGGGGGGTTGTCAGACAGCAGAAGACTAGATGGAGTGGCGAGAGAGTAAAAGAGATGCTTACTTTCGCATGTGAACCAATGAAATAGTCCAGTGCATTTACCCGATTTGACTGTTACCATGATCTTCGCTTTTCCCCTTTTCAATTGGCGCATTTCCCGATGCAGCCTACCAAGTATACCAAGGTTCTGACCACGGGAGACATCCACGGTTGAACATCTCTTGTTCCAAGGTTCAAAGGTGGGAAGCTCTTTCCAGGGTACCGAGCCTTTGGGTTTGGGCCTGAAAAGCTTCATGCACAATAACATATCCTAATTATGTACCACTGTACCTAAAGAAGATTTCTGCAATATCCCAGGATCTTAGATCAGGAATGTAGACCTCTAGGATACCGTTAGTTTAGCTCAAAAAAGAAGCTCCGTTTGTACAACTGAGGCATTTTTTAACGCAGACAGAAAATTTAAAATTGATTCAAACTCTCAACTTATAAAACGCATTGGCCCAGGTCAAAGTTAGGCCCCGAGGCCCAAGAAACCTGTTTGAGGATTCTTTTCTTTGATTATAAAAAAACAACATCGAGAGAACTATATCCTTGATATCCTCATTCCCTTTTTATGTCGTATTTTGAAAAAAAAAAAAAAAAAAGACGAAGGCCAAAAATACTACGCTCTTAACACAGACCCCTGGTTTTTTTTTGGTTTTCTTTTCCCAAAAACAGGTGGGTGGTTTGGTTTTTGTCCTCCGGCGCCAAAGCGGAGTTCCGTTCTCGGCCCACAATGCCCACCAAGCCCCGATAAAGCCCCACCCTGAAGTAAGAAATGTCAGTGCATTGTACAAAGCATAGTACATCTAGTTTAGCCTTCAAGGTCCAACGGACTTCCGGACCAGTAAAGTCTCAAAAGCTAAAGGGAACTAAGTAGAATCAAAATCCCCCCGCTTAACTGATCTAGAACCGAAATATGGAACGGTGGAACTCAAAGCCGACGGACTAGGCCAGAAGTCAAGCATGTGCGGAGTATAAATAATTCTAAACGGGATCTTGATGGGACATACGTCCTACAACATAGACTCACTCAACCCAAGCCAAAAAAAAGACATACATTCGCTTGGAATATGTGACCCCCCTGGCGGAGTCACCTGACCTGCAGACTCAGTAGGTCAGCCGGCGGCCGGCTACTAGACAGATCCATAGTCATGTTGAGAAAATCTTGATTATCTTCCTCAAGCCATATACGCTTACAGAATATCTCACATTTGCATTTTTTCTCCCAGATAAATAAACCTTTGGTGATAGCCAGTGGGAATCCTGTGATCAAGGATGAATTAATTTGATTGGACCAAAGGATGCCAGAATGGACTTTTTGCCCTACCTCAGACCTACCAAGTGCCCCAAATGAATTAAAAAATATGAGAAGAAAATCCTCGGAAGAAACCATTATCAGATCGCGTGAAAAAAAATTGCATCAGATTCAAATGGGAAAAGACGAGGAAAGTTTTTTTTAACAAACCCAATGCGACATGGATATCATAGAAGCGAAGAAAACAGAACCATAAAGAGTAGAAAGGAAACGAAAAGCTAAATCAAGTCTGATCTCTTCTACTATGCATGCATCATCGTCCACATAGCTGCGTCACAGTCCACTTCCTCAAAGCTGTGTAGCACAGTGAAGCCCATCGCGGAGAGATTGTCGAAGTTGCCGTCGCCGTCGACCTATGTTTTGTTAGATAGAAAGAGATGAAAAAAAAAGGGAAGAAGAGAAGAACGTACACTGTCCATGACCACTGCATTGGCACTCAACTTCCGGATTTGCTTGATAGCGAGCAGGATCAGGCCCTGCAAAACCGTGGAATCATCTTCACCGCACGAAGAAATGACCGGAGACGAAATGCCTCCGACAGAAGCCTGGATGGCACGTAGCATGGGCATGTGCTCCGCCAAGGCAGATCGCTCATTGTAAATCACGACACTCCCAAGCATGGCCCCGTCGGAGGGCCGCTTGGCCCGGATGACCCCGCAGTTAGGCGCGCCGCCCAGAGCCATGCGGTAAATGTCGGCCACACCTTGCTGCGCATATGTTTTAATGTGATTGAGGATCGCGGGTGCAAAGTCCCAGCCATACACGAGATCATATGTGATCTCGGCACTCTGCAGGGTTGCGGTAAGTCCTTCGGGTGGCACCCATGTTGACAAGTTGCGCAGGATCACGCTGCATACGGGTCGCGAAAGCGCGGTGTTCCACCCCATGTTCGCGAACCACTGCCGCAGCCGCTTGCGCTCTTCAGGGTTAACAGTCGGGATGCCAAGGTAGATCCCTGGTAATCGGGATCCTAGCTGGAACCGTCTCATCCCATTCCTTTGAAGTAAAGTTCGAATCGCGCGGCTGTGGAGAGAATGTCCGATTGATAGTTTTCTTCGAGAGGGGTCCACGAGAAGACATGCGAGCACACCGGTGCCTGTTGATCGAAAGAAGTAGGTCGCGCAGAACCCATAAAGGGCCTGCGTGCTACTATTCCGAACAACGAAATGGGCTTCGTCGACATCCTCTTTTCGTAGCAAGAAGCTACTAGCGGTAGCTCCAAGAAGTTCTGACGGCTGACCTAGTGCATAGCCGGCACGGATAGTATCGAGTAGAGCATCCAAAGCGAAAGAGTCGCGATCCTCGTTCCAATTTTCGACGAGCCAGTGCTGTCGAGACTGATGAATCTTCTGCATTCGACCAATGGAGCCGGGCAGGACCGCTGAAGGTGTCAAGTCGCCATACAAGACCTTGACCAAGGCCTGAAGGGCTGTTTCCGTAAAGTCATATGTGCATATATAAGTACCAAATGAGGAATCCATGGCAAAATCATATGGCGAGCTAACTGCCACCACAATCAATGGCCTCTCGCGGCGTTCTCCAGATGAGGTATGCTGCGATTGGCAAACCATGGAAACGTGTTTTGAGAACCCTTGCTGATACAGATTGCGATTTGCATCTGCCGTGACAACGACTACAGCACTCGCTCTTTGGATGAGGTCTTCGTGGATGGGACGCACGCCATTGGAAGTATAGGAGGTGTGCAACACGCGCCCATTCCTCTGTCGGGAGAGTGACCGTCCAAGTTCTTTGAAAACGCTCTCTCCATTTTGAATCGAGGAAGTCCGTCCTAACATTAATAGATCTAGTGACCCATGCGCAGACTCCGTATATGAGAGAGAAACCGCCGACGTTGGGAGTGGCTTGACCAGCGGAGTTAGAAGCAAAAGTTCCCCGTCTGCCTCAATCACATTGGACAACGGAAGGAAATTATTCTTATCTCTCACAACTGTGATAGAAGAATTGTAGGCCCGAGTGGAAAGCTTCGTGTGCGAGGGTTGCATCTTTGTAAGTGCAGAAAGCCCCGGAGGGTTCAGCGCCTGTTCCCACGAAGTACACCGTGCCTTCAAATCTAAAACGCGGCGCAATGATTGTTCAATTCGCTGACGGCCGATGATACTGTTCTCCACGCCGAGTTTCAACCCGTTGATGGCTTCTTGCTGGACCGGGAATGACCGACATAAAAGGATGACATCGCAGCCAGCGTTCTTCGCCATCACTGTGCCACCTCCTATTCCAATGTTATGTGTGAGCGACTCCATTTCCAAGCACTCGGAAACGACCACCCCTTGAAACTGGAGATCTTTTCTCAAGAGCTCGTCAACCACCTGATCACTTAGGCAGGCGTGCATCACGTTCATTCCAGCGGATGACAATGAGACACCTCCCACCATCATGGCATCCAGACCCTGACTTATAGCTCTGCGAAACGGTACAAGTGCGCTGAGACTAAGTTGCTCCAGAGATTCCGTAATAATTGGAACATCTGCCTGGGAGCCGAGAAATTCCCAATTACCATAAGATGGAAAGTGTTTCCCACAGGTTACTAAACCTGCTTCTTGATAACCCCTCATGAACTGGACACCATATTGAGACGCCTCCTGGGGATCATCGCCGGCGGTACGAACACCTAGTGGTTGATTGCGCACATTGGTCAAAACATCCAAGACGGGTCCTAAGATCCAATTGACCCCAATAGCCTTGAGCTCCTGTGCTGTCGCAACAGCTACCTCGTAGGCTAAAGATTTGGACCCCGTGGCTGCAATGCCCATGGTACTAGGGAATTGACGGATAAATATCTCATCATATAAACTGTTGACACCGCCATTCTCCTGGTCCAAGGCAATTAGTAACGGTACGGGATGGCCTGCATCACGCGCAATGGTCTGTAATTCCAGAACCAATCTGGTTGCATCCTCAGCCGCTGTAAATACGTCAGTGAACTTCCATGTTACTGGCGATGGAGGGCGCTTTTTATTTCCAAAAAGAAAAAAGAAAAAGAAAAAAAAAACCAGAAAAGAAAATACATTTCAGATTTTTAGCAGATAGTAGCACGGCACCCAAATGGTAATTCTCGATGAGTGATCGAATTTGTGGATTGACCGAAGTTCCATCAAAGCCCATCATAAAGAGCTGACCCATCTGCCTGTGCCATGTCAGCGCGCCCGAGGGGTCAAATTTCTTAAAGTAGAAATCGTCTACAAGACCCTAATCCCCAGATTGACAACTAGGTTCCACAGTGACGGAAGATACCCTGACAGGTAGACTTGGGGGAGGGGAATAAAAGGGGGGCGAGCATTAACGCCGAGAGGATAAGCCAAGCGAAAAAGTAGATCGACATACCTATCTAGGTCCTCCCAACCCGGAGGCAGCATATCCTCTTTCCGGGCCATGGCCCGAGAAGGAATGCCTGCGGCGACCCAGAGAGGTAGGATACAGAGGGTGCAGTGTCGGGAGATCCAAGCTGTGGGCACCGCAAACGTCTGACAGGTAAGAAATATGAAGCCAATACACGCGGGCGAAGTCAGGTGACAGAGGGAAAAGGGTTGGAGTCAAAAATAGGACCTCGGGAGTTTTGTCTATTCTTCAGAGCAAATGTTAGGGAAGAGAACTAGAGAGAGGAGATCGGAGCTCTTTTCCCCTTAGGGTCACGGGATGGCATATTCTACAGTACGTATGGCCTTTTTTTTTAATTTAGAGGTACGGAGTACCTGGTATACAATTCCAGATGGGGGTAGCCCGAGTGGTCATGTGACCTGTATGTAACCGTACTACATCTGTTCCAGGTCACGTGTAATACATTACCATACCCGTTCCAATACCAGGACGACGCTACATCAGGGTTGCATCTGGTCACTATCTGTTGTCAATGTTCTCTCCAGCTTTTTACCGACATCACCGGATGCAACTACACTTCTCAAATGAAACCTTTAGACCAGGTACCCCCTATGGTGCTCAGCAGTCCAATCAGAAGGTTTATTTCTTTTTTTTCCCCCGGCATCATCGCACTTTTTGACTGGATTGTTAGGCCACATGGAATACACCCCGAGTGGACCTTGATTGAAACCGTGGAATCGGCCGAATGAAGTCAATGGCTATCTCCTCCTTTGTCCATTCGGTAACCCGACGTCAACCAGTCCCTCTTTGAGGCCCAGTCATAGAGGGGGTATCCATCTTGCACGTGGCTTTCTCTCTATTCGACATTCTCTTTGGTCACTGTCGTACACTTCAAGATTGCAACCCAGTCCCTTTCCCCTAAATCTTCTCTTTTCTTTTCCTTGGATGCCAGATTTCTTCTTTTCCTTTCTTCTTCTCCCATCCACTTCTTAGCCCTACTCCAATCCACTGACGTAATTATGTACGTGACATCTTCTATGCATCGCATTCTGCGCTCCATGCTAAACTGATGGCTTCTCGATATAGGCGTGTCATTATCAGAGAAGATCCTCGTGAGGTGTCTGTGTATATTGCAGACTACATCATCAGTATGCTGAAGCCTAGATCCTTGTGCTGATGCGCGCAACCCATGCTGAAACTTAATTTTTCCATCTTAGGCCGCATCAAGTCGTTCAATCCAACCCCCGAGCAGCCGTTCGTGCTTGGTGTGCCTACTGGTAGTAGCCCTGAGCTTATCTACAAGATACTTGTGCAGCGTCATCGTGCCGGTGATATCTCTTTCAAGAATGTTGTGACTTTCAACATGGTATGCGCAACAACAATCACGGAGAAAACGACCCACTGACTCCGAAATGTAGGATGAATATGTTGGTCTGCCTCGCGATCACCCCGAGTCCTACCACAGCTTTATGTACAAGCACTTCTTTTCTCACGTGGACATTCCACCGCAGAATATTAACATCCTGGACGGCACCGCGACTGATCTTGCAGCCGAGTGTGCATCGTTCGAAGCACGGATCGCCCGCTGTGGTGGCATCGAGCTCTTCCTGGGTGGGGTCGGGCCAGACGGCCACATCGCCTTCAACGAGCCGGGTTCCTCGCTGAGCAGCCGCACGCGCGTCAAGACACTAGCCTACGACACCATCCTGGCAAACTCCCGCTTCTTTGGCGGCGATACGGACAAGGTGCCTCGTATGGCTATGACTGTTGGTATTCAGACTATCATGGATTCCCGAGAGGTGGTGATTGTAGCCACCGGGGCGCACAAAGCTTTTGCCGTGCAGAAGGGGCTGGAGGATGGTGTGAACCATATGTGGACCCTCTCCGCTCTGCAGCTGCACCAACACCCCCTCATCGTCTGCGATCGTGACGCCACTCTCGAACTCAAGGTCAAGACCGTGCGGTACTTCGAATCGATCGAACAGGCCGGCACCGATGCCCGCACCCAGGGACCGGCTCTCGTTTACCGCCCTCGGACTTATGTCCCGGTTCCACTCCCAACTAAGACGCCCAAGTCCCAGCAGCCTACTCCCGAAGGCACACCCGAGAAGGTACCCAAGGATCTCCGTATCAACACTGAGCTGCAACGCCGCGCCCTGGAGGAAGAGGAGCTCACCCCGGACAGCATGTCCTCGCGCCTAGTCGACTCGGCAATTGGGGGTATCGATGTTGCATTGAAGAGTGACCTTATCTTTGACCGCATGGGCACCAGAATCACCACACTTTGATGGGGAACACCTCGCACATTTGTGGCATTTTCATTTCGGGGGGGAGGGGGAGATTTCCGGTTTAAAGTTTTTTAATGGAAGAAGGGAAAAATGAGCATTGTCTTTGCAAATTAAATCTGCACTGTCTCCTTCATTGCTTTGGCTTACTGGATCCAAGGGTGTTTCCTAAAAGAGTTTCGCCTGTCATTTCGATTATTTACCGACTTGATAGGTGCGATGTGTTTTCTAGGAATCGTGTGATCTTCTCAGAGATTTAAACTATGGATTATTCAAGATGCGTAATTTGATCTCTTTTTTTGAATTGAGGAGTTCTTGCGTAGCGTGATGCAATGTAGAATATACGTTTCGGTGCCTTTCTAGACCTTGAATACGTAAATACATGTACAATCAAGCTATACACCCCAATGAAGATGTAGGGGGAGCTAGAATACGTTTGAATGCTTGCCAAAATAGTGGCGCTTAAGGCTTTCTTTTTTCTGTACTTTTTATGCTCCTTGCTCTTGAATCGTACACTGCATGAAATATTAACATTAACATTATAGCTTGGCGAAGACGCTGACCACGGCACCGCTCATATCAACCAGAGTGCTCTTGTTCTGCAGCCAAGCGTCAATCCCGCGACGACCATTTTCCACGCCCAGACCGCTCTTCTTCCAGCCACCAACGGCCATCTCAGCAGGGCTCTCGCCCCATGTGTTCACCCAGGTAATACCAGCCTGCAGCTGGTCAATGACGCGATGAGCCTGGTTCAAGTCCTTAGTGAAGACACCAGCAGCGAGACCAAGCTCAGTGGTGTTAGCGCGTTGCACGGCATCCTCGATGGCGTCATAGTACAGGATGGACATAACGGGGCCAAAGATCTCCTCCTGAACGATTCTCATGGAGTCAGTGCAGTCGGTGAAAACGGTCGGCTGGACCCAGAAACCGGCCTGCAAGTCTTTGGGCACAGAGGGCTTCTCGACACCACCACAGAGCAGGGTGGCGCGATCAGACTCAATACCATAACGAATATATTCGATGACCTTGTCGTAGTGGACTTTAGAGCTGAGGGGACCGAAGTTGGTCTGCTTGTCAAAGAGCGGGCCGGCCCGCACATATGGGATTTTCTCGAGCAGGTTTTTCTCGAAAGCAGCCTTCATAGTGCGTGGGACGAAGACCCGCGTGCCGTTGGTGCAGACCTGACCTGTGCTGTAGAAGTTGGCCATCATGGCGCCATCCACGGCGCTCTCCAGCTCAGCGTCCGGGCAGACAATCAAAGGGCTTTTGCCACCCAGCTCCATGGTCACGTACTTCATGCTGCCTGAGGCGGCACCTGCAACCTTCATACCGGTCGCCACTTGACCGGTGAAGGAGACCTTAGCGATCAGTGGGTGGCTAGTCAAATAGGCACCGACATCACCAGCTCCATTAATCACGTTGAAGACACCGTTGGGGAGGCCGGCCTCGGTGTAGATTTCCGCGAGGGTCTGACCATGAAGCGGGGTGTATTCACTGGGTTTATAGACCATTGTGTTACCAGCGGCTAAACAGGCAGCGGATTTCCAGAGGGCACTGAAAAAATATCTAGGTCAGTTTTTTTGCTCTCTATTGTAAACACGGGGGGGGGGGAAGACTTACATCTGGATGGGGTAGTTCCAAGCACCAATGCCAGCACACACACCCAGAGGGGCCTTCTTAGTGTATACCCAGGCATCCTCGCGGAGTTGAGTAGTTTCTCCATTGAGACCACCGCTACCAATTAAGTTGGCATAATACTCCAAAACGTCGGCGCCAGTCGTTACGTCGACAGTGCTAGTCTCAGTAAAGGCCTTTCCAGAGTCCAAAGTCTCGATGCGTGCAATTTCATCGTTCCGTTCCCGTAGCAGGGCAGCAGCCTTGTGAAGAATTCGGGCACGAGCAATTAGCGGGGTCTGCGCCCATGAGGGGAATGCACGATCGGCAGCAGCAATGGCGGCATCGATGTCCGCGTTGGAGGCAATTTGAACGTCGGCTAGCGGAGTTGCAGTGGCGGGATTGATAGTCTGGAATGATTTGCCGGAGGTCGCAGGTTGGACCTTGCCATTGTAGTAGAGCTGACGAAGTGGGAAAGGAAGCGACATGATGTACACTGGGTGCATATAATATTATTACCTCTGTGAGATCCACGGGTACTCCAGATAACTATATATGGTTATAGAATGGGAACATAAGATAAGAGATAGGGAAAAATGCACACCGCCTTACCTTTAAAAAAGGCCCGAGCTTGGATTAGGTAAGATTAGGGTTACTCCACCGTCACGCATAATCAGTACGTAATTGCCAAGTACTAAGTACGCCATCCGGGTCAGCGGCTGAAGGTGGCTGAAAGATGGCTGAAAGATGGCTGGATACACGGAGTAGTTCTGCGCGGGGTTAGCTTCGAATTGGATTCCCCTGAACTTCTTACTCTCTCTGGCTCCAAAGTCCCCACAGGGAATTTTATACCAAGAAAGGCATATCTTCCAAGTTTAGCCATGACTTTGGGCAGTCCGAAAAGTTACGAAGACTCTATCTACATCTTGAAAAGTGTCGGATGGGGACTTTCTATCCTGGTTCGCACCTCCTCTTTTCTCATATCAAATCACTTCATAATATAGGAACTATGCCGATAAAGGAGTCGGCCTCATTATCCGGGCCATGTCTGACTTCTCTCCACTTCTTGGTGATCGCCACCACTCAGAGGCCCCCCAAAGGTTCGCCGAGTCTAACGGGAAAAAAAAAAGAAAAAAAAAAAAGAAAAAAATAGAAAAAAAGGAAAGAAGCTGGGTAATGGCCAACCATTGGATCCAATGCCTTTCTTCGATCAGACCATTCTCCCTCCCCCCACCCCCCGGACAGCCTTCTTGAAAATTCTCTTTTAGAAAAGACAATACATACTTCTCCAATCTTCTCCTCGCCAGTCTTCAACATGGCCACCACTAACGAGCTCCCGGCCCTCGATGTCAACAGCTACGACTACATTGTCGTTGGTGGCGGTACCGCCGGCTGTGTAATCGCGGCACGCCTGGCTGAGTACCTCCCTAACAAGCGGACTCTGGTTATTGAGGGAGGTCCCAGTGATTTCATGGATGACCGTGTTCTGAACTTGAAGGAATGGCTCAGCTTGCTGGGAGGAGAGCTTGACTACGACTACGGCACCACCGAGCAGCCCATGGGTAAGACATTAATTTCTCAAAAATCTCAAAATCTCAATGATCTTATGCTGACTATCCCCGCAGGTAACAGCAATATCCGTCACTCCCGAGCCAAGGTCCTGGGTGGTTGCTCTAGCCACAACACCCTCATCTCTTTCCGTCCCTTCGAGTATGATTGCCGTCAATGGGTTTCCAAGGGTTGCAAGGGCTGGGACTTTGAGACCTTCACCCGCATTATTGATAATTTGCGCAACACTATCCAGCCGGTGCATGCCCGCCACCGTAACCAGCTGTGTAAGGACTGGATCCAGGCCTGCTCTAGCGCCATGAAAATCCCTGTCATCGAGAACTTCAACGATGACATCCGCAAGACTGGTGAGCTGACTGAGGGTGTCGGCTTCTTCAACATCTCCTACAACCCCGATGATGGCCGCCGCAGCAGTGCCAGTGTCGCCTACATCCACCCCATTCTCCGTGGTGATGAGAAGCGTCCTAACTTGACTATTCTCACCAACGCTTGGGTTAGCAAAGTTAACATTGAGGGTGATACCGTGACCGGCGTTGATGTTACTCTGCAGTCTGGTATCAAGCACACACTACGTGCCAAGAAGGAAACCGTTCTCTGTGCCGGAGCTGTCGACACCCCTCGCCTCATGATGCTCTCCGGTCTTGGTCCGCGTGAGCAGCTGTCTGCACTCGGAATTCCCGTTGTGAAGGATCTCCCCGGTGTCGGTGAGAACCTACTGGACCACCCCGAGAGCATCATCATGTGGGAGCTCAACAGCCCCGTGGATCACAACATGACCACAATGGACTCTGACGCTGGTATCTTCTTGCGCCGCGAGCTGCCCGACGCCGCTGGATTCGACGGCAAGATCGCCGACGTGATGATGCACTGCTACCAGATTCCGTTCACCCTCAACACCACTCGTCTCGGCTACGACGAGCCCTTGAACGCATTCTGCATGACTCCCAACATCCCCCGCCCCCGCTCCCGCGGTCGTCTCTTCTTGGCCTCCGCCGACCCCTCCGTAAAGCCCTCGCTGGACTTCCGTTACTTCACCGACCCCGAGGGCTACGACGCTGCCACGATCGTGGCGGGTCTCAAGGCTGCTCGTGAGATTGCCAAGCAGTCTCCCTTCAAGGAGTGGATCAAGCGCGAGGTTGCTCCGGGCCCCAAGTTGCAGACTGACGAGGAGTTGTCTGAATACGGCCGTCGCGTTGCACACACTGTGTACCACCCCGCTGGTACTACCAAGATGGGCAACGTTGCCACCGACCCCATGGCGGTTGTTGACCCCACCCTGAAGGTCCGTGGCCTAAAGGGCATGCGTGTCGCTGATGCTGGTGTCTTCCCTGACATGCCTAGCATCAACCCTATGCTGACAGTCCTGGCCATTGGTGAGCGTGCCGCCGAGCTGATTGCTGGCGAGGCCGGTTGGTCTCGCAACCAACCCCGTCTGTAAAGCAGGCGGTTTTTACGCTTCAAAGATCCGACGTGCATGTAAAGTTACGTTCTCATTTTGGTTTTTCTTTTGGTTTAATTCTAGCATATGAGCGAGCGGCGCACAGCTCTGTCAGAGAATCACGGAGGCACCCCAGCGTCTGCGAGACAGACCTGGATCCATCATTTATCTGACACATATACAATCGATCTTGGAAAAACTTGATAATCGAGCACAAGTTTTTTTTTGGAAATATTTGAAATACGAGATTGAAAATCTAAACATCATTGTTCGAACTGAAGATGGAGCTGGCGCTGTGACCATGCGCTTGCATTCTAATGCAAAACCACAACCTCCAAACGCCTGTGCCTAAGATAACCAAGATGAAAGAGCTGTTGCGCACATTACTGGAATTAAACCAAAGAACCCCGAAAAGAAACAGATCGCATCCAAGATCAGAGACTTCATGCCGCCACAATGGCAGCCTTGTCAGTATCGTGGATCTTCGTGCCTAGCTTCCACACCTGATCAACTGTCAAGGCCGGTCCAGTGAAGGGGTCCTCACTCTCCCCTAACACAATGAGATCGGCATCAGCACCGCTTTCCAACGACCCCTTCACACCCTCCAAACCGAGCAGACGTGCCGGCGCAGCAGTGACAGCATTGATAGCCGCAGCCGTTGACGCACCCGACCAACGGCGGAAATTGTTAACACACTCGATAAGGGTAGCCGAAGACCCAGCAATCTTATCAGAGCCCTCAAGCGTCAACCGCGCACCGGTCTTGACGATTCGTTCCCCGTTCGTCCACTCATAGACACCGTCAGGCAGACCACATAGACGCATAGCATCGGTAACCAAGATCAACCCATCCGGGTGCGCGTTGTACGCGATCTTGATGGAAGTGGGATGCAAATGGATGCCGTCGGCGATAACACCGTAAAACGGCCTGCGCCGCTCACTCTGTCCTAGCAGACCGAAAACACCGGGGTTGCGGTGGTAGAAGGGCCGCATGGCGTTGAAAAGGTGGGTGATCATGCAGGCACCCTTATTTGTGGCTGCGACAGCCTGCTCGTAGGTTGCGTCGGAGTGGCCGATTGAATAGATGATGTTGCGCTTGGCGATTTCGGGAATGTAAGCCATCATGTTGCCGACTTCGGGAGCGGCTGTGATCATCTTAATTGGGCTGACACTGCCCATGTTATCAATACCATAGCAGTAGATGAGGTCATCAAAGGTTTCCGCGGCGCGCAGCACTTCGGACTTGTGAATGCCATTGCGGCCGGGGCTGATAAATGGGCCTTCGGCATGTGCACCTAGTGACTCGGCACCGTCTTGGGGCGTATGGGTTCCTGATGTTGGGCCGAGGGAGGGGAGTACCTGATAGAAGAAAGCTTAATTTCTTTTCCGGGGTGGAGGGTGAGGAGTTGCTCAGAGCGTTGCGCTTTGCTTACCTTCCAGTATACCTCGGGGGTGGAGCTCACGAGCGTCGGGAGGTAGGAGGTGACACCAGTTCGGGCCAATCCACGGTTCACCATGCGCAAACCCTCATCATATTTCTCCTTTGTCTCACAGGGTACAGAGAAATCAAAGCCATGGGCACCGTTCAACTGGACATCAATCATACCCGGGGCAATGATGCGGCCGCCGAGGTCGATGATCTCGTCGGGGGATAGGTGCAATCCATAGAAAGCCTCTTGATCCTTCAGGATCTTTCCGGTCAAAGAGTCAATCCAGAGATCTTGCTCGACCAAGTTCAAGCCGCACACCAAGCGGCAGTTGGTGAACTTGGTAATGCGCGGGGTAGAAGTCTTGCCCGGCATTGTAGGGAAGTTTATCAGATCAAGTTAGGTGGAAGAAAAGAAGAGGGGTGAACCCAAGTACATAAACCATCCAGGCACAATGATGTAACAGTAAACTGCGTGACATTCGGCATGCCGATGTGGTATACAAAATAGGACCTAGGTATATGGTCTGTCCTCGTATTGTATTTTGTAAAGTTCCGTACAGATTTCTTTTTGTAAATTACGAGGCTCGGTTATCGGTAATAACCATGCCTGACAGTACCTGACAGTACCTGACAGCCCCGTATCAACTCCCCGCAAGCGACCTACCCGCATGCGGGTTCTTCAAATGCAACATCTCCGCAAGTGGAACATCTCCCTTCTTTTATAACATGATCTTTCTCTGATTTCCACATCTCCACATGATGACTCCCTCCTTTCCTGCCCCCAAAAATTAACTGACATCAGCTATGTAGGATGTATGTCGCATTCAACGAATATGGATCCTCAAGAGATAAGCCAAGTCGTGTGACTAGGTTGTCTACTAATAGGCCTTAGCTTCGTCCTAAAAAAAGAAATCCATTTTTTCTATTTCAGAACCTTGGCAACGAGATCAATCTACATTCTTCACCATTCTTCAGGTTGTTTTTCACGTGGAGAACATTCCTGGGGCCCCTTGGCTCGCTTGTTGATGACTATTTTATTTTTCCCTCGTCCCCTGTAAATCTTGTTTTCCTACCCATGACTGAGCCAGAGAAACAAGAAAGAGAGAAGCAGATGGAGAAGTCGACAGAATTATATGCGTCGATGTCTACCTCGATGTCTACCTCGATGTCTACTCCGCAGGATCCAGAGTCAGGTGTGGACCAAGCGGTAATAGGCCCCGCATGGATGTACAAGCCACTATGCAAGATTGGCAAATGGGAGGCTCCTTACTTTGCCTCACCAGAGATACAACTATATCTGGTGTCGTTTGTTTGCTTTCTATGTCCCGGAATGTTCAACGCCGTCAGCGGTCTCGGTGGCGGCGGTCAAGTCAACACCCACGATGTGAACAACGCCAACACTGCACTAAACAGTATCTTCGCAGTAGTCGGTTTCTTCGCCGGCTCCATTGCCAATCGCATTGGTCTGCGGCTTACCCTCTCCCTGGGTGGGTTCGGGTACTTCCTCTACGTTGCGTCGCTCCTGTCATACAATATCAACAAAAATTCGGCCTTCCTAATTTTCGCTGGAGCTCTGCTTGGTATCTGTGCTGGTCTGCTGTGGTGTGCTCAAGGTGCAGTCATATTGAGTTATCCACATGAGCATGAGAAAGGAAAATACATTGCGATCTTCTGGGTGATTTTCAATTTGGGTGGTGTTATTGGTGGCTTGGTATGTTTATTTGCATATTTGCACACCTTGAAATCCCTCCAGAACAATCCACTAATATCAGCAGGTTCCTCTCGGTCAAAATATACACTCGACCGCCGGCAATGTCAACAATGGCACCTACATTGTCTTCCTTGTTCTAATGGCCATTGGGTTCGTTCTCTGCTGGTGTCTCGTAGATTGCAAGCACGTCCAGCGCAAGGACGGCTCACGCGTTATTGTGATCAAGAACCCAACCTGGAAATCCGAGTTTTTGGGTCTTTGGGAGACACTGATCAACGACTCGTACATCGTCCTGATGTTCCCTATGTTCCTGGCCAGCAACTGGTTCTACGCATACCACTTCAATGCAGTAAATCTCGCCTATTTCAATGTTCGCACTCGAGCCCTGAACAGTCTATTGTACTGGCTGATGCAGATGGTGGGTGCTTTCGTATTCGGCAAGTTGTTGGATTTGAAGGGCCTCTCGCGGCCGTGGCGCGCCAAGCTCAACTTTGGCATCCTGCTCGCTATCACCATGGGCATCTGGGGTGGAGGATATGCTTTCCAGAAGCGCTATACCCGGGAAACCAAGGGTCTCAACACGGATTTCACCGACCGCGGCTACATCGGACCCATGTTCCTGTACATGTTCTATGGATTCTACGACGCTGCTTTTCAGACCTGTACTTACTGGTACATTGGTTCTCTCTCCAATAACAGCCGCAAGTTGGCCAACTTTGCTGGTTTCTACAAGGGTATCCAGTCTGCTGGCGCTGCCGGAATGTGGAGGTAAGCGACCCTGCTCTTTTCTTCTCTTTGCCCTTTCTGTAACTAAGATACGGTCAGCCTGGATGCAAAGGAGACTGCATATATGACCGAATTTGCCTCTTGCTGGGGTATGCTGGTCGGTAGTATGCTAGTTGCCTCGCCTGTGATTTTCTTCAAGGTCAAGGACAGCACTGCCGTTGCGGACGATTTGCGATTCTCCGATGAAACCGCCACCGAAGTCTTGGGCTACATCAACGAGATGTCGGAGATGGATAAACCTTGTACAGAAACCGACACTCCAACTGAGACCCTCCGCGACTCTCACGAGGAGACTACAACCAAATAATGAATTATCGGGGAGGGAATCAACAATTCCCATCGATGACATGCATGGTGTAGCACGCGGCCAATTTTTTGATTTAACTACCATCTTTAACCACCTTCTTAATTCTCACTACATTGTGACGGAATACCTGCATTTACGAGGCGTGTCGCTACTTTGTGCTCGCGAAAATTCCGGCCCACAGTTGCTCCGCGGGTCATGAGACACCCAACGAATACTCAATGTCAGTGAATACTGTTTTCTTTTGATTATCTTGTACATTGTTCAGGGTGGCTCTACTCTTTGGTCGCCAGGGGCTCTTATCCGGGGTATGCTTTGGGTCTGCCATGGTTATAGGGGTAGGTGTTCGTCTCAATAATGCGTACATAACGTAATTTCTCAACCCACAACGCTATTGAGTATCATCAATATCCAGTCCGGCTCACCTAAGGACCTCTCTCAGACTAATTCATTAAACCTAGAAGTCTTTGTAGCCGTAGGCAACGGCACCGAAGACTGGGTGTGAGTCGCCGACTTGGGCCCAGTCGAGCCGGAATTTTGCTTCAATTTCTTTTCTCCCTTGGGCAATTCCCATCCATTCAGCGTACGATTAAAAAGCTGCAATGCAGCCTCTGGCTGATAATACGGCACCTCGTGACCGGCCTCATAGACACGGGTGAAAGAGAAATTCCCATATTCCCTCGTTACACCATACTCGACACCATCGACGAGGAAGGGCGCATAGCCCGCCTTCTGGAATTGCTTGCTGTACTGATACTTTGCCGCGAGGGAAATGGCCTCGCCGCCGAACCAGTTGCAGATGTAATCTGCGTCACCGTAGATGAGAGCGACGCGGACGGGGAGAGAAAGGATGTCTTCCAGGTCCTCGAGGAAGTTGGGCCAGACAAAGTCACCTGTTTGTTGGAAGGCGAAGTAGACTTCGTCGTTGGATTGGGTGTAGTTCACGTCCACACCCAGAGCGTTCATTACCGAGTCTTTAGCGAGGTAGTTTGCGTAGTAGCCTTCTGGGGTTGGGTCGTCGCTCGGATGGCGAATGTCGTAGGTGCCTCGGCCGCTGAAGGCATAGTACGGGCTCTCTGGGTTGGTGATTTTTTGTTAGTTATTTCGGTAGATGGGGTATATGGGTACGGTCTGCATACCGACGTTGTCCCGGCACATGTTGGCTGCCTCGGTGCAAAGCGCCAGGTCAGATACGGAGGTGCGGTTCGTAAGCTTGCAGGTTGCGATTTGGTCCTGGCAGCCGTTTGGCATTTCGTTGGCAAATTTCATGTAGTTGTAAACTGTTTCGTTGATCTATCTTCTTCGTCAGTGTAAAACTATCTCATGGTAACTTTGACGACCTACAGCCTTGATGCCATACGTGTTGTTCACGGCAAACTCAGGGTAGTGCTTGGCTTGAATTCCTTCATCGATGATACCATTTATGATACCCAAGGTGTTGAAGTCTAGTTGGATGCCATCCTTAATGCCGTTGGCAATCTTGAGATTCTCGTCATAGAAGTGATCGAAGAACTGCCAGTGTTGAGAGTTTTAGTAAACGGGATACGATTTAGACAGACAAATTGACTCACGGCAGGGCCATAATGTCTGAACGAAGTCAGTAATGATATATCAACAGAGTTTTCGAAAGCATCAGAGCGAACTTACCCTCCATAGCTTTCGGTCCACAAATTGAAGCTCTTCGACTTGATCTTCGAGTCCAGCTTGGGGAGGCCACCTAGGAATCCCTGCAGTATTTCCCAGGTAGCTTTGGCAGCGAGTACAGTTGTATCAATTGCAGTGGCGTTGATGACTGGATAGCGACCATCAATGCCTGCAACGGACGGGTCTTCATATGAACCTGTGATAGGGTTAAGAGTGCCGGCTGCTTTCTCAGCGTAGGAGAAACCTGGGATTATGTTAGTTAAATGTTTTAAAAAATAAAGTAGCAGGTGTTTAATACCAACACCCAGTGGCTGAGAGAGAAATAGCAAATTTGAGACCTCATTCCAGGAGTTCTTATTGATAAAAGATTCATTGTTCTGGTTGACACCACATGGACCCAATTCCTCGAACAATCCAATCAAAGAATCACTGCCCGGTCCACCATTTAACCACAAGGTGATTGGCGCATTTTCGGGGTCCTGGCGAGCCTCGAAGAACCAGAAGAAAGTGTGCTCTGTGGGTGAGAGGTCCACATAACCCGCATATGAGTTGACACCCGGGGTAGTTTCACAAACACCTTCTTTGCCAGGCTCTTTATAGCGAATAGTGACATTATTGGCCGTCTTGATAGATTTGACGCCTGTTGGGTGCTCGGGTAGCTGGCGGCGAAATAGGGCCTCCAAGCGCTCGAAGCCGTCGTCCGATGGCACTGCGAGCGCCGCCACAGTGGGCAGTAATGGAATCCAGCGGGCGATACGCATAATGAGTTGTTCACCGTAACGAATACGGATTACGGGGGGGGGGGGGGGGGGGGGGGGGGGGGTTATGGGGATACTTATAGTCCCAGAAGAGGAGAGATAGACTAGTGATCGTGCATGAGACGGGTATTCAATCGATTTGGGGAAAAGGTCGGTGAGATGTAAGCCGGGTGATTGATCTCCGTGGGAGCTCCGGGGAAGGTAACCTTTAAAGAGGGGGAAACGAGTCAAAGATCCACCAAGAGCTCTTAGAAATTCAGTCATTTGACCGAGTTAGGCGTTGATGGGAAAAGATCGACAGCGCTAGATTGTACCTTGGGAGCTGTGTCTCTCCTGCCGATAGCTACGGCCTTTTAAAAAAGAGACTCTTCGGTAAAGAAAATTCTTGTGACGGGTTTCATGGAGTTTGTGGAATCTGTGGAATATTGAATACAATCCTGCCCATTTTTTTTGGAACTACACATTAATAGCACCATGGAAGATTTGGTATCGCATGCACTTCAGGTAGCAGGAACAGGCCTCGAGGACCAAGTATTGGGATCCTATATAAGCAACGTTCGCTAAGCTGCATGAACAGCAACAACCAAAATCCACACGTTTGCTCTTGTTCTAAGTGATAGCGATTGTAGATAATCCTAGTCTAGTCATTGGAGTATCGATGCCCAGAGCCAGGAGAAAGATCTTCGGTCATATCAATCATCTCCGGGGCTAAGTAAATAGACCTGACAGTGAGGTCATTGCTGTGACCATGCTATTTCGAAGGAGAGAAGAGCCAATGTGCTTTGAATAAAGGGTCAGACTGTACTCCGTAGATGGTAGTCATAATAAGCGATGTTGATCTAGCTTGGCCCCATCACTAACAAACTAGCGGCTGTCACAGCCAAAATTAAGTCAAATTTTTTTTTGAAGCACATTACCTCCAAGTCATAACTTTCGAAGCATTGCTGGATATATGGTCAAAGTAGACCAGTCGATGGACCTAGAAGGAATTGGATGGTAAAGTCAACGAAGCAAACACTCATCCGACGAAATAAGTGTCAAGTGTCAAGTGTCAAGTGCGGGATGGGAGAAAGAGAGCGGGAAGAGGGAAGAGGGAAGAGGGAAGAGAATGCAAACCAGTCAAACAATCTGGAAGACAAAGGGAGCAAAGTGAACAAACAGAGCAAAGAAGCCGAAATCAAAGAAACCAAACACAGCTGATTGTAGTCAGCGATCGTCATGGATATGATGTGGTACATATTCGGTAGGCACCACATGGGGAAGTATAAAGAAATGTATGGAAGCCTGAGGCACTTGAGAGGAACCATTGTATTATGGTTATCGGATTCTAAAATGGACTTTCTAAAGTTGCCGATCGCACTATAATGGACAGCGGTCCCACATCTCATTTCCTATTCCTCTTTCTGATTGCTAGAAGGGACAGCAAGGCTATCATGAACTGCCCTATATATCAGGCCACAGCATTTATGTGCCACATTTCATTCCCTTTCAATATCTATTATAGGTAGGAATGGAGGACGTACCTACATGGTTCTTTTGGATGTAAAGGAGAGTAGATGTACAAATTCGGAAGAACTATTGATCCGAAATTAAGTGTGTGGTCTCAGACTCCCCGATCATCCCAGTTCAGGTCTGATTGGATTCATTTCCATAACCAATGATTATTGGCTGATTTGGTATGTCAAAGTGGGAATAAGTGGAAATCTGTCGAACAAAGACGTTGACCCCTGGCTAATCCGTACACCTACTCGTAATATAAGCCCCGACTTTGTTGAAAGGGGCACAACGTTTGTTCTCTCCTGTTTACTCCGTACATGTCTGGAGTTTCACCAGTGAAACACAGCTTAGGACAGACAGAGTATTCAGCGCAAGTCAGCGCAAGTCAGCGCAAGTCAGCGCAAGTCAGATCCACTTCTATGCCGTCTCTCTGATTCAATATAAAGCTATACCTTGCATGATTCCCGACACCAGCCATCTCCAGTCCAGCCCATCTTCACCATGACTAAAAGCCACTCTGAAATGGTTGCAGTTGCGATTTAATAAATGGATAGGGGCACACGATATCAAGACTTCAAAACTATTGTCTTTGCAATTTGGTTCTTATATCTAAGGTGTGCAATCTGAACTTTGGAGACTGTCTACATCGTGTACTTGGGACGTCGACCGTGCGCGTGTGATAGATCACAATGGATTCTACCCCGGAACTTCCCGTTCACACGTCCGAGGATCTCGACAAGGAGCAACCTGTCACTCAAAAAATATCCAATCCTTACCCATCCCATCCCATCCCCCAGCTCCAAGGCCCGTTTGAGGAATCAATCGTGGAAACGACCGATGGTTCAGCAACTAATTGGGTCGTTGACATCGATGCGCAAACCCGGCGGCGCGATCTATTGAAGAATGAAGAATACGAGCGGCTTTGTGGGCGAAAGTGGCGCCAAAGGGCCTCTGAAAAGTGAGAACTAAAAACTTCATCAAGTACGTGATGCTCGAATTGAACTAACCCAGCCATGCAGATATCATCCGTTTTGGAAATTAGTTTCCCAAATGATCTTCGGAGTTCACCTCCTAGCCAAGAGCCTGGCAAAATCTGAAACGTCAGTTATGAAGATCCTACAGAAACATGTTAATGAGTTGGATGGCTTTTTGGAAAGGACCACCGAAGATTTCTTGATCGTCCGGTTAGACGTTCACACTCGAATTCAGTATCTTAGTCTACCACTGGGAAACCTCGATGTCTTCGATGAGATGCTGGAAGACCGGAATTTCCGGCTATCAGTTGTCTCTTACAATGATCAGATCGAACATTCTATTGCCAGATTCACCCTTGCCATCACAGATTCACTCAAGGACCTACAAAAGGCGAAGGAGGCCTTAGGTGCACTGTGGTTCTACTTCCGCAAACTTACAGACGATGGTTGCTTCAAGTCTGAGAGCCTCAGGGCTTTTCATCAGGCCATGGTGGACAATGTGGAGGGTTGGATTGTCGCCCTCTCCAAACTTCGTCGACGGGGCACGGCTCTTCAAAAGGCCCTAATCCAACTTGGCTTGGCGACTACCGAAATGCAACGACGGGTGGGGATAGCGAGTAGAAAGGACGTGGTGAGCTAACAGGCCTTGATTGGATTCCTATTTCGGCGCTAACCATCACAGCAATCGTTTATTAAACATACCAGCAAGGCCCCAGATCGAAATAAGTCAGTCAAACAAAGAATTTTTGACAGAGGACAGCCGATCTCAGAAAAACCTCTTCCTCTTGATCCATTATCGAAGTCAAAGAGGACACCAACAGCTTCCAAACAGTTTGAGAGTCCTCCTTCCACAGCTAAAACCCAAACCAGCATCCCTGCGGACCAACCCATCCCAAGCGATGGCATCCGGCGCAGGATCATGAGTCGGGCCAAATCATGCAATGTTCTCCCAGCAGAAGCTGGCACAGGCGCCAGCAACGAACCACCACCCGTTCCATCGACACCCGGCAGGCTCAAACGGCAGCTCTCGAAGCACTTCCTACCCAAACGATCTGTCAGCGAGAAACTCCAAGCTCGACCGAAAACAGCACCTTCACAGCCCTCACGACTCTCACGCAACATCTCCATAGAACAACTCCGGGCATTCTGCGCCACTCCACGCCCTCGAACTGGACAATCCACCGTCAAATCACCCACACACGCGCGACAGGAGGCCCACAACCAACTTGCGAGTGGCCAGGAGACCATGAAGAACCAGATATCCCAGTTCCTCAAGACGGACCGCGTGGTTGAAGCCTGGGATAACGTATCCAAGACTGCGTGTTGTACCCCTCCGATCACCAAGACGAGGGACTGGCCCAGCAGCATCTTCCGGACCAAGTCTTCTACCACCCTAGAAAATAAAGGCAACACCAGCCTCCCCAGGCCGGACCTGCAACGGCAGATGTCCTGGGTACAGGAGACCTTCGACGTATTACCTACATACTCGTTCAAAACCAAACCTGATATGTCGCCCCGGATCCATGTTCTATCGGTGCAGATGACCCACGAGGACACTAATTGGGTGGCTGAGAGGGAGACGAGTTTGGATCAGAAAAGTGAACACGGGTTGAGTATCACCGCGTTGCCGGCTGTACCGCCATCCATTCCATCGGTTAGTTAAGAGGAAGGAGGGGTTTGTATATAAAATAATGATTGCAGATTTTAGAAGACAACATATAGATTATATTGGAGCATCGATCTAGATTGATCGGTTGTGTTTCAATTTGAGGAGGGTTCTGTGGAAGTGTAATATGTTATTGAGATTTGATTGAGAAATCGAATGATCGAGAATTCAGTAGAAAATGCGGTGTGCTTATTCATTTAACATTCATAAGAATATAAGAATATAAGAATATAAGAGTCATACAATCTACCTTCGTACGTATGGAAGTGGTTTACTCCCGAGGTACTCCGTGCTCGTATCGCCTGCGCCCCCGACTGCGCCACCCCAGCCCGTTTTTGATTTTCTTCTTATGACATTGATATCCCTACTCTTGGAAGTCATTTCTTTTACACACATCATACATCTGATTAACAACATTAACCTACCTACAACATACCACCATTGTACAAAGGTGGTCAGACAAGTCACAGTACCAAACTGTAGCCTAAAGTGCCAAGGACCCACCGCTTTCACCAGCCCCATTGACATCGAACATCCCACCTAGATAGCATTCTTTTCTATCTCATCTGTCAAATAATTTACCATGCCAGTCATACACCCTCGATATTGGTGAGTTCTATAACAATCCGTCAAGAGGTATATCACTGATCCCTCACAGCTCTGGTTACTATGGAGATGAGGACTGCTATTCCACCTGGGATTCTTGGGGTCGTTGGGTAGCGTTCGCCGTGATCGTCGGTGTAGCCTTTCTACTCTTCTTCGGTTTTGCGTGAGTCCTATCCTGTTCTCGTCCATACGATGTCCATCCTAACTAGCCTTGTTCCAGATGCTTCAACGCACGCCGCCGCCGAACTCATGGTCAACGTCCTATCATAGGAACCGGGTGGATGGCTCCTCCTCCGGGACCTCCTCCGCCAAACCAACCAATCTACCAGCAACCTCCCTACGGCGATCCTTACTATCAGCAAAATGCGCCCCCACAATACAGCCCGAACCCCCAGCATCATGGCTACTTTGGTGCGCAAAGCCCACCACAACAGCAAGGCATCGAGTTGCAGCAGCCTCCGAATGCGTACGGTGCCCACGGATATGCGCCGCCTCCTGGTCCACCGCCCAACGGCAACAAGGACTAAACTTCACGTAATTTTCCAAAGCTTAATGAGTATAGCTTTGAAGGTCTTCCGATATCGCATGTCTCTCGATGATAATGCCGGAAGTTAATGGTTTATGGCGTTGTCAACTGCGAAATGCGGACCTTTTTTTTTTCTTCTTTTTTCTCTTTTTTTTTGAAATGATTGCATATCCGAATGGGTGGATTGTTTTTTTCCCTTACTACTTAATGTTTTATCACATCTTCCATGTCCCATTTAACCGAAGGGCAGTTAAATTCAAAGCATTTGATCTGCCCGAGATCCCTGAGAGAATGGGACTTGGGGTTATGAAGTGACGGGTTCTCCTGTACATGGTTTCTCTCTAATGATATATGTCTTGAATGGTCCAATGGACTTGAATAAAACGACCCGAATTAGAATGACACCACCTTTCAAAGCTGACGGGCTTCAATTCATTGGGAAATTGTGTAATTTATCGATCACCCGGTTTCGGAATAATAAAAGATCCAATTGGCAAATGCTTCAAGATTGGGCAAATTGAACCTGCCAATTAAACAACATACTTCTCGACTGTAAGCCAGCCTTGAAGACTCACGACTAGGGATTCAGATTGACATTGTGATAGAGCGGGCTGATGGAGTGCCTGGGGCACTCCATCTCCGCCCAACATCCCGCTCCGCCCTGCATTTTCCTCAATGCGACAACCTCCAAGCCCATGGATATCGACGACATTCTCGCATCGGTGGATCGCGGCCCAGGCGTCAGCCCAGAGTCTGCCGCGCTGGACCACCAGCTGCTCACGCGCTTCTGGGTGGCCGAACGCGCAGTGTCGGAGGTACTACCGTGGCCGGCGCCACTCATGGAGCGCATAATGGACCGTGTGCGGATACAGGTATACAGCATTCACACAGCAGCTGCACAGCAAAGCTCCCTGAACCCATCTCACTAATCCAATGCGAGGTCTACAGATCGAAACAATCGAAGACCTAGCCGCGTCGTCAGAAACAACCCTCCCAACAATGACAAACACGCACAACCCCAATCTCAACCTCCGCCTCTCAATCCTCCAAACCGACCTCGCCCGCAGCCAATACATAGTTCGCAGTCTTTTACGAGTCCGACTAGCTAAAATAACAAAATACAGCATGCACTACCTAGTGCTGCTAGCCTCGCGCAACAAAAACCCCCTCGCATCGCAAACACAATCAACCGCCTCCTCGCAGAACCCGAACCAGCAGCCCGAGGACTCGGTACCGGACTTATCAGAGCTGACGGATCTGGCCCCGCTGTCGGAGCCAGAATCGTCGTTTCTGCATGCCCACCAGACGCTCCTGGCGGGCCACTACGCGGGGTCGTTTATGGGGGCATTCCCGCGCCAGCTACGGCGGTTGGATGATAATGCCGGTGGGACAAGTATGGTCCAGGGGCCGGAGTTGAGAGAGGTTGTTTTTGTTCGGTGTCTCGGGGCGGACGTTCCAGTTGTTGTTGGCGGAGAGGAGGAGGAATATGAGACGGGGATTACGATGCGGATGGGGGATGTTTGGGTTGTGAGATGGGAAGGAGTTAAGGGGGCTTGGGGGAGAGGGGAGGTGGAATTGTTGTGATATCTTCAGTCTTTTGGGCTGGGGTTTAATATTCGACTTCATCATAGCGGAGTGGCGTTATTTGAGTGTTTAATGTTTTCTTCTTTGCACGATTGGGGCTAGCTTCTACGATGTAGACAGTTGAGAGATACCATGCCTGTCCTGCCAATGTCCATTGGCCCTGCATTAAACATCTTACATGAAATGAGATGGCTTTTAGATAACTATTTCAATTCTTTCATTCCCTTGAAAAAGACGCCAATCGCTAAGCTCAGAGAAACGCAAGCACAACCTGAAAGCAAACACAAACACCGAGATGCTAGGACGCCCCAGATCATAGAATCATAACAAACCAGAGCAAATGAAGTAGATCAGAGAGAAGGCAGATGCCACTGATGCACTGAAATGGTCGGACTTTATGCGACATACCCGTAGGTGGGGGGTTCTTCCGAGACTCGCTCCAGGTATTCGCGGTCAATTAGACTCTCAATGCGACGCTTGATCATATTGACGTCTGGAACAAAGCGAGCGGAGAGTTGCGAAAGGGTTTCAGTCATTAGTTGAGAATGAGTAAGCGTTTTGCGTTGTCTGTCAGAAATTAGTTCGTCAGATCGTATACGAGAGGTATTTCGAGAGACATAGGGCCATACTTCATGATGCGGACGACGGCAGCTTCGATGGTACCGTTGCGCTCGTCATTCATCTTCTTTTCAGTGACCTTGCGCTGATCTTGGTTTTCGACCTTATTCGCAGCGCCGCTAACTACTCCGATGCGCACTTTCACAAAGGAGCTGTGGAAATCATGGTTGAAAAGGAAGCGGTCGGTGGGCTTGACGTCCTTGCTCATAGGATCCTTCTTCAGAACTCGAGTCTTTGGGGCAACGGCGAGCGATTGCAAGTTGCGGATTAGGTCGTGGTCTTGGATCCGGGTGCGAGTTTTGATTTCGTCATATGTAAGAGCTTCACCATCTGGGATATCGTTGAATAGGAGCAAGATAACCATAGCATACGTTGACACGTTGAGTTCATAGCGCTGGGATTTTCCACTGGAGCGTACGAAAGTGGCTCGAAGATCGCCAGTGCCCATGCTAGCTTGCCATGACAGTTTGCGACCGCTGTGCTTGTCGAGATAAAATCTCTCGAAGCTTTGCTTCAGTGTTTCAATCTCCCGTGGGAAAATGCAAGGTAAGAGGATTGTTCCCTCTTTGCTTGCCATGATTTCCATCGGCCACATGGTGCTAGTGAGAACGTTGATCTCCAGATCCACGGGTTTCTGGTCCCGATCACCACTGCGCGCAATATGCTCCTTGTAGCTGGTGGTGAGATCCTCCGATATGGTCATATCCTTGAACATGGACTCAATGCGTTGAGTAAACTGGTTGCCGACCTCCAACTTCATCTTGGAAATCATCTGTCTTTCTGCATCCATGCTGACAGAGCGTTTCATCAAAAGACGGCGTGATAGATGTTTCTTATAATAGGTCTCAAATAGATCCTTGTCCTTGATGTAGCGCAGCAGTGTGATTCCGTTGTCTAGGAGAACGTCTACCTCGTTTTCTGTTTTTCCCTTAATGCCCTTCTTCAAGTTTTCATCAAAGAAGAGAGATAGATATTCAGAGTTTCGCGAGTTCAGATTGATGAAATTGGCGAAGCTGGCCCCAATTGAGCCTTGAATGCCCTGGTCGAAGGCGAAGGCATTCTCCCAAATGTTATCGAATTTCCGCTTGAGGCCGAGAATGCCATCGACCCAGCGGATGGCTGACGCTGTTTGCTGGTTTTGAGGCTTTTCCTTATCCTTCCCCTTCTCGGGCTTTTTCTCTTTTTCGCCATTTTTCTCTGCCGATGGGGGTGGGGCTTGTGGTAAGAGCATAGACGAAGCATTGATTTCTTTGCCCATTTCCACAATCCGCTTGTTGACCATGTTCGTCAAAGCTTGCTTCTTTTTGTCGACTCTTTTATTGAGCATGTAAACATTCCGTAGCCCCTCCAACTGATCGTGATCCAGCATGCGCCGAACACCGGTTCCCTCGAGATTGACAACTTCTTCAATATTGTTCCGGATTAGCTGCTCATCAAGCAACTCGAGAACCTTAGGCTCTGTCGCGACTGATAACATGTAACGACACCGTTCCTCCTCTTCAGTGATCCGTTGGGTTGCGAGTCGACAAAACGTGGCAGCGTCTCCCATTTCCAACAGCCGTTGCCCTTCTGCCTGGTAGAACTCCTTACTCGTTTTGAGAAAGGCCGGTTCAAACTCGGTTAAATAAAGCTTTGAGCTCTCCTCCTCTGTAGCAGTTTCGTAAAGACCCTCCAACATTTGGATGCAGTGCCGGATGAGCGGCCGCTCAATGATATGCCCAGAACGTTCCAGCTGAATCATGAATAGTATGGTGGATTCGAGCACATCCATAACAGTCAAAGCGGAGCCTGCACGGATGCGAGCTCGCAGGATATGATCTCGGAATAGAGCCATGCAGGCAACATAGATGGGTGGGTGAGTACGGCTTGCCACCATACGGTCCTACGCAAGAATTTAGAGCATTGTAGCAGTACTGTAGAGTGTAAGGAACTCACCATGTACATCAGAACATCAGTAACCATACCCATACCCAATTGGTGATCTTCCCAAGCATCCTTCAGCACCGTGAGAAACTTCTCCCCCGCCTCCCTCCTCTCACTCGACTGGTCCTGCGCGTCGGTGGATTTTTGCGCACGCACTAGGCTCGATGAAATTGAATCGACAATAAGGGTTTGAACATTGCTTTTTAGCCAGTCCTGCTCCAGTTGTTTGACTTGTTCATAAAGATCAGGAGCCCGCATCATCAAGACGATTTTGTAGGCATGGCGGTAGATCTCTTCGAATGCCAGGGTTGAGGCATTTTTGGTATTGATTTCAGTCAATGATGATGAGAGAACTGTCCATATAGAATCAAAATCTTCGGTTTTGGCATGTGAGACTCCCTAGAAGTATAGTTAGTAGATAGCTTCATAGTTTTGACCCCGCGGTATCAACGAACCCTTCGGGGAGCTCGAATCTTGTGACGAGCCCTCATTGCTGCCATCTTGAAGGCAATAGTAAGCCCAAGAAAAAGTGAGTAAATAGAGAACGAGAGGAAAAAAAAAAAAGGTGAAGGAGAACTGCCCTCTTCTCTCCGCGGAGGCTGACCCCGGAAATTCTAAAGTTCCGTCTGTCGCTGACCGAGCATCGTCATTTCCCTGGTGTCTTTTTTTCTTCCCCGAGTTTTGTCTCAGAAGTTCCTGAACAGTTTCTCGTTGAGTTGCAATATCACTATCTTTGAAATTATTCCACTGTCAGCTTCTAGAAACTTTCACACACTATCACCATGCGCCCTTTCACCTTGCGTCTCCGCCCATTAAATGCCCTTGTGTCGCAAGCGCAGTCATACACTTCTGTTACGCGCACACAATCCTTACGATTCCTCTCATTACCATCCCTCTCTACGCTCTCAGCTCGCCCATCAGATCTCCTCCCTTGCCCGCACCGCATCCTCTCCCAGACCCAACTCCGATACAACTCCCGCGCTCCTCGCCCTCTCACTGAATCACCCAAGAGCCAGGCGGAGCAAGAGGCTGAATGGGAAGCTTTGAACCAGGAGCGTCGCAAAAATGAGGAAGCCTACCGCATTACATTTACCTGCAAGCCATGTGGTCATCGCTCTGCGCACCGCATGTCCAAGCAAGGCTACCACCGTGGAACTGTCCTTATCCAATGTCCCTCATGTGACTCGCGCCATATCATGAGTGATCACCTTGGTGTCTTCTTTGAAAAGAAGACAACGCTAGAGGATATTTTGAAGGAGAAGGGTCAGACATTGACCCATGGCCACATGGAGGGTAACCTGGAATTCTGGGAGGATGGGTCTGTGAAGAGCTATGACTTGGAGGGTAAGGAGATCCTAGGAGCACGCGATGATGATAAATCGACTTGAGTTTATTTGGAGTGAGGTTTTTGCATGGATTTTTTGGTGAATTCGATGCATATCAGGTGTTTTGTTTGTCTCGTTGGGCATGTATATTATGGCGATGGAAGACTCTCTACTCCCAGCATGGCAGGATCCAAGCATCGACGAGAAAAAGGGTATACTAGGGATTTGGTACATTAGAAATCAATCATTTCGACTGAAGTTTCAGTTTACTCTCTTAAACATAAGGAATACAGCATGCATGTTGAAAAAACACGAGACTTGTACACAAGGCATCAAACTGTTCTTATAAGGTATATATACAATGCAAGTATAATGTAATAATCTATTCCACCATAACGCCCGATTTTTTGTATGCCAATAACACCATTTCATGAGAAATGCAAGTAAATGCCAAGTCCTCTACCAACCGCGTCTCTTTCCACGGTGCTCCAAGCCCTTCTCACGGCGCTTGTCTCTCTTCCGCTCGTTCTTCTTCATCTTGTCACGTCCGTATTTCTCAGGGTCGGCAACAGCATCGATGCGACGCTTGGCCCGTCGTCCTTCACGACGTTCCTTGATAGCCGCCTGGACCCTTGAAATCTGCTCCACGTACTCAGTGGTGCCGAGTTTTTTCTGGAGAAGATCCAAGACCTCGTGGCAGTTGGATACGAGAGACTTGTACGTGTTCTGGAAGGTATCATCCGAGGAGCGTGGCGCAGGAATTGAGGGATCCGTCAGATGCTGCAGGGGAATGAGAATGACACGGAGAGAAGGACGGATCTGATCAACTTCGATGTGGCGGATTAGCGCGGCAAGAAGCGTGATGGCAGCTGTCTTGGGAATGAGGGCGTTTGCTCGGCCGGAGATAGTTTCCCGTCGCAATAGGGAGGAGACCTGCTTGAAGATGTAGTGGATTGCAGATCTGTTATATTCCACCTTGGTTTCCCCCTTTGCTTGTCCATCAGCTTCACTGCCAGCATCCTCATCCTCGTCTTCGTCTTCGGATTCAACACTCTCGCCTGCTAGCTTTGGAAGTTCGAGACCGTTTTGGGAACAGCAACGTCCAAGGAAGACAGTGTTCCGCACACTCTGCATAGCCAGCTCCTCGGCAATGCCCGGGGTACGCAGACTACGGAGATTGGCACGAAGAAGGTGCAGCATAGCCGACTTGTCTATTGCGAGACCAGAACTTCCAGTCAAGGGAAGAGAAGCGTAACCAGCGACAGCATTTGTCTTGGCTAGATCAGCCATCCACAAGCCTACAAGGTTTGCAGCACATGTCTTGACCCATGCATGAGGGAAGAATAAGCACTCTTGAACGGAAGTCCAGATAGAAGCGCATGCCGGACTTAGAGCAAGCGTGGAAGCAGTCTTGCAAAGCTTGGTGAAAAGTTGCAGGGCATAGTAAAGAGCTTCCCAGTTACCATTTTCATGGTCATCAAGAACAGGTTGCATCAAGCCAGGGAGGATTTCGATGACGAAACGAGCCTGCTGATCCTTCTCGGTCTGCTCGGCCTCAAAGTAGATCCGCATGGCCTGCAATCCAATACTGCACAGAGCCATGTTGTTGGTTTGCTCCAACCATGACCGAAGGGGAGAAAGGATAGTCTTCAACTGCTCCCGGTCCGCACGGTTGAAGAACTCTCCTAGCAGTGTACCCGCTAACTCGCGGCATTCCGGCGACTCATCGTTCGCCATAGCGAGGACGATAGGCAGGAAGAAGGTGCTTATGATATCCTGTGCCAGTTCTGGGCCGGTTTTTGAAAGGAGTGCGTGCATCGCCTCCATAACTGACTGCCTTCCTGCCTGATGCTTGTACTCCAAGTTCTTGGCGAAGAAAGCAAGCTGTTTGGTCCAGCGACTCTTTGCCTGTGGGTACTCGATCAAGAAATGGACGTAGGTACCGCGGGCAAGATCCCGGGCAGACCGAGTCTGGTTCGTCACCATCATCGTTGCGATGTTGTCCATAAGCTCATACATCTCGGGAACGATGAGCTTCCGGGACATGACTGCGCGAATGAAGTTGAAAGTCACACCCTGGCGATCTGGCTCCTCGATGTCGGAGGCCAGACGCTTAAGCAAGTATGCAAGATGTCCGTCACGGAGCTTGGTATCATTTCGTTCACGCAGCATGGAAGAGATCAATTTCAGGGAGGCCTGTGCTGCTTCGGAGTTGGTGCTAGGAGACTCTTTGACTAGTTTTACTGCCTCAGTGAAATAGACGTGTGAGTTCTCGTCAATCTCTGGCAGCGGAAGCTTGATGATCGTGGAGAGCAAACGGAGAGCAGAGACCTTCACTTCTTCCTGAGACTGAACAAGCGCATCACCAATAATGGGAATAAAGCCCGACAAGTTAGAAGCTGTCAACAATGAATTGAATTTGCTGAGGATAGCACGAAGCACATCCAGCGAAAACCGGGTCAACTTGTAAACATGAGAAGATGTCGTACCCCTGTGCTCGCCCCGCTTGGCTCCTTGCAGTCGGATCAAGAACCGTTCCTCGTACCTAGTCTTAGGCGCAGCTGGACCTGCATCTGGGGCATTATCCCGATAGGCCTCTTTGATGACCTCGTAACAGAAGACCAACATATCACGACTTTCGGCGTCAGGGTTTCTTAAAAGACCGATACTGATTCTTCGCATGAGCTCATCAAGTTTGTTGACAAGTTTCGAATTGAGCTTCTCGCAAAGGAGTGCCTGGAGAGGCCTAACCAGGTTTGACAATTGGCTGATAGTTGAGACCTTAGCAAGAAGCTCCATAGAGTCGTAGCTCTTGCTGCTCTTGACCTCCTGCATTTTGCTGGTGTATCCTTCTGCGTCCTTTTCTTGGCCGACTGTGCCAAAGGTATCATCCATCACAACTGCAACCAGTTCTTTCAAACAGTAATCCAAGTCCCCTTGCTTAAAGTGATCAGTAGTGGTCACAAGCATGGAATGGACGGTGAATGAGAGAACGTGGAGCTGATAGCCTCGTGCGAGAACGTTGCGAAGTTCCTTGAGGATGTAGCCGAAATAGACAGGACCCAAAAGGAGAGCGAGCTCGTTGAGTGTTTTACGTGCAGTGTCACGAGAATCCTGTGCTTTACTCTTGAGGGTTGTGCAGACATCCAGAAGGACCGGAGGAAGACGAATAGCCAGTTCTTCTTCGGGGAGAATCTTGAGAAGCTTGACAGTGGTAATCGAAGCTGGCAAGCGCATACTCATCTCCTTCTCCTGCTTGTGGTGGATATAGTTGGTCAGGAAAGGAATGAAATTTGTGGTCAATTCCGTTGAAACCTTCGCAAGAGAAGGAACACTCTTGGCGAGCGTGCACATGGGCGGCTCCACAACATCCATCTTGTCAACTTCTTCATCGGTCTGGTTCTCTGTTCTTTTCTTTCTGTCCATTGCACTAGACAGCGCATCAGACATACGGCCCAGCAGTCTGAGGATATTTTTCTCTTTCTCAGGCTTGCTTGTCATGTAGCTGCGGTATCTCCGGAAGTTTGCTCGGAATTGACCCCATTCCAACCATTCGGAGAGAACACCAAGAGTAGCAACACCTTCAGCAATCAGGTTGTGGGCATTTTCATCAGCAGCATCCTCAAAGATAAAGTGTTCGATAAGAGGAATGAAGATAGTGCCCAGATTCGAAGCCTGAATGCTGCCTTGAGCTGCGTCTCCAGCCAGACGCCGCAAAGCACGTTGCCGGCGGTGCTGTTGGATATGGAGAATGTTGGTGAAGAAAGAGGCCTCCTCATCGTCACCGACGAGAAGAACGTGCATGTCATGCACAGAGGGTCTGGTGGGATTGAGTTTGACGAAGTAGCCAATGACAGCGACAACTTCAGAGCGAATAAGCTCAGACTTCTGCCGGATACCATATTGCAAAGACGGAAAGAGGACATCATTGATGAGGGTCTCCAAGTCTGCGTCTGGTTCAGTGGACGCTCTGTCGATGAATCGTCTCAAACCAAAGGAGGCGCTAGATCGGATAGCAAGCTCATCTTCATCCCTCAAATGGAAAAGCATATTGTAGAGGAGAGGTTTCCACTGCCTCGCGCTCAAAGTTTGAGACAGTTCGTCGCTGACTTTTCTAAAAGCTTGCAAACGTCTCGCATAATCGGGTTCGAGTCTTTTAGTTGAGCGAGAGTTTAGATCCGCGCACAATCCGGCAACCACCTTGAGGTTCTCATCGTGCGTAGCAAGAGCACCAAAGACTCGAGCCAATACTTCTCTGTTCGCATCATCCTTGAAGTAGTCGAACATGGAGCACACCGCATCAAACACTTGTTGGGCAAGCTCGACATCTTCCTTGGGGTCCCACAAGGGCAAAAAATGTTCGAGAATCTTCAGCAAACCAGACTTAGTTCTGGGGCTGACACGATCCACGGGCTGACGAAGCATGTATGTTGTGATTCCGACTAGGCTAGCGGTCTCTTTGGAAGATTCGACGCAAGGGGCGATCAGGGAAAGAGCATTGACTCCGGAGTAAAGAACGGGCTTCGAAGGGCCTCTCTTGAGGAGACGGCTGAGATGGAAGAGGGCGTGCTCCAGGTAGGGAGAGAGAACTTCAGATTTGATTTGCTCAGCTGGGAAGTCAGACATCTCTTCGGTTTCTTGCAAATTTTTGCCTGTAGACTGCTCAACCAACGGTATGAGAATCTCATCCAATATAAAGTTCTTCACTTCATCGCGGGCAGATTCGATCGCAAGACAGTCAATCACCTTAGTCAAGACCTTGTCGTTATGCTGCACTAGGTAGAACGCTGACCTTGGGGTAGCGGCCCATGTGGAGAACAATCGTAAAAGACCCGAAACACCCTGTGCTGTCTCAATAGGGAACTGATCCAGTCGGCTGTCAATCATCTCCTTAAATATGATACGGACGTAGGGAGTCCAATCGTTGTTCGGGACAATCGAGAAGACCAAATTAAGACAGCGAATACACGCTGAACGAATGTTTTGGAACACAGGCAAGAGGCGCTCATCAATGCGATCGCTACCTTCGTTGTAAATCGCCCGGCATGCTCGCACCAAACAGTAGACAACCACATCCATCGTCTGCGATGCAAATTCAGTCATACGAGTCTGAAGGGTCTCAAAGACAGTATCAATTAGCTTAAGCAGACCTAGCTGTCTTCTTGGGCTTGTTAACTCTTCCTGGAACGCAGTTGGATCGCACTCATTGTTTTCCTTGACAACGTGCACGTTTGCAAGAGGACCGAAGGAGAGCTGCATGAAAAGTCCAAAGTCGTGCTCCGAGAGGTGCGAGATGGTTCGAAGGATGGTCTTCCGTCTGCCGGCTTGGCCAGCAGCGGCCGAGCCAGCCTTAGATATCATTCGACCATAGAGTAGTCGAAGGACCACGGGAAGGAGAACAGCGCGGTGCTCTTGTTGAATAAGACTTTCTTCGTCGCCAACATGCACGAAAATAGCAAGCTCATCCTTGAATCTGGCCTCATCCAAGAGGTTAAGTAGGTTTTCCTGATACGGGCGCACATTCGGATCTTTCCAGGTGAAAAGAACCTTGAGCGCATGTTTTTGCAGGTCTGAGTTACCATGGCATAAGAGTCCTAGGACTGCCGCATGGACCTCAGGGGCCTTAAACAAGACAATGGGGTTGTGGAACCGCGCGAACAAAGCAAGCATGGACAATCGATCCCGGAATCCCCAACGCACTTGCACATCACCAGTCTCAGCATCTTCGGCCTTCGCCTCGTCAGTTGGGGGTACATCATCTTGGTCCTCACGCAATGCCCAGGACAAGAACAATGGCACAATCTGGCGCGAGCGTTTCTCAGCAACGCCCGGTGCAGCGTTCAGGACACGAAGTGCATGGGTTCGCGGGCAAGCGGGGAGGGTGTCTGCGACTGTGTGGTCCTGTTCGAATTGTTGAGATAGGATCTGATACGGATCCTCTGTGCTCTTGGTATTTGCGGTGAGTACTTTTTCAACCTTCGCAACATTGTAACACTGGAAATGGCTCTTGACGAAAGAGCTTTCGTCGTCTTCTGTTGGAGCATCGCTGGGCACCTCGGCATCCTGCTCTGATAGCCACTGGATCGACAAATCAGACACGATCTTCTCGCCCTGGGGATTCTCGCTAATAGTCTTCAATGCAGCAGCAGAGTCATCCCACAGTGGGGCCAACTTCTTCGAGAACAATCCGAAGCAAAAGTAAGGGATCAGAGTGGCCATCCATCGGCGGTGAGCAATTTGGGGGTAGAGAATCGCAAGTTTACGAATATGCATAGAGATGGTTCTCACGGAGTCCATTGTTAGTGGGCTCTCTTCGACTTCGATTGCCAATTCCAAGGGCGAGGGGTCGTCTTTGGCAATGCGAACAATCAATTCTCGTAGAAGCTGAAGAGATACCAGCCTCAGCCTGTGCGACGGGCTTGCCAAGTTCACGATTAAATCTTGGGCAAAGTTTTCCAGGGTGGGATGTTCGAGGTCCGCGGACTCTGGGAGAGAGGAAATGAAGGCAAGTGCACCCTCCAAAAATACTGGCAGGCGAGAGAATCTTGTGGCAGTGGCGATAATTGGTTTCAGGAGATTCGAATCAAGCTCTCCTACCTTGTTAGCAAGTTCGACATACGTCTTGAATCCTTGACCAAGGAAAAACACCAGACCCTTCGTCTGAGCGTTATTGCCTTCAGCTGCACCATCTTCGAACGCTGATAGGAGGTTACTGTGCAGCTTAAAAACCATCTTGGACAATGTGGCAGAATCTGCAAACAAAGAGATAGCTGTTGGAAGCTTCACCAACGCATTCAATAAGGCTTCATCTTTTGTGGGATATTCCAATGAATTAGTTATGCGAGATTTGAAGGCATCTGGGCAGGAAATGTAGCCAGATTGCAAGGTCTCGGAGGTGATGCAACCAGCCTCATGCAGGCGTAGCAGGGTGAAACAAGTCTCCCACTCTGACTTTTGCCACGATGAGTTGATGAACTTCTGGAAAGGCGAAAGAAGTAAACCCTGGAATCGTTCTGATCCCCACTCTGAGAATGTTGCGCAGAAGAATAGGAAATGTTTTGAAAGCGGGCCTGTGGACACCAGGTCCATAACAGGGCGAAGGAAAGGTAGCAACTCGTCCATGGGTGACATTTGAAGGGCGTATGCGACACTTGTAAGGATCTGTGATTTCGTTGTCGATGATACATCAGACCCCGAGACCTGTTGAAGTAGGGATACTTGGATCTGATGAACGACCTTCCAGTTCTGGATCCTGACACCCTTGCGAGTTGTCACAAGAAGGAACATAATACGGCAGCACTCCAAAAGATTGGGATTCGTGTTTGATTTTGAGCGATCTTCGATATAAGCCTTGACCGTGTCGAGGATAGGTCCGAAGGTATCGGGAGTCGTGGCGTGGACAAGACTGACGACCAGACCAAATATAACTTCTGCAGGATCATTGTGATTCTCACTAGTCGGCGGTATCTGACCTAGAACACAATTGAGGATATCCATGCCATTGGAGTGAAGCCCGTTGTTGACTCCCCTAATAGCATCGGAAAACATGGTCATCAGCCCTTCCCTGTAGTTCTCGGTATCCTTGTTGTCCTCGGCGGCTTTCGAGATATCGTCGAAGAGGAATGAGACTGCCGTCTCAAGCGGTGCTTTGTTTTTGTAATAAACAAGGCCGGCCTTTCTGATGAGGAACGACATCGACTCAGCGGCGAATCTCGCCACAAATGGCTTTTGTCGTTCTTTTCCGAGATATGGAGTCATGATACTCAACAACTGTCGCAGGTCGGGCACCAACAGACGAGAAAGGAATTTGAAGATCCATGCAAGACAGGTGAAACTCCATTCAACGACTTCAATATCGGGATGTGTTGCCGCAACGGACGACACCAGTGTCACTGCCGTAGCAAAATGTTTTTCGAACTTGACACCCAGATCCCGAGCAAATTGCGCAAGCAAGCTCAGCAACGGCTCCATAGAGAGCTGGTCTCTCTTTTCGATGAATTCCACTAAAAGACTCATAATCTTTTCTTCATGATACAGAACTTGCGCAAAGCTCTCGGAGAGAGGGTTGACACGTCGTACGAATTGTGTAAAGTTGTCTGAAAGATTCATCTCGAACCAATGATCGAGGGCCGCTCGGAAGTAAGAGGAAGTTTCGTCTTCATCTTCGCCGAAACTGGCGCGGCGCACGCGGTGGATCGGGTCGATTTTGAGCTTGGTAATGCGTGATGAAAAGCCCTCGAATCTATGGTTTTTTGTGGTTTCGGTGCCCGTTTTCAGGCGCCTGACAGGCTTTGATTTTGAGCCTGTCCCCACCATCTTGACGGTTCTGACGAGCAGCACTGTTCGTGAGAAAGGTACTGGTCACTTTTTTGGGATTGATCCGCATGGAATACAAAAAAGTTATTCGGGACGGTATTTCATTATTCCGAGACGGATATCTCCTAATATCACGTGCTGATAAGATGGCTCAAGCTTCCTGCTTTCGTACATATCCTGCATCTAGTCTCATGTAGTTGATCTCTGTTAGCACCTTTGGGCAGCTTGAGAGTTGGAAATTTTCTCATTCATTTCAGGGTCGTTCGTCTTCCCATCTCCACCTTTCCACCATCTTTTTATCCACTTTCCATCAAAAGTTTCGGTTTTTTTTTCCACACCCAACACAACCCACCACCAAGACAGACCTAAAATGGCTCCCAAATGGTATGTATGTTTAGGTCTGCGTGTATACCAGTCACTAATCCAATCAATGGGTAGTATTGTAATTGGCAGCTTGAACGGTCGAATACGGCCCGTGTTCACTAAGCTAGCCAAGCTGCAGCCAAAACAGGATTTCTCCTTTGCGATCATTCTTGGCGACCTCTTCGGTGATGGCTTGACTGAAGACGAACTTGAGGAAATTACCGCCTTAATAGAGGGGAAAATAACTGTGGCATGCCCAACCTACTTCACCCTTGGTAACCGACCGCTTCCCCCTCAAGTGGTCGAAAAGATTGAAGCAACTGATGAAGTGTGCCCCAACTTGTTCTTCCTGGGAAAGCGAGGAACCTTGAAGACAACAGATGGTATCCGCATTGTCGCCCTCGGTGGAATCATGGGAGAGGCAGAGGGGAGGTCTAAACCCGAAAGCAATGCTAGCGGCAAGTTCCAGCCGACATACAGTGAATCCGACGCTCGTGCACTGTTTGGGACTCACAAAACCGACATTCTTATCACCAATCAATGGCCGAAGGATGTCCGTCTAGGATCTAGCTGTGAGGTTTCTGGGGATGACGGGACTGTGCCATCTGAATTACAGTGCATCGCTGATGTCTGCGCGACTCTGAAACCCCGTTATCACTTTTCTCGGTCAGACGGTGCTTTCTTCGAGCGTGAACCCTTCTTTCACATGCCAACGGAGGAGGGTCAAGATGTCTACCCACTCACTCGGTTTATTTCATTGCCTACTTTTGGCTCGACGAAAAATGCCATCTATGCTTTTACCTTAGACCCAACAGCACCTTTCCCAAGCAGCATCCCCCCAGGCTCAACCATCTGCCCATGGTCAGCGGTGCAAAGCAGGCGCAAAACACTCCCAAGTCAAAATGAATCATACCAGCGCTACGCCCCCTCCGACAGAGATAGAGACCCGAGGCATCAACGCCGACACAAAGAACGCGCCCCTCCGCCAGGCCCCGAGAACTGTTTTTTCTGCCTCTCGAATCCTAACATCGCCACTCATCTCATTACCTCAATCGGCAATGACAGCTACGTCACCACTGCCAAAGGACCTTTGCCCACCAAAAATTTCTACCCCTCACTGGGCTTCCCAGGTCACATGCTCATCATCCCCTTCGAGCACTGCCCGACTATCGACCTAATATTCGACCCGGCCATCCGGGCCTCGACCTTCGCCGAGATGCAACGATACCGCGAATCCCTGCACCAAACGCTGAACGAGCGATCAGGGGGCAAGCTGGGGGCTGTCACATGGGAACTCAGCCGCTCAAACGGTATCCACACACATTGGCAATTCCTGCCGATGCCAGTAGAGAAGATTCGCTCCCGGCTTGTGGAAATGGCATTCAAGAAGGAAGCCTCGAATCTGGAATACTCGAAGTTCAAGACCGTGCCAAACCCCGACGAAATCCACAATCACCATATGATTGATTACTTCCGAGTCTTTATTTGGACGCCTGTGCCTAGCACTGAAGCTGAAGCTGAACCCGATAACTGGTCGTCACCCGAGCACAAAGGCGTTTGGAAGACTGAATCTGGAGAAGAGAACGTTATAATTATGAAAATCCTGCCGGAGAACCGATTTGATTTGCAATTCGGTCGTCGGGTTATGGGTAAGGTTCTCTATCTGGATGAGCGTATTAACTGGAGGGACTGTGTGCAGACGGATGACGAGGAGGCCAAGGATGCTGAGGCTTTCAAGGAAGCTTTCAAGAAACATGATTTTGCGATGGAGATGGAGGAGTAAACTTTAAGATCGGCAAGTTTCTTCTTCGCTTCCAAGTTCGTACATGACACATGTGTGGTGTGCGGATTAAGCGATCCTTCGATCAGGAGCGTCTTCGGAAGCTCCCCATTTGTGTAAATTACGATGAAATGTGACAAATGAGTTCAAAATTTACAGATTCTACGCGCAATGCACACAAGAGATACATTTGTGCCCATATTCACGCGTCTTCCCAGGCCGTCTCAGCTAGAGATGGAAAATTACGGGAATATGCTTTGAAAATGCCGCCAACAAAGATTCTAGCGATGCCAACGTGTCGGTCTACACTAGGATGCTCGATTCTAGGATGTGTGAGCTTCCGAAGGCAGCCTGACAGTGCTCGGCCCGAATCGCGATCTCCTCGATACTTAACGCCAGATCCATGATCCATATATTCCGGCACGAGGTTAGTCAAGTGGCCATCCGTTGTTGTTACTCCCCTCCCCCAGGGTTACATAGTACAAACCCAACATATCCTAATCAAAAATCTTGAACACTCGTAACTCGAGATATCGTCAATTGTAATCAAGGTGAATCAAAGGACGGGACATTTACTGCTAGGCAAAAACGCGCATTGTGCCCGAAAAGCTGCTTTATAAGACTATCAAACGAGTCGACCGAAGACGATTCAAGGATGCAAAAGAGTGCAGTGAGAGAAATGATGAAAAACTGAGACAGCTCTTTAATTCCAAGCTAAATTTTAGCCCAGGGTCATGTATGGTACGTAAACATGTGAGATAAAGGAGGACAAATGCAACCTGAGAATGGTATCAAAAAAGGAGGAAGAGAAAAGAGGAAAACACTTAGAACTTGGAAACGTTCTGTTCATAAAACCGCCTCGATCGACGAGGGTCATACTCAAAGATTGCTAGAAGTATTGACCGTGGGCCTTTTACCGCTTTGCAGCAGACTGGGAGGCCTGGTGTTTTCGGGATAGGGCATGGGGGTCGCATTCGCGTGAGGGTTATAGGTCGTGTACCCTGAAGGCGAGGAAACCGAGAAAGCATGAGGAGACGAGGAAGGAGCACCGGGGGAGAAGGCGCGATATAAAGGCTGGGAGGTATGTGTTGGGGGATGCTGGCTAGAGCCGAAAGAAGGCTGGCGCTGAAAGCCTGGTGCTGGGGCCGCGGCCGTGGAATGATCTCTCTCCGAAGATGAAGAGAAGGCCATTGGCACGGGGCTGTAGTTAGTGTGCGGCTTGTATGCAGTCACGGGCGAGGGTGCGGTCACGACGTGGTAGCCATTTCCTGCGCCATAGGAGTGGTCGTCATAGGAGGCTTGGTTTAGTTGCTGATCGTAAGGGGCGTGGATTGGTGTATCGGGAGAGCGCGAACCGTAGGGGTCGTGCGCTGCGGCGCCATAGTTAGGTGCTAGGGCTGAGATACCCGGCGAGCGCCTCCCGTACGGATCTTGACTGACAGTCCACGCTGCTGCTGGGCCGGGCGAACGTCTTCCGTATGGGTCCTGGGTAGCAAGTGCCACCGAGCCCGGGGATCTGCTCCCATAAGGATCAAACACCGCCCCGGAGGAAGGCATGCCCGCCGAATGATGACCATAGGGGTCTTGGATGTAATCCAATGCTGCTACTGGGCCAGGAGACCGTCGTGCACGTGGATCGGTAGGCCCAGATCCGCCGTATCCTACGACAGCCGCGCCGATGGCTAGGTTGGGTGAATAGTCCGAGTAAGCGGCACCAGAGGTACCGGCAGAACGCCTTAAGTCTGGGGGATTCAATGGCTCCAGTTCGACGTCGCCATGATTATTTGGGCATTCAACACGCTTGTCAACGGCACCGGCCCAGGTAGGCATCTCAGGCAGGGCGTCCTCATTGATATGAGAATCCGGAAACTTGGGCGCATCAAAATGCGCAGTCTGTTGCGCACCACTATATGCGGGTGGGGCTGGTGGCGCCTGGTAGACCGGATTTGGAGCCGGTGGTGGAGGCTGGTGGAACGGAGGGTCATCAAAGTGTCTAGGCGTTTTGTCTCTGCGCCTGCCTGATGGACAGCAACAGCTGCAGCAGCAGTTGCAGCATTGGTAGCCACAACAGAGACAATTGAAGATGCAACCTATTACCGCAAGTAGAATTATCGAACCGACGATGATACCAACGATGACGGGCCACCTTGGGCCAATTATTTAGCACCATGTCAGGTTGTGCGCCAATGGCAAGGGAGGGTGCGCAACCCTTAGGAAGAACTCACTTGCAATACGATTTGGCCATACATCTGTCCCAGCTGGAAAAGGTACTTGGAACGGACTCGAGATCACTCGCAATGTCTCGAATCCATAGTGTAATATTTGCATGACTCATCTTGGAAAGAAATAGCGGATGCGGAAGGCGATGTAAGGAGATCTTCCAATTGCCAACGGCTGCAGAACAGCCTTGGGAAAGATCCTTCCAGTGTGAGTGAATGGTGCGAATGATTGAGATGATGTACAACCGTGCTGGGTGTGGAGGTACCGAGAGGGGGCGGAGCGCGAGTCCGATTACAGCGATAATAGAGTAGATGCAAAGTCACACAGTAAATTCAACATTTTGTGAGCGAAGATGTAGTAAATAGGTGCTGGTTCAAGACGGTGGATCGAACAGGCAGCAAGTTACCAAAATAGAATATTGACGGATAAAGACGAGATGGTCCCTAGAACAGGAATCCAAGGATGTAAAGGCTTTAGGCGCAGGGTCACAAATTGATTCTGGCCAACTGGGCTCTGCCTTTGTGAGAAGAGGCTTGGAGGAGCTTAGAGGAAAAGAGTGAGATTACTGCGACGGGAGACGACAAGGGTTGACAGGGTTGACAGGGTTGACCGGGTTGACCGGGTTGACACACATCCCCATAGCCCTTGACCTTTTTCCGCCTATTACAATCACCAGAGATACTTAAAACGACAATCCTCAATAGAAGATGTCGATCATTTAGAAAAGAATTTAAGAAAACGGAGGTTGTTTTGAATCAGATTTTTTTTTTTTCATTCTCACAAAAAGGAAATCAAACATTTGTGAACTGGTGATCTCCTCCGATTACCCTTTCCAGACCATTAAAATTCCAGGAAACACATCCAGAGAAAAATTGCCGGTACACAGGCAATTCTCATTATGTACAGCTGTAAAGCCATTCTCAATGCAATATTACATCCTCATGATCCTCCGCATAGCCCCAATGATGCTGTTCAAAGAGGAGAGGTATCGGGCAATGCATTGAAATACAAATGCTCCTGGCGAAGAAGACAACCAGTGAAGAGCCTGGCGCTGAGCATGGGGGATGTGAATTTTGGTACAGCGTGGAATGTCAATTATTCCACAGTAGAAAATCTGTACAGAGAAAGACCAAATAGTGGATTAAAGGGCGATAATGGTGTCAAAAGAAGGTTCGGAGAGAAAAGGAGATGCCAAAGAGTTGGCAGGATGTTGGATGAAAATCGTTGTTGGAGGGGGTATTGTTGTCGAAAAAAAACCCTCCCAGTAGAGATATGGGAAAATGAAACATCTGGCGATGATAGGCCATCTTCGTGCGCATTTTCGGTTCTGAAGGTGCGAGGTCGTAAGTAGACATATGAAATGAGACACTCAGATTTAAAGGAGTCATGGCGGTTGATAACCCGAGGAAGATCGTGGGCGATGGTCATGGAGAGATGTGGCCACATGCCACTCAAAGGAAATATTGGATAAAGCACGAACCGGGCAGGTAAACCAGGCCGGCGAAGGAGAGGACGACACCGATAGCAGGTGTCAAAGAGATGAGAAATTGGTGAAAAACGCAGGTGACACAGCAGGACTGAAATGGTCGAAAGAAGTTAAGAGGTAAAGAAAAGAAAAGAATATACTGCCGTAGAAGCATCTTTGGAATGCATCAGACAAACACCACGCTCCAACGACAAGACGAGAAAACCCCAGCATAAAAATGCAAGTAAATGCAAAAATCACCAAAAAAAAAAAAGAAAGGAGAAGGTACGGGAGGGTTGATTTAATAGGAAAGCATTCGGCGTCCGGGAGTTCGGGACGGCACTGGGCTTTGGGAAAATGGGGAGCTGAGGTAGTGGTTTCGCTCGTTGTCGCCAAGTCGGCAACGGCCAGTGGGACTGTCCTCCATTTGGGGGGATTGTTCACCAAAGGCAAAAGTCTGGGCGCGGTTGAGCTTAGAGCGCTGCTTAACCTTGCCAAGACCCCGCTCGCAGGCGAACTCATGTTCTTTGGCACTCATTTCGACATAGTTCTGAGGGAAACAGAACGAACGGTGCTCCGCGAAGAAGGAACTGTATCCACCATCCAGAATGTACATATCAGGGTATGACAGGTGAGGGTACGTATCAACATTGATAGCGCGATCATGGTGGCGCAGGTACTTGGCCATGATGGGAGCCCGGTGAGCAGAGTATTCGCAGTGCAAGACAAGTGCAGTGCGGGCCTGAGGGGAACTGAACAGTTCCCCGGCCAGACGTTCCTTGTCATTGTAGTTTAATGCGCCAGTGATGTGGCCGCCCTCATACTCGTACTCGAAGCGGCAGTCGATGATAAGAATGTGGTCAAACTGGTCGTTGAACTTGCCGTTCATGAGTTCCAGAAGAGTGCTTTTGTCAATACGAGGCAGTGAGTCCGCGCGATCCTCAGGGATGAAGTGAGGCAGCTTCATGCTGGGCGGACTCGAAATGTCACAAATGGACGGGACGGGTGTATTTGTCGCTACCTTGGCCTCTTTATCGGCAATGATATCTGCTGGGTTCTCAAACATGCTCAGTGATCGCCGGCACTGTTTGCGGGGACGCATCAACGAGTGAGAGGGTTTACGGATTGAACTGGGCGCGGGGGAGCCGCTGCTACGGGCATGGTGGAGTGACGGCCGCATACGAGGCGGTGCGAGGTGAGTTGAAGAAATGTTCCGAGGGGCAGGGCGTTCATGGGGCGGGGAGTCCCCAAACATATCTTCCAGAGAAGTGGATGTGCTGAGAGAGGTCTTCGCTCCAGTTCCAAACCGGAAGGGCGGTGCTTTGCTCTCTGGTGCAGGCCGGGTCATTCCAAGCTGGAGTGATTGAGCCTTGCTCCTGGCCAGACTCGGACGCAGGAAAGTGGGCCGCTTCTTCCTGTCAAATGGCACTTCAGGTTAGCGGAACTAGTTTGGTGGCTGGCGCAATATCACGTGCGACTTACTCAGGCGGGCAAAGAGGAGACTCCATCGGAGACGCTTGCAGAGGGCTGGCTATCGGAGATACCATTGGAGATTCCATTGGACCACAGCCAGGTGTCGGAGACTGTATCTCGATCTCGGTAGTAACAAAGAATGCCGGCTTGTGAGGCAGTGGAGACATGTCCATAACGTCCATGCCTTGAGCTGGTGAAGATGGGAGCGGCGGGGTGGTCATCACATCATCTTTATAACAGGTCAATAACTATTTCCAATGATTCCGATGACCATTGCTTACCACGTCCATTGGTATGACCGAGCACGCTGGCCGTAAACAAAGACCGCCGTGGGGTGGCCAACTGGGGACTAAATATAGAGTTAGCCGAGCTTTCTTCCTTTGAAGATGAAACCACTATGGAATCCTCCGCGTACCTGTGATCAATGTGGAAATTTTGAGAAAGATCGGCAGCCAAACTAGCTGTGGGGGATGAACCCCGAATGGGTTTCATGTTGAAGTAGTCGGAGCTAGATTTCTTCATTGACAATTCTTTGAAGTTGAACGGGTTTCCACCAAATCCGGACATTGAACCCATGGAATAAGAATTCGGTCCTTCTGACCGGAAACAATGGCCGAACATCACTGACGGAGGCTGTATCGCAGCGAGAGGCGAAGAGTGCTCCATTGCTGGCGACGAATTGTAACTGGTCCCAAAAAGCCCGACGTTGTACAGTTGTCTGTCAGAGCAACCGAAGGAGATGGAATAGAGGCAATCAGGCCCTATCCACAGATGCCTGCCCAGTACTAGGTCCTACAAACTGAGGTTCAAGAAAAAAAAGTCTCAAACGCACGTCTCCACGTTTGCAATTTCAACGTTATGGGTCCCCACGATCGCCGTGACAACCAGTCCGGAAAAAAAATTCCTAGGTCCCAGACCCTAACCACCAACAGCGAGAGTTGTACTTTGTAAAATGCAGGTTTTATCAGACCATGGCAATATTTCAGAAGTTTTTTGGAGGTGAGTCTGGTGAATATCTCGGTGATTGGAGGGGTCGGGGGAGGGGGAAGCTCGTGGCTGCAGGGCTGAGTGGAAGGTCCAAGAATATGATATGGATTGGCGATAGAACCTAATAACAAAATTGGTTCTTACAGGGAGGAATGTCGAGAGTAGTTAAGAAGAGAAAGGAACAAAGCAGTTTGAAGAAAGAAGTCGTGAAGCTGAAGGGATGGGCTTGTTGCAATGGGCAACGTAGGTGGGGAGGATCTCCGAATGTACAAGTATTGAGTAATACTGCGGCTCCGATTTTCAAGTAATCGGGAATTTTTAATTAAATGTTTTTTTTTTAAAAAAAAAAAGGTTCAAATTAGAGTAAGAAATTCAATGTAATAAAGGTATTAGAGGTAATATAGAAGTAGTTAGAGGTTATGAGAAGTAAAACCACTAGTTTTATTTAAAGAACCGGTTTAAAAGAACCGGTATGGTACTAAAAACCAAAAAAAAAAAAAGAAATCTATATTTCATGGGGAAAAGAAGAGCTAGGTATGCAAATGATAACCATAGAGAGTAAAAGATAGACAGTCCCCATGCTTCTGGCTAGGGGCCAAATACTTTTTTTTTTCTTTGGTTGCCCGGGGCTCCCTTGCCGGAGCAACCTAGCGCCTATCAGAGCTCATTACCTATATTTCCTTATGTCTTGGGTTTAGCTTTGTCTTCCCTGCGCTTAGGATTGTCTCGCTATCATCTATTTCTTATATCTTGGTTCTTACATTGTATCCACCAAAACACTTTTCCTTTTCTGTGTGTGCCCGTCAATGAACTACAACCTGAAAAAAAAAACGGAGCCCATGAGATCGAGTCTAATGCAAAAAAAATATCCACTTTTCCTGTTCTCGGGAGAATAAAAATAAAAAAGATTTAAAGATTCTGCAAGTGATGGGAAGCAAGGGTGCTTCGATTGAGAACGGCTTCTTTTTATTTCTTCCTGCTTTGACACAACGTCAAGAGATGCTTCAATCTGATCCGAGGAAATGCTCCGATCACTTGAGGATTGGATCCATTGACACAGCTATAGTGTGATCTTGTCTGCTCGACTCAGCTAGTTGTAAAAAGAAGTCGTCTTATCGGGGGTGTGAGAGATAGAGTGTGTGGAATCTCAAGATCTCGTCAAAAGAGTTTGAACCATCTTGGCCCTGTTGCGTTCTCTCAAGAGCCGATCCGAGATTGAAATCCTTGTTGTATCTTGCACGAAGTATGGAGAACGAAGTGGTAGGTTAGAGTGGATTGCCGTTCAATTGCTTCAAGATCGGAACGTATAACGTAGTATCGAGCAAGGAATGGTCGATAAAATCATTCTTCTTCTTCCTTGAAATTGAAGACTCTATGGCGCTCTGCTCGTACATACCCGTGCTGCCCTTACTTTGGCATTCTTGTTGATCAAGGGTTCACGATGACTTCCAACGTCGCGCATCCCTTCCATCCCCCTTGGTAGGATGTTTGACTTCAATATACTATTTGTCGAAGGTTAGTTCTATTGAAATCGTCCTGTCTGATGACCTCGGGCACGCTTTTCACAACCTCACAACGACAGCAATTGAGAATCAATTGCCTCTCCATTGTTGCTCTGGAGTTAGGGCTACTGCCAACGGCGGTAAGGACGAGCCGGGTCAAGATTCATAATGAGGCGGCAACCCACCGGTGAAGAGTATGGGTCGTTAACAATTTGCAAGTTTAGGAATCCAGATCTCGGTCCCATTCGGAACATCAGATGGGATGTTTATCCAACGGGATCTCGGAGTCGCCACCATCGGCTTTTTGTTTTGTGTACAGCATGTCATCGTCATAGACCTGCTGCTAGTCGCTGGAGCCAGCTATGGTCAGTCATAGGACACTCGGCTCGGGATTCAATTGTTGTACAGAGCACCTCACGATGTACTATTCTAGACTCTCTCGTGAAATTCCGGGACCTTGAGCCTCGCTGGGCCTTGGTGAAATATCCGATGAATCCGATCAATCCGAGACACATCATCCCTCGATCATTTCAATTTTTACAATTGGTTACTCGTTATGTATGAATCTTTCAAAGGCATTGTTTCACACCTCTCCCGTGGTAGACGATGCGGTGTGCTCCTAGCGGAATTTCTGGTGGCCCGTGGTGCTACGTCATATCCGTTGAACATCCATTTGTGCTCCGTGCGCAATACAATGATGTCCTCATAATACCTACGCCTTGGAAGTTAAAAGACGGACTCCTTCACTTCTTCAAATCTTGACAAGAGCCTCGAATTGCGCTTTTGCTTGAATATGGCCCATCACAGTGGAACGCAAGTTCACGAATCAGCATCCTCTTCTAAGCGCTTGCAGATGCGAAACATGCCCGTGTCAGCTCAATTGCCCCGGTCTCACTATCTCTTGTCACGTCTCCAGAGTCGCAGCTAAAGTGGGGTCGGAGAGGATACCGATGATATGACCGGTCAATTGCATCACAGCGCCATGTGTGATGGGGCCATTCATGTCAGCTCTCCGACTGCTTTGCTGCGGGGTTGATCACATTTTCAACTCGTGTCCCAGATATTTCCTGCATGGTCAGGGCTGTCTAGACCTTTCTTTTCTTCTTTGTCTCAGGATTTTCAAACCATCCCCCCCCCCTCCTTCCTTGTGTCCCATGTGATGTCACGATCTTGTTGATTGTTGATGGCGCGTGAAGCTTGTAAACAACAGCAAACCAACTTCGATGAAACTAATGCGATGACCCGTTCATGACATCAAATCATTTCCGGACCAGGATTTACGACTCTGAACTGTGGGATTTAATCTGTATGGTATTGTACGTTTCTCCAGTACTCGAAATACCCTTACCCTGTGGTGTATCTTTCTGGTCTTTTCTATATTTGTAAAATGTTATTCCGACACGGAGTCCCCGATCAGCGCCGCTATTGGTAGCCCCGGTCAATTATGCGCGTCTCGTCGGCTTCGTGCCTGTCAGCTCCCCTCTCTCAATCGTGCTATCACCTCATTAGCGACACCCTACTACCTATTTGGAACATGGTGACTCCGCACATCCCACAGCTCCGATTGCGGTCCGTCACTCTTGTCAAATACACCCAACGTGATAGATCGGGTTTACTTGGCTGGACTGGTATATTTTTACACCCTTATTCTATCGATCTAGACTTTCTTCTGTAGCATAGAATAGGTTATTGGATTGATTTTTTATGGGGGATTCTTATTTTTTTTAAACTGTATCCAGATCACCTTAATCTAAGCTTGTAGCCACTCCCGTCGTTACTTAAACACCGTGTACACTTCCCAATCCCCAACAGCCAAATTCAGCTCCGAACCTCTGTATAACCTCACCAGTCACACAAAGCCGTATTATACGGTGACAGTGGCACAATCAGGCAACCCCACGAAGCCCCTGAAAGGATATCCGACACCCGACTCTACATCTATCACACCCGTTGCCATGACTCCCAGGCCCACCAAGACGCCGGACTTCCTGTATTATCACTCCGAGACCCATCAGCCTACATCAAAACCACCTGCGCAATTCCCACGAATTCCATTTCCACCTGTTAGCGGTACGACTTCCAAAATCTGAAAACTACTTAAACCATGCAGATCCACGGACGATCCCCCATCCGTTCCAACACATCAATTCTGACACAGAGGTAATTTTTCCTCCCAACTCCTTAATCATGATTCTGTCACATGTCAGATGATCTCGCCCACGCCAAATTGATAGTTCGATGCATAGTTTGTGCTTTTCCCTATCGACTTATAAACGAAGAATGTCGCTTGGTCCGTTTCACTCGTATACAGATCAGCCCCGGAGCGGGTCGGTGCATCCGAAAGCAGCGCAAGCGGAGCCCGTATCCTGAAGCTCGGATCCAGCGCAATCAGCGGATTTTCTTCGGCGACATGCGATTGTATAAATGGATTTTGGTATCCCGGTTGCCTTTGACAACAGGATACTTCTACCTCTGGACTGGTGGTTTGCGGTTGAACCGGCTGGAACATCTTGTTTGGGGGGGGGGGGTTTCGTCATTACCCCTGAATCAGTTCGGACTTCTTTTTGGATCCCGGTCTCTCTGACAGTTTCAAATACGACGATTCCTTTCATCTTTTGAAACGCTGGTTGCATGTTGTGATGCCTGATCTGTTCCTTGGTTTTTGAAGTATCTTTTGCTGCGACATCTAGGGGCTACATTTGAGGTACGGAGTGCTCTGTATACTTGGAGACATTCTAGGTCTTGTGGTTTTGGGTGCTTGGGGGGAGGTTGCCTGGCCAGGATTGCAGACTCAGTACGTAGCATTTGAACTGGTGGTTTTGAATTTTTGGAATTCTATGAGCAGAAGAAAGACGTTTTGGCTCTTGGAAGGCTTGCTGAGAATGGTCAGATGCTATGATATATTAATATGTGTCTGTACCTTTTCGATGTGACTTCGCACCACACTTGATTTCCTAAAAAGAACCAACAAACAATGGAGTATAAGCTCCAAAATCCCATGGAAGATTCTAGAAGACACGCAGGTTAAATCAGGTCGATTGGCCGTTCAACCCCAGTCTCTTGGAGCATCCAAAGTCTTTATCGGCTTATCGGCCCCACTAGTCCCAGATAGGCTAAAGCGTGAATTTTTCGGAGCAACTTGAACGGCCGCAAGGAGTGTTAAACGTGCCTTTGATTTTCAGATCTACATTGTCAAGGCTTGAGAGCGGATACTTCGATCATTAATTGAATCTCACCCCTATCTGCCATCTCAAAATCCTTCAGTCACAGCAATGGGCCCCCCCTTCGCCGGTTCAAAGAAGCGCCGTCGGGAACCTCACAACGTCGACGTGAAGCTGGTGGAACTCTACGAGGATCTCGCTAGTGAAAAAGATGATATCCGACTCAAGGCTGCCCAAGCCCTAGTGTCGCAATTCACTCCAGACCAGAACCCCGCCGATGAACAGATCAAGAAGGTGCTGTCGAGGCTCTTCCGCGGTCTCTGCAGTAGCCGGAAAGCTGCTCGAATTGGTTTCTCAATTGCCTTGACAGAGATTCTAACGCAGGTCTTTTCGTCGCCGAGAGAGACATCACGTTTTGGTTTCTCGGATGCTTTGAACCTCTGGGAGTCTCAGTCGAGTTCCTACGGCAGCGAGTCGGGACAGGTTGGTCACCACACATAATTCAAACATCACATGCGCTAATTGTGACGTCCTTTCGTTTCTTACAGGAACAACGAGACCACCTATTTGGCCGTCTTTTCGGCGCTGAAGCGATCATCAAATCCTCCGTTCTATTCCAGCCAACTGTGCCCTTCGAGCAATGGACCCAAGTAGTCGATCTTGTTTTCGAGCTCGCGCAGAAGAAGCCATGGATCCGCGAAGAGTGTGGGTGGATTATCTACCAGTGTGTATATGACCTAGCCGCGCGCAAGATGGAACCCAAGTACATCCAGTCTGCGCTAGAACAGCTCTGCGTGCGCGACCTTGCCCGGTCGCCTGAGGGTGTTGCCATCTGGCTGGCGGCGAAGGATATGTTCCCCAATGCTACTTTCCCGAGCAAAGTTTGGAAGCACGACGATCCCCTGGATACGAAGGAGCGCAGCAGCATGTCGAAGATCATGAAAGAATCGGGTGCTGCGTCCAGCGACGGCGAGACCAAGGTCAAGTCCTCGGGCGTCTGGAACAACAAGCTTCACTTCGCCTGGGATGCCGTTCTGTCTCGGACCAGTACTGAGGCTAAAGAGAAGTCGAAGAAGTCTCGTATGACCTTCACTGATTTCTGGACTGAGGTTGTAGACAGTAAGTACCTACCTAGTGATGGACTTGTATGTTGAGACCCATTGAACTAACAAAGAAAAATCTTTGCAGATGGATTGTTTGCTGCCGCATCCTCGGATGAGCGTAAATACTGGGGATTCCTTCTTTTCAACAGAATTCTCAACGATGGCGGGCCGCAACAGGCCGCTCAGATTTTCACCAAGAATCTTATGCGTTGCTTGACGAACCAGCTCGCCGTGGAGGACCGATACTTGCACCGAATGGCCGTTAAAGTGGCCAAGGCAATCCAGGCCCGTGTGTCCAAGGAGCCTGAATTCGCAGCTGCGGCTATCCGTGGCTTGATGGGAACCAGCGGCACGCTGAACTTCGACCAGGCTACAAAGACCAAGACGGTCGAGAAGATCGTTTCTGAAGCCAACTACGAGGCATTGGAAGAGATTGTCCCCTTCTTTGAACAACTTATTCAAACCCCCGGCACAACCGAGGAGAAAACCGCCGCATCCAACCGTCAATTCGTCGCTGGTCTCCTTTTGGCAATTGTGCGCTCCAAGGCTTCTGCTAACGAAGATGATGCCGAAGACCTCCAAGCAAGCCTTGAGCAGATTCTGTCCATCTTCGTGCGCTTTGCATACTTCATGGATGTCGGCAAGGGCTCGACTGCCCCTGAGCCTCCTCTCTCATCGGCGACACAGGAACTCCTGCGCAACCGAATTAACTCCTGCTTGAACAGCCTCATTTCAAACGAAAGGTTCGCAGCTACACTCCCATATGCTGTCGTGAAGCAGATTCGCGATGCAGCCAAGTCTGGCGAGTTCGGTAAGTTCATCATCGCTATCGATGAGAAGCTGTCGGAATCAGTGAAGGCTGCTTTTAAATCTCTGAAGAAGTTGTCCAGCAAGGTATCATTTTCCCCCATTATCGGTGTTCTAGCTACTCATCCTGACAACACCACATAGGAGAAGAAGGAGAAGGGCATGGCCGCGTTCAAGTTGCTTTACTCTATGACTATCATGCAGGTGTACAACGGAGACGCAGACGCGGTATCCATGCTTGATGAGCTGGAGTTCTGTCATAACAAGTTCCTGGGCGACAAGGAGACCAAGACGGAAGATGCCGGCGATGCTTCAGATGCGTTGGTTGAGATCCTTCTCAGTTTCGCATCCAAGCAATCGCAGTTGTTCCGCCGTATGAGTGAGCAGGTGTTTGGCGCATTTGCTAACCAGATCACCGAGAACGGATTGGAATCTTTGACCTCGGTATGTAGCCTCAAATTTGTGTCAGACCTGCATTTTCTAACTAGATCCAGATTCTAGAAGCCAAGGAAAGCCTCGCTGGACAGCAGGAAATGTTTGAAGAGCAGGACGCTGAAGGCGAGGAAGAAGGAGAAGATGACGATTCCGAGATGATGGACGTCGACGAGGATGAGCTTGACAGCGATGTCGAGGTTGTCCAAGCCGGTGGATCCGGTTTCGGCTCCGAGGACAACGACGACGACGACGACGAGGAAGAAGACAACGAAGAGGATGCACAGGAAGTTGCCGCATTCGAAGCCAAACTAGCCGCAGCTCTCGGCACACACCGCGCAGACGAAGACGAGTCTGACTCCGACGCTGATATGAACGATGACGAGATGGACGAGCTAGACGAAAAATTGGTGCAGGTATTCCGCGCGCGTCGCCAAGAAACCTCCCACCGCAAAGACAAGAAAGATGCACGCGAGAACATGGTGAACTTCAAGAACCGCGTCCTGGATTTGCTAGATATTTTCGTGAAGAAGAGCCACACCCGCCCGCTCGCGCTCGATATCCTCCTGCCGTTGCTACGACTATCTCGCCGGACCAGCGTGAAGCAGATTGCCACCAAGGCCAACGGAGTGCTGCGCGAGTACACGAAGGTTTGCAAGGGTAGTTCACTCCCGAAAGTCGAGGACGATGCACAGGCGGATGCACTCTGGGAGCTGCTCCGGTCTGTTCATAAGGAGGCTAGCCATAGTGGACCTATGGGCCATGCGACTGCTTGCAGCCAGGCCAGCTTACTTGTTACTAGGGTGCTTGTTGCGCATGACAAAGATGCTATTGCGGGTGTTGTTGATGTTTATGCTGCTACTCGCAAGGATCAGCTCATGAGCACTAAGTGTCATGTACAGCCGTCGTTCTTTTCGGAGTGGAATAACTGGTGTGTTTCTGCGAGCAAGCAGTTGAAGTGAGGTTGGGTTACTTTAAATAGAGGTTTCTAGTATGACATGCCGCTAGTTTTGAATGTCAGTGTCATTATCATGTTTATTCAAGGTATTATACAGTCCATCGTATCTAGCACCCCCTTCCCCCCAATTTTTTAAATCAGGAACCACCATTGTATTTATTTATCAACTAGATATCGGCCTAGGAAGTTGTGTTCCATCTCCATAGAATTCTATGAAAGGGTATCCATTGCCAACCATGGAAAACATCGTAAATAGTGGGAATTTAGAAGATATTCTATGCGTAAAATTCCAATTTCCAAGCTAGTAATACCCTGTTCTATAGCTATATACCATGGAAACCTTTTCTAAAAGCCAGTAATGTATCGATGCTCAGTCGTCTCCTCTAAAACCTCCAACTTCATCCCAACCTCAATGGCACCCTCATTACGTGGCGCACTCAACATCCCGAAACAAGGCTTGTACTTAATCCCCTCATCAACCCTACGGTACGAAACAAGCATATCCCACGGCTGCTTCTTATTCTTGAGCGCCGTGTCTGGGTCAACATTAGGGACCTGGCAGCGTGCACAGCGCGCCACAACATCCAGATCAAGCGGAGACTGAATGACAGCCTTGTCATCGCCAGCAAAGTCACCAGAGATACCGCCAGCCTTCCGATCGGTGATGCGAACCAACTTCCATGAATCCTCACTCCATGGCGCGCCTCCGCGAACAACGATATTCGGACGGAACCGCTCGACAGTAATCGGGTCCACACCCACCTTGCCCAGACGAACGTTGAGCTCTGCGAGGGAAGACTCCGACGCAATCAATACCGGGTGCACGTCTGGAAAACCGGTTGTCTGGACGCGACCCAGACGGCGGGGGGCACCGTTACCCTTCAGCACACGCGGGGTCGGGCCCTTATAGACGAGGGCGACGTCGCGGTGTAGGAAGGCGGAGAAGGGGGCGTTTATTTTATCGCTGTATCTGTACCCGTCTGTCTCCGTATCCCAGATGTGGACGGGGCCAAGGTTTGTATTTTCCGCTAGCCATTGCGGGGTCGGATGGGAAGGGATGCGGATTGTGTGGAATTGATGTTTATGATCTTTTTCGTGGCTGGATTCATTGATTTCGGAATTTGGAATACTCACAACCAACTCGTCGCCGTCGGCACTTAGGGCGGTGCGGATGCAGGTCATGTCGGGGATTTGACGGATGGTGAGGAAAGTGTTTGAGGTTGTGTCGATGAGCATCCAGCGGCGATCGAGGTCAAGACCGTGCTGTTTTAGAACTGTTGATTCGACTTCTAGGCCTCGGCAGGATTTTATGGGGTACACGTGTAACGAGATGATCTCGCTGGACTGTTTGGGGCGCTGATGCCACAGGCGGAGAAGTTTGGTTGGGGATTGGACTGAGTTGGGCCATCTTATGAAGCGAGGAATCAGAAGGATTGGAATTAGGAGTATGACGCCTAATATAACCGCTGACCCCATGTTGTGTGACTGAAGCATGTTTGCTGCTTGGAAAGATCTTAGGGTTATGCGGGCCACCGAGATGTCAAGCCGGTTTTGCCAAAGGGTGCCGCCTTTCCTATGACTTCTTATTTAAGGTGCTCAGGTCAAAGAGATGTGACGCATTCAGTTTGCTATCGTAGTATTTTGTTGACTTGCTGTGCCTTATCCTATTATTTTTTTTCTCACGGTAGCTGCTTCAGGTCCGGTAACAGAAGAACTCAGAGGTATAAATTAGACAGACGGCGACTAAAGAAATGCCACATGCAAAAACCGTACGTGTTTAATTTATGCAAAAGCAAAGGGAAAGGAATTATAAATATATACAATTCCATGAAAAGCAATCCTTGAAGCCATTTACCTGATTGAGAATTTTTTTTAAGAAAAAAAAACCCAACAAAATGTACCTAGGTAGACCACCTAGAGGGGTATAGGTCACAGACAAATTTTACTGCAATGCGATCTGGTTATGCCGAACGCTTCTTGTCAAGCCAACATGCGACCATTGCCTTAATTAGGGCGAGTGTGACAATCCGGCCTTGCTCAATATTCGTATCCTCAGATGCCCCAGGGACATGGAGGAACAGGACATTGCGGTCCTGGCCCTGTAACTGAGCCAAAGACATGCTGGTGTAAAAAATGAAGTCGCACAGGTAGTGACCCGCATCCTGGGAGATCCGAAGATCCGACTCGGGAGCAAAGGAACGCCACGTCTCCAGAAACTGGTCGTCAGGTTGGTAGGGCGAAGCAGAGGAGGGATCATCTGCAGCACGACCTGGGGTCAGAATCGGCGGCAGACCCAACCCTTTCCATCGCTTCTCGCCATCCACATAGCCGGGGCGGCCATTAACATCGGTGATGTTATAGTCATCTCGGTGTGCTAAACTTTCAACGGAGTAATATTGCCGTGGAGTTGCGATGCCGATATGAATAATGAGATCAGGTCTGCGGCCACCATGAGAGGCAGCAAATTCTTCCAAAATTAAGGGAAGAGCCTCTCGAACAGTGGCATATGCCACTGGGATCGGAGTGGGATGCACATGGAGTGAGACTCGACGCGGGTCCGAGTCGTGGTCTTTAGGCGACGGGAAAAGGAAAGATGATGGAAGAGAGGAAGCAATCAGATATGATGCATTCACAATGTTGGTCTTGAAGGGCTGGTTACACAGTTAGTTTCGGGTGAGACACTGACAGCATCCGAAGTGCAGATCACTTGCCCCAAAGCCTGTGATTAGGACGGATATCTCATTAGACGAGGCTGATGTTTGTGGCGGGTTGTGTCCGACAGGGGTGGGAAATATGTATGGAGTAGCAGTGCCGGAGTCACCCATATTCACTGTAATTCTTGAGGTGAAGTTGAGAAGAAGATGACAGATGACTTTAAAGCGGGGAAGTCAACCCTGGAAGGCACCGAGACGAGTGCGGGGTCTTGGCGAAATCCGACCCATGGATCTCACTAGCCTAATTCCGTTAAGCTATTTGAGACTAGCCAAGGGCTTCATATCTTAGGCTTATGCTTCATATGTCGTAGCTTGTTAGACAGTTGTTAGTTCCATTTGATAGGTTGTCATAGGTCTTTATACGGTCTTCAAAAGGAGATTCTCTTCTGGTGCTGGGCCACTGAGACTTTCTTATTCTTGTACCACGAAGTACAGAACGGGTTTCCTCTCTAATGATTCTACCGTTCGACTTGCAGGACTTGCAGCTCTCTAATATCATTGGCACGCTTGTAGATTGGAACTACAGATGCAAGTGGATCCAGGCGGAATAGAAATCCGTTCAAGAATTGCCTGTTCGGGTAAGGATCGCTTAATTTGGCTCTCTTTCTCGCATTTCCGGCTAGGCATATATCGGTGTAGATCAAGAATTATGTTTCTCGGAGGTTTGGTGCTCTGGTGAATGGAGCTGGTCGCTTAGAGTTTATTGGACCTGCGACTTTCTAACGTCGCTTGTCTTTGGCTCGGTGCAGTTCAACTTGAAAGCATTTGATACTTGCTTGGGCCCCCCCTGGTTTGAATATCCAGTCCAATGTCGGTTGGTGGGAAAATGGAGTCTCCCTGACTGGTTGATGGCTCGGTAACTATGATAAATGAGAAAATCCTCGGAGAATATCAGTTCTTAGAAATCTGGAGTGTCGCTTCCATTGTCCCCCCTTCCTCGCTTTTCAGTCCTGACCTTGACTATGGCAATCATCACTGAAATTCTCAACAGTCCCTATGTTTTACAGAGTGTGTGCATCACCCTGATGGCAGTGCTTTTAACAAGTGTTTGGGCAGATATAGCAAACGAGATACCCCATAGACATATTCCTTTGGTTGGAAAGACCTGGTGGGAGCTTACCAACAAAAAGGCCCGGCAACGCTTCACTCGGTCCTCTCGTCAATTAATGGCAGAAGGCTTTGCAAAGGTTCGCCTAAATAGGAATACATCACGCCACTATCTGCCCTCAAATTTGCTAACAGACCTTCGTAGGGCGCCAATGTCTTTCAGATCATCGGAGCCACAAGCCCGATGATTGTATTGCACCCGAAGTTTGTCGATGAAATCAAGAGCAATCCAGATTTGAGCTTTGAAGACTCAATCAAAAAGGCCGATCATGAAACCAGAGATACCCCGTGGCCACGGCTAACTTGCAAATAGACATTTTTCGATGATCGCATTTCTGGGTTTGAACCGTTTCACAATGGCACTGCGTTAAAGGCTACCGTGGAGATTGTGCGGACCAGTTTGACCCAGGCTCTCGGTATGCTCATCTTTAGATATGTCACTCGAGTGACATCGTTAGCTTATCTTTCTTATTTGAATAGGGTCCATTTCACTTCACCTCTCAAAGGAGACAGGTGCGATATTGAAGGAACACTTGCCCCCCACCGATGGTATGACAGAGCACACCCAATTTGCATCGTCCCCTTCTCGTTAATGCGTTCTCTCTTGGCAGAATGGAAGCCCTACTACCTCGCACATAAGGTCCCGTACATGGTAGCCCGCCTCTCCTCTTTGATATTCGTTGGAGAGACCATCTGCCACAACAATGAGTGGATTGATGTTTCCGTGAACTACGCCATCGATGCATTCATGGCTATGCGCGACCTACGAGAATGGTCATCCATTCTTCATCCGGTTGTACACTGGCTTTTGCCCTCTACCCAAAAGCTACGTGCGCATTTGGAAATGGCTCGCTCCATCATCAGCCGCGAGATAGACAGGCGGGTGTTGATTCGCGCGGGCAAGCTCCCTGCAGATGATCAACCTCATGGGCCCGATGCTATGGACTGGTATCATGAGAGCGCCGAAGCCCAGAATGACCTGACTTTTGATCAGTCTTGTGCTCAAGTTGGATTGGCGCTGGCGGCCATTCATGCCACCTCGAATTTGTTAACCAATGTCATGTATGATCTCGCGGCGTACCCGGAGTATATTCAACCGCTGCGCGATGAAATTTGTGCGGTTGCTGCCGAGGATGGAGTTCTGAAGAAGACTAGTTTGCTCAAGTTGAAGTTGTTGGACAGTGTGATGAAGGAATCTCAGCGCACTAACCCACTCTCATTGAGTAAGTTATCCACATTTTTTTCCGAAGTCCACTCGATGTTTGTTCATCCATCCTTCCCCCTCCCCCCACCCCTTTTTGTTTTGCGAAGAATGGCTGATTGACACTCCATGACAGCCTCCATGAACCGCCTTGCCCTTAAGCAAATTGTACTCTCCGATGGAACTGTAATTCCCAAAGGTGCCAACATGTTTGTCTCTACAAAAATCCTGGAAGATGATAGTATCTACCCTAATGCAGCGACTTATGATGGTTACCGGTTTTACAACAAACGCCGCCAGCCTGGCAACGAACACAAGCATCAGTTTGTCACAATGACAAGCGAGCACTTTGTCTTTGGTCATGGTGTCCACGCCTGCCCTGGCCGGTTCTTCGCTGCCAATGAAACCAAAATTAAGCTTCTTCATTTGCTCCTGAAGTATGATTGGAAACTGCAGAGCGGCGGTCGACCCCCAAACATCGAAAACGGTGTCGAGTCTATCACCGACCCACGAATTCAGATTCTGTTTCGATCGCGTGCGTCGGAGGTTGACCTAGGTTTCCTAGGAGAGTAGTGAATGGATCTCCGCAGCGCCTATATCCATTTTTATTTCACACACACTGGATATAGGTTTTTGTCTATAAGCCGTGGGACAAATTGGATTTTATAAGTGACCCATTTGAGTATTATCGAGTTATTCGTAAAAAAGGTGAAGTCCAATTCTTCGAGGTAAATGGGTAAGACTCGGCTCCTCGAAAGTGGAGTTGATTGGCATCTGGCCCACAGTTCTGCGGGTATACCGTGACTATCCACTGTAATCGAGATGAGATCTTACTAAATCTGTTGAGAATGGATCCCTGAATTGAAGAATTCAGAGACAGCCATAAATTCCAACATGTAGAATGTTCAACGGTGCAAGTCACGTATACTCCGCAGCAATCATAGGAAGTAGAGGTCCCTTTTTTAGGGTTCTCTGGCAAGACAGCACGTGACTGGTCAGTACGTAGCAAGTATACAGTAAGTATACAGTAATTTTCAACACGTGTGTTGGACGCGTCGCGCGTCAGTGGGGAAAGATGAACGTGAGGCTTCTCCAACCGCAACGCCTCCACCGGTCCCAATGGGGTTATATAGGCTGGCCCTGCCTCTCTCGTTGGGTAGCTCGGGCTCCGGGGCTTCAGAGACCCAGACCGCACAATAAGAAAATGCGACCGCTGATCTACGGTACCCAGGTACCCAGGTACCCGTACCAAGCCGGGTTTCTTTGGACGCAACAAACCAATTCACTGAAGGGAAAGAGAAGAAAGGACCTTTTTACTTTTCGAGGCCCGAGCCACTTCAAACCTGATTGGAAGTTAAACAAAAAAGAAAAAAAAAATATGCTGAAGAATATTAGTGCAGACGACCATCAGCTGCACTTCTATACGCAGGCTGGCCGTTCTCCGTTCTGTTCTGTACAAGCCCTTGCAGCCATGGAGTGAACAGCTGGAGACCATGTCTTGAAGATGCGAAACCGATCCACCATACAGAGTACTCCGAGTACTCCGTACTTGGTACCTGATTCCAAACACCAGCCCCCTCATTTATGAGGTCTACAGCACGTACTCCGCGTATGGAGGATGGAGTCCTCCGTACAGAGCACAGCTTACAGCTTATTCCGTACAGCCTACATTGTTGCCTTCAAATCCTAGAACCAAAAAGCACTGGCTATTTGCTTAAGGTGTCCTTACCTCCCAAGGTGGTTCTTTACAAAGCCCTGTGGTCAAATTATTTGTCCACAGTGCATGCATCAAGCAAGGCCCAGAGATGTGTCCACAGCCATTATATATAGGAAAGACTCGAATAGGAAAGACTCGAGAAAATCTAAACAAAATCTCTGTAAAGAAGAAGAAGAAATGAGAATCAATTGAAGATTGTAATGATTTTTCAAGTAACAACGCATAAGATTTTCGCAGTGGGCCAAGTCCTATCCAGAAGTATAGGGTACCAGGTCCAATAGGCAGTTCACCACGAGGAGCACAGGTACCAAGTACCCCCACCACTCCCGCCTCACCCTGCGCCCAATCCTCCCCCATCATTCTTCCTCTTCTCTCTCTCTCTCTCTCTCCTCTCTCTCTCTCTCTCTACCAACCCTTTTCCACCATTATCGTGAGACTTTTTCTCGCACCGTTCTCCGTTTGAGGGGACGCTCTTTTCCTTTGTGTGTTTATTTTTTTTCGGGTAATGACGAAATCCTTCATTCCCTACTACTCGGACGGGATGGAGCCGCAGATGTGATCTGGTGATCCCCGATTTCAAGTTGCCGCATTCCTTAGGAAGCATATCACGCACACCGAGACCTCGGTTTTTTTTCCTTCTATTTTCACGTTACTCCTGCATCTCTTTCTGCATTTTTACTTTTATTTTTTCTCCTCTTCACGATTCACGACATTGACGCGACGCTGCGCGCTTCAACTCGAAGCCGCGCCGGACTCATCTACTCTTTCAACTCCAAAACGTCCTCAAGTTCCTCTTAGAAGTCGCATTGACCCATAATCTGCGGTTTGCAAGACTGCAGGATTGCCAGTATGGCTCAACGTCAGCTTTCGCGCACGCTCCCAAAAAACTTTACCTTCTCCCTCGGCGACAATGAACCAAAGACTCCCGAGCGGCCTCGCACCACCATGAATGTACCTCCACCACCTCGTCACTCAATATCTAGTGGCCGTTTACCTAGAGTTCGGGCTCGCGCTGGTACCAATGTCTGCGCTCGCATGGACATGGATATGTTCCAGTTCCACAGCTCTGATGTTCCCCTGCCTTCGATCGAAGTGCCCCAATCGACTATCAACTTTGAGGCTGCTTCATTCAGTGATTTCGCCACCGATGAGGGATATCTCGCGCCTCCTCGCGTGCGAATGGATTTCAAGACGCCACCTGCGCAGATCCGACGCACACCTTTCGATTCCCGCGACACTAGAAACCCGTGGCCATCGTGGGACCAGACGCCCGGCCTTAACAACATCAAGCGCGCAGACTCGGTCTGTTCGACTTTGTCAAATTCTTCAATTGAATCCATTGAAACCTTTGCATCGCGACCATCTGTAGGAAGTTTCACCAGCATCGAGAGCGATTCATTTGACTCGTATTTTCCTTTGGATATGTCAAAAGAACCTGAGATCGAGTCGCCTTCGCGGCCTCAGAAACAGCCGGTGAAAGTCCATGTGTCGAAGAAGTCCTGGACTCGCGACATGGATACCCACTTATGGAATACCTATCAAATTTACCTTCAGGACCCTACTATGACTCCATTTAAGATGACACCTGGCAGTATCCCCCCTTTGGGAGTCACCTCGCGTGTTGCGCGACGCGCCAAGAAGACATGGGGTCAAAAGAGCAGTCGCATTGTTCAATCTGTCTCGATAAAGTCTGCTGATCCCATTGAAATCTCTACACCCAAGGCTATGGAAGAAGAGTCGCAACCGGCCTGGCCTAAGTCAGACTCCAAGACTCGACGACGCCTCAAGATGCTATGTCGACGCAAATTCTCAATTTCTCCCCACTATCAGCGCATCATGCAGTCTCGCACTCCCGAGCCTGTCACGAAGATGTTCGATCCTACTACGGATACCCGCGTGAAAGACTTCGCTGACAACTCGGCCTACACTACTCGTGACCTCGGCGTTTCTCTTGTCACATCCTGCGAACCGACCCCACTTTCTAAGGTAACACAAGAAGTGCCGTTGACTACGGACTGGTTTAACAACCCCGTTTCTGCTCATGCCGAGCCACGGGTGGCCAAGACTCCTAGTCAGCATCTTCGTGCGGAATCTGCTCCTAGCATCCCTCGTCTAGGATCTCCATTCGTGTACAGCACTTGGGGCCCCGGTGGATCAACCTGTCAGATCCATGACTCTAATACTCGACGTGGGACTATTCATGTTCCGGGTTATCGTGCCCGACGCAACACATACTTCGACCAGCCTTTGCCTAGTACTGTCGATGTATTCCCAAGCGTATCCAGGGAGCAGAGTAATCCTTCCGATCAAGAAGTTGAACGTCGCTTGGAGGATTATGTTCGTGACAATAAGTTCCAAGACATGGGCCATGGTCGGGTTCGCATTCGCAATCGTGGAGCTACCACTAGCGCTGTCAGCCCCAGAGAAATGGACCAGCTTTTCTCCCCGCCATCTTCCCTCAATTCAGGCCCTATTGAGCCCGATGAGACTACACCTGTTCTGAACCCCCCTATGAATCCATTGTTAGACCTCGGCGAAAACATCAAACGCCTCGGCTCACCCTTCCGGATCGAAGGAAAGCACAAGCGTCGTGAAGTCCCGAAGCGAGTCAGTAGACAGGCACCTGCACTGTCCGATCCATTCTCGAGCGGTGGCCCTTCATATGTCGGGCAAGACGACACTACATCTCTCATGCAGGTTTCCCCAGCTCATGTTTACGATAAAGCTCCAGGTACTTTGCCGTACAATGCCTCCGAAGACGGTCTTTCTGATGCTGAGCGCATCCGCCGGCAAATATTGAATATGCCTTTCACACGCAACTAAGTTGCAGCCCTTTTTTCGCTGTCGAATTTTCAAGTATCCGTTTCATCGTGGCGTCGATTTCTTTGCGAGATTTAATCCCCTTTGCATTATGACTTGAACGAGATACCGACAGGGCCCGGGTAGGGCCCTTGCATTTCCAGCCTTTTCACGACAGCAACACTATCCACGACTATTACGATATGCCTGAACGATTTCTTCATGCTCAACCTTGAAAATCACAATACTGAACCCCCAACGACAAAAAACCCAAAATCCCCCAAAATCAAAGTGACGGGTCTTTCCACTGTCCATTTGGTCGAAACCCGCACACAGTACATGGGCATCTGGCTGTTGGTTACCTGCCTCCGAACATTTACTTCGTTGGTCTACTTACGACAATCAGACTGTGCGTGGTTCTGTTTTGCACCTTTTACTCGGTAAAATTAGCAGTTTCATCTTGCCTTCACTCATTACCTCATTTCCTTTCTTCCCATGGGGGGATTTCACCTCGAAAAAATAACCCAAACGTACAAAAAAAGGTTGAAAAAACTCCAAAATACATATCTGCTGTCAGCAATCAGCAACCACTCGTTATTTTGCGACCCACGCTCCTTTCAGATTCTCTTTAATCTTCCTTTCTCAGACCTTGTCTAGTCATTTATCCCCTGCATCTCATACACGGTACGACATGCCTTTCCCACCAAGTCATGCTGGAGATGCGGCCCGAGCTGATGATGGCCTTTCGAATTACCCGTCACACATGGAAACGACTCCCTCCCTCTTTGTTGACACTCGCCAGTCAGCATAGATGGCAATGCACCCCCTCAAAAGCGAATGTGTAACGATACATATGCAATTACATAGACGAACTGAAACGAAACGAATGCGCTTGAATATTGCAGTTGACCAACGACATCCCTGACACGCACGCAAGGTGTTTGGTTTTCTTTTGCCTGCGATCCCCATTTCTTCTTAATTTGCATCTCATGATCTCAATCTTGAAGCTGATTTCCCCTGACATTTTCCCTTCTCGATTGGTGATCCACGACTTACCTCATGCTTTCGATTCTCAATTTGATTCAGCTCGCGCTCCATGATTCCCCTTGTGACGAGCCTTATTGGGTTTGCATCCGGAAAATCGCGTGTCTTTTTCTCTGGCCTTTTTCCATGCCTCTTCTGCGTCTCATGGCGTATGGATGTCTGTCTCTTTTTCAGAGTCTTCTTTTTCGCTGGACCTTTGTGATCTTGCTCTGGAGCTTGTGAGATTTGGCCGTTTTTATCTATTCTTCTTCTGATTTATCGTTGTCCTGTGAAGGTTGATCTTTTGAAGCCATGGCTTTGTTTGATCAAACTGATCGGCCAATTGAATTATCATATTAACTATTTTCATCCCTTTTTCGGTTTTACGTCACCGATTGCCTGATAGCTTCGTACCTGGGTTCCTGAGCATGTTCCATCTTGCAAAGGGCTGCATTTCTATCATTCTCAATGCGCGCTTTTCAAGAATCATTGGCAGCGGTTAGACCCCTTACATTCCTCGACCTCGTTTGGAACACATTATATGAATTATGCATGCTTATTTAGGCTTGGTCAGCCTTAGGTCCCATCCTGACTCAGTAAGCTTTAGTCTGTTCCATTTACCCTTTGGTTTCTTCATAATTGAGGCCACAGCCGAGCAAATGGTACATTACTTGTGGAGGGGTTTAAAAGAAGCGATCAAGATGAACACAAGATGCTTGGATAGCCAACAAATAGCTGTCCTCAATTTCATGTGGAATTGATATCAGGCAATATCTACAGATCGAAAAACCGATCAACAAACAGGAGTAAACGAGAATGAAAAAAACAAGCAACATGTAATGTAGTAAGATAACGGGGGGTATAAGTCATAAAACACGGATGCAACGAGGGAAATCGATACAAAAAAAACTGGGTTAAAAGAAATTTCACTTGTCCAATTTCTTCTTTCGATCAGCTAGGAGAATCTCAATCTTCCGAATCTGAAGAGCAAGACCCTTTTTCTCAGCATTGGCAAGGAGCCATTCCTCCATGCCGCGACGAACATGCCGCATAGAGTGTAAGACAGGCAGAATAGGCGCGGAGGACAGACCCGCATCAACTCCGTTATCGCGCTCGATGCGCTGCCAGCGCTCAGCGCCAGGATTCAGCAAGAGATCGAAGACACCAGCCCAGAGTTCACGGTCCCAGTATCGTTTCAACGACTCACGGATGCGATAAGTGCGGGATGATGATTTCCCGTCGCTGCCATCGATGGCAGTTGATTCGACGTACTTGCCGAATAACAAGACGTGGATTACGCCGGCAATGCCGTACAAGTCGATATGGTGGGTCCAGGGGCGCATCTCACGGATCTCGTTGCACTCGTGCGTACCGGTTTCCCAGTCAGCAATGAATTGCACGGCTGGCGAGAAGGCTTGCATGTCGATGCTGCGACCGAAGTCGATCAGGGACAGGCCCTTTTGTCGCCAGCCATGAGAGCCGCTTGGAGAGTAGTGTGTGCTTTCGCGGGGATCCAAGGCTGTTTCATCTATACCGAGTTTGAGCAGGGAGAGGGCCTTGGAAGGCGATTCGTTGGGATTGTGGTCATCTAGACGGACGAGGCAGTTGTCGGCTTTGATGTCACCGTGGAGGACGCCATTGGCGTGAAGTGCTTCGACAGTGCGGAATAGCTCGACCGAGAAGAACATTGCTAGGACTTCCTCGAGACCGCCTTCAGAAGTAGGGTTGGAGTTGATGGTTTCATTGCGGACGATGTTGACAAGGTCAAGAATAGTCCCTTGACCTCGATAGTCCTCCACCAGGAAACTTTCACGTCGATGAACATGCAGTTCGTGTGCGCGAACAATGCTATCGGTGGCGCGAGAATGACCTGTGGATTGTCGTAGGCGGCTATATGCTGTGCGAATCATGTAAAACTCCCACGCGCTTGATGGTCCATTTTCGACCTTGACTGCTTCGAAGGGGAATCGAGGAGTCTCATAAGCGTTCGATTTTCTAAGTTTGGAAGTATTGCCGTTAGGGCTTGTGCTATCGTCAGAGTCGGAGTCGTAGGATTCAAGACTGTCGACACTTTCAGCGAGATAGACGGGAGCATATGCACCAGCTCCTAGCTCACGTCTGATAATGTAGCTTCGTTCCGCTCCTGGAAATTCGAGGATGGGAGTGTCAAATGCCTCGTTCCCGCCACTCTTTGATCGCCTGGTGTTATTTTTGACGAATTTCTGGATAATTGAAGCATAGTTGCTATCTTCAACATGACCGTGATAACCTGTGTACGTCGCAAGAGGCTTTTCAAGGGAGTTGAGGATTGTGTTGCGGATGCCCTTGTCAGTCGGATTGCACTGCGCATCCCTAATTATCGGTTCCCTACTCCGGAGCTTGGGTGCGAGGGCCCTGAAGGCCATGGGACTAAATGGCACATCAACTGTAGACGCAACGGTGTGATCTCCCTGGTATGGCGTGCTTGTTCCCAGTGGACTTGAAAGCAAATAGTTACTGGCCGGTGAGCGAGGCTTCGAAGGCGTTTTAGCGTTGTAAATGCTGTTTCGAGCGGCTGTTAAAGAAGGGATGGATTCCGTTCGCTCTACAATAGGTGTCATAAAGGGGAGGCGGTTCTGGGCCATGATCGCAGGGTCACGGTAGGTCCCCCATGGAGGAGCGTAGTCCTCAGGCATTTCTGGTATAAATCCTTTCCTCTCCGGTGTTCCTTGTGTCGAGCTATCTTCCGCTCCATTACTGACGACAGAATGTGAGGTAACTTCAGCATTTTCAATGTCCGGAATATCACGATCTGGGTTGAACTCTGTCCAATCGCTCCCATCGCCATCGATGCTCTCAGCTCGTGTGGTGTTGGCATAGTCAGTGTCGTCGTAGGATTTGTGGAACGTTTGAGTCTCCTCGTCTCCAAATTCGCTAGAGGCCGCTGATATGTGCCCTGTCCCTGTGCTATCTCCAGCACTGGCGCAGTCGTCATCTTCGTAATCGCTGCCGCAGAAGCTGTCTGCGTCTTCCTCTGTCTCTGCCTTTAATGGCTGATTGAAAATGCTATAGATCTCATCCGTCGCTGCACGAGTGTGCATGGTCATTGTCGGTTCCCGAGTGCTCTTTCGCCGGACCTTTTTGTTATTGGACGGGGAGTCAAACTTCATTTTAACTGCACAGTTGTGAGTTTAACATGCCTGAAGAATGAGAACTCATATCCCTTACCTGTTTGTGTTTGTGATGTTTCCCCTTTGATCTTGGTGCGACTCGCTTTGCCAAATTTGCGTTCATAGCCTTCGTCTTGATGTTGAGATTGAGGGCGACTAGCCGAGGTGAGGTTTTGGCCTAAATGCTCTGGCAATTCCCCTGCTGAATGAGGTTTCTCTAGCAGTGACTCGGTACTGCCTGTGTTCTCAGAGATCTGATGCAAGAGCTCTTTTTGTTGTCGCCAATTCTTGCCCATCCAACCACGATTGATGGCCCTGAGCTCTTCGAAACTCATCTCATGTGCTGGGTTGGTGCGGTTAGGGTATACGGATTCCAGGTTGACAAATACACGTTCGCGTCGGCCAGTCCGCGGGTTAATCGCTTCCCTTACGTGATGTTCGGGTACTTCTTTTAGTGGCATTGGTTCTTCGGAAGAATGATCTGGATTGGACTGGATACATAAAAAAACACCATAGGTTCATGCCAGCAATTAGTCCTATGATCGTAAATATGTGGAGGTCTGAAGAGGGAAAGGGCAACATGGAATGGGAACTCACCTCGTCCCGGAAGATAGCCATCTTTTGTGTTGGCGCCGCTTTCTTCCCAACCTTCAATGTTTCTCCTGCCCAGGGCTTTGCCGCCACCTCGTTCTCCTTCTTACGGTCCCGAATCGATCCAATGCTTTCCCATCCCTTCGTCGATCCACTAGTTGCGGGGCCCGGCGCAGCCGAGTCAGCGTCTGAAAAGATAGCCATCTTAGGCTTTCCGGATTTGGTTTTTGCCGCACCGCCCGTCTGAGGCGGGGGCCGTGAAGCCTGTGCGTCAGGAGAGGCATCTGATGGCGCGAACGGGTTCGTCTTGGCGGCCAGCGCGGGACGGACCGGTGGCAAAGCAGGCGATGAAGGCCCGGTATCTTGTGGACGCTGGTCGTATCGGAATTGAAACTCGCTGTATTTCCGTGCCAATCTCTCGACTGGTCGCGCCTCACGGTCCATACCGAGCCTGTACACCTCATCGGCTTGTGACCACCGACCAGCACCCTCTAGCCACCCGGCAAATTCCTCATAGAAAAGAGCCAGACTTTCACCAATTTTATGACGCGCAAGGAATGCAAATGTCTCGCGTGGGGCATCGGAGAAGAGTTGAACATAATGAAGCCATAATCGTAGATACCGAGGGTCGTTTCTGTAGTGTGATGACGAAAGAAACGATTTCGTTGCCTGTTCCAATAAGGGAAGAAGACCGGATTCTGCGGTCGCTTGTGCGGACGGATACGCGTTCAGGGTCCATTTGACATAACGGTCATAAACATCGAGCGGATCGTCCGATTCTCCTATCGACTGCAATTCACATTCGAATTCTTGGCGCATAGCATCGTTGATATTCCTGGTGCCATTTGGCGATGGCAACGAGATCTTGTCACCGTTACTGCCGGCTGAAAATATCCGGGCAAGTTCTCTGGCTGATCGGCCACCGGGCAGTGATTGGACGTTTTCCTTTTGTGCTTCGATGATATCGAAGTCGACCAGCTCTTCAGAGGCTGCCATGTTAGCAACAGCGACAGATTAAGAAGAAATCACACAGATCCCAAATTGCATCGAAGACCAAAAGTTCAAAAAGAGCAAGCAATAACTCTGGCGGGGCTGCAAGGAGATTCTTTGGTTATCGATAAACATCACATGACTGTTGCTATGGAGACAGTCACGTGGCTCGTACTTCTTCCTTGGGTTCGTTGCGTTACGCTCCACTGACGGCTTCGGAGCCTAGAAGATGCAAATTTAGCTATTCTATAAGCTCAATTTGTTTTTCTGACCATACACTTCATCTAAATTTCGGTCGTTTTGAGTCTGCACAGTGTGTAGGGTTCTTGATCCGCGAGACTTGGCAATATCAACTTCTTCAGGTCTTCGATCAGGGTTACCCACTTAGCTCAAGAGGCTCTACACTGTGACGCTCTCAGTGCTATGTGTTGCCAAGAACCTAACTCGCCAATATGCGAAGATTTTGGATCTAAGGTCAACCATAAACGGAACCTCAGTAATGGAACTTCAGAGCTTTCGCCACCCAGACGATCCAAGCGACAGAAACCCACTACAAATTTTAAAGAACTGTCTTCTCCAGAAGCCTCAGATTCAGAGACTGAAGAATTTGCTCCTGCAGTGAAAAAAGAGGCTGACGACAAACCCCTGGTTGATACTCCCAAGAAGAATAGAAAGAAGGCTCCAGTTAAGAAGGAGTCCAACGAAGACGTCAAACCTATAAAGGCGAGAAAGTCTAAGAAAGACCAGGAACTTGAGAGTATGCCTTTGGTACCCCGGACTAAGGGTCTGCGTATGTTCGTCGGTGCTCACGTCAGTGCTGCAAAAGGTCAGTGTTCGCAGCAGCTCATCGTCTCCATTCGACAATAACCCATTGATTATCGAGCAGGTGTCTTCAACTCCATACAAAATAGCGAAAATATAGGGTAAGTTTGAATTACTTGCAAGCATATCCAAGTTTGAAAATGATTCGAATCTTACAATTAGGGGAAATGCATTCGCCTTGTTCTTGAAGTCACAGCGTAAATGGGAAAACCCAGCTCTCCAAGACGACCATCGCGATAAGTTCCGTAAGCTTTGTGCAGAAAAGGGTTATGATGCAGCCAAGTGAAATTCCCTCATCTGAATGGACCCGGATGGATCACTAACATCTACTGCTCAGACACGTTCTCCCTCATGGCTCATACCTTGTCAATCTGGCCCAAGACGACAAAGCCAAATCAAAGCAAGCATATAACTCCTTTCTGGATGATCTTCGCCGATGTGAGGCACTTGGAATTACACTTTACAACTTCCAGTGAGTCGACTGTCTGGCAACCATCTCAGCCCATACTAACACTCTCAAGCCCAGGAAGTACCAATCAGACACCTCTGCCCGAAGCACTTTCCCGCCTGGCAAATCTGTTAGTCCAGGCCATCAGCGAAACGAAGACCGTAGTTCCCGTCCTGGAGACAATGTGCGGCCACGGCAACTCAATTGGCGGCGCACTGTCGGAGTTCCGCGACTTGCTGGCTCTAATCCCGAGAGAGCACCACTCCCGCATTGGCATCTGCGTAGACACCTGCCACAGCTTTGCAGCCGGCTACGATCTAAAGTCCCCAGCCGGATTCAAAGCCTTCCTCGACGAATTCGACGAGCTAATCGGAATCCAGTTCCTCCGAGCTCTGCACCTCAATGACTCAAAGGCACCGCGGGGAAGTAAGCGCGACCTGCACGCCAATATCGGCACGGGGTTCCTCGGCCTGCGGGCGTTCCACAATGTCATGAACGAGCCGCGGTTTGAAGGGCTACCGATGGTCCTTGAGACGCCTATTGACCGTGTCCCGGGACAGAATGTAGCCACTGGAGACGATGCAGCCGATAGCAATGAGAGCGGGCCTGGAATGAAGAAACAGCCAAAGAAGGGTCCCAAGAGACCTGCTGGTGCGGGTGCAGCTGCTGTTCCCGATCCGGGTGTATGGGCGGGTGAGATCAAACTACTTGAGTCACTGATTGGGATGGACCCCGAGGGCGAAGAGTTCCGGGCTCTGGAGGCTCGCCTTTCGGAGGAAGGTCGTGCGGAGCGCGAGAAACTTCAGGATCAGTATGAGCGCAAGCTCGAGGCGGATGGGGAAAAAAAAGCGAAGGGATCAGGAAAGGCAAAGGGACAGAAGAGTCTGATGGACATGATGAAGGGTGGCACTGCGAAGGGCTAGATGTGGATTTTTCCTTGAGCTCAGAGCAGAGGGTCAGCAATGCGATGGGACATTCGTCTCGGGTTTCTGTGTACTTCTTATACCTTTCGTCAGACTAGAGTAAAAATGAAGAACAAAATCATTACAACATCCAAAGGCTCTCCAGATGAAAATCAGCTGAGAGATGACCTTTTATAGCCGTTGAAAGTAGGAAATTCAATTGATGGTATCCAAGATCCAAAAACCCCTTCATGCTAATAGAAATAAGAAGTAATGTGCTGGTAAATCCAAAGTTCGACCAAGTCATTTTTGTGAGAGTAGACTTGCGATTTAAAGATTCACACTAGGTTTTCTTCGGGTAGGTCACAGACCCTCCAACATCGTATCATCACATGCATGTGCAATATAGGTAGACGAAAAAAAAGAGAGGAGTAGTTAAAAGTGAGTGTGAAATACTGGGGCTAAGTGAAATTTTGGCTCCGAACGGGCGAAAGAGACGAGCTCGATTGTATACCCGGCGATGCTTCGCGGTCAGGGACATGTAAGTGAAGGAACCCTGCCTCTGCCATTTGAGTGACAGTAGCAGGTGCTGATTTAAGCAGATAAGGCGGACCATCATATCCTAGAATGATAGAAGTCGAGATTGAGAGACCGCGCCTGGCACCACTGGTGCGCACTCAGAATGAGCACCGTTAGTCACCGGCTGATAATGATTGGTGGTCATCGTTGAGATAACCACCAGGTGCAGAGCTAATGATGCTGGATTCCTGATGGGCAACTCGGCGATAATCCCCCGGTTCACCACTGCTATGCTCGCCTTCGTCGGTGTCAGATGCAGGACTCGACTCGCGACTCGAGGAGTCAGTTTCCGGTAGCTCGCTGCGCATTCCTGCAATCTTCATGTAGTTGTATGCTGCAATGCTGCTGATAGTGACGACCAAACCGGTCGCATTGACCGTTGTGAGCTTATCGTGGAAGATAATGCCCGCGGCGCTGATTGTGACTACTTCTTTGAAGATCCCGCAAATACTCAGGGTGACAACTGAGGAACGCTTCAGAAGCGCAAACTCCGAGGAAATCATGCAGAATGCAAGTACTCCAGGGAAAATCAGAAGTAAAGAGCCAAATAGTTTGCCATTTTTGCTGGCGAGCGCGAGGTATCCTTGGTAGATCTCATGAGGACCTTCGATAGATAGTGCGATGGTGATAAGCGAAAGAAACATGATGGGAGTCAGGAGAAAGAGAGTTGAGAATGGATTTGAAGTAGCCGGGTGGCGAAGCAACAGAATTTGGGTCAGTCCCCATCGGAAGCCCGAAAAGAACGCAGAAGCAATGACGAGTGCGAAACCAAGCGCATTGAACGCTGTCTCGCCAGCGACCATCATCACAACACCTACTGTCATTGTGGCAATGATGATGATTAATTTTGTCGATGGTGTTTCAAGACGGAAAAGGAAGGCGAATAATAGGACGAAGGCAAGTGCAGACGATTTGCACATAGTTAAGAAAGTAAGAGAGATGAACTTCAAGGACATATTTCCAAGACCAACGTCAAGCGAGGTTGCTGCACCACACGGAACGAGGCGAGTGAAGTAGAATAACTTGGAGATGAGGGGTTGTGGTTCCTCGGGCACATCGATGGGAGATGTAGCCGCAAACCCTGTCTGCTGTTGTGGACGAAGCGATGGAAAGATCCAGAGGATTATAACGGAGAGAGAGAATTGGACAGCCATATGTAAGCTCGTTGTAAAAAGAGGGAAAGGGAAGACGATATCGCTCTCGGAGAACATCCATTTGTTGTACTGCAAACAAAACGATTGTTAGTACCTTCTTGACTTGCAAAACGAGTGCAAAGAACCACTCACTATTGAAATAGACAGCGAGAAGAGATACCACAGCAAGATCAGCCCGCCGTTAATTAGTAGCTTCTTGACAACGTTTCTGTCCGACAGAATCTCACGAATAGAACCCTGGCCCTTGACATCTGCGATTCGAGCATCCAGCTTGCGGCGCTGCTTTCGTCGTCGACGTCGCTGACGTTTTTGATGTGATGTGAGTCCGGTTTCCTCGTCATCTTGATCATCATCCGAACTCATCGGGTCCAGCTCCAGAGTCTCTGCAGCGGATAAGATATCGGACGCATCAGTGTCATCTTCAGCGGTCAAAGGTTCCTGTTCTTCGCGTTTGTGGTTCCCTCCATCTCCATGCGACCAGAGCATATCCTCTCTGCGCTCTGTCAAAATCGGTTGTGAGGCTCGCCCTGTCCCGGCAAGCATGGAGCTTCGCCGACGGTGGTGGGCGCCGGCGGATAGCCCCATTCTAATAACTGGGACAGTTACGTGGAAAGTAAAAGATCGGAAGCGAGATTTATCTCCATTAACGTGGACGGAATAAGTTTGTCACACGAAAATGCACGAGAGCAAAAAGCCTCGGGGAGTAGACAGGGGAATATGCTGACAAAGAAACAAAGAGGGGAGGAATCGATCTGGGAAGAACCTTGGAAGTTTATCCAACAAAGTGAAAGCTCCAAGAAGAAAAGAAATTGAAACAAAAATGGGGGGAAAAAAAGAGAGAAGAACAAAAAAAGGCCTGAATTCAAAGCAGTTCAAAGGAATGGCAAAAATTAGGAATTAAAGGGCGGTGATGTTTCTATTTCCTTCAGGTTTCTCTCTCTTCTCCTTTCTCACCTTTCCCTGGCCACCTCTCATTGGTTGCACATTTTTTATATCGGTCTCCACTGTCCGGTCGATCCGGGGTCAAGTGGGAAAAGAATATGTGGAATAGTTTCGCTATTTCGTTATTTCACTAACTCACCATTTCAAGTTTCAATTTTTCCGAGATTGCTGGTTTGAACGGTTTAGGAGGTCTGGGGAATCTTCTCCGGTTCGGATTCTCATTGGTGGACTGAAACCTCCGGCCTTGACTGGGAGATACTTGTGAAAGCCCAACCTCTCTTGATCGGGGTTTATTACTCGGTGGTCTCGGATTTGACACAGCTCGTGGTTGACAGAAAAGGCTAGATATTTACTAGTCTCAATGTGAGTCTATTTAAGAAACGACAACTTATCTCTGGTCAAACTCGCCAAGTTTATCTCTAATGAAGAAGCCCTATACCCACTCGGCATAGCCATGACCTCAGATCCAACCATTATCATCATCATGTCGTGGTGTCTCCAATCAGTTCCGGGAATGATAAATGTCGGAGGATGCGGATGATAAGTGACATTGTGAGGCATTGTATCTACCTCTCTGTTTCCACTTCTTCTTCCACTTCTTCTTCTTCTTCTTCTTCATCATCTTTGTCTTATTTTTGTCCATCTTCCATCTTCTTTGGGTCGATGCTGCAAAAATTGCATTGGATCTTTATTAAAAACTTCCACGGTATTTTAAGCTGGCACTGGATCTTTTTGCCATCTAGCTCGCCTTGTCATCATGAGTGAACCTTTGTACAATGCCATTGAGGACTATGGCCTGATAGGGGACATGCACACCTGTGCCCTGATCAGCAAGGCCGGTAGCTTGGATTACATGTGCTGGCCAGTCTTTGACTCTCCCACCGTTTTCTGTCGCCTGCTAGACGACAGAAAAGGAGGGTTCTTCTCCGTGAAGCCCTACAAGACGGTGGTGGATGCCCACAGCAAGCAGCGGTATCTTCCATACTCCAACCTGCTTGAAACCAGGTGGACAAACGAGGATGGTGTCGCGACATTGTTGGACTACTTCCCCGTCACACCTAAGAAGGGTGCGCAGTCATCCCGGTTGTTGTCAGGATACTGTCCCTGCAATGAACCGGGCACCAATCGCTTCAAGTCTGGACTGCAGCACTCGGGTCTGATCAGAAAGCTGGAGTGTAGCCGTGGCTCGATGGAGTTGCAGGTGCAGTTGTTCCCGGCTTTTAACTATGCCCGAGAGTCGCACAATACCCGTGCAAAGCTTGAAAACGACTTGTCCAAGCACCGGCTGCAGACCGTTCACTTCGAGAGTGAGACAGAGCGGCTGCAACTGGAAATCTTTGCCGATTCACGGGAGCCAGATAAACTTGGCTTCCCCTCAGCGTCTTTGAAACTGGAAGAACGGGACGGTCTTCGTGGCCGCGGATTTGTAGCCTGGATCCGTCTGTCGGAGGGTCAAACTATTCATCTAGTGTTGCACAGTCCTGAAAAGGCTGTTCCCAGCTCGGCCACCATGGCAGCCTACCTCTTGAAAATGGAAGAGGAAACTTCTGACTATTGGACCGATTGGACACGCAAGTGTGCCTTCCGTGGTCATTACCGAGAGACAGTCGAGCGCAGCCTCCTCATTCTGAAGCTGCTGACTTACAAACCGACGGGTGCTATTATCGCGGCGCCCACCTTCTCGCTCCCCGAAAATGTGGGAGGCGCCAGAAACTGGGACTATCGGTACTCCTGGGTGCGTGACACAGCATTCACGTTGTACGTCTTTCTCAAAATGGGATACAGCCAAGAAGCGGAAGCGTATGTCAACTTCATCTTCGAGCGAGTCTTTCCGCATGCTTCCCAAGACCTTGATCCCAACAGCAAAAAGCCCTTCTTGCCGCTGATGTTCACGATCCGGGGTGAGTACGATATCCCCGAGGTGGAACTGGACCACCTCGAAGGGTACAAAGGCAGCAAGCCTGTTCGAATTGGCAATGCTGCCGTTTTCCACACGCAGCTGGACATTTACGGTGAATTGTTGGACAGTATCTATCTGTACAACAAGCACGGAAACCCCATCACCTATGATCAATGGAATTCTATCCGGCGTATGATCAACTACGTCGTCGGTGTTCGGAACCAGAAGGATATGTCCATTTGGGAATCGCGTGGCCAGATTCAAAACTTTATCTATTCGAAGATCATGATGTGGGTGGCTCTGGATCGCGGAATCCGCCTTGCGGAGAAGCGTGCTAGCCTGCCATGCCCCGATCGCTTTGATTGGATCAGGGTTCGTGATGAGATGTATGATGAAATCATGACCAAGGGGTACAACGAAGAGCGTGGCCATTTCTGCCAGAGTTATGAGAGTACTGAGGTCCTAGATGCGTCTATCTTGATTGCACCCTTGGTCTTCTTCGTTGCGCCCAATGATCCGCGATTCATCAGCACGTTGAAAAGGATTTTGCAAAGCCCCGAGAAGGAGGGTTTGTCCAGTGCCAAGATGGTGTTCCGATATGACCACCAGAAGGCCAATGATGGTAGGCATCTGTGCTCCTACAACTTTTGGCTTATCAAATCTCTAGGATAATTACTAAGACTCATGTTGCACAGGTATGACAGGAGGCGAGGGTGCCTTCATCATGGTCACCTTCTGGCTTGTTGAAGCCATGGCTCGTGTATGTTTATTGGAACTACACCCCAAAAAGGAAACAAATTGAAGGATGCTAACCAGTGTTGAAATTGGAAATATAGGCCGCTAAATATGATGTGCCTATTCCAAATATCTGGAAACTCGCGCTTTCGCACTTTGACAACATCCTGTCCTACGCGAATCACCTGGGAATGTTTTCTGAAGAAGTGGCTATTTCTGGTGAGCAGATGGGTAACTCGCCACAGGCTTTCAGTCACCTAGCCTGTGTTAGTGCCGCAATAAATCTGGGAAGAATTGGACGAGTTGGTAGTGATTAGAGTCACCTCCCCACTCCAGTTGGTGGCAGCTATAGACTGACTATTGTCACTGCTGGTTTTTGGGGGAAAAAGAATTTTCGATCTAGTTCTATAATATTTGCTTAAGAATCAGAAAACAAAATGCAAATTGGTTCCCTTTTCGTTCCGTCACAATCTATAGGCAACATTAAAGAAGATAGCAAAGATATTCTTCACGTCCTGGTTAATCATCACAACTGCTTATGTAACGGAACAGTTGATCACCCGGGAGCTCCAGGGAGGTTACCCCAGATTCCCTTTATCATCATCTTGGGCTGTCTTTGTGCAAAATAATCATATCTGAACAGAAAAAAACCAGGGGGGTGTTTCTCTTCAGCTTCTAGCTTGAAATGTTCTTCGCCACCAACCCATCGTGCCTTACTACCCCCGTGATCTTACAGGAATCCCCACTTGTCTAATGGCAGGCGCCAGCTTGGATTGGCCTGATAAGCCCAACGCTGATGTCGCCCTGCCATCGGATGAAGAGGACTTAATTTCCAGCCCAAGCACTGCTTCAAGGGAGCTTGAAGGCGCTGCCAAGCAAAATATGACACTGGCTTTGGGGAAGCGGCGCGTGGAACAAGAGGGCTTGTATCAATCCTCCGAACAGGATGCGACTCCAACACTTCCCCGCACCGAAGGCCCAAATCAAGCCCTTTCAGAACAGCAAATGGATAGCAATCCTTTGCAGCTGCTGGACTTGCCTTTGGACATTTTGAAAGAAATCATTAAAGAGGTAACACAGGTTCTCCCCGCAAGTCGTGAATAGATAGCTTACAGTTCTGGTGTACAATAGGTGACCCATACGACTGACCTGACTTCGCTCGCTCTTACTTGCTCTGCTCTTCATTCCCTAGCTATTCCGCACATGTACTCCCGTTTTGACATCGTCTGGCCCGAGTCGCTGAACCCATCAACAGATGACTACTCTGGGGTGGATGCTCTGTCTTATGGTCTTTCCACATTGGTCATGTGCGAGGATGTATTCAATCGGCTGCCGCGGTTTTCATCCGACCAAGTCAAATATAGCTGTTTGAATTGTGGTTGCGGTAACCTCCACCAGCCAGACCCGAACCCTAAGGGCAGCGGAGTTCGGTTCCAGTCGAGACGAGGCAATAACTATGCACAGTATACCCGCACATTCTCTATTGGAAATGGCCCACTCAGCTGGGTACAAGAATACTCGGTGACCAAAGAAGTGGGTAAGATGCTAGGGACGCTGGTAGCCCTAGCAGTTGCCCGGATGGTGAATCTCGAAGCATTCATTTGGGACATGCCGACTGGAGTGGTCCGTGAAATTTGGCTGGCGCTTGCGTCATTAGCAGATCGGCCAGGACACGATTGTCGCCTAGAGCGTGTTTGGGTGCGCTGGCATGACAATTCAGAGAATGCTTTGCGCAGTTCTTCAGCAGTGGCAACGAGGCTCTTCCAAAAGTACAAACACGTGGAACATCCTTCCTTGTCGGTATTGCCTCCGCTCAAGAGCGTAGCTGTTCTTGACATAGATGAACCAGCCTATGTGGAGGAGCTGGAACTTCTCATTGATCGGTCACGCCACCGTCTGTCCGAACTCCGAATCGGTATTGCCGAAAAGGCCCATATGAGTGCGTGGCTGCTTTGTAGGAAGGAGTCTGAAGGCTCAACGAGTTGGCCTAGAGCCGATGGTGTTCTTGGCATCTTGATGCGGCGGAATCTAGACAACAAGCAGGACAATACCGTCATCGCCTCCCCTGAAGATAAGTCGCTGTCATCCGAGAGTCCAATAAGCAAGTCTCCAACCTCTGCCAAGAGCATAGTTTCATTGACTACAAATGGCGAGCAGCAGTCTTCCAACACCACTAAGGACAAGAAGTCCCCGCCAAGCTCTAGTTTGCCTAACCGGAGTGCCCGCTCATCGCTACCTTCCTATAAATCCGACTCTGAGATACTTCATCTTAAAGTGCTCGAGCTGGAACGCATACCTCTTTCTTTGCCAACACTATTGCCGGCTATTGACTGGACTGGAGTGACTACTCTCACCATTATGCGATGCGAGGATCATGAAAAGCTGTGGAGGGCTCTACGTCGCAAGTATGCTCCTCCTACGATGCCGACAAAACGCCCACGGGATGCAGAGCACCGAGCAAGTGCCAGCTCAGCTGAATATTCGCTAAATCTGAAGCAAATTCGTACGGACACTGTTTCGCCTTATCTTATGCTGTTTATCAAGGATGCGCTGGCTCCAAATACATTGGAAAGTGTTTATTTGCATGAAGCCCCAGGTCACGAATCTGCTGTGCAGATCGACGCCATTTACAGGCATATTCTGCGAAAGCACAGACAAAGTCTGCAACAGGTGTTGATTGACGCCACTGACCGTATAATTGGCACCGGATATTCAGGAACGCGATGGCACAAGTGGATTTTCAACCACGACATGGTTTCATTTGTCACAAGTGGAAAGATGCCGCAGTTGAAAGAGTTGGGAATGGCGATGCACTATAGCGATTGGGTAAGAGAGCGACCACTATTTCTGAAATTGTCGACCAGACCTCAGGGACTTGCGCTAATGAAGACTTCGCAGCATTTCTTCCTCCAGAGATTGCCGAATATGCCCCAGCTTCGTGCCTTGTATCTATCACACATTCGCCATGTCGTCCACCGCGACTTGAAAGAGCTTGCGCTGCAAGTTTTGGATATCGTCAGCATACGTCCGGAGCTGAAGATCGCCTACATCGGTCTCCACGTCAAATGCTACCAAATTCTTGAAGCCAGACATGACGATAACCCACTAGATTTCGACGACCACCCTGCGATTGATCCTTCTCCGACGCACAGCGAGGATGAGGATGAAGGCTGGGCTAATCCCAACCACGCATCCGATGAAGACAGCGATGATTCCAACGAAGACGGCTCCGGGGCAGCTGACACAGAGCTCATTTCCAGTGACCTGGATGACTACGACACCGAACCCGACGAAGAACAGAGTGCCTCACGGATTCGGTACCGGCTACAGGAGATTTTATTTTACGATGAAAAAGTATCCATTTTCAAGGCGCGTCACGGTGTTTTGTGATCTTATCTTGGCTTGCATTCTGTACGCACATCTGCCATTTGTGGTGTTTAAGGGAGAACAAAGAGGTTACAGGAGATACCATGGCTGTTAAGTTTAGCACTAAGGTTAATTTGGCCAACCTTTGAAATGTCACTTTTTTTTTGAGTATAAGCTTATGTTGCATGGGCCACTCCAAGTGGGTCACAGTTGAAAACACTAACCCCATCTCTAAACTCGATCTCTGTCGGGACTCGCCGTGGTTGATGGAATCCATACCGTTCAAATCAATTTTCGAAACCGTTGATGCTCAACAAAGTTGAGAGCATCTCTTCAATATCACTTGAAGAAATTAATCATCAGGAAACAGTTTTGCGAGATGGGATTCTCTATGTTTTGGTGTACAAAAAGGCTTTAGCTTGTGAACTAGGACAAAAGTAATTTTACTCTCTTTGCATAGAGACTGATATGTTAAAGTTGCATAGACAATCTCCTAGAATGTCGCAGTACACACAACATGTACTATGTCAAAATTCAGGGTTGTTGCTATTAAGATTATGCTTTCACGGATCTAGTCGGACCAAGTTGGTACCGAGTGGGGGATCGATTATCTGTTCTTCACGCGTGCAAGTTATGTTGTCGTAGAATTTCTTCGTTAATGCCAAGTAAGGCCAGCTAATGAGTCTGTAAGGGTGTGCGCTAGTGTTTAATGCTTATTTTCATGGCAAGAAAGATTAGTTCAGGCAAACTCGTGATGTGCATTCTCATACTGGGCACGAATCAGTTCGGCCATGATAACACGCCTCTTCATCTTTTCTTCTTTGCTAGCCTTGTCTTTGAATACACGATCCATCTGCTCGAGAGTTCGACCTCTGGTTTCTGGTACAAAGAAGTAGGTCCACACTCCGGCGAGCAAGCAAAAGATGGCGAAAAAGACGTAGGCACCGTATCCGGTGCCTTGGACGAGAGGCGGGGTGATGAGACCCTACAAAAATAAGCAGCATACTTTACACACCGAGTGACCAGATAATGGTAACGAGAAACTTACAACGACGAAGTTGTTGAGCCAGTTGGAGCAAGTTGAAAGAGCAACACCCTTGGCGCGAAGGGAAGAAGGGAAGATTTCTGGCCATGTCAGATTAGGCATTAACAGGAGAAAAGGAGAAAGTTAAATACTGGAAGGCATCACCCACGGGATAGGACCCCAGGTAGCCCCAAAGGCAAGCATGTAGAACAGTAGGAAGGCCACACTTGTCCAACCTTCTGCTTTGTGGGATGGCCAATCCACGGAGTAGATCCCGAACAAAGCAGCAATAATGATGTGAGAGATAGCCATGAGAGCTGCACCACTTAGGAGCAACTTGCGGCGACCAACAACATCCATGGTCCAGATGCTGCTGGTGACACCCACCAACTGCACAACGTTAAGAACGCCGGACATGATAAGTTGCATGCTTGTGTCAAGACCCATCGTCGCAAAGATGGTTGGAGAGTAGTAAATGAGAGCGTTGATACCGATGAACTATCCTTATGATCAGTATGGCTCACTTTTCTCTACACACAAAGAACTCTCACCTGTTGGAAGAATCCCAGTCCAATGCCAATGTGAGTACGGCGCCAGCAGCCCTTCCTGAAGCAATCGGTCCACGACGAAAGCTCTTGCAGAATGGAGTTCTTTCTACCGCTATCTTGCAGATCTGGATGGTTTTCTCTGTTCAATTGCTGGTGGAAGCGCACTTCGGCTTGGATATCCATAAGCTCCTGGCGAACCCGTCTGTCAGATGCTGGCAGCGTACGGAGTCTGCAAAGACTGTCAAGGGCTTCCTCGTCACGGCCCTTTGAAGCCAGCCAACGGGGTGAGAATGGAAGAGCGTAAACTCCAGCAGCGAGTACAAAGCCCGGAATTAACTGGAGCAGGAAAGGGAGGCGCCAGGACCATTCGCCGACCATGTATTGTGTGCCATAGGTCATCCAAAAGGCAATCACAATGCCGAGCACAATGCACCATTCTTCGAGAACCAAGAGGGTTCCCCGGCACTCGGGTGGACCTATTAGGATAGAATTAAAATCAGTATTTAGATCACATGTGTGAGAAAGGAGGGGGAAAAAAACCCCTCTACGAATAAGAGGACACACTGATTTCGAAAATATACAATGGTGCAACCATAGACAACATTCCGATTCCGACACCACCAATCAGCCGAGCCACCGTCAACATAGGATAGCCAGAGGCAGCAGTTTGCAGCACAGAGCCAATAGTGAATATAGCAACAGCGACGAGAATTGAATACCGTCGCGAGATCTTGTCGGCAATCCAGCCCTGGTTGAGAGCACCAATCAAAGCTCCCAGCTCAATCATCGCCGTCAACAGTCCTTTCGCAAAGCCTGAGCCCGGATTCCCCTCGTCAATCCGCGGGAATTCCGTCAAGAACTGGTCCATGACTAGAATAACCGATATGACACCTTGGTCATAGCCAAAAAGTAAACCACCCAGTGTTGAGCAGGCGGCACAAAGAACCACAAACGGGTTGGCTACTAGACCTCGCAGACCGGGTGGGCCATAGGGCTCGCGGTCTGAGGCAATGTCGATGGCAGGGTGAGAGAAGCTTTCTACCGCTAGACCCGATGGTTTTTTTATAGCGGGGATGCTATCAGCCATTTTGAATGAAGATTGAAGAAACTCGAAGATTAATTTTCTCGATTGAAGTAGCAGACGCTCTGATATTTAAACCCCTGCCCCGGAAGCCCTCCAATGATTACACCCAGTTTCCCCAGTTACCCTAGGATAGTACACAAGGGTTGTTCCCTCCGTGAATCGGGGCTGATCTGAAGCCAGGGGGGATCCCCGGTCAGAAAAGCCAATGAGGGCAAAGGTATGAGATGCAAGTCGGGGTAGAGGAGGGAGTAGTAAACGATTCAGCCAGCAGGGGTTGAGCAAGATCGACACGATTGCGATTGTGGGGGAAACACAGAGAAGAAACAGAATAGCACGTCCCTTCGTGGCCATTGGTATTCATGGATGTTTCAACTTTCTCTTGGGTACTCGGCCTTTGAGAAAGAAAAGGCCCAACTATGTTTCTGGTCAGACTGCGCACGTATACTAAGGATGCATACAGGTCATGTCACGGAAGATAGACAGACTTGTGTAGGGGAAAGTAGATCCGTTTTTGAGCCATTTGAGCCATAGACAAGTCCTTTCTATTCATGCCCATAGAGAGACTGTTGAAGTAGTTTTATAGGGATCACTACAGTTAGTTCATCACACGGGATGCTTCAGATGACGAAATTTGCCAACTTCACCGGGCAGTTCGGGCATTTTTGAGCATTTTTGGGCAATTGAAGCCATGCAGTTGGGAAGTCAAGTGACTACAAACCGATTTATCCCAAAGACATACCTGAGCGGTGTCCATTCCGCCTATCTCTCCCCCACGGATTCCAGTTCCTGACCCCACCTCACAACCTGCGACCTTCGGATTTCCCACTTCATTTTGAAAATCATGGCTTCCTTTATGGAGGACCTGTGGTCTAGCATCTTCACCCCAGGACCTACACCAACCCTTCTGCTCGCGACCAACGTCACCTTCGCCGCCCTCCAGCTTCTCTTTTTCGCCCTCCTCTTAGCCACCTATAGCGTTCACTTCGTCGCCCTATCGATCATCAGCGCTGGATTATGGTGGTCTATCAACTGGTTCGCCGTCGAGGTGCGACTTGCCCAGCAGGCGCAGGAGGCCGAGAAAGAAAAAAAAGAGGACGCGAAGACGCGGAAGAGTCCCGCTGTTGGAGAAAACGCCGATAGCGAAACGGAGACCGAGGCCCTTGATTCCAAGAAGACAGATGAGAAGTCTATTGCTGTCGCGACCGGGAGTGCAACGTCCGGGTTGCTGCCCACAGTGCGCGATCCTAAGAAGCGGCTCAGCATGTGTGGTGAGGGGTCCGGGTATGGAAGCACGGATAGTGAATGGGAAAAGGTTGATGATACTCAGTCATGAGGGATACCTGGCACTTGAGGACACACACACACATTTTGCTTTGAGACCTCCACACCGTCGCCTCGGCGGAACACAGTTGGACACTGCATGCTTGCCAGGTCCCGGACCTCTCAACGAATGAATGTAGGACGCATTTATAGTGATACAGACTCTATGGCGACCTTTGCGTGCCTTGGCTGGAATTTGAGTTGGATTTTGGATTTGCATTCGTATATACGCAATGCCCTCTTGTCTGCCTATTTCGGAGCGATACCCCACAAGATGTAGATGGCGCAATTTACAGCAGCTCGCGCTTGGTTTTGATTTTGTTAGGAACTGAAGATTCTTCTTCTCTCTGAATACATCCACTAACACTAACATTCACGTCTATTCCGTCGACCGTACAAAAACCAGAGTAAACTAACCGGGTAGAGTTGAAGCTTCAAAGCATCCACGTGACCTCCATGCAATCCAAACATTGAACTCCTATCGCAACATAACAGAGCCAACCATTGGAGAACGCGACTGAAGCAGCAACCATAAGAGAAAAAAAAAAACGTCAGCGAGCTGCCTCTCACAATGCCCGATGTCCCTTGATCAAAATGCTCTCCACCGTACCCCTCAATGTGGGACGTAGGCGCGTCTGCGTCTCCGTCTTCTCCCCCGCGTCGCTTGAAGCTCATACGCAAAAGTCGACCTCGGGGTCCCAACGCGAACATACACCAGTCGAATCATTTCTAGAATCAGCCGACTCCGCGTCGACTTTTAAAGCAGACTCGCAATCAACCTCATTCGCGACGATTGGGGGATCGACGGACGCTGCATCCCCAGAGGACGACACGTTTAACCAGGCACAGCAGACGGCGAAAGAGTTTCTATCAGTGCCTAATCTTGGCTTCGAGTTGCTTTACAACTCTCGGGACACCGATGGAAGTCAGGTGTTGAAAGAATGGAACCGGCTCAGCCCTCCGTCGAGGGAGACGGCCGAGGCGCTGGAGTATCTTATGCGAATCTCTCCATGGTCGTTGTTTGAATGGTATGGGAATGATATTCGGAGGCATTTTTTGGTCAACATTCGGACTGGGCTATTTAAGGTATGGATGCTACACGTCATTTTGAATTTGGTTGGCCTGTCCGTGCTAACGGTCTTGTAGCTGTTGAAGTCCCCCGAAGAAGATGGTCTGCTCCGGACGATCGTGAACTGCTTACAGCTTGCGCGTCGAATTTATCTTGCTCCCGTCGTGCACTACCTACTTCCGTTGATAGCTACTCCACACCAAGGAGGGTTCTTGGCTCAACTACAGCGTACCTTTAATACGGTCGTTCAATACAGTCTACCATGGAAGAAGATTTCACCGCTTCTCGCCAGAGAGCTTACGAAAGATGCTGTGATCATTTTAGGCATTGATACCCTGGACGAAGATTCCGATGTGGACAGAATGAGTCTCGATGGCACGGAGATGGAACGGGCATACTCGGTCTCATACAAAGAATGGAGGCAAGAATTACCCGAAGTCCAGGCACATATGATGGTTGAGGGCGAAGATGGCTCCGTAACCATTGCACGGGATCGACTTTTGGCGTTTCTCAATGCGCTACAGCTGGTCGGGCTTGGCGGCGACCAGGCCCAGAAGGTGTTTGCCAATGTGATGAACATCATGATGGGAGACTTTATCCGTGCCGCGTACGCCGGTGAATGGGACTCGCCCTCGACTGCGCCGCAGCACCTAGAACAATGGGTTGAAAATGTCTATGCACGGCTCGCTGTGCAGGTCCTGGCCATCATCCACTCTGACCCCGCGGGAGCCCAATCCGGGGCAATAGAAGTGGGCTTCCGTGACGTAGAAAAGTGGCGAGCGATGGGTATCGCCCGGCTGGGAAAGCTGCGAGTTAGTGAGCTCTTTGATGTGGTTGTTGATTGGCCTGCAAGCGGCGGGGCTGTGGAGGATCTGCGACGTTTCACAAACTGCTCGTCTGGAGCACGATTATATGTGACGAGTTTCTTTTCTGCTAATTTGCTCCAGCGCTTGTTGCATCCCGGTGCTTCTACAGTCGAGATCTTGCAGGTTTACATTTCGATCATTCGAGCATTCCATATCTTGGACCCCAAGGGTGTTCTGCTAGACCGTATCGCTCGACCGATCCGGCGATACTTGCGAGACCGCGACGACACCGTCAAAGTGATTGTTAGTGGTCTATTGGCAGACCCCGCGGCAGCCGATGGCCCGACAGCTACCGGCGACACCTTGTCAGAGCTGGCGGCAGAGCTGACCAAGGTCCACCAGCATTCCATGCAAAACAACATGAGTGAGCTCGACTATGACGATTTGTACTGGATGCCCGATCCAGTGGATGCCGCTCCCGACTACAGAAAGTCGAAGAGTGTAGATGTCATTGACAGTCTGGTTAGCTTGTTCGACTCTAAAGAGACCTTCGTGAAAGAAATGCAGACGCTTCTCGCGGGCCGCCTCATCCAGAAACGCCAGAACTACGACCAAGAGATTACTGTACTAGAGCTCCTGAAAGTCCGATTCGGGGATTCGGCACTACAGGCATGCGAGGTGATGCTGAAAGATATCGCCGACTCGCGACGTCTCGACCTCACCATGCGGAATGATCAGATCTTTTCCGGAAATCGGAAGCAAGCGGGCGTCGGAAAACTCCACGCCAAGATCCTATCACGCTTCTTCTGGCCGGAGTTCCAGGAACAAGAATTCAAGGTTCCCGATGAAATCACTAAACTGCAAGAGCGGTACGCGGCTTGCTTCGAAAGGCGCAAGGACTCGCGTAAGCTCATGTGGCGTAACGCCTTGGGGCAGGTCACCGTCGAGCTGGAGTTAGAGAACCACACCTTCAAAGACGAAGTGACAACCTGGCAAGCAACTGTAATCTATGCCTTCCAGTCAGACTCGAACGAACCTGCCACAAGAACAATCCCGGAACTCGCCGACGAGCTTGAGATGACACTTCCCCTCGTACGTAGTGCCTGTCTCTTCTGGGTCAGCAAGCGCATCCTGACTGAGGTTCACCGTGACACCTTCCGCGTGCTGGAAATTCTCCCCACAGAAGATGAGGAACACTATGCGCACGCAGCTGGCGACGTCAGCGACGCCTCAGACAGCGAAGCAGGCGATACGGCCAACGCAGCCGCAGCCGCCGAAGCAGCCGCCGCCGCAGCAGCAAAGGAATCCGCCGAGGCGGCTGCTATGGAGAAAATGAATGTGCACTGGCAGTTTATTGTGGGCATGCTCACGAATCAAGGGCCTATGGCTCTGACCCGTATTGTTATGATGTTGACGATAGCCGTGCCTGGTGGGTTTCCATTCAGCAACGAGGAGTTGCGCGAGTTTCTGGGTGGTATGGTTTCGAAGGGCAAGTTGGAGATTGTTAACGGGGGGAATTACAAGATCGTGCGTTAGCATCAGCTACGGGGTTGTCTGCCGGGCATGACCTTTTTCCTTTTTTTTTGGCGTTGCTGGAACAGATGTACAAAATACCCTTTGAAGAATATGATTTTATGAATGATCGATTGGATTAATTTGGTAAATTCATCCAACGGAGGCTCTTCGGCTTCCCTTTTTTTTTTTGCATACATCGTGTTTGTGGCCTTTCTCCAAGGCCCCCTTTCTTCATACTCCTCTTCCTCGCCCCATCGAGCAACTTCACTCGCATCTAAGCAATTTGACTCATGTTCCTTCACAGTCCTTAAACCACATAGTTTCCGTTTCGCTTGAACCTCACGGTAGACTTACAACAAATAACACATCCTCTGGGTCACGAAGGGCTATCTCTGGGGAATGGAGAAGTGACTGGCTCAACGAGCACGGTTATCAGTTCCTAACGGACAGCGAAGAGCCTCGGAAAAGTACAAGAAGACCTGAGGGTTCCGTCGAAGCACCAATCAGACGGTCCTACCATTAGACTAGCAAGTCTCAGACAACATGGAGAAGAAAGTAAAAGAAAAAAAAACTAACTGAATAAAGGTATCATTCAAATCAATAAGCCCCGCAAGCAAACCCGAAACCAAGCTTCATTCCGCATCCAAAAGCGCGACAGGAGCCTGGTCATCAACCTGAATCCCACCCCTCTTCTTCTCATTGCTATCCCAGAACGGTAACTTCCACCCACCCTCACTCTCGGGCGTCGCCAGCCAAAGACGCATAAGATGGCGGCGTGGGGCGGGGGGCGCATGATCTGTGTACGCGGTGCGGGCATGCAGAACGTGTGCATTTGATAAGAACTGAATATCACCAATATCGAGGATCATATGCAGCGACAAGCGCACGCAGGTTTCTTCCAGCACGCGCAGGGCTTCTTGTTGTGCGTTGGACAGAGGGGGAATGATTCCTGCGTCGCTGAAGCGGCTGAGGGAGCGGACATAGTATGGGTCCCATCTTGGTTTGTTATTAGATGCGATGATTGATAATTGGGGATGGAAATGGAAGATGATTGTGGGACTTACTTTGTGTAAACGCGGCCCTTCTCGCCGCGCTCGAGGTACACCACACTGGTGCGAATGTAATCTTCCTGACCCTTGCTTTTCTCACCCTTGCGGTCGAAGTACCAGATTGGTTCTGTGAGGGTCTTGAGGACATCTGGGCGTTCTACGGCGAGAGTGTTGTAGACGTGGTGGGAGGAGACGAGGTCTGATTCGCCGCCTTCGAGGGCCTTGGCGATGCAGAGGAGACCGACGATGTCGGAATCATCCGCGTGGAAATATTGGCTAGGATGAGAGGGTTAGTTTATTGTTCGTTTGGTCTTGTTTGATTCGCCGGAGACGAAACTCACCGAGCATTGGTGCGGTAGATGCGCACTTTGTCAATCTGGGTCGCGTCCTCGCCGAGATCCTTAACATGGCCGAGGACGTGGCCGCGGCTGTTTTGACTGACGAAGTAGCCGAGATATGTGCCGAGACCCATATATGCCACGGCGGACTTGTGGTTACCCCATTTCTCGACGGGGAAGCCCTTGAAGAGGATGAAGCCCTTGCCGTCGAGAAGGTCTGCGCGCAAATCTTGCAGGTAGGTGGCTAGAGTGAAGAGTTGAAAGTTGGTCTATTGGAATAATGATCAGTTTCAGTTTTTCAAGCTTTCTCGATATGGAGCCTATTGTTCTCACCTTGGAGATTCCGGTGAGCGGAATCTTGGATGCGAGGAAAGCATCCGATGCTGTGCTCAGCTCATCGATCTGATCCTGGGTGAAGATGTGCGTCCATTTTTCAGGGTTCTCGCGGTGATCCTCGGCCTTCCAGACTGTTGGGCCATCGATTTGTTTAGGGAACTTTTCAAAGGGGATAATGTGGTCGTACAACGGGGGATGTTGGCCGGTGGTTTTCAGTCCATCTGGGAACAGATCCCATGAGATCGGCCCTGCGAGGTCGTGTGGGGCAATTGGAAGAGAGGAGGTAGCAGCGGGAGCCATGATGGTAATTAAAGATGGGAAAATGATAGATGAAGCAAAGGGGTGCGGGGCGTTTGGTCATTTATATCTCGACAATTCTATGTAAATGCTGAGCAACGTAGTGGGCAATATGGCGTGACGAGGTTTGATGATTTGGAATAGCATTCTAAGCATTTCCGTGTATCCCTAGTATTCTTATATAGCGCAATGAGTGCCACTAAAGAAAGCTGATTGGGGGTTGAAGGGCCGGGATGGCGCAATGTGCGGGGTGGGATGTTGTGATGGCAGTGGGGGATCACGTATGGCTTCAATATATTTTAAAGGTACATTGGGGAAATAGGAACGATGGAAGACCGGAAGACGTTAAATGTCGATATCGTTGTGAAGTGGTGATAAAGGCAAAATGATGTTAGGTAGGTAGGTAGATATATTTAACGTCCGGCAGGGAGCAAGCGAAAGCTTGCTCCCGCGACCTCCCATGGGGTATTGGGACGTGCAGTGCTATGGTTTCTATAATACAAAGATCTTTCTCCACAGATTGAAGTTCATGCATTCGTAAATGCGAGGGCTGAGTAGCCAGTTGATGACGGCTGTCTCCGACGTGTGAGCCGGCCATCATGGGGGTGAGGGTCCCGGGGGGTCCAGGTGTGTGGTGATTGGCGGGTGCCAAAAGACTTTGTTGAGGAAACAAATGAAGGAGTTACCTCGTGCAGACCCGCGAGTAGAAGCTTGTGAGCTCCAGTAGTTCAACAAACTGCTTGGGGTCCAGGCGGCAAAATGATGTTGAAACCAGGGCAAGGTACAAGATTCTAGTCCCTTTTTCACATAATAACAGATTTCTTACGCTCGTGCACATCTCTAACATCCAACCAGTCACAGTCTCGGCCGACAGTATGAGGTTATCTACTGTCCTCTGGCACAACATATTCTGACCACGACCGATCGTATTGGTAGTCGCGCGTGTTGTGCGTGGTGCATGAGCCAGCTGGTTGGGTTGATTTAGATCCTAAAGAGGCAGTGCTCTAGGCAGATCATATCGATCAGCCCTGGAACTCTCATGCACATATCATTAATCTATCGGGCGAGAGGCTTGGGGTTTCTACACGTTTGGCCAGAAATATGGGTTGGTCTTAGGGCTTGGGGAAACACATGGTAATCGTGCCAAGCGCCCAACACACTTTCGTGTATTGGTGCGCCCCACTCAACGATAATTTTCGAGGTAGTAACTGCATTCAACTCCATATTAACATATTTCCACTATTACTATCTCTTACCGCCATTAAAGCTTCAAACTTAGTATTAGCTAGATCCCTAGCCTTTTAGGCCTAACATATAGCTTCTAAATCCTTAGTATATATATATATACGCTTTTAACTTTTTTGAATCGGCCTCTCACCTATGTCGTTCCCGTATATATTCTTATCTATTCTTCGTCTTCGATACCTTTCGATCAAGAAGACGGTCTCGTCGATTAGCATCGGCTTGATGGTTAGGATTCGGCTTCGGTTTCTAGAGAATAGCAGTAGGTATCGGTACTGCCATTTTGCTTACTATATCGTCGAAAAGTGTCTTCTCGTCCGGCTAGATCATTCGGTATCGACGGCAGTCCAATAGGATATCATTTTCTATAAACCATTTTCTTCCGAGAATCATATCGTACTTTCCGAGATCGGCAATCAATATCGGAACTTACTACTATATCCTTCCGTCCACATATATTGTAAGAAAGGTGATATATATTATCGGCTTGCTAAGCTTCCCGTTAAATCCTCGAATAGGACATTTGTCACGGTGTGAACCGTAATGCTTAGTAAGAGGAAGATCACAGCACGTGATCTCCGACCTGTTTATCTGAACTTCGGTTCTAGATCCTGTTGTAGCTCTTCGAGCTACGTCTTGTATAATAGCCTGCTCCTGCCTGTACCTGTCAATTGGAATCTGATCTGTTATGACCTGTCCCTACTAGCCATCTCCTATCACACCGTCCTGCCAGCCCGCACCCTGACATAAATAGTAATTAGAGGCTATTAAACTAAAGTAATATTAGGCTATAAGTACTTACTACTAACCCTCACTTTTCGGCTATTTTTAGGTTAATGAAAAGCATCTTAGGTTTCTAACGCTTTTTCCTAGATAGGATTAGGGTCTTTTTAGCGCCTACTAGTTTTACTACCGCGCCTATAGATATAGGCGCGTAGTAGTGTTACGCACTGCCTAACTGGTCACAGTTATGTTAGAAGCTTTCCTGATAATACTTGCCTGTGCTGGTCCTCCAACGCCAACGATCTGTCTCTCAACCGAGCTGTTGCTGCGCACAGTCTTATTCCAGCCTAAGTCCTTTTGAGGGTATCGAGGAACGATGCCAGGTAGAGCGCCGAGTAGATCGATACCGCGGTATTGGTCTGCTCGTAGGTGTTGTCAAGTGATTAGACTGCGGCATATCCGCTCCAATGGATATCAGATCGATCCTTATATCCGCAATTTGCGGATATTGGATATGAGTTGATATCCACATCCGCACTGCGGATATGAGTTTATATCCATATCCGCACTAGCATAACTCTCGCTTACTTTCCCCCTTATAGCCTGTCACATGATCTTAATGCAGCTTACCAATATTTCCTTACCACTGAAATAAACGCATGTTTGGTCCTGACAGAACCAACCCCTTCAATCGACAGTCGGCCCTTTGAAATTTTAGGAAATAGACATGTATCGAAGGTCTCCTTATACAGTATTTGTAGGTGGTGTCGTAGTTTTCTTAGTCCAACGTTTTCATGTAAAGGTGGCCGTAGATTAACGATTTTGTGGTAAATTACATGTAGAAATATATATTTAACTACTGTTAACTATGATAAACTTCGTAGGAGATAGAACATGGAAAATCAAAACCTTTATTATTGGATAAGTTCGTTCGATTTTAGGCTCAAATAAAAGCTAAGAGTCCCAGCTGTCTACTGATTATTTTCTTAATCCGTTTTGACTACTAGAACTTGAGAAACCCGAGATAAAAGTTCTCAAAATGCGGACTTTGCGAGTTTCGATGTCTTGCGGATATCTTGTGGATATCCACAAAATATCCATAAAATATCCGCAAGATATCCTCAAGATATCCTCAAGATATCCTTAAGATCCGCAGGATATCCTCCAATTATCCGCACTAATATACAATACAGCCAATCATTTAGGTAAACCATATCGAAAGTAAGTCTAAGTCAGAATATCCTAGTACGTTTACTTTACCCCTGATTCAGGGGCCCTGAAAACCTCTACTAGTTTAGATGTAAGCTTCTCTGTTCTTTTAAGCACCCTACTACACTATATATTATAATTGTTAACTTCTCAATGTCTCAATCACAGTTCTCATTCACCAATTCGGATGTGGATTTAGCTTCTGATCAGATTTATCCTGACAACTTCTCTGATTTTTTGGGTATCCAAACACCGGTCCCGATATCGCCGACTCGTTTAACTCGTTCAACTTTTGCGCCCTTATCCCTTACTCGTGTTGGACCTCCCCTTCAAAAGCACTGGGTTTTATATCCATCTGATTCTATATGTGATGACATGGAGGACGTACGCAATAAATTCGTTAGTTGGTGGCTTACAACCGAGTATGGATCTCAGTCTGATATTAAGAATACAATTCGATGGGAATCAAAAAGCAAATCGGATATCTGGGACAGCTTCTACCAGGTTGCGAATGACAAAAATGGAAAGCCGAAGGTTATGTGCAAGGCATGTCTCTGTACAATTGGCCATCCAAGATTCCGGCGTGCTGGTTCTTCGCCTATGACAGCGCACCTCAAAACTGGCGCATGTTCAAAAAAAAGTGGCCTAAGAATCGACCAGCTTATCAAAAGAATGGTATGTCAACCAGGGTACTTAACTGGCGTTACTACAGTGGTTAAGTTCTTTACAATTTAGCAGCTAACATTGAGTACTTTAATCTAGCCAGGTACCACTAGTATATCATTAACCCAAGACCGTCTCTCCGATGCTATTCTGAGATTCATTTCGACTGCAAATCTACCCTTTCGAGTGATCGAACACCCCCAATTCCACCGCATGTTAGAGGTTGCTCAACAATCATCCACTAAACTTACAATTCCATCAGCACGAACCATTCGACGTCATCTCGATATAACAATCCAGAATAACCAGAAGGGGATTCTACAGAGGCTTCCAGAGGGGTGTCGGCTATCAATAGCCTTGGATTGCTGGACTTCTCCTTTCCAGCAGGCCTTTATGGCTATCACTGGTTACTTTATCGATCATAACTGGGATTATTGTGAGATTCTTCTAGGCTTTGAGCCTCTTCATGGCTCCCATACTGGTGAAAATCTCAGTAAAACCGTGACCCAGATCCTAACAGAGCATGGTATCTCGGATCGTGTCCTATCAGTGACTACAGACAACGCAACCAACAACAATACTTTGATGCAGAGTGTCCAGGACCACCTTCAGTCTCAGCATTCATCAGATCTCTCAATCTTCCGCGTTCCATGCATCGCGCATGTGATCCAGCTGAGTCTGAATGAGCTTCTTGGGAAGCTTAAGGCAGTGCCAAGCAATAAGGAGATCGAGTTAGAGTGGTCCGAGGAAAAAACCCACTCTTTCCAGAATAAGCGCAATACCTCCGGCAGTATCCAGATCACATATACATTGAAAAAGGTATATCTTCTACCCCTAGATCCTTATAATGGCTAGACTAATAAAAGTATGGAAGATCCGAGGACTAGCAGTCTTTATTAATGCAAGCCCACAACGTCGGGAGGCATTTATAGCCCTTCAGCCGGAGCCTGCATTGATTCCAATCCAAGATGTTCGGACACGATGGAATTCAACATTTCTGATGCTCAACCGTGCCAAGAAGCTCCAGCCATTCTATGATCAGTATTGTACTGATCATCAATATCTTTATTTCAAGCTCGATCAAGAAGAGTGGCGTCAAGTCGAGTATCTTCTTCTTCTGACAAAGCCCTTCTTTGATTTCACAATGATGCTATCAAAGACAAAGGATATTACCGCACACAATATCTACAGTATCTACAATAAGCTTTTCTCTCATCTCGATGCAGCCGAGGCGAAGCTTAAGAATAAAGGTGTGATCTGGAAGAAACGGATGTTATGGGCACTCCAAACAGCAAAGAAAAAGCTCTCCAAGTACTAAACTGCCACCGAATACGAGCCTTATGGTGACATCTACGCTCTAGCAACAATCTTCTCTCCATCAAAGAAGCTCCGGTACTTTTCCTCGACTGATTGGCAGGGCGATATTGATTATGCGAATCGTTATCAAGAGGTCCTGAGCCGAGAGTTCGATCGATATAGGAAGATGCTTACGCATGATACTAATGACCCAGCGGTACTGGAGACTTCTGGAGTAGCCATCGATGAGAATGATGACTGTGATCTTGATGCTGCTTGTGCATCCCAGAACCAGCCATTGGAAGAGCTTACAAAACCAGATGACGACGAGATTGCACGATATCTTGCTCGTGGAATTGAGCGACAGAAACCTCGACTTTTCTGGAAGGAATATGAGAAGAGCTTCCCGACCCTAGCTAGGATAGCAAGGGACATTCTATCTATCCCTGCTAGTGGTGCTGGTGTTGAACGACTATTCAATTGTGCTCGTGATATCTGTCATTACCGTCGTGGTCAATTGAAGCCGAGTACAATCCGTGGCCTGATGCTGCATCAGTTTGCTACCAACTTTGATCTTCGGCAAGAGGAGCTGGAGATTATCAAAGAGCATCTATCTCAAAGTGAAGCTGCTTTGCTAGATCAAACTCGGAGATCATTACCACAGCTTGAGGTCTTAGAGCCTATCAGTGATAACGAGGAGGAGGATCAAGAGACTGGACTCGAGGCTACCCAGCACACTGAGAGCGGTGATAATGACTCGGATGATGATAGGGCTGAGCGATGTAGACGGGCAAAAGGAAAACAACCTCAAAAACGACCATGCGAGGCTGTTGAAGAGGATGATGAGCTTCCAGAGATGCTGGTCGATGGGAGTATTCCAAGTCGTTCAGGGCGGATTCGAAAACAGCCAAGGTTACCAGATGGCTTCCAGTTAGATCTGTAAATAGCAAATAGGTCCTAGAAGATTCAAATTCATAAAACCCCCCAAAAAAGCATAGACTGAATTTCTGACCGTGGTCAAAGACTAGATTTGCGACCGTGGTCAGAGATTCCAATTGTATACTACTATAAGTAGAGCAGTGCTTGACCTTCCACCCATAATTTCTGACCGAGGTCAGAAATTATACTTACCTGGTGATATTCAACAACCTCGAGTACCAAGTATTACACGAAAAATACATAGGAATGTATAATAATAATGCATACCCCTTGAGGTCACGAGTCTAGGCATGTTTGTATTGTTTGATATCCATTGGATATCCGCAGATATCCAATGGACAAGGTTTTGGGCCGCGCATAGCGCGGCCTCCCTCCCTTGCTAAGCCCTTGTACATGGAAAATTAAGCTAACAACATATATTAGAGAAAGAACAACCACAATTCTGCCATTTTTAGTAAGTTATCTCCTTTCTCATGGTCTATCCATTATAGTCTTCTCTTTTGGAGCTTGGAGACCTAATTCTATAGGGACTTTATAGCCCTTGTACATGCAATGTCAGGTATATCCTCCGTCTTCTTAAGAAGGTAATTGTGTAACCCAGTCAATTTGTATATAGCACAGATACATGTCAATGAAGAAAAGGTAGGCATAGGTCAAATGTCGGTATTTTTTTAAAAGTATAGAGGGTAATGTAAGCATATTGTTCTGCAGTTGGCTACATTACATGCTACTCGGCGTTAAGTCATTGGGAATAGGGATCCCGACGCCTTAACGATGAGCAAAGACCTACAGCTACATACCATGATAAGGACCAACGTAAGTCTACATCCACGCAATGAATACCCTATACATATCCCAACCTCGCTAACGGCGCTTACGCCTCTTAGACGTGTCGTCGGTCTCGGTTTCAACTGCAATCTAACGGTCAGCATGACCATCATTATCTGCAGTGGCCGTGGATTTCCTTGACTTCCGGGACTTCTTCTTCTTCCTCTCCGGTTCTGGGACTGGAGAAGGAGAACGCCGCCGTTTCGGGGACTCCGGAGGTGGAGACCCGTCTATTGACGTAGGATCATAATCATTATAAACGGAAGATTCACCTGGAGAAGAAGGTATAGAAGCCGCTCGGATTTGTGGTGAAGGTGTATCCTGGCGAGGGGAAGGGCTAGTAGTGGGGGATTCATTACGTGATATGGTAGTCCTAGGGGTTGAGGGCTTATCTGGCATTGGAGCCTCGGACATGCCTTCACCGAGCGCACGGCGACGACGTCGGCCTGGTATAGTCGAAACGGAAGGTATAGCGGCCTTCGCTGTGGACAGTGCCCTAGACAGAAAAGAGAGAGATGAAACTACCATACAGAGATATTGCTGGTTCTGGTAGGTACTATATCTAACCCAATCACCTGAGGCCTGGAGCTGCCTCCTAGGAGCTGGTGTGGGGAAATTCTGCCAGCGTTCGGTTTTCGGCAAGGCACAGACAACATTGAAAGAAGTCAACATCTCAGGCTTATTATCCAGGGCACGGGACCTCTCGTTATTGTACACAGTGGTACTAAGAACGAAGATACGGTTACCGCTAGGATCAGTTGTCCCACTGGTAAAAGTACCAATGAAAGATAACGAACCATTGGCCATAGCAGGTGCGTATCTATCGTATTCCGAATCATTAGGGTCACCAGGAATACTACAATAATATAAGTGGAAATTTATAGAGCGGAGAGAGATTGATATATACGGAACGAACTGGTCTGCACGCACAGAGACACACGGGGCGCCGTTATCGGGTGTACGGATAGATGGTATACCCTAAACAATTGCTACCGCATCATCTTCCACCGGTTACAGTAATCGACTGTGAGAGGGAGGCCATCTAAGGGATTAATCATATCCGAAGATGAGGGTATGTCGGCCCTTGAGATGAAGTCAGACAACTCATCCTGATAGCCTTTGGGTCTGCAGGGGAGCTACCAATCATAACAATCCCCGCAAAGAAACAATGTGTATTCTACGTAGTAGCTGAAGAAAGAGGGCCTGAGGTACTCGATATATTGAATGATAAAGTAAATGAGAAAGAAAGATAGGTTGAAGATAGAAAGTAGGGGACAATAGAGGTTTTATAAATATAAATATAAAAGAAGAATTGTTCAGTTTATTCCGGAGACCGGAAAAAAGAAAGTACGGAATTTAAAGATCATCCTTTATCATAAAACACAATGTCGAGTAAGAGATATATGTACTCAATAAATGTAGTATACTATACTCTTCTACCTAAAGTTAAAGCTCGCCGACGGCTTGCTAATGTGCGAGAGAGGGGGACCCTGATATCCTGAGAACCTGGTAGTTGTAAAAAGGGGGCAAAAAACCTCACGGTAAACCACATTGTTCATAACCTTTTCAATATTCTCGGGATGTAAAAGGACCTATACCTGACTTGCGTCCGATGAGCGGGAGAATGCAATATAGAGCTGGCCGTGCGCAAAAGGAGATATACGGAGATCGAGGCCTACCCTAGCAAGCGATTGACCTTGTGATTTATTGATAGTCATAGCAAAGGCTAGCCGTATTGGGAACTGCACACGATTAACTATAAATGCATAGTCATTGTCCTTTGAGGTCAAGGTGATAGGGAAGATCAGGCGCGTTTCCCCAAGGCATGAACCACTCATAATTGATACCTCAAGACATCGAGGACGGATATTGGTCACAATCATACGGGTACCATTTCAAAGGCCGTTACGCGGATCGATATTCCGAAGCAGCATTACCGGAGCGCCCTTCTTTACGCGAATATCACCTAATGGGAAACCACTCGGAGATAGAGTGCGTAGATATTGCGGTGTTAAATCTTCCCGTAGATCAATATCAGAATTGAGACCGGCACCAAGGTCACATGAGTCTGATGACTTTAAACTCCATTCTTCGGTTGGGAGAAACGGAAGAATAGACTCATTAAAGGCATCAACATCAGTATTCTTTGTTGTTAGAATAGCGCGCTCCGCAAAGAACCGACAGGAACGTGAGAGAGTTGTAGGATCGGCCACATTAGCTAACCGATGCAAGTCATCTTCGGGATAAATTGAGTCCACAAATTTATCTACCTCATAGCCTGTATTTGGGAGGAGACAATCTGGTACCGGAATCAACCCCTCCATCGCTTCATCCGTACAAAGCTGGGAAAGCCATTGGGCGAGGGAGACATTGGCAGGATTTATTGAGCGAAGGCGCATATTTTCAACCAATGAGAGAATTTGGATTGAAGAATCCCAGACATAGGCAAACTGTAGAGTGGATTGAACAATCGAGGCGCGGGTATTACTACCCTGAGGACCAATTGGTAGCGTTTGTTGGAAGTCACCGCCAAAGACTGTCGGAATACCACCAAAGGGTAGCTGGCTTGCCCCAGGGTAGTCAGTTTCGCGAATATCACGAAGCATCCTATCCACCGCATCAAAAACATCCCGATGTGTCATAGGAGTTTCATCCCAGATGATCAATCGTGTCAGAGAAATCAACTTTGCCGCCGCAGTATGTTTTGCAATGGAACAGGTACTGGCCTCATCACATGGCACTGGGACACGGAAGCGTTTATGTGCGGTACGACCACCTTCAAGGAGTAGTGATGCAACGCCGGTAGACGCCACACATAGTACCGCAGCACCAGGGGAGCGCCATCGGAAATACGAAGCTAGCGCGTGGTAAATAAAAGTTTTCCCTGTCCCACCAGGACCATGTAGGAAGAAACGGGCATTGTTTGGGTCTCCCTCGACCTGCCGGACAATACTATCAAAGGCAGCCTTCTGACCTTCTGTCATAAGGTGATATCGTTGTTCAAAATCACTGCGTTGCTTATCCAGATCGTAGGATAATTCCTCCTGAACCTCCTCATATTGAACAGTAAGGATAGAGGCCCAATCATTGATAGGGTAAGGGAGATCATATTCCTCTAACGTCTTATCAGAGAATGCGAGATCCTGCTGGATATACCAAAGAGCCAAGTCCTCATTTGATTTATCGTTAGGTGGGTCGAACTGGTTGGTTAACCGGCGAATGCGAGGAGGAAGATCATCGCCGAAATGCTCCTTGAACTTATCCCAGATTTGACTTGCTAAAGAACTATCCAAAGGAGCATTTAGGATAGCGGATATAAACATCATACGGAGAACTCTGCCAGTCTAAAAAAAGGTTAGTCTTAGATAGCTCAAGGGAGGGAGGTGGATTAAATATTTTGTATACCTGAAAGTGAATGGCATCTTCGAAACATTTAATCCACTCATCATTTTGTCGAAGGAGACCACGGGCCTCACATGATTCCTTGAAAGTAGGATATATAACCCCATTATATGTACGAAGGTCTTCGTAACCTGACGGTCCTGGCACAGACATCAAGAGATAGCGTAGGAAATAGACATCTCCTAGGTTAGGACGTAGTGGATGAACACGGCCAATTTGCATCTCACTGGAGGGTTGTCGAGGGTGCCATTTCTTCTGGCGGTAGACAAAATGACGTGGGAATTCTTGGTAGATATATCGTGGAGAATCGGGATTCTCTATATACCAACGGAAGAACTCGGTCAATGGGGTCTTCGAACTATTCAAGAGCTGTTCAAGCTCATTGTCACCTAAGGTTTCATCAAAGATAACAGATTGCCGGTCCTCAAGGTGGACAACCAAAGGTAAGACAGAAGGTTTAATACACTCAATATCAAATTCCAGTAAACGCCAGACAGCCTCAGATGATCCAATGTATCGGCCGGAGATCAAGTCCTTTGCCTCATTTAGCGTCAATTCCGCAGTAGCCCGATCAGGGCCCTTGTGTAAATACTTATGCAAGTACTTCACAGCGAACATCCCAGCACAGACCTCAACATTGATATGTGCGCGGTATTTGCGGAGAAGGAATGGATTAAAAGGAACCACCCATTCGTTACCAATCTGGATATCTTGATCACGATATAATGGGTGCTTCACTGTGTGACTGAACCCTTGACGGCGTTGGTAAATGGGGTATGCGTTATCTGGTGGAATTGTCTCATTGGTAAAAGGCTTCGGAAAGCCTTTTGAGCATACCTTCCGCCCATTCTTTTCGACCATACAGACGGCATTGGGGTGAAGGTCTCCGCAGGGGCCGTGCATCATGTAAGACGTTACCAAATCGAAAAGCATAGGATCTTCATCAGGGTCCGGGAGTTCTGCACAGACAAAGTCATCAATAACACGTGGGTTATGATGGTCGAAATTTGAGATCCAAAAAAGGATATGAGAGTGAGGCAGGCCTCGCTTCTGATACTCGATAACAAACACATATGCCTGGCAATGACTGAATATCTTGTGCTTAAGAAAGTCATCCATCAACTGCTTACGCTTCATTTCAAAAACCCGGGCAATCAGGTCTGCGCGGTCCCAGTGTCGTTGTGATGGGACACCATTTGTATCTTTGTATAGATTGCGTTGGACCTCTGGCCAATTGGGATTCGCTGTGAATGTAACGAATAGAGACGGTGTTCCATACTGCTGTATGATTGCAATAGAGTTACGGAATGAGTTTGTCCTATCGCGGGGGCCACCTTTATATGAAGAGGGTAAAATGACTGGGCGCCCAAGGTCCTTCGCTGGAATGCCTTGCTCCATAGCATTGCGGCGGTACTGGATAATCCTATATATAGTGGTTAGTATATAGTTTCAGGTAAAGCAAAGTATACTTACTTTGTGTATTGTTCAGCACGGAACTTCTTCTGGTTCCTCGGGGCAGAATAGAACTCCAAACGTCCCTTCTCTACCATAAGGTAAAGGTCAACCAAGAACTGCTGGAAGAGAGCCCCACCTCGATGAACGATATTGAAAGAATTTGACCGGGTATAGAGTAGGAACCTTGCCCACATCTGCGGAGTGATTTTATCACGGACTCTTCTCGCACCAGACTGTGTTGTATTCCGAAGACGTAGCGCACGGTGATGTCCTACACCACCCTCTGGCCAAAAAAGCACATAGTGAAGGGGAAGGTATAAAGGGTGGGATTGGTGAATCAAAGCAAGGTATTGAGGCCGTCCATCTATTCCTAACACTTCGTCGACTTCGTGCACCAAGTCAGAAATCCTAGGGAAGTCTGCATCTATGCGACTATCTGGTCGTTCGTGGAGATATAGACATATATCACGGCCACTTTCGCGACTCCATTCAGCGTCAATGTATCGAAGGCGATTTGATTCAGGAAGGAAAGCACCAATTTCATGGGTAGATACCGGTAGATCATACTGGCGCCCACCCTGTGGATTTGGTATAAGTCGTAGCTGGGCATTCAAACGTAACTGGGGCAAGCGAGACTCCTCTAAGGCTATCCGTGCACGTCGAAAAAGAGGCACAAAGTCGTTATTCGCCTCGACCCAGCGGCTAATCTTTGACATAACACGGCGCCCTGCGGTCTGGAGGTTTGGATTCATGTTCGAGCGAATATCATCCGCGGTATTAGGATCAATCATATACAGTCCAGCGTATGACGGGCTCTCACCTTGGAAGAATATTAGTAGGAATCATTGGTAATCGGGAAAAGATATCAACTATACCACGTAAAGGTCCCGAGAAATGACGATTCGTGCCCTCAATGGAATACGTCAAAACGGCCTCACTTCTACTAAGACGGCTATCACGGGTTGCAGAAACCGAAGTGAAGGTCAATGCTTGGTTCAGCTGCATAATGTGCTTCCGAAAATGAACAGCATCAGTGTCATTTGTACTGAACAGGCGCTTAATATCATCAGAAACAGTGCCCGGTAGCGATAGGGGATCCAATTCATCAAAAATCGCACCCCGCATACAGCATTTTTCAATGCCATCAATTGTAACTTGAACCTCATTCTTGAAAAAAAGGGCATGGCACTTACAACATTCCACGACCAAGTCCCCAATATCTAACGCATCAGGTATCTCTAAACTGGACCGAAAGCCACGTGGGACCCCCGCCCGTCGACGTACACGCTGGTTAACTGCCCTACAGGGACCACAGAACCGGTACCTTTGAAGGGACAGCGGAAGGCGAACGCCACATGAGTTGCAACAACGTAGCGTAGGGGGCGGCACTGGTGTTCCGGGTGTTCCAGTCCGGGGAGAGGGGAATGTCTGACACCCGGGTGTCATAGGCGTCGCCGGTGGTCTTGAACTTGGGGATGGGACAATGGGCCGGAATGGCGAAGAGGGAGCGTGTATTAACATTGGCAGAGGCGTCTCGATAGGGGTAGGTAGAGGGGTATTGGCAGTTGAACGTTGGGATACTTGCCGACGGCGGCAACGGTGGCAGACACGACGGGATTGTTCATACTGTGGGAGGACATTGGAACATGTATCACATACTCGAGGAGTAGAAGAGATAGTGAACAGAGCTGGCAGAGTAGTCTGATCCTGCGTACGACATGGCTGGCACCTGGCATATTTCGAACGGGCAGGAAAGCCAATGCCACAACTGGCACAGTGACGGGTTTCACCGTTTCTGGTGATCCACTTGTCTTCGCCGCGGCGGACGGCAGTAGTACATGGTGGACATCTGGCCGATTGGACCCGACGACGCTCATCTGGTAACCCAGCGAAGGGAGTAGAAGAACCACAGCGGGTACAAAAGATACTTGAGACGGTTGGCATTGTCTATTCCAAGGATTCCAAGGATGGGATAAAGTGAGGTATCAGGGAAGGTATATTGATAGAGGAAGTAAGTGAGTCGTGGGCAGTTATATATAGTAGGCAAGCCCTAGCCCTCGGCTGTATAGGTGGAGCGAAAGGCACTACACTAAATAAATGAGAGGATAAAATCAGTGGATAAGGTATATGTATTATACATTGGAATATTGTAGTGTACAAATGTGTAACATATATGCAGGATATTAATTTTTTTTTTTAGATATATATATTCAGACAATGGGGTCAATATACATATTATATAGCAGTGTAAAGGATATAAAATCCAGTTTGCAAAGAAATGGAGTTAATTATGCATATAAATATAGGTGAAGAAGGGTTTTTAGGTGAAGAAGGGTATACATGAGTAGTAAAGAATAAGTAGTAAAGATTATGTGACTTGGAATCAGTCCAGAAAAATTATACATAGACCACTTTTGATATAATGATATCAAGAATATGCCCACGTGGCCTAGTGGTCAAACACACCTACAATGGTTGGATGTTCGAAACGGCCCTTTGTCATTTAAAATTTTGCAATTTTCCACGGCGCAAAAAGCGGTAAGTGTGCCAGAGAGTAACTCTACATTTTGATTGGTGCTCGGCCAAAAGCGGTAAGTGTGCCAAAGAGTAACTTTTGATTGGTGCTCGGCCAAAAGCGGTAAGTGTGCCAAAGAGTAACTCTGCATTTTGATTGGTGCTTGGCGGAACGGAACATGGTGATTGGTCTGGCAATACTGGACCTTGCAAATAGTAGATAGATAGATATGAGGTCCATATCCAAATCCTCAAGGCTGCGGATATGGATTGCGGATATCCGCGGATATTGCGGATCGTGCCGCAGTCTACAAGTGATAATATAGTTTATGAGTCAACGTGGTTCCAAATGTAAACACAAGTAACAATGTATGATTGAAGACGAAGAACTAAACTAAGTACATGAGGGAGTGTCCTTAAATATCCTTCGTTCCTACTCCCTGAGATATACTCCCTGGAGTATATCTACTGGAGTCACGGTGACTTCCTACTCCTGCTTGGCATCGGTAGGGGGTCATGGTCACGTGATCTGGGCGGTCAAGGGTACTCCAAGTTCTCATAGAGTAGAATTGCCATTTGCTTGTCGCAGGCCGAAAGTGGCTGCCTTCCTACAGTCATTCCCTTTCTGCCGGTCGTACCGCACGTGAATGCTGACTGACTGATTGGTTGGCTCTCGGTGGCCCATCGGTGTGCCTTGTGGGTCACTACTGGTTGGTGACGGATAGGTCCGTAACAAGTAGCTAATACAGAGCCCTAAATTCTCGCGCTAGTAGGGAGATTTTAGGATTTTTGGCTTAATAGAATGCATTGATACCCTTTGAAATTCGAACCTCGAGAGGTTTAATTTAATCGGCTATTGTGGTAGAGTGTAAAACGCTAAGAAAGTTGAAATAAAAATTGAAAAATTATTGTCATGTGAGAATTATCGTTGAGTGGGGCGCACCAAAACACGAAGGTGTGTTGGGCGCTTGGCACAATTAGAGGTCTGTTCCGTGATGCTTGAGCATCCAAGTCTCTATTCTCGCAATTACGAACTCACGTTCTATCCATGGGTACATCTTAATGTACTTGTCTTCTAATAGTCAACTGGAAATGTTAGAAGAGGGTTCTAGCTCTCGCACTTCTTGATTCTGTCCTTATTACTGGTCACTGGAGGCACTATTTGATCCTATTTTTCGTTTCCTTTTCGCTGTCTCCTTCGAGCCCTCCTTTCAGATAGTTTCATGACTTGCTCTCTTTTGATATGGTTTCCGATGCTATCCATAGATCTTTCATCAGATCTCCTCCAGACAAGGATTTGCTTTCCTCTTTGGGACGCCCCACCAGATTACTCAAATCCTTATCGGGCGTGGGGATGCGAACGCCCTTTGGCGTCGGATTTTTTCAATTTTTCAATTTGTAGACTCGCTTATCATGGGGGCTTTTTTTCTTTTGACATATTGCGTTCAATTGAATAGAAGATATCCAAGCCCATGGTCCAACACAAGATTCACGTGGCCGTGCTAGACGCCGACATTCCCTGCCTCTCAGTATACAAAGCGCGAGGTCTATACAGCTCGCAATTCCGCGTCCTCCTGCAAGCAGCCGCCCAGCGCCTAAACAAGCCCCCAGAAACCCTCAAAGATGGACCTCTCGCCGTCCAGGTAGCGGCCTTCGATGCCGTCGGCGGGGTTTTACCTCCTCTGGAAACTCTGCGAACCAACCCCCAGTCCCCAGCCGAGCCTTACGGCGACGGACCATTGAACCCGATAGATGCAATCCTAATCACGGGCTCGGCATCCTCAGCCTACGAAGATCAATCCTGGATCCACGCTATGTAGTCCTTCATTCAAACTGTGCACACCTGTTACCCAAACATAAAGCTCTTTGGTTCCTGTTTTGGGCACCAGATAATCGCCTTAGCCCTCCTCAGCACCACAGCAAACCCCAACAACCCACCAACATCAACCTTCCATGTTGTACGCTCCCCCGCTGGCTTTGAAATGGGCATTCAGCCCATCACCCTGCAGCCCTCCTTCACCGCGCGCTTCCCACCTCTCGCGCGCGCCACAGCTCAGAGTCCATTCCGCATCCAGCTCATCCACGGTGACGCGGTGGTGCCGACGCCCGAGGCGGAAGCTGCCGCGGGCCAGACGGGAGTCTCGCTGCCGGCACCGTGGTCTAGTATCGGGAGTAGTGCGCAGTGCGCCATCCAGGGTCTGTATCACCTTGGCCGGGTGCTGACGTACCAGGGTCACTTTGAGTTCGACACTTTTGTCAATGGGGAGCTTGCGCAGGAATTTGGGCGTCGTGCGGGTTGGTCGGGGGCTGTGATGGCAGAGTATCTGGAGCAGATTTATCGCTCGCGCGTTCCTGGGTTGAAGGATGATGATGATGCCCAGGCTGCTGCTGAGGCAGTTTTAATGTTCTTTGCCGGGGAGGATGTAGACTTGATGTGTTATGGTGGTAGTGGTATTCTCACGCCTCCGCTGGATTGATTTGAGAGGGGGGTTTCGCGGTCGGGGCTAGATGTAACGGTGCGTGGATGTGTATGGTATTTAACGGTATTAGCTGGAGAGCTAGGCTTTCCTATGAGTTATTGGACACTTCGTGTCCATGCTGGCTTCTGCATTTCTGCATTCTGCGGTGGAGCGAATTTGTTGAATCCCTTGGAAGGCAACCCGCGCAAGGGTTTACAGATGATGACCACGAAGGGGATTTGCGAATGTGCAAACATAGTTCGTAGTTATTCCGCCTAGTGGCGACACACCCCAAGTTCCCATGATGTTGGACCCTGCGTGGCTGAGACGCAGCTGGTATGCTGGTCAGAAAGGGATTCATACGGTCTGAACAAGGGACATGGGATTACCAGGTACAATGATTATAGTTCTGAGATCGAACTCGCCAAATGTACGGAGTACAATGCAAGTGGAGATCATTATAGACTGCATGAAAGCTAGACCGGACAGGAATTCTCGGTCCGGAGCATTTCTTAGATAAGATCCTATGTTGGCCAGAACAATTAAAAAAAAAAGTCTCGACTCACAAGCTCTCTCCACCCTGTCGAACTAAGTGGAGCGTGACATGTTTGACATTTCCAGATAGTGTACAGGTCTGATCACAGCTTTGAAAGTATTTCGTACTAGCTCGGTATCTAGTTTTGTATGTACTAGTAGTGTCAGATATTAATAGCGCACATAGCGTCCTACAGACAGAAGGATCCCGTACAGCATACCAAAACCTCGAACTTGAAATCTCAGACTGTTCCGTTGATCCCCTGCACGGCCACCCAGAACCGGGATGGTTACACCAATGAGGATGCAGATAATTGGGGACTTGGTGGGGATTGGGGGCCAATCAAGCTGCTTTGGGATGCTCTTCATCAGCAGGTTTTACAGGGTCTTGGGTATTCTGGGAACTGATGGTCTGGAAAGCCCGTGCCTTTTATTTGATTAGAGTTAAAAAGGAAATGGAAGAGATCGGAGCTGAGACAGGTTCGTCAGAAATATTCGCAAGATAAAGTAGAGAATGGTGATGGAACTATACTTCGATTGGGCATCGGAAGTTACGCACTTGGCAGATACACACTAAGAGTTCGAGGACACCTTCCCTTCTGTTGCTTGACTATCTTGGATACTCGAACGGTTCGTTTCACTCTTAGAATAGGCACTCTATACAGAACTACTCTGTACATTCACGGAGTACGGTGGTTCTAGGAACGGAGAGCGCAAAACCGTGGAATCGAATAATACACGTAATCGTACACTGTAACGTGGCGCTAGTTCGCCACCCGGAGCTTCCCTCCCTTCTGGAATGAAGCTCAGGGAGCTGGGGAGAGCTACGGAGGGGCCGCCGATAGCGCCTATCGCGATGTAATTTTTTTTTTTCTTCCTTTGGCCCGGAGCTGAATATAATTAAATTGGATCTTTGAGAGACATTTTATTAATAGTGTAAAACATTACAACCAGCAAGGATGTCATATAAACAAATTGTAAAAACATGCGATGCTAGAAGCTCGGTGTTCCATCGGGGATTCCGAAAAGCCGTGCTATTCGGTATTTGAATACCAGTCTGTACCCGAACGGGTTCTTCCCTTTTTTTTCACTCTTTTTAGTTTTTTTCATTCCTATTTAATTTCGGTTTTTTTTACGTGGAACATTTCAAGAATGGGAGGGGGGGGGGGGTTTACAAGGGAAGCTCAGAGCTGCACGCCCCCTCTTTTTGGCTATCGATACTCGATAGGGACGATACGTATGCGAGCTCATATAGTAACAATGTACAGGCAAGAACGGAGCTGTTCCTGACTTGAAGTAATAGATCTAAACTAGAATTGAGAACGAAACAGAGAACATATACGCATGCATATATATACACATTTCATATTTATAACAAAAATCCCCGTCCCCAATAGAGGGAAAATCAAGAAGTACCCGGCAAAAAAACCCAAAAAAATAGAAGAAGGCGAAGTCTGCGTAATTACCCGTAATACCCCAGTGACTCCCACAAGCCCTCGAAGTACTCTCTGAATGTATGAGCCGCCCTCTCTTCCGTTTCCTCTTTTTCACTTTTTCCCAATTCTTCCCTTCCTCTCTTTTACCAGAGCATGTTGAACTGCATTTTTGTCTATTCACATAAACCCTGTCTGCGCTTGACCTCTGTATTCGCCCCTCATTTTTTTTAAAATCTCAACTCCCGGGATCTCGGATGAACATATGCACCATGCCTCCTCGAAGCTCACTGACTAGCTCGTTCTCGGTAACCGATGCCAATAATGAGGTGGTCTGTCCTTTGAAGAATAACGATAATTCCAATTGTCGCAAACGATGCCTGGGTGTGAGTATTTGCCTAGAGCCCCACCTTGTCACCTTGCTTGCGAAAGCTATAGGACCCCGGTGCAACTCTGGAGTTCAACTTGAACTAATCCGGTTGGTGCTCTAGGAAAAACGCTATCGCTCTATGCAGGAGCACATTCGACGTGCGCATCCGAACCACTACATCCCGAAGCTCCCGGCTACCGAGGAGAGCTTCCTGATGATGGTGAACACCCCGCTCGAGCAACGGGTGCAGCTGTCCCCCCCCGAACCCGCTCAACCCAGGCGACCCCACGGTCAGTCTTTCCCTCCCCCCCTTTTTTTTGGTTTCTTGTCTTTATTTTACCGCCACTTATACTGACAGGCTACTTACAGATGTGGCACCGGAAAGAGACATCTATGTCGCTGATGGCTCCCCGGCTACCCCTCGAGCTCTGGATGAACCCCACCCAGCTGCGGCCACTGCGGCGGTTGCTCTGGCACAACTGCATCACCATCGACTGGCCTCGGATTGGGATACAGACATGGTTTGTCGTTCCGGGCGGTTGTGGGCTTCGGCCCTTGAGTCTCTCCACGGTGGCACTGACCCGCATTTCCCCAGGATACCCATTCGGATACCGACTTGAGTCATCCCCGCATGCGCGGAGCTATTGAACTTCCCCCACTCCGTGATCATTTCAAGCAGGAATCTCTTCCACCGTTTACGCCTCGTCCGCGCGAGCTTCTTCCATCCATTCTTAATCACTCCCCGCCCGGTCGCTCATCCACATTACCACCAATCCAGCGGAGAGACAAGTTTTGCCGCCCGCGCAAATCATCCATCACTCAATCTGCTCGCAAACCTAAGCAGGATCGTCCCAAGTCAAAGGAATTCGGGCGGCGACCAAGCCTCGGTGACCGCAAAGCCCTTTCAGCAGAGCCGCAAACTGCAGCCTGGGCGCAAGGCAAGCGCTGGGAGGATTTGATAGAAGCCGCGACGTCAGCGACCGAAGTAGATGATGAGCCCTACTCAGATGTGAGTTTAACTGCAATTCTGTCCTTTCTTTTTTTCCCCGGTGCTGATGCGCCAAATTCAGGCTGGTCGGTCTCCAACGATTGCCCCACTACTTTCCAACGTGACGTCTGCTCTCTCGGGTGTGAAAAATCGGTTATCGCTACCACCCGCGTTCCAATCTGCAGGATTACCTCCTATATCTTCACATCGGCCATTTCCACCGCATTCATACGCCGCCTCGCCTCTGCACAAATCATTGACCCCGCCACCATACGAGAACCACCGTAGCCGTGAAAGCGACTTGGAACCATTTCCATCTATTGAATCATCGCTCGATTCCATGTCTTCAGCATCCGGTAGAAATTTTGCATCATCGGTTTCGGGAGTCGCGCCGTCTATAAACTCTGATTCCAGCCCAGTTATGAATCTCATCCCGTCTATTTCCCAGCGACAGCCACACCGATTCTCCAATCCTACTCCGGCATCTTTCCGCAACAAAGAGGTTCAGGTGTTTTGCGCTCAGTGCAAACGACCCTCGGCCCTGAATGAGTGCTATGCCTGTACGGAGTGCATCTGTGGAGTCTGCCGCGACTGCGTAGGCATGTTCATTTCCAGTCCGCCCGCTTCATTCCGAACTCCAGGAAATGGGTTACTAAATAATGCCCCGTCACAAGGACCAACAAGTTACCCTGGTCCTCGCGGATGTCCACGATGTCGAACCGCGGGAGGTAAATGGAAGGCCTTCCAAATCGACATCAAGTGAACGACTTCAAAAAGACAGCCTCGAATTTTTGGCATTACGCATTTTACGACTGATGGTTGATACACGTTCATTCTTCGATTTTATTTTTTTTCTACATCATTCGATCGGCTGTTCTGGGTTTCTTCTTTTCGCTACGATCTGGCAGGGTCCATCATATCCCGACGATGTTGCAGGAGTTCTCTTTTTTTTTCAGGCCAGGTTTTTTTCGGTGCAGGTTTCCGACTGTCAAAACCCCGAAGAAGCTGGTCTTCAACATTCAACGGTCTACATCTTCTTTCCTTCCGCATTCTGGTTTATGTGGACATATCTTTTGGTCATGAGGTATATGCTTTTGATGCTCTTTCAAGTTCTTCATGTGATGTGAACTTGTACTGCAATGACTTCATTTTGCCGCGCTGTTTATAGAAGAGAGCTGCATGGGAGGTCTCCTGTCCTCCCAAGCCATCCTATTCTTGTTTTATATAACTTTCAATCTACTCATCCCAGATGACACTGCTGAGACCCTCCGCAGTCCCCACCTTCCCAGGCTCGCCAACCTGTAGAACAGCAACCTCCTCACCCAGATTCCCCGTCTTCGGATCCCGATGCACAATCACAACCGTCGCAGAAGCCTGATTCCCAATGGCAACCAGATCCCCGGCCCGATTAATCACAAAAGTTCGCGGCACCTTCCCGAATGCAGAAGACGAGTTCCGCACCTCGAGTGACCCATCCACCGGCGACCGATCAAGCACTACCATCGAATCGCTTGGCTTGAACCCCTGATCAGTGCGAATCGAAAGAGAAAACTCATCCCCGATCCTGCTAATCTCAGCCGGCGTCCCACCCTCGGGCATGACACCTCCGGGATACGGCACCAGTGTCTGCGTCTGCTCAAAAGACAAACACCCAGATCTCGAATACCAAACGTCAAATACCATCATCGTACCGCCGATCTCGTTCGCAAGATACAACATTGTCTCGCCAACAGCCGCCATCTTCCGCGAATTTGTCGATCCAGCTCCGGCCGACCGGTCAGTGCCATCAGTCCAGAACACACCGTGTCGCGGCCCACTACCGAAGGTAATATTCAGGCTTGGACACTCCGAGAGCTTTCCCGAAGGGCCGTCCTCGATCGCGTACACGCGCAGCAAGTCCGCGCCCAGGTCCGGACTGACGATAAACGAGCCGGTCGGGTCGAGGAAGACTTCATGCGGGTGGGGTGAGTCCTGCTGGGCAACTTTGCCCGGTCTGGTCAAGTTGAAATGGAAGGCTTGCAGGGCTGGTTGATTTTGTTTGATGGGTAGGGCGAAGGTTGATATGGCCGAGCCCTCGCTATTCGACTGTTAGCGCAGGCCCACATTCATCATGACCTAACCAACGCAAGGCAAAACCTAAACATTGTACGAAATGAAAAAACAAACAACGTACTAATGCGCAATGGCAATAAACTTCGTCCCGGCATCTGACTCGTAGATAACACTATTCACGCCGCCGCCGACAGTCTTGGTGACAGCGCCTTCGCGCAATGTACCGTCGGGTCTGACATGCAGGGCCGTCAGCGAGCCTTGCATCGACGCGTCGGCAGTACCAGTTTCGTCAGAGCAGTAGACAGTGCGGGTGTGCGCATCCAGTGTGAGCCAGCTTGGCATGTTGCCGCAGGTGTTGAGGGTCTGCGATAGGGAGAGAGTGTTGTTCTTCAGGGCCAGGCTGTAGACGTTGCCATTGTAGTGGGATGCCCAGAGGTGGGCTGGTTTAGAGGCAATGGCTGCTGAGGTGGTTCCTAAGGTGGACAGGATGGGTAGAAGGGTCTGGATATGCATTTCGGAGTGTTTGATACGTTCTTAAAACCTGTAAAATCTGATGATAGATGGTTAAATGTAAGTTGCACGGAGTAGATGTAGTAGATGTAGATGAGGGAGGAATGTGAAAGACACGATCAATGAGGGATCGGCAGTCCCTGACTTGTGCAGGAATGGATCGAGGGGAAAGGCAGAAAGGGTCACATTGTCTTTACACCACAGGTTGGATTGATCCAGTCTATTTCAGTTGTTTTGTGCAAATATCGCGTCTGTCAGCTTGCTTGGCTAGTAAGGCTATCACAACGGAACCAATTAGGGCTAAGGGGACCAGGGATCTATTATCACCAACCACAGCTTTTTTGAAGCTACGAGAATCCTTTAATCATATGTGCAGATAATAAATTTCAAATGCAACGTTTGACAACATTAAGAGTACTCCATATGCATGTTTTTCTTACTTTGGCTGAGTTTCAACCCCCATGTTCCGTGGAGGTATCTCTACCCAACTGAGAAAGGGGCATTGAAATCTGTCTTTTTGCATAATCTACACATTGATTTCTCTAAACAAGAGTCAAAACAGTGTGGCAAACATCATTGCACACAAGCTCAGTCCTAAGTCCATCTTCCAATGAAACCGAGTACAAGTTGCCACCCACATCAGACACATCCACAATGTTGTTCGCCTAATCCAGCTTTTAGCCATCAGGTTCGTGGAAGTGACGCGCCAGAATAAGCTCGTCCCTATCCATCTCTTCACCGCCAACATACACGCGGTTCAGCGGGTATCCGAAAGGGTGCTCACCACGATCCGTCCAGTACAGAGTCTGACTCTCGCAATCCAACTCAAGATTAATAGGCTCGGGAAGGTTATTCCATAGACGCCGAATATCAGTCCGATTCTCCGCAGTCTTCCCGGCAGGGATATCTAACCCAGCACAAAAAATCTGACCACGGCCAGCCTTGCAAGGCCCTTTCTGTGTCCAGTACAGGAGACCGCGCTCAGCATCGACAGGAACACCCACACACTAGAGCTTCATCTGCTCTAGCAGATCGGTACCGGGTTCCACACGGCCGCTGCACCAAAAATGATTTGGTTACTACCATCATAGTCACAGTGATGCACGCTTGTTCCCTCGCGGTCACAGAAAATTTTATTTTTCCGTGGCTCGATATCTGCGAGTTGCTTGGGCGTGCGCACCTACCCAACGGGAATAAGACACGTCATATCGCCGCCGTCCAAATCAGCGGACCAGACAGAGCCATCGCAGGCCGCCGTGCTGCGACCCATATTCGCCCAGAAGATGCGCTGCGTGCCCAGTGACACGTCGATACCGTCGGGTAGGTTTTGGCCGACGACAACAGGGGTGAGTTTCTGTGTTGCGAGGTTGAGACGCAAGAATATTCCGTTCAAGTGGACCTACGAGACATCCTTTGCGTTTCCGCCGAGCCTGACGTCCAGCAGGTAGATGTCTTTTGCGGCGCTGTGGAGATTTTGCTGGTGTTACTTCTGCGGAAGAGGATTTCGCGAGCGGGGGGTAGAGGCCGCCCTTTTTTACTCTTCTTGCCGAGGCGCTTTTGTCGGATTTATTCCTTGCGTAGCCAGTCGACAGTTGGGGCGGAGGGAAGACCCATCTCCTGGATGTAGTTTTCTTCGATGAAGGCGACGGTGTCGAGGCCGACTTGGTCCATCAGTTGGTAGGGGAGAGGGCTATTCCTGAATGAGTTTTCCCAGAGTAGGTCGATTTCACCGGGGTCGCTGACGCCTTCGGAGAGGATTTGCATAATTTCACGCTTGACTGATGCCCAGATGTGGTTAAAGATGAATCTATGCGGGGATTAGGTCAGTTTGCTATACTGGTACAGAGGTCTATATTTGGTTTTAGATGAATTGTACATACCCCGGTGGAGTCGCGGCGAGCTATCACTGGTAACATGCCGCATCCCCCCCCCCCCCCCCCCCCCCCCCTCCCAGACAGTTTCCAAGGGAAAATCTCGGGATCGGTCCTACCATATGTCATCAGCTCAACCATCCGGATCGAAGGGGGTATAGCGAAGTGAATATTAAAGACTTTATGCTGGTGCTTTAGAGATACCTTAACAAGAATCAAGCCTATTATGTAGTCTTCCGCACGACCCAGTAATGGGTCTGGGTCGGAGGGTTCGACCCAGTACTGGGTCTGGGGCCCCAAACTGGGTTACAAACTAAACAAACATGCTAAGGATTCTAAATGTATAACTTATGCATTTATTCGCGGTAATTTTGAGTATTTGCTTTACTTGATTATATCTAATTTTATTTGTAAAAAGGGTAAAAGAGATGCGTATAATTGAGGATTCTTTGTCAAGCAAGCTAATGGTATTCAAATAAATCATCTTCCCTGCTTTTACGTTTTCTCCCTGATGCTCGTGTCTGTGTACAGGTTGGTGGTAATGATGGCGAGCAAGGACGACCATATTCACTTGTAGGTAAGGGCCTCTCCTCCGGTATATCCTCTGGTCTATCCTCAATTACAACCTCAATTGCATCCCCTGGTTTATCTTCCAGTTCATCCTCCTGCTCCTCTGTATCACTAATTGGATCAACCTCAATCTCACTGAGCTTCTCTTCCCTCTCCTCTTTTGCCGCCTCAAGCTCATCCTGGGAGAAAAATTTCTCAAGAAGTGTTGCTTCCTGCTCCTCCATATCAAATTTCGTTGTACAAAGAAACATCATTAATGCCTCGACAGTCTCACTCTTCATTCTACCACGACGATAGTGACAAATATCTCGAGCGGTATTAAAGAGGCGTTCAACTCCTGCGCCAGTTGCTGGAAATGAGAGTGTATCTCGCGCAAGGGCAGCAATGGCCGGAAAGCGAGCCTGGTGCTCTTTCCAGAAAGTAAGCGGCCTAACAGAAACAGTATCTATATATATATTAGTATTATTATCACACATACTCTTTGTATTTACTTACCGCTGTCAAGATATTGACTGATTTCATCAGTAATGGCTCGTGGTTGTATATCCCTTCCATCAAGCATCTCCTCTAGCCTTGAGCTTGGATGGGCTATCGTTAGAGAGCTTTGTAGATCACGACTGCTTATTCTAACTTGTGCTTGATATGGAACAAGGGCTTGTTCAAAAGCAAGTCGATAGGTATCTCGCCATTTCTGATCCCAATCACTGGAGAGGAAGAATTTGAATTTGTTCACCGGTGCAAGCATTGTACTGATTGCATAGATATTCCCTCGAAGATCATCAGCTTGGGAGTAATACTCATCAAGCTTAGACCGACCAGCTTCAAGGGCCTCTAGCATCTGTTTTTTCCATGGGACACGCTTTCGGCGTAGCTGTGCCTGTGATCGCTCAAGATGATCAAACAGTTTGTTGTAGATCTTAAACACATAGTGGGCAGTGACATCTCGAGTCTTTGATAGCTGTGTTGTATAATCAAAGAAGGGCTCGGTGATACAAAGAAGATAGTCGATCTGACGCCACTCTTGCTCGCTGAGTAGCATCTCCTCACAATCATACTCTGTACAGAATAAAGAGAAGATAGCACGTAGCCTCTTTGCCCGGCGAAGCATGAGGAACGTAGAATTCCATCGTGTCTTTACATCTTGGATTGGAACGATCTTGATATTAGTTGTCTGAAGATTGTAAAAGGTCTCTCTGCGCTGGGGACTTGCATTGACGTAAATCGCAAGATAACGGACTTTGTTCAGTGTGGAGGAGATCTGACTTTGCTTCGCATTTTCTTGGGCTAGCCTTGACTGCTTCTCTGTCCACCTTGTCTCGGCTGATTCATTTAATGGAACTGCCTTGATCCGAGCAAGAAGCTGATTGAGGCTGAGCTGGATAACGTGGGCAAGACATGGTATTCGGGTGATAATAGTATCATCTGACAAAGCCTGTTGGAGAGCAGTAGCTAATGTCTTGTTGTTTGATGCATTATCTGTTGTCAACCCGAATACTTTATCTTCAATGTTGTGCTCCACTAGGGTTTCTATAAGAACACTACTCAGGTAAGAGCCGGTATGTGTACCATGAAGCGGCTTAAACCCAAGTAGTACCTCACGATATACCCAATCACTGTCAATGAAATAGCCAGTAATAGCCATAAATGCCTGCGAGAATGGAGATGTCCAGCAGTCAAGCGCAATGGATATCTTTGAGCCAGAAGGCAGCGTACGAAGGATACGCTGCTGCCGGTCTTTGACTAGACTGCCCAATCGGCGACGGATGGTATCGGCAGATGGGATCACTGGAGGGGATGGGGCGGAACGAGCTTTATTGATGATGCGTTTGAATGATGGATGCTCGATCAGATGGAATGGGAGCCGGTTGAGAGTAAGAAATTGGAGGAGATCCTCCTCCCAATCTTCTTGTAAGAAGGGTATGCTTGCTGAAACTTCTCCCTAGAATAATAATAAATTAGTATAGTTACTTGATTTTATGATAGAAAATATACCTCTCGTTGTAGGAAGTTTGTAATCTCCGCTTTCTTCCCCTTTTCCGACCGTAAACAACCAGCCGTTTTCCGATGTTTCTGGATGGTTGATGTGCCATGATACTGCGCTTTGCCTGTGCTGTTCGGGCTTAGTGTATAAGGATGCTCTAGGATCTTCCCACAGCGCTTGCACATAACCTTTGGTGCGCCATCAATACCCTGAGCTACCTGATGGTAGCTATTCCAGATCTCTGTATGGCGGTTCGAATCCCATTTAAGCTTGCTTTTCCTCCCGTAGTCAGTCTCTAACCACCAGTCCACAAAATCGTTATGTGACATTGTATCGTATAGAATAAACCCTTTCCTACGGTCGGGTCCAACGCGTTTCAATAAAGGGGGGATTGGGAGGGGATCATCTGGTCTTCGGAAGTTTGAGTCGATTGTGTGTTGACTTGCGGATGGTGTGACTTGTCCAGTTGAAATATATGAGAGATCGTCAAGATCACCACCATAGAGCGACGATGCAAAGTCGGAAAGTTGGCTTTGAGACATAACATGAGAATGACATATAATATATACAAATGGATGTAAGGGGAGAAATTCTTTAACGTACAAAGGTAGAAATGCACTAAAGTTGTAGAAGTGTCTAGGAATATTGATATATCAAATATAGTAAATCATCCTACTCTTGTTGATTGGTCTATTATACTAAAATTATATGGGTCTAAAGAAATACCCCTGAGATAACCCAGTCAAGACCCAGTCAAGACCCAGTCATAACCCATTTAACCCAGTAAGAACCCAGTAAGAACCCATTTAACCCAGTAAGAACCCAGTAAACCCAGTAAAACCCCAGTCAAACCCCAATTCCCACCCCAGTTCCATTAATCCTTCTCAAAATATTTCTTCCTACCCTCCCTTCAAGTCGCATATACCAAGTAGATTAAGAGGTAGTAAGTAGTTTTGAATATAAAAGTTTACTAGATATCTATCCATAGTTATATAAGCTCTAGAATTAAACAGAAGAAGAGAAATAAATGAATTCAAAAATTATTTTACTCTGTAGATGAAAATATATATTATGTTGATGTGTGTTGAATATATATATCTGCAACTTGGGGTATACTTTGTATTTTAAATGGAATGCAATCCTACGCCTGAGAAAACCAGCAGCCAACACATACCACCTTTCCATATGAAATAAAGCATTTGAAGAAGTAATTAATCTTGAACCAGATATATTACTTTGGAGAACGAGGTTATTTCTTAAAATTTCCTTTGCCTTGTTGGTAGAGAGTGTAGCATTTCGATGTAGAAACCATAACAGGGGAAAATGACAGTATGTTATTTAAATATTTATGCCATAATTTATGCGGAAACTGGGTCGAACTGGGGCTATACTGGGTTTTCTGGGGCCCCAGTCACTGGGTCTGGGTTGGGTCTGGGTTATGAGGTTTCGACCCAGACCCAGACTGGGTTGGGTTCTGGGTCGAGACCTTCGACCCAAACTGGGTCGTGCGGAAGTCTAAGCGGAAGGGAGTGCGCCTAGGCATAACCTTTACACCGCGCTCCTCGAGAACCTTAGGATATAACTACATATACGATATTATCTAGACTTCCGCAAAGCTCGAAAAGCCCGAAACCCGACCCGACTCGACCCTCAAAAGGGTCGGGTTTCGAGCTTTGCGGAAGTCTAGACCCGATTTAGTTCGCTATTACATATATGCTGCTATACGGGGGTTACGTCCCGGAGCCCGCTCCCAACGACAAATGGTGGTAAATTCCCAGTATACACCACCCTATAAGTAGGACTCAATCTCTCGAGGTCCTACCACCTAAAAAGTAAGGCTATAAATAGGCCTTTGGTTCGGTGCTGCAGCACTAAGGCTTAGTAGCACTAGACACTTAGTTCGGTGCTATAGTGCTATAGCGGGAGTACTAACCGTGCCAAGCGCCCAACCACCCATCCTGGGTAGTTGGTGCGCCCCACCAAACGCAAAATTTTCAATTTCTTGTCACGGTGTGAACCGTAATGCTTAGTAAAAGGAAGATCACGGCACGTGATCTCCGACCTGTTTATCTTGAACTTCAGTTCTAGATCCTGTTGTAGCTCTTCGAGCTACGTCTTGTATATTAGCCTGCCCCTGCCTGTGCCTGTACCTGTCAATGAGAATCTGATCTGTTACGACCTGTCCCTGCCAGTCATCTCCTATCATACCGTCCTGCCAGCCCGCACCCTGACACTACGTAGCTCCCACCCCTAGGAGTTGACTGTCTGAAAATGTCTGAACCGCCCCGAAAGCCCCCGAACTGAACTCTGGTAGACCCGGTCCTGAGCAGACCGCTACCACCCCGCCTGTGAACGGAGTCACTACAACCACTCCACCTGAACTGCCAGATCTGCCAGAAGAACCGCCTGCTACCACTGAAGAACCGCCTGCTACCACTGAAGAACCGCCTGCTACCACTGAAGAACCGCCTGCTACCGCTGAAGAACCGCCTGCTACCGCTGAAGAACCGCCTGCTACCACTGAAGAACCGCCTGCTACCGCTGAAGAACCGCCTGCTACCGCTGAAGAACTGCCTGCTACCACCGAAGAACCGCCTGCTACCGCTGAAGAACCGCCTGCTACCGCTGAAGAACCGCCTGCTACCACTGAAGAACCGCCTGCTACCACTGAAGAACCGCCTGCTACCGCTGAAGAACCGCCTGCTACCGCTGAAGAACCGCCTGCTACCACTGAAGAACCGCCTGCTACCACTGAAGAACCGCCTGCTACCACTGAAGAACCGCCTGCTACCGCTGAAGAACCGCCTGCTACCGCTGAAGAACCGCCTGCTACCACTGAAGAACCGCCTGCTACCGCTGAAGAACCGCCTGCTACCGCTGAAGAACTGCCTGCTACCACCGAAGAACCGCCTGCTACCGCTGAAGAACCGCCTGCTACCGCTGAAGAACCGCCTGCTACCACTGAAGAACCGCCTGCTACCACTGAAGAACCGCCTGCTACCGCTGAAGAACCGCCTGCTACCGCTGAAGAACCGCCTGCTACCGCTGAAGAACCGCCTGCTACCGCTGAAGAACTGCCTGCTACCACCGAAGAACCGCCTGCTACCGCTGAAGAACCGCCTGCTACCGCTGAAGAACCGCCTGCTACCACTGAAGAACCGCCTGCTACCACTGAAGAACCGCCTGCTACCGCTGAAGAACCGCCTGCTACCGCTGAAGAACCGCCTGCTACCACCGAAGAACCGCCTGCTACCGCTGAAGAACCGCCTGCTACCGCTGAAGAACCGCCTATTATCACTGTTCCGCCTGACACTGCCGATCCGCCCATCACCGCTGCTCCTGAAAGAAGAGTCCGATTCATCGAGAACAACCTGCCCGAACAGTACAATCTATCCTGGAAGCGTTAGACAAAAACGCTAGCAGTCACCCTGCGACCCGAGACGCGGAAAAGTTCGCTACACGAATGCAAGAACTGACTGAGCACGTCCGCGCCGAGATACTGTCCGCACAAGCCCGATACGAAGAACAAACGAACCGTCACCGCGCCCCTGCCCGTTGATACCGTCCTGGACAACTGGTCTGGCTGAACGACAGGAACATCCGAACCCTCCGCCCGCAGAAGAAACTGGACTGGAAGAACCTAGGCCCCTTTAAGGTCCTAGAAGCTATAAGCGCACACGCTTACAAGCTCGAACTGCCTGCTAGTATGAAGATCCACCCTGTGTTTAACGTCAGCCTGCTACAGCCTGCCGCCACGAACCCGGTAAATGGACAAGTTGCTGAACCCGCACCGCCTGTCGAAGTCGAAGGACTGGAAGAATGGGAAGTTGAAGACATCTTAGATTCCCGCTGGGAACGACGAGGCCGAGGAGGCCCGCGTCTGAAGTACACCGTCAAATGGATTGGTTACGACGAACCCACTGAAGAGCCTGTTGAATACCTGGACCACGCCCGCGAAATCATACGGAACTTCCACCGAAGATACCCGCACAAGCCTCGCCTCGACGGAGCTCGGCTCTAAGGGAGGGGGTACTGTCACGGTGTGAACCGTGATGCTTAGTAAAAGGAAGATCACGACACGTGATCTCCGACCTGTTTATCTTGAACTTCAGTTCTAGATCCTGTTGTAGCTCTTCGAGCTACGTCTTGTATATTAGCCTGCCCCTGCCTGTACCTGCCTGTCAATGTGAATCTGATCTGTTACGACCTGTCCCTGCCAGTCATCTCCTATCATACCGTCCTGCCAGCCCGCACCCTGACACTATCGACCCCGTTTAGGCTAAGAAACTAGGATATATATACCTACTCTCCGCTAGCTAGGAGTCTTTTTCGATAGGAGGCTAACGTAGAGAAGCTATATACTTACCTAAGCGGGTAAGGCCCGCGCTATCGCCTAATGTATCCGCAATCTAGCCTGTATAACCTATAGCCCGCCCGCGAGCTTACTTCGTAAAGCGGTTATTACCTATATTATCCCCTCTGTAACTTTCGGAACTAAGGCCTAGTATAGCGGCCGGAATAGGCCTATAAAATAGGCTAGTAAGGGCACCGTTAGCGCCTATTTCGGCTAGTATATTAACATCATCGAGTCGACCCTAGCACTCGCTATCCGCGGCGTCCTCCCTATATAGCGCAGCACACTAACTACCTCACTCTTTAGGGACGTGGGTGTCACGGTGCGAACCGTGATGCTTAGTTGGAGGAAGATCACGGCACGTGATCTCCGACCTGTTTATCTGAACTTCAGTTCTAGATCCTGTTGTAGCTCTTCGAGCTACGTCTTGTATAATAGCCTGCCCCTGCCTGTACCTGTCAATGGGAATCTGATCTGTTACGACCTGTTCCTACCAGTCATCTCCTATCATACTGTCCTGCCAGCCCGCACCCTGACAAAGGAGCTTAGTGTTTACATAGTAGCGTAGCCTATATTTTCACCGGATTTAAATCCTATAAAAGCTATATAGAATTAGATCAAGGATTAGATAGAGGAGAAGTATAGAGATTTGTATATAACGCCTACTACACTCAGAGGGGTTATTCGTGAAGGATACTATACCGGAGGATTTCTTAAATAGGCTAATTAAGAGTATACCTACTTAGTGCTAAGCGGTTATTGATACTTGGGGGGCTTGCTACTAAATACTTAGTGTAATGTATAGTAGTAGTAGTATTGTACAAAAGAAATTGTTGTATATTGTATGTGAGAGAAATGGAGAGTTAAAAGGTTAAGAACCCTGTTTTTCAAAAGAATAATGCAGTATCAAATTGTAAAATACCGTGTTAAATACCATGCTAATTTATACGCTAGTGCCGCCACTGTGGAGGTGGTGAATCTTTATAGGGTAGACTGTTGTATATGAGATTGTGAATCTCCATGATTTGGGCGAACTGACGCTCCTAGACTGATTAGCCTAGACAGTATCGAATTAGAGCCCGAGAGGTCCCGAAATATGGACATTTAGTGCAGAAAGAACAACTGTGGATATGATATCGATGGAGTAATAACACGGCCAATAATTTTCGCCAGTCTTGAAACCACCTAAGTTTTGAAGCATTTGGTCTGACGATTTTTCTCTTTTATCGGGATTTGATATGCAGACGCGTGGATTCGTACGACTTCCCGCCACGTTCCCAATTGGTAGTTTCTCGGGGCCACGCTAGTACATCCAGATGCCTATGGAGTACACCTGCCTGACTTCTGTAGTTAGTACGTCGTAAAATCTAGTTGTATTTATGCTGCCCCACTGTGTATTACAACAAGAGGGTCAAAAATGATATTTTTAAGTTTAACGGCGCGCAGAGCCATTGCCAAGTTCTCCACCGTCTCATAACAACGGATAAACCCTATTTTCCAAGGTTGCCTTTCTACAAGACTGAAACTTCGCGATTTCACAGAGAGACTAATGATTGTAGAAAACATTTCCTCCAATGACATCGGTCTTTGTCAAAGCCTGTTTAATCTTCTTATTCAACATATTCTCAATATTTCACTTCACGTAAACACAAGACGACATGCGATGGTAACAAGAAAATAACGTAGATGTTAGTTCCCGTGAAGCTTTATGTACTTCTTTTTTATGCACGCCATGCATCCATGAATACGCAATGTCAAGTTTGTATTGGGGTGGGGATATGTATCAGCTAGAGTTCACTAACACTGATTGGGTGTTTTGGAACCTAAAGGCTATACTCCCTCACTAACTTATCCGCACAGATTGCGCCAGTGACATACGCAGCGGCCTGAACATGCGCATTCACTAACACCGGCACAACCGACATATCTGCCACGCGTAGATTCTCAATACCTAGCACCCTGAAATCCGGATCCACGACTGCGTCTGCATCGTTCTTTGTGCCCATCTTCACAGTTCCCGTCATGTGCCAACTTGACGTGATATTCTGCCGCCAATATTCTAGAAGGTCCTCATCTGACTCTCCTTTAGGCATTGCCAACTCCGCCACGTTATCTTTGGTGTAGGATTCGTGCTTTGCGACGCGGAAGGAGTCGCGCAAGGCCTCGATCGCCAGTCGACGGTCGAACGGGTGAGCCAGGAACTTGGGGTTGAAGGAGAGCGGAAAGTCAGGGTCTGAAGATTGCAGTGTGACTTCTCCACGAGTCTGCGCGTTGTATAAGAAGACGAGAAGACAGGAGTAGTTCAACGCCTTGTTTGGGAAATCCGGGATGACCCAGTGAGCGGGGAAATGGGTGAGGATCTCGTAGTGTGGCACGGTTTCTTGAAGAAGATACTTCTGTTCATCTGCAGGAAGTGACTTGAATTCTGGCGTGGAAACAAGCTGCTCGGTCAGCTTGAACCAGCCGATGCCCAACTCGCAAGCAAACTTCGCCCAAGGGCCTGTCCCGTCTTCATCCCATTGCTTTTGCGCAGCCTCCATGGCGGCTTTGTCGCCATAAAAGGCATTTCTGTCCGTGCTGGTTGCTGTGCGAGTGTTCACCATCGGCACGAAGCAATGATCACGAAGACCCTGGCCGATGGCAGGTGCATCGTGGACGACAGGGATTCCATATTTCTGGAGTTGGGCAGCGGGGCCTATGCCTGAGTGCATCAGGATTCGGGGGTCGTTTAGCGAGCCGGCGGATAGAAGGACTTCCTTTGAGGCGTAGTCTGTTTGCAACTATTAGTACCTAGTCATCTCGCCGAATGGGGGTAAATCGCATATTCACATTTGTTCCCGTTTGACTCAACACCCACAGCCTTTTTCCCCTCCAGCAGGACACGCTGTACAGGGGCCCCAGTAATGATAGTCAAATTATCGAGTTTCTCTTTGACCAGATCTCCTGCTGTCGAGCGCCATCCCTTGTGCGCCGAGTTAATCAGCACCGACATACCAATCGGATTTCCTGAATTATGATCTGGGTTCAACGGGAACCCAGCCTGCTCGAAAACACTCAAGAGGTCTGTCAAATCCCGCTCCCACTCCCGCGCAAAGCCCACATGCAATGGGCCCTCACTTCCATGGTTCTCCATCTTCGGATCCACATACTTTCTATCTACGCCCTCTGGAATCTCCGCATGGAACGTCTCCAGATCCTTGTACTTTTGCTGAACACTTGCCCACGCAAAAGTCTCATCGCCAACAATTCTCGCCCACTCTTGGTAATCGTCGCGCGCACCGACGCTGTACACGCCGAAATTGATGGAGCTCGAGCCGCCCATGCACCGACCGCGACTGTAGTCGATCTCACGGTTGTTGCAGTCCGCCTGCGGAATCGTCTTGAATCCCCAGTTCATTGACTGGTCATGGAAAGTGAGCCATCGCTGACCGTCAATGCGAAAGTTGCGATCTTCCCTGTTATCACCTGCTTCGAGGAGGAGGATGCGGGGCTTGGAGGTCGAATTAGCGAGGTCGGCGGCGAGGACGCAGCCGGACGGGCCACCTGCAAGACGTGTTAAGGGGGCTCGGGCCAACGCTGTTCGGGTCAACTGGATATCACTCACTCCCAACGACAATAAAATCAAAGGTGGACATAGTGTGAAATGAGCGGGTTAGATGATGCGGATGTCGGTTAGGAATGAAAACACCCAAAATACACACAGCGATAAACAAACTAGTATTTCCAAATTATTGGGCGGGAAGAAGAAGTAAATAAATACGCGATTTTCACCGGAGAACAGCGGAGATACCAATAGGGGGACCCTATTCCCAAAGTGGTAATTCGAGGAATTCTTGAAGCTCTACTCCGTATAACATGATGAACAGGCTGCTGCAAGAATTGGACCAATGAAATGCTGGCTTGTAAAATATCCCCACAATACCTGTAACGGTCGTGCAGCGATGACCGAAGGTGCCTCCCGTGTCGGGCACACGGATCGTCGGCCCCGTGCCAATTACAGGGGCCGGCCCCTCTTAAGCGGGTGGATCATGTGGGGCCTGACACAAACTTACCCCCCTCGTAGGAATTCTGTCAACGTGGCTCTGCTAAGCCTGAGCTAATTTTCAGTTACGCTCTGTAATGAAATTACCACAAAATACTTTATCCTTCATAGATCAATCTGTTCTCCATAGTTGAATCAAGGAGAGGTCTTTTAGACCAGTAAAGATTCACTCACGAAAAATTCTCGAACTAACTACACGCCATATGTCTTCATAATTAGGCCTTCGTACCTAATAGATCCTTCTAGTTGGTTGTTCAAAACCAGTTTCATACTAGCGTCAACTGACCGGCCGGAATTATGAAGACATTTTTCTTACGGACGGGGGTACATGGATGATCTTCCAGGGGTTGACTATTTGCGCTATGTAGTTAGCTTGACAAGCTAGTTGGTTAGATAACCTGTACTCCGTACGGAGTACGGAGTACCTGTAACTCTTTACGTGCTGATGATTTCCTGCGGACCGTTCTGGCTGGAGCCCTTCTTTTTAATTCTCTCCAACTCCCGCTTTCATCTTCCGTTGTTTTGTCCTCTGCTTTGCCGAGCACTCGAAATAATGGCCAGTAAAGCCGAGGCATGGATTCTGATGTCCCTTGCTCTGCTCACGATTTTAGTGCGTATCGGAGTGCGATGGAAGCTTGTGGGGCCGGCCAATTTCCAACTTGACGATTATCTCATGCCAGCGGCGGGAGTAAGCTGCCTGTCCTGTAAACACCATTGAAAGAAGTCACAATTAACATAGTGTGCTTCCACAGATTGTCTTCATATTTGAAACAATAGCGGCGTACCTTGTCAGTTCCAGATTTCATGACCTGACTAATGCCTACATGACGCCTGAGCAGCGAGCAGCGGTCGACCCGCATTCGACTGAGTGGTCCTATCGTGTTTCCGGATCCAAGCTCCAGATCATTGGATGGTCACTATACGTGGATATTCTCTGGCTAGTCAAAATTAGCTTAGCAGTCTTCTACTCTCGATTGACGTGCGGTCCACACATCAACTGGGATACGATGAACCAAGGCACTGACTATCTTACAGGACTGGCCTCCAAAACCTCCCCGCGCGAGTTCGGTTGTCATACGTCATTTTGGGTGTGACATACGTCGTAACAACATTGGTCCTCTTGCTCTCATGCCAACCCTTCCATGCCTTTTGGCAGATTAACCCAGACCCCGGCAGTAAGTTCTACCGCCATTAATTATACTGAGCGTCTTATCTTAATTTGTTTGCATAGATCACTGTCAGCCATCCAACTCACGGGTTTATGTTCTCGTTGTCGTGGTGTGCAACGTTCTCACAGACGCCTACCTTCTCTCAATCCCTCTTCCCCTTCTCTGGACTGTTAACCTCAACCTGAAACGAAAGCTCCCCCTTATGTTTCTCTTCTCCGGTGCCGTATTTGTTATGATGGCAGGTGTCATTCGGTCTGCTACAATTATGAAGGTACGTCCCATGCAAGCAGAAACACACGCCAATGATTTGTCATAGATCTGACTCGTATACTATAGTCTAACCCCGATGGGGCTGAATCCGGCTCGAGATGGGCTTGCCGTGAGACTTTTGTCTCAATAGTTGTTTCCAACTTACCGATCATTCAACCTCTTATCCGCAAGATCTTCAAGAAGATTGGTCTCTCAACTGTTTTCAGTTCCTCGGAGAAGACAACAGGAAACCCATACCAGCTCTCCAGCCGAGGCATGAAGACCTTGACAAATCGCGGCGAAGGCGACAACAAGAGAAGCAAGACGAACGCTGCTGCGCCGACGCATATGCAAGCTTCCGCATGGGGTAGCGATGAGCACATTCTCGGTCATTCTGAGCCGTCCTCCAACAATATTACTGTTATCTCGGAGACTATCGTGCGCAGTGAGCCATGGATAATCGAGGATGGTTCCGGTACGATTGATTCAACGACACCCCCAAAGGATTGGAGGAGTCCGTTGTCTCATCAATGAGAGCCACAGATATATCATGAGATGTACTTTTATCATTAGATGTGTTAGACCCTTAATGACTATAGGGCTATATGGACCACGGTTAGCATAATTATTAATAGGATAGATTCTTCCGATCATGGGATGGCACATGAAAACATTGGCATCAACGGCGTTTCCCCTTTGTTTCTCCCGTTTATTTCTGTAAAATTAGACAAGTATTGCAAAAAAATACACTTCGATGTTCGGGGATTAGACCAAGTCTTTATATAATATATTTTTCACGGCGCTAAGATATGGAAATAGACACTATTTTTGTTTAAACAGATTTAGCTTGAGACAAGAGACATGTTTTGTCCCCAATCTTCTATCACTGATCCACAAAATCCACCGCATGCGTCTTGTACAAAGTACTAGAATCCAGGATCTCTCCAGTAGAAGACCTCACGAAATCAACCCGCAAGTGCTGCTCATCCAAAAAGCTAAGCGTGCTGTAGCTATAGTCATCGGCATACGCAAACTCCGTATAGGTAGGCTGGCTGCCAATAGAGCTCAACCCCTCAATATTACCCGGACCGCCAGCAATAATATACATGGGCGCCTTAGGGTTCTCCATGCCGTTGGGATCGGCGGTGCCATTAACAACAGGTGCAAACCGCTGCGAGTTGTGCACATGGCCAAAAACACCGACATCAACGCCGTACTGGTAAAACAGACCCTCAAACGCCTCTTGGCAGGGACCGCAGATGCTCGACGATCCTCCAGTTGAGTACCACGGTCTGTGCCCGGCAACAATTAGCCAAGGGGTAACACTTCGATCGACGGAAGCGAGGTCAGCCTTGAGGAAGTCGAGCTGCTGATTTGGAGCACCAAATGGCCCCCCGTTCAGCTTAGCGGAGCCATCTTTTCCGCTTGGTGCATTAGGGAAATCTGTTTCGGTGTCGATCATGACGACATGGGCCATGCCGTACTCGAAAGAATACCAAAAGGGTGGGTTTGAGAGGTTGCGGGCTGTGCGAGCCAGGGTTTGGGCTGCTGTGTTGGATGACGAAGAAACAAAAGACTGCGGCATGAGATTCTCGTAACGGTGCATAAATTCAGTGAAGTTATTTTGGCCTTTAGGGCAAAGGTCGTTCAAGTATGGAATCTCTGAACAGTCTGCTTCGTGATTTCCGGGGCTGGCCATGTAGAGCTTGCGGCCTGCGATTGGTGCGAGCTGGTCGTAGAATTGTTCGATAATGGCCTCGTAGGCTTCTTTGCCATCCAGCAAGTTTGCGAACTTGAGATACCAGTCGTCGGCGTAAGCGAAGTCTCCTGGGTGGATGACGAGCTCGTAATCGTTGATCGTTTCCGCGAGGCGACCAATTGTGGCGTGGTTTAGTTCTGGCTCCACAACTGGGATGGTGTCCTTTTTTGTGCTTTGAGATGTGAAGCCATTTTTGCCGTAGACACCAAGATCAATGACCACGTCCATGCTGAACGCAGTTTTATCGCCGGGTGTGCGAGGGCTGAGGAAATGGCCCACTGTCGAGTTTGTGGACTCGATCTTATAGTAGTAGGTTGTCCCGGGGGTCAGGCCTGTTAGGATGGCGACATTCGACCACGTCCGGGAGGGGTCGTAGGTGGTCGACGAAGATGAGCAAGCTTTGGTGTTCAGGTTGCTTTCTGACAAGCCATAGCTCACGCAACTTTGTTCCAGCTGTCCATAGGTATTCCAACCAACCGACACAGCTAGAGGAGATCAAGTCAGCCCTCATTCAAAACTCACTATGTTTAGCAGCTTTCTCACCATTAGGTCCATAGACTGCCAATCGCTGCTGGAATGGTGTAGTCAAATCCGTCGGAATCTGAGGATATGTGACACCAGCAATGACGCAACTAGCCACGAAGGGCAACAATTTGAGGAACGAAATTCCACCCATGACCATCTAATGTTGTTTTTTACAGATTTCCGAAATCCCAGGTCTCACAAGCACTTGGTGCTTCGGCTCTATATACAATTCCATGTCTCGGAGCAGGTGCCATAAGCATAACCTATTGCGCATCATGCAATGCAATCAAAGCCAATCATGCCCGACATGCAAGGCACGTCGCTCATTCTGCAGATCGTTTTTATGCGTTGTCACCTTGGCTTACGACTCATGTTTGACATACGGATCCACTACAGTGGTTTAGGATTAGTGAAGATAGAATAGAAAGCGAAAATTCGGAGATGGGTCAACTTTCGGCGACGGGATGGTTAGACTTCGGAGGTAATTTACTGGCCGACCCAGTTTGGCGTGCACGTGTAACAACATGATGGATCGGTTGGTTTTCTGGAGGATATCGTCAACTTAGTTGATTTTCGCATGTGGTTGTAAATATCCGAAGAAAGGCATATGTTTTCGACTTCAAAAGTGATGCCCATGGTGTCAACTGTGTTGCAAAAAGCAAGCCGGAAGAAGAGGAAAGATGATTGAATTTGTGATCTTTGGTACTTATGACACTGAGTACCGACCGGATTTGGGCCGAAAAAGATGCTAGACTGGTTTTTTAGCCTGCGTACTTGCCTCGCGTAGCTGCTCAATATTGCTACACCCTTGCCACACCTCTGCTTTGCAACTCCATTCCCGAGGAACTTGCTGGGATGCAAAAAATGGCGGATGCCAACTCTATTCCCGACTGTACATATCCCTGCCTGTGAGGATCGATAGATTCAGGGGGTGGCAATTACAGGCTAAGATATAGTCTAGGCTGATTCCTAGGTTCATCGGTCTGTATGTGAAATACACCAAGAAAGAGAGAGAGAGAGAGAGAGAGAGAGAGAGAAGTAAGACTCCGAAAAACAAACACGTGCAGCCATATTTTGGCCCGACCTATCAGGCAGCAATGTTCAAAAAATCACGTGACCGTACGGCAAGCCTTTGTAGACTTGCGGACGGCAAACTACAAAAGCAAGGTCTGATCTCAGATTAGGATGCCCCAAGAATCTCAATACAATGGATCCTCGAGAGTCAAATGCATCAGAAGAAAGAAAGGCGTCTAAAGCAGGCCATGTAGTCATGCTGATAATTCGGTGTCGGGGCTTGCGTTCCCTTAGCAACTGAAGAAGCAAGTCGCATAAATCAAAGGAAGCTGATACCATTTCTGCCTCCACCCTTCTTGCTAGATTTTGTCTTCACCAAACAGAATGATAAGTTGATATTTTCGGATGCAACAGGAGATGGAACTTACCGCAACCAAACATCTGCCTTCCACGGGGATCAATCACATGCATCTCATCATTCATCACATCCTGCATCCCAGCTATCAGGGCCAGTGGCAAGCGAACAGTCTACAACCGATTTCAAATATTGCCTTGATAAACCGATATGGCATAGAAGTGCTTTAGCGACTAAACCTGAAAACGGACATCACCACACGATATTGTATCATCTAGTATTTTTATCACATTTGAACAAGTGTGTATAGTTGATTTTAAAGGTGATCCAAAAATCCGAAAGATTAGGTGAGTCCTCGCCAAGAAACCCGGGGGGTTTGAGTTTCTTGGCGAACGGTGGGCCCCGGATCCAGAGACGACTGTGATTTTCTAAGCGACCTTGAAAAGACCATAGGGATGACAACGTCCTGTGATCTGGGTTCTCTAGTGACATTACTGGAGCCTTTTGACTTTATGAAGGGCGCTGCAGATGGGTCTTTTTGATTCAATCGATGCCAATCCATGTGACTGCTGACAGCACCCAAAAGAATCAGTTGATATGCCGATCTTTACTACCAATTGCTGAAAACTTTCATGCTGGAAATTTGTGGCTGAAAGAAGGGGGTTGCTCGGCAATGATTCCCGGTCATGCTCGGCAGTCACCGCCACCTGGGGAATTCCCCGGCCCCCGCGTTCCTTTTTCCGACGCAATTTCCTCCACAGATGTATATCTGCACCCGATTCCAGAACCTCCAGAATTTCTGACCGCAGAAGCACGGAATCAAAATCTTTGTATCACATACCCCAAAGCGGTTCAAGGCCAGGTGCGCACGTTTCCAGCCTCTACACGCTACAGATGTTGTTGTCGAAAACATGCCCCTGTTCCGGTATCTTTCAGATTTCCTAGCGGGGCACACAGCTATAAATTATATATCCAATTACCGGATAGAACTAGGAATGAGTTCAAGCCAGGAATGACATCGTCAGCTTTCGTCTTGTAGCCCTTTGGGGGATCAATACTCGGAGATTATCCGATGTCGCGACGGCTGGAAAAACGGCGACCTTTTTTTTTTAGCTATTCCAGTCTCATTATGAGGATTTTTTGCTAGGACCAGGACAAGCACAGGCACAGGGGAAATTATCAAACCTGTAAGATGTCGAATCATTCGATGTTCCACACAGAGATAGTTCTTCGTGTACACAGTCAAGCAGAGCCGCCCCAGCGACTTGACCCCAGACCTTGTGCCAATCCCAAATCTCCGCAAAACAATTTTCCACCAATGGCGACGAGTTCCTAATTCTTACTGACAATTTCGGGCCTTTCAAGCAAGGCCCTTACATTGTGTTGCTCATCTTAAATATAATTACCGGTCATTCTAGAATACCCCTTCGACCAACTACACCAAACAATACGGGAATTGAATGAGAAACTTGGCACTTCGGTATGGCCATCAAGAATGAAAACTTCCCCGAGGTCCTGGTGCCGCAGAGTGAACTTGACGTCCAGCACATAGAGGAGAACCTCAAGGTGTCGGTGGCAGACAAAATAAACCAAGGAGAAGATGGTGAACTTTATCTTGAAGCAATTCGGAGGTATCCTAATGACGACGCCATTGAAAAAGAGGCAGAGAGGAAATTGAAACGCAAACTTGACATGCGTCTCATTCCACTTCTTGGCATATGCTACTTCTTCTATGTATGTTGCTCGTTTCAGGCTCGCCTTGTTGATGTCACAGCTAACATCGTCCGTCTCCAACAGTATGTCGATAAAACAACACTTTCCTACGCAGCAATCTTTGGTATCAAAGATGACCTCAATCTATCCGGTTCAGAATACTCGTGGTTGTCAAGCATTTTCTATTTTGGATGGTTAATTTGGGCAATCCCATCCAACCTCCTTCTGCAGCGGAGTCGGATGGCTTGGTATCTTGCCTTCAATATCTTCATGTGGGGTGTGGTTCTCATGTGTGAGGCTGCATCGAAGAGCTTCGGCGCACTTGCGACACTCCGAATCATTTCCGGTGCGTTTGAGGCGATTGCTGACCCAGCGTTCATGCTCGTCGTCTCTACTTACTATACCCGTGCCGAGCAGCCTTGGCGTATCTCGGCATACTATCTGTGGAACGGCATCGGTACTGCAGGCGGTGGTCTTATTGGTATGTTTCGTTAATTGTTGTACAAAATTGAGTAGCAAGCGCTTATTTTTATGCCGAGGTTATGGAATCGGCAATATCAAAGGTGGCCTTCAATCCTGGCGCTACGAGTTCCTTATAATCGGTGCTTTTTGTGCTGCCTGGGGAATATCATTGGGTCTACTGTTGCCTAACTCGCCAGCAACACTTTGGGGTTTCAATCATGATGAGAAGCTCATGATGATTGCGCGACTGCGATCCAATCAGACAGGTATTGAGGGACGGAAAGTTAATTGGCGTCAGGTGAAAGAGGCGTACCTCGATTATAAGACTTGGCTATTCACCATCTTAGGCTTTCTTGCCAACATTCCAAATGGCGGAATCTCCAACTTCTCTACTTTGGTCATCCAAGGCCTTGGGTTCGACACACTCAATACTGCACTTCTTGGTATTCCCCAAGGAGTTATTGTGGTCGTTTGGATTTTCCTTGGAGGATACGCCAACCAGTACATGCCGAAGAATAGCCGTACCCTAGTCTGTGCGCTATTTATGGTCCCGACCATTGCGGGCGCACTCGGCTTCTTGCTTGCTCCCGATAATGCATACGTCGGCCGGCTGATCTGCTTGTAAGTCTTTCAACTAATGTTTGTGATTAAAGAGCAGTCCCTCATTTATCTCACAATTTTTTTTAGCTATCTCACTGGGTCCTATCAAGCCTCATTTGTGATAACCCTTTCCCTTGTCACCTCCAACACTGGTGGTCAGTCCAAAAAAATGATCGTATCGGGCATGATCTGGCTTGGAGCATGCATCGGTAACATTGCTAGTCCCTTCTTTTACCAATCCGAGCAAGCGCCGGCATACCCCCTAGGGATTGGATCTCTGCTTGTTGCAAACTGCCTTGAACTTATGCTTTTCTTTATACTCCGCTACGCCTTTATATGGGAAAACCGACGAAAGGAGAAGATCCGCCAGGAATTGCGGGAGAGGGGGAGCGAGGATGAACTTATGGCCGATTCCACGGCCTTTGCAGATCTGACTGATAAACAAAACCCAAATTTTGTGTACGTTTATTGAAGGAAAATTTGTCACGATACGACTCTGCGATTGAATGCGAAGGGGCAGAGCGGCCAAAAGGTCAATGCCTGATTTTTCAGGGTGGATGTCTGACATTGCCTTATTTTAGACTGGCAGAAATTGAAATACATGAATTACTAGGATGGTGGGCTTAATAAGCAAATTATCTAAGTTCAAAAGAATGAAGCTACTCCCACTATGTAAATCCTAGAATCCCCTATTTTCTCGGCGTTGAAGCCTTTCACTTTATATTTATTTCCCTCTCCTCTCTGTTACGGATCTATCTGTCACCAACCAGTAACTAGTGACCCACAAGCCCCCGAACTGAACTCTGGTAGACCCGGTCCTGAGCAGACCGCTACCACCGAAGAACCGCCTGCTACCGCTGAAGAACCGCCTGCTACCACTGAAGAACCGCCTGCTACCACCGAAGAACCGCCTGCTACCGCTGAAGAACCGCCTGCTACCACTGAAGAACCGCCTGCTACCACTGAAGATCCGCCTGCTACCACCGAAGAACCGCCTGCTACCGCTGAAGAACCGCCTGCTACCACTGAAGATCCGCCTGCTACCTGTAAAGTCCCGTCCGAGGAACCTGCCTGCACGACCAACTGGTCTCGAGAAACGAGACATTGCAGCCGTATCGCTAGCTGCGTGTGCTGCGTATGCAAGAAAGAAATACAGCATGTTCGCAATTACAACCGCGGACATCGAGACTGCACTGAACCCCAAGACCGACACTGAACCTGACCCCGTGTCTGCACTGCCTGAAGAGTTTAGAGACTTCGCCGAAGTGTTCTCACCCAAGGAAGCCGAGCGCTTGCCACCCCACCGATCATACGACCACAAGATGGTCTTACAAGAGGACAAACCCTTACCTTTTGGGCCCCTCTATCCCATGTCCCGAAATGAGCTCGAGGTCCTGAAAGACTGGATCGAAGATAAGCTGAGGAAAGGGTTCATTCGGCCCAGCTCCTCGCCCGCTGCCTCGCCTGTTCTGTTCGTGAAGAAACCCGGCGGAGGTCTCCGCTTCTGCGTGGATTACCGTGCACTGAACGCAATCACTGTTAAGGACCGTTACCCGTTGCCGCTGACCAAGGAAACCCTGAATAACCTGAAAGGGATGAAGTTCTTTACGAAGATTGATATCATCTCCGCCTTCAACAATCTGCGAATTGCGAAGGGACAAGAATACCTGACTGCCTTCCGTACGAGATTAGGACTGTTCGAATCATTGGTGATGCCATTTGGTTTAACTGGAGCCCCCGCATCCTTCCAACGATTTATCAACGACACGTTACGAGAGTACCTGGACTGTTTCTGTACTGCTTACCTGGACGATATCCTGATTTACAGCCGCACGCGTGCGGAACACATAGAACATGTACGAAAAGTCCTCCAGCGCCTCCGAGAGGCAGGCCTGTTCGCAAAACTATCGAAATGCGAATTCTGTGTGTCCGAGACGAAGTTCCTTGGTATTATCATCGGTGAAGATGGTATCCGTATGGACCCCGACAAGATCGAAACGATCGTGAACTGGAAAACACCGACCTGTCTGACTGATGTGCAAGCCTTTATTGGTTTCGGCAACTTCTACCGCCGCTTTATCAGAGACTTCTCGAAAGTCATCGCCCCGCTCGTGAGACTCACGAAGAAAGACGTCCGTTTCGAATGGACACCTGTCTGCCAGCTGAGCTTCGAAGCCTTGAAGAAGGCGTTTACATCTGCCCCGGTTCTGAAAGCGTTTGACTGGTCCAAGGAGATAGTCCTGGAAACAGACGCGTCTGATTTTGTCTCTGCCGGTGTACTGTCTCAGTACGATGACGCTGGAATACTGCACCCTATCGCATTTTTCTCGAAAAAACACTCCGCCGCCGAGTGTAACTATGAGATATACGATAAAGAACTGCTAGCCATAATCCGCTGCTTCGAAGAGTGGCGTCCCGAACTGGAGGGCACACCCTCGCCCGTGAAGGTCATAACTGACCACCGCAATCTGGAATATTTCACGACAACGAAACTCCTGAACCGCCGCCAAGCCCGATGGTCTGAATTCCTGTCCCGGTTTAACTTCAAGATCACGTACCGTCCCGGAAAACAAGGTGCAAAGCCCGACGCCCTGACCAGGAGGTCAGAGGATATCCCTAAAGAGGGGGATGAGCGCTTAGCGCATCAGAGCCAGACTGTTCTGAAGAAAGAAAACCTACAGATAAACGTCACAACACGACAGAGAAACGGAGTCACTACAACCACTCCACCTGAACTGCCAGACCTGCCAGAAGAACCGCCTGCTACCGCTGAAGTCCCGCCTACTATCACCGTTCCGCCCGACATTGCCGATCCGCCCATCACCGCTGCTCCTGAAACAAGAGTCCGATTCATCGAGAACAACCTGCCCGAACCACCATCTACGATCAAGGATTTACTGCTGGAAGCCTACAACCAAGATAAAGTAGTACAATCTATCCTGGAAGCGTTAGACAAGAACGCTAGCCGTCACCCTGAGATTACACTTGCCGACTGCGAACGAAGAGGCAACTACCTCTACTACCGGAACCGCTTGTACGTCCCTGACAACGATGAACTGAAAGCTGAAATACTGCGCCTGTGTCATGACAAGCCCACCGTGGGACACCCTGGCCGGTCGAAGACCTATGAACTGCTGTCCCGAGAATACTACTGGCCTAGAGTATACCAGTACGTGAGCGACTGGACCAAGAACTGCCATACCTGCCGCCGTATCACCCCCGCCCGAGAAGTCCGTCAAGGGATCCTGAGACAACTGCCCGTACCTGAGAGAGCCTGGCAAGATATCAGCATGGACTTCATCACGCACCTGCCCCTGAGCTACGGTTACGACGCCATCCTAGTCGTGGTAGACCGTCTGACCAAGATGAAGCACTTCATACACTGCAAGGGAACCTGCAACGCTGAAGAAGTCGCCCGCCTGTACACCGGTCATGTCTGGAAACTGCACGGCCTGCCGAATACCGTTGTATCTGACCGAGGACCCCAGTTCGTGGCCCAATTCTGGAAACACCTGACAAAGCGCCTGCGAATCACCAACCTGCTGTCAACCGCTTATCACCCGGAAACTGATGGCCAGACTGAACGCGCGAACGCCGTACTGGAACAATACCTCCGAGCGTATGTGTCCTACTTACAGGACGACTGGTCTGAATGGCTCCCGCTGGCCGAATTCACTGCAAACTCTCATTACTCCGAGAGCACCCGAGTTTCTCCGTTCTACGCGAACTATGGGTTCCACCCCCGCATCGGGTTCGAACCATCCCAGCCTGCCAGTCACCCTGCGACCCGAGACGCGGAAAAGTTCGCTACACGAATGCAAGAACTGACTGAGTACATCCGCGCCGAGATACTGTCCGCACAAGCCCGATACGAAGAACAAACGAACCGTCACCGCGCCCCTGCCCGCCGATACCGTCCTGGACAACTGGTCTGGCTGAACGCCAGGAATATCCGAACCCTCCGCCCGCAGAAGAAACTGGACTGGAAGAACCTAGGCCCCTTTAAGGTCCTAGAAGCTATAAGTGCACACGCTTACAAGCTCGAACTGCCTGCTAGTATGAAGATCCACCCTGTGTTTAACGTCAGCCTGCTACAGCCTGCCGCCACGAACCCGGTAAATGGACAAGTTACTGAACCCGCACCGCCTGTCGAAGTCGAAGGACTGGAAGAATGGGAAGTTGAAGACATCCTAGATTCCCGCTGGGAACGACGAGGCCGAGGAGGCCCGCGTCTGAAGTACACCGTCAAATGGATTGGTTACGACGAACCCACTGAAGAGCCTGCTGAATACCTGGACCACGCCCGCGAGATCGTACGGAACTTCCACCGAAGATACCCGCACAAGCCTCGCCTCGACGGAGCTCGGCTCTAAGGGAGGGGGTACTGTCACGGTGCGAACCGTGATGCTTAGTTAGAGGAAGATCACGGCACGTGATCTCCGACCTGTTTATCTTGAACTTCAGTTCTAGATCCTGTTGTAGCTCTTCGAGCTACGTCTTGTATATTAGCCTGCCCCTGCCTGTGCCTGTGCCTGTACCTGTCAATGAGAATCTGATCTGTTACGACCTGTCCCTGCCAGTCATCTCCTATCATACCGTCCTGCCAGCCCGCACCCTGACAAGTATTGGTCTGTTCGTTGGTGTTGTCAAGTGATAATATAGTAAGTGAGTCAACAAGGTCGTAAGGTAAACACAAGTAACAATGTATGATTGAAGACGAAGAACTAAACTAAGTACATGAGAGAGTGTCCTTATATATCCTACACCCCGGGGTAGATCGACCCCTCTGAGTATATCCTACCCCGTGCAGGGATATACTCCTCCTGTGATCACGTGATTGCTTGGTTGGCTCTCGGTGGCCCATCTGTGTACCCGGTGGGTCACCACTGATTGGTGACCGGTAGGTCCGTAACACCGACCCGACTCGACCCTCAAAAGGGTCGGGTTTCGGGCTTTTCGAGCTTTGCGGAAGTCTACTCCTCCTCTCCACTACCAATCCTATACCACTCCTATACACTTACCCTAGCCACCGCTTAAAGCTTCTAGTAAGGTAATCCCTACGTTATTAATAATCTAATTACTAAGGCTAGCCTTGTTACTATCGTAACTTAAAGACTAAAGTCTAACCTATTCTATCCCGCTTATCTAGCCGCTAAAGCCTGACTTTTACACATATTAATCATCTTAAAGGTGGGTCTAAATAGCTTTAACTATGGTAGAAGGGAGAATATAGACGATCTTATCTTTATAAGGCTCGAGATTGTGATAATTTCAGGGGTAGGAATAGCTTCAATCTTATGGAATACGGGGTTTACATAGTTTGTAGGAATAGTTTCAATTTTTAGTGATCGGTGTAGAGCGGTGTCTAAAGCGGTCTATAATTCAGGCATCAATCCCAAAAAATCCAGGCATTTGACCATTGGTCGCTTTGCTCCTTCGCACAGTTTGTGCGTTTTGTAGATTATTAGCGGAAACGTGGCAACTGTTGGCCTTGAGTAAAAGGCGAGGAGAAGGAAAAAAGAAAGAAAAAACATACAACAGTGAGGATTCGCTGGTGGTCACCCACCCAACTACTAACTCACCGGCGTGTGGCTTAAGTACGGCTGAGCGGACGGGAAGCCCTGTTTTCCACACCCTGTGGTCGTATGTAATCGATTAAGCTGGGAAAGAAATATAGAATAAAAAATCACAGGCATTACTTGGGATGTAAGCCCTACTAGGTCTTGAGTATTCTCGGGCTGGATAAGTCAGGGCTATAGAAGCTATAGAATTAAGGAGATTGTTTAAAAAAAGTTTTCTAACAAACGTTATGTAAGAAGCTAGAATTCAAATGTAGAGTATCAATTCACCTAGAGATAGCCTAGATTTGGCTTAGAAATAGGAAAGTGGGCAAAATAATAGTTCATTATCGTCATTTATGACTAAAATAAAAATCCCATTTAATTCTAGCGTAACATTGTACGTGCTAAAGAATAGTTGGTATTTTATAGATACGGTAACAAGTCCCTAGGGTGACCACAATTTTAGCTTCTCGCCCTCTTTATCAATCTTGTGTGTTCCACCAACCCTGCAGTTTAATCTATAGTTATTTCCCATTTTAATCGATCACATACGACCACAGGGTGTGGAAAACAGGGCTTCCCGTCCGCTCAGCCGTACTTAAGCCACACGCCGGTGAGTTAGTAGTTGGGTGGGTGACCACCAGCGAATCCTCACTGTTGTATGTTTTTTCTTTCTTTTTTCCTCTTAGATAGAAGGCTGAGAGGATCAATAAGGACAATTTCTTTTTTTTTTCAATTTCCATTTCAATCCTGCGAGATCTTTGTAAATCATATTAGATCGTTAGGGCATCTACAATTTCCGTTCGACAACCTTGGAAAGTCCGATGTCGAATCTTTATTGGTAGGAGCGGAAGAACATCACTAAATACATAAGCAACATAAAAATAAAGCTCGTGACCATCTTTGGACGGCATTCGTTCGGATCGTCACACAATGCCTTAGCTCTCCTACCCCATAACATTAGTAAATGCCAATACCATAACCTGATCAATATATATCAATCCGGGGCTTAAAGGTTACATAAAACTCTTGGCCAATCTTATTTTTGTCATCACTTCGAAGCAATAGAAGCAGTTTCCTAGGAATATACCCGCCAAGCACACACACAAAGTAACACCAAGCAAATGGAGTCCAAGGAAACAGGTAATGTGACACACAAAACACGACAAAATGCAGAATTTACCTTCCTTGGTAGACAACGCTTCTACTTCCGCTAATTACGCTAGCGCTTCGTGAGACCGGACCTAGGGTCAGGCGGAAATTTAGGACAAGGCCGGGCAAGTCTGCCGACTACATTTATTGTTTGCCCTTTTAAAAAAGGAAGATAAATAATTAAAGAGCTAGACAAGCAGAGCCTACACTTAGGTTTAGGAGATTGAACTATAAGAATCTCGGAGCATTACGCGGAGAAGCGCGATAAATTCTATCTACGTGAGCTCTTGTCTCAACTTAATCACCTGCCATGATATAGGAAGTCTTCGAAATTTTTTCCACATAAGCATTAATGTGATATTTAGATCAAAGTACCTAGCTACTAAGGGGTTACTAGTGGGCTCTCTCTGTCAAGCAAAATGTAGCCAAGGTTAATTTAATTCTCAATAAAATTATTATATACTATCTCTTTATCGTACACGTTATATACCCAGTCAGTCCGCATAACAGAGGAAAATTCCTCCGAGGTGAGATAGGTCTCGGTTAATCCAAAGCTGGAAACTAAAATTTCCAGAAGGGATCTTAAATCAACCTAGAAGAGCGGCCTGTATCTTTCGCTAAGAACTAGAGCGTAGCTAGTGTGATAAAAAATCTCGTAAAGTGATAGCTATCGGAGGAAGATCAACAGACTACAACGACAACTAGAGCCGGGAAAATTCACACTAGTGTAACTTGCTTTGATCTAATACAGCGCTTAATTAGAGATATACCCTCATTTGATTGGCTAAGTGGATAGATACCAAAGCCACGAAGCTGGGACAGCGTATCTCCAATGAAAGTAAGGGTTAGGGGCAAAATTGTTTCTACATTTATAGTTGGCTATGATCGGATCTCAGTATCTAACGAGATGGCCCCTCTGCGGGGCTGGGGCTTTAGAGTTTTTCTTCTATTATTCTCATTTATCATCCACACTGATGAGTGGATCGGATGACGGTACAATGGGTTTGAGGTGTCTTAACTCATTTCAGATGACCAGGAAATGAAACGTTTGCAGAAGGTGACGACGCATTCCGTTAATGAAAATCGGCTCGGAGCTCAGTTTTTGCCTCAAAACCAACGATCTTTCCAATTTCATTAAAACCTTAAAGAAAAAAATGTAGATTACATCTAGTTTTCGGTACGTGAAGAAAAGGAGCTATAACTTTTCCATGTCTTTATTGATGTAAGTTGTGAATAATTTTTTTTTTCCAAAAAGAGCAAAGTAGCAAAGTAAGAGAAACAGAAACTTGTTTCAGCTACTTTCGGCTCTCTAGGTATACCCTGAATTCCTGTGATGGATGTTACCTTAGCGAATAAACCTCGAGACCACATACTAGAACATTAAGGGAGTGAAAAACTAAGCTGAGTCTTGGAAAATTGGTAAATAGGCTTAATGGTTGCTGAATAGGGCATTTTGGCAATCCTGCCTTGAGTGCCAACGGCAACTTATAACGGACAGCCATCTGCCTCAATTTTTCCCCCGATTTTCCTCCTCCAACCATCCTATCCATCAGATATCCAACATCCTATCGCCTTCACACGTCAACTTTATCATGACTGTTGCATATCTTGATGGTAAGAGCCCCCTTACATAGCTCGAGGATGGAGGCCGCAATCAACGTAAGACAGTCATTGCTTAAGCCCATTGCACGCATAATCCAGAGCAACCTCGACCCTAGTTTGATACTGAGGGAGTTCAAACTGGCTAGCTTTTGGTAAGAGCACCGCATCTATCTTTACCAGACTTAGCCCTTTCTAAATGAGTTATCCCTTTCTGAACTGAGGATAAAGAAGTCCACTCACCATCATTTATCAAGTATATTTTTATAAGCTATGAAAGCTATCAGCTATAAGCGCTTTGGCTCAGAATTCGGAAATGTTAGGCACGAGCGCCTCCCGACAGACTTAGGCAGCCCGCACTTAATCGACACATCTAGTCGCACAGATCAAACAAGCCATACGACCGAGGTATCAATTCGAAGTGGCTGTAAATATGATGAGATAACGGCCGAGTGGCCGAGTGAAAACTTCAACTCGTTGACGGAGACGGGGTTGGTATCGAGCGAGCCTGGGACATGTTCACGCTCATAATACAAGTTAGCCTATATATTGTAGGCTCCGGGCTTGCAGTAAAGCCTGAGTCGCGTTGCTGCGATGCAGAGAGCTAGTGGCCACAAAGACCACTAGAGACGCTAATCCTAAGTGAGCTTCTGCAAGATGTACATCTGCAGTGTCCGACTAGTAGCGACCCCGACTCCAAATGTAACTGAAATCTCGCGAGAAGTGTGTCTGCAGTAACGTCTGAATGCAATTGTGTCACCGACAGTTAGCTGTTGAAAGGAGCGAATTTTTTGCGGCACCGGTTAGCTCCAAAGAGGAGCAACTTTTCCGGTCTTCCATGAACCCCAGTCTTCATGGAAGACCGGGGTCTCCTGTATTTATGCCAAGATGAAGCACCCCGGAAATGTCGGTATAGATAGTGTTGCTCCCATTAGAAAATATAGAAACAATAGCACTGCCACTTTTTAATAAATCGAGGTATTTAGAAAACCCCAATCTTACTATTAGAAACGATTAGGGTCTAACGTCGATCTATGTACATGATACTAACATTGGAATTAAACACTGACGATCAAGGCTTCGGCGACCAACGTGAGCATACTTCTAGATATTTCCTAGAGCTAAGTTTTGTTCCGACATTCTAATGTATTCTATAGCTATAGGTACCCCGGACAGAATCGGTGGTTTGTAGTGAAAGCCAATGGAAACGCTCCGACCAAATAAACTCCATACTAACGAGACACCCACAAAGGCGTTATTCTCTCCACTCCGCCACAGGCACTAAGAAAGGGAAAGAAGAATAACCTTATATTCGGGAGGCTATATGATGAGTTTGATCACAAGATAATGTTAGAGATAATTTAGGAAGATCGGTTAGAAACCTCCTAATCTAAAGTCACAAAGAAGTGCTTGCGTAAATTAATTGCACTGTTTCTGAGTTAGCCTCAATTTACTTCTGACAATTCAATCATTCCTCTTATTACTCGGTCTCTGCCAGGCGCATCTACATCCTAAATGCCCGATAAATTTAAAATTTGGCAGGACAACTCAGCGTGGGGATCGCGTGACTCGGTTCTTATCCTATCTACTGCGCACCTTGCTACCCGCGATGCAAAACTTACTGTGGTCATTTTCAACTCTTGCTATATGTTCATCATCTGCAAAAAAAAATACCACATACGACCATAGGGTGTGGAAAACAGGGCTTCCCGTCCGCTCAGCCGTACTTAAGCCACACGCCGGTGAGTTAGTAGTTGGGTGGGTGACCACCAGCGAATCCTCACTGTTGTATGTTTTTTCAATTAGTGTAATAATGACACTCCCAACCAAACCAGTCAAATCGGCAGTAGAGCATCTATCGGTTTACAAGATTGAAAGAGCAAAGCTTGGACAAATTGCACCTCAGAATTGGCAGAGTTCGCGCATTTGCCTTATCTGATCCAAGGTTGCAGAGATACAGCCTGTGAAGATAGTTTATCTTGTAGCTACAGGTGGAAGAGAGAGTAGAAGAATGAAAAGAAGAAAGCACCAAATTGAGTAGAACTAGCAAATCCTAGGTACAAGTACCTAGGATAAACCATACTAAAAACGCTTGGTCTGCTAGCAAATAAGCGTATTAGTACTAATAGTACTAATACGCGCAAGACCCTATCAAAGCTAAGTGTCACGGTGCGAACCGTGATGCTTAGTAAGAGGAAGATCACGACACGTGATCTCCGACCTGTTTATCTGAACCTCAGTTCTAGATCCTGTTGCAGCTCTTCGAGCTACGTCTTGTATAATAGCCTGCCCCTGCCTGTACCTGTCAATGGGAATCTGATATTTTATAACCTGTTCCTACCAGTCATCTCCTATCATACCGTCCTGCCAGCCCGCACCCTGACACTAAGCTAAATAAAATAGATAAATTTTCCTACGCCTAACGAGCTTATTTTACCACATCTTAATTAAAACTCGGAGTTTAGCAAGCAGTATACTCTATCAAGTTTACACTTCTTTAGACCTCGCGTTTTATCATTATATATATGAGCTATGTTAAATAAGTGACAAGTCTAACATACGCCTAGTAGGCCCCTAGTCAAGGCATCGCTAGCCGCCTATTTTGCACCGAATTTTATGCTAGCGGTTGTTAACTAGTACTTGAAAACGGATCACGTAAATGTAAAGCCTATGCCTAGGTGCACTCCCTTCCGTTCGGCCAAAAGACCATTATGTCAGAGCTCGAGCTCTGACATGCCCAGGACCAACATATATATAGTAGCGCACATATTTATCTGTGACACATTGACATTCGAAGATTAAATCCTTACTACGTAAAAATCTTACTTGATCTAGCTACTAACTAGCGTAGTTTTTAAATTGCTACTTCTAACCGTGCCAAGCGCCATCCTGGGTGGTTGGGCGCTTGGCACGGTTAGTCCTAGCTTTTAGAGTTCTTAATTAGGTCGGTAGTAGGCTCCTAAACTACCCCAGACATTCGAGGACTAGTCTCGCAACTTTAGCAGAGTTTATTACTACTAATATAACTTAGTAGCTAGCGTGTATTATAGGTAGCGTCTAAGATACGCTCGTTAGTCTTGCGTCTAGAATTTTTACGGCCCCCCGAAAGGGAGGGCTATTAACTCCCTAGCGCTACTATACCTACCACTAATCTAATGTTGATATTAGGAGATAGAGTGTACAGATCAGGAAAACCTGGAGCATACTCCCAGTCCAGTATGCTCCCGCGCAGCCCATACAAATCCACGTCAGGATACGGAATTCCTTGGATACAAAGATGCGCAGATAAAAGGCAAGATAGGAGAATTTAGCTAGGATCATGGCGTTATAGTAAACGTTTTGGTGGACAATGAGTATTTTGGCGATCAAAACGGCATTCTCTGGGGGAATAGTCATGGTGTGGTATCGCATCCCGAGCCGAACGTAGTGAAATTGCATTGCAAGCATTCCATATGTATGAAAAAGCCCTGCAACGCAGCATACATCGTCCCATCCTATACGGGCTTTTCAGATTCGTCGGGAGACCCCACGCAATATTACCATGAGGGTAGCGAGTGCGACAAGGATTGTGTTGGCGATGAGCTGGTCACGCATGATGGGGAAGGTGAAAACATATAATCTCATTTTGTTATGAATTCTATCAGTTTGGATTTTGGCGTATGTTCTGCAAATTGTAGAATATCAAAGGCGAAGGAACTTGAAAAAAGCTGCTAGTCCACGGGTAGCAAACTCGGTTGTCTACCTCTGTTTTTTTATAAAGTACGATGCATTAGGGCTTCGGACTAACTGCCAAACAAAATTATCAGCAAGAGGTTACAGGCCGGCATGGCGGGCCATGTTCTTGGACCGAAACTAGTTTTTACCAAAGGACTTGAAGGCTAAAGAAACAAACTGTCATTGGAAAGAATATCAACTAGCTCAACCTAGTTGGGGCCAAATAAAACGTGCAAAGACCTTTTCCCCTATTTTCTCCAGTTCCTTAGTTTTTAACAAATAGGAAGTCACTTCACTTGTTCCAGGGTGGATACTAGCCACACCGAGGGGGGTATAAGCGATTCTCTGAACAAAGTACAGAGTACAGAGCTGACTAGGTGTGTAAGTTGTAACAGCTTACTTGAAGCCTACAGGACATGGTACTTCTGTCATCCTCAATCAATTCTCAGTTTACTCTTTTTTTTTCCCTGAAATGTTTCTACATCAATTTTTCACTTCCTCTCCATAGTCATCAAATCTTGATAAACTACAACATGGATGACTACGACTACATCATCATCGGCGCAGGAATCGGCGGTCTTGTTTTGGCAAATCGGCTAAGCCAAGACACCTCCATTACGGTCCTCCTCATTGAAGCTGGCGCCAATCGAATGGGGGATCCTCGTATCGAAACCCCTGGACTTTTGGCCACGATGTATGGCAGCCCGGACTTTGACTGGGATTACATGAGTGTTCCGCAGGTATATCCGCTCTACACATCACCTTCTCGTATTTAAAGTCAATTCATGGATAGGTCCATGTAAAAAACCGACAAATCGGCCAGCCCCGTGGTCGTGTCGTCGGCGGCTCCTCCGCATTGAATTTCTCCGCGATTGTATACCCTACCGCATCAAACTTCGATGCATGGCAGGTGCTGGGAAGTTATGGATGGGGCGCCGAGAATATGGCCCCCCATCTCCGGAAATTTCAATCGTATACTGCACCCAGTGAGGCTACAGCAGAACTACTTGGGACAGGCCGATACATGAAAGTTGATAACCAAGGATGCGATGGCCCTGTCCCCGTATCTCTTCCAGATGTTTATGGGCCGCTCAATAAGGCTTGGAACGAGACATTTGCGAAATTGAGCTGGGAAACAGATGCCGATCCTCTTGATGGCCATAAACTGGGCGCTTTTACTTGTCCACTAAGTGTCGATGTCAAGACGGGGGCAAGAGGATATGCAGCGGCATTTTACTCCCCTGGGGTTGCGGCGCGGCCAAATCTTCGACTCCTCGCAGAGACTGTGGTCGAGCGAATCCTCTTCACCCAGCAAGAGGGAGATGTTATCGCTACAGGTGTGCAAGTCAAGACCCACGACAGCTCATACGAGATCAAGTCAAAGAAAGAAGTTATTCTGTGTGCAGGGAGCCTGAACTCCCCTCAATTGCTCGAGCTCTCGGGCATCGGCAGTGCAGATCTGCTCCAGACCCACGGCATCCCCGTAGTCATCGACAACCCCGCTGTAGGTGAGAACCTTCAAGACCACAGCATCACGAGCATTAACTTGGAGGTCGCCGATGGCCAGGTCTCGGTTGATATCCTGCGCGATCCAAACGTTGTCAAGGCACTCATCAAGCTTTGCGAGGAGACGCATGGAGGCCCTCTCGCAGGTATGCCCCTCAGTATCGCCTATCTCCCGTTAGTGGATGGAACCGGCGCTGTGCCGAAAGAAGAAATCAACTCCTTGCTCTCCAAATATCTCGACAACGATAATCTGCCGACTAATCTGCAAGCGCAGTATTCTCACATCCGCAAGATACTCCTCCAAAGTGAAGACCCCTCCTTGCACTACATCTTCCTCCCCACCCAGCTCCACATGAACCCAGGTAAAACAACCCTTACCGACGTGCGGGCCAAATCTCTCCCAGAGAACTACATCTCCATCATGATGCTGCACAGCCACCCCTTCTAACGCGGCTCGGTCCATATTTCCTCCGGAAAGAGTGAAGATAAGCCCACCTACGACCCGAACCTGCTCTCCCACCAGCTCGATGTGGAGATAAGGACTTCTCATCGCCGTGTGGCTTGCAGGAAAGAACCTGCTCCCTTCGTTCATGAAGAACCTGGGAGATCCAAATCCTCCCGTCATAGTGCTTAAGATTGTGCTTGCCGATGGATCTTTGTATCTGTACTTTTTTTTTTAGCACGTTTTGGAACCCTTGCGCTTATGCTCTTGTCGTTGAGGGCCCTTCCGGCTGATTCTTACATTACTCGGGATTGGCTGTCCAGCATCCTGCAAATGTAGACCTAGAATTGCGACTAGGGTAAATATGCGGAATTTGAATATAACAATTCATGAATCTTTGGTAGAATTTTCACACCCGAAGGCCTCCTGTAATATAAATGCCAAAAAGTTTTTGAAAGGAATCAAAAAGAATGATAAGAGTGGGATTCGAACCCACGCCTCTTGCGAGACCAGGAAACTATTGCTAGTTGTGGAGTCAAGGTATACCTTAACCTGGCGCCTTAGACCAACTCGGCCATCTTACCAAAGGAGATGTAGTGTTGAAGCCAACAATGACTTACATCCGAAAACACTCCGTAAAATCCACACAAAAGTGGCAACTCCAGACCGAGTGCCCTCGGGTGGGGCTTTCCCATTTCAGCTTCAGCTCTGATCTCAAGTCTATCAGCATGTTCAGTACCATTCCGCCAGTGTTTTGATTTTTTCTACTAACGCTCCGTACTCCGTATAGGGAAACCACATACCACGCCTTGTCTTGACCCTGGAAAGAATCCCTTGAGCAAAACAAAATTCCCGAAAGGGGCCAGTGCATCGGCAGAAGAACGTTCTCGGCCCCCCAAGATCGGAAGCGGACAGCTCAGACGCAAGGTGCTTTTATTATTAGACGGCCACACCTTTCCAAAGCTGGGAACAGACCGGTCCACAGCCCCAAAAAAACAAACTAATCAGATGCCAAAGGATTATCTCATATGGCTCTGTGCAGTCGCAGGAAGGTGGGCACCTTCAGGGGTGGCGGTTTTGTCCACATGATGTAATATTCGCCCAGGACATTTTCCAGGATCAGCGGTCAAAACCAGCGGTGACCCTCGCACGCTGGTCGATGCAGCTGCAATCCTTTCATCATTTTTTTTTTTCCAAGCTCACCCTTTCTTCAATCCCTCTGACCACAATGGCACCCCTCAAGCTCAACAGCAAGAATCTGGAACTAATTGGGAAGGCAGGCAAGGGGCCGATCCAAATCCCAAACCACCGTTTCCTCCGTCGCCCCGTTAAGGAGGGAATCGTCCATGTTGGTGTCGGCGGCTTCCACAGAGCTCATCTGGCTGTCTACATCGACCGGTTGATGGAGAAGCATGGCGAGACCAACTACGCTATTTGCGGTGTTGGCTTGCAACCCTTTGATGCTACCATGCGTGATGTCCTGAGAGAGCAAGACCACCTCTACACCGTTATGGAGCGCTCTGACAAAGGAAGCTTTGCCCACGTTGTTGGATGCATCAATTCCTACCTCTTTGCCCCCGATAACCGCGAAGCCGTCATCGACAAGATGGCCCACCCTGATACCCGTATTGTGTCGCTCACCATCACCGAAAGCGGCTACTACTACAACGAAAACACACACGAGCTGATAAGCGACCACCCCGATATCGAGAATGACATCAAACCGGGCAACGAGAGAGCCCCGTGTACCACGTTCGGTTTCCTCTACGCTGCCCTGGCACAACGCTACGCGAAAGGACAAGACCCCTTCACGGTCATGTCGTGCGATAATATGCAGAAAAACGGCTCCATAACACGCAACATGCTAGTGTCATTTGCGCGCTTGCGCAACCCTAAGATCGCGGATTGGATTGCCGAGAAAGGTGCCTTCCCCAACGCCATGGTCGACCGCATCACCCCTCAGACATCAGAATCGGACAAAAAGGTACTGGCGGAGGACTTTGGAATCCAGGACGCCTGGCCCGTCGTCACAGAGCCCTTTATGCAATGGGTTATAGAGGATGAGTTTTCCAACGGCCGTCCAGATTTTGAGAAGGTCGGTGTCCAGGTCGTCAAGAACGTCCACGACGTCGAGCAGTTTGAGAAGCACAAGCTCCGTCTGCTCAACGGCAGCCACTCGGCTATCGGTTACCCAGGCCAAATGGCAGGCTTCGAATATGTCCACGAAGTTATGCAGAATCCGCAGTTGCGCAAGTTGGTGTGGGAGATGATGCAAGAGGAGGTGAAGCCCCTATTGCCGGAAATTCCAGGCGTCAACATTGACGAGTATTGCAAAACGCTCATGAAGCGTTTCTCCAACTCGACAATCAAGGACCAGCTGCCCCGCGTCTGCCTCAATGCCTCCGGCAAGATCCCACAGTTCATCATGCCGTCGATTGCCGAGGCGATTATGGAGAGTAAGAAGGAGCAACGTGAATATCCTTTCCGCCGCCTGTGTTTCGTTGCGGCCGCTTGGTTCTTGTACATTAAAGGCGTCGATGACCACGGCAAAACCTTTACAGTCGTGGACCCTATGCTGGACGAGCTCCTGGCTGCGGCTCAGGCCGACGATGGCGGCCCCAGCGGGCTGCTGGAAATCAAGAACCTCTTCGGCGATGACTTGCGCGGATATCCCAGGTTCACTAACGAGATTCAACAGGCCATGAAAGACATTGCTGAAAAAGGCGTCTTGGAAACACTCAAAGAGTATTTCCCCGAGGACGCCAACTAATCGCCCTTGGTTTTGGCGAAAAAGTTACCTTTGTATCTGCGAGCGTTGCTTTCCGTTTTCTTTGCGTGTGTCCCGAGGAGGGAATGTATTTACGATTAAATACTACATAGCGATAGATGGTAGACAAAATTTACCTAACTATATGTGTGTACTTGTATATTGGAAAGGAAATCGCTCTTTGGAGAGGCCTATCAGATTTGGGGGGGGGGGGGGGGATGAGTTGTTGTTTTCCGGGTTTATATGGGAGAAACGAGCTGCATTTTTTTGTAGGCGGGGATACAGCCATGGAGGTCTAGATGTCTGAACCAAATCTAATCATTACATCTAACAAATCTCGAGAGCGCCTCTCCAAGCCTTGCAAGTGTAGTAGACTGGCTGGAGTCCCGGGGGGTCCTCCTGATGAGCTCAACTTTGCATTGAAAAAATGGATGAGCACTTGAAAAAAGCAAAGTGAGAAGAACATGGGAAAATTGGAGAACGTCACCAGAACATGCTTAAGCCAATAGTCATACTCCAAGGGCTAACAAGATGGTTCAATGACAACACGAACTCCATAGCCAATCAAGGACTCGATGGTTATCATTAATTTATTTTTGACAAGAGCCATCCCTAATAGCCCATCCTTACCTCAAAATACCCAAATATAAGCTTGAAAGGGAATATTTGTTGAATGAAAAATATCAGCAGTGGACTTTGAAGTAGTATCCGGGGTGATAGAGTACCCGCTAGCAGTTAATATAGAAATATGTATAACCAATGTTACAAAAAAAGATACCTCAAAACCAACAAATCCATCGTAGATGAAAGGGGGGGGGGGGGGGGGGGGGGGAGGAAGGCTCTGCAAGATAGCCAGCAAAACAAAAGACGAGTTTACAGTACGACCATGAAGATACCAGAGGCAACAGCAGCGACCGCATAGGCACCAGCCTGCCAGGCACCAATGTGCACAGCCTGGGGAGCAATGCCAGCAGCAATACCAGACGGGATGACACCACCAGAAGCAAAGCCAGAAGCAGCAGCACCACCACCAGTGATAGCAGCAAGACCACCACTCACAGAACCAGTGCCAGCCGAGCCAGCAGCACTCATCTGAGTGGCGCAGGAGCCAGAAGCAGAGGTAGACTCCTTGATGTTAGCGACACCGTTGAAGCCACAAGCCTCGCCACCAGCATTGTCCTTGTTCTGCTGGTAGTAAACGTTCATAGCCCAGGCCAGACGCTGCTTAGCAGAGCACATGGAGTAAGCGCCGTAGATGCCAGAAGTAGCGTTGGACCGGACTCCGTCCATGATACCCTGCACGCCGCCAAGGTAGCCGAAGGTGGCTCCGATCTGCTTATCGGTGATATCGGAGTTGGGGACACACTCGAGGGAGTCGTACATGCACTCGCAGAGGTTGGCGTTGGGCGAAGGGGGCAGCTTGCTGGCGGCATTCCAGTCTGCGCCGACGGTGGGACAGCTGCGGCCGACGGTGGTAGAGACGGAGTATGCAGCTGATTGCACGCCGGTCGGGGTTACAGTGGCCATTCGCTTGGAGAGGTTTTCGAAGTCAGAGAGGGTTTTGATTTCGTCGCCGTCGGCGGAGACGAGACCGTATTTGTTGGCTTCTTCGTAGTACATGTAGACGATACCTCCGGACCAGACGTTGGTCATCTTTTCGCTGAACAGGACGGGGACATCGGTGAACTCGCGGGGACGGACTGCGTTGCAGCCGTACTCGGAGAAGAAGGCAGGAACGGGGTAGTCTGCGAATTCTTTGGTGCGCTCGGCGTAGCCGGAGCTCTGGAAGGTGGCATCGCCGCACCACTCGTAGATGTTGTAGCCAAAGAAGTCGATGGAATCGGCGGCTTCGTCGCAAATGAGGTAGTTGGAGACGGCTTCGCGGACGGTGGCATCGTCATCGGTAGCGTAGCCGACAGCGAGGGAGCTACGGTAATTCCTCTCTTTGATGTAGGACTTCATGTCGCGGACGGCGGCCTTGACGTATGCCATGGAGTCGGTGTTGTTGACCCTATTGGCAACTTCGTTTCCGGCGAAGAAGCCGATGACGTTGGGGTATTTGGCGAAGGCATCGACGACCTGAGAGTAGCGAGTGAAGAGATCCGAGTTCCAGCTCGGGTTGTCGGACACAATAGATTGGGTAGGAGAGGACAGATCGGTGATCAGGTAGATACCGGCATCGGCGAGAGCGTTCATACACTCATCGTGGTCCTTGCTGGGGTCAACGGCGTAGGTACGAACCACATTGGTGCGCAACTGGACCATGTAGGGAATATCACGCTTACAACTGTCGATGGCCAGCGGGTCGGTGTATGAGTCATTGCCGGAAGCACCGTTGCGACCAGTGAAGTCGGGCTGATAGGCGACTCCACGGATGAAGAACTCGGTGCCGTTGTTGGAGTAGAAAAACTTCTTGCCCTTAATCTCGATGGAGGGAATTTCGGCAGCCATGGCCGCCCCTAGAAGGGAGAGACCAGCAATGATAGAGGCCTTCATAATGCAAGGAAATTGAAAACCAAAGGAATGTCGGACGGGTACACACCGTCAATAGTGATAGCGAATGTAAATAAGGAATGAATACTCCGTAGAGGAATTTTACTTTGTACGTAGGAAGGGAAGGGAGAAGAAAAGGGACCTTGGAAGGGGGAAATGAAGGACCCAAGGGGGTACACGCATTCGTGTGGGTATATGTCACTGGCCATCATTGTAGATTGGTTCATCTCTTTCTCATAATTTTTTTCTTTATTTTTTCTATATTTGTTTTCAGTAAATCAATTGAAAGATGTGATTGGCAATCCTATATGAACCAGGAACAAGGTGGACGATGTTGATATTCCCCCGTTATTGGCCCCTATACTCCACCTCTTCCACTTCTCTCCACTGTCCCTGCACTGTTCCTCCACTATCCCTCCGCCATCCCTCCACTATTTCCTTCATTCAAGCCTTTCCCGTTGAGTCCTCGGCTTATTTGCCACTACCCCTGAAACAAGCGTGTAGACCTAGTAAGCCGATGATGCACTAAAAACCCCGGGGAACGACTTGGGAGGGGTGTGGATTCAAATTCATCATCTCATTAATATGCGAAAAATTATCTTAGAAATTATTCAGACACACAAAAGCTGCACTAGTGTATAATGTGCAAGAGATCCAAAGTCCGAAAGCTCGTTCGTTGCCAAGGATCAATGCTGTGACGTCCTTGGCTGACGCTTGTCGAATGAGAATTAATAAAGTGCAATCCTAGTCTCAAGACATGCATCATAGTCCGGTATCAAAGTCTATGCCATCAAGAGTTGAAAGACTTTGTACTCCATAGGTACTCCGTACGTCTGGGACAGTTGGGCCCAATGTCTCACTTTACAAGTCGTATCCCCAGTGATACATGGATAAAAATAGTCGACTACTTATACGACCTTGGCATGTCTTTTTGGTAATAAGAAAATTTTCATATCTACTTTCCCCCTTCTCAAGATTCAGATAGAGACCACAGAAACAGACGCGAAAGGATTTAGATTGCACGGACAAGATTTCAATCCACAACCTTAGAAATTCATTCTTAGATCCGTCAATGATCTGGTTGATCACTGTAAATGAGCTCAACGTCTTATGCTATTCATATCGTACAATCCATCAACCATGTACTCCGTAATGATCTCATAATAACTCGAGAGAAAAACTACCGACATAAATCACATCCTTTCAATTTGAACTGGCGATCAGATGGCAGAGCAGGCACCAATATTTGTCCCCGTTGACTACTTTGTAGGTTGTCGCAGCACTCCTCTCCATATATTGTCGGGATCGTTAGTAGATAACCCGGCTCTTTTTCTGAATAAAAAATATTAAAAATTTGGTAACTCATGAAATATAACACAACATACAGCCCAAGGCAGACGATACTATGCAAGGCTAGACAGGGTAATTTAGATGTAGCGGCACCCCTGAATCTCATAGATCACGTCAAAAGCTGGTCCTAGCATATAAGAAAATACGTTAAAAAAGTGCAGAGTACTAGAAGGTCACTCCCCTTCCGTTCGGGGCTTTGTGGTACATATCTCGCTCTATCAAGCTTTCTAGCGATCTAGCAACCCGCTTGGTATAGATTATTCTTTTTAATTCGATTTTTTTTCATTGTTAGCCTAAGACAAGTTCTAGACATAAGGGCCGAGAGAAAACTTTCGAGTATAGGCTTGCTGTGTGATACGAAGCACCTGTTCACTTGTTCTCGACAGACTACTAGAGACTATAAACCCCTTGTGCCATCTAAAACCGGGGGACATGTGGAACATTACAGTCAATTCTAAAAAGCAACGAAGATTTCCCCATCATTTCGCGCGAACTACATCCGCCCGAGGGATTATTCAAGTCTTCCGTCGTGAAGAACCAAGGCCGCATGAGCGGCCGACTATGCCTATTCAAAGTAGACATAGAGCTAGGGCTGTTCAGGTGGAGGCAAGTCAGCATAGCTGAAAGTGGCTAGCGCGAGGCAGGCAACAACTATTTTAGGAGCCCCGAAAATCCATAGGGCTGAACCTTTTTCCTTTTCGGTGAATTTGCAACACACTTGCCATTTAATTTGAGGCTCTTGACTTCCTTCTTGCTCCGCCTGACTCCTCACTGTGCCTCGCTCTTCACTTTGCTTCAACAACCGACCGAAGATCAACCAACGCGACGGAACCGGAAAGGTGACGGCCAACTACATTGGCAGTGCAGCTAAGTGAGCTAAGTGTTCAGGATATAAATCTTCTCGGGATGACGGCCATTTGATTCTGCTTAGAGCGAGCGCGAGCCACCGACGTCCCCAATACCTGCCCGGGGCTTATTTGATCATTGATCATGGCCTCATCACGAAGAGCAGGCCTACAACAAGTGCCAGAATTGGCACCGGCCTAATATGATTACTGTTCCATGTTAGGGAAGCGTGTCCCTTCCCAGAGCACCCTCAGGGCTCCCCAGTGCTTACACGGGCGGCAACCAACATCCTTGAAGACAAGCACGTGATTGTTTCATCGAACCTCAGAAAACATCCAACACACCACATTCAGGAAAAGGGGTATGTGGCGTTCGGGCCTGATGTGGAAATCAATCCTTGAGACTTGATTGACCAAAATGCTGCCAAGAGCGGGTCAAAGCCCCCCTACACAATTTGGACGAAATTTGCTCCCAATAAACTAAAGACCCATATTTGTGGGCTCTCTGTGCCACGATTGCACCGCTACATCGTATGTCAACATCTGCAGGAATGCCCGAGGAAATTCAACAGACTCGGTGTGACCGTGCTATCTGAAGACTGCAGAATACCGGCGATCTCAAAGGAAAAAAAAATGGGTATGCCTTGTCACCCAAGGACAACGCAACAAAGCTTCCACTGACGAAGCTTTCACTTCCAAGGTTTTGAGTGGCGCTGGGGTTTCATCGCAACATTTACGGAGTACAATTTCACGATATCTGACGCAGTCTGCGCAGGAATCTATAGAACCGAGCTAAAAACAAATCCTTATTCTGACCAGTTCTTTGCCGACTACCAAGTACATTTTATCACAGTCAGTCTCGCAATCAAAGTCTGGTTTTTCTAGACACCAAGCTCATTGTATTTACTCCACTATCCACACTATACACACCATACGCACCACAATACGGAGTACGCACCATCACGATCGACCCAAGTAGTGTGGCTGTGTTTTTCAACTCTCAAAGGCTGTTTCCAAATGAAATTCAGGTATTGCCAGACAAATTCTATCCCTTCGAGTCACTCCTTTTGCCCTCTTTCCCCAGTCCCCATTTCATAATTCCACTCGTCTGGTCTTTGTTGATTTTCCGTCTATCCCTCGCTTGCGCGCGACTCTCACCGTTCTCCTATGCGCATGCCATTTTGGGGTCTCCTTTAAACATCACGGATCCGCCATTCGTCATCTTGCTGTGGCTGTATCTTGAGGCTCATCCACATTTAGCGCTTAAACTGCCGTAATCGCTTCAGCCTGTGAGCGAGTTGAGCGACCAACTTCTCAAAACCGTTAGCGAGTACGTGTTCATTCGGCTCTTCTCAATAGGCATCCGGCGCAGGCGTCGCTGGTCCAAGCCACGCTGTGGCGTGTGATATTTGGACCAAATATAACCTCCAGCGCTCACTGCTGTCCTCTTTTCTTCCAATCGCTGTTGCATTGTCCTTTGTCTTCTATTTGAAAATCTTTCGCAAGACGGCGCTTACTCACAAATCCGCTTCTCCACAGATCACAGCAATCCAGCACCATCATGCGTAAGTCCAATTTCTATGGATACTCAGCCTTTCAACTGGCGAGCCATGCTAAGAAACAACTAGATAAAATTCGCCGTGAGGCCCGCGCATCAGCATGGTACGGCCCCTCATTGAACCCATTCCAAAAGATTCAAAGCAGGCCCAAGCGATCGAACTCTATGCAGCTCGAGGATGGACTGTCCCACGCCCAGACCTTGGACGACCTCTCAGCAGATTACCAGCGCCGACGGGAAATGAACGATGGACTTACCATCCTGGAGCACTCTAATACATTCCCGCCGGAGTTTGCTGGCAGCGAGCATGAAACACACAAGTCTCCCCCTGAACCGTCCATGGCTAGCCAGGATCCAATCAATGTCTCGTCGGTGTGCGGGGCTGATACCGAGACTGTTGGGTCCGTGCAAGCGCGTCACCGGAAGGGTGGTATCTTGGGCAAGTTTAAGCATCGCCATGATAACGATGAGTGGGAGGATAAGAAGTCGCTGTCAAACAATCAGACCTTTACTCTTGCCTCGCAGTTAAGGGCTACTATCTTGAACTCGTGGATCAATGTTCTTTTGATTGCTGCACCTGTTGGAAGTATGTCTGGCTCTTTTTGTCGGCTGTTGATGTAAGGAAGCGTACGTGCTAACTCTATGGTTGTGCACAGTTGCGCTTTATGCCGTTGGAGCCAATCCAATTGCGGTCTTCGTGGTTAACTTCATTGCTATCGTGTGAGTGATTCACACCGCTGGCCATTTTCGAGGATCTTATGGTTAACATACATCTACTAGTCCTCTTGCTGCAATGCTTAGTTTCGCAACTGAAGAAATTGCCCTTCGGTATGCTTCGATGTCTCTGTTTTTTTTTTTTTTTTTGGATCTATACTCATTTACATTCTAGCACGAGTGAAACAATCGGTGGTCTACTGAATGCCTCGTTCGGGTATGCTTTATACTGCCTGTTATCTCCCTCTACAGCACCATTTCTAACCCACTCAGCAACGCCGTCGAGCTTATCGTTGCAATCATCGCGCTGGTCAAACGCAAAACCCTCATCGTGCAGACTTCCCTCATTGGAAGCATTCTATCCAACTTGCTCCTGGTGATGGGGATGTCATTTTTCTTCGGTGGCATCCCTCGTATGGAGCAGCACTTCAACGTGACAGTTGCCCAGACAGCCGCGAGTATGCTCGCATTGGCTGTTAGTAGTTTGATCATCCCTACTGCCTACCACAAGTGGTCTAATAGTTAGTGATCACTGCATCTCAAGACTCGGCAATTGACACCGGAGCTAACGAGAATTTCGACTGTAGTTGAAAAAGTAGACGGAACTGCCGCTCTTTCGCGAGGTACGTTCCTTGGTGCAACTTGAAAGCCTGTCTGTATCTATCACGTTTTGTGGTTTCTTACTCACATCACACCATAGGCACCAGCGTCCTCCTTCTAATCGTGTACGGCTGCTACCTCTTCTTCCAGTTGAAGTCGCACGCCGACATGTACAATCGGCCCAGTGAGAAGGTTGAACGGCGGCACACGAAGATCAGTGAAGGCGATGCCAGCCGGGGCATCGCGCAAATCGGTAAAATGACCGCCGTCCCGTTGGTTGGACAGAATCTGGACCACATGCAGATGGAGGATTTCGAAGATGAACCCGAAGAGCCGCAGTTGTCCGTTATGACGGCCGTTCTCACGTTGATTATCTCAACTGCGTTTGTTGCTGCTTGTGCTGAGTTCATGGTATGTATATGCACTGTTCTCCCAGATCTGCTCTAGAATTGTTTTTTTGTATTGCAGTAAGCTCATGTTATCTATACAGGTTGACTCCATCGACGCTTTGACGGACACCGGTGACATTCGCGAGACGTTTGTCGGCTTGATCCTTCTACCTATCGTTGGTAATGCGGCTGAGCACGCTACGGCGGTGACAGTAGCATGCAAGGACAAGATGGATCTTGCGATTGGTGTGGCTGTCGGATCCAGCATGCAGATTGCGCTGCTTGTGTTGCCGCTGATTGTTGTTCTTGGGTGGATCATTGGTGTCGACGATATGGTATGGAGAAGGCCCACGCAAAAGGTCAATTGCAATTCGGGGCTGGTGCTAACTGTGATAGACTCTTAACTTCGATGGATTCCAGGTCATTGTACTATTTATGTCCGTTTTGTTGGTAAGTGAATCAAGTTCACCGCGAGAACGCGAGATCATTGTACTGACTGTTGTTTCATAGGTCAACTACCTCATCGGTGATGGCAAGTCTCACTGGCTCGAGGGTGTCTTGTTGATGATGATGTATCTGATTATCGCTATTGCGGCTTGGTAAGTGATCGTTCCAGATGGTTGATCAGTATTTTGTACCCTTCTTCCTTACTAACTGCGTCTCTAGGTTCTTCGTTTAAACCCTTACATCCACTATGGTCAGTGGGTGGGGTTCTCATTGACCATACGATTTTGGTCTTCTAATTTACCAGCCCAATTTTGAGACTCTTCTCCTGTCAATTGTCTACTCTATATCGTGTTGATTTGCTTTGATCTAAGTTTTTTAGATTTCTGATGGTCGCTCATTAAATACCCACTCTGGCGGTGCTTTTCATGTCAGACGCATTTTCTCTCTTCCTTCTTTGTAGACCAAATTGGTTGGTGATTCCATCAAAGTTTTCCAATCCAGACACCAAAAATCGGAAAACCAAATAGCCGGACATGATCTATTCAGATCAGGTTAAAGAGCAATTCTGACTAACGCGGTAACTCGCCTCCGGGGGGGGGGGGGGTGGGGACTGGCCTCTTGGGATTCAGAGAGTCAGCAGATTCGCAAGAATAAACAGAGTAGAATTGTGCTGATATTACAGTGTGTTAGGGCACGATACTGCGCCATTTAGCCATCGGAGAATTCCCGGGCGTGAAAAACCATCATGCACGGTAAACTATCCAAATCCGGACTCGGGAGACTCGGTATCCCACCGACGTTCGATGTTAACCGAGCCGATGTGGGGATGCTAGGATTGTTCCTCTGCTCTTTCGAATTCGTTTCTGTTTCTGTTTTTTCAAATTTTTTTTTAACCGCCGAGAATCCTTCCGAAGAAGTGGAAACCGGCGTCTCCCCGGCTTTTGGATTTTCTGGAAGCGATCGGCCTGTGAGGAATTCAGAGGCTATCCAACATGTGTGTAATCTCCAATCTGTACCACGTGCCGACAAATTACATGGGGTCGGCAACTACTCCGCGCCGAGAAAGGGACACGGAGAAAAGGAGTATTTCATCCCGACCGTGGGTTGTCGTGGGAACTAAATAATGTTTGAAGCCACTGTGGCGCTGAAGGCTTTTACTATGGACTGGATTGGATAATTTCCAAATCGAACGGTAATCCGGTGCACAGCACGGGATGTCTCGGATTATATCAAGTTTGGGCGGGTTAAGAAAAAGATGAACAAGGGAGTTTCCTTATTAAATGTTGTCACCTGAGAAGCTACTCCATATGTGGGGTAGAGAGCCAAGAATATGTATTCCGTACTCCGTAGCAGAGTAATCTTAGAAATGGCACAGGAGATTGTGAATCAAGTACAACCTGTACAACGGTCATGGAAACTGTTCTTTCCATTTAAGCTTCCCCACTATTATCCACCGGGGCATGGATATGGAAAAAGCTAAGAGGCTAAGAGGGAGGCTAATAGGGAGATTTATAGAAACAGGCACATGACCATTGGGGTCTCTTCTATACGATATAATATAAATACTCCATTGCGTCTTCCACACCCATACACGACACTTGTGAAAACCCAAAATCGAACCCCAGCTAGAATATCTTACCTAATACAAAATAAATGCGGGGTTATCCGGGGTCCAATCGCTGGCGCCTCGGAGGTTGCAGTCCAATCGCTGAATCGGACGGGGCCGAAATGTGACCCGGGGGGGGGGGGGGGGGGGGGGGGGGGGGAGGGTAAAGAAAAACTCGGTGTATGAACATTTCCGATGTGTGACATTCTTGGGCATCTGTATAACCTCGGAACTACAGTTTGAATTCCTTTTAATTCCGTGTTCCGGAAGGGATGAAACAGAAGCCTCAGATCGATGCAGTCGGCCTCGGCATGTTTGCATTTTTACATGCCACATTGTGGAAAAATATCAGGATGGCAGCAAAAGCACGGATAAGGACTGGTCGAGTTAGTCCAATTTCTCATCCCGTGAAATATGCGTGCGTGTTCTTCCGAAGGGATGGCACCTCATTCGACCCTCTCTGCCTCTTGACATCCCTTCCCCGATTCTTCCACCTGTGACGGGTGGCAAGCGGGGGGGGGGGACACAACCAACGGCCCACATAGTAGGAACGTCACACGGAGTCCGTCGAATACGAGGTTGAAAGGTCACAACCGACGCCAATCAAGGGTAACTTTCCAGGTTACTTCTGTGAGGATCTAGGATCTCGCTTCTTTACGGGATGATCAGGGTTGGAAGCTTAGTTGATTGGATGTTATACCCTCTTCTTCCCCAGATTGACAGGTTGTGTTGATGGCAGGTAATGTTCTGGTGACGAAGCTATATCCGAGGGACCAAAATAGGCCGAGATACCCCTCCTGGAAAAGAAAAAAAAAAAAAAAAAAAAGAAAAGGAAAAGGAAATGCCATGTGGGAAGAAAAAGCCTTGTGGTCCGGTCCACTGGTATTCTGGGCATCTTGTGGAGTCAAGTTTTCCGTCCTTTTTCCCCAGTACTCGCACTTTTGGATCGCTGTACTCTCCGAGAATACATCCACCTGTGCACATTCTTTACCCGCTTGCCTATTTTGGTATTCCCGACGCGGGAAGAGACGGTGTATGGGATTCCCGCCCAGACAAGTGCCGATCGGACATGAGCTGCCACGGGGTAGACCTTGATCAATAGCCTAGGGTCGAGGGTACTTTTGTACCCTTGCATGTATAGAGTTTTAGTTCAAGGGTGCACAGCGACGTATGATGTCCCAAATCCACCGATTCCCCAGACTTAGGGACTACCACTTTGCCTATCCTCACCAATCTGGAGGAAAAATGCCGGAAAGTGGCCGGAGAACAACCGGCCGGCGATTGGACGGATATTGTTATTCCAGCCAGCCCGTGTGCTCTGAATCTGGATTTGGTCCGGCAATGAAGACAATGTCCTACTTGACAGGCCAGATTGCCTTTTTTTTTTAAACTTTTCTCATTTTCGGACCGTGAGCTGAGCCCGAGTCGGGTAGAGATGCGAGATGACTATCATGAGATCAGAGAGTCCTGAGGAGAGAGAATTGGGGGTATTGTTCGCCAGGGTTGTAGGCCACTCAGGCCTCAGGACATTTCCCCATGTCGAAAAGGAATACGAAACTTTGCTATGAGATCTGTCTTTAACTTTAGTTATCCTCAAGGTCTCCAGTTCCAATTAAGTTCATTTTGTATATTTTTATACATGACCTGTTTTTAAGGACGGAGGAACTAAAGAAAACTGGGGGGCTCCACCTCCACGAAAAAGCGCGTCCTTGCATACTTTTGGTCCTCCGCAATTTCAGCGGCTCTGACTTTCTCCATTTTTCTACTTTTTTCTACTTTTTTTTTACTTTTCTTTCTGTGGTGTTTTTTTTTTTTAAATTTGTTTTTATAATTTTTTTTTTGGTTATCCTCTCTTAACCCTATTTCCCCGGTCGATATATTCCCCGTTCTCTCCCGACTTCTGTTTCTCCCGGTCCGGTGCCCCGACTCTTTGAGTTTCCCCCACACTCCGCCAATTCCGTTCTTCTCGGTTCCCTCTTTCGTTCTTTTTACTTTCTCCTTCACCTTGCGCCGGTAAGTTTCCAAGCTAGTCCCTAGCATATGCAATGCTGACTAGTATAGATACCGAACGTCCCTAAAAATTTACCGAGATTCTTCCCCCCGCATATAACGTTGGACCCTGATACCGGTAAATGGAGAATTGCGACTGACTCAAATTAACTCGGCGCATATCTACAGCCCTTGAGTCTATTCAATACACCATGCGGTCCAGCATCGCTTGCGCTCGATGCCGGCGCAGTAAAATCAAGTGCGTCAATGCCGGCATCGATACAACCTGCCGGGCGTGCGAGTCATCTGGACGCGAATGTGTCTACCCAACCCCAGCAATCGGAGTCAGCAATGCCAAAAGAGAGCTGGCTACTTTAGCAGAAGGCGAAGATCGAAATGGAGACTGGGATGGCCCGAAACGACAGCGCTCACGCAAGGTGGTAGGCGTCTCCGGCTCAACGGCTGGTTCTAAGCTCGGTGTGGATGCACTAGATTCCTCGATACTTACACCAAAAGTTTGGGAGGCTGTCTTCGATCTCTTCCAATCGCATTTTGCGACTCTTCTACCCTTCCTACATCCCGCAACGTTTCTCGGCCAGATTCGACGGCTTTCGTCTCCCGCTCCCCCCGCCACCATCGACGGACAAGATCCCCGGAATCCCACTTATCAGGCAGACCCATCTTCGTCCCTGATTCCGCTGGGTGTACTGGCTCTGACTGCTCGCTTTCACCCCCCGTTGGTCGCAGCTCACTCACCAGCATCGCCTAGTCATTCTTCGAATCCGCTTGCCGCATCGGAATATTATGCCGCAGCCCTCCGCAGCCGGCTGACTGGCTTGGATGGCGCTTGCCTCGCTCAGCCCGATCTTGCGCGTGTACAGGCGCTATTGATGTTAGCCTTACACGAGTGGGGGATGTGCCGAGGTAAGAGTGCTTGGGTTTACGTGGGAATGGCCATCCGGCTTGCACAGGCCATGGGTCTGCCCTTTGAACTTGACAATGAATTCCCGGCGCGAGATCCTTTTCGCTCATCTCCAGGTCTGAGGGTCGAGACAGATCACTTTGGTCTGCCGCGGCGTGTAGAGCCCAGGGAGCCGACCTCTGATGATGTCATTGCCCAAGAGACCAAGCGCCGGACCTTTTGGGCCTGCTTTATCCTCGACCGATGTCTCAGCAGTGGCAAGTATCGGCCGCGGATGGTCCGAGTCAAGGAACTCGGAATTCAGCTTCCGAGCGAGAATGCTTTTGCCTTCGGTGAGCGGGTTCGAACGGCCCGCCTCAACGAACCGACCGTTCGCCGTCCGCACAGCTTCGGTTCCCAAAGCATGCAAATCCCCAGCATCCGTCAAAGTATCGGAGGCTTTGGCGAAGAGAAACTCTCAGGACCCAATGGGACTCCAGATAACAAGCCCTGGTCACCGATCTCTCGCCGCAAGGACTCGAGCGAGGATGAGGTTGATCGATGGGAGGTTGGCGCTGAGGAGTCGGTGCTCAGCCGAGTTATTCGGATCATCCGTATTTGGGGAAGTATCGCCAAATGGTCTTGCGCTGGCGGCCGACGCACGGAACAATGCCCCCCATGGCATCTTGAATCTCGCTTCTCCTCACTCCGCCAGCAGTTGAACGAGTTCCAGGATAGTCTTTCTCGCAACCTGCAATACTCCCCGCGAAATACCGATACCCATATCATGTACAAGACCAATTTGGCTTCATATACTGTGATGCATGTTGTCTACTTCCTCTCGGTGGTTGTCCTTCATCGTGCCTATGTTCCATTCCTGCCTATCCGTTGCAATGAGCCCTCTGGCCCCTTGGATGAGCCATTGTTTGCTGTGGACAAGATCAATGGTCCACCTGACGGGTTCTGGCGGGATAGTGCCCGTGCACTCTTCAAGGCTGCCCGACAAATGATTGATCTTGTGGCGACCTGTCAGGCCCGTGGTGCTCTTGTTGAAAACCCTTTGGTTGGATTTGCGATCTACAACGCCGCTTTTGTCTGTGTTTATGGTACCCATTTCCCCCACATGGATCCAGATGGATTGTCCGGAACCAAACCGCCCCCTGCGACCCATGATGGTCACCAGCTTGGTGTCGCACAAGTACACAAGGCTTTGGATATCATCCGAGAGATGCGACCTCGTCTGAAGATGGCAATGGGCTGGTTCCGCACCCTGAACCGCCTTCACAGCTACTTCTCCAAAGTCAAACGCGATTTCCGCCGGGCTTCACGGAATCGCCTGGATAGCATGTCAGATGTCTCTGATCACGGCCTCACTGGGGTTCGCCCCCTGCGCGAAAGCGGTGCCGGTGGTGGCCTTGAGGAATTTAAGGTGCTCGAAAAGCTCTTTCTCGACTTCGGAAGCATCGAGGACCAGTTGACAGAGCCTGGGATGGATGAGGACGGGATCGCAGTGCCCGCAGCAAGCGAGTCCATGTACGAGCGCACGAACATGAGTGACGCTGGAAGCAACGCCGTCAGAAGTGACACCGGTGATCCCGGGGACCAGATGCTTGACGGTGCTGGTGGTCGTCGCGAATCGTGGGTCCCGATCAACAGTCCCGGTTTGTCGCTACCTGGACACGATGGCGATCGCCGCCCCAGCCTACCACTTCCCAACAGCCGCCAAATCCCATCTGGATCCCCGTACTCCCTCCCATCCCTTCAGCAACATCATCCAGACGGTCCCATGTACACCACCTCATCTCCCAGCTTCCCCTCTCTATCTGCAACTACGCAGTCCCCCTCTCAATACTTGACGGCATCGAACAACCGCCTGAATCCCATCAACACCTGGCTCCCAGCCCGCCCACAGGCCCCTCCTCCACCATACTCCCAATCGCTGCCTCCCATCAGTGCAGCCGCCTCCCACACCATCCCTGTCCTCCCCCCACCGGGGTCTGTTACTCAGTTGGCCCCCTCCCCGCCTCTGACCTCAACCGAATACCCAGAATCAAGCTTACTCTCAACGAGTCTCGGCGGAGACGATGTCATCGCCTTCCTGGATGGATCTGACTGGGATCAGCTATCCATGCTCGCGCCTTCTGAGATTGGTCTTCCCGCCGGTTGGCTGAGCACAGTCTGGTCTCAATTCAGCCGCTAGAGTTTCCCCCCGAGAGCCCATGATCTCTCTGTCTCACGTCTTCCGCCGGCGCCTATCGAAGCAGTGGCACCGACCGCTCTTGCTTCCCTGTATTATTACCCTTTACGACTTCCTGCGTTCGTTACGTCTTACGTACTGTACGATCATCTCTTTATCTCTCTTTTTCTATCTCTGATCGCCGGCGACTTCAAAAAGGGGACCTTTCAGCCTGCGGAACCCCCCGAGTACCCGAAGGCAGCCGAATTGAATTTCAAACATGTCCTCTCCTGGTCTGGCCGCCCCATGTGTTGGTGCCGACTGGGACTTGAAAGCGGGATCACGAAGATTGATTATCACCTATACCCAATGCGCGCAACCTCGTCTTTGCTTCTCTTTCGATGCTCCCTTTTTTTTTTTTTTTTGTTATTTGAACCTTTTCTTTTTGTTTGGGTTATGTCAAAATGCGAGGCGTTCCTCGCGGTTTCCAGCCAAGGTGGCCGTGAAACCCGAATCAATTCATGTTCATTTGCCGTCCAATGGGTTCCTTTTTCTCTTTATTGGCCTTTGCTTGATTTCCAGCGCAATTTTAGGATGGCAAGGAAGCCTGGTAGCGGGGTCGGGTTTTTTCGACTTTGTTCTAATTTTCTTCGTGTCGGGGATTTTTTTTTTATGTTTCTGAGCCGACCTTTGAAACGGTCGAGGTATGTTTCTGAAGGTGCGTTTCCCATAGTCTACGTGTTGAACCTTGTGTCTTGCACACGGCAACTCTCCTGGGTCAATGTACCTGCCTCTATGGCAGCTGGTTTTGTTTTTTTTTTTTTAAAAAAAAAATTAAATTCTTCATTGAGGTTCTTATTGGCATAGAGTTGAATCATTTGTAAAGGTCCCTGCTGTAGCCTTCATTGAGCAAATCCCGACGGATATTGGAATTTAGTCGCCGCCGTGCGTGGACTGTGGTCATTTTTGGACTTTTATGCCGTTCATCGGGTATTCCCCGACCTGCGGCTAAATGTTTCTCGGGCCGAAGGGGAACATATGTCAGATGGCTTTTCTGGTCAACATCTTTCACGCAGGTGTAATCTCTCAAGAGCCGAGGTATGGTGTAGATGTAAGGAAGGGGGATGTAATTTGCGGTAAATCCAATTCAGCGGTGAGATGGAAGCAATGCTTGCTGGCGGATTTGATATTTTTGGGATATTTCACGGTTGACAACCCATTCATCTGCTTGCTCAGCCTCCCCCATCCCCCGGGGATCTGGAGGATACCTTTGGCGGCATTCTTTGGAACGACTCGGATTTGCATCAGCCGTCACCAGATTCGGGGGTTTCCCGGATATGAGCCAGAATAAACCGAATGGCTCGGGCTGATGATCCGATCGCTTCCACCATCAAGTGCCACATCGAAACAGGCAAGATCGGGTTCCATCACCTCTCCGGCAATCTCGAATCTCGACCATCTCTTCACTTTTCTAGTGTGTGACTACTAACCTAGACGCATCTTGTTTCGGATAGGCTGATGATCAAACTGCAACAAGGATAGCCTGCCGCGTGATGCGGTATTGGGATCGGTTTCGGGGAGACTTTGGATAGTCTTTTCGGATATTTTTCTAGATCCAACATCTTCTGCCGACCTTCTTAGTTTCAGAGAGACACGGTCAAAAGAGACGGACACCCCTGAAGATCTTGAAGTCTTCCGAGCCAGGGGCGGCTACGACGGTGGGGCTGTGGATAAAGAGGGAGAGGGAAAGGGTGGCAAGTATCTCGAGGGCTAACAAGGAAAGGGATCGTGATCTGGATTAGAGCCAAATTGGTGGTACTGGATGGGTCAAAATAGACGCCCAAGTCTCTGGAAGAGTTCTCTGAAGATGGTCAGATTGGAGAGGGAGCTTGATCATTTGCACACAATGATTCGACGCTATGATTCCATCCATCAGGAGAAGTAGGATGGTTATGTTCTAATTGCTCTGTCTTCTTTTTAACCGACGATTCTCAGCGTAGATAGCCGGTTGTCCCCCCAAAGATCCTAGGCGTTGACCGTCTCTACGGTAGCCGATAGGGTGAAGGCCAAAACATGACATCCAATCATTCATAAATCCTAACTCGATCTCTTTACAACTACCCGGCATGTGCACCGCGCTCCTCGAGCTTCTTTCTATATCTACTGTTCGGTGCATTGTAATGTGGACAAACTACCGTCAACCCATCATCGTCTGAACGAAGAGCCCCTGGATCTTGAATGGTGTTTTCAACTCGGCTTAGCCCCTTCCCCAAGTGAGACTGATTACCGGCTCACACCCTAGAGTGCCCCTCAGGTGCTTAAGCTACATTAAGAACTAGCTGTAGTAATCGTAAGGGGGCTTAGTACAGCCGAGGACGGGATGCCCTGGTAATCGAACGGGATGCTCTGAACCGAAAATGCCTCTGGGTGTCACACATATTCTTTTACTCACCCGAGGGTAAAACGATGCAGCAAATTGGGTGTTTGAGAAGGCCAGTGCCTGATGAGGGGAGTTTATTTCGGAACCAATCCCCACCGAAAGCTCGGTGTCTGTACTTAGTTTAACATCTTCAAGATCAAGTTTGAAGTGATACATACCTTACCTGCAGGCCTGCTTTGTCCGAAAAAGGGTCAGGGAAGATTTGAGGACGATTTACAAGGAATGACACTGGAAGGGTCTTGAGGCACTTAGGGTCAACGAATAGATAACTCGTCGAGCCAACGGCCTTGCATGACTGATTCGACCATCGTTAGCCAATGAGTGCTTATGCAGGCATAAGGCGCGCTTCTTCCACTCAAGAGGTCTATTGAATTTCCCCAATCCCCCGGACGGGGGAAGAAAATGATCTTACTGTCGGCTGTGATACTCGGCACCGGTTACAGGATTAGTTTGACTGTCACAGGGTACCTCTAGTCTCTCTGCAGTTCTCATACTTCGGATCGGTGCAGTCAAGGTAGAGCATACAATAGCCGGACCGGCTTGGACTGTAAATCTCAAAAGACTTCACAATTTAGAACGAGGTTCCTGCTCCTATTCAATCCAATCGAAACTATTAGATCTCAACATCAACTCTAAGAGTAGACAAAAGAGGAGCAACAGTCTCCACATCCTTATCCCCCCCCCATCCACGCAGGCAAAGAACACGATCTCGGTCAGGTCCCAGCTCCTTTGCAACACGCACAGTTCCAGCAACAGTTCCAGCAACAGTTCCAGCAACAGTTCCAGCAACAGTATGCGAACTCTCCAGTGCAGCCAGAACCCCCTCAAGGTGGCTGAGCAACGAAAAAGCCATTAAGACCTCCGCGTCATTTGCTCCACCAAAAGCAACCCGACCGGACTCCTTCCAACTCGCCCACACAGGTCCAACACCAGGATAATCAAGTCCAGCAGAGACATAGTGCGTCTGGTTAGCATCCCCGCCTTCATCCCAAGACAAAAAAAAAAAAAAACTTCGCAAGCCGTGCACCACACCAACAGACTCATGACCCAGCGAAGCAGAGTACTGCTCCTCTATTAAACGACCACCACTTGCCTCAACACCAACAAGAGCAACAAATGAACCACCCAAGAAGGAAAAAAAAACACTAGCAGCATTAGACTCACCACCAACACAAGCAACAACCGCATCGGGAAGTCTACCAGCATTCATCGCGCGAAACTGATTTCGAGTCTCCGGGCCAATGACAGTCTGGAACGTGCGAACAATGGTCGGATACGGATGCGGACCAAACGCCGAGCCGACAGCAACCGGGAAAGAGTTCCAAGTGCAAGCATTCACACGATCGATCAAATATCCCACATGTCCATACGGCTCCTCATGGGCTCCGCTAACTCTCACATGAGATATGAGATACAATGCAAACAAACGAGTCAGCGATCTTGCAAATCATCCCCGTATGAGCGTTCGGGGTGGAAGAGGAAATGAGAGAGGAATGTACGATAGTCTGGGATCTTAGCTGAATACAGATTCTCCTCTCCGTAGGGATACTCACGCACAACCTTGTAACCTGCCAGCGGCACCGGGACAGCCAGACCTGGTTTACGGGCTGACTTGACCGTCTGCTGGATGTAGGAGACTTGAACACCATTCGCGAGGGCCTTAGCATTGGCCTGCTGGATGGTTGGGCTTTCGGTCCCAGGATCTGTGAAAGGAATGCCAAGTTTGATGATGTCTGGTCAGAGGTTCTGATAAGTTGATTTTAACTCCAGCATGATGCAGGTCTCACGAAAGAGACCGGAGTGAACAACACATACCTGCACCCCCGGCTTGCATGGACAGCATCATACCCGGTGTCTCGCTAACGGCCGGATAGCCAGCCGTCACATATGGGATCCAGGTAGCGTGGTTTTTGGCCTTATCTTTTGCCAAGGCTTCGTGGATGGCCTCCATATTGTGGTAGGCTAAGACGACAAGAATGCTATCCTGTAGAGGTGGTGATGCTGTCGCACTGTCACAATGCAGTGGAGAGAAGAGATGGAAGAGGAAAAGAGAGGCGAGAAAGGACTTACCCTATCTGAGATTGCAGTCTTAGCTTCTCCCTTTGAAGTCCTGTTGGGGACATTGCTGTCTGATGTCTGCTTGTTTGCTCCCCATGTTTTCTCTTCCGGCTAGCTAGATATTCACTCTCTATAGTCATTCAAGAGAATTTCTCTTCAAGGCTTCGCATAATGATTGTCACAGGGTGCATTCCGATCTGGAAGGGGGTAATTCCGATTTTAGCCTATTCGATCAATGTCAGATTGAACTTAGTTCTCGTGGTATATGGCACCTTAGCATAACGTCTCTTTTCAGGTAGTCGGTAAGACAACCCGCTGGAAGAAGAAAGTAGCGAATCTGTTAGCTAAAACTCCACCTAAAACATCCGGGTTCCTTTCGAACCATTCACGATCGAATTCAGTTTCCTCGAGGAAACAGAAATACCAGATAAGCGCGAGCCCCAGAAAACCGACCGTTCACCAGAACTCAACAGGGAAAAACGAGTGCGCAGAAACGAAATTTGAGACCGTCGGACCGGCAACCTTTCCAAGCAAAGATGCCATATGTAGAGCAGTAAAAGCACGGCCACGCTGATTCAAGAAGAACAGACCAGGCATGATGCAAGGGCCAAGCATTGTAGGAACGGCACCGAAGAAACCGACAAAGAGCCGGGAGATCACGTATGCGCTCTAGTCGCCAGAATCGGCTATGAGTGCGCCGTAGATATGGCATATTCAAGTGAATAGCACACATCAGAAGATCACCGGGCTGCGACCGAGCATATGAGACATTGGGGCGAAGAGGAGCGGACCCGCTGCCATGCCCGCTAGGGCGGCTGAGTTCTTGAGGGGAATTTTAGATGAATGATACTGCATTTCATAACCGCTTAGAATTTTTCAGTCTTGTTTGCAAGGTAGTTATAAGCTTACCGCATAGGACTGCTCCAACTCCATCTTGTTGGATAGGTTTTCCTGATCAGCCAGGTTGAGCTGCCCCGTTAAAGACACAATGGCGCTAGAGAAAAATGCAAGACATACCACGGCTAGTATTACAGAGTTGCGATTTATAGGCCAGATCTGGAATGATCCCAATCACTTCCTTCTCAGGGATACTTTTTTAACGTTCTTCTTGCTGTACCCGAGGGTCCCGGAGGTGGATATTAGATTGGGGGACCAAGACAAGGTGAGCTGCATGGTGATTTTCCACTGGGTTTAAAATAGTGAGGGCCGTTCCGACCTTCTGTACTTCTTCGCAGTTCATAGCTGACCTATCTTGCATCGTCAGATCGTGTGTAATAACCAGGTACCTCTCCTAGGAGCTGGGATATGTCTTTCCCTACCCATGGCATTGACCCCCCCTTTTTCAGCCCTACGACACAAGATATCTTGTCGGGCTAGATGGAAAGCCTTAATTTTGCCAAGCTCTTCGCCGATCTCTTTGTGTGGGGAATTTGGTGCGTGGTATAGAAGCCTAGAAAGAGAATTGTTCCTAACGATGAATCTGTGTGGTGTCGAATCGGTTCTAAAATGGACAGCAAATCAACAACCGCCTGATATTTCAGGTGTCCAAGCCAGAAGTTAACTAACTAACTAACTAACTAACTAACTAACTAGTTAACTAGCTCCTGAACTTCAACGTCACACGGCGATCATTGACGTTGTCCCTGTTATCCTGTTCTCCTCGATTTGCTTGAGGTGACTCACATCTTCACATGAAAAATGAAGTAGTCGGCCATCCAGGCCGATCGCCCCATGCGATCCACATTGGCGTAAAAGGCTCCACGCGAAAAAAGGCTTCGGCGATAGCTTCAACATGCCGAGGGGTCTTTCAGTACAAAACTGTCCACTGAATCCTGTTAGATTCATTTCTGTGTACATCCTTTAACTACTTTTGACAAGATTAAATCATCAATGAACCGTTTACATCGACACCATACTATCTAATCCCCCTCAACACCCTGTCATGGAATCCAGACCAGATCTCGAGTCCCAAAAGCCCACTCCGCAGATCGATTCTTTTCACGACTCAGAATCAGAAGATGAACAGGCCCTGAAACCCCAATCCTCAAACGCCTATGGCATTCCAATATGGCGCAAATGCCTCATCCTCTTTGTTGTTAGCTGGATGACCCTGGCTGTAACATTCTCCAGTACTTCACTACTACCCGCAACCCCAGAGATCGCTACCGAGTTTTCTACTACATCGGAAATTCTCAATATCACTAATGCCGGTGTACTTATTGCCATGGGCTTCTCGTCGTTTATTTGGGGTCCCATTACAAACCTATTCGGGCGTCGCAATGCCTATAATACAGCTATCCTTGTGCTTTGTGCATGCTCGGCCGGTACCGCCGCGGCGATCAATTTACGCATGTTTATTGCAATGCGCATTTTGGGGGGCTTTACAGGTACCTTCTTCATGGTCGCTGGGCAAACTATTCTTGCGGATATCTTTGAACCGGTGGGTCGGGTTGATTCCGAGTGTTTTCGGGTTATTGATAGAAGTTGATAGACTGTACGTGGAACGGCTATCGGTTGCTTTATGGTTGGATCTGTCAGTGGGCCTGCAATTGGTATGTTTAAACTATCACTGCCTGCGTGTCGCTAATTTTATAGATAGGACCCTGCATAGGTGGCATAGTCGTCACATTTGCTCAATGGCGCATTATCTACTGGCTGCAATTCACGATGACTTTACTCGGCCTCTTGTGGTCTCTTCTTTTTGTACCAAGTATCCAAGAAAAGAACCGGGACTCCAACGAACCTCTAAAGCTTTGCACTCTGATAGGCATGTTCAATCCCATGCACATCTTCCGTCAATTTGTGTATCCCAATATTTTTCTTGCAGTAAGCATTATCTGCTAGTGCTAAGAATTAATTGCCTTGTCCAGTGACTGACCCCCAAAAACTAGTGTCTCACGTGTGGCCTCCTTTCTACATTCCAATACGCACTTCTCACATCAGCCCGCTCAATCTTCAATCCCCGTTTCAACTTGACGTCTCCTCTCGTCAGCGGCCTATTCTACCTCTCCCCTGGAATAGGCTTTCTGATCGGTAGTGTCGTTGGCGGCAAGTTGTCCGACCATACGGCGAAGAAATGGATTATCAACCGAAACGGGGTGCGCCTGCCTCAAGACCGTCTAAACAGTGGTATCGCCACTCTTTTGGGAGTTCTCCCAGTTGCAACCTTGATTTATTGCTGGACTTTGCAGGAAGAAGTGGGTGGGATGGTTGTTCCAATTATCGCGGCTTTCTTTGCGGGCGTAGGGCTTCTGGGTGCTTTCAACGGGTTGAATACCTATTCGGCTGGTGAGTATTGTCTATTTGAACCATGGTCCAGCTTTCTAACTGTCTAGCTTGCAGAGGTTATGCCACATGTTCGTTCGGAGGTCATCAGCGCAAAGTACGTGGTACAGTATATCTTTGCTGCCGCAGCGACGGCAGTTGTTGAGCCGGTAATTAGTACTATCGGGGTGGGATGGACATTTACAATCTGTGAGCTTTTGCAATGGGATTCTGATTGAAGCATAACTAACCATTTGTTCAGGTGTTTTCTTCGCTATAACAGGTGGCTTCCTTGTGCTTGCCATCACCAAATGGGGGATTGATATGCAGCGATGGTCTGAAAGGAAGTTTAGCCTCGATGTGAAGTCTTGACTAGAACGAAATGACGCCTTTTGCCTCATTACTATTCCTTCATTTGCATACTAGGCGATATGAAATGCCTGCATAATAGATTGATTTAATACGGATTGCTAGATACAGACCCAAAGATTTCGGGACATTTGATACAAAAGCTTTAGCCATATAGAGATTCCGAAAAGAGACCATAGCAAAAGGATCATGCGAAACTTTTCGTACCTATTTATGTTTACAATTTATTAGTTATGCTCGTCTGGGTAGAATTTAAAAGTTAGGCCTTGAAGGATGCTGCAATCGATTTGTCATCGGCCTAATCCCAAAATTGCCGAATGCTCGGGAAAGGCCTTTTCTAATCCCCGGCCGCATCTTACGATTTTCCATATTTTGCACAACCTGAAAAGCCTGAAAATAAGGGAATTTTCAGATGGCTCGAAAAAGAAGTGCTCTTACAAAAGAGCAAGAGCAGGAAAGTCGGGAGTCCCAAAGACGAAAATTTGTCGCGTGCGTATTCCACCAGATACACTGAAGCCACCGAGCACTGACGTACGATATCAACAGCTGTCAAAGATGCCACTCGCATAAAATCAAATGTTCTGGAGATCGACCGTGTAGCAAATGCCGCACGGTAGGGCTTGCTGAGGAATGCGCCTATACTATTCGGGATCGCCAGGTGAAAGTTAGCGAGAAGTATGCGAGGAGACCAATATTAGACCAAGCCTGGAAATGCTAGTCTACTAAACGTACCAGACCAGAAGCTAAACCCGTCTTCTTCAATTAGCTATTTAGATCAGATTCTCGCGGAGAATCAGCGGCTCAAGGAACGGTCAACCACCTCGGCTCAAGTTGCCGAGACCGACCCGTCACAGAGGTAGACATCCCTTGACCTTCTGATGCGACCCGCCACATGCTGAGATATTCAACAGACCCCTTTCCAGAACAGTAGATGCCCCGGATGGAACAGGTATTCAAAATCCATTGATCGGAGATCGAGCCTGGTTCTACCGGTATGATCCCTCTTCGCCACCCATCTACATCGGCGAGGCGGCATGTTCAGCGTTCGCAACACGGTTTCGGCGTTTCTTGTCGGGAAATTATGCAATGCCACATATTCCCCGAACACAGTATGAGCACGAAGAGACGATCGCCGCAGCGAACGAAGCCGATATCCAGTGGCCGAGTCTCCACCATGCTCGGCTGTTAGTTCGGATAGCTATCCACCAGATAGGACATCTGTACCATCTCATGATGCGCAAGTCGACTTTGGATAAACTGGAAGAGATCTATCAGACACAGGACTTTGACTGCCCCGCAAACAAGTGTAAATTCTTTGCCCTGTTCGCCTTTGGCCAGGCGTATTCAATCCGATCTGAGCCCAATTCTGGCTCCAGAGTACCAGGCACGTCTTACTTTGCTCGATCCATGGGCTTGGTCCAGATCTTACCGGAGAGAACCAGTGTGGCGCACTTGGAAACCCTGCTATTATTGGTATCTCGCTCAGCATGCACCATTGTTTGACCCTAGAGTGCTTACGATTTCCCCAGTCTCTTTTTTCATACTATCTCAACCGGCGTCATTCCGCCTACGTGTTGATCGGCAACGCCATGCGGATGGGGTTGACCATCGGCTTGAACCACAATATCCTAGAATCACAGGTCATCGACCCAGTAGAACGCCAACACCGCATCCAAATATGGTGGACAATCTACATCTTTGACCGGATGTGGGGTTCTAAAATGGGTCTCCCAATGCAAATCCTCGATGAAGATATCCACGTCGACATGCCGTCAACCATCTCCCCCCGCTGGCGTCATGAAGAAGAACTCTCCGACTCAGAATATATGACCGCCAACATCAAGCTGGCACGCATAGTCGGCGAGACAATCACCAAACTGTACAGCCGTCGAAAGTACCAGGAGACCTTCCTCCAACGCGTCCAAAAACTCCTCAAGGCTTTGAAACACTGGGTAGAAACTCTCCCCGAATCCCTCAAACTGAACATGGAAGACCTGGAATCGAGCAAGAAACCCGTTGTCTCCCTCCACTTGGCTTTCAATCAATGTGTGATCCTAACCACGCGCCCAACGCTACTGCATCTCCTTATGACACTAAGCAAAAAAACAACATCCCGCCCCAATACCGCCAATAATACCAGTGGGACCGGGACTGAAAGCGAGAGCCAAGAGGTATCCGTTTCCCAGCCCGTCCTTACCCTAAGCGAAGCATGCATCCACGCAGCGCGGCACTCCCATTCCATGATCTTGACACGGTGGATCAACGGGTCCATGCCGACGTTCGGCTATTTCCACGCTCACTACCTCTTTTCCTCGGCGTTGATCTTGGCAATGTCCAGCTTTGTTCCGATCGGTAATCCAACTGACATGACAGGATTCGACTCCGCGCTGGATCTGCTGCGCTCCATGACCGAGAATGGGAATTTGGCGGCAGCGGAATTCTATCACAACCTCGAGCAGGTGAAGGTTTGTTTAGTTGCGCACCGGGGAGTGAGGCGGGGCGAGGGGAGTGCTGGTATGGCCGATGGTGGACGAGTGACTCCTAACAACAACGCTCATGCTAGTGGCAATATCCTTTCTGGCGCTGGTGCGCTCGCTTTATCCGGGCCATCGCCGGGCTTAGTAGCAGCTACTACTCCTTTTTTGAACACCTTGCCCCTGAACCCACCCACATCGGTATCAGCATCTATGCCCCTAGCGCCTTTGATACCCACCACACATGATATCCTTGCTTCTGCCACCACCCGGCCTGTTCACAGCCATGGTATCGATGCATACACTTATCCTTTGAGGGAGACCGTCGGCGGGTACACGACCGAAATGACGTTTCTAGAGCCGACCATGCAAGATTTCCTGGCGCAGTCAGATATGGACCTTGGGCTGCTGCATCCTGTTGATACGTTCTTCAACGAGGCGGAGAATATATATACGTGTCATGAGTTTTGACCGGGTTGGCCGGGGAAAATGGAATACTGATCATGATATGCTTGTTCTAGATCTATTTGTTCCTGCCAGAGTTGAGATGGCAAGTAACTCAACGCTCTAATACCTACGTGGTATTCAGGTCAAAATACTCACTCTATCCTGTGCAAACCGAGAAATATTCTTGTAAGCAAATGAAAGACACAATCCTATGACGACGTAGAATAGTTAAAAACAGTCTTGCGAAAACCGTTGATGAAAATAAACCGAAATCATAACCGAGACATCAGGAAAAAAATAAAAAAAAAATACAGCAGGATGAGGAGGGACGCGTGATGGACTGGCAAATTGCGTGGTATGGGTCGTTCAAGCCAGCAGAAAAAAAGCAAATGCACCGCTGAAGATCACTTTCCCCCAATCAAGCCATGATATAGATCAAATTTCCAATATTTCATCAGAGATATTGAAGAATGCGTGTCTAGAGTTCGGTGTTCTCACAAATCCCAAATTTCGAACCATGTCGTGAAAGAAGGTCCATGCAGACAAGCCAGGCTCGCTGCGAAGAAAGGTCTTTGGTCGATATATCTTTCAACCAGCGAGTTGCTTTGTTGATTTTCTTACTGATATCAACAGCCTTGGCCGTACCTGTATGAGTGCGAGTGAGCAGCTCGGTGAGGAGAATGGTAGTCGACTGTATGATGTTGTGCAGGATACACCACCACGGAGCGACACCATACAGCCAAGTAAAGTCCGGCTCCTCGGGTAACAGGTCGAGCATCTGACCTGCCATCTGAACGCACAAGCTTGCCATCTGGTCACACACCGTTCCCGGTGAGCTTGCCTCAGACGGTTGAAAGGAACAGCGGATACAGGGCTGCAATATTATCAGTTTTGTGGCGTAGAATCGGAAAGCAAGACTAGTACGCTGCCGTGGAAATTGTTGATTTGTGTCTAGCTTTGTGAAATCAAATTGGATCGGAAGACGAGAAAACCAGTTGTCTGCATGGTTGTTTAGCGTGCAAACCGCAATTTCGATATCGTGCCATGATTGTCGCCTTGCTTTAGGAGCATACAGAGTGTTAATAGCCTCCCGCGAGAGATGAGCTAGGTCCACTGCGTATAGAAAGTACAGAGAGGAGTTCGGTGTCATATTCTCTGGCCCAACCTGAATGGCCCTTTCTTTTTGTTTTCCCTTGCCCGACTCATACTGCTCCGGTGTTCCTAGAGTCTTACTCTCTTTTTGTACAGCCGGCGTGGTATCGAAAATCAAAGGGGAGAAATAGGCATTTCGAGTCCGTTGTTCGGTTATCATTTGCACAACACGCTTGTCCCAGAAAGTTTCCTCTGCAAAAGGCAAAGGAAAGGGCGTAGAGCAAAATATGTCCCCCGTGCCAGGTGGACGGCCTGTCATCTCACAAAGCACAATACCCAACATAAATAGTGCCCACCAGACGCGATAGCGAAGTTCTTTTGATAAGTGGGTGATGCTCTCACTCTCGACTCGAATGTTTAGACCCATGGTTACCGCCGATCGAATTGCAATCCCAATTATTCTCCATGACCTAGATGAACATGCCCCACGAATTAGGTATGAATCGCGCAGTAATAGACAAGGATGGAAAGTGAAATGACCAACCTGTTCACTTGGCCAACCGACAGGAGGTAAAAAGCAGCCAAGCCCTCCACCTGTGCCTGCTGTAAGTCGGGATGATGTAACAACACACTACCTACATCCAGTTTCCACGCCCGTGCAAAATAAGTCTGATGGTCGTCGCAGTTTGGTTGGGGCTGATCGACGAGGAAGGAATGTCTGGCCGCAATGGCAAACACTAGGTTTAGCACTATAATCCATCGTTTCCCAGGTCGCACGTTCGGATTCGCATAGAAGGATCGGTACTGGTTCAGAAATATTGCCTTTCCAATAATCGGAAAAGTAGGGTGAACGACGTGAAAGTAGGTGTCAACGAGCCTGTTAGCAATTTGCTGTGGAGGCCGGCGTGCGAGGTCGATGTCTTCCAGAAACAAGATTTCCGAGTCATCTTGGAAGTAGTTCACAGAGGAGATTGAAGGGCGTTCGTGGGTCTCTTTGATTCCATTCGAACTGTGATAATCAAGGTCGCGTTTGAGTCTGTACAACCATGCCATCTCCGAATGTTCACCCACAAATCCTGTCGCCTGTACTTTCTCATCACGATCAAAATCCTCTTCGGTGTAGTCTACCACCCCCGAGGGAGTAGATATAGGACTAGCATCTGCACTGGACGAGATTACTGATGGGTTGATGTGGTCTGGGGGGTTGGTGAATAAAGCAGGGATAGGAGTTGGGGGAATGCCTTTGGTGAGCGGAGTACGTGCATTGAGCTCCCTCAGCGTTTGATCGACCTGTTGGGCCAAAGAGGCATCGAGCTTGGGATAAAGGCCGCGAAACAAAGCGTCAAATGTTTCAACCTGGGTGGTGAGATCATTCAGCCGCCTATCACCCGTCAGAGAAAAAGGACTAATACTGGGCGAAAAAGATTACCAACTTCACCATCTTCTCCCTTTTCCGATCGCCATACGAGCACAGGACGCTGGCATCCAGACACCGATGACAGGCTGGGCGATGGCCACTACATTTGGCCTTTTGTTCACGGCAATTTTCACAGGCTCGACTGACTCGACCACTGCTAGCCCAACCACTAGATTGTGCATTCCGGGGGATAGCCACCTTCGCATTCACGCGGTCGCCGTTGAATGAAGGATAATCACGGATATCACGGCTATCGTGGGGGTGAACAGTTTCGGGATTGAACTCGAAGGGAGATGGTTGCGGGTATCTAGGCATGGCCACACTGGAAGAGCAGAGGAAAAATAATCCCCCCCCCCCCCCCCCTTTTGAACAATAGAGCCAAGAAAAAGATAATAATTACAAAGTAGTTGATGCCCCCCTCCCTCCCTACGGTGGGTATTCACAAGTTGGTTTTCGACCGAAATCGGGCTCTCTGGTATGGTGGAGGTCAATGTCGGTCCGCCACGAAGAGCACTAAAACCAATAAGCGCTTCGCTTTGCAATTTTGATTGTATATTTGACCACGTGAGAATGGACACTTTAAACAATTCCATACTGTGAAATGGATGTGCTGTATCGTACGAACATTGGCGTGTGTGGCCTGTGCAAGCCCTTCTCGAGGTTTTCCTTGTGTTTGACGTATCCACAATATCCATAGCCATAGTTAGATGAAGCCTGCTCTGTGATAAGCTGGAAGACTAGTGTTCTCCCTGTACTAGCAATGTGAAGTTGGACGTTCCGAATTGGATCGCTTTCTTTCGGTCCGAGAATCCGGTATTGCAATTATCGACGATAGCGTGGCATTCAAAACGCCATCCTCGTTCGAGGACTCGGGAGGATACCTCAGAAATCCTTCTCATGACGCAAAGTTGTTTTGGTGATCAGAATTAGAGACCATATGCAGTCAGATTGTCCCTAGAGGTTCCTGTCCATTCAAGGCTCTTGGAAAAGTGTGCACCGGAAAAACTGAAGCTTTGCAAAGAGGCCTATCTGCATCAAACGTGGATATATTTCCTTTCAATCACACAACCTTCTTGCCCTTCGGGCTTACCTCGGTCTGGGTGGGTCGACACTCGTTCATCATTAAAACGGAAGACCCGCTGATGTCGGCACGCTCACCTGTACCCCAGAAGCCAGCAAGACAATAAACCTTCACAGCCGCATTGATTGAAGTGATTTTTTCTTCGATTTCCCGGTTTCTGTTTCTTGTACCCCACGAGTAGATGGGCCGTGTTTGATTGCGTGATCAGCTATGGTGATCTGCGGGGCATTTTGAGAACCACAAGTCTGCAATGAGCTTTAAACCAGCCAAGACAGATGACACGACAAGAATGATATCCCCGGTCTTTGACCTCAGTAGTGGAATTCTGGGAAGGAGTGCCGTTATATGACCGTGATGTGACCAGTGATGTGACCAGTGATGTGAAGTAATGGGGTTCACGCCCCACTGCAAGCAGTGTTCAAACGTGGTGAATGTGACTGAGCCATGCAGTTTTGCCACTAGGCCATGGGAGTGACCCCAAGCCCCGAGGCGTATTGGAAGTATGGACGAGTCTGCGATCTTGATATCTTGATTCACAACGATTGACCTGTGGGTGTGCCACCTGGTTACATCACACTGAGAGGGCTTAGTTGCAGTGCACCAAGTTTAAAAAAAAACGGTTGTCATCAGTAACGACATCAAAACAGAATGGAAAAAAGGATCTATGCTTGTTTGTGAAATACCTGACGATTAATCCTGCTTGCTGTGCAATTTTAGTTAATTTTGAGGCGCTCAACTTTGGTCTCCAGGGATTCACCTAGGCACTATCAATGTGGCAATGAACCAGTGTATGAACTGATTCTCAGCGATCAACTTGGGCCCTTGAGTATAAAATGTCCTCACCACATTCTCAGCGGATGCTAGCAGTCATAATTCCGACTCTGTAAAGGTGCTTTAGAATGGGAGGATAGGGATAGAGTCGGGAGCAATGCGCCCGTTCCTCTTGTAATTTTCTGTTAGTGCAATACGTGCGAATATATCAAATTTCCTTCAGCGCAATTCCTCTCGGGAAATCCCAGAGATAAATTGAACCAAAAAAACCCTCCAACGCTCTGTAATGGGGGTAGCAAAGAGGTTCGAATTGGGTGGAGACGATTAACAAAGACTTCGGTGCAACCCGGAAATCAACTCCGAATGGGCATCGCACCAATTAGGGTCCTATCAAATGGAACAAGCTTCTCCGCGCTTGAGATTTGGGGCAAAAATTCGAATTTTCGAAAGCCTGTCAAGGAAATAAATGGTGCCATGAAAGAAAATGCTGTGAATCGTGGACATCAAAGCCATATCGTTGGGTTTCATGACCAATTTCACCTTACACCAGAAGAAAGATCACTATTTCTTTTTGACATCCATTCCGAAGACCGAAAAATAGATTGGGAGCTTGAATTTTTGCTCTTTTTGGTTAAGCTAGTCACCAGTTGGGCATTGATTTGGCACTCCACCTTCGCTATGAGGCTCTCGTGCGCATGCATATGTGATTTCAACATCAATGGCTTGGCTTGTGATACGATTGCCGGTTCCAAAAGGCCATCGTAATATAAATGTCTGGAATCAATGGCTTCAAGGCCTAACCCCCCCCTAAACTCAAAACCGGGTGCCGTGCGTAATGCAAGCCTGCTTTGCTCCTTATGTCTGCTACTGTGTACTATTAACCATATATGATGCTCGCCACCAATTAATTTCGTCTGATTCTGTCACTTCTGTCTAGACAATCGCACCTAGGCATACACTAGGCCGAAATCTTATACTATGATGCTGACCCTGCAAGGCAAGATATCAGCGAAAGGGGAAGAGAGTTATACTGGAGGAGACGAGCTCCCCAGACTATCTGCGAACATCCTAGATAGACACCCATCTCAACATATAGTTGATTATGTCAAGTTGCTCAAGGCAAAAGCTGTCGATAGACAAGAAGAAATGAAAAAAATCTGGAAAGGCCATCGGTAGGAGATGTTCTCTTGATTGACTTCTCAAGGGAAGTACACCTGAGAGACAATCTGCCTGCCGTAGCGCGAGCTACAAAATCGGGGTCATTAATTCGCGCCTACATTGTCCAGAAAATACATACCGGCATATCGGTTGGAACAGATCATGTATCCATATTTGCTTTGTATGCAAGGCTGGCTCGAGAAACCTGCGCTTGAGGAGGGCTAGAACTAGTTTCCCCCGGAATTTAACCATCTTCGTTGTCGTTTCCGATGGATTCTCTTGATAGCAAATGATTTATAGTCCATTAATTCAGTTGATTCGATTTGTATGATACCTGGATTTCAACGGTGCTATTGCATAATTGCGCCATGCAACACAAGTTGAGGTTTATAGCTCGCCTCAGGCAGAAATATCATGTGACTATCTCAATTCACGTGGCCGTGCTATCTCCCTTTTGCACAAGCTATCTCTTGCAAGAACTCATGGACACATTCTGATATTTGAATCAAGTTATTGCAAATGCAAACATAAAGGCACACAGAAATGTCTTTGCGCGGGCCCATGCGGCGGTCGCACCTGAGGCAAGTGAGCGCGGCGAGCTTGGAGAGCAGCTCCACCCACTCACTGGAGGCTTCGAACTGTGACCACGACCACGACCACGACCACGACCAAGCCACAGATGATCGGACTGTCAGGTTGTCCTCAGCAAGCTGGGTACAGCACCAGTGTGCGCTGTGGGTGCACGATGAGACGTTCTCACGGGAAGAGATTTTATTGAATCCATCGGCTTTTGGCGAAACCGAAGTCCAAGTTGGGGATGTTGTCGAGATCCTACCCATGCGGGGATCTGGCGATTCTTGCTATTCTACCCTAAAGCCCGAGGGAGCTTCTAAAGCTGTTCGCGAGACTCATGCCGAACTCAACTCGGCCTCTCAAGCGGATAGCACCTCCAAATTCAAGACTCCTCTGCAGAGCCGTTGTTTATTCGTGGTAAAAGCCTTACCACCAGAAACTAAGGCTCGAAATCCCCAATTAGAAATTTCAGTGACAAACAACATTGCCAACATCTTTGGTTTCAAGAACCGAACGCAAGTTCGATTATCAATTGTGGACCGAGACCAATGTGCAGCGTCACATGTCGACATCGCTTTTCGTGATCAATACATGGTCCGATCGGACATGTGGAGACTAGTCATGTCGGAGTTATCGGATAAAATAATATACAAAGGACAAAAGATTATGTTTATGGGGAGCATCAAAGCTACTGTCAAGAACATCTTTATCCGAGAGAAGAAGTGCCTCTCGGGATATTTCTCGCCACAGACAATCCCCATTTTCCGAAGCGAGTCCGCGAAATATGTTCTATTCATCCAAATGTCGAAAGAAATGTGGGACTTTGACTCGGAGGGGACTGGTGACATCCTCTTCAGCCGGGTTATCAACGGTTTCCTACCAGAGCTCTTCAAGAGATGGGCCAATTCAGACGCAAAGCATTTGGTGACCATTGTGCTGTTCACTCGAGTCGAATATGATAAGCCCACCAGTTCAAGCCAGCCTAATCTCAGCGCTGGGAATTTGAACAACAAATCCCGACCAAAAAAAGGTCCGACTCGAGACTTTTATCGTGTGGTAGTAAATGACATGGCAAGCGGCCATTGGACAACCATTTTAGACGAGTTGAAAAGGGAATTTAGGACCTTTTTGCGAGATGTGTCAATCCTGAAACCGGACGACCTAGACGTTGTATCCGGCAGTGGCATCAAGAGCTCTCACAAACCAAACATGGCCACCATTGCCGGGCACCCAAGTTCAGCTCTACGAGGAAACATCCTAGAGGCCATCCATCTCGCCTCTGCACACCTAGCTTTCGACCATATCGATCGAGACATGGTCCACACTGGCACCTCGATCATTGTTATCACCCCCGGTAGCGGTGTTTTCGAAGTCTCTTATGAATCCTTGGCTTCTACAACAGAAGCCCTTGCGAACCGAGGCATAGCAATTGATTTGGTCTGTTTGAGTCCGATGCCTCTTCATTCTGTGCCACTCTTCAAATACCGGGAGCCAGTGGAGCAACAGTCTGGGAATTTGGGAGGGGCTGGATTCAGCGGAGTCAACAGGGATAAGATGTCTCCTGAGATACACCATTCCCTTTCAAGTGTTGTTAGCAGATCATCATATCTTTCTCCAAGCTCATACTTGTCTGCAATTAGAACGAGGGAACGGGCAACACCTCAAGCCAAAGACTGGAGCTATGGTATCCCTCATTGGCTTGATATATCCTACTGGAACCCTGAAACATACCGAGAGGCCCGCCGAATCTTGAAAAAAGACCCAAATGCACCTATCTCTCTTACCGTCACTCGTCCATCAAAGGCGTTCACGCCACGGGTGCGCATGTATGAGATCCAAATGATGGGAGTCATGGAAAGTGAACAAGCAAACATCACAATTCCCTACCTTACTGAAGGGCGCGGTGGAACAAGACCTCGTGGATCCTGGCCCGGTTACAGTCCAGCTAACAATGCTCCTTCTAAACCCCGTTTCGCGAATCCTTCATCTTTAAAGGGACAACTTAGTGACAGTCTTCGCCCGGGATCATTTGTTCATAGCGCAGCAGAGCAAAATGAACTGCAAACTCGAGATGCGCAGAGTTCACGCAAGGCAGTGATGTCATGGATGGACCAATATGATGAAAACCTTTTTGCTATCTCTCCGAAACGACTCAAGGCTACGAAACCGCCCAAGGCAAAGCGACCCAGTGAATCAGAAGTCCAGGCTGCTGGGGGCGGAGTGCATGAACGGCTATCTGCCCGCTCCATCACGCGCCTCCGCCATCACGAAACGAATCCAGCAGACGAGAATGATTCTTTGCACTCTGGACCTCGAAGAATTGACTCAAACATGGCTACTCCAAGAAGCCCAAGCACGGGCAAGAATATCTCCCCCACAAAACCAGCGTTGAAAAAGACGCCGGCGCCAATAGCTTCACGAATTTCTCGGACGATTAGCTTTGCGCTCCGAGGCTTGCTCGCAACCCCACCGAGAGCCATGGCAAGCACGGGGGTCAATATAGAGCATGCCAGTGCTATGCCCATGACAAACCAAAGAACCCATGCCGGGTCAATTTCTGACGCCAGGAGCGTCACTTCCTTGAGCCCGTCAGAAACAGCATCGACTGCATCAGTCTTCGATGTATTCTCGCCATCTTCAACGCCCGTGAAGTCTTCTCAGACTCCTGCTAAGCCGATTTCCATCAAAATGCCCTCCAAAAACCCATCAAAGGAATCCGAACCGCCAGAGCAAGCAGGCCCTCATGGATCATTTTTGGTGAAAGCCCCAGTGAATGACGCTGGTCGGGACTACGGTGAAGATCATCCGAAAAGTCATAAAATCGAAATCACTCTCAATAATAGCCCGCGCGAATTACAAGTGCGGAACTCTCCGAGTAAAGCTCTGTCTCCATGGGTCCGATCTGTCAACCCATGCAATACCCCTAAAGACGTGCTGCGCGATACTAGTTGGTTTGGCCGTTGGCAACATGCGTATCCTCGCCCTCCACATGTGGCTGTGGTAAAGTGGAAGAGTTTAAAGTCTCCCGCGGTGCTTCCTTTGACGACGGAAGAATTCCCCACAGCCAGTGTGCTTGCTTCAGAATATCTACAGACACCATATCGTGTCTTCCCAAATGAAGACTCCGAAGGCATTGAAGCACCAAAGACCCGTGGGGTACTTTTACGAGAAATGATCTCGCTGCGGCTTTCTCATGGTTTCCAAATCATTGTTGGAAAGCATGTGGCCGACGTATCTGCGCAGCCCGCCCTTGAATCGCTAAACGTCTTCGATTTCCGAGGTCTAGAGCGCGATGGGCTCACTATATTTCTCTCCAAGGGCAACACAATCCACCGACTTGTCTGCATCCAAGGGGGAGAAGTTGAAGTGACCCGTTTTACGCATCAAAACTCTGCATTGATGACTTCTCCAAAGAAGCCCACCCTTACTCTCTATCAACCTGCGATGAAAACAATACTAAGCGCCGAATATGAAGTGAAGGATGTCAAGCTTGATCCAACCTCTCAAGAGTACAACTGGAACTATGCCGATAATTATGTGGCTGGTCATCGAGATTATCTCCAAAACCCGGCACAGCAGCTGCACTTCTGGCGAGTCCGTTATGTCTTGATTCCGCTTCAACTTCATGCCAATTCTCGTCGAAATTTGCAGGTTTCCCATGATGACACCGAGGAAGAAGTTCATTTGCTGGGGATCAGCCATTTGACCCATATCTGGCAACGGTACAAATACGTGTCACCGGAGGAAAAGCTTTTTGAGACATCAAATCCCAAGCGAGACCAGAATCCTTTGAACATCATGTATCAAACACGCAATCCATCGGAGATCGTTACAGCAGAGCTGGACCGGTTGCTACTCACAGACCCAGGGCTCGACAACGCCCCTGCTCAGCTCTTGCCCGAGTCAGAACTGTTGGACAGATCCAGCATCAGTCTTATGACGTTGGCGCAAATCATCCAGGGGGAAAAGGGAGTCCGGATGATGGACCGGCGATGGCATTGGAGGTTACACTACAACTGCTTCATCGGGTTTGAATTTACAACCTGGCTGTTGCAAAACATACGTGATATCGATACTCGTGAACAAGCAGTCAAGTTCGGTAACGAGTTGATCGATCATGGCTTGTTCCAACACGTTGAGAAGAGACACAATTTCCGCGATGGCAACTATTTCTATCAAGTCTGTGCTGATTACCGTGTCACTCGTCCAGAGTCTCGAGGAAGCTGGTTCCCTCAGCTTAGACCAGACAAATCAATGCCGTCGACACCCGCCATCGGGACCGCCAAAGACTCTCCTGCCAGCCTCAAAGCTAGATCGGATAGCATCGACGAGCGTATGCCACAGACTCCTAACACTCCCTCCAAGGCGAAGAACAAGGTCGCCATCATGCTGTCCAAATCCATGAAATTCGACGTTGATCCGCGTAAGCGGTCGAATCGGCCGGAAGTCATTGACCTTCACTGGGATCGACTACATAACCCCGAAAATTGCTTCCATGTCGAGCTCAGCTGGATGAGCACGACCCCCAAGTTGGTTGAAGACACCGTGCTTTCTTGGGCATCGACTGCCGACAAATTCGGGCTGAAATTGGTACAGGTGCCGATCGCCGAAGCTTGTGCTATCAGCAAGACGCAGCCATTCCGGAAACCCTACGAGATCAAACTCCAGGTCCCACCACCCAAAGGACCACTGCACACAGTGTTCAACAATGCATCATTTGCGCAACCTGGTCCACCGGATCGCCTCTACTACCAGAAGGCTATTTTGCGGAGGTTTGATTTTGTACTAGACTTCGAAGCCTCCTCTGCATTCCCAGCAGACGTTGAAGTTTACTACTCCTGGGGAAAGCCCGATTACATTTACCCGCAATTTATCCACCGAACGGGAAGCCTCCTCGCACAGATCACGGACGAAGGCCATTTCCTCCTCCTCGCGAATCGGCTTGTGAGTACCCGCGCCACCACGAGTCGAGACGCCGGCCGATTCGAGAATCACAATCGGTCCGATTTCCGAGGCCGTGCCCCGAACCACGATGGAATTGACCGTGTCTCACCCCGGCTATCTCCAATAACCCGGCCCGTTCATGATACTGGCAGTATCGGCAGCCCACTTACCCCATCCGGATCAGCAAGCATCGACTTGGCAAACCTGTACCGCGCTCCGGAAAACATTCTTAACGCCCTGGCCGAGTTCTGCGGCGATGCAGCACAACTAGAGCAGTTCTACTTGGAGTCACATGCTCGTCCATCCTCCACGAAGGTGGAGTCGACTACCACAAACGTCGTAATGGATGCATCGATCCCGTCACTCGAGCTTCCTGCCAGCTTAGTCGGTCATCATATCTCACCGCCGCCAGGATTGCCATCCCGGATCACCCATGAGTCGCGCGAGGGACTCATGTCACCGGAAGTTACACGAGCCAGGGCTCGAAGGGACAGTCTCAGCTACAATGCAAGCCCTAGGAGTGGCAGCTTACGACCCTTGATCTAAATATTCGATGATACCCATTTGATGCTCTGATTATTTTGTACCCAAGTGAAATGCGACACTAGCTATGTTCTTGTATTTTTGGAAGCAAAAATGGCTGTGAAAAGAACCATTTGATTTAAAAAACGACGTCCGCGTATTTCCGTACAGATTTGACAAATTCCGATCTTGACTTAGGGGGAATGAAAACCTATCCAGCATCCTGTCTTTATCTGAACATTGCCCCAAGACTGAAACAAGCCATGCATTTTAGCCTGATATCAACCATTCAGCCGACATTTTAACTATGAGCCCTGGTTGGTTGGGATCGCCAAACCTCAGAGGTTTTACACCCCGCCTTATGTGCTACCCCGAGCTACAGCAAATAGCGGAGCAACGACGCTATTCAGAATCTGGCCATTGCGGACGACATGCCGTGTCAAATAAAGTAAGTCTATCTTCTCCCACGGCGTCTCGGCGTAAGACAAAAAGAGCTTGACTGCCCTCTCTGTCATTCACTTTCTTCTTTTTGTCTTCTTTTTCATATTCTATTCAAAGCTAAAAGATAGCCGCCAGGTATCTCTGGGGTAGCTTGTAAAGAACTAATCCCAAGGACGAGGGTCTCAATTGAGATTTCCTGCCTTTTCTCTCAAGATGAAGTTCACCGAGGGGATGTGGTGCCTGCAGGTAACTTTACTCGCTTGTCGTTAATGTAGTTGGCATAGGATGAATATTGATACGCAATCGGATCATATAGGACGGCGTCAACATCGAGTGGATGAGCAACGTGGAACGATTTTCAATTGAAGACGACTCCGTCAATCTGCTGTTGAATAAGTTCCAAGCCCACCGAGGACACACCCTCAACTCGCGTGCGTTTTCAATCCCCCTAGGTACAAAAATCCAGAAGCTAACAATAGTATACAGCAACTGTCTCCATGCGGATAACCTCGCCAGTGGAGGGAGTCATTGGTGTGAAGCTTGTCCACTGGTAAGTACCTCAAGGGTTTAACCCAAGGCTCCAAATGTTGGTATTAGCAACCACTGACAGCATGCAGGGCGGGCCAAAATGACAACGGCCCTCACTACCACCTGAACAAGACCACCGGACACACTAAGATTCAGCACGACGACGCTGCAAAGACACTCAACTATACTAGCGGGTCACTCAATCTGGCTTTGAAAACCTCCGCCAACGAACTGGCCCTGGAATTCCAGTCCCCAGCCGGCAAGAAACTGACCGGCCAATCGTTTCGCTCTATCGGATACGTGCGCGATCAGCGCACTGAGAAGCATCGCTATGAGGACGGTATTTACGCCGAACGCCAGGGATATATGCTCGCAGGGCTTGACCTTGGCGTTGGCGAAAAGGTCTACGGTCTTGGAGAGCGGTTCGGGCCTCTGGTCAAGAACGGACAGACTGTCGATATCTGGAACGAGGATGGTGGTACCTCGTCTGAATTGGCTTACAAGAATATCCCCTTCTATATCAGCTCTAAGGGATATGGTGTTTTCGTCAATCACCCTGGTAAGGTTAGTCTGGAGGTGCAGTCTGAGCGCACTACTCGTGTCAATATCTCTGTTCCTGGCGAGGAAATTGAATACTTTGTTGTGTATGGAGCTACGCCAAAGAATATCCTGAATCGGTATACTGCTTTGACTGGCCGGCCGGCCTTGGTTCCGTCATGGAGTTACAACCTCTGGCTTACCACGAGTGAGTTCAGGGATACCGTTTTGCTCTAGAATACTGGATGAAAGAAGCTGATATTTTTGACAAAGGTTTCACGACCAAATACGACGAAGAGACTGTCACTGGATTCCTCGATGGGTTCCGTGACCGCGATATTCCATTGGGCGTCTTCCACTTCGATTGCTTCTGGATGAAGTCCTATCAGTGGTGCGACTTCGACTTCGACTCAGATATGTTCCCAGATGCCTTGGGATATCTCAAGCGTCTCAAAGAGCGCGGTCTCCGCATTAGTGTCTGGATCAACCCGTACATCGCCCAGGCATCGCCACTATTTGAAGAGGGCAAGGAGAACGGATACTTCATAAAGGTATGTTCCTGTTCCGAGACCGTGACACACAAAATGACATCAGACGAAAACAATCCCTAACAATTCACAGCGCACCGATGGCTCAGTATGGCAGTGGGATATGTGGCAAGCCGGCATGGCAGTCGTTGATTTCACAAACCCCGCTGCCAGCAAGTGGTACAACTCGCACTTGGAGCGACTAGCGGAAATGGGCGTCGACAGCTTCAAGACCGACTTCGCCGAGCGCATCCCGGTCAAGGGCGTCCAATACTACAACGGTGCCGACCCGGAGCGCATGCATAACTACTACGCTCTCCTCTACAACAAGACCGTGTATGAGACACTTAGCAACCGCGTCGGACGCAACCAGGGTCTCCTCTTCGCGCGCAGTTCCGCACCAGGTGGACAGGCGTACCCGGTTCACTGGGGCGGCGATTGCGAGAGCACATTCGAAGCTATGGCTGAATCGCTGCGCGGCGGACTGAGTCTGATGCTGTCTGGATATATCTTCTGGGCGTCTGATATCGGTGGCTTCGAAGGTACGCCGCCGGCGGCGCTGTACAAGCGGTGGGTGCAGTTTGGTCTGCTGTCTACGCACTCGCGTCTGCACGGATCGTCTTCGTTCCGTGTGCCTTGGATCTATGGCGAGGATTGCTCTGATGTGCTACGGGACTGTGTTAAGCGCAAGATCTTGCTTACTCCGTATATTCTGCAGGAGGCGTTTAAGGGCCATGGAACCGGCACGCCGCTTATGAGGCCGCTTTTCTTAGAGTTCCCCGAGGATCTCAACACATATGCTATTGATACGCAGTACATGTTTGGGCCGAATTTGCTAGTTGCACCGGTGTTTACGGAGCAGGGTGAGGTTACTTTCTATGTGCCTCATTCCCCTGATGATGAGGCTGGGAAATGGATCTCGTGGTTTGATCATTCCAAGTCTTATGAGTCTGGTCGCTGGTACACGGAGACTCACGACTTTGATACCATGCCACTTTTGATCCGTCCTGGTTCTGTTACTGTCACCAATCCGATGATCAAGGCCCCTGAGGATGACGCCTTGGAGGGAATTGAGTTGCTGGTTAATGGGCGCCTGCGGGCTGAGACTACAGTCGAAGTTGTCAACCCGGCTCAGTCAGACGAGATCTTGAAGGCTGTCCGAATTTCTCCTATTGAAGATGGAAAGGTTCAAGCAAATGGTCACAGTGTGAAATTGGTTTATGTTGCCTAGATTCGAATTCAACAGAAAGTGAGATTCATGGAACTTGTGTCATTTGCATCAAATTGGTCAAGAGTCATATTAAAAATGTAGGGGAAGAGCCCCACAAGGAGAACTGAACTTCAGTATGAAGTGGGTGGGTATCATATTCAAAACATGTCGCCATGCAAAAGGCAAAGCTGGAAAAAAAAAAAAAAAAAGAAAATCAAAGAAGAGAAGAGAAGGGTCATCAACAACTCAAAGCCCAGGTACCATACCAGACAAAACCAAATCACCAACTAGGCAGGGGAAAGGAAAAAGTAAAAGGCGTGAGTGCAACCATGCAAGGACATGCAGTCAGCAAATTTGAAGAAATCAAAGCTTAGTAAAGCGAAATCACCACACTTCTTCGACGTCAAGGAGCCACTTTCGGATTCCTTCACGCAATGTATTATCAGCACCTGCTAGTGCTCTTCTCCGCTCACGGTCGGCTATCCCAAGTGTGCTATCCACATCTTCACGGCAATGCTCGGCAGTAACAAGGCGGACAACTTCTTCAAGGGCCCCGAGCACCATCTTGCGGCATTCTCCACGAGGCACTTCAGGGGGAGGGGCTTCATCGCCTTTGGAAGAGGGACCTTTGTCTTCAGCTCTACGAGCACGGTTGGGGGAAGGGGCACGTGACTGTGCCATTGACGAGTAACCGCTCTGTCGCAAGACACGCTCGACAGCATCAACTAGGACTCCGTCGAGGTCCATCACCGGTTCCTCGATAAACCGCTCTTCCATGAAACTCTGGCCCCGCTCACCAGTGGCAGGGCCGTGGATAAGTTTCTCATGTCCGGAAAAGAAGTTGGTGAATTGCGAGGTCGAGGCAGCTCCAGCAGATCCACGTGGGGTAGCACTGGAAGGCGAAAGAGGTGTATGAGGAGAGCAGCTACCCACTATGATCTTGCGTCGTAAGCGAAGTCGTTTCACCGTAGAAGCCTTGGTGTCTGCAATCAAAGTTGTTGCAACATCGACCCATTTTTCTGATCCGTCAACGTCGGATGTGGAGGGGATGTACGGGGATGGTTCAGCCCGCATTGCCCGCTTGATTTCTGCTTCAAGAGAGGCATAAGGCCGAACCGCTTGGAGCGAGAAATCTTCATGGAAGAATTTTAACCAACCAGCCACATGGGAAGTCGGTCCATCGCTATCCTTCGTAGTACCGGGAAATCCGGAGCCACTGCTGTGCGTAGAAGCAACTGCATCCATGCTGGTGACGGAGGTTCGAGTCTTCTTTGGCGAGGCAATAGTCGAATCGCCAGACGAAGAGAGTGACATGAAACCAGGAAGCGGAAGATCAACATCCACCACGCCTTCCTCTGCTCGGACCGACAACTTCAGAGGTGACTCCCGAACTTGGCTGGTGAGTGATAGTGGCTCTGGCGAAGCAAGCTCGGTTTTATGAGGAGCGGCAGTAGAAGCAGTTGGAATCGAGATGTTTCCACTGGGGGCTGTTTTGGGCCAGTGTTCATCATCATATTCTGTGACCTCCTTGACCATTTGAGTCAATGTGGTTGACCCGCGCCTAGCAGGGCCAGATCTTGTAGAGGCGGACCTTCTGCGAGCTTCAGATGGGAAATATGGCTCGCTGCTTTCGGTAGATGAGCCTTGACGGGAGCTCCAAAGACCGGAGAAGATTCCCCCCCAGCGGCCTCCAGCTGAGGAAAGACTGCCATTTGTGCTCACTGCAGAGCTGTCACTTCGTCGAAGGCTCTTCAGCAGAGTCTCCGATGCTAGGCTATCGTTGCCTTGAGCTGCGCTGCGCTCTTTTCCAGCCTGGGTAGAATGGCTTGGCTGAGAAGTGAAATGGGGAACAGGAACCGTGCTGCTCTGAGTGATCATGGAAATAGTTGCCTCGCTCGTGTTCATGGCCCGAGCATCCTTTGGGTGGATGTTTGCGCCGGGGGGTCTGATGGAGCGAGCATCAGAGCCTCTGCGGGCCGTGGCCGAGTGTTCCGCCGGCGGGATTATTTCAGCTCCATCTATCGACCGCTGAGCTGTTTCCTGAGACGAAACGCTCACTGATCGCTGGTGGTGTTCGTTATCGCCCAGGATCATTCGTTGAGCACGAGCTCGTCGTTCGATCGCTCTCCGAAGAGACTCCTGGCGGAGGACAGGCACGGTCGGTGGACTTTGGGAGATAGCACGAATTGAGGCTGATGTACCAGGTCTGATAGGGGAAGGTAATGGCTCCAAGCGTTGTTTAGAGGGCAAGAAAGCGGCTAGCAAGAACACTAGGCGACGAGCAGTCATCTTATCTGGGCATATAATGACTGTTCTGTTTGCAAGAATGAGTTCGCCATCCTGCTGAGCTTTGTGCTGCTGGTTGTGGCGGCGACGATACCATTCTGGGCCAAGGCTGTTAAGCCACTCCGTATGATTACCCAAAAATGCTGTCAAAACCACTAAGAAAAAGAAATTCTGCTCTTTATCGCCCAGACCACGGACAATTGAGCGGCCTTCCTCTCGCCAGACGCCCCAACGACTTTGTCCAGTGACCACATATGGGGTTTGGAGAGCAAGACCGATCCGGCGGGAGCTGCGAATAGCTTCTTCTTTGAGCTTTGAATTGACTGATAAAATGTTGGCAGGTAAATGCACAATGGTCTGGTTGGTCCGCTGCATATTGGGAGGCTTCACGGGCTTTGGTTGTGGCCCTGATAAAGAGTCCACCTTCTTCAGAAGAAAGAGAATTTCGTTGCGAACAAGTCTTTCGAGGTGGGAGAGCGTACGAGTGATGACGTCCCAATGATCTACTAACAAGTCCAGACGCTCATCTAGGCTAGCCGGGGGCGAGGCAGAGGATAGGCTATCATCGAAAAATGTACCTGGCCAGCGGTGATCAGAATCCAGCGAGCTTGAGAACCGTGAACGAGGAGAGTCTGGGCCTGGAGTACTGAATCTCGATACGGGGCGTCCGGTGTTGCGCGGCAGCAAGGGGATCTGAATTGTAATTGCAACCGCATACATGGGTGTTTTCTTCTCCTTGATTTTCTTGCGCTTAGAAACATCCGGGAATGGGAACTCCATCTCGGGCAATGACTCTTGGTAGAGAGCGCTGGCATAGTCATGTCGCTCGGCTGATGCTTCCGCTCCTTCGGGAAGGTTCACACTAAACATGCGAGTCAAGAGAACTGTGACTTTGGCCGGGGGCTTGTCGTCCATTCCTCGCGCTACTCCTATCGGAGCCGAGGGATTTCCTGTTGTGTAGGCCCGGGAAAGTGGACTGCGGGCAGCAGGTGATGCACTCACCCCAATTGCCGGGCTTTCATCGGCGGAAATTATGTGCATTTTTGTAGACGACCCCCTGTAGCTGAAGGCGCTGCTGCCGAAGATGCAGTTCAGAAGGCCAGTATCATTGGAATCAGAGGAATGTCGCGATGGACCAGGGTCATGCCATGTTCCCAGTGGTGACAGTGTAGAGCTACGGCCTCGAGCCCGGGAAAAAGCACCCGGGCCGGCTGGTGACGACCTGCGTGCGTCAGCAGCTGCGGAGAGGGGACTCGATTCAACGAGGGAGTTTTGGGTGAGAAGATTGCGACGTGTTCCACGAGAAAGACTTGAGACCGTCCGAGTATGTCTAGGATTAGACAGATCGTTGCCTTGTGGGTCGAATCCAAGACCGGCGGGGTATGAATCGGACGCTCGAGTGTCAAGTAAGACACATGCATCTCGGTCGCCCAAGGCATTTTGTGCAACAATCACACGAAAATCTTTGGTTGCATCCAATTCCATTCCCCCACGATCATCGTATGCACCAGCGGTCGATGCATTCGGGGAATTGAATGTTGTCTGCAATGGGAAAGCATGGGTATTGGAACGTCGAAGGAGGCTGGCGTCGGGGAAAAGAAGACCAGAGGTGTGTTCCTCTTCGGTCACAGACTCGAGAGGCGTTACATTGCTTCGTCCAGAGTATGCCGCTGGGTTCAGAGTTGACGCAGCGGTACTTAATAGCCGGCCCAGCATGATGAATGAGAATGGGGAAACCCGCAGAGAGAACAGGTACTTGGGGACGCAGGGAAAAGAATACGGGCCGGTCAAATTCAGTCAAATTCAGTCAAATTCACGCGGTGTAACGATGGGTATCAGGCAGCTAGGAATTTCTAGGCTGCATCCACCCATAGCTTAATTCAACGAAGCAAGAATCATCATCAAACGATGAAGAGAATTGAAAATATCCAGAATTATGAGAGGGGAGGAGTGGAAGGTGGGATGAGGTGCAGCAGTGGGGCTTAGATCAGCAATTGAGTGATGAGAATTGGCTTTGCACCCACGAGGACTCCACTGGCTGATCAGAATTTTGTAGGAAACCAGGACGTCAAATGAAATTATACCAGTGCTTCTTAAAGGACCCAGTTCCTTGAATAGAGAAACCTCCGGGGGCAGTGGATAGGGAACGCGAAAGGGCGGTGAATAAAGTCACATGATCTCAGCCTCACTGTTTACGGTGAAGAATAGTGACCTGTTTGATCTTCTCTCATGAATCTGATACTCTGACTCTGATCGAAGCAGCCCTGGAAAACATCATGAGACACACAGTTTGAAGCATAGAAAGAGCCTATCTTGACCAAGTTTTCCCGGATGTTGGGCGTGTGTCCAATGATACCTATGTCAATCACTACTACAAGCCACTATGTTGCTATTCTCTACTGTCCCTGTGTCACCGTATAGTCGGGTTTGCAAGGAATCATGTTACTCAAGGGACGCTGATGTGTGTAATTTGAGGCATGGATTTGAATTTGGGATTGGAGGGAAGTTGTTTATCATCCAAATATTACTTATGATGGGCACATGCCATCTCTACACCGTCAATCATCCCTCGTGTGATACAAGCATCATGCTTGCAACCCCAGATACCACACCACTAGCTAGACCGCTGTAAGCATGTTGGTGATTACCCCGACGCTAGAGGAAAGGGACCCTCTTCATAGTGACTACACGCTAGGATCTTCTGTCCACGTGGATTTGTTCTTCAGCCGTTCCTTTTTTTGGGGGTCTTGTCGTTTCCATTTCCCACCGTAGAAAGATGACACGAGAAGCCACATTGACTGTCAGCTATTCTAGGCAGCATGTTGCTAGTATATCCGTTTATATTGCCAAGTTACATGTGTAAAAGAGATCATGTTTCGCAGTTCAATTTCTTTGGCTGAACTCCAGTGTGTATTAAATTCCGAATCGTTTCAATTCTACTATACTCTCAGTGAGAACGCTTGACTTTTGCCACCAATCGCTTCAACTCCTCAGAACTAGACTCCTTTGAAGACTTCTTCTGCTTTTTCTTGCCATCCCGGCTCTCTGCTGGAGCCTCAGGCTCTGCGTCATCACCGGCACGGCGGCGCTTACGGCCCTCGTCTAACAGGGCCTTCATGCCAGAAGTCGACTTGAACCGGGGGTTGGTAGGATCGATGGCGAAATCATGAGTGTCATACAGACGTGCAAAACGGGGGTCGCTGACGTTGACTTCAAAGTCATCTGCCTGAGCAGGTTCCACCTTCTTGCCCTTCTTGCCCTTACCCTTTTTCCGGGCCTGTTTCTCTGCCTTTTCAATCTCGTTCATATCGAAGTGCTTAATGTTGACCTTTTTGTCATCTACCATCAGCAACTCCAACTCAGCCCGTTGGGCTGCTGACGCTGCTTCCTCAGCAGCACGTTCCTCACGCTTCTTGCGCCTCTCCTCCTTGCGTCGAGAACCTGCTGTAGCCTTTCCATCAGGGTCATCAAAGAAGGGATCATTGAATCCCATTTCTTCTTCCACTTGTTGTGGCACCTCGACTGGACCAGCTTCATTATCTTCACTGTCCGCTGCAGCGCTATCCCCTGCAGAGGACTTGGCCTTGAGTTTCTCCTTTCGGCGCTTTTTGCGCTCACGCTCCTTCCGCACATACTTGTCAATTGTGCTTTCTTCGATCTCCGGTTCATTTTCGAAGATGGTATCCTTGCCATGGCCGCCTGCCAAGCCCGATGTGAAAGTAACCTCCATCTCGCCCACGGGGCGTTCCGCTTTGGTGCGGGTAGGCTCGGCGCTCAGACCCAGCAACGCACGCATGCGCTGTCTCTCGGCCTCTTTCTTGGAAAGCTTTGTGGTCGTAGCTTCTCCTGCAGTATTATCGACAACTTCGACGCCTCCGTCCTCGTCATCTGAGTCTTCATTCTCGGAACTATCGCTGCCGAGGTAGGCTTTCAGGTCATTCTCGTCAATATCCTGGCGTGAGCCCCGGAAGGCACGTGCCTGAGCTTCTTTTCTTGTTTTGTCGTCCGCATCCCATGTCAATTTGACCTTGCTGTGCTGCAAAGCATCCGTTACGAATTCAGTGGGCTTGTAACCGTCAGGAATCCGAGAGCACTCGTCCCGAGGCTTGTCATCGGAGAAGTCAGTGTCCTCAGGCACGAAGCGGAGATCGAAGAAGTTGGCACTAGAGAGGTATTCGGCACCATCCACCAAATCGTAGACATGCTTGGCAACGTCCTTTGATGAAAATTTGATAATGGCGTAGTAGTACCGCAGTCGATCGAGCTGGTACCGCCGTAGCTGTGTAGAGTTGAATTCTTCGCCATCGTCAGCCTTCAGCATCGACTTCTTAATTTCTTCCTCCTCCTCATCAGAGTCAAGTTGCTCTTCTTCAGAATCGTCGCTGGTGTTCTTTTTCTTCCCAGAAGCAAAAATCTCTTTCGGGGGGCCTTCAACCTCCTCCCTCTCCATGCGCTCTTTTCCAAATTCGCTAGGGTAGACTGTGGCGTTCAGAACCCGCCCCCCAGATGGAAGGAAGCTGGAAAATACTGCCATCAGGTCCTCGGCACGAATGTTTTCCCAATCGAGGTTGACGACAGCTATCCGATTCGTCACTTCTCCGAGCGGCACATCGGCCCGCTGCTGGTCTGGGAACTCGATCACATCCTCTTCCGCCTCTTCTTCATCTTCGCTGGAGCTTTCTTCGGATGACGAGGACTCAAAGCCGCCATCACGGGCGGGATCATATGAGGCAGCGTTGACCCGTTTCAATTCTTTCTGGACTTCTTCATCGTCGTCGGCACTGTCCTCATCCTCGTCTTCATCTTCATCCTCATCCACCTGGTAGAACTCCTTCAATTTTTCCTTGGTGTCATCTTTTCTGAGCTTTCGTCCATAACGGTCGACAGGGGCGTTGCTGGAGAAATCCTTATCGTCAAGCACATGCGCAAAGCGCTTATCGAGTTTCACATGAGTCTGGCGTTTGCTAGGAAGACGATAGCGAGGATCGGTCTGGATGTTTGCAAATCGAGGATCCGCTACGGTGACACAAAGAGTCAGCAATCATGGTTATGGGGTTTCCTGGAAATGAATCTCAAGCTTCCACTCAACGTACTGATCGCTGGACCGGTTTCGCCTTTGGGCTTGCCAGCTTTGGACTTTTTCTTGCCTAGGCCTGCCATTGTGAGCGCTGGTAAATTTTGCTTTGCACACCACAAGAACGCAAGCAAAAATTTGCAATGCCTGAAACTCGGTAGAGATCGTCGGATTTAGCAAGTGAAAATAGTCGAGACTAACAAATTATTTCTTTTTTCTGCCCGCCGAAGCCAGGGCGGTCAGGCACGTGTTATTCTCAAAACGGCGTGTTTATCTCTCTTGACTTTCCTTTCCCAAAAGCTACTGTCATGCAAGACAACCTTGCATCAAAATCGGATTAGTTTGCTGAGAATTGAGTAAATTTCCTAATTTCTGTATAAGCATGCTTTTAATTTTCAACCCTGGTAACCCAATGCTTGGTCTCTGGAATAAATCACAATGAACAGACAACACATACACTTGAAGAAACAGCAAACGAATGAACATTTCAACATCCAAAGTATCGCTTTTCTATCCAGCGTGGTTCTCCCTCTTCTTCGATCCGTCCAACAATCACATTCATCCTGGGGTATACGGCAGTGAGCCTCTTGAGGCCCCGTTCACCTGCTGCGCAAGTTACGAAAACGATCCTCTCTTGTTCAACCCCGTGATCAATCAGGACGCGAACAGCCATGAGTGCAGCACCTCCACTGGACATCTGAGAGTCAATTAGTATTACAGTTGCATGCTCCTCAATCTGCGACGGAAGTTTCAAGTAGTGCAACTCTGGCTCCTCATTGCTCTCGTTCGTTTGGATGAGCACGCGACCAGTAAGACAGTCTGGAATGGATCGCTTAAGCGCAGTCTCCATGCAAGAGCCTCCACGTAGGATAGCCACGGCTGATACGATACCCTTGGGATGCAAACCGAGGTATGTGCTCCCCTGTGGTGTTTCCACATTTGCGGATACATACGATGTCATATCCAACGCGCTGCGACGGTGATGTCAGCAAAGTAACTTTAGGTTGCACAATGAGATGGAGAGCAGTACTTTTCAATCAATATAGAAACCAGTCGATCAAAGTAGAAAATGAAATCCTCTTGCTCGGTTTCTGGGTTCTGCAGAATAGTATTCATGCCAACGAACTGCGGTGTCGAGGGCAAGACATGCACATTTGAAGGCAGCTCTACTTCTGCTGCAACCAAACCCAATTTGCGAAGCGCTTCGGTGTGGTTTTCAGATTTCTCCTGCAGCTTGCGTTGAATGTGTTTGACCACCATGTCTACATCAGTTAGTTTACAGCTCTTAAACCCAACAGCTCCGAAGGAATTGCATACCGATAGCAGTCGTGTTCTGAATACCACGCGGGATAATGATATCTGAGATTCATAGTTAAAAAAAAGTCTCTTGACGCTTTGCAATCTCATATGACTGCCTACCTGAGATAGGGCGTTGAGGCTCCACAAATCGAGTGTAGGAAGGCTTCACGAATTCAAACCATTGTTTGACGATTCCTTCAACGTCACGTCCTCGCTCACGTACGTCACGCAAGACTGTAAATTGTCAATGGGGTTAAGATGGCACAATCAAGGAAACCCACTTCTGCGACCTAAGCACACATCCATATCCGCTTCAACGAAGATCTAGGACATCAAATTAGCCTTGACAAGCACAAGGATAGCGGATGGAACTAGAATACCTTCACATCCAACATCTCGACAATTCTAGGATCATGGAGCGCCAAAATCCCCTCGAGAATGATCACACGAGGGGAGTAGAGAGTGGTTGTATGAGGCTGCCGCTGGTGCTCAGAAAATGAGTAAACTGGGATGTTCGCTTTCTTTCTGTGACATCCAGTCAGATCAAATAGAAGAACTTTAGGGGAAAACGCAATTCTACCCTTTCTTCAGATCACGGAGGGTCTCCACCAGAACATCAAAGTCAATCGATTCTGGGCAGTCGAAGTCATACTCATTTGCATAGGCCTTATGGTGTTCCTCGGGAGTTAAAGTCTTGTAGAATGAGTCCTGCATATAACATGTTAGAACAAGGTGGTCTTGATTTAGATGCACAGAGTCCACAAGCTGTACCATTACAAGGATCACCACCCACGGCAAGTTCAAAGACTTCACAATCTCCATCGCCACAGAACTCTTACCGGAGCCAGAGCTGCCAGCAATGCCAATAATGCTCAAGTCATGCCATGGTGGAGAATATCGCACTTCCGTAGAGGAGGAATATAAAGGTGAAATTGATTCCATCTCTACATGTGCGACATACAACGCTGTAGGTATCTTCGAAGGTTAGCCCTCTCCACCCCTCTGATTTCGATTTTGATAGCCTTGAAAGCTGCCCAGGTGGGGACCCACGGTGATTACCTAATTGACAATCCCAAAGCAGGCTAGTCGAGGTTCATTTCCTGGAAGGTTCCAACGTTGGAGCGATCGGTCACGTGCTGAAAATTCGTGCATTATAAAGCATCCCATTTGAGCTTAGCGCATGCGTTTCGCTTAAGCTACTTCTTCCGCCGCGAGCTTTTCCGTTCCTTTTCTCTTTTGCATCCTATTCGGTCTTCTCCCACACAGCGATTTGCCTTTCCCCATGGCCGTCGTCTCTTGGGTTGCAGTCCAGCTTTACGGGTAGCTTCTGATCAGATTCAAGACTGGCTATCTAGCTCATAATGTCTGCTAATCTTGTATGCTTCTCGGCTTGACACCGGTGGTTGCTGGCCTTTTAACACTATGCAGATGTCTCGCACTCCCTCGACTGCGACGCCTACTTGGCATCACTTTGAGCGGAAGCTTGAGGAGGTCAAGCCGTCTAAGACGTGAGTTATCTTCCTTCTTACACCTCCACCTGCCCACCGCCGTGACATGATGTTTTTGAAATTAAGTTGGGAATCTCTCTGAAAACATGTGAGGAGAAACAAATTGACTTATCCTTCTGATTCACGTCACCACTGCAAAATTTTCACTCTTTGTTGAATCAAGGGTTACTGACAATCATCGTGCAGTGATATCAACTATTTGGTCATGGATTATCTCATCACCAACGGCTATCCCGCTGCTGCGAAGAAATTTGCAGTGGAGGCCAACATCCAGCTCAGAACGGATCTAGAGGCAATCCAAGAGCGAGTTGAAATTCGCTCTGCGATTCACTCTGGTGACATCCAGGTCGCTGTTGAAAAAATCAACGAGCTGAACCCTCAGGTAAGATTTTCCCCCTCATTGTTCTATTTCTATTGCACATCGCTTGGCCCCACTTGCTATGATTATACCAAGTTTCATGCACCACTCTTAAACTCCCTTCCGGGACATTTGCAGAAAAACAAACATCTTCAGTCCTCAGTATGAGCAACTGCCAATAATTGATTCTTATCATCACGTCACACTTCAAATTAAGTGCCATGGCTAACAAGACTTCAATAGATTCTTGACGAAGATCCCTCTTTGCACTTTTCTCTCCTGCGTCTGCAGCTGGTTGAGTTGATCCGTACCTGCATGGACACTCCCGGTGGCGATATCACCCCCGCCCTTGATTTCGCGACGGCGCAACTTGCACCACGCGCACCTACAAACCCTCAGTTCTTAGACGACCTCGAGCGGACCCTAGCGCTTCTGATTTTTCCCAGTGATAAACTGGCCCCCTCGCTTGCGTCGCTCCTGGACCCTGCACTTCGTAAAGAGATCGCAACCCGAGTCAACGAGGCAATTCTGCAGAACCAGGGCGCTCGTAAAGAGGCCCGGCTGCGCAATCTTGTGAAGACCCGGGCATATGCCGAGCAAAAGGCACGAGAGGCCAAAAAAGACATACCAGATACACTGGACATCGGCTTGGTCGGTGATTCTCACGACAACAGTAACAGTAATGACCATGCTACTAACATTCGTGACACGTTGATGTCGAATAACACCGATACTGATCCAATGATCTCTTAATCGAACTTTCCCCTAAGGCTGGCCTTGATTGTCAGTCAAATTTTCACTGAGTCCTGTGGGAGCCGAATTTCCTTTGCTTTTTTTTTTTCCTTTGCTCCTCTAGCGCGGCGTCTTGGATCCACATTTCTAGGTGTTCGGGCAATGGCGTTTCACTAGTTCTCCAATATGGGTGCTTCGACCCTTTTTGCAATATCAACGCCTTTTTTAAATCTTGATTTAGGTCACATAAAATACTTCTTAGTCCAAGACATGGTAATTCTACAGTGTAAAATATTATGGACGTATTTGACCAAGGTATTGATAGAGTATGTTGTACGGAGTAGATGCTAACCCTGTGGTATGCAGCTTCAACCAGCGGAGCAAGAAAGACAGCTGTCCCCCCCAAACCATAAATCCGTCCCGCAAATATATTTCAAGCGTGACTATGAAAACTGATCAAGAAGCAACAAATGCAAGTCTATGGACGAATGTTAGAGCAAACAAAACAGCATCGGACTCACTGCCTGCCGGACATCGAAAATAAAATTAATCACGAATGTGTCTAGATCAACAAGTAATAACAGCACGAATGAGAGGCAACATTGCCTTCCTTAAAAGCTCATGAGATCTGGAGAATAAAAAGTTAACAAAGCACGAGTGTTGCCGGAGAAAGAATTAGAAAATCAAAGGCATACCTCTTCCAAAGAGCGCTCTCTTGGCCCAATCCATGGCCAGCATACACCGCGTACGGAAGCTAACACTCTGAGCGAAGTAGACACTACGCCAAAGGTACATGGCGATGACGCCGCCACTGAAGCTCATACCACCAAAGTCGAAGATAGCAGCATTGCTGATGTACGCCAAGCTTCCGAGGTGTCTATACTTAAACGCCTTGTAGACAGCCTCGTCGAGGTCACCATAATCAACCTCATTGGCCTTGAGACCGGGAAGTGCGGCGGCAATCTTAGTCAATTTACGGCCCAGGTACACGCCCTGCTGGTTAGCGCGCTGGGCAGTGGCAGGCAGGGACGTGAGTTTGGTGTCGATTTGGTGCAGGAGCTCGGACAGCTCGCCGTAGTCAAGAGTGCCGGAGTGGTCCTTGTCGTACTGCTCAAAGAGCAGATCCAGGCGACGGAGATGGCTTGAGGCTTGCGGATAGCGTCTCTTAATCCGAGAGGCGAATTCGGTCCATTCGGAGAAAGTGAGGTGCACTTTCTCGGGGTCGAGGCCTTTCTCCCAGGCAACGGTGCGAAGGAACCTGATGACGTTGTCTGCGATATTGTTCTGGACTGTTGAGCAGTCGCCGATTGCGTAGACGTCGCCTAATGGGGCGCCTATCACGCGGAGATGGGAGTCTGTTTCGAGGGCGTGCTTATTGTTTTGGCCTTCCAGTTTGTTAGAGAGTGTCTCTGAGATCTCGGCTCGGGCTGAAGAGATGTTGTTAGATTTGACGTAACGAGTAATGGCACTAGCGCACTAACCAACCCCAGTGGACCACAAGCAGAGTCCAGTTGGAATTTCTTTTACAACGGTCTTGCCGTCTTGCATTTGGGAGAAAAGAACCCGATCGCTACGCACTTCCTTAACACGGGCATTTGTCAACACCTCAACGCCATCGCGAGTGAATCGACCCTACAAGGGGTTAACACCAGACAGATTCTAGGGTAGGTTCAGATGTGGAGAAAACATACCTCAGCATACTTAGAAAGTGCTTCGTCGTAAGTGTTCAGAATATGGCTTCGACTTTGAATGATGTGGACAGACATCTCGTTTCGTACAATGCGAGGGAAAGAATGAAGCAGATCTTCATTGAGGAGATCGAACAGCTCGGCTGCAAATTCAACACCGGTTGGGCCACCTCCGCACACCACAAAAGACAGCAGGCGTCTGCGCTCTTCATCAGAAGTGGTGGGGAGACACGCTAGTTCCATATTCTCTAGAACCTTGTTCTTGATTTGACGAGCATCGTCAATTGTCTTCAAGAAGTTACAGTTCTCAAGGCCTTTCACACCGTGTGGGTTTGTTACACAGCCTAGTACATAGAAATGTCAATATTTTGGAACTTGAACCTGCTTGTTCTTTGGCACAACATACCAACTCCGACAACAAGCTTGTCGTATGGAAGATAGAAGTTCTTTGTCTGGCCATCTTGGCCAACCTGGGATACTTCCACCAGCTTCGCAGAGAAATCGACATCAACCGCGGATGCCTTAAGGAAGTGGCCATTAACCCGGTCAATAATGCGCCGAACAGGCTCAACCAGCGACCGAAGACCCAAAGTGCCAACCGTAGCCGAAGGTAACATGGGAGTAAACAGGAAATAGTTAGTAGGGGAAACAACAGTAACATGATAATCGGCAGGGTTCAAGTTCTTAAGAAGCGCGATGCTACCCCAACCCGTTCCCAGGATAACGAGACGAGGCTTATCCTTCTGCTGAAGCATAGCCTCGGAGTCGTAGTCGCCAACTAGCACATCGGCGATGGGCAAGTTCTTCGGGCCCCCGAGTCGAGGATTGAGAGCAAATTCCGAGACCGGGATATCCATCCCACTGGCACCTTCGCGGTATGTACTGGCATCGTAAATGAAGAAGGCGACGACCACGGCGCCGCTGGTGATGATGAAGAACCCGCAAAATGTAAAGACCTTGCGTATAGCAATTAGAGCACGTGATTTTTTCAAAGGTTCGATTTTAGCGGCGATTTCTGATTTGAATCGGATCGGCAACGAGCCCGGTGCCAAGACTCGTCGCCATTGAGGGGCGGGTCGCTGCCGAGGAGTGTGTAAGGAGCGAGACAGAGGTTGGCGGAATGTAAAAAATGCCTTCGAGGTATGAATTCGGCCTGGTACTGATCCCAATGAATTCATCGCGGTGCCGTCCGCCCGGGTCCGACGCAGCATCGCGTTTAGCATTGTCACAGGAGGGGAGCTTGTGTGGAGGATGTTCAGCGATGGAAAAAAGAGACGAAGCAGCTCATGGTCCGTTCCCGTGCACTCAAATAACGAGCGACCTTGAAGAAACAATCTAAGACAAAAAAGAGTCTATCGAGCACAAAAGTTTTAAACCTTGGACAAGAATGGACGCCAACCATCATCGGCGACGTCATCTGAAGAAAGGTCACGTGCTAGCAGATACTCGGGAACCCGGCATCGAAACTTCGAACTCACACGACAGCTCCTCCGTGATATTAACCACAACTATTGCTAGATAGCTAGATCTTCTGCGTATGTACCAATGGAAAAGAATTCGTTGAATTCTATTATATGCCCATAACTGATGGGTGTGGATATAGGGCCGAGCTGTAGTATTAAAAAAAAGCTCAGAGTATGTATGAAAAAAAAGGAAACAAAGCACCCACCCATTTCGATCTCGAAATAAAAATAAAAGGCCATTCCCCGTGGAAGGCTTCATGTGCAGAGGGAAATAAAGTAAACGCCAACCTCGCTTGACATGCAAAAAAAAAAGATATTCCCAGTGACGGATGATGGGGATCCGCGAATTCAGTCCCAATCTAGGTCTTCGTCCGGCTCAGCGCTGGACTTCTTCTTTCCGGTTGAACTCTTCCGGCTCTTAGGTCGCTTGCTGAGGTTTGAGCTGGAGATGGAGCTCTTCCGCTTCATGGGCCGAGGAGGCACTGTCTGATCGATCTCTCCAGCAGCGTCCAGGCTGTCCCCTTCAGCGTCCTCGTCTCCTTCCACCCTGAACTCCTCGTCTATGGAGAGTAAGGTTGCAAATTCTCGACATTTTTGGTGCATCGCTTCCTCGTTGTCCAGAGCTGTCATATTTCTGGCAATGGCTTCCCAGAACTTATCACCGGTCACACCGTGCACTTTGGTGGCAGCTCTATTGAGGTCCTTCGTTGCAGATTTCCCTTCTTTATTCTTGCTGTGAGCATTGACTCCATAGAGACGACGAAGATGAGTTCGAGCTTCCCAAAGCATTGACAATGATGCAGCAGCAGTTGCCAACAATCTCAATGTGGCAGGGTTTGCTTGCCGCGGTATGACTGTCGATTGAGGGATCTCAGGCGCAAACCCTAGCATCATGCCATTTGAAGAATCTAACTGAGGCGGACCGATCGGGGTGGGAGATATCTCCGTCTCAATCGCGTGTGCAATGATTGTGCCAGTCGAAGAAACGATACGCTCCATACATGCGATGGTCGGCACCACTTCAGCCATTTGACCGTAGTCAAAATAGGCCAGGTTTTGGGAGATGAAGCGTGCCAGTAGAAGGTGCTCTGGAGGGTTGCCAGTTACGTCCAATTTCTTCGGTTCAAAGTTGATTTTGGAGCACATGTTTGCTAAGAATTTTTTCTGGTAACGGCTGTTGCTGATTTTGACAATCTCGAACAACGGTGCGAGCTTCGAGACAAAAGGCCGAGCGTTAGCGCCATTGGAGTCTCCAACAATATCACGCTGGTAGTAGAACGCCTCTTGCACAGCCCGCATGTATTCTCGCTCAAACATGGATTCGTATTGCTGATGGAGCATTTTGTGCGTGTCGAACGCGATTTTCGCAATCGCAGGGACTGTAGAAGTCTCCAGAGAGACCAGAACGCCCGCGCATTCTTTTGGATGCACTAAGCCCTGTCTATTGATACTCGCAATGAGTTCAATGGCAGTCAATGAATAAGTATCCTGGCGAGATTGTGCTACCTGAAGCATGTTTGAGAGGAAGTGTTGGGCGATTAAGGCAGCGGCACCATCATTGTCGCTAGCTCTCAAAGAGCCACCTAATCTGGTAGTGTCTTCCTGGGCGGTAGCTTCTGCAGTTGGCATGACGGCCTTTTCAGACTTGCCTTCATGGATGGCAAAGAAGTCTGCAAATGATCTGAGAACGATATTTTGCAGGCTTGGGGCATCTTCTTTGAAAGCCTGAGCAAAAGTCTGCCGTGTGCGTTCCCTGCCAAATTGACCAGGCCAGGACTGGCATATAGATCCCAGGCTTTCCAGAGCCATGACCCTCAGATCAAAGGGTGAACTTGATGCAGTGAAGGGAATAATTGAGTCAACCATCAGTCCCGCAACCGAGCCACCAGCCCAGGTGGGAAATTCACTCTTGAAATGAGATGTATACTTGTCAAGATCGCAATGCCGCCCAACACAACCTGCAATGCGAATATAACTCTTGGCACGGGCAAGAATTGCAGCGTGTGTAGTCGAGGAGAGATCAATACTCTTATACTGTTGCAATGGCTTCAGTACTGAAACTGTCAACTTCACCAGTCTGTTCGTATTTTGTAGAATACTGTTAATGGTCCACAAACAAGCCATGACTTCGTTTAACTCTGAACGGGCGAGCTTGGCAACACTCTTGAAAAGGTCATTCTGCACTTCCTTCAGAAGGGTGTTGTGGGACGAGGACAAGAACGGCAAGACACAGCGATAGATGACCACAACCGATCGGAATATGAAAAGATCATCTGCGGTAGAAAGGTGTCCGATGTAAGGATGCAGGGCCTCCAGCTGATCTGGGGTGAACAGCTTCGCATTCGACTTGGCAAAGACGGTAATCGTCTGTAAAAGAGCTTGCTGGAATTCCTTGCTGGATCCATCTGAATCCTCCACCAATCTCTGGAACATGGTAGAGACCATCGCCTTACAAACCTTGAAATTCAAAGCCGCGGACTTAGATTTGTCTGAAAGGACCGCTTTCAAACAGATGCTAAGAGACTCCAGGGCAGCTTCACTGCGCTCAGTCAGGCCAACGATAAGGCCTACCTGCTCCCCAAGAGCCATTTTCAATTTTGGCCCTTCGGACGAGGAATCAATGGACTCGTGGAATGGAACGAGCCAGATCTCTTCAAAAGTTTGGCGAGCCAAAGATGCCACGCTCTCCTCATGATCGCCTGTGCGTTGGAGGAAACTGTCGAGAATGGCCAGCTTCAATTCCTTCCGAGAGGTTTTGTGGTAAAGTTCCTTCAAAAGACTGATACAGCGTTTTCGGACACCAGCTGTTTGATCGGCTGCACAGGCCAAAATACTTCGACATCCTTCTTCTTCAAGCTTAGGCTTCAAACCAATGCATTGTCCAATCAAGTGTAACGCAGAGTCTCGAACCATGGGTGAAGCATCCGTTGTACACCGGTGTATTACACGTAAAACAGAAGGGTCTCTGTCAAGAAGGTTCGGGTCTTTTTCAAGCATGTAGATGACACTTTTCAAGCTGCGGCTGCGAACCTTGGCCGAGTCACCAAGGAAAGAGGCCAAAAGAACTTTGAGGATGGTGTCGAATGCTTTGCCGAAGTTGGAATTCAAGACCGTGAGGATATAGGCAAACTTGCCATGCACGTTGGGAATTTTGTCGAATTCTTTGTGGGTCTCTAACCAGCGTGGATCTGAGAAGGACCTTGTTAATAGAGAAACCAAATCATCAGTCACCTCGTCATGCGCAATTTCCTCCTGATCCTCCGAGTTGTAATATAGGGCGCAGGCTGTTTTGGCCCATTGAGCCAAGTAGTAGCCCCGCGCACTGGTCAGTTGCCAGTTGTCTGAATTTTTGTCTTGCAAAAGGTGCTCGAGCGAAATCCTATACGGACCCGTTGGAGTGATGAGGTCTTGATGATGCAGTGCGCCCGAACAAAATTCCTCAAATTGTTGTTTGAGGTAATCAGTTAATTCACTGTCGGAATCTTCCAGAGCCGGGAGCATGTGCTGAGCGGTTGCTATCAAATCCGAGATAGCAGATCCCATCCAGCCAAGAAGTTCAAGTGCCATGCTCTTCGAAGTGGCCGCGCTTTTATCTTGGTCGGTGATTTGAATCATGCGCAAGGCCAAAATCCGAAGAAGCAATTCCGCAGCCGGCCAATCAGCTGAGCCCAGTACACTGATCAAATCCTGAGTGAAAAGATCCAGAATATTCCGGTAAGGCTGGTCGCCAGTTTTCGTAGAGTTCATAGCACGCTGTACGATGAAGTTCACAATGTATTGTGCGGAGCGCATGGCATTGTCGTAGAGTCGGTTGGCCTTGTTGGCTAAGCGTTCCAACGATTCGTCTGATTCGTCGTCATCAGACTTGCCGTTGGCATGACTTTCACCAAGGCCCATGAGCTCGTCATTGTCGTCAACGGCTTGTGCTTTGATTCGAAGCTTGGCCTTCGATCGCGAAGGTGTTTCCAGAGCCGTTGTCTGAACAAGCTGCAGGACTAGAGCGGTGAGTAGTTGGATATTTTTTCCATCTGCAACTTTGAACTGCCGAGCATTCTGACGTGTGGTGGGGAGTTTTTCCAATGAGACCAGAATCTCATCCAGGATGAACGGTCGCTGCTCAGGATATTTAGAAAACACTTTTGCCAGCACATCCATCGCACCACGTCTCACAGGCTCGTACTTCTGATATCCTAAAGTAGAGTCTTTGTCATTGTGTGCATTTTCCACAAATATTAGCTTTGCAGCAAAGAATTCCGCGGCCGTGATCGTCCCCTCGGAGACATCAATGCGGGACAAAAATTCTGCAAAAAGAGTAACAACTTTCTTGCTCTGGTGAACAAGAGTGCCAATGATCCGCTTCTGGGTCGAAAAGAAGTGGAAGTACTGGCTGTCTTTACCACCAGGACGCGATTCCACTGCGGGAATAATGCAATGGTCAAACAGTTGATTGAGAACAGTGGGAATGGCCTCGATGAGATCTTCAGGACAAAGCTCTCGCTCGGTTTGACGCCCAGACATCGTCTGCAGCAGCGTTCCGATTGCATACAGTGCGTTCAATACATCTTCGATCTTACCCAGCCACTCCTGGGACTCAACCTCATTAAGTGAATCGCCTAAGCCTATCTCCGGGGATTGTGCAGCAAGTATTGGCTTTTCGCACAATTTTTGAACGCGGTTAAGATAATCAGAAGGAATGTCCTGCAGTCGGTCAAACCCTGCAACTTTCCGAAGAGCTTTCTGGAGGCGAGTGTGAGCATCAGAAGATAGTATCAGCCCATGCACCTGCAAAGATGCCGGGCTCACGAAAATGGGGTTCGGTGCATCAGAAGTTGGAGGGGTCGAAGCATCGGGATCAAGTTGATCTTCTTCTTCAAAAACCTCATGAAGAAGATCTTGAAGCTTTTGCAAGGCTTCATCTGCTTCCTCTTTTTGGTCCTTGAGTCGCACCGCCGCCACGGCCATAGCGTCCTGGTCATGTGCTTTCAGTTGGAGCTTCTTCGGGTTCACGTCATTGCTGTGTAGGGGTACGGTTTTGATTGGAATAACGACGGACAATTGGCTCGATGTAGGTGGATGATTCAGCTCAAAAGAGGCTGAGAAAGACGCCGAGTTCAATTTGTTCGCAACGTATGCGCGCTGATTCAATGAAGCAGCGGTCTTCGGGGTGAGGCCTTTAGTTTCGGGTTTTGTCTTTGGGGGTGCTTCGGGGTCTGCAGCCGGTTAGTCGATTGACTCTGTATATATGTATCCGTGACTTGTTAGGGTTTACATCTGAATGCAATATCGGTAGAGCTAAGCATCATCCGTGCGAAGGAACCAAGGCTATTACGACCGGAGGTAGCACCGTCAGGATCGTTTGGGCGCAACTGTTGTTGACTTCGCGTAGGAACCCGAGGCAGCTTGAATTTGCTATGAAATCCAGATGAGTTGACTGCACTTCAAAGACTTCAGGTTTCCTTACAATTCTGTAAGCTGTTCTCCATCCAGCAACTGTTGAATATATTCTCGGGACGTTTCTAAACGACTAGAATCATCCTGTCCAGCTTGCATTTCCGTGTCAAGTTCACCGAGTGTTTTGCGGCCTTCTTGGAGGACATGGTTTATAGAAGTGGTATTTGAAGGTCGGCCAACATCGGGACGTAGGATACAGTCTGTACGTACAAGTTGTCAGCAAATTGAGCAGACTTCAGAGAGATTAGAGAGAACAGACGAACCGAGACCAAAAACAGGCGCACTGGACATGGATGAGTACTGCAGTGCTTCATCCACAGACAGCGGCCTTTGGTTCTGAAACTGCATATTGGAGACATATGGTGGCATCTGATCATGGCCGTTGATGACCACCTGGACGGCGGGTCGTCCATTCTGGTCCATGGTCGCGGTTAAGTCAATAGAAGTAGGCGCGAGTCATAAGGTTGACATGCTCCTGATAGAGACATGGCAAAGAAGTTAGGCGCCTTATGACATGATCCTTTAAGTTAATAAAACAAACAGAATCTGAAAGAAAAAGAGCGGAGCTACCATCAAATGCGGTTCATGAATTCCGTATGGGTGACGGCACCACTACTGCCGCGTGTGACCGCCTATCTAGAGGCTCGTGCGTCAAAAAAAAGTTGCGTAGATTATTCGCTGCGTAAGACCTGATTCGTTGTCACTTTACTTGCACTTTTGATCTTCTGCAGCTTTCAGGCCATAAATTCCATTTTACACCCATCAATATGTCTGTCATCGGTTCCTTGATTTTCTGCACCGATTGCGGAAATCTCCTACGAGAATCTACCGGCAATGCGGATGCGATTCTGCACTGTGATGTCTGCGGTACTCGGAATAAAGGTGGGTGGACAAAAACCTTTCACATTCTTCCCAGGCCGATAGGTGGTTCATTACTGACTTCTATTTGCAGATACAACTCCTGTGACAACCGTATCTGAGTCCAAGCCCTCCGCATTCCCCTCAGCACTGAGAGCCAAACGATCCGCAGTCCAGACCCTGTCAGCAGAGGATCGAAAGACTGAGGCTATCATTGATCGTACATGTAACGATTGTGGGAGGAAGCAGATGTTCTACACCACGGTGCAACTGCGCAGTGCCGATGAAGGAAGTACTGTGTTCTACAGATGTGTCTGCGGATTCAAGTATGCCCACCCTGCTTTGAAAACATGTGTCTATGCATTTCTAGCAAATACTGACCATGCGACAGAGAAACCTCCAACAACTAATCTTGGGAACACGGATTGTACAAAAGATGTGGGGAAAAATCTATTTTTGGGGAAAGGCTGTATAACTAGCAGGACAAGAGTATTAAAATCACGACCGTCACGAGACAATTTTCTTTTTTTGCAGGATATCCATCATGCAGCAACGGGTGCAGCGCTATCCGGGATCAGCGCGTATTGGGTTTCGCCATTCTTCTCGAACTCTGCCATATCAAGAGCAACAATGACACTGTCCCTGACCACTTGATTAGGGTCATTCAGGAATTTCTTCAGGGTCTCCTCCACACCCTCCTCCTCGCCCAGGCTGCCAAGGGCCTCCGCCGCTTCGTGTCGCACCATTCCTACTTCCGAGAGATCACTCAGCGCGGCTGTGAGACTAGGGATCGAGGCAGGGTGGCAGAGTTGCCCGAACACAAAGGCAACCTCATGACGGAAGAGAGCAGAGGGGTCCTTGAGGCCCTTAGCCAACGCATTGACGGCGTTGACTGCTGTGGGAAGATCTGGGGGCGAGGCAAGGTCGCGCAGACCGAACATCGCACGGTATCTTTGGAACAGCGGGAGCTTTGTGTCAAGAAGCGTCTTTTCCAGGTCAGGGATGCAGGGTTCAGCGCTGGCCTCTAGAGGCATTGGTGGAGCAGGGTCGATAGAAGTGAAATCGCTGTAAATCAAAGATCTCAATGTTAGCATTTCTCCTCGTGGTATAAAATCATCCCACGCGGATCGTACCTAGGCTTCAATTTCTCGGCCTTGCGCTCTTCGGAGTTCTCCCACAAAATTCGGTCGACAGCAATGTCACAAGTCTCGCGAATTACATCCAGTTCATTTGTATCATCCCTCAATTTCTTAAGGATGTCCAAGCTATCCGCGTACCCAAGAGCGCCCAGCGCCTCGGCAGCCTCATGGCGACACATCGCATCCTCATCGGCATCTTTCACCACATGCTGCAGGTGTGCGACAGACTGAAAGTTTTTCGTTTGGCCAAGGCAGTAGGCAAGCTCATGTTTTAGCAGAGCCGAGGGCGACGAGAAGCCTGCGGCAATAGCTTCGATGGCGGGGAGAGTCTGGTCTGTGGTAGGCTGCATGCAGGCCAGATGCTTAAGGGAGAAAAGAGCGCGGAAGCGGCGAGCAAGCGGCTCAGATTCGGAGACCAGCACCTTACGGAGGGTGAGAACGGTAACATCTGTTCCGGATGTCATTTTGAGGGATGTTGTCAGACGAGGGGAGTATAAAGGTGGGAAAAGAAAAGTTGTTAATCTTTTTGATCTTATCAATTTTTAGAGTGGGGGTGGCGGGGCCCATTCAGGCTTTAGCTACGCCTGGGTTTTTGCTCGTACGTTATTGTCTTCAATGTTTCCGGCGTAAGACCAAGCCACAATTTATTGGTTAGTTGAATGGGTGTGGATATTACTAGCCTTACAGGTTTATATTCATGTATAAATGTAGATTTAAGGGTTGGTTATGCGGGGCCTCTCGTATATTGCACAACATAGGTGGAAGCGCTGATCCCAGAGATATATTTTTCTCGATTCGTGGACTTGAGTGGGACCTTGGAGTTTCCAAGCAAGAATCGACCATACAGGTGAAGTTATGTTCTCACAACTGCTATACACATGTCGCGAGGCATCTATCCTTAAAGATACACTATAACCCGAAATAGAAGTTTGAATAGATCAGTTCGAAGCACCCCAAAACTAAAGTTAGCCCTTACTTGATGGTCTGTTGGACATGTTTTTGCTTGTACTCATGCAACGAACCTAATGGCTGTACGATTGTATAGAAAGAACGTCAGAATTTGAGCACAGCTGTTCCAAAAAGTTTCGGGCATTTGGAGTTACAAGCATTGGCTGGTAGACTATTGTAAGCAAGTTTTCTATAACATTAAAAGATACACTGAAATATCGAACAAGCCGAGTATGTTGTAGTGATATTACGCTAGTCCACGGGTAGGCCCTCAACTCAAATATGGGTCATCTCAGTACAATGCTACTGGACTGGGAGTTGATTTATTGACCGGGAAGCTTTATATTGCATTTCGTGAGACTCCAATTCTAGTTTTATACACCTACAGATTTGAGACATTTGGATTTGGATAGATTTTAAATATGCTGTATAGTCGATATTATGAGCATGCGATCGGCAAAGAGGGTCGCGATGCTGTAGTCGCATCGAAGGCGAAGACATTAGTTTGAACATGAGATTTACAAACACAACACGAGAAGTGCAAATTTACTGACGTTTGCGAAAACTTTATGCATGTCACCAAACAGAAGCAGAATCGACATCGTTCCCTTCTTCGTGCTCCCGGTAGTTGAATGGGAGCTGACTGGTATTTGTTAGCACAAACTCATGAAGTCTAGAGATACGCTATTTCTCAAAGCGACATATAGAAGTGCTTGAAATTGAGTCTGAGTGGTAAACAGGAAATATGTACATTATGCGGCGCAAAGTCAAATCATTTGGTCTTGATGTGTCTGATCTTCTTCGGCTCGTGAACGAAGTTGTTGGCATAGGACTTGGGCACGAAGCGGCGCTCGTTCGGTTCCTGGACAAAGTATTCGTAGCCCTGCTTCTGGGCAAAAGCGATTGCGTCTTCCTTCGTCTTGAACTTCAAGTTGGTGCCCTGCATGCCATCGGCAGACGACTGCCAGCCCATGAGCGAGTTCTCCCAACGGTGGCCCCGCTGCAAGATGTCCCAATCCATGCGCCAGTGGTGCTGGTGCCAGGTACCAGACTGTGTGGCGGCCTTGGTAGGGCGGTAGATGCTGCAAGAGTCATGTGTTAGTGTGTGGGAGCTAGGCGATACGGCTTCAAATTTGTATAACGTACCGGACATTGCGGGCCTGGAGATCAGTAGGGGCTCCGGAGAGAACGGCCGCGGGCAGAGTGTTGCCTGGCTCGCTACCATCCATGACGCGCTTGGGCACCGGGGAAAATTGCCTTGAGTGAAGACAAAGGGTTAGTGGAAGGATCTGCGACGGAACCAAAGGGGGATGTCGTACGAGGTGCCGTGGTCAATGGTGGCCTCATAATCTGGCTGGTGACGGGTCATAGCCTCGGAGGGAGTCTCCTTGGTGATCAAGGAGCTGCCCTTCGAAGGCGTAGTGGGAGCATCCGCGGTGGTCGTCTTCACGGAAGGAGCGCCCTTCGGGGCATTGATGGAGACGAAACGGGCATTGATAGGCGCAGAAAGTCGGCTGACCCGAAGGCTAGCAGAACCCCCAATTCTGAACAGTGACATTGTGTCTTTTTGGATGCGGGGAATGGTCGTTGCCAGTGAGGACTCTCTTCATGTGTGGTTTGGTTGCGAATTACAGGCAGGTCACGACACCCCCGAATCAGGTTTAGCCGGGCTTGGCAAGCCGAACACCCGCAGGGCTCGGTTTATTCCTCCTTCCTCCTCCATCTGCTTTCTTTGGTTCACTTGCGTCGCGAATCAACGTAAGTCTATGTCTCTACCGCTCTGCGAATGCTCATAGAGAGCCGCTATATCTAGTGCGACAAATTTCTGACCCCACTCAGCCTAGACAAGATGAGCTACATTGCCCGCAGAGGTCTCTCGACCTTGATCCCCCCCAAGGTAAGAGCACTCTAATTCATGATAATTTGTAGTCATCCGACTCTTTGAATGATGCTAACTGTATCTCCAGGTTGCCTCCCCTAATGTGAGTTACCCACGCGCTACCATCTTCGACTTCGTGCATCCCTTCCACACCCGTCCCGCCCCGAAGCCGTTTTTCGCAAAGCCCGCGATTTGATTAAAATGCCGTCTTTCTTTCGCCTTCACAGCTGACAAATTTTTATCAATCAAGGCCATCGGTGCCGCTCAGGATGCTGCCCGCATGCAGCGTGTTGTGACCTTTTACGCTGGTCTTCCCCGTGGCCCTGCCGCTGCTGTCAAGCCTACCGGCCTCATCGGTCGTTACCAGGCCCGCTACTTCAACGGCAAGAACGCCTCGGGTGTTCGTATGTATTCCTCGGTCGTTCTATTGTGTTGATTCAAGTACTTATTCTTATGCAGCTCTTGTCCACGCTATTGGCGGCATCCTGATTCTGGGATACAGCTTGGAGTACTACTTCCACTTGCGTACGTATTTCCCGCCCTTTTAGAACCGTCTCTGTTCCCTTTTTGAAATTGGAATTTCACTGACTTTGTTTATTGACTAGGCCACCACAAGAACCACCCCCACTAAGCTTTCCCTTTTCATCGAATAGGTGGAGGATTGATGTATATACTGAATCCTCTAGCCTAGTGCAAAGGGAAAACTGTTGTTTCGGCGAGAATATTAGAGTCTCACTGTGTTTCAAAATTAGCTTTACCAACTTTCGTCGTTTTGTCGTTTTGTCATAGTTGCAGTAGATTTGGAGGTATACATATCTTAGAAGCTTTGAGTGACGGGCTCTTTCCATAATTTTTCATCACATACAAAGTTCGCACCAGATATCAAGAAATCTCCGGGAACTTACCACTTACAAGCAACGACTAAACTGATCACAGCATCAAAAAATTAGACGTTCGATTCGAAGAGATCTCAAGGTGTGTGGGCAGACAGACCTCACAACTTTCGTACAGGCCACGCTAAACCGAAAACAGCGACCCTCAGCTCCAACCCGAGTTGACTCTTGAATCTCGTATCATCCTCCCTATCTTTGTATCATCAACCGTCCTTACGCATACTCCCTCCCTCTTTGCCCTAATCCCTTTCTGGGACCTCTTGGGCTGCGGATTTCCCAAGACACACGCGCCTATCGATTCCGCGATCGTGCTCTCCACATCAAGCCCGACCTGTCACGGGCTTTCTCATCAACATCCGACAGAGTTGGCCGATACCATCCCTGGTTGTGATATCCCATTTATTCAGGGTGCAGCCAGTCAGGGAACCAGTGCAACTGTGGCGATCCTTGGTGTCTCACGATAGGTATGTCTTCATGGGAATCTGGGATATTCGATCCGCAACTGCCTATTACGTCCCCGGATCCATCTCCCCACTGTCAGGGCGCTTGGCTCACATGATCGCAATTAAAACACGGAATAGAATCGAGTATTGTTATGGCAGAGCAGAGCAACCGCGATGTGGTAGATCAGACCCTGTCGGGCGGCGAGCCTTCGCCTTCCGACGTTCCTGCGAGCACCAACGACAATCTATCTGCTGGAGGGGACGCAGGGAAGACCGAACATATCGCAATGACCGCCGCTACATCGAACAAATCAAACTTGAATGACCCGCAAAACCATGAGAAGACGAATACTCTTGTATCACGGGGAGAAAAGGCCGCCGGTGACAAAGACGCAGGGCGCTCGACGACAGTGAGCATCGCTTCTGGATGCGCTCCAAATGACTTGCTAATAAATTTGGGCACAGGATACTTTTAAGCAGGCCTCTGGAGTTGTTGCGACTCGAGCTCTTGAACTTAATGGACTGGCCTCGGCATCGGACGGCGGAGAAGATGCAACATCACAAGGTGGTTCGGAATCGGATGCGAGCCGATCAGATGGCAGGAACCAAACTCAGATTGGCATAGTCAAAAAACCAGCAGGATTCAAGCCGGTTTCATTTGCTAAGTTTTCAGTGAACAAGGTTCCGGGAGCTCCAGCACCACCTAAGGTGCTCGAGAAAGGTACTTTCATTGTCAATTATTTCTTATAGTTGGTTCTAACTTGACCAGCGCCGACCTCTACAACACCACTTGGTACCCCACAGCCAAGCTCCCGACCGCGCTTGGTTGCAAAGACTACACTCGGCATGCGTGATTCGTTTTCGAAGGCTGGAGCAGGCGGAGGCAAGCCCGGTGGATCAGGGCCTGATCCAAATCAAGTGTGGAATAAGAACAGACGTATGTATTGGTCATGCTCTGCAGTGAAATCACTTCAACTAACATGAAAAGCTGTTGTGCCCGCTCCTCCGAAACACTTGACTGATGAAGAACTGAAACAACAATATGGAATTCACATGACTTCTCGTATCCAAGAAGATGGGGCTATCAGCTCCGAAGCAAAGTGGGCGGATATTGATGACGATGAGGATGATTGGGCCCCTGAGACGATCGAGTGGACAGATGGAACTAAGGTCAATCTTACTCAACCTCACATTGAACCGCCACCGGCTCCTAGTCATCAGGAGCCCAAAGAGAAAGAGCTACCGCCTGTAGAGCCAAGCATCATGAAGGAGCCTGTCAAGATTGCGCCGAAGCCAGCTGTATCAATGGGATCCCGTGCTATGGTACTCAAAGTTGGAGCGAACGCTGAACGGCAAGCTAGAACTGCGGGTGCTTCTTCTAACGGTACAAATGACAAAGTTCCATCTAGCTCCACAAGCCCAGCACCGCCATCCAAGTCTCCTTGGGCCCCTCTGCCTCCTGTCGAAAGAGTATCTCCAGTCAACGCCTCGGCTCAGCCACACCAACAGCGCACGCCCGTGAGATACCCCCAGAGAGACGACAGCCACCATGCACCAGTGGCACCACCCAAGGAGATTGCAGCGGATGATTTTAACCGTGCATGGAAAGATCAGTCAGATTTGCCTCAGCTTTTCAATCCTCGATCTTCTCAGTACGAGCCCGTGGCGGAAACCAAGAGAGGATCTTGGCGTCATGACCAACACTCCCGTGCTCCTGCAGTCTTGCAGAGGCCTAATGATCATCCAAGTGGACCTGCAGAGCCATCTGCTGCATTCCAGACGCACAGGTCTAGCCATCAGGATGGTATGGGCTGGGGCGGCCGTCGTCGCACATCATCAAATGTGAGTGGAGGAAGCGGAGGATTCGGCCGTAGAATGTCTGTTGGCCGATTTGATGCTCCTCCAAGATACAACGATGCTCGAAGAGGTTCTCAAGTGAACGGTCTGGGTGATTCAGCAATAGTGGGTCACGAGCAGCACCATGGCAAAGATGAACATCCTCCGTCTGGTCCAAATGGCACAGCACGTCCAGCTGTTGATATAGGTATGTCTCATGTGGAAGCAAAGGCAGCGGTTCCTCAAGTTCCGCAAGAACCTCAGGAGGACCCTGTTGCTCTACAAGCGCGTATTATGAAGGAGAAACGTCTAGAGGCGAGGCAACGAAGAATTGAACAAGAGGAGAAAGAGGAAGCGGCTAAAAAGGAGAGGATTAGACAACGTCTCGCGGCCATGGGTCCTGCGCCAGAGAAGAAAGCTCCCGAAACTCGCAATCCCTCCTCTCTTCAACCTCATCCTCACTCCCACCCTCTTCATCCTCCCCCAACACCCTCTCAACTTCCTATTCAACCCATCCACTCTATTTCTTCACCACCCAAACCTCCTGTTCCAGAACCCAACCGGGAACCAAAACAGTATGGTATGATGAAAGTGCATCATCCCGACTCTGTGAAGAAACTCGTTGGTGTGCATGACCGGACATCTGAGAGCAAACATCTCAATCGACGTGTCTCATCACCCCACCAAGAAACCCACCGTGACTCTGCACCTGCCTCTGCCTCACATCTCAAAACTGAACCTCACTCACCAGTCCAGACCAAGGCATCTGATCCAAAGCTCGACGAGCATGGTACTCAGTGGCAAGGCAATTTAACATCTGCTTCGCCGTGGTCCCATCCTAACATTGCTGTGCCATCTACATCGGCCAAAAACCTGTGGAAACCATTTGGTAGTGACCGCACTCCAACTCTCGGTAACGGCATTTTTGACCAACCTCTGGGGACTTTTGCATCACGTGAAAATCCTCTAGGCCAACTGGGCTTGGATTCGGCAAATATGCCTACCCCTCCCAAGTACTCTGCTCCTAAGGAGCCATCCGATTCTTTGCCGTCACCGGAGGCACGTCACCCCTCATTTGAAGCCCTCAATCCAATTGGACGCCCCGGCCCAATCGGCCCGCCGAGCACACGGAACGCTCGTGCTATTAGCGACTGGAATAACTTCCACGAGAACGCCTTGGAGAAGGAATCTCAGAACGCCAAGGAGTTCCTAAAGCGACTTAATGACAGACAGAAGGGAGCCCCAGCCCCACCACCTGCGCCTGTGGTTTTCACTGAGACTTGGAAGAAGACCCGTGCCACTGAAGACGGCAGACGAGTCGTCACCCGGGTCACCGAAAGGGTTATCAACAACGATGAAGATATCGCCAAGGCCAAGGCGGCCGCAACCCAGCAATCCAACCCCCTTACCAGTCTTGATACTCCTATGGATGTTCTCAGCGTGTCTGATATTGGTGTTCGTCCAGCCGGCAATGTTTCTACCCGGAGCTCCCGATTCTTCCCCCCGGCATCTGAACAGTCGAAGCGCCAGGTCGCCGAGAAGGAGCGCAGCAGTCCTTCGCCTCCTCCTCCCGAGGAAGTTAGCCACCCTGTCTATTACGGAGTAGAGGAGCGGCCGCACGTTAATATTCCGGCTCCTAAGCCTCCCAAGCCAGTTGTTAAGCTTCCCCCCAAGGCCATAAGTGCCCCGGTGCGTCCGCCAACATTTGCTTCAATGGTAGCTGCGCCACCGCGTAACGTGGTGCCTCCTTCCACTGCACTGTCTTGGCAGGACAAGATCAACGGCCTATTTGGTAAGACCACTCCTACGCAGAAGAAGAGTGTCTTAGCTGTGACATCAGCTACCAAGGAGCCTCTTCCTGTTCATGCTACTGCCGTATCTGTTTCAATCCCGCAGATTAAGATTGGTTCGCAGGCTGGCGATGGTGATGTCGCCGTTCGACAAGTCAATGAACAGGATGAGATGTTTGAAGACCGCGAACCTGGCTCTCTGCCTGCTGTTCGTGTGCCGAATATGGCGCCCCAGAATTCGTGGAGCGCAACTCGTCCATCAGAACGATCCCGTGGGAAGAATTTCAAGCCTGTACAAGCGCAGAGCATTCAGCCGTTCCTGGTTGGGCACAATGATCGGGACAATTATGGGAACACCCGCGCTTCGGTTTTTCTTCCAGGGGGATCTGAACCCAGGACCGTTCTCATCCAACGCAAGGGTGGTCCGCCTCGAGGCCGCAATACCAATAACAATGTTAGATCCCGCAAGGGAACCAACAACAAGCCTAGTGAAGCTTATGGTGGTGGCAACAAGAAACCTACCTCCCACGCCGTCCTACGACCGCAAAACCGTCAGCGGACCAGTTGGAGCCCAGAACCCTCCACTTCTCGTTAAGAATTTTCGGTCTTGCAAGCATATGGTTTGTTTCAAAGCACTCTCGGTATCTTCTTTCTGGTTCATCTTGTCTCGGAGGCGAGAACTTGGGGTCATTCTCGCCAACTCCTCATCAACATTTGTTTTTGACTCTTGTTGCCACTGCCCACTCTGTTACTCTTTTCCAAGGTTGAACCCACAAACCAGATCCTTCCTCTACCCCCTTCACGCATTTTGCGTTTCTCATGTACTTGCGATTTTCGATTTCTCCCCTATTGTGTCCCCTCCTCCGACCCATTCAGGACTACGGTCGTTCTTTTGGCTTTCTTTGTGTGGATCACCATTGTCTGCCGATTCAACGTCCTGTTTGCGCGATCATTGCCTGAGTGGTGCATGCTTGTTCCGACCTAGCAGTATCACATTGCCTCATGTTGACGAGTATTCAGCAAATCCGCACCGATACTTACCAAGAGAATTCTATTGTTACACAACTCCATTGTCTTTGTCTATTGTAAACGTAACCTCTCAATGACAAGATAGGTAAAGAAGTGCCTTTACCTTCATCTCCTAAAACCTGTGTTCCCCCTTGATCTGTCACTTCCACAGAGTGCTCATTCTCAACTGAATCTATCCAAGAGGCGACATCGTTGTCCCCATCACACCTTCGCCCGTCAAATTCCCCGTCAAGTCCCCGTAACACTCGTGCCATTCTGCTCTCTAAGAAGGAGTCGCGACCTGGGCACTGGGATTTATTCCAGCGAAACTGCCCCACTGAAGGCGATGGGTCAAAACCACAACCCAGAGCTCAACGAATCCTTTGATTAGGCCATGGGCTAACTGTACCATACGTATTACAGGGTAAAAAGGACACACTCGGGACCTCGACGAGAATGCGCGACCTGACCATGTCCCAGAGCTCTGCATTTCGGTTGACCCATTAACCTGCCCCGCCCACAACACCGTACTACCATGCCCATGAAGTCACCGGACCCCTGACCTGAGCCACGCTGGTCACCAATTTCTGCAAATAGACTCGCTGAACTCGAAAGGCAGGTCGTCTCCTTGCGCGTGGTTGGGGGGAGGGGAGAAGGGTGGGTGAGACCCATGTTATATCTAAGATGGGATACTCGGCCTTGCTACGGGACTACCGCGGGGGGGGGGGGTTCGGCGGTGATATGGGGTGTCGCATACTTTACGCCTGAGCGAAGTGTGAAATGTGGGGGTTCTTGTGCTGTTGAGACGGATGCACATCTGGAAGCTGTGATTACTTTGTAGGGATTCAAGTAAATCGCGTACATACATATGTTCAGTCTTGCATTAGGATAGCTTTACTTAGTTCGTATTGTCACATCGATAAAAGGAGGCAGTAAAGCTTCGCGTCTACGACGATCTAGTATTGACATGCTTTGAATAAAAAAACAGGCTCAGAAGTGGAAGTAAAAGAGTGTTAAATAATTTGCACAAATGATAGGTATCAACCGAGGAGAGTCCTTACAAGACTCAAAGATAAACGCCTTGTCCCTTGAGAACGCCGCCCAGAACAACCGCAATGTCAGAACAACCGAATCAGTATAGAGATGGTGGCATCTGTGATGTCAGAACACCATAGTTTTGACATCCACAACGCCCCAAAGCCAAGCCCAAAATCCAATAGATAAACCATGCATGTTTAAAAATGCTAACAGGAATATTTGAGCACAATAATAAGCAGGAAAACACTTATCACCAATTCCAGGTCCGGCTGGAAGCGGCAAAGACAGGAGGTTTCCACTGGAGACGGGCCGGATCGATTTTGCGCGCGCCCTTGATCTCCTCCTTCTTGAGACGCTTCTCGTGCTCCTCCACGACGTGGTCCGTGAGTACTATAACCCAATTACCCTTCTGCAGAGAGAGTTAGTACATTATAACGCAGTATATATGATGTAGTGCGGTGCACACTTGGAATTTCGAACTTACGTGGTATCGGAGCATGTTGAATACAACCAGAGTCTCGTGAACATCCTTCTCAGTCATGGAGGTGAGCACCGCGAGCTCATTCTCGCTTATGGCTTCTCGGTTTGGCTCAATCAGTAACTCCACCAGCGTCTCGCGCCAGTACTGTCGATAACCAAGCAGACCCAGATCGCTAAGTGGCTTCTCAGGAGAGCCGAGCTTGCCTTCGCGCTTGCTGAGCTCGTAGCTGAACGAGATAAGCAGACGACCGAAGCCGCGGCGCTGATATTGCGGCAAAGTCATGATACACGCCAGGTTGTACCCTTCAGCAGAGTCCTTCTCCTTGGAGAAGTAGCCGACGAAATGGCAGCCGGTCTCGTCGCGCGTTGTCATGCAGTAGAACAGGAACGGGTCGACGTCGTAGTAAAGCGTCTTGTGATCGAGGAAGAGCTTAGTCAGGAGACACAAGTTCCGGCACCAGGTGCGCTGGCGACGACCATCGACTTCAAAGAAGGAGATATAGTCGTCGCGGTAGATCTCATTACCGGGTGGGTGGGTCAATGTGCATTTTGCGCGATGGCGCTCGAAAGCACGCTTGTTGTCGAAGTAACTGAGACAAAACTCGTCAATGTACACAAGGTCGACGTCCGAGAAGGAATCCGGGTACGGTGAGAAGTACCACGGCTCGACGTCGTACTTGCCCATCTGGAGACGGGTCAAGTTTCGCACGCGATGGATCTCTGTCGGGTTCTGTGTCATACTACCACCTGTGCGGAGTCGCTCGATTTCCTCTCCGCGCGTAATCACCTCACCTGTTACTGTTTGGACTTGGTCTTCTTTTACTGATTTGCTTTCCGCTGCAGCATCTGCCATCTCGAAGTCCTCTGACTCGGTGGCCCTCGGCGTGCCGACTGTTGACACAGCCTCGGATGGGAACATCGACGTGTCTCCTCCAGGCGTATCGGCACCGAGATTTTCTTTCCCTCCAGCCTTCGAGAGCCGTGATATCTTGCCGACATTCACGTTCTTGCCACCCAGGATATCGGGGGTTTGTGACAAATCGCGGCTCTCAGCCCGGGCACGCTTATTCGCACTCACATTCTTGCTGGGTGCCGCTTTGCTGGCAGCAGCGGTCTTCTTCTTATCAGCTTTGTCTGGCTGGGGCCACTCAACTTCTTGGGAGAGATCGATGCGAGCAGCCGCAACCCATTCTGGAAAAGGCAGTAAGAAAAAGTTCAACTTGAATCCATGCACTTGCTGGAGTGGGGAACTTACCATCAAGACGCTTGTTGAAATCAACATAGTGTACGCTGGGATCTATATAAGTACCACTTCAAAAAGTACAGACATGAAGCAGACAGAGCCAAACTTACTAAAAGGAAGGGCCATCCTTCCGCTGTCTAATGGACAGAATCTCAGCTTTTCGCAGTTCTCCATCCTACCCAGAATAGTCAGTATCACAGTCCAAACTGATTTATAATCACGTGAGTGGCCACCAAAATCTGCGACCACAGGGTCTAAACGAACCTTCTGCACCATAGCCTTCACACCAATTCTATGAGGCTAGTTAGCATCTGCGACCGACAAAAGTTGACATTAAAACCTCAAATATATATTCTTTCGGATATAAAAAAGTGACATACCTGATGGTGTTGAGTGTGGCGAACCCCTTGTCAACGGGGTCGGGCGTCCCCGTCGTCTCCCCGTGGGAATCTCGGACGCCCATTTTGTTGGACTGGCAGTAGAAACCGAATCAATATCAGAGATGGGAATGATGGAATCGAGCAGATACTGTGGTCATCTGGTGATGGGAAAATGAGCGGGAAAGGGAGCAGACTGGGTTGTTGTTATGTAAGCTTTTCCGCATCGGGGTGCCCGAATCTATACAGGATTTTGAGATGCATCTTTGTGTTGAAGATTTGAGTTACTATTACAAGAGGGAGAGTTACTTTCATTTTATTGCTAAAACTAATCCAAATGATAATGCCATAAACACCGTCTCCTGTTTTGGGATTTGAAACCCCTTTCATGTTGCCATGCCATGATTTTGTAGATGAAATACAAAGCCCAAACCAACGCCAAGCGCCTTGCAATGAATCAGAGACGAAGAGAAGCCAAGAAAGAAGCTATATGTTTTAGCCAAAAGGCTAGTTAAGGGCGTCTTTCTCATGATCCTTCAAACTTCCGCTTGACACCATTCGCATTCGCAGACGGTGGCATAGCCTGGGCTCTCCGTTTTTTCTCCTCGTCTCCAGCAGCCATGTTGTGCTGGCGCTGCTTCCAGGCGGTTTTGATGAGGGGAGCAAGGCGGATGAGATCGTCTTCGGTGACGCGGTCTTCAATACTTTCAAGAACCTTTTCAACGGTGGAAATATGGTTTGCATCGTTCTTGTCCTCACGAATACGATAGAAGCGCCAGCGTCCTTCCATATCTTTAGCGCACTCAACGATAATATCATCAAGAGGAATGCGCAGAGCTTTGAGATCTTCCCATTCCTTTGGCTCAAGGAACATCTCTCCAAAAAGACGGTACTCGCCAGCATTGAGCATAACGAACAGGTGGCAGGTCGGGATAGCGTCGTAATCCACGTAGGGCTGGGTGATGCCCTCGGCCTCATCCTCAGTATCTGGCTCAAGTGTCGGAAACTCGAGGCGCATGCGGAAATCAACGGTGTTCTCTTGAGGTGGCTTCCATTTGAGGATGTGCTCGTCGGTGCCGATGCGGTACGGAGTACTGCGGCAAGTAAAGATGAGGCCGTCGTTACCGTGAATGCGCTTGACCTTAGGGATAATCTCGCGGAACATCATCTCAATTCCGTAACTGAATTGCGTGGATTTATCCTCGACTGCAAAGGGGCGGTGATTCTTCTCTTCCGGGAATTTGCGGTACATGGCATTGTATGGCCTGAGCACCTTTTCCTTGAAGTACGCCAGCCGCTTGTCCAGGGTACGGTGCATCAAGCTTTGTCCATCCAGTACCAGACAGTCGAAGACCAGATATTTCAGCTGGGTGGTTCCATCCTCGTAGGTGTCGTTGACAAGCTCGCCGTCAACCAGGGTATCGACGTGGTATCCCTGGAAACTTTCATCGTTTGGCAGGGGGAAGTGTAGGCCAGGTACGTAGCGGTAGTCATTCTTGCGATCGATCAGGTAGTGAATCTCTGGCATATCGGAGTCAGGATCTCCGCGCGCAAAGTACATCAGGCAGCGGATGCCATCGGTCTTTTCGCAGACAAAGTAGTCCTCCCGCTGCAGCTCGCTGAGGTGTCGCGACGAGAAGCTGACCGGCTGTGCTCCAGGAAAGTTGAGGTTGTTGCGCCCGAGGAGTTTGGCGACTTCGCGGCGAAACTGATCAGCTAGGTCATGGTCGGCTTTAATGCCTATCGCGTCTAGATCGGGGACGGCGTGGCCCATTGTGAAGGATCGAAGGTTCAGAGGAGCAGGCTTTATGGTAGAAGAAACTCAGTAATAAGACTGGAAATCTCGGGCTTGATCAATAAGACTCGGAGAGCTTGGTGGTGGAGTGATGGCAAATGCGAAGGGCGCTCGCCCGCAATCGCGACAATATAAACCAGACGCTTTTCAGCTGCAGGTGGCCTTGAAGAGAATGAATAAAGAAGATCACCCAAACGTCATACTAGTATGGCTCACTTTGCTTAGACTGTCAGTTTAAAAAAGACAATGCATGGCCGGCGAACGGAATGAACTGAGAGATTCTCTGATGCCTCAGGCACATGTAACGTGATCTGAAAGGCTTCACCAGGCCATAGAGATGAATATCCTGCATAGTGTATTTGTTGGAAAGCACCAAGTGACTTCATATGGTATTTATGCCGATAGAAACATCAGACAGAACCCAATAAGGAGGAAAGTATTCAATTGCAACTACTTTCGAAACTTCAAATGTACATATCACGCCAGCCGGGGTATCATATCGTCACCTTTCAAAGCAGACAGAACCAGCCTGTACCCATGGCCTATCCAGGGAAATCGAAGAGCGAAAAAGATGCGAAGAAACCGAAGAAGAATGGTGGGATGGTTAGTAGTCCCCCTGCACCCTTGAACGCCAGCATCCAGTATCCAGTACACGCAGTAAAAGGTCAAACCCAACTGCAAACGAAAAGAGAGTCGTCATAAATCATCGCCTGATATGCGGAAGTCCACTTAAAACCTAATCAAGAGGCTCCAGTGACCGGAGTTTTGCGGTTACCTGGAACAGCGGACCTCTTGCCTACATCCATTCCACCAGCGGAGACATCAGGCTCCCCATTGGCGTCAACAGATGATGAGTCCAAATCGGCTGCCACAGTCGAGAAAAGAATGCCACCGAAAAGGGGTTGGCTGTCGTCGTTGGAAAAAAGTCCACCGCCGTTCCGAACTCCCATGGCATGCGACATTTGCTCCTTGATACGGACGTATCGGTACTTCGACTTGGTGGTAATGATGGGGTGGCGAACAAGGGGCTGGGGCGCAGAACGGGCAATGGCAGCCATGACAGCATCTCTTTCTTCGTCTGAGTCAATAGGACCGGTGTTCTCGATATCTTCCTGTAGAGGAGCATTGGCATCGATCGCAGCCTCTGTAGTTCGAACGGGTTAGTCATCTCGTGATCTATACCTAGTGAGCAGAAAAAAGATAACATTGACTTACTCTGCTGGCGAGCCTGGTTCTTCTTCTGATATTGCTGGAGAAGCATATCATAAGGCAGTGTCCGGCCAGGAACCGAGCGTTTGGCCCCCATTGAATGGCTTTTGCAGGTCAAGGAACGAGCGCACTGCGCGCCATTGGGAAGAGTAACACCACACTGTTTTTCGACATCGACAGGGCCCTTTGGCTTGGCTGTCTTTTGCTTAGGCTCATCCTTCTTCTTCTTCTTCTTTGACTCTCTGCCGTCGTCCTCATCGGCCTTGCGCTTCTTGCCCTTCTTGTTGCCGTCCTCGATACCCTTAGTGGCGCTCTTCTTGGCGCTCTTGTGGCCCATGTTGTGGGATTCTCCGTCGGCCTTGTCGGGGCCGTCATCGTCTCTATCGTCGCCGGCCTTCAGGCGATTGGCCGCGTCGCGAGCTTCCTTCTTCTTACGCGCCTTCTCCTGCTTGGCCTTCAAGCATCCGCGGACATGATCCGCTGCGGTTTGCTTGAGAGTGGGCCGCTTGCAATGCTTGCAGATTACGGTTTCAAGGAGGTCATCTTCACGTGGCTTGCCGGTTGGGAACACAGCGACGACTTTGCTGTCGAGGGTTGGGAGGGGAGAGGCAGTAGGGGAAGTATCGATTGGGCCATCTTTGGCCTCTATGTGTTTGTCAGTATCACCAATGCCCAGTGAAACATGTCTAGGGAGCTGTACCATCTGCCTTCTTCTTGGTCGACGCCTTGGAAGTCTTCTTCACCTTGATCTTGCCGAGTTTGGTATCCTTGTCCGTAAAGGTGTACCCGGACGCATCAACCAGACTTCCCCGTCCTGTAAACAAAAAAAGACTTAGCTCAGACCTTTCACGGATTTGAGATACGCCGAGTTCGATGTCAAAGTATCCCAAGTGTTTTGCGCTTTTGACAGGAACCAGGTATTGCGTACCTTGACCGGGGTCACCATTGTTCGCCATGGTGAGCGCAAACTGAAAGAGCACTGGAAGACAGAACGCTTTCTTGTCACTCAGAAAGCCTTAGAAATGGCGTGAAGGGTAGATATCAAGGAATGAGTTCGGTCTCCGGAGTCAAGGTCGGGCTGGGGCTCCGCATTAGGATTGGTCACGTGCCATCTATTGATCTATTAAATGGTCATTCTGGCCCCTATTGTGCTTTAAGCGTAACATTTTCAGTTTATTGTTGAAAATGGCCAATGGATAGGGGTATTCATGTATATTCAGCCAATCTCTTACGATCGTACATTTTGATCAGTCGGATCAATCAGACAGCGACTCTTTCTAGGCAAACCAGCACTACCAAGCTTCCGGCCCTAAATACATTGTCTGTTGTTGTCTGAACCCAAAAAAAATCACATTATATCGTACACATGTTTTTGAGACAAAGATCATGAATGATTCGCAAAGCAAAGGCTGCTGTTCGTACCACCAAAGCCAAAGCTATTTGTCAAGGCAACATCAATCTGTCGTGACTGGGGATCTTTCGGCGCATAGTTGCAATTGAACCCATCAGCCAGGCGGTCTAGATTGATAGTAGGGGGCATAATGTTCTGTTCCTTGTTAGCAGAAACTACACCACAGTGAGTACACAACTGTAACTTGCCTCATGGATTGCAAGCACACTGATCAAAGCTTCTATAGCACCAGCACCGCCAAGCAGATGACCGAGGGCACCCTTTGTGCTGCTTACGTTCACATCAGCAGCCTTGTGTTTGCCATCAGGGCCCAGCAGAAGCGCCTTGATAGCAGCGTTCTCAGCAGCGTCGCCGACAATGGTTGAAGTTGCATGTGCATTGACATAGTCAACCGCAGCAGGGCGTAACTGGGCTTGCTTCAGCGCCTTTTTCATAGCCATAAAAGCCCCTTCGCCATTTTCTTTAGGTGAGGTCATATGGTGTGCGTCGCTGGAGCAGCCATATCCTTTGAGTTCTGCATAGATCCGCGCCCCTCTTGCGAGGGCATGTCCTAGCTCCTTTACTCCGGATTTTAGATTTGGGTTGTCGTTTGCGCAAAAGACACAGGACACATACCTCGAGAATCAATACAGCTGCACCTTCGCCAACCACAAATCCCGCACGGTCGGCATCGAAAGGCCGTGATGCCTTCTCTGGGGTGTCGTTGAATCCCGTCGCCAGACTTCTTGCACGCCCAAAACCGCCAATGGCCAATGGATGAATACAGGACTCGGCGCCACCGGCGATCATCACATCAGCATCACCGCAGGCAATGAACCGAGCTGCATCGCCAATGGAATGAGCACCAGTCGTGCAAGCCGTCGTTGCAGAATGGCTCGGGCCCATGAACCCGTACTTCATGGAAATATGGCCAGCGCCAAGGTTGATCAGCAGCTTTGGCACGAACAGTGGATTGACCTTCTTGTAGCCCTGTGCAACGAGTGAGTTGTAGATTTTCTTAGGTCATTATGATAGAAGGTTCTTACTCCCTTGTCGTAGGCTATGACCGTGCTGTAGATTTCATCAAAGTTCCCAATTCCTGATCCGAGGCAAACTCCCTATCAAATGATTAGCATAGCCTTCAAACCAGCACACAATCCCACACATACCGTCGCCTCCCTCTGCTCAAAAGGCTCCGGCTTCCAGTTTGCATCCTGAAGCGCCTCTTCTGTCGCCGCCATGGCATACTGCGCAAACTTGGCCATCTTCCGCTCCTCCTACCCACCCCGAATCATCAGCATTGCAAATTATCAAGAAAAAAAAATTCTCAAGGTGAGGGCAGCTGAGGGAAAACATACAGTCCGACTCAACCATTCAGAGGCAGTCCACCCCCCGTTCTCGCGACTGCCCTGTGGCACAACAGCGGCAACCTGACAGGGCTGCTCGGCATAGCGCTCATCGCGATCTTTCACATTAACAACGCCGCAATGGCCATCTAGCAAGCGTTTCCATGTACGTCGAAACCCTGTAGCCAAGCACGGTGTTAGTCACAGTAACATTCACAGATTCCAAACACAAAAGTACAATCAAACACGTATAGTGAACTCGGCATGTATACGGCGGGTGCTGTCTCTTATCTCCGCATCGGACCGCATGTCCTCCGTCATTGGCTGTCACAACCTTCCCTTTCCGGCCTGGGAAGTGGGGAACGTGGAGGGAGCTCGAGAGCCCAGGTTCCGGGGATATCCTCCCGGAAAACCAGAGAAGGGCAGAGTGCATTCGCGCAGATTGTCTTGCTGACAGATGGAATTGTGCAATTGCGTAATTGCACATCGTACCCGATAAGCCCAAATGAGCTTCAAGGACGACCTTGGAGTTCTCAATGCCAACAGAACGAAAAAATGATTGAAGCAACTCACCTACACCTAGTGGTGTCACCGCCCCAAGACCAGTTACAACAACTCGCCGCATTGCATCGTCAATAGCTTTGTATCAAAGCTATCAGAGCTATCAGAGGAGTTGTCGAAAGAAAGAAGCCGAAAAGCGGGCCAAAGCCAAGAAGGGAAAGTCTGCACGATCGGGACAACCCTATCTGTTCGCCTTTTCCTTTTACAACACTACTGCTTCAGGAAATTTGACGAGACAGAGTCATGTAGAATATTTATATATACATATATATATACATGTATATTCTCATTTTAACCTTTTTTTTCTATTTCACTCCAATAAATCCAGCCATGCCTACATGGAAATTCTTCCTTACATTGGCTTTGGCCGGCTCTGCGGTCTCCTGCGCGCACCACGATAACGGCAAGGTAGTCCCCGAACATGAGCGGGCGGAATTACTTAAGAAGTGGGACCAGGAGGTATGATGATACTTCAATTTCCAAGAAATGAGGTTCAAACGATTCCTAAAATGTAGTTATCCAGTGGTCCTTCTCCGGTATTGCCAGCTTCGCCCATCTAAAGCCAGTCAAGTGTCTGATCGAGCCCGATGAGCACTACGACATTGCTATTATCGGCGCGCCGTTCGATACGGCCGTTAGCTACCGACCAGGTACGAAAGCAAATTCATCCCAAACCCCAAAAAGGCAGTGCCAACAAAACCTCCAGGAGCCCGCTTCGGGCCACGCGCAATCCGCGCCGCGAGTGCACGCCAGATGGCCGCAACAAGCTACAACACGCGCGCGGGACTGAACCCCTACCAATCGTGGGCTAAGATCACCGACTGCGGTGACATCCCCATCACCCCTTTCGACAACGGGCTCGCCGAGCGCCAGATGTACGAAGCGTTCCTAGAGCTCGGGTCACGCAGTGTCATGAACCAAGCACCCAAGGAGAACGGGATCGGCGCGAAGCACCCGAAGCTTGTAACGCTTGGCGGAGACCACAGCATTGCGCTGCGTGCTCTGCGTGCTCTGCATCAGATCTACCAGAAGCCGATCACAGTTGTGCACTTCGATGCGCACCTTGACACGTGGAATCCTGTGCGGTACAGCGCGTACTGGCAGTCCGAGCAGACGCAGTTCAACCACGGGTCGTTTTTCCACAAGGCGAGTCGGGAGGGATTAATTTGTAATTCCACTTCCGCGCATGCTGGACTGCGGACGCGCCTTACTGGTGTTGACGTGGGGGATTACACGAACCCAGGGCCCGAGCAGGGATTTATTCGGATTCATGCGGACGATATTGATGAGCTTGGACCTATGGGTATTGTTGAGACGATAATTGCCCGTACGGGGCTGGACCCTGAGCAGCCTGTTTATCTTTCTGTTGATATTGATGTTTTGGATCCGTCTACGGCGCCGGGAACCGGGACGCCTGAGCCTGGCGGTTGGACGATGCGTGAGTTTATTCGGATTCTGCGTGGGTTGGAGAAGTTGAATATCGTGGGTGCGGATATTGTGGAGGTTTCGCCGGCGTATGATAATAAAGGGGAGACTACTGCTCTTGCGGCGGCGCAGGTTGCTTTTGAGATTATTACTAGTCTTGTTAAGTCTGGTGTTGATGAGGAGCTCGGCGGGTGGTATGGGTGGATGGAGCAGCAGGGAGTTCGGGAGAAGGAAGGTAAGGATGAGCTTTGAATTTGAGTATTTAGATCTACGACATGTATGTGAAATGAGGTGAAGACCCGAGGACCTAGAAGCTCTTGAATTTGATTTCTTGATACCTGTAAATTGGAGTGATGTCATGGCAAAGCATAAAACCCAGGTGAGCTCATTGAGCCTATGACATCAGAGACTTGAACCATAGGAGGGAACCTTGAAAAGTACAATATCAAAATGCTACAAGCTGAGGAACAGGTACCCTTTCCACCCCACAAAGACTTGATAGAACTGGTTGAATTGGAACCCATAATCGGCAACTTTCTAAGACCCAGAGATAACGTTGCTCTTCAGTGAGACAAAATTCGAAAGACTGCAATAGATCAGTCGCAGAAAGAACACGAACGGAGATGCTTGTATCAAGAACGCGCGCGCATAGAGAGTAATGGCGATAGTAGATCAGATTGGAATAAAAGGCGAAGTCACACAAAGGCCAAAAAAAGACAAAGAGAAGAAGCCGGATCTGCAAGAGAAGGGCACAGGAAGCTCAAATTCATAGTCCGGGGGTCACAAAGCTGGGCGGGTACATGAATAGCACGCAAGGAAGCAAAACGAAGACAGGGGGATATGGGGGTGATCACAGTGACGGAAACTGTCCGCCAGCCAAAAGCCAAAACACGACGCCCTGACGTCCAACGCCGAGAGAGACGGCTAAAGAGGTGAAAGAGCCGGGTGTGTAGAAGGTACTAGGTAGGATGCGGGGAGTGTAGTCGACACGACAAAAACGGGAGAAGAAGGTCAAAATTGCTGTCGCTGTAGTTGGTGAAGGGGATGAATGAGGGTGGAGGATCGGGGAAATTGAAAGGCGAGAAGAGATGAGTAGCAACAGTAACTCGAGAGCAGGTCGTTGAAGATGGCAGATAGACGCAGCCAGGCGAAGCAAGAAGAAAAGAAGAAGAAATAACCCAAAAAAACCGGGACACAGCAGGTTAGATAGGCTAGAGCTGGAACCGGGATATGCGAACAGAGACAGAATGAAAGAAAAGGGGATCAAGAAAAAGCACAGAAGCTATTTTCAACCGGCAAACGTAGATATGGAACGCTTCAGATAGCATCGCTAACCATAATACAAGACCATACTCCCCCTTTTTTTGTCGCTGAATTTGACATCCCAGAAAACCAGTCCAGCCAGAGATATTTGCCGCCCAATAGAATGTGAAAGAGTAGAAAAAGCGAAATAAACAGGTTCATTCCATCGTAGCTGCTTCGAGGCGCGCATCAACTAGGCATCAACCCAAGTGCGACAGATCCATCGCACTCGGACCAACCTGTTGCGGTAAGTCCGTGAATGATAAATTCACAGCAAGAGGCAGCCTTTTGACTTCTTCTTGGGGGCGGGTTCGAGTGCCGCGACAATAGCCTAGAAAATTAGAAGGAACGTGTCAGTAGCGGTGTGGAGATTTGGGGGTAGCAAGATATGGAAGATTCGGCGTACCTCATCAAAGACATCCTTCAGCTTATACTGTGTCAGGGCGGAGCACTCGACGTATTTAACAGCGCCAAGTTCCTTAGCCATCCGGTCACCGTCTTCCTTGCGAATGGGGGACATCTTCTGGCGGGCGAGCTTATCCCGGACTCCGGCATCGTCGCGCAAATCGGTCTGGGTACCAACGATCAAGCAGGGAACACCGGGGCAGTGGTGGTGGACTTCGGGGAACCACTTTTCGCGAACGTTTTCGAATGAGGCAGGTGAGGTGACGGAGAAGCAGACCAAGAACACGTCAGTCTGCGGGTAAGAGAGCGGGCGCAGGCGATCGTAATCCTCTTGACCAGCGGTATCAAACAGTCCCAGGGTGTAAGGCTCATCGCCGATCCTGCAGTTGGAGAGTGATCGGTTAGAACTGTTTCTTGGAGGCTGGACTGACGTATGAATTTTTTTTTTCTCGGGGAGGTTTGGAGGGGAGGTTTGGAGGGGGATTCGGGGGATGACTTACATCACGGTCACGGCGTAGTTGTCAAAGACGGTGGGGACATATTCCGAAGGAAACTTGTTCGTTGTGTATGAGATGAGCAGACAGGTCTTTCCTACTGCACCGTCCCCCACCACGACACATCTGGGTTGGGGTTAGCCATGAGATCTGGAGGGGGGGTTTCGCCTCGGCAAGAATGGGGGGAGGAGGAGGAGGAGGAGGAGGAGGGGGGGGGGGAATAGTGAAGTGGAATAGGATAGCATACTTGATGGTAGCGACGACCATTTTGAATAGATGAGAAGTGTTGATGTAAGAGTGATAGGGAAGAAGAGTGTGGGAGACAAAAAGGGAGGAAGAAGCTGTGATCTGGATTGAATGGGGCAACCCGCAGAGTATGGAGTCTAGACACGGTGCTAGTCTCGATACACGGTCTGTACAGCTTCTCGTTTGGTGAACAGCCTATGGTATTTATTAGTTAGGGGGATTTTTCTTCGATCTCAAATGATCTTTTCTATCATTTTTTCTTTCACTCTGATCTGGGATCTAACCTCCGTGAATTAAAGAGACTCTCTGTCGATGTCATTCATTACTGCCAAGACAACGGTGTCAGTATCTCCCTATCTCCCTCGACTCCTAGTTTATAAACTACATGTATTAATCTCAACGGCCAACCGCTGTCGGTTAAGCGCTGTGATCCATAATTCTTTAATTTCTAGACTCGAATTTAAGGTCTCTAGGGGGATCACAGCTTTGAAACAAAGCCCAGTATCTCGACATATGGACAGAGCACATAAGTCCTCAACACCAACTACCCCAATTTTACCAATGATCGGTCTCAGTATCAGATAAGGGCCGTATAAAAGTGCCGTCGAGGAACAAAAGGAGAAGGTATCCTTCGGAGTATTAACCCCCTTTTCCCCTTCGAACTATTTTCTTTCACCTATTTCCCGTGACCCCAAGAGAACGAGAAAGAAAGAAAAGAAAAAAAAGCAAGGTTATAAAAAAAAAAGACCCCAATTTCCAATTTCAATCCCGTTTCACCATTCACGGGTTCCCGGTTCCATCTTCCCTCGGCCCTAAATCTCCCCTTTTGCAAACCGCCATTTTACGTGTGAGAGATCTCAGAGCCTAGATAGATACGGTAAAAAAATACATCCTTGGTTTTATACACTATATGTTGTACAATCCAAATTCAATCATGCATGCTCTAGTTCTCATCTACTCCGTGATCCGTCAGTGGCTTGTTCCCGTCACAGCTTGGCAGCCAGATCCAGATCCAGTCTCTCTACAATGGTCGTCTTCACTAGGTTGGCTGAGGCCATTACCCAGCTAGGTGACTCACATTACTAACCACGCCTTCTTATTATGGTTGACAGCTGACGGCTGACATGGCATCCGTGTATTGCAGCGTGCGGCACCTATACGCAGGATATCCGTAGAGGATACATTTACAGGAAGCACATGCACATGTCAGGGGTGCTCAGCAAGTTCAATTCGTATTTTGTATCCTCAAGTCCTTCCGTTGTGGTATCTGGTATGCATGCAGATATGCAGGTACATGCACGGGTAATATACGTGGTATACGAGCTGAATAAGGGCCGGGGGAGAGAAGAGGATGGGGTGGCGGAAGGAGAAGAAAGAAAAAAAAGAAAAGAGGCCCGTTCATCTTTACAGATCTAGCTAGGCTTGCAAGATTTGAAATCAAGGCAACCCCAAATCCAAATTCTTCCTGCATTGACGGATAGCCGTGGATATAAGGCCGCGATGCGTGAAGTTTGGGCTGAGCTAGACCGGGATATTCGCTGGCATAGATCAATGCAAAGTACCCCGTACCTTGTCGAGTGTGTCAAAAACAGGGGGAACCGACTCTATCCCCGACCGTTGCAGGGAAATGAAACCCACTAGCCTGTAACTGCTGGAACTTGGAAAGAAAACTGTTACAGCTCGAGAGTCTTAAGAGCGGCAAGCCGGCCGGATCGGAATCATGACTTGGTTTCGGTGGAAGTTTGATGTTGGGATGAAAACTGCCGAAGTGCTTTGAGGTGCATGGATAGTGCTTGGTCAAGCTATGGGTTATGGATCGGAGTCGACATGAGCTTCTCATCTTTCTCAACGATGCAAACTACTACGTTGTGTGGGTGGTCTGACAGGGCAAGTCTTTCTCAACGGAGTGCTGCTTGGGTATTTAATTTTTTCTACATGCAGGTCTAATAAACAGTTACTGTCTTGGAAAGATAGATACACTCAACCCCATGACTTCATAAACAGTCACGCTGAGGGCAAATGATGGTCAACAAAAAATACCGAGGATGTGTTGCATACTGCTCAAAGAATCCAAAGCGCCGCTAGCTGGTTTATATCGAGATACAGTAGAAATATGAAGCCATGAAAAAGCCACACAAAAAGCTTCAGTTCGTAAGGTCGTGATTGTCATGCGCGGGGAATGCACTCAGAGATGACGGGGTTTAGGTTTGTTTGGAGTGTCCGTCATCCGGGCTGGGCTCTGCCTCTGCCTCAACTGGGTCGCTCCGGAATTCAGGACTACCGTAACCCATCTAGAGCCAAGTTAGAGAAGATCAACAGCCATCACTGGTTGGCGACGTACCTTGTCGAGCTTGTAATTGACCATTAAGAGACTCAACGGAATGAGGGGGAGGGTGGCGATGACAGCTAGCGTCAGGAGCCGGTTCATGGTCTCTTGGTACGCACGGTTGATGGCAATGCGAGTGGGAGATCCCATTGGGAATGACAGGGCGGTGGTCAGCTTGCCAAAGATTTCAGCAGCTTGGTCCCTGCTTTCCTCAGGCAGGTATTGGAGAAGCTTGTGTGGGACGGCAGAGGACCATACGGCTCCTGAGATAGCGGCGCCGACTGCACCGCCCATCTCCATGGAAGTCAGGAACATCGCAGTGGCTGCTGCGACTTCCTGGTGGCTGGCGGAGGCTTGGACTCCTAGTTGAACGGGCACGTTAATCAGACCACCGCCGATGCCGACTATGATTTGTGTGCCCAGGACTTGGAAATGAGAGGCTCCTTCTCCTCGGCACAGAAGCATTAGGGCTAGGCCGGTCATGTACACAACACATCCGATGGTTATGTAGATGCGATATCGTCGGGTATACTTGATAAGAAGTGATACGCTAAAAGCGGCAATGGTTGAGGTGAAAGAAAAGGTTTGGGTGACGCGCCCCGCAGTGGCAACGTCGTACCCCTGTACAACCTGCAGGTAGGAATAGAGATAAGGCTGAACGGAAAAGTAGAAAGCCACTAGGTAAAATTAGCAACGACACTTCCAAGGTAGAGTGAACATTCAACTTACTGAAATACCAGAACGCCAATGCACATCCTGCAAGAGCAGTTTTCTGCTTGAGAAGGTGTAGAGAGAGCAGGGGCTTTGGGGCCAACTTCCGTGACGACTCCCAGAGCGGTAGAAGACACAGGCAAACAACACCAAGCGCGATCATCACCAAAATGTTGACGTTCTTCCACCCATTCTTTGCAGTGGCCGCAAGAGTCAATGGCACCAAGATTAATGTAACAGCAGCGGACAAAAGGGCCAGTCCACCCACGTCCAAATCGTACCAGGTTCGACGCATGACGCTGACCAAGCCCGTCCGCCTTCTGGTCCGCTTCTTTATCAAGTTCAATCTCTGGGCTTTCCGTTGGTTGAAGAGTAGCGTAAGGGCAAGTGGCAGGAAAGATGCAGGCAAGATAATAGCCCACATTCCATAACCCCATCGCCATGAACTAGTCCGCAGCACCGCGCCCGCAATGGTTGGCCCGAGCCACACCGTAACCAAGAATGGGAATTCAGGCAGAAGGGCGAGGAACGCACGGTTCAGCAAGTCACTACTGTCGGCGATGAAGACTTGTTGGAGGATCTGCAAACCCGTCGAGCCGGCGGAGTAGAAGATTTGGGCAGAGGCGTAGGTTTGAACGTTGGTAGAGCCAGCCATTTGGATATATCCCAGTGTATAGATAAGGATACTCAAACAAAATGCCTCGAAGCGACCGAATACGTCAGCGATCTTAGCCATAGGGGGTTTGATGACAGCTTTAGATCGATTATCAATTAGCAGCCGCTCATTCCTTTGGAGCGGGGTAGTGAACTCTCACCATTGACCACATTTTGGATAACGAGGACGGTCGAGATCAACGAGTGTTTGCTGAATGCACTCGTCGCATATGCAGACAGCGACATCACAGTCTGACCTTCTAACGACGTGCAGAATGCCATGAGGAATATACTTCGCGCCAGGTCAGTAGAGATTCAGCAAAGGCACGAGACTGCAAGCCACACGAACCTGATATAGGCTACCATTAAAGACTTGGTTGTCCAAGTCAGATTGATGGCCTCAATCTTTTGAACTCCCTCCTGCATATCATCTGGTGTAGACAGTCCACTAGCCTGGCCCTCGACCTCGTAGTCGTCCTGCAACAGCTGATCCCTTTCATCCTCCATTCTGGCGTCTTCGTGTTCGATCGCGCCGTAGGACGGTCCTGAGCGGGGATCGAGAAGTGGCATCTCGTGACCGATGCACGATCACCACAAGATCGTACACGTTTTCAACTGGAGTGTTCTTTAATAGACAGCGTCCATATAAGAATAATAGTAACCGGGAAGAGAGTTCGGCCTGGGGCTGGTAAAAATCATGTACGGAAGACGGTGATCTAAAAAGCGGCGATTAAGCGGAAAATAGATCATTAAGGAATAAGAGTTCATGCGACATCAGATGCAAGTGACGGCAGGTGTACCACAAAAATGAGATGAAAGCCTGCTCTCATAGCAGGTAGTTTCGGCGGTCTTCAGCCAAGTAGCCCAAGCCAGTCAGGCCCACTGGGAAAACGAAGCGACAACACGAGATGCCAACAGCGAATCGGAGACCGGATTAGGCCAGAACAAGAAGAAAATAAATATGGGGCGCAATGTGTAAAAAGGTATGGAAGCGCGCTTGCCTCGGGGGTCGACCCATGAAGGGCTATGTAAGAAGAAAGATCCGGTAGGCAGATATGGGGCAAATTGGCAGATGGGTAGATCCGCAGCGCTTCGGAGGGAGACGCCCAAATGTAAGGGGAAGCAGGCCTTGAAGAGTTTAGGCCGGCAAGTCTGAGTTTTTGCTACGCAAAATGACACCAAGCCCGATCGTCGGTCGCACTTATGCACTTTAATGGGGTCTGTGGTGACAGAGATGTGAGATGAGAGGTTGATGTCCGATCTCAGCTCATCCCTAGCATTTCAGGATGATGCACTAAGACAGTTTAAGAAACAGTGTCACAGTGGTAGTCCAGTCATCGTTCTCCGGTAGGTTGAAATGCCCAGGTGCTTCCCAGTGTTAAATTTTTTTTTCTTTCGCAAAGGGTATGGTAAGATGTGTCAAAAAGGAAAATTAATAATGGTGGAGTTTCGGGTACGGGAACCCTTTGATGTTACAATTGGAGGACCCGCGGAACACGTCTGTTCACTTGGTGGCATGAGCTGAGTCTTTGGTACTGCCAAGTCATTTCTTCCCCGGTTCACATCATCAGATAAGATGAAAGTTTGATTTTCCTTTTGATCTGTGTTTCTATGGATTTAGTTCGAGAGGAAGGGATTTCTTTGACTTTTAGCAAGTAGGAAATTCAATGTCTCCACTATCTGGCTGCAGCACGCATTGCTACCCTGCTAATTAACTCCGATCCAGGGAAAGATCATGTAAATGCCGGAATGACGGAGTTGGTCACTTGACCGGGGGCTATATCATTTTCCCTTCTACTCCGTACATCATTCAATCTTGAAAGGGAAGGGAAATTCAGAAAAGGATTGGAAGAACGGATGCAATGGAAGGAATCGCTAATTGACTTTTCTCCACTCGCATCATGTTGACACGCGATTGGTGTGACCTCGGCATCCGAAGTCGGGTTTGTGCAGCGCGTGCACCCGATTGCCGGGATTACACTAAGTATAGTAGGATCAGATAACTCCGATTAGGAAGGGGTAGAATTGTGCCCTCTAACAGCGGTAGTGCACAAACATAGGGTTTCATGGCATCAATATCAAAATAAGAACACGAGCAGAAAGAGGATCCAATGTGGATGTACGGAGTATGTTGTATGTATTCTGCATACTGGGAGAGGTCTAGGAGTAAAATGGAGATTGTCGACACGGAACTTAACCCACCTTGCACAATAAAACCCCAAGTGCTTAACGTGGTCAATGTCCTTGTAGATGTGTGCTCGTGCTAGCTTCACTCACTCTGTTGATATACCTAGTAACTGCCAGCATGGCTAATCATCCGTCATGACAACGATTGATCAATAAACATAGGAAGAAATAAAATTTGCTGACTGGAATCTATCCGCACATCGGCTGATCTGCGCCATGCCAGTCATAACTGGCACATGCACAGGTGGACCTAGAATTCTGTGGAGCCTTGGTATGTCTGCAGCAAGCCGGTATCCTTATTCCTACTTGGATGGGTTATGAATATTCTGCTGTGCTCTATTAAAATGCAAGGTCAAAAGGAATCTTGCCTGACTTCATTCCAATTATCACTGTTCGTCATATATCATCAATGGCTGTCGCCATTCACTCATTGGGGTGTAAAACTAGCAACATCCCACTCATCTAATCCTGGTCTACAATCAAATGACCGAAATTGACAGGCAACTCCCCGCCCTCAATTGATGGCCGGGCAGCATAGATACCAACCCAGAACTCCTTCACATTCTCCTCCGCAAAGACCCAAGTGACCTCCCGGATAGGAGACTTTTGCAAACCCTCAACAAGATAGATCCACAGACTATCATCCTTTTCCTTTACAAGCTCAAGGGTTGCTGCACCACCACCCGAAGGCACTGGAAGTAAGCCCCAGTCCGCCCAGTTGTCTTTGGCAACGACACTGAGGTGGGGTCTGCCGTTGGTAAGTTCAATGCCGCTCTTTACCCACTTCTGGCCACGATTGGCGGTATTGAGGACAAGGATCACGCCGCCCTGGTCATAGTTTTTCTCCCAAGGGGCATTGAACGCGACACGGATCCGCTTGAATGACTTTAGCGGCATCGACTTATACAAGATCGGAGCTGAGAAGCGGGCGGTAGAGGGCGGCTTGGCCCATATATCCGTGGAAGCTGGTGCGTTGATGGTAAACTCTGGGGGAAGGGCACCATTTCCTGGGACTTTGGATTCAGAGTTGGCGAATTTGAATTGTGATGGTGACATGGTGGGCTGTGGAATGCGGGGAAGTAGTGGTATAATCCCAGATAAAGTATGTTCAGTCACCACGTCGTACAAATTTAAACAAGTGGAGGGCTCAAATGAAAATTTGAGAAGTACAAAGCAAGTGGACACAGAGGGGGAGTAAAAAGATAAATGATTTCATCTTGGTGCGAGGAGAACTGGCAGTCCACGGGTGCCCCGACTACAGCTACGTCACTATAAACTGGAACTTCCATCATGTTGCACATTTGTTCATTACTGGAGTCTCCTAAAAGATGAGATGGACAAAGAGCATCTCAGTCTAGCCCTTTTTATCAATGTATTATTCCCATATCTACAACCATGCATACTGAAGTCCAGAGATTTTTAGGCTCACCGTTGTATATCCATCATATACTTGCTGATACCACGTGATCGGACTGATGATGTAAGTTCTCCATGGGGCTGGGGGAAATCACCAACCAAGTCGCATTTTCCTTATCATCAATTATGGCTGCAACGGGCCACTTTACTGGATCAATTTGCAGTTGAAGATAGTCCCAAGGGTGTATACCCATTTGGTGACACGATCCACCATGACTACACGACTACTCCATCCTGATGAGTGGGAGCTTGCCTCACGGTCCTCAGTTGACTCGCAGGGGACGTTCAACCTCGACGAGGCTGATTTTGAAGCTCAAGTCCCATACTCATCTAAATTTGGCAAACGCCATCTGCCCTGGTTATCCCGAATTCTCTCTTCGGCGTCAGCAGGTTATCGCCGCCTGAACAACCCTTCCAGACCGGCCCTCGCAGGCACGCCACGACCGAGCTGTTCTCGACGTTTCTGCATTCGCCGCTGTTGCTACCTCCCCATCGTTGCCGGCATCATTTTTGTCCTTGCGCTCTTTACCTCGCTACTCTTCCCGTCATATACCCATCTGCCCGCGCATTACTCTACACTCCGCAAATCGGTGCTCGAGAGCTCATATCCCGGACGAGGCAATCCCCGCCAGGAGAAGGTCTTTATTGCAGCAAGTCTGTATGATAGTGGTGGCAAGCTTGCTCAGGGCCAATGGGGAACACAACTTCTGGAGTTGATTGATTTGCTTGGACCTGACAATGTGTTTCTGAGTATCTACGAAAATGACAGCGGCGAGGAGGGTGAAAGCGCATTGCGCGCATTAGAGAAGAAAGTGCAGTGCCAGAAATCTATTGTGTCTGAAAAGCACCTGGACCCGAAGAGTATGCCAACCGTGACCATTCCCGGTGGGTCAAAGCGAATCAAGCGCATTGAGTATCTAGCCCAGGTTCGGAACCGAGCACTAGAGCCACTGGCCGACCACCCGGAGATGAAGTTCGATAAGCTGCTTTATCTAAATGATATCCTCTTCCACCCCGCCGAGGTCCCTCAGCTCTTATTCTCAACAAACGCCAACGAAGACGGTGTTGCCCAATACCGTGCAGCCTGCGCTGTAGACTTCGACAACCCCATCAAATTCTACGACACATACGCTACCCGCGATCTTGAAGGTTATAGCATGGGTCTACCCTTCTATCCATGGTTCACTACATCCGGCAAAGGTGAGAGCCGAAGCGATGTGCTCGCCGGCAAAGACGCAGTGCGAGTGCGCAGCTGCTGGGGCGGAATGGTGGCGTTTGATGCCAAATACTTTCAAAAAGGCTCACCGCCCACAACACCTAACCCAGCACGTTTCCGCTCCGGGCACGATCTCTTCTGGGAGGCGTCTGAATGCTGTCTCATCCACGCGGACATTCAAGACCGGCCAACCAACGTCGACGAGATCACCGATACAGGCATCTATATGAACCCATTCGTGCGAACTGCTTATGATCACCGCACCCTGTCTTGGCTGGGGGTTACCCGCCGCTTCGAGGGGCTGTACTCGTTTCTCCACAACCTCGGAAATCACCTCGTCGGTCTGCCTTGGCACAATCCCCGTCGCGCGGAAGTCCCTGGCCAAACCGTGCAGGAAACCGTGTGGGTTCCGGATGCTGCACATGATGGTAGCGGCTCTTTCAAAGTCGTTGATCGGGTTGCGGGCAACGATGGCTATTGTGGTCGTCGCGGCCTTCAGGTAATTGTTGAAGACCGTAAGCCCGGGCAGAAAGGGTTTGAAAACATTCCTGTCCCACTGTTGAAGCTTTAATGTTCTGGAATCAGATACCCATTCTACCCTGCCTTTTTTATATAGATTTGTTTATCCTTTGGTGTCTTTGGTGTAATGATATCTTTGCTGGAGAGATCTTTAAGAGCATAAGAGAAACAAATAACGTGTGGACCAATTTTCACATCTTTAAGGACCTGGGGAATTGACAAAAGTAACCGCTTTTGTGGCCAGAAACGGCTGCTCTTGCCCTGCATAACTACACTTTACGAGCCACCATTCTGCACCTGCCCATCCTTGTTACATGTAGCCATCCTCCGGTCATCCCCAGCTGTATGCCTACCGAGATACCAGATTTTAGACCGAGCGAGATGGCTTTTCCATTCCGTTTTAGTGCTCACCCTTTGTCGCTTTCTGATCGGTACAACTGAGCACGCCGCGGAGTATTACATAATTCTCAAACCCCGCGGGGTGCTTACTGAGCAGCCTGATCGGAGCGTGACTTCAGCTCACTGAGCATGACCTGCTAAGTCAGTAGTTCATCTCAATTACGCGCACCATTTTAGCCCTGCTCGACGCAAGTCATTCTGTCGACGAATTAATCTAGGGTGATTAGGGGGGTGATATCGCTGGCGCGGGGTTTCTCGCGTGACTTGATAAAAGGGGGGTAAAAATCAAATCCAAAATACTCCGTACTCCGTACTCCGTACAACATACATACAACATGCTTCGAAAAGGCTGCAGAAAAAAAAAGGGCATAACCTATGCTAACTCTTTCAGGTCACGAGTCGTAGCTTGTAGCACTTGTTAATACGATCATCCGTGGATCTCCGCGCATGATAAATGATCGTCTCGTTTCGTTACGGATGGAAAGTAATCTTCCATCGTTATCTGCAATTGGCGGATCGGATAACTAGAGCAGCCTACTAGTGACTAAGCGCAATATCTCAGCATTCCCAAAGAACTAGAAGGGATCAGGGCTAGGGACGACCGGTAAATTTTCTCCAAGGTCAATCTGGGCTGTTGCATATCTTCTTTTATAGCAATTTCGGCTATCCGTAAAGCCGAGCAAACCAGCATCTGCTAACCAGGCATTCCGGATTTTTGTTTGCGGGGCTTGATCGGGTCGGCCCGTCCGGGAAATTTATACACTACACTGGGCATATCCTTGTTTTCGATCGTGGCTACAAAAAAAAGAAGAGAGGCCCCAAAAGTGCTGCTAATCAACTCATAGTACTTCGTTACTCTAAATCTCAAAGACACGTGGCACGTCATTGCGGGAAAAGCTCCCTCCCCCTCCCCCCAAAAAACTGTAGAACGGGTTGAGACGAGAGCAGAGACTAGGACTCCTAGACCAGATTATTATATCGCAACGTGGTCTTACTCCACTCCTCGTTGCCACTCATCTGGAACTCGAGACCTTCGACATATGCCGCCAGCGAGGCCGACTGACGCCCATTGGCGCGCAGTTCTTCCACTAAGACCAGGTGGCGAGACTCCAATTCGCGACACATGAAGATGAGCACGCGCTTGGCGGCTTCGATGGAAATAGCGATCTCGTCAGCTAGTATGCGCACGGAGGTGCACAGCGCTCCTCCCTCAGCGTGAGCGGTCTTGGAAGCACGAAGTTCTTTCTCGTAGCTGTAGACATCATTGATGACCGACAAATGCTTGGAGCAATTGGCATCAATCTCTCCAAGTAGAGTTAACTCAACGGGGCTGATTGTTAAGGCCATTGAGAAACGCATCAGGGCGGCCAAGAGACTAAAGGCACAATAAGTAAAGAGAACTCCAGAAAAACACGAAAAGAACACGTAACTTACGCTTTACCCACATCGCGCTCGCGATATTCCAGGTAAGAACCCAGCCCCATTGGTCGGATGCGAGTACGGTCAGTCTGGGCACGCATGAAAACAAAGACCGGCTCGAGAATCTCATTCGCCATCGAACGATCTTTAGCGCGCATGCTCTCCCACAAATCGTAAGTGATATACTCCACCGGCACGGAACGGTCTGGAAGCACATCACCACGGGAAATCGGAATAAGCTTCTCATTATAGGCAGATCCTTGCTCGAGGGACATGAATTCAAGGAGATCTGCATTAACGTTCGGTTAGAAACCACTAATCCTTTTGATCTTGCTTTTCATCTTCTTTTTTTGGGGGGAAAAGGGGGGGGGGGGGGACTGCAGTAACCATCAATGAGGAACAAAACCGTCAGAAGGCGGCAGGCAAAGCTAATGCGGTCATCCAACGCCTTCGGAAAGTAAAGGCAGGTGACCCCTGGAAAGTCGGCGGCAACGAACTTCTTGCGTGATTTTTCGGAGGGAAAGTCCCAATGAGTGAGAAAATAATCATTCACTTCGCGGGTCACCTCTGTCATTCGAGGGTGACATATAGGCTGGAGGATGGACGCTGGTGGGGGCTGCACGAATCCCCCAGAGCCTGAGGCGCGACTGACGTTGGACGGGTTCTTCATCCTTGTCATAATACAAGAACGAATACCGGAGGGGATTGGGGCAGAATAGAAACAGATGGATCAATGACGGCTTAGACCTCACCATTCTGACGGGTAAGAATACTGCACTCTATGTAAGGCTTTCTTCGGAGAGTTGCCTATTTCCGACCATCTCCATCGGGAACAGAATCCTGAGACGTTTGAACCTCTGGAGGATTGCCTCAACGAGTCAACCGGAATAGAGACATACCTCAGCTTCTCTTCCGGAGGGACCGAAGGGAGGGATCGGGGAAGGGAAAAGCTATAGATAGCACTATGGCAAAGAGGTGAACATGTGCTCCCACCCTGAATCAAACGCAGAAAAAAAAAAACAGACCGATTCAAATCATGATTCAGCACTGGCATGCCTGGGTGGGCGGTGGCATCATCGTTCTAGTATGCTGGCGTCTTTTCCTGACGCTGCAATCACTGCAATCGCTGCGTTGGTCAAAGTCTCCCAGCCGCAACCCGCCGGTGTATCCTTACTGGATTCCATTCCTAGGCCACTCAATTCCATTCCTTCAAGATCCAGGAGCCTTTGTGGATGGGCTCCAGCAACAATATGGCAACCGATCTCCCGTGGAGATCGTGCTGGGTCCCGTACGAGGATATTTAGTGGCGGGCTCCGAGGCAATCGACAAGCTCCTACGCTCCCCCCGCAATCTGTCTCCCAAGCCTTTCATCGCTCTGGCCATGGAGAACATGTTTGGCACCCCGGCTAGCACCATGCCGTTATACCGCCTGGATGATTCGGGGATTGCCCCGACTCCCTTGCCGAACAGCCATGTGGCTCCAGAGCATCGCATCTACTACCATCAGCACAAGTCCGCTCACCGATTCCTCGCGGGTAGTGCTCTCCGCCGCATGACAGAGCGGTTCACGCGTGTTCTCAGCAGGGAGCTGCACCACGATGCTGCCATCGGCCCTGACGACGATTGGGTCCAACTGCCGGATCTCTACACCTTCTGGAAGAGTCGTATCTTCCACGCCGCCGTGCACGCCCTGTTCGGGCCCTATCTTACCCTGCTAAATCCGGGCTTCGAGCAGGACTTTTGGAATTATGTGGATGCGATTCCAACACTCATGATGGGACTACCGCGCTGGATGATCCCCAGGGCATACGCTGCCCGCGATCGAGTCTTCACGGCTGTCAAGACCTGGCATCGCTTTGCGCGCGCTCACTCTGATTACCGCAAAAATGGGCCGGATGACCCTGACTGGGATAAGTATTGGGGCTCAGCCTGGCTCAAAGTTCGACAGCAGTTCGGGCAGGACAGTGGCTGGATGGATGAGGATGCCTTGGCAGCGGAGGATGTCGCCCTACTTGTAGCGTAGGTGATTTTTCTCCCCTCTCTTTCTTTCTGAATTGTTTGGGGGGGAGGGTTCCCGTTATGCTAATCATTATCCCGAACTGTCCTCATTTACAGCGCAAACGCCAATGCTATTCTCAGTGCGATCTGGGTTCTCCTCCACATCTATGCAGACCCCGATCTCCACCAGCGTCTAAAGCCGGAATTTGATCGTGCCATGATTCCACAAGTCCCTGGATCGCTCCTGAGCACCACCCCCAGCCAGCCGACTGAATTTGATATAACAACCCTGGTCAACTCGCCGCGTCTTCAATCGGTCTACGCCGAGGTTCTGCGGATGCGCATTTCCCTCCTACTGAATCGAACCCCCGTGCATGCCGACGCTCAGTTTGGCCCGTGGCGCCTGAAGCGCGGACGGTTCATCGTGATGAGCACGCAGCATGCGGCCCATGACGACGAGGCCTGGGGCCCGCGGCACACGCAAGACGGACGATACCCCCTGGATCAATTCTGGGCAGAACGCTTCCTGGTGCCGGATGAGGGGGGCACGGAGCAGTTCTCCCTTGACGGACTATCGGGCGCATGGATCCCCTACGGCGGCGGCGGGTTTATGTGTCCTGGACGGCACTTTGCGAAACAGGAGATACTGGGCAGTGTCGCCATTTTTCAGTCATATTACGAGCTGGAAGTGGTAGACCGTCCCAAGGGTTGGCTGCCGCGCCCGGACCACCGGTACTATGGGGTGGGCGCTATGCCTCCCGCTGAGCCTATTCCGTTTCGCATCCGGCGCCGCCGCCGCTGAGGAAACTAGACGGATAGCCCCCGAAAGTCATGTTATAGTGCATAGCCGCGCATAACATAGGATCGTTCTTATTCTCACCTAATCGGTATGAGTTTAGTACATAGTTTGAACATGTTTGACCATTGAAAAGTCCTCGATTGTTTCTACATGTTTCTAATTTTACAAGTATGCCTGCAAGGCCTCTTCAGTCCACTCCCACAACCGCTTGGCTAATGCCGCATCCTGAGATGCCTTGTCTAGTTTGGTAGAGAGCACCCCGACCGGCTCATAGAACTGGCCATTCTGTAGGGTGGCCTTGGCGACTGTCGAAGCCCAGAGCTGATTATAGGCACCTTCCTCCGGCTTCAGCAGCTGACCCAAGTTGGTGATCCAGACGAAGGCGCGGTTGAAGCGGCCTAGGTTCTCGACCAGCCCGGTATTCACGACTCCGGGCGTGACGGAGACACTGGTCATGGCCGGGTACCGACGTGCGAGCTCACGCGCGTACAGCAGATTTGCCAACTTGCTCTGGCCGTAGCGGATCCATCCGCCAAAGGCGCTAAACTCCTGCTTGGTGCGCACGGCGTCGAAGACGATTCCTCCACTCGGGTGCATCTTGAACCCCAATGAGGTGAGCAGGATGATGCGCACGTCCGCAGCTTCTGCTGAAGTCTCGAGGAGTGGCAGCAGCTTGCGGATCAGCAGTGCGTGACCGAGATGATTAGTGCCGAATTGGATTTCGTATCCGTCCGCCGTCAGCCCCGGTGGCGTGGCCATGATTCCGGCGTTGCACATCAGAATGTCTAGGCGGGACTCTAGGGCTAGAAACGACTCTGCTGCCTGCTTCACTGAGACCAAGGAGGCCAGGTCACAGGGAAGGAAGGTGACCGGCGTCTTGCTGCCAGCTTTTCGGATCTGCTGGATGACTTTATCCGCGTTGGCGGCCTTCCGGCCACTAATGTAGATGTGCGCGGGCGATTTCTGCGCCAGTCGCAGTGCGCTTTCAGCCCCAAGACCTCCAGTGCCTAGCAGAGGACATAACGAGGACCGACATTAGCTCTTTGATCCATTATATGCAAGGACTGAATGAAGGTATCGGGGCTTTCAGGTTGGTTAGTGGTGTTGTACTCACCGCCAGTAATGAGAATAACCTTTCCCGACAAATCGGGCATACTGTCTGGGTTGTAGGTAATTGTCGGCATGGTGTGTCTGTTGGAGGGAAAGATGAGATGCAGCGATTTCACGAGTTTTGTGATGATGGATCGACTCTATCCTAGTGGTGAATAAAAGAGGAAACCTGATGCTTAAGAGGATAGAAGTGGACGAATAGTCGGCCCGGATTTAGGGAGAACAAGGAAGGCAACCGGAGCGGAACATTACTCGAATCAGTTGATTTCTCATTTTTACCTTGTTACGGACCTCACCAAGTTGAGGGGCGGCAGCTTACAGATCGGCTGCGAGAGCCAACTAGTCGCCACAAACCATGCATTAGCGCAGTCACGTACGATTCCCACACTTCATCTTGCTCCTGGAGCACTCCAGGGGGGTGTTGAAAAAAAAGAAGGCCCTATCTAACTCGGGTAGACTTTACCCCGACAGCCTAACATTAGGCCGACTCTTTGTTAGAGGCCAAATCAGGGCTAGTCTTCCGCAGGATCTAGTAAAACCCAGACCGAGACGGGTTGGGGTTTGGGTCGAACCATTCGATCTAGTGATGGGTCTAGGGCCCAAATTTGGGTTACCAACTATGTGAACACGCTTATCATGTTTATAATCCCTACTTCTTAAGCCAGTTATGACTGCCAAGACCCTAATTTTTGTAAAGACCGGATCGAACTGAGCCTAAATTGAGTTTTCTGGGGCATAAGCCACTAGGTCCAATTTGGACTATGTTCTGAGCTTCCAAACCAGATCCAGACTGGGCTGGGTTTTGGGTCGAGACCCTCGATCTAAAATCGGTCATGTGGAAGACTACTCAGGGGTATGGTTAGGCCGACTCGGAATTAATTAGGCCGACGGCCTATGCAGACATTAAGAGCTTGTGGTCCTTAGCGCATATTAGGGCCTGCCGCTGCAATGAGAAACAGACGTTCTGTTGGTCCTTGTGATCTATTAGGCTAACGTATTTCACCAGTGAGTGGGCCACCTATCTAGACTTCGGCACAACCCACTCTAACCCGGACCTAACCTAACCCAACCTAACCCAAAATGGGGTTTAGGTCCATTCCTTCGACCCAACGATAGGTTTTAGGTTATAGCTTACAACCTAAAACCCATTAGGTAACCTGTTAGGGCCCTAATATAGTGTAAGCTAGATAAATAGACTTCTAGAGTATAACTATGTAATTAATACATTTTTTTACTTAAAATTTTAAATATTTTACTTATAGCGTATATATAAGAAGTTAAAATATAAGAGAAGAGAAATATGGCTTTAATGTAATATTAATCATACGTAAAGATTTAAAATAAGAATAAAACATTTCTATTTACATTTATAGTTATCCTATAATAGATTTACTCCCCTCTACTATGAATACATGTTTTTTAACAGTCTATAGTTAATAAGTACTTAAATTAAGAGAATACCACTTTACTATATTTAAATTTAATTTTTTTCGGTGATTAATATTATATAAAGTCCATAAGCTTTAAATTCGGAGTAATTATCTAAATTTTCTAACTTAACATCGTGATAATATAGTAAAATTCGATAAAGAAACTAGAAAAGTTAAAAAAAAATAGTTTTTTATTTAAATGACTTAGTATTATTATAAACGCTAAGACCTATATTTTATATCAAAAAAGGTTTAAATGGGTTATTATTAGGTTATTAGGTTTAACCTGATGGGTTAGGTTTTAGGTTGGAGGTTCCGGCCTAAAATGGGTTCTGCCGAAGTCTAGGTGGTCGCTTACGGGTGGCTGGTGATATAGTAGTATTAGATAGAAGAACCAGGATAGATAAAGAATGATTGTTTTTTTTAAATAACTTGGGGCATTGTTAGAACCGCGAAGACTGATAATTTATACGAAAATAGGGTTAAATAGGTTACTGTTAGGTTAGGCTATCGATGGCGGAACCCAAAATGGGTTCTATGCAACGGATGATGATCCTTACAACCGGACCTGCTTTATAAGAGATGTGATTCCCCAGACCGAATCAGGGACAAGAAATTGTCTTGACAGAATTCCAATCAAATCTCTTTTTTTACCCACTATTGTATCTTACCCGGTTGACAGGCCATACACCTGAAGATCATGTACCTTTTACATTCTGCCGAAGTCTACTTATAGGGGTTAATTTGATCCTAGTTTTACCAAAAGTAGGGTCATAAGTAATCCTTTCACAAACACCAATCTTTATAAGAACAATTCGGGGCGTATGATTTATAGAAATCTACGGTGTAACAATACATTGGACATTTTTAGGTATACATGAAAGTCCTCTCAACTCTCTAACTAACTAAAATAACACAACCAGCTCTTTTTCCATTCTATACAGACAAAGCTAACTAACCCTAATCTGATATTTAAATAGGCAGCGCTATTATGGCCGTCCGAGTAATTTCTGCGTGTGTATACACTGTTGTCAAACTTTGTATTGTGACAGGTTTTGATAGTTTCTAGTGTTGCCACCGAGTTGTGTTTTTATCTTGGCTTCAGACTGCAAGAGGGCCCGAGCAACCTGCACCTTACCAGGTTGTGATAGTTGAGTCTTCCTGTTCATTCATGCTCTTTCATATTCACAAAAAAAACTAATAACTTCATTTAATCTAGCCGGGATGATGATATGAAACACAACCCCAAATCTGATAGAGGACTCGACTCTGATAAGTCGGGCCAGAGCTGTCGCGTGAGCCGCCGATTCCGCAACTCCGAAGCACGTAGCCTCTTCATTTGGGAATCTCGCTGTGCCAAGGAAGGGACTCGCATCATCTGCGCGACGAGTCGATCAAAGGCCAGCAGCTGGGTCAGGATTAATACGCGTACCATAGTCGTCCACTCCGATTCGGTGATGCTGTATTCTCCCAGTAACATTTCCGGGCGCTCCGGTGGTGATGATGCCACAGGGATGACGGGGGTAGGGTATCTTGTTGTGTTTGATGTGATTCTTGTTTCTTCCGCCGGTACTAAGGTAGTTTGTGCGACGACAAGCTTTTCCCTTGTAAGGGTGGTGGGGTCACCTTCTGCCGCCGCTGCCGAGGATGTCAATATAAGATAGGCTTTGACGATGCCGTCGGAGAGGCTCGTCTGGCGCTCTAAAACAAGATTTAAGACCGCCATGTTCTCGGGCCGTTGACGGCAATGGTGACATTGCAGCATGCTCTCGCATTGTGACAAAATCTCGCGGAAGGAGCTCAGATGGGAGTCGAGCTGTTTCCTCTCCTGGTGCAAGCTAGGGTCACCAGAGTCCTCGAGTTCATCTAGGAGAAAGACAGCAATGGTCAGGCAAGAGCATCTGCATCGATCTTGGATGACCAGTACTGGCTTTGGATCTTGAGTGATTGAGGCCGAAGATGGTGTTAACAAGGAGGCAGTTAACTCCCCTGGGTGATGTGGCCAGGGTTTGAGGTTTGGAGTGGGTGCTGGGACTGTCGAGGTGGGAAGAAGGGCATTGGGGCCCAAAGCACCGTCGACTACACCCGCAGAACGCATCAGGGGTACATCATGGCTGGTTTGGTCGTCAGGAACCAAGTTACCCTTTGGCTGAGATGACACATTCCCTAACCCGACCGTCGATGGAGAGTTGTTCGTGCCGTGTGAAAGATGGATATCAGGGGGCATCGATGTGGAAGGTGGAGACCTCCCCTGACTGTCCTGCTCGCTCAAATGCCAATCGAAACTGTTGAAAAAAACTGGGTCGTATTCCTTTTGGATTTCAGCACCACCGACTTGGGTTGGATGCGGGCTGCCACTACCACTAGTGTTCTCGAACAGAGTGGAAGAGTTGAGTGACGGGGGACAGAAGCTTCGGGAGTGGTGATCTGGCCTCAGTTCTGCACTCGCACTGGAGGAGTCACTGGACACCTCATTGTCCATATCGAGTTCATTGGATTTGTAACAAGGAGATTCTTTCTTACAAAGTCGTTTGCGAGGGCTGGGGCCGGAATAGCTACAGGGCACGTTGAGTGTGGTGCATCTGTAGCACCCTGACCGCTTGCCACTGCACCTGATCTGCGTTCTATGTTAGACAATTTATTTAACGCACGGGGGACAGCCAGGCACGCCTTCACCTTTTTGATGCGGCAATTATCGCAGGCCATGTGCTGGAAGCGGCTTATTGGGACCCCAGTGGTTCCTACTCCATGCTCCAAAAACTCCCCGGCTTTATCCGCCGCTTCGTAGCGTAGGGTACCAAACATCCTCTCTGTGAATGGGAGAATTGGCAAATTCAGTATAAAGGAATCGAATCAACCGTAAGGGACGTCCTCGTTTTCCATCCCGTCATTTTATTCCAATGGGCACCACCCCTGTCAGCCTTCTCCGAGCAAACAAATTCTTAGAAAAAAAACTGAATCTCACTCTTAGACCTCCAAAGCTTTGATTTTTCATGCAGGAGGTTAGCCTATCCACTTAGCTGAATATTCCAAGATCCACGCCACGAGCCAACATGCATGATTGTTTAGCCGATCGGATGACATGACTCAAAAAGATAAGCGAATCGTGGGGGCGAAGCAATCGTACTTGAGACAGGATGTATCGTATAGAGAGAGCCAAAGGGCATTCTCCTTCGTCGCAATTTGGGCTCTGAGGCTGCAATCTGTCGCAGCTCCCCCCTACCAAGCCATCACTCGACCACCTATCCCGATTCTTCACTGGAGGGTACCTGGAGGAAACTCCTCCCGGCGTACGGAGTGGAGTAGCGCTGTGGCGTGGAAGGAAGAAAATCGACAGATAAGAAGGCCTGACTCGATCTCTTCAAAGGTAACCTTCCATCAGTGTCTCAATACAGGCCGTTTACTTTCTGGCCTCATCTTTTCCAGTGCTTCATTGTCCAGGACTCCCGGAAGCAATAGTCTTGATCAGTCTAGAAATATGACACACCTTGTGATCAGGTTGATATTAGGATTTTGTAGGTCTTTCATTGTCATGGCGTCCATGCGAAGTGGATCTCAACGCCACACATGCCTTAATCTCTAAGGCCGAGAGGCGCATGACCTGTTGATATGAACCTTCCAGCACCGGCCTTGGGGGGAACTGTACGGAAGCACCGATGAGTTATCATGGTATCCGGGACTTTGCCGGACACTAACCCGAAACGATGTCATATTTGCCACCTATCTCCATGAGTTGGGCACCCTAGCTGCACCGGCGAAACACAGTCACACCACCTGTGTTGTCGTCAACATGCATTAGCGTCTTTGCAAATACCGTATGATTCCGAGAGCTATCATTTTAGCCCTGAGTACGAAGCCTATCTTGCCGGACGAGTGGAAATTATTACAGGGAGAAACGACTCGCTTTTTAGCTTACAGTTCTTCCTGCCTGGTTCATTCGGGGAGGTGATCATGGTATTGAGCTGTCGACAGAGTTAGTGGGAATGAGGTTATCGGGTGAGCAAAATACAGGGCCAGTCGCTTGTAAAGTCCAATTACACTTGCTCCAAGGGCTACGTTTGACAGATTCCTAGACCTTTCAAGTGTAGGAGAAAGACAACCTTGGAAGTGGCTGCGGTGTCTCATCCCATTTGTCGAAATCGGTTTATCGAGATATGGAGCAACCCATTAGACTTTTTGAGATTTCCAGGCAAAGAACACAAAAGAAGACAGTTTTGCTGATGCTCTCGCTAGGCCCAGCGAAGTAGATAGAGCTTCGCACGGCATTGATCGATGCTGACAGCCTTGAACAGCAAGACGGATGCAAGGCCTTCCGTGATCCGGTATAGATACCGAAGGCTAGCAAATCTCTCAATAGTTGGCAAGATAGGGTCGTGTCAGATTTTGATTACCTAGGAAGGGGCGTAAGCACCTGTCACGACCTCTTTTTGATGAGTTGATTGTTTTTGAACATCAAATGTGCACCACCAATTTCCAGATGTACAGTCCGAGTCGATCCCGTTTCCGAAATAGCGAGATGAGACTTTTGAAAGGAACTGTTGGTTCCCACGTCAGAAACTAGATGGTTCTGCGCCCACCCAAGAAGGACATTTAAAGACGATGCGAGTCGTGCGAACCCACGCTACATGCAATTGGGATCCCCTGCACGAATCCTTGCGCACTGCACTAAACGCTGCCGAAATGGGGTGGCAGTAAGCGACATTGATCGGGACATCCATACGATTCACCTGCATTTCTCATGACCAACCCTAGCCTGAACTGTGCAGGACTGTCAAATCAGCATATTGTACTCCGTACACGTGGAGTATGTTGGGCTTATGTTGTACCTTGCTCTGCACTGGGGCGATTCAATTATGACCTCTCATTCTTTGTCGGGGATCTGAATCGCACCAGGGGGGTGGGGATCCTTTGCCGAGGTCCGGCTTACTATTCGTGTGGTATCTGTTGTTGATCCACCACGCCACTGTGCCCTGGAATTCTTTGTACTCCGTGCTTTTCCCGATCTCCAATCGATCAAAGCACTACCCTCCCCAACAAAATTGGTTCTAAAAATAGGCTGCGGCACGTCCGTAAGGATCTGCAGAGATGTCAACATTACGAATATGTTGTATGTCTACGGAGTAGACACTGACTTTCTTGGGCGTGCAAAAATTATGCAATTTTGCTAGTACTCTGGGGGGGGTTCCGGATTTTTTTTTATCAGAATTTGAAACCTTTCCCGATAATCCACAGAACGTTCTGATCCTTTTGGGCTGAAATTTTACTTGGAATTCCCAGGTCTCCAATTCACTATCTTCTATATACCGGATCTACAAGGAAACAATTTCAAATCCATCGGGCAGTGTTGGTGGCATCTGTTCCCGTTAAGTGCTTCTCTGCGTGTCTTTTCCTCCAGTTGGCATTTCTGGGAGTACAAAGACATGCAGAGACTCAGATGTTTTGCTCCGAGGTCGCTTTTGCCTTGCTGGTGCTGCTTGGATTTCGACGAGATCCATGAGTGATCGAAGGTGATCGCATTCTTCATCAAGTGCAGCATCCTCTCCCATAGAGATATCCTCTTTTGCTAAATAAACGACCCCCCCCCCCCCTGTGTCACTTGCAGGAATAGAGAAGACACTGCGGGCGACGCTAGCAAGTACCGGGAAGTCATATTCATGCTCTCTCCAAAAGGCTCGTGGGTGGGCAGGATTAAGCCCCAAGGTCCAATATGCAGAAGAGGTCATTCAAGGATACAGAGAAATCGAAAATGAGAGACCTTTCCATACAGGCACGTATGCAAACGCTTGTTGATCTACCCCTTCTTATTCCCTGACCTATCCCTGGGGGGATATCTTGGAGTCGCCGTAAACTTCCGTGTATACTCCTTGGAGTCACGACAGGATTAAATCTTTGGCATTAGCCGCGTGCGGGTCTGCCGTAGTCCACTTTCACCTGCAAAATCCACTTATCTATTCTCTAGTATATATACATACTGTACATACAAAGGAGACATCACAATCCCCTGATTGACAGCAAAAGTTCCAAGTTTCATAGCGGGAAGCCATGTGCCAGATGGTTCTTCAAAAAACCCTCAGGGTCATATCTGGCCTGTGTCTCCCGCATTCGCCTCAGACTCTTACCCCCGCCATACGCAGGGAAGGGGTCTTGGCCCTTGCCTGCATCGTTGAGAAAGACGAAAGGATGGTATAAACCCAACGGTTCGGTTTGACGGCGGATTGAGTTAGCCGCATCCCGAGAGAATTGATAAATTCTCTCATCGTCTTCTGCATTGCTCCAGGAAGAAGAAATCAAGCCCGCTGTTTCCATTTTGTTAGTCAAGTGGACATCCTGTGATAGGGGGGGGGGAGAAGCTAGAAAATACCAATAAAAGGCCCATCCTCGGGATCTAAACCAATTGCATCCCCCCCCAAAGCCTGGGACGCTTGGAGCCAAGCCTTGGAGATGGGCTGGTAGCTGAAGCTGATGGTACAGCCGGTGACATTCTTCAAGTCCACCATAGCCTGGTCGAACACCGTGTGATTAGCAATGCTGATCGCACGAGGATCGGGTCGGAAGCTGACGGCCCAGAACAGTTGTCTAAAACGTTTTCAGCGTTTGCACACGGTTTTCAAATGACAACGAAAAGAGGTTAAAAAAGTTGTTAAGGAAACCCACCGGCGATTTTTGGCCGCGTAGGCCGGGGTATCCAGAGCCGTGGCGAGGAACATCCATGATCCAACTTTGGACTCGTGGAGCCGTGTTGGGCCGTCAATCGCTGTGAAATTCTCGAACGCCTTGGGCGATGCAACTGGCTCGGAGTAGAATTCTAGACTGATCACCTCGTAGGTGCCGTCACCCGGGGTGAGTGCGACAATGGGCATAATAGCGGCGTTGACGTCTTCCGCACCACCCCCGGGGGCCATATACGCATTCAGAGCCTCAAACCACTGAGGGGTCGACGCCGACTGCCAGATAGTGCCGCTGGCAAAAGCGTCCCCCACTTCCATCGTCAGCATGTCGTAGCGAGTCACGATGCCAAAATTGTTCGATCCGCCCTTGAGGGCCCAAAAGAGCTCTGGATGCGAGGTGCGGTTGGCATGCACAATTGACCCATTCGCTAGTACAACCTGATACTGTACGACCGAATCCGCGCCCCAGCCCATTTTGCTGCTGAAGTACCCAATTCCGCCGCCAAGGAGCAGGCCACCCACGCCCACTTGGCCGTATCGACCGCCGTTCACAGCCCGACCAGACTGCGCGAGCCACTGGTAGACTTGTAGCCACTTGTTGCCCGGCTCAATTTGCGCAATGGTCTTATTCGAACCTTCGGCGTACTCCAATTGCGACAAATCGTTCAAGGAAATCAGGACGCCCTCGGAGGTGGATGCTCCCGGAACGGGCATGTGGCCCACGCTGATCACTGCGAATGGGGCGTGTGCTTCCTTGATGAGAGGCAACGCAGCCGCAACGTCGGCGGCCTTTTGAGGGAGGAAAACACAACTTGGTGAGAGGAGGCATGTCTCGGACCACGGCAAGGCGCTCTGATTGGCATAGGTGGACGTATTGGAGCTGAAGACTAAGGAGGGAAACTTGGCGGCCAATTGGTGGCAGGCTGCGACGCCTCGGTTATAGCCATATGTGGGTTTCTCCGGAGCTGCCTGGGCTAGAGAGGTTGTCGCCAACAGGCTAGCTGCTAGCCACGTTTGCAATGAGCGGGATGCAAGCTCCACCAACATTGCGACGGATGGGTTATTGATTGAACAATTTCCTAGATGTAATGGAGTTCGAAGCTCTATTTAGCAAAAGCGCTTTATAGTCATCGATCGCCATCCGAATAGGGTATGGTTACCATGCCACCTGGTTTTGTTCCCTCCATGCAGGTACCGAGACTAGATGGACGTCATGAGGGTGTCCTCGAGAGAAACCCGGCGAGTTACTTATTAGGGAAGGGATCCGAGGAAGATCAAAACGCAGTCAGACGGTAAGTTCCCGCTTCTGGACAATTTCCCTTGGGCCCTGGAGCGGGACGCAGTTCCGTCAGCAGTCGGCTCTTGCGAAAACCGGCTCTTCAAGCGTCTCATCCTTTCAAGTCCCTGACTCCAATTCAACACCGGGAAGATTCGAACTGATTCCCTTCCACTTCATCTCACCCGTCTAGTGTTATACCATCTAAACTATCTAATCCTCAAGAAGCTTTTGGAACCATAGTATATCATTTCGATATACTACAATATCTATACATGGTATTATACTCGGTAACCACGCGTTTGGTGATGTATCGTCCTAGGTGAAAACACCATGAAAAGGGGTTCAAGTCAATGGATAATGTAATCTAGTGTCTCCAGTAGTGTTGAACTACCTCCTATCTATGCCTAAGGAGTGGCTAATATCGCCGTCTCTCACTATCATCATCTATGTCCAAGGAAGCGGCGGAAATGGGGGAAACATTGACCCAGGGAGACGAAGCATTTCAGTTCACACACAGATACTAAATACGCTCTTTAAAGATCACGTGAATCGGTGCTTTCCACCACATAACGTGACAGTGGGATTCACCCTCCCAATCCAATCCCTTGTTTACCAACTCCATCTCATATTTGTAGATCAACTTGGCCAAGATGGATGACATTTCCGTATAGGCAAAACTAGATGGTCAGTAACTTTTTTTTTCTCAACAAAGTTTGGAACTGCCTTACTTGCGACCGATACATGCTCTAAGTCCAAGTGAAAATGGCTGACTAGCCTCTTTGAGGTCCGCACACATGGGGTCTGTCCAACGCTCTGGCACGAAGGAGTCGGGATTCTTGAAATACTGCGGATCATGTGTCACGGTCCATGCGCTGGTATAGACTTCGGTCTAGTGAAAGATTAGTCATTCGTGGATTGAGAGGAATAATAACGGCAGGTCCTCACTCCTTTGGGGACGTAATATCCGTCAATGTCAATCCCTGGTGACACCCGTGGGAAGCCCTGCGAGCCAGGCGGGTGAATGCGAAGTGATTCATTGATGACGGCTTGCAAATATGTTAGCTGGAGAGCCGAGGCAGCATCGATGTCCTCGTAGCGTTGATAACGACCACGAATCTCCATCTTGAGCTGTTCGTATGCATGCGGAGTCTTCAAAAGGTAATATGTTGCTGCGGCAAGACAAGTGGCCACCGTCTCTCCTCCAGCGATGCTAGGATCTTGTTAATAACATGGCCATTCAGTCAGGAAAAGGGGATGATATACATAAGAGTTGAAGCGTGAGCCGTCATTTCCTCCTTGTCGATCTCACCACTTTTCACTTTTCCTGCAATATTTGTGAAGAAATCCTGCCGAGCGGAGGTACTACTCAGACGCCTGGCATCGATACTCAGCATCGTCGTTTTCATATTCCAAGGGAAGTTAGATGGGAAATCATACTCTTCAACCTTTGCCCGACTGTACCCGGAATGACGATTGCGCACTTGAACGGTCAAACGGGGTAAAAGGAGCTTACCCACGGTCGCCAATATTCCAAAACGCCGCAGATTGTCAACCAACGTGATCTCGAGAAGGTGGTCGAGGATAAGTTTGATCCAGAAATGATGTTCCTCTGAGGCCGGGCAGGGGGGGGTCAGTTGTCATGAACCATCCAGCCACTTCTTCTCCCAACTTACCACGTTCAATGCAGTGAAAACTCTCCCCAAACGCCATCTCTCCTAGAATGTCAAAGGCAAGCATCTCATACCACTCGACGACGTCTAACCCAGTCTGACCACTGAGAGTGCTGATCTTGTCGACAAAAGCATCAATGCATCGCTGAATAATCCCATCCTGGGCCTGTAAGGCTTTTGTCGAAAAGGCCGGGGTAAGATTCTTCTTCTTTTGGGCATGAACCTTCGGAGTCCGTTCACTGCCAATGCAGCCGGTCTTGAACCCTGCCCCGTAGATATCATAGAACTCGCCTTTGATCAGGTGCAAGCCTTGACCCGCGGGCGCTCCGTATATATGTTTCCAGGAATTGATGGAGGCAAAAGAGAGTTCGTTAGGAGAGACTCGGAAGACGGGGCCTAACTGAGTGAGGCTGGGTTAGAGAAGTCTTTTTGGGTCGCCCGAAAGAACACAGGTGCACCCCCTTCATACCGTAGTGCTGGTGCATCTCTTGAATTGAACGATGGCTACGACCCCGCATAGTGTGCCAAAACCGCCATAGTAACGATGATCTCGCCAGAAAGGGCCCGGGAAAGACGGCGAGCGGATGGAAGTACAAGTTATATAGTGCATACCCCACGATGTAAGAGACCGCCTACTCTTTGGAGATTTAACAATAAGACGGATTCAATCAAAATGTTCAGGGAGGGGAGGGCATACCAGTACTAAGACTGCTTGCCACCATATCCACGGCTGGATTGTGGCTAGCCAACAACCGATTCGTTGAATTGTATCACTATCCATGATGATGTTGTGTCTTGTCAGCTTTGACGGAATGAGTTTTATGAACCTGACCCTTATAGGGCTCTATCCCTGATCAAGGAATTTGGTCTCAGCCATCCCGCCGCCAATCGATTCCCAAACAGGAGTTTGGCCGACAATTCGGCCATTTCCCCATTTAAAGGGTTCCCACGACCAGGTCGGATCTGCACGTAGGTTCTGCTTTTGCACACTCACTTTCAGATTCACAGTTGTCACATTCCACATTCGATGCCCAAAATGCGGACGGATCCACAATGTATTCATCTAAGTCCTATGGACAATGTCATGCCCCGGTTTTATGCTCGACTCATCTTTGCCTTTCGATGCTCGTCAAATCACGACCATCAAAAAATCCGAGATTTGCTAGAACAAGGGCTTCGACGCACCAGTGCAGACATTCCGAGTGTTGCGGGCAAGGTGTTCACTAGGCCAGTCACTCCAGACCGCGCGGGCCAGTTGGAAATGCGGGTTCATCCCAGCTATTGCCCTACTGTCCACGCCCGAGAATTCTCTGAGCTGGACTATGATGAGCTTCTGGATGAAGGCCTCCCGCAAGACATATTGGATCCCAACATTTTGTTTCCTGTGATTGGAGCACCGGATTCAGAGCAGGGGGCCCCGGCTTTTCTAGCTCAGGCTAACTTTGTGACGGGGGGCTTGTTGCTTGCAGTCGGCTTGTATCATTCCGTGATTGATGGCACAAGCGGGGTCTGGCTAGCAAAGAAATGGGCCGAGCATACCCGTCATTTACAAAGCGTCACAGAAGACAGAGCGTTGCTGGAGATCATGCCGCGGAGTACGGACCCGGGAGTATTGGAAGATCTCTGGCTCGCTCAAGGATACAGCCCACTTACGGTGGAGGAGCTTAAAACTGGAGCCAAGGGTTCCAATGATCCATCACTCTGGCGACTTCTGGGACTTGATCCATTAAATACCCCGCCGTCCCCACCACTCATGGTGGAGCCAGAGGAGCGAAAAGAACGGCCAATGCAGTCGACCATCTTCTATCTCTCGCCACAAGCTTTGGAAGATTTGAAAAAAGCTTCCACAGAGGAGCCATTTGGGAGGGTGAGCACCAACGACGCTCTGATGGCTCTACTGTGGAGGTCCATCATCCGTGCGAGGTTTCCAAGTAACACGTCATCAACGGATACAGATGAGGCTATTCTCGATACCACCTACGATGGGCGAGCGGGATTTTCCCCAGACCTTCCCTTCACCTATATGGGGAGTCTGATCTTCACCTGTACTGCTCGGATGCAACGATCCCAGCTGGTATCCCCCACAGCGTCCTTGGCCTCTGTAGCGCATGAAATCCGTCAGGCGGCCAAGAATATCGATTCATCCCGTATGCATGCAGCGTTCGGTTTGGCAGTATCGATACCTGATTACACCAAGCTGACCTATCCGTTTGCCACATTTGCCGGGGCGGAAGTCTGCATTACCTCCTGGATCGCCTGGAGCATGTTTGATCTCGACTTCGGACCTATATTCGCAAACGGGGGGCGGCCGGATTTCGTACGCCCGCCTAGGCAAGAGTTTGATGCTGTGTGTCGTCGATGTGTTGTTTTGCCTTTGCAGAGTCATGGAGGCTGTGAGGTTCTTATTTCCTTGGTTGCAGATGAAATGCAGCGATTGGAGCAAGACCCGGAGCTTGCGCGTTTTGCTTGTGTGGCGTGCCATTAAGTTCATCGTTGATAGATTACTATAACGCGAATCTCAGGGGAAAAGTTCATTTTCATATCTTTTACTAGCTCAAGAGGCTCTTCAAGGCCACATATAGCTTATTTTCCAGAATGGTGGTTTTATGTGGCATCCCAAAGAGGAAAGCCCCGAACATATTTCCATCGCCGAAAGATAAATCGCCTCTGATTTTTCCTGATCTTTCTTTCTCTCATAACTATACCAAGACAAGAGCAAACTAAGAAAAATGACAACGTCGGTTTTTTTGGTCATTTCTTCGGCCTTGAGTCTACTTGCCGTGAGTCTGGTGTATCGAGGCGTGGCCTGGGGCCTGAACATTAAAGCGGCCAAACGAACAGGGCTTCCGTATGTCTTATCTCCCATTCATGAGCTCGAATTTTGGGCGTATCTGACAAATCCATTATTGCGGTCGTGGCTGGGTGGCCACGTCTTGTCGGGACTCGGATGGCCCCGATGGGCGCGATTGATGATCAAAGACTGGACATACGAGGATCGAGGCCGAGCGCATCGAGAGTATGGTCCAGTATTTCTGGCGGTCAGTCCAGCTGGTTTAATCTGCTATATTGAGGATCCCGATACAGCAATGGCAGTTTGCACTCGGCGGAAAGCATTCATCAAGCCTCCCAACAAAATGAGTACGCAAAGACGATCCCCCCCCCCATTCGACAGGCATACCGATTTCCTCTGCTGACAACTTCAAATAAGAAATGCTCGAACCTTTCGGTCCCAATGTGGTCTCCACCGATGGTAACCTATGGAAATCTCATCTCCGGGTCACTGTACCCCCACTACAAGGCGATGCTGTGCATCGAACTGTTTGGACAGAGACTTTGCATCGAAGCGAGATTCTGGCCACCCGCTGGAAAGCAGCAGCAGAAGGGAAAGCAGCACCTTCCCTCCGGGATGGGGTTTACGATTTGACAGTCAATGTCATGTCCGTTGCGGGGTTTGAAAAACAGTCACACCAGCAACTGGAGAAGGGGGAGGAAGAAGAGGAGGATTCGACTTATTCTTCACCCCTGGGCCATCATCGTCTGTCGCTAGTGGAGTCAATCTTCCTGGTAGTGACTAATCTGCCCATTTTCGTGCTGGTCCCGGCTTGGCTAGTCCGATTCTGTGCGAACACGGTATATACGGCGTATTCTGAGTTGAACCAGTACATGGACGAGCTTCTGGCTCAAGAAAAGGCCGTTACAGAGAGACGCCAGGAGGCCAAGAACACGACTAGGGCCAAAGGAAATCTACTCACTGCCGTTGTCGAATCCAACAATCAACAACCGGAGCTCAAGACTTCGGGCGCAGTGTCAGGTCCTGTAGGACGCACCCGGTTAACAGATGTTGAAGTCAAAGGGAATGTGTTCATGCTCCTATTGGCAGGTATGGAACCACAGCTAGTTATATTGAACCCTACAAAATGTCACTGCGACCAAACTCATGCCCACAACAGGATACGACACCACAGCTAATACGATACTCTTTTCGACCATCGTGCTATCACTGAATCCTCCCATCCAAGATGCTGTCATTGCTGAGATCCGCCAGGTGCATCGTGAAGCCGTGGCTGCCGGGCGATCTGACCTCTCTTATGACGAAGACTTGCCTAAATTCCGTTATCTATTAGCTTTCATGGTACCTACAAGATTATTATCTTCCTCCGCCCCATGAAAGGAGAGAGAGCTAACTCGTCACAAATTTCCTTTCAACTGCAGTACGAAGTCATGAGGGTCTTTCCTATCGTCATTCCTATCACCCGATTAGCGGTCACAGACCAGGACCTTGTTGTCGATGGGACCAAACATACCCTTCCTGCCCAGACACTCACTATCGTCAACAATACGGCCATTCACCACAATGAGGCTAACTGGCCCTATCCTCACATCATTGAGCCTCGACGCTGGCTGACGACCAACCCAAACACCTTTGACCCGACCAACACCATAACCACCAATACGACTTCTCCAGATGATCCTCATCAGCCAGCAAAAACAACAACCCCCCAGCCTACGGTCACCTCCGCACGACCGGGGACAACACATCGTCGCGGAACCTTTATGACTTTTAATGAAGGTCCTCGCGCATGCCCTGGGCGACGTTTCGCCCAGGTTGAGTTCGTCGCGTTCTTTGCCCAGTTACTGCGGGACCATCGGCTGGGGTTAGTGAACGACTCAACCACAGATCGGGAAGATTTGGAGCGCCAGATCCGTCTGCTCGGGGGAGGCTCACCGGTCACATTGGTGCCCCCTGTCGATGTAAAAGTTTGCTTATTAGCATGTTGAGGATTTCTTGCGCTACGGAGGGGGGAAGGGAGTGAATGTGTGTGTGCTAGGCAATCTAATAGGTTATGCTACCGAGATAGATTCATGAAACAACCACATTTCAACAAGTCTCCCGACACTTCAAAATTCTACTTTCGGGGTTATGGACCGATTAAATGACCTTTGAATCGTCTTAAGTTGAAAGATTTTCTGATTTTCCTTCTAGAGACCTATCATAAAATGAATCTTCGCGTATTTCTTAACAAAAGATGGGGTTAAGCCTAGTTCTGGTGGATTTGCCAAATCATTTACAAGTCCCTCCGCAAAAGTTGTCGGGGATTCGGCCCTACGCCCGCGATTTTAGCTACGCGTCAGTTTAACCCACCAACTTTAACCACCCACTATACCACCAAGAATACCTCTACATCCTATTAATTCAAATTGTAGGCGTAGAAACGATCCATCTCCCTACTTTATGGGCTAGATTGCTGGCTAGCATAAAGCGAGGCTACCAATTGCTACTCTTATGCGATACTATGATTTACCCGAGTTGACCGTTAAATATACCCTTAAATAAGATCCACTCCGCTACGAAGGTATAGCCTACCTCGCTCTAGGCGTCCCCCTATCCTCGTAGAGGGTGATTTAGAGCAAGTAAAAATTCTATTAAAATTAGGAAATAGAATATTTGCCCTTGGATCTTCTGCCTTAATAACCTTTACGAAAATTTTAAATTAGAATACATTACTAAATACGAGAAGTAAAAAAAGATCCTTAATTATAATCTAAGCGGTGATCTGGTAGTAGTTATGTAAAACTAATTAATAGTGTAAGATAAAACCTCGGCGTAGAATAGCTATTCTTAGTGGATATAAATTTAGATAGGTATAGGATCCCCGAAAACTTTTACGGTAGAACCATATCCTTATAATAATAGACCGAAACTAATAACTATCTCTTAGCGAAATCGATTTCTTACTCTTAGGAAATTTAAAGACCCAAGGGAAGTGGGCCAAGATAGGCAGTTTTACCCTAAAAATACGGGAGACTTTGGTGTGTGACACATGATAGGCTATATCATGAAATCATAGAAGAAGCTTTAAGCGGAGAGGCGCTCGCGTAAGAGGCTCTCAAGTGATCTAAGGGGAGATTCTGTTTTCTCCTTCCTCCTTGTTATGGAATAAGCCAGGTGGTGGTAAAGATGATCTTACTGTTATGGAGTAGCTACATAAGATAACCTATCCTGCTTAGTGATCGATGCCTTCGTCATACCCCAGGCCCTCACATTCTCTAACTTTGGAATTTTGGTTCCACCGCACCCACCTGGCGCCCAGACAAAACTTGTGTTTGATTTCTTCTTGATTTTCTTAATTTTCAGAAATCTCAGCGTTTCCATCTTGTTCTATGTCTTCTGCCGAAAGTCAGTCGCGGCCTGCTGCAACCGAGTAAGAGCCAGATTCTCCCGGCCAAACCAGAACGGCCGAAGATCCGCGATAGGTTCCTCCAGTTCAGTATAACAGTCCCCCAGGGTCAAGATGATGCGCCCATTCCATCGTTCCTCCTTCTCCTGGGAGGTGGTGGTTGGGTATCGTTCGGCCTCCGTCTCCTTGCCATAAACGTCGACGCGCCGGGGCTGAGTGGCCGTGGCCGAGTATGCCATAGCCAACCCCACAAAGTGGGCTGAGCTAACCGGTAAGCCGTGAGCGATAATCGGAGCGGCGAGGTGGGCGGGAAGAAGGCTAGTGATGGTGGCCGCCGGGGCGACACCGTTGATGGTGATGCCGTCTTGGATGGTCACGGATCGAAGTGCGCGGATGAGACCGACCAGCTGATTTCTGTGTTAGATTTTCCGAGGATACAAGTCAGGGAAAGGGGTAAATAGGAAAGAGAAGAAATAAAGAAAGGCCTACTGCCAATTTCCCCGCCGCATAGACAGGCAAGGTTTGTTCCGGTGCATAGGCGGTGGCACTGGTGGTTATGACAATACTGCCCTTAATTTGGTGCCGCTTCATGGAGCTCCACGTCAATTTGACTACATTCATGGCCGCCCGGAGGTTGGTGTCAAGTACGTCGTACGTTGGCTCCTCCAACAACCCCGTGGCCGCATCCCATGTGTCCGCAAAGTAATTTGTCGACTCGGAAATGCCTGCATTGGCGAAGACGAGATGGACCGGCCCGATCGAGTCGAAAGCCCCACAGAGATCGGCCCATTTGGAGACGTCGCATTTGTGCACTACCAGACGCGGGTTGTGCCGATAGGACTCAGCGTCGTCATCTCTTGGACTGTTCCGATCGAGGATGTGAACGGTGGCTCCTTTGCTGGTGAGGACCTGAGCGGTGGCATAGCCAATTCCAGATGACCCTCCTGCATGAGGGATCAATGGATATTTCCCCTCCCTTCTCCCGAAATTACTCAAATTGATGCATACCTGTGATAATGGCGACGGTACCGTCTAGTGGGGGGATAGATTGTTCGGTGATAGTCAAAGAAGACATGTTTAGCTTATAGTTCACAAAATGAAGCGCCCTTTCAAGGGAAAGGCGTCAGACGTGGGTGAGGCGGAAGGAAGAATATAGATAGATGGAAAGAAAGATATAGAGACAGATAGCAAATTTAAGAACAAAGATCCTATAGACATATCGATGTCAGATCTGGATAGTCTCACGTGGGTTCCGAATAGGCAGTCACCCGGTCTCCGTCCAGTCCCAACTAGGACGAGCTCTTTCGGGGAACCGCCCGAACTGGCAAGCGGGGCTTTTGCCACAACGTATGCATGAGTGAGTCTCGGTGCCAATCCAGTCCCTTGTCTAGCAGTTCGAAGTCATACGTGAACAGCAATTTGCACAGGGTTGTACGCAGTTCCATCCATCCTAGACTGTCATCTGGGTCAGATTGTGTGGGGAAACAGGTGGTAGTATCTAGTCAGGCAATAAGCCACAAAAATCACTCACTGACGACCTAGACAGCCCCTTGGGCCAAGAGAAAAGGGCTGACTGGCTTCAAGAATGTCGCGCTCATTTTTACCCAGCCATCGTTTCGGCTCGAAGGCGAAAGGCTGCTCAAAATTGGTTGGATCCAGGCTGGAGGCAATCGGACTTGTAGATACGATCGTCTGTTCGCTAGGGTCAACGAATGCCCTCGCCTGAAAATATGGCAGAGCAACCAAGGTGGGATATACATACGCCTTCCGGTAAGAAATGGCCATCAACCGTGTCGCCACCTTGAGGAACGATACGGGGAAGTGCCAGGGGAAGTGGAGGATATATACGTAATCCCTCAAGAATGACGGCATGGAGATACTTCAGCTGGAGCGTGGACGAGGCGGTGATCTCGTCATATGAAGCGAACGCTGTCCGGCACTCGTCCTGTAGCTGGGCGAGCACCGTCCTATTGCGCATCAGGTAGTACATGATGCACGACAAGGTTGTCGCAGTGGTTTCACTGCCGGCCAGGACAAAATCCGAAGAATGGGCTGCAAGCTGCAAATCCGACACCTGCGCCGGATTTCGTTGTTCCAGGATCCTAGTCAAAAAGTCCTTGCGATTGGTCGCTCGTTGGATGCGTCGCTGTACGAGGTCGATTGCCATCTGCTCATTCTGCCGGGTCTGCTCGGTAAGTTTCTGGATCTTACTCGGATACAGAAAGTTCACCACCGTGGCCACGGTGGGGAATCGTCTGAATACTTCGGCCAAGCTGCCTTGGGTCAGAGCTCCCAGAGTGATGGAAATCCACGGGTGCGGCTCAACTGTGGCACAAGTCAAATCACATCTGAAGAGAGGATACAGAGTTTTGGTTGGCTTACAAGTTTCCACACCACGAAAGGTTTCACCAAAGGCCAAATCCCCGATAATGTCAAAGGTCATCATCTCAAAGCCCTTTCCCAGATCAAATCCGTGGACCCCCTTGACCCCCGTTTGCTGGACAAATTGATCGATAGTCCTGGCGATCAGGGGTTCCTGCTCGGTAAGAGAATGATCGGAAAAGGCATGTGAAAGGTATCGCCGCATGATCCCATGTTCGATGGGATCCCGCTCGCTGACGAGGGAGTGAACTCGATCAGCGAAACTGCCCCCGTCATAGAACTCACTCTTGAGGAATCCTTGATGACCTTGACGAAACCCATAGATGTCCTTCCATGATTGTGCGGTGTTGAAAGAGAGCTCGTTCGGTGCGGTACGCACAACGGGGCCTATTCGGGGGAATGGAAATGCTCGAGTTAATCTGTGCCCTCCTTCTTGTTTGCGGGGGGATGTGGGATTATTCGCCAGATACCGTATTTGCGATGTAAATCAAGCAGCATATATGGTTGACGACCACTTAGGAACCAAAAGCAATAGGGCCCCTAATTTTGCAGTCAGTTGAATTGTGTTCGCAATGGTATTCACACAGGTCATTGTGGGGGTTTGGAGGGGGAAAAAAAAACACACATTGCTGACTGCCGCAAGTTTCGGACCCGGAAATCGAGCAAGTGGATGGTAGTAGAGATTATAGAATGCTGTCCACACCCAACGAATGATGTACTATAGAGAATTCGGTCATAGGTTGGTCCAGTTCGCATCCAACACTATACGGTACTGATCACTTACTCCTCCTGTCCAAATGGCGGCAAGTATATACAGAGAAACACTCAAGAAACCCATCTTTTGAATGAATCTTGTAAGTTTGCAAATTTACAGCTGGTACTGAGTTTCTTCTGGCTAAAGGAGGAGGAAGAAGTCCCCGACGGTGGCTCGAAATGAAGAGATGTGCCATGATTTGTCTGATTTGATTCGGTCTCGGGAGTTACCCAAAATGGAGAGCCACCGGGGCTTTCTGGAGCTCCTCCATAAAGGTATTAGCTGGGTAAGTTAGGGCAAGAATCCATCTTTATCCTTAAAGTGAAGTATGGCTGTGGTCAGTTATATACTTGTTCATTTGCTGTCATTTGCTTTAGTTATTTCTGTTTATGTGCTGTCTATTTATCTTATTAGACTATACTAATGAAGAGTTGTATGCGCCTGATTCTGGATTCAACTTGACGCAAGAAACTCCCTCAACTTCCCAAGTCCACAGTGTTTGGATCATTTCGTCATGGGAGATATAGGCACTCCTCTGGCCGATGGGGTGCACTCCGATATATTACCGCAGACCATGCCCATCGCTATCGTGGGAATGGGATGCCGGTTCGGAGGAGGCATCACCAGCCCCGAAGAACTCTGGCAGATGGTAGCAGATGGTAAAAGTGCTTGGTCTCAGATTCCCCAAGATCGGTTCAACCGAGAGGCCTTTTTCCATCCAGATTCTCAAAGGCTAGGAACTGTGAGTGCAAAACCAGAGGGCTAGCATGGATGTTTCATCGCTAATTCGCTGATTTTTGCAGTCGAATGTGAAAGGTGGCTGCTTTTTGCAGGAGGATGTTAGCTTGTTCGATACCTCTTTCTTTGGCCTCACGGCGGAGGTGGCTGCGGTAAGTTGGCTCAACTCTCTCTCTCTCTCTCTCTCTCTCTCTCTCTCTCTCTCACGCACACACACACACACACACACACGCATAAACACTGATGCTTTTAATCTAGTCAATGGATCCGCAAATCCGCCTGTTGTTGGAAGTCACATATGAAGCCTTGGAAAGCGGTATGGTTTTCGTATCTGCAGTTGTAATGCATAGTCAGGTCCAAATTTACTGATTGATTTTTTAAGCCGGCCTGTCGCTGGCCCAGATTGCTGGAAGCAACACCTCTGTGTTCACCGGTTCCTTCATTCACGACTATCAAGACCTGATGAGCAGGGATCCCACCACTTTTTCACGCTACTTCTCGACCGGCAACTTCACGGCCATGATGGCCAACAGAATATCGCACTACTTCGACCTTCGAGGTCCGAGTACACCGGTAGATACGGGCTGTTCGACCTCAATTACTGCGTTGCATCTCGCCTGTCAGACCCTTCGCACAGGTGAGGCAGATGCCGCGATTGTCGGAGGAACTTGCATAATGTTGAATCCGGATATGTTTTGTCAGCTGTCAAGTGTCGGGTAGGTCAAACTTCGCGCTTGCTGGTAACCCAAGAAGAAGAAAAAGACTAATACATGAGCCCTCGTGGTTGCATAGCTTCATTGGGCCAGAAGGTAGATGCTTTGCTTTTGATCAGCGTGCCCAGGGGTACGGACGCGGTGAGGGAATTGCAACCTTGGTTCTGAAGCCCCTCGATGCAGCTCTTCGAGACGGCGATCCTATCCGTGCGCTCATTCGAGAGACTGGGATGAACCAGGATGGAAAGACGCCTACCATCACCTCTCCTTCTAGGGACGCTCAAGAGGCCTTGATGAGGGCCTGTTACCAGCGTGCTGGCTTGAATCCCGATGAAACTACTTACGTCGAGGCTCATGGGACGGGCACTAAAGCCGGAGATCTAGAAGAAGTCGCCGCCATCAGGTCTGTATTTGGAGCCGGACGAAAATACCAGAGGCCGCTTGTGTTGGGTTCGGTCAAGTCAAACCTAGGGCATACTGAAGCAGCAAGCGGTTTGGCCGCGATCATCAAGGTTGTCAAAGCATTAGAAAACCGCCAGATACCCCCCACAATAAACATAGAGCAGTTCAACGTGAATCTTGGCCTCCAAGATGGAGTTCTACATGTTGCTCAGGATTTGGAAGCTTGGCCCGAGACCAACATTCGGCGAGCCTCGGTTAATAACTTCGGGTATGGTGGATCGAATACACATGTCATCGTGGAGGATGCTGTGAGCCATATACAAAAATATAGCGGACAGCGACCCGCTGTATCTCAAGGTGCTCGTTGCTCTCGGAAGATCTTTGTCTTAAGTGGCAAAGACGAGGGCTCCACCAAAGGGCTCATGGATCGCCTCCTAAAACACCTCAAAGGACATGATCTATCGCTCCCAGCGCTTGCATACACTTTGGGCCAGCGCCGCTCTCGGTTTCCCTATACCGTGGCTTTTTCTGCCGCCTCGACCGATGAGCTTTCCATAAATCTGGCTGACCAAACGCTTCGCCCGAGTTATGCTGCGGGAGCTGCTAGAATAGGCTTTGTCTTCACGGGTCAGGGCGCTCAATGGCATGCCATGGGTCAAGAACTGACCGAAAAATATCCTGTCTTTCGTCAAGCACTCCATGACGCCGAGAAGATCTTCCAGGAGTTTGGCTCACCGTGGTCGTGCATCGAAGAACTCTCACGAGATTCGTCTACAACACGTGTCAACCAACCCTGCCTCAGTTTCCCTCTTTCATGCTTGATTCAATTAGCACTTGTTCGCCTCTTGACCTCGTGGGGTATTTGTCCAGCTGCCGTAACGGGTCACTCTAGTGGAGAGGTGGCCGCAGCCTATGCGTCGGGAGCTTTGAGCTTCCGAGAAGCATTAGCAATTGTGTACTTCCGTGGACTATTGACGTCCGAGCACGTTGCAAAAACCACATCTCCCGGTGGCATGTTGGCTGTTGGGTTGGGCCAGAAAGATATACAGACCTACCTGAACTGCTTGACCACTGGGACCATTGTTGTTGCGTGCGTAAACAGCCCCTCCAGCGTCACCCTTTCCGGTGATCTCGCAGGCATCGAAGAGGTTCAACAGTATCTCGAGGACAATGGGGTCTTTGCTCGTCGCCTTCGGGTCGAGTCTGCCTACCACTCCCATCACATGCTTCCCCTACAGCAGCAGTACCGTGAAATTCTTGGCAAGCATCTTGGTCCGACTCGTCACTTCAACCCAGATGTGGTTTTCTCCTCTCCTGTCTCCGGTAAGGTGGTGCATGACGCGCTCACCCTGGGACCGGAACATTGGGTTCGAAATATGCTACAGCCAGTGTTATTTGATCAATCCCTTGGCAATATGTGCTTTGAGAAAGGATCATCCGACACTTCAGTCTCAAGGGTGGACATCATAATTGAAATAGGTCCTCATGGCGCCCTCGCAGGCCCTATTCGCCAGTGCCTGGCGGCGGCATCGCCTATCACGTACACCTCCTGTCTGACCAGGAACCAAGATGCTGTTCAAACGATTCAATCCATGGCTTCGACCCTCGTCTCTCACGGGAATCCCGTAGACCTGGCTCAGGTCAACTTCCCCAACGGTGAAGATAAAGAACTCCGTGCAATCCCCGATCTGCCCTCGTATGCATGGAACCATTCTCAGCAATATTGGGTTGAGCCCCGTATCAGTCGCGAGCATAGGCTGAGAGAGCATCCGCCCCATGAGCTGTTAGGCAACAGGATGCCTGGTTTAGCATCCAACGTTGCCCTGTTCCGGTTGATACTTCGCCCCGGGGATATGCCATGGGTTCGCGACCATCTCGTTCAGGCGAATATGGTCTACCCGGGAGCTGGCTGCCTGGCTATGGCGATTGAGGGCATGCGACAGATCTCAGTCTCCGAATCATCGCCGCTTCCTCGAATTCGAGGATACCGCCTTCGCCACATTGAGATTACCCGTGCCCTCATCATCCCTGACACCACCGACGGCGTCGAAGTGCAACTTCTTCTCCAACCGCCGACCAGTAGACTAGCCCCAAATTGGCGCGAGTTCCACATTTCTTCCGCTACTACCGATGGAGATTGGGTAGAGCACTGCCATGGGCTTGTTGGGGTTGACACCGAGGAGCTGCCAAGTACCCAGGACCCGACTATCCGTCTTCCCTCCACGGCACGCATCCATCTGAACAGTACAGATGGGGTATACTTCCGGTCCATCGAACCAGCGGAGATGTTCCGGACTCTGCGTAAGGCAGGCATTCATCATGGTCCGTTATTTCAGAATCTGTCGTCCGTGCGGGCCGGATCCAATAAGGCAATGGCTTCCATTTTATCGGTGGACTCCACCGCAACACAGTCAACGTCCTCTGATCATGTTCTCCATCCCATCACATTGGATTCCGTTTTTCAGTTGGCGTATGCGGCGTTGTCTAAAGACGCTCAACGTGAAACGGGAGCCGCGATTCCCACGTCGATCAAAGATATGTACATTTCCGATGCCATCAGCCGCGAGTCTAACCACGCCTTTAAAGCCTTTGTCAACCTTGACCAAAGGAGTGCAAGAGGCTTCAACGTCTCCATCGCATTGGTTGATCAGGGCCAGCAGTACGGTTGCCCGCCAGCACCTGTTCTTGAAATTGACGGTATGCATTTCCAACGCGTGGGTAGTGCTTCAAATGAGACCGTTCCGTCAGATCATCCACATAGTGAACCACTGTGCTTAACTGTGGATTGGAGGGAATCCATCGCCTTAATCGACTCTACTATTTTGCGCCAGCGTCTTGCCAGAGAGGCTGATGCAGGTTCAAAGATCATGGAAGCAGACCTCACTCGCGCGACATATCACATTGTGCGCCAGGTTCTGACAACGTTGACTGATGGGGATGCTGCAACTCTCGAATCACGATATCCTGAGCTTCTCCAATGGATGAAGGAGCTAGTAGATCGAGCAGCCGGTAACCAACTGGCCCCACGCAGCTCTCGATGGGCCTCCGCCAGTGAAGGCGTGAAACAACGGCTCCTCGATCGAGTAGCCACCGAGAGTGTGAACGGGCAGCTCTTGATTACTCTCGGCCAGAATTTGCTGGCGATACTCCGGGATCAGATGGATCCATTGCAGGCTTCCAGAGAGGCCAACCACCCAGTTCTCGACACATTCCTGGAAAAGATGCTGCATAAACCCGCGGCAGTCGAGCGGCTCGCCCAGATTGTAGATCTTTACGCTCATCAGACTCCCCGAGCCAAGATTCTGGAGATTGGAACTCGGAGCCCTGGGGAATGTGTGGAGAAAATCATGCAATCTCTCACGGGAGACAGTGCGGGTTCGCTATTTGCTCGCGTGGGGGAGTATACTGTGACAGGCCCCAGGACCTCCGATAATGCAGCCACTGATAAATTTTCTGCATGGGCACCCCTGGTTAGGTATCAGCCCTTGGACCTTGCAGAAGATCTCAGCAGCCAAGGGTTTGAGAGCGGGTCTTACGACATTGTTATCACGTCGTTGCTCTCCCACGAGGCTACCAATCTTCGTGCAGCCATGGGCAATGCCCGAACATTATTGAAGGAAGGTGGGAAATTAATCGTGATTGAAAGGGTGCGCGAGACAGCAGATACAAGACTTCTTTTTGGTCTTCTATCACAGCATTGGAACCCACCTCGATCGATGGCTGAATGGGAGCAAATTCTCTGCGAGACGGGCTTTTCTGGCATCGATTTGGAGATCCCTGATTGCAATGACGAAGAAGAGCGTTGCTTTAGTGTGATTGTTTCCACTGCTACTACTGCCGTCAACGAACCCGAAACATTTGGCTCCAAGATCAACAGCATCTCGGTGGTGTACACTGATAGCCAGCCCCCAGAGGAGTGGACTAACAGTCTCACGGCCGCGCTTTCTGGTCTCACGCATAGCGCCGTAATTGTTGAACCACTCCATGGCCTTGACCCCCGTGAGAAGGTAGTTGTGTTCGTTGCGGAGATCGCTGCCCCATTCCTTCGTCAAATGAACGAACCGGATTTCACTGCCTTAAAGGCCATTCTTACGCAGTCCAAACACGTTGCATGGCTATCGCGGGGATCAGAAATCAACAGTGATTTCCCGGACCAAGCCCTACATACTGGAATGCTTCGGACTTGCCGCGCAGAGAATAGCAGCAAACGATACATCTCCCTAGATCTGGACCCCGCCGAAGAGCCTTGGGCCATGTCGAGTATAAGCGCCATTGGCCATGTGATCCAGGCGGTCTTCATACGATCTCTGCCTGATTCTGAATTCGCGTTACGAGATGGCGCGCTCCTCGTTCCCCGAGTTAGGTTTGACTCGGAGGCGAGTAAGGCAGTGACGCCATCTACAGAAGCTGAGCTGCAGCCATTCCATCAACCAGGTCGAGACTTCCGATTGTTCACTGGGACCCCGGGTTTGCTCGACAGCCTGGTGTTTAAGGATGACCCCGAGGCACATGACCCATTGCCCGAGGGCTATGTGGAGATTGAACCCCGTGCTTTCGGTCTCAACTTCCGTGATATCATGGTAGCCATGGGACAGATGGAGGAGCCTCAGATGGGCTTCGAGTGTGCTGGCATCGTCAAGCGCACACAGGGGACTGCCGCTCACCACTTCAAGGCAGGAGATCGAGTTTGTGCCATTATGGCCCATGGCCACTGGGCCAATCTCACGCGTGTGCCCTGGACATCTGCAGCCCGTATCCCAGACGAGATGGACTTCGAGATGGCAGCATCCATCCCCATGACGTTTGTCACCGCGTATTACTCTTTATTCGAGGCCGGGCGTTTAGAGGCAGGAGAGACAGTCTTGATTCACGCCGCCTCTGGGGGTGTCGGCCAGGCAGCCATCATCCTGGCGCAATGGAAGCAGGCCAAGATCTTCGCCACGGTAGGAACTCCGGAAAAGAGGCGGTTCCTGATGGACACGTACCAGATCCCCGCTAGCCAGATCTTTTCTAGCCGCGATCCTTCCTTCGCTCGGGCCGTCAAGACAGCTACCGGGGGCAAAGGAGTAGACATCGTGCTAAACTCCTTAGCCGGCGAATTGCTTGACGAGACCTGGCATTGTTTGGCCCCGTACGGGCGTTTCGTGGAGATCGGAAAGAAAGACATCCAGTCCAACAAGCAGCTCGAGATGCGGCCCTTCCAAGATGCGGTGACCTTCGCTTCCTTTGATCTAGTCCAGCTGAGCGACTACCGGGGTCCAATTCTCTTCCGTATCTTGCGTGACGTGGTCAGCCTTTTCGAGCAGAAAGCCGTCCGTGCCATCAGCCCCATCACCACTTACCCCATCTCCGACCTCGGTCGAGCATTCCGACAGATGCAAGCGGGCCGGCATATTGGAAAGATTGTCATAGTGCCTCGATCAGGTGATAAAGTCAAGGTTAGTGCCGGTCCTGGCCCGGTTCGACTCTCCTCCACGGTCACTTACTTGATTACCGGTGGTCTGGGAGGCATCGGGAGGTCAATTGCCCGCTGGATGGTCGAACGTGGGGCCAAGCATCTGATCCTGGTCTCCCGTAACTCCGCCTCCCGACCGGAGTCACAGAAGTTAATCAAGGAGCTGGGACATATGGGATGCGAAGCGGTGGCCGTCAACTGCGATGTCTCACAGTCCATGAACCTGGGACAAGTCTTGTTCGAGTGCCAGGAGACGATGCCACCCATCCGCGGCGTGATCCAAGCCGCGATGAACCTTCAGGACTCGATTCTCGAACAGATGTCCTTTACCCAATGGTCCAGTAGCATCGCCGCCAAAGTCCAGGCCACACGAAATATTCACGAGTTCTTCGGAGACCGCCTGGACTTCTTCATCATGCTGTCCTCGGTTGTCGGCGTCGTTGGGAACGCCAGTCAAGCCAACTACGGCGCCGGCGGATCGTATCAGGATGCTCTGGCGCGCCATCGCGTCGCGCAGGGGCTACCAGGTGTTGCCCTCGACCTAGGCATGGTCCAGTCAGTCGGATGGCTAGCGGAAAACAAAGCCGTGGGGGATCGGCTGGTCCGCGAGGGATATCGCCCTCTGAGCGAAGATGAGGTCCTTCAGCTGGTCGAGAGCGCCATCCGGGATCCGATCGGGGCCATCGACACCAGTCAGGTTATTACTGGCATTGCGGGCTTCGATCCTGAAGCTCCGGATGCAGGTGCCTCCGGTTGGAGATCCGACCCGCGGTTTGCTGGTCTTCAGCGGCGTCATGGAGCAATCCACATTGCTGGGCTTGTCACTCCAACAACATCACTTCGTTCCCTCAAACAAGCACTTGCTGAGGCGGCAGCCGCAGAGCAGCCTGTTGCTCCGTTGATCACGCACGCTGTCATCGAGAAACTGTCGGAGATGTTCGCCACGCCCGTATCTGAGATCGACCCGTCCATGCCCTTGTCACACTATGGAGTCGATTCCCTGGTCGCGGTCGAGCTGCGGAACTGGTTGGTGGCTCAGTCAGGCTGTGAAATGTCGATTTTCGATGTGATGGGAAGTGCTTCACTGTCCGCGTTAGCTGATAAGATTGCTGATCGCCTCAACCACCGGTGACTGAACTCACTATAGCGCACAGTCAGATAATCAATAGTCTGTTTTCTTCTTTCCATTGTCAGAGAATGCCACAAACCCAAACGGTCCCGTTTCCCCTCAAGCTTTTCTTCGAATTCTTGTTCAAGGGCGTGTAGAGTAACTGCCAGTAATGATCACATTATTCCCCACCGCATCGCTAGCTACTCCCATGTCCATATCGGTATTCAGTATAGTATGTGATGCTTGGTTGCGTCTCATGGAGACGTTGAACCTATGGTAGTGACTGATGCGGATCAGAGCCTCCCGAGAGTGTTCCTAAAGCAACAGCATCGCTTTCCCTACAGTGCAGATAGTCCCACAATTCATGCCAGCGGTCAAAGGACCTAATCGAACCCAATTGGTACCATGCATGGCTGAAAACAGGGCTCAATGCCCCGGAAAACTACTCAGACCACCATCATAACGTAGCCTATCCAAATGAAAGGTTCAAGTCTCCTGTGTCTACATAGAAGGGAAAAGAGCGGAGTTTGAAAATTCAATCCGAGAATTCAGAGAGGTGTGTATGCCTGCCCATCGGTCATCCCATGCATTGGTGCACTATGATGATGATGATGAATTCATTGACCCGATCTAGCTCGCTATTGCATACGTGCTGCTATGCGGGGATTGCGTCCCAGAGCCCGCTCCCGACGACAAATGGTGATGCATTCATTGGTGCATTCATTGGTGCATTCATTGGTGCATTATAGATTTCTATCAATCCACACTCGGCCCGCTCGGTACCCGGCCCGACGCTTGGCCTCACCCCCAAATGAGAGATAGGCATGCATTGAGCCGAGGAGCTGTAAGAGCGGAGTTCTTCACTTTCCCCTCATTTCCCCTCTTCTCGCCCAAGGTATAAATAGTATACCTAGTTAGGTCTACTAGCACATCAGGGAAGAATACCTGTGGATTTCACCATGGCCATCATCGCAGATGCATTGATATCAATCTGGTCAGGTCTACCAGCCATCCTTGTCACCCTGACATTATTTCACTTCACTCGCAATTACTTCAAACCAGGAGTAGCGTCAGTCCCCGGACCCTTATTGGCTAAGATTACAAACCTTTGGAGGTTCATTGATGTGGCCCATGGTCGTGCAGAGGTGAAGCTTTACAACCTTCATCAAAAATACGGGGACTATGTTCGATTAGGACCCAACGTAGTCAGCGTCCAAAATTTAGATGCCTTGAAAACTATCTATGGCATCAATAAGGGATATCAAAAGGTGAGTCCCATTCACAAGAACCGATCGATCTGTCTAACATCCGCAAGACAAATTTCTATCGTGTTCAGCAACAGCTTGCCAAAGGCAAAACGTTGCCGACCCTGTTCTCCACAATCGATGAAAATTTACATGCTGCGATTAAAAGGCCCATCTCATCCGCTTATGCAATGAGCACACTGACCGAATTCGAGCCTTATGTAGACAAGACCATTCATACTTTTTTCGGGAAGTTGGATGAGTTTGTGGCCGAAGCGAAAGTCTTCGATATTGCCATCTGGCTACAATACTGTAAGTATCGATCTCTTCCCGTGAAACGTGAGAATAGAAGCTAACAGCGCCAACTAAACAGATGCATTTGATGTTATCGGAGAATTAACCTACAGCAAGCCACTGGGCTTCCTTGAGAAAGGGAATGATGTCGACGGAATCATTGCCGCAATCGAGCATTTTCTCCACTATGCCGGAACGGTCAGCACTTCCGTCGAGAAGATAATTGACCGGAACGCTAATGGATTTGAGCACAGATTGGGCAGATGCCATGGCTTGACTACCTGTTCATCAAGAACCCTCTCAGGAACCTTCTCGGAAAGGGATCGACCGGGGCTGCGGCTCGCTTTGCTCGCACGAGACTCGACGAACGATTAAACCGGAAAGACGCATGTCCAGTGGCCAGAAAGCAAAAGGATTTTCTCGACCGTTTCTTGGAAGCGAAAAACGAGCACCCGAATATTGTAAACGATACCCAAGTCTTCGCATACACGATCAGCAATATCAGTGCCGGTTCCGACACCACGGCGATTTCTCTCCGGGCGATCCTTTATTACACCCTCAAGAGCCCCCGAGCAAGTATGCGATTGCACCAAGAGCTCACCCTCGCCTTGAAAGAAAATCGGATCTCTTTACCCGTGTCGTGGAAGCAAAGCCAAGAGCAACTCCCCTACCTCGATGCGGTAATTAAAGAAGCACTACGTCTTCACCCGGCCGTAGGATTGATGCTTGAGCGGGTAGTGCCTGCTGAGGGACTCCAGCTTCCGGATGGTGGTCCATTTCTGCCGGCTGGGACGATAGTTGGTGCCAATCCGTGGGTCATACATCGGAACCATGTCTTTGGGGAGGATGTAACTTCATTTGTTCCGGAGCGGTGGCTCAAGATGGAGACTGAGTCTGAGGCCAATTTTCAGGACAGAAGGCAGAAGATGCTTCGGGCGACGTTTACTTTCGGGGCTGGAGCGAGGACTTGCATTGGCAAGAATATCAGTCTTCTGGAGATTTACAAGTTGATTCCCTCGCTCTTTCTACGATACAAGGTGAGAATTTGGTTAGTGAGATTTGAGATTTTTTGAGTCTAACCAGAGCCTTTTTTTAGATTAAATTCGTGGATCCTAGTGCGGAATGGGAGATTATCAATGCGTGGTTTGTGATCCAAAAGAACATGAACGTGCGGTTGACGCATAACAAGGAAGGACAGGTGCTACATCCATAGGGGAACAATTCTTGAACGAGCAATGGACTCTCCCTTCACGCCTACATCCAGAAGGGATCTCTGGCAGATGTTAGTGAACTAAGACTAGAAAAGTTGAAGCTACTTTTTAGAAGAGTTCTTAGTGGATGAATACTTGAACACCATACTCAGAGGTCTCACCAATGTCTACGCAATCACTGATGAACTAGCTGGTATCTACAGTACAATAAGCATGGTTGATGAAAGCATAAGAAGTGGAAGAGCTACAAGAGGCGGTTTGGCAGATTTCTTTCTTGTAATTTTCTAGAGACCTGTTCGTGGACCTGTGAAGAGTAGGATGACCCTTGTCCCCTGTCTGAGATTTGGACTGGATCTTCTTAACTACAGAGATGTTAATGCGCTGTGTGTTCTCACAGGAGGAAGAGGTCCATTGTGCCTTCCCAAGTCTCCATCTCAAACACGTTCGACGCGTGTTCCAGTTTAAAATAAATAGTTTGGTTTCCCTCTTTTTTTTCGGTTTTTTCTCTTCTTCTGTACATCCTCATCCCGATTCCCTTCTTCGTTGCATCATGGAGAAGCCCAAGGTTATTGGACCAGATGGTCTTTCTCCAATTAGTCTCCAAAGACAGGCCGATGTACGCATTACCACTGAGGTGATTTACGATGTGATTACCAATTGCAAAATGATAAGCCTGGAGGAGAGCGTCCATGCCCCTGTGGCTGTTCGCAACAAGGCGCGTGCTGATCGCATTGCTGGTGTGCAAACTGTCTCGTCTTGCCTGAATTCACGTCGCTTCGCCCAGCTGGAGGTGAATGAACCTCCTAAGGTTCACACTGCATCGAAGGAAATTGAAAAGGCCATGAAGGCCGAAAAGGCATGTCACGCCCTTCCTCAATCCAGATTTCGACCTTTGTACTGCATGTTGTATTCTTCTTTATTGGACGCGCTTCCCTCCTCTGATCTTGCTTTTGTTTCTTGTCCATGGATCCCTTCGACTCCTGTCACTCTCGAAAATGATGCTCATTTCTCTTCGTTGCTTGTGTTCTCACACTAAGCATTTTTAGGACAAGAAAGCTGCTGCTTCTCGTGTCACGGCTTCGCGCATCCCCGCTCCCGCTCAGAAGCATCTTGGCATTGATCCTCGCGCCAAGCCCTTTGTCCCGGCTGCCACCCAGGCTGCTGGACTCAAGGATGAAGTCGCTCGTGCACCTATGAAGATGAATCCCGGCGAGGCCATTGATGGGCCCAACAAAGCCACTCCCGACAATGCCAATGGCGAGAGGAAGGATGCAGACAACAACTCCGTCGCTAGTTCCAAGGCTTCCCGGAAGGCTGAATCCACTGAAGATAAGGAATCCATTGGTTCTCCCCCGAAGCCGCGAGGTCTGACTGCCCCGGCTGATTTCATGAAACAAGTCCGTTTGCTCCACCTCCAGAAGCAGATGGCCCCCAAAGTTGTGCCGGCTGGACCTCCTCGCCGAGTTGTTTTCGGAAATCTTCCTGAGTGGGCAAATGTCTCCAGCATCTTGCAGCTCGTCTATGGTGGTATCATCGAGCGTGCTTGGGGTGAAAATGGCGAAGTCGTTGTGCAGTTTGTGGAGCAAGATGACTGCGTCAAATACTATGAGAACCACTCCGATGGCATCCAATTGAAGGATGGCGATGATGACCTCACCATATCTGTTACCATGCCGGAGGAAGGTCTTTCGGACAACGTCGAGCTTTCGATTCGCGTCGAAGAGGGTGCTTCCCGTGTCATATGTCTCTCCGGCCTTCCCACTGGCTTCAAGACGAGTGACAACGACAACGTCTTGGGTATTGCCGCCGACCCGGTCTGGCATAGCAAGAGCTTCGAGCGCATTCTGATCAAGCAGGCTGAGGTAATTCTGCGTGTCAGTAGTTCTATAGTTTTAGTCACTACTAATCTGTCTTTTTTAAAGTCTGGTGTCGATGTTCAAATCTTCTTCTACGACCTCCACGACGGCTGGGACGTCTTGCAAAGCATCAAGGAGGGAGCGTACGACTGCACTGCCAGCTTTGAAGTTGATCCGTATGTTGGCGGTTTCCAATTCCTCTCCAGGATTTCTTAGCTGACTTGTTCTTCCACTAGATGCGCTCTTGCTGAGGGGTTCCACTTCATGGATGAGCCCAACTTGATGTTCTCTGGAATCCTCGCTGTGGACTAGTTGGATTTGCCCATCATTCTCCGCTAGCAGCCACGGCAGTGCTGATAGCCATTATGGCTATTTGATTCGATCACAGTGAAGGAGAGAGATGGAGCGAAACGCGAGCACTTCTGAAGTCAGATCGTGCTGTTTGTTTTCGATGGGTTTTTAGTTGGTGATTCTTCCGTTGGTTAGGACATGATTCTATCTAGCGTAGCCCAATCCATGAACTGCAACTTCACCTTCATTGAGAGAACCTTACTGCGGGAACACAGACACCGCCGCAGATTGTAGAAGCTCCCGTCGATGGTATCTAGCGGTTGGTCCAGTCATTGGAGAAATCTAACATCGACATGCAGGTCATCCAAAATGCCCGACCTACACACACCACCTTGGCCGTACAACTTATATCCCTCTATGCTCACCTCGCACAACCTCCAGGCTGTCTCACCAAAACACTCGATCTAACAGAACCCAATTGCACCAAAAAAGTATTGCATGCAAAATCATCAACCGTCTCTGATAGGCCGATTCAAATTAAATTAGTCACGAACTACATCGGAATGTGCAAGGCCCCTCTTGCTATTTCCAGATTAGTGCTGATTGGATTCGACAGCATGCCAGAGGATGGTCTATTGGAGCTGATTGTGGAGTTTATAGTGCCGGGGGATGTCAAGCCGATGTGGATAGCTTGGAATCGTAAATTTTTTTGGTCGTTTTTTTATTTTATTTTTTAGATCAAGTGGTCTTGTATACTCCGTGCTCCGTACTCCGTGGTATCTTCGGACAAGAGACATGGAGTGCAATCACCAAATTCAAGGTACATGACATACCACTCTGCACGAGTGCTACTTTGAAAACAAACATGCAACTTACCCCAAATGCCGTCTGATCCCGTTCGACTTTCGAGTGCAGAGTTGCCTGGGAATCAAGATTGGTTCCTGTGTTGCAGCACGGTGGCCCAGTCTCTGGTTCTATACTTCACTGGGTGTTGTGGATTTCAAATGGTTGCACTCGAACCTGAACTATCCATCACTTCACAACTTCACAACTTCACAACTTCACAACTTCACAACTTCACAACTTCACAACTTCACAACTTCACAACTTCACAACTTCACAACTTCACAACTTCACAACTTCACAACTTCACAACTTCACAACTTCACAACTTCACAACTTCACAACTTCACAACTTCACAACTTCACAACTTCACAACTTCACAATCTTGATACCACGGGATCGTATTATCCAAAACATACGAGGACTCTAACGTAAATTTCCGCCTACAATTTCCCCCAGAAAGCCACGAATCACCGCCGGCTTCATCCTCCTGCGCCCTCCCACTCCTTACCAATGCTTTAAAGATCAAAGCCTCACCGAAGCGCAGATTCTGCGTCGCAACAATCTGGGATAGATGAGAAACTGACGTGTTTTGTATGTCTTACGAGTGCATTTTCAGCGTCTTCACCGCACTCTACTGACATGTCAGCCCCCCCGGGTTGACTATTGCGTTATTCGCCCCACAGCCCAGCCATCCAACAAGGCCCTCTCCAAAAATATGAGGCTGAGACATCGGATCGGAATTGGTCGTTCTACCAAGGCATAAAAGGAACTAGCGGTGGAGCTCGCGCGTGAATTCCCGAACCCGGACACGCTAGAAATTGGCAGGATTGGCGCCATCGGCATTCATGTGGTTTTTGGTTTTCGCCGATCTCGATTTTACAATCACATCGAAAGAGGGCGGAAAATAGGTCACTTTAACATAGAGAATGTCCGAAAAGAGACCGCGAAACGAAACAAAAAAAAAAAAAAAAAGCAATGGAAGCAAGAAGCAAATGCCGAAGCGCGACGTGTCATTTCCGATTGTCCCCATGCCTGGTATCACCGGACTCATCCCTAGAACCTCAAAGAGAAGGGACATCTATTCCTTATAGTGGACAATCTTTCCTGGCGATGCAGAGGGACTGGAGAATGCCGGGCACTCGAGACCTTTCTCTCCTTCTATTTTCGTGCTCATTTCGTGCCGCTTTTTGGTCTCAGTGGAAAAGGGAGCACGCCCCCGGGTTAGGATGGTGTATGCGTTTCCACTGTAAATCCACACAGTGGCTCCCCTGAATGATGTGCACGTCCAATATCGAAAGTGGGCTCGAGATGTGTCTCACCTTTTCTGGAATCCATCACCGGTGTTCTCACATGAAGGATGGACATCATGGCAATTGAAGGGGACTCTATTAAAGTAAGCCCGACCTACCCCAATACTAAATACAGGAAGTGTAATACAGAAGTGTAAAGCGTGTGTTTATGCGGATACTTGGCCCCATAGCGCGATATCCAGCAGACTAGCAAGATCCGTCGTACCGTCCTCTCTGACAACAGCGCGTCCAGAGCCTTTCAACTCTTCCCAGTCCCGACGATGCCGTTCAATGGTGTCTCCCATAGCAGATGCATTGAAAATTTCGCACATTCTCCAATGCGCATCCAGAATTGCGGGGCATGGAATCTCATGTTCTGTATTTGGCAAAAGCCGGACGTGCCGATCGGAGGGGATGGCAGGGATGTCAGCCGGGGGATAGCGCTTGTAAGTCTTCACCTCGTACTCATTTTCGATGTCCTGATAAGAAGAGTAAGCATAACCGGTTACATGGTAGATCATTGCCTGCTTACAGTAGGCTTCAAGGCAATTGTGAATTTGCCAAACTGGGTATGTACCGAGTCTCGAAGAGTGATCCCATTGCGAAGAGTGTTGATCTCCTCCACTGCAAGTACTCGACGTAGCGCAGGGAAACACTTGTACAGTAAAGTCCAGGTGCTTGATGTATCTCTTGGCGCTCCGGACACCCCTGGCCAAGAGGCAAACGCAAAAGGTATGATGTGAGCCCCCTCAGTCGGACCATGGGAAACGTTTCCTGGTTCCCCTTCGTGTTCCCATTGATCGGTATTCAGTTGGCCCGTTATCACACAGCGGTAGTTGTCGCGCAGTTGGAGCTGTGCTGCAAACGAAGAGTCACGCCTTTCCGGTTGATCGAGGGTGGCGGCAACTGTATCGACCTGCTCCTGGCGCTTTGAATGAGGACTTTCCACAACAGAGGGTGCTTTTGATCGGGATTTCACTATGTAGTAATGTTAAGAAAAGTCAACGGATTCTTTTGAACGGAACGTACTAACTCGGTGCAGCAAGTCCGGTGAAAAGGTTCATAAAAACATCATAAAGCTCTCGGCCGGAGCTTGTCTTAAGAACATCCCTCGCGAGCGAGGTTCTGCCAGCCTCTGGTAGCCATGTGAGAAATGCATTCAAGCCGCTTTTCAACAGTGTCTCGTCGCGAAGAGACTGATTTTCATAAGCCTCGATCCTAACTCGGGCGTCTTTCTCCAAGCTGGTCAGTGAGTCTGCAGTGTCTGTGGAGAGTGTTGACAGTCCGCGGGGTACTGTGGGCGGGGATGCAGTGAGCGGGGGTGCTGTGGGCGGGGGTGCTGTGGGCGGGGGTGCTGTGGGCGGGGGTGCTGTGGGCGGGGGTGCTGTGGGCGGGGGTGCTGTGGGCGGGGGTGCTGTGGGCGGGGGTGCTGTGGGCGGGGGTGCTGTGGGCGGGGGTGCTGTGGGCGGGGGTGCTGTGGGCGGGGGTGCTGTGGGCGGGGGTGCTGTGGGCGGGGGTGCTGTGGGCGGGGGTGCTGTGGGCGGGGATGCCCTTGCTAATCGACGTTTAGCTCGCTGAGTACGTGGAGTGTTGGAAGGTGAAGCTGATCGATTTCTTTTTGCCATTTTACAAAGGGACGTCTTGCAGAGAATTGATAGACGCCAAGGGAAGATCTGCAGAATGTGCCCAGGTGCTTGGTCTGGAGCAGGTCCGTGCCTCGACCTCTCCGCTCCACTTTTATTGTTCACACTCGAACTGACTTCAAAGCTGGGGATTCCTTGATCCTGGGAAGGTCACTAACATGCTCCGAGTGCCTTCTCTCAATATCAAACTTGCTGTATGGTTTTCGTGTGAGTTTGAAAGTCCCAACGGAAGTTCAAGATCTCGGAATTCCAGAGTTTTGGACTGTGAGATCTCACCGCTCCCACATCTACCCAGTTCACCGGCTTTCAACTGCCAAGAACAGTCGTGAACATAACTTCCACGCGCGCCAAGTTCACAATCTTGCTTTGGGGTCCAGATGCCAGTGATCGTATTCTCCACTCCAAACTTGACGTGACTCTACTCCCCTTCTTCTCCTTGATCTGGTTCTTGCTGGGTCCATTCTCTGGATCTGCAGTAAAGCTAAGTGGGAGTCAGCGTTGTTCAGGAATTGTCTGCGGGCTCCAGGAGTATGACTGTGTCTTTCGCGTTGTAAAGGACGCCTCCCCTTGGCCATCTCATCATATTTAGAAGGAAAAAGCTTTTCTATCCATGATCAAGTGCAATGCCACAAGGAGGCAGGTTTTCTGGGCAAATGGACTCGGTCTTAAGTCAACGTATTTAGCCTAAGGCGCTGAAATAGAAAACGGGGGAACGATTCACATATAATGGCCAAGACATGGTTTGCTTTTACATTGGAGATGTCGAGCTTGAGCCATGATGAGAATTCAGAAAGTATGCCGGGTATGTCTGATCCTCAAAGTCATATGACGGTATGAGGGATGATACCCAGTTTCAATGATGCATTCCAGCTCAGGATTTGATATCCATATTTCTCTCGGCAAGCGAAGAGGGCCGAGTCACATGGTGACAGCAGCACCAGGGCATTAACCTGGTATTAGTCAGAATACACGTGACTGGTCTGAGCTCATCATGTGATCTCCAACGAAGTAGTCGAAATGCCGCTGCAATGACAAACCGATGTTCTGTTTGTCCTTCGGATCTTTTGGCCTAGCGAGTTAATGGCCTTCTGTAATCCATCGGAAGTAACCTGATGCGCTTACGGGAGTACAACCACTGACTCTGAGCTCGTGCTGATGTCTACTCAAAGCGCCTGAGTCTGAGCGCCCTGCTTAGAGCGGCGGCAGCCCAAATAGGGAAACCTCACCCGCCAGGGAATACCCGGTACATGTACATGCACATACATATTGATTGACTAACAATTCACGATGTATCGAAAAGACATCACTGTCCGAACGAAACCAAAGCAAATGGCCCCCAAGCCAAATAGTACAGTACATAAGTACCATGAGCTAAAAATGCAATATTTTGGCCCAAGCCCCTACCTAACAGGCCCATATCCCCCAGTCTCGGAAAGCCCTGGTGAGGAGTACTAATCCATATAGGTATTTTAGCGCCGACATCGTGAAGTGAACTCAAGAGAATGCAGCCAGATAAGACAGACAGATAAGAGGAGAGAAAAAAAAAAAAAAAAACAGGTCGCAAAAATTACAATCCCTTTGTCTCGGACAAGCAGCAGAAATCTCATGATTGCACTAGATAGTCCAAAGATTCTGATCCCTGTTACACTTTGTACTCTGTGCAAATATGGAGTACTTCGACAAAATGTGCCGCGAAGGATTAGGACCCCACGATCGACGGATCTGAGGGTTTGGTCGGGCTGTGGATAAGTTCTTTTCTTAGCACGGTCTGGCCGGCTGTGCTTAGGCGGCTGTATGGAGTAGGTAGCAGGAAGCACTATGACGTGAGCAAATTTTCTTTTTCTAGTGTAGGGATCACAGAATAACCAAATGCCTGTGTTTGATAGTCGGTGCTGCACATACACAAAGCATATATTTGAATATGAGTCATCTACTACTATATTCTCAACAGGTCAAATTCAACGGCGGTTTCGGCCAACCTTCCTAGGTGGGGAGGCTAGGCAAGGCCGGAACTGTGCCAAATATTGACTGAGGTGAGGAAGGCCCATGTGCGTTACTCGGGATTTGGAATACACACTCGAGGAAGGACATAGGCAAGGGTTGTTATCTGGGGATGCTTTTCAACAATAATGCGGGGAGGGCAGTCTTGAATGTGCAGATATTTTGTGATTTGTCATACCGAGTAACAGCCTGGGAAAGACATCAATTTGTTGAAATATTTTAAATTTCAACCTCGACTCTTTATAGTAATAGCTAGATCTAAATCTGACTCGTGTTGACTCTCACGGTATGGAGCAATCCATACGACATATGTAGATGTTAAACCAAGAAACACACTTTCAAGGTTGAGGAGTGTAGGAAGTGAAGGTGTAGAAAGACAAGAGACGAAAAGACAGAAACCCTGGTGGAAGATTTGGGGCAATGAGAGAACATCAAAAAGACAAGCAGACCTCCCACGCTGAACTGAGGTATCTTAAATAAAGACGAAGACCGACCCACGCAAAAAAAAAATAAGACAAGAGACAAGTAGACACCCCCCCCCCCCCCCCCCCCCAAAGAACGAAACAAATTCCGAAAAACAAAAGAAAAACAACGAAATCACATCCGTCGCAACGCAACATCCCCATCCTTCCTCATCCAAGGATACCAAACATTAGTATATTCCCTAACCCCAAACTTCGGCGCGGCCCCATGATCCCCAGCCAACGCAGCCGAAGCCCCCTCCCTCAGGAACTCCCCATCCCGCATGCGCCTCTGCTCCCGCAGGGTAGGACACTTCTTCTCCTTGATAAAGCGGTAAAACTTGCACTGGATCCCCTGGAAGCCGCGTCTCTGACGGTCCGGGAACTGACGATTGAAAGCCTCGCGGACCTCCTTCCACTCCTGACACAGGTCGACGCGGTGGTACCAGATGAAGTACATTTCCTCTTCCTCGTACTTGGGACGGGGAGGACGACGACGGTCGCCACTGGTGGAAGATGAGCTTGAGACGCTTGAGTAACGCTCGCGGGAGTGGTAAGGATCCGGCGAGGAAGGCGTGGATAGCGAGCTCTGGTGTGTGCTTGCACTTCCACGGTTGGTGCTTATGCTTGTTGCTGAGGGCCGGTAGCTGAAGAACATCTGGTGGGATTGGGATGGGTTTACGCTATGATGACTTGCGTTTGTGCTGGTGCTCTGGCTTGTTGCTGTGGTCGTGTTGGATAGTGCCCCCGGGCTGGTATCGTGGTAATTGCGGTTGTACCAGTAGTTTGGGCTTGGGGGGAAGCTCGGTGAGGGTTGGTGGTAGCTGTGGCGGTGGGATGATGGAATTGAAGCATGTTGGGTGCGTGGAGAGATTTCTTCATCGCCTGGATTCAGCAAGGCGTCGATTTTCATTTTGCTTTGACGTGCTGATGGCAGTGTTGCGTATGACTCTGTGTGTGTTGCCATTTTGGAGATCGATTGATTTGCCAATGTGAGGTTTGAGGCTGGAAAACGAAATTTATAGAGACCAAGCTTTGAATCCCTCAGAATGCTCAGACCAGGTCTGATAGTAGAAGTGGGGATATAAGAGGTCTATCTCAAAGAGCCAATGGACAAATGTGAAGTACAGAAGATGAGGAAGTATAAAAAAAAAAAAAGGTCTTCGGGGTAGCAGGCAAGGTTTATAGATCTCGGAACTATAGAAAAAGAAAAGTTCCTGGAATACAACTTGTTCTTAAATGAAAGAAAAAAGGATTCAGAAAATTGAAAAATAGTTCTTAGACTAACAGCGCTGTTGGGTGCACTGGACCGACTGCCTGGGTCTGGTTGTGTTCCTTTGGCCCCCCTGTATAGCTGTGTACCGCGGATACACAAGGCTCCTTTAGCTAGCAGGGGTCTTTTTTTAATATTTTTTTTTTAGAGGTTTGGTTCCACCCCCAGAGAGACAACATTTTCTTTTCAAATAAAATAATATGAAATAATAATCATAAAAAAAAAGGAATTAAATGGACCGGTGAACCGGCCTTATTGCTCCGTGTTCGGTGTTAGTGGAGAGACCGTATAGACATTATTATTTTCAATTAATGTGATATTGAATGTGGCAACGGGCTTCGGTCTACTCCGATTACCTACCCTTTTTTTCGAATCCGTCCTTTTTCTTTGAACGACACTTTTGTCTCCGTAGATAGCTTCTCTAGCTTGACAATGTCGATCCTCTGGGTTTCTTTTGTTTTCATGGTTTTGTAGATGCAAAGTTACGAAAAAACGGGGCCACGCGGTAACCATAATACAATTTGCCCTTAGCCGTGTGCAATCTTAGCGCCAAGGCGAAGTTTCTGAATGACAAATCGGTTAGTTTTGTTGAATATCAAAAAGCAGTTACCCGAGGAGATTCGAGGACACAACGATTTGCCAAAAGAATCCAAACCCTTTCTCTGTACATGCAGCGCTGCTGCTGCATGAGTGGTTAGGTGATAGGCTCGATTAAGGTTCAGCTTTGGAGATACGAGTTAATAAACCCCCCCAAAAAAAACAATTACCAAAATAATTACCAAGAGGTGAAGGAATGAAGAAGCGAAGCAATCGCGTGCATTTCCTGTTTTAGTGGCAGTGTTTCATTTGCGCTGTCCAACGATACTAGGTAGCCCGTTCCTGTGAGAAGTGGATAGGTAGACTAATTGACACCGTCAGATGTTGACTGTGAAATTTTTTTTTCTCTTCAATTTTTTGTTCGGAGTCGTGGATGTGGGAAGGGGGAAAAAGAGTGCAGAGATCAAAGAGGATGAAAAAAAAAACCAACACAAACGCGCGGCGTCTATTGGTAGACGCAAAAGTCATCTGTTGCGACGTGCGCCATGGCCCTGGGATGTCGGGACGAATGAGCGTGAGGGGCTAATGCAAGTTCAATTTGGCACTGCCAACACATCTGTCCAAGGTTGCCAGGCGCATGATGAGGTAAGAGAGAGAGATCCTTGACCGTGGCACATTCCCTGCTCTCCTCTATCCCCTTCAGGGCTATTTACAGAGCCTCGGATATTCCTAGATCTTGACAATGTAACTCTCTCAACCCTTTTACGAAGATTTACCGAACCGTAGATTCTTTTTTTTGTCTTGAGAACCGGACGCGGGGGGAAATTGGGGAAACATCCAATAATGAGCTCCAGCGTCAACTCGGCAGCAGCCGATACAGAAAGCGGATTTCCCGCGCAGTCAACTTGCATCCAAAATATCAAATCCGTGACGATACGTGTCCACTTATGGATTGCCCCTGTCTCCGTTGGTCTCTCGTGTGATATGAATTTTCCTCTGCGTCATTTTTTCCCTCGATCTGCGCCTTGACCAGGACGATCGTCAGTCATCTGCAGCCGCCAACGGCTTGCTTAGATTTTCTTCACGGTTTGGCCGTTTGAAGTATTCTATTTCAAAAAAAATAAAAAAAAATTAGAGAAGTTGACTATGTAGGCAGGTGCACCCATGTATTTTCAGGCATTCTTAGGTATAGTCAGGGTATTAGGTACAATAACCCTTTCTAATGGCCGAGAGACATTGATCCACGCAATCTCCTCAAATTGTCCAGAAAAAGCAGAAACGTTATGATCGTATCTCTGCGGCGCAGTCAACTTGCGCAAGCGTGAAATTCATACTCAATTAGGGCACCATCTGTCCATTCTGTATGGCCCGTTACTTCCGAGACCTCCCCCCCCCCCCCCCCCCCCCCTCTCCTTGGCAAGCCTCTACTCATAGGCAATACTAGTCCCTGAAGCCCCCGATTCCGTGCAGATCGGATCAACATGGCTCCCCCCGGGGCTAAAACCAGCCTTTTTCCCTCTCCCCACTCTATGTTCTTTGTTTGCCGCTCTCCACCAAGTCCAATCACAACATTTTTGGCGTTCGTCAGTCGAGTAGCCGCAGCCCGGTTAAATCACGTGATATTGTGTTGGTAATCTAATTCTTCCGTGACAATACGAACCCCAACTGTCCATTTTGGTTCCCTTACATATTCATTTTTACCGTGAGACGATGTAGAGAGAAGAGATACGCACGAAAGAGTATAGATGCAGATCCTATGCACCGCGCTTGACCCGCCTGTGACCTAGAGATCATCTCCTTCCTGAATAGAAAAATGTCGCCGATGCTCATCCACGGTTGCAGCCAAAAAAAAAACCTGGGTAATTTCCAGGGTTTAATTGTCGTCACATCGCGCGAGTCATGCTGTGCATGTGGGCATGCCCTGGCATTCTAACGGCCAACCATCAGGGCGACCAAAGAAGCAAAAATGAAATTACCTTTTTTTTGGGGGAATTTCTTTTAAATTCAGAACGTGGGCAGATTGGTCCAAAATTCATGTGTCTCGAGCCAATCATCGTCTCTTATCGCTTAACATCTGATCATTTCGTGTTTTCTTTTTTCAATCCTTTGTCTGAGCCGCGTAGATCGGTGAGATGTGTCGAAATTCCCCTTTTTTGGTACTTTTTTTTCTTTGTGATTTGAGTTTTCTTTGTTCGTCGCTTCTCAATTATGAGAACCTAGATATTGTATGCATTGGATTCCAAATTCTATGCCTCCTTTCTCCAGGCTTCTGCAGCCGGCCCAGGCAGGCAAAAGAACTTCATGTGTTGCTTTTAGCGATAGCCGCCGACTGCCCCATGGCCGAAGCACGCAATTAGTTGGGTGACATCATTTCTATCCATGGATATGATCCTGTGAGAAGGCTTATGCATGATACTGCAGATATGAGCATTGTACGGAGTACTTTGACGGGGGACTTTGTGTCCTCACGGTAGAGGTAGAATCCATCTATATCTGGACTCTTCGCTGGCCTCATTTCCTGAAATCTTCTCGCCCGCATTTGAAACGGGATGGCCCCGACAACAGGGCAAAAAAATATGACTCGTTTGATGCGCAAATTTCCGAAAAATGCACTATGGATGTTACATTGTAGGGATATCAGGATCTAACATGTCTTGGATGGGCCCTGGATCTGAGACGCGCAGTGACTGCGCAACAGTCAGGAAACCCACCGTTTTGGAGTGGGCAGAACCGTTGCCTACTGGAGAGAGGAAGAGGGGGATAGAATCCTCTTTCCCCCACACCGGGCCAGATAAAATCTTCTCCAATCTGCAAATCCATCTAAACTCCGTACAGGTGATCTCCCTAGATGCGTGTAAAATTTGGTTTACGACGATCCCTTTGTCGACCGATCCATTTCGGAGATTCTGAATCATTGCCTATTCTGGAGGGGAAGGGAACCCATCGTCCAACCATGGATCGGGGCGTTATGAGGCTCAGATGGATTTGGAGCGAACCTTGGATCGGAGTCGATCCTCCGAACTACGCCGAACTGTCAGATCTAAGAATGCGTGGCATGATTATTTTTTCTTGACTGGACATGAACGTTAGGAGACCGCAGAATAGTGCTTAATTCGGATAGGTGCACATATGCCCGTTGCCAGCTGATTATGCTGTTAGCCAACAACCCAATCATTCATCGCTATCTAACTAGGAAAAAATTTCCCTGAGCCCAGTGAGAATCCTGCGTTGGCGCGAGAGCACCTGACAGTGACCTTCTGCATGCAAGGCGACCATAGTGAAACCCCCGGTAATCCCGCAAAGTGTTGGCTGGTTGGGCCCGCTAAAGGCGTAAAAGCCGGGCGCCAGTGTTGCAACATCAGATCATGGGTCCGGGTAATCTCCAAACTATCTCTTGGCTGCTCAAAACCTTGGGATCCATAAATTATAATTTGTCAGGGAAAAAAAAAATTATATTTTTCGAATTAATAATCAATGATCCCATACCTCCTCTCGGCCTTCCGCTTCGGCTCCGAGTTCGCTCACAAGATATCCAACCTACTCCGTACTCTGTACATAGGGCCCAAATTCAGTCTACCATTCGTCCTCGGAGATTCGGTGTACAATTCAGCCGCATAACGCGCGAATGCAGAATTTATGACACTATCGACACGACGCCTACATTGGCAGGGCGCATGAGCTGCAGTGTGTTTAATTGCGGGAGCTTTTACTACATTTAGTTTAGAGTAGCTCGTGTCCGCCATGCACGTCCACATTCAAACCAGTAGACGCAGACAGACTACATTACGAGGTGCGATATGAGTTCAAATGTGTTGAATCCGATTACATCCACTTTTTGGACCCCACGCCGTCTTTTGCACCAGAATGGGTTCGATCCAGCGAGGCTCATGAGATTGGCCACGATCCTCTCCCTGTTTTTGGTTTGTGTCTGTGCCGTCTCGGCATTTGGGGTGCATCGTCATGCTGGCATCATACTAATTTTAATGCACCCCTGCAACCTTTCATTATTGGACCAGGTACGGATGTCCGCCTCACGAATCAGAAATGGGAAAAATTGATATGCCAAGTTAGTTCACTCTCGAGTATCTACTAGCGCTTCCAGTTTCTTTTTCCATATCCAGTCTAGGCCGAGGAAGGTATGGAGTTCTTGTCTGTCACCTTTGTCTGAAGATCTAACTTTCGGCAATTGATTTTTGTCAAAAAATTTTTTTAAAAAAAGCCATGAAAAAGGCCAGGACAAAGTGAGAAACGTGGAAGATCTCCAAATTTCAGTTTTTGTGAAAAATTACCAGAACAGTTCAAGTCCTGGAAACTTGCAAATACGAATCGACTCTAGATTACGCTTCGAAAATCGATCAATGCGCAAATCACAAAGGAACGATAAGCGAAGCAGCGAATGCGGATCCCCAGCCTATAAACCAAAAACACAACGCTAGCTCTTGTACATACTTGATAGCTGTCTTAGACATCTCTGTACTTTGAGTTTCCATTACGTGAAATACAACCTACCGAATAACGGCATCCCTTGGTACGCATCGAGATGATGATAGCAGAGCTACAGAGTGTGCCAGCTGAACGGTCATTCGTACTCTCTAAGTGCACCTGGTTCAGCCGCATGGAAAACATCATTCCGGATAATGACGTTGATGTTCACGGTCCTGGAAATGCACCAATCCGCTGCGCCGCCATGCACCGAAAATCTTCTATCGAATTCCAGAATCAAAAGAAGTACCATCTATTGCATGATGTCTTTCCATCTTTGGATGAAACTATAGTCTCCAGCTCACTATTGGATGTCGATTTTGCCATTGCCGATCTTCTTCACGACTTTGCTGGGCAAAGTGGATAGAGCTTCGTGTTTCGTGTCGAGATTATTCGTTTCTCGCATCACTTTCCCTTCTTGGGCGTTTGTGGTTTTTGTGATAGGGTAGAATGTGTATTGTATTCTGTATGTTGTAATTCCGGGGTGTTCTCCTCCCGATACTGTTGTCATGGCCACCATTTCCCGCCCTAGGCCAAGAAGCCACTTGATCCTGGCTGTGGAGAGTACATATAAGCACTAGTGACACGTGGGATTTCATGATGAACTGACGGAGACTGTGCTTTATTCTCCTTTTTGATCTATTTCTTCTTTTCACCGTACATGGTCGCTAGCTTCGTCCTGGTTCTTTTTCTAGAATCTGGTGACTGCACAGGGCCATAGGGTGTGGCTTATCTCAGGCCTCCGGGTTTCCATGGTTCCAAGGTTGCAGGGTTCCAGGGTTGCAAGGCTGCACGATTGCAGGGTTGCTGGGTGAGATGATTTACGCAATAATCCATGGAATTTGTACACATTTATTGTGGATGGTTACATGACATCGCATTTATTGCTCTATCGTTCAATGTATACAGAAGCTGATTTCTGAGTTTAGTTGTTCCATTATCCTCAGTCAGCTCTTTTAGCCCCAGAGAACCCGATCTGCCTGGGTCGTCTCTGGTCTGTGCCGTATAGCCGTGTGAGTAAACATATACATCTGGTACAGTGTACAAAAGTCCAGGCTCTATGGAGTAGACTTTGATTAGATCGGTCCACTAATGTCCCGGTTAAACACAGCCGTCTTAGTCTTGTAATTTGATAGGGCGGATATGCAAAGCTCGGATATAGGTGGAGAACCATGTCACTGCCAGATCCCGGTAGAAGACTTCTGGCCTATCGTCTCTTTTTCTCTCGAAGATTTTCATCGGCAGATAGTATTGCCAAGGGCTCACTCATGGTTACTGTGAATTCAAACTAGATCTTGCAGAATGTGAAATTTCCCACTGTGGATCCTGATCAGCCCTGACGGCCTGATCTGGCACGGAATCTGTTACACAGCAGCCGATCAAAGGATATGCAGTAAAACATGGAAATGTCGCCATCTCTCGATGTAATACAGCCTATGATTTAGCGGGAACGGGGTTTCACTGCAAGATCATGAATGGTTGGATTGGATGTCTGATGTGGGTTAAGGAAGAAGGGGGTGACCAGGGTGTGTGTGTGTGTGTGTGTGTGTGGATGTTTCGCATGGGAAGATGTGACATGGAGGATTCTTTGAACACGGAAGAAAAAACACCGAGTGGAAAAAAAAAATTTTAAAATCAGAGTGGACAAGTCCAAGAACCAACAGTGAGACTCATTTCTTATTCGTCAGGATGAACAAGACTCCCAAGAACCATAGCACCACCTCCTGCGACTTGTGATCATAAGCGACCGCCGCGATCATGAGTTGAATGCATGCGCGTTGACATCCGGGCATTGCGCACCGCCTTTGAATCACCCATGACACCTAAAGTGGTAAACAGTCAAATGCACCGCAACCTCTATAACTATCGGTGAGAACACTGATCAGGTCAATGTCCGCACGTGCGTGGTACTTCCTGCCCCAGCCCACACCAATCAGCCCCCGAGCATTGACACCATAGCGAAGCACTAATGCTGCCATCATCACGCCGAAGCCAGAGACCCGGGTCATTAGCTCCGGGATCGGGCCTTCTGGCGTGAGCTATTTCTGCACTTTGATGTTTCAACTGATTTGAGGCCAGCCTGTCGGGCGTTGGATATCGGATATTTGATATCTTCGGAATGTGTCACTTCGGGATTTGTTGCCTGTGGAGGGTGCGTGGTTCAAAAAGGAGGGGCTGGGGGGGATTATGGATCTTGGTGTGTAGGATTCGTCGCAACTTGAAGGTTGAGGTCGTATTTGCTTTTTTTCATATTGTTTTTTGGCAGATGTCAGACTGTGACTGCAAGGACTAGGCCTGGTTTAGCAGGTAGTTGGCAGAATAGTCTTTTATTCATGTCTTGATGAATTCCTCTGAGTTCTGAGTCGATGTCATCATGAGCAATGATTGCTATAGGTAAGCTGAGAGTATAATCATCATGCGTAACTCTGGCGTACTCTAAACACCCATTTGGGCAGGTCGATTTTGTCTTTGAATATTATTAGGACCTGCCAAAGTATAATCGGGCACTATCATTTAGTCGGCTTGGCATTGGTCTTCAGGCATACCATTCTATGCGACTCTTCAAGGAGTTCCCCCAAGACTGCAATATCACATGAAGACCTGATTTATCCCGGTTAATTATGACGAAGGATCATCTTCGATTATCTTCGATGTACCTCCGACTGCTGCTGGCTATTCGTGCCCAACTAATAGCGAGTAGTCAAGACTCCCCAGGCACAGGAACCTGACGACAACTTGCACATCTTCACTCGGTTTGGCAACAGCCTTCCCTCGAGAGTTAAGGTCCGCATTGGACCATGGCAGGGGGGCACAGGCTTGATAGAAAGCGGATTCTCTTCAGAAATGACGTCGGCCTTGTATTGTAATCCCGTCTGAGAGACAGAATGTTGCACGGGTAATTCGTGTTCGGGAGACGTGCAGCCGAAGTCCAGGAAATCCAATATCTCAGTGAAATCAAGGGGTAAACTCATCTGTCCCTGTAATTTATTTTGGGTAATTGGTTTACTGTAATCAATCCAGTGGATTGATCAAGTACCTCTTGGCACTTTTTTTTTTTTTTTTTTTTTTTTTTTGGTGAATTTTTTTTGGATTTTCTTTTCGTTTATTTATTCTATTTTTATTTTTGATTTCCTTTTGCAGAGCCTCACCTCTTCACGGAAACTCTCACTGGTTCTGTCCGCCCAACCAGCATTGAGGTATTAAATTACAACTGAAAGTGAACCATGGAACTGAAGCCATAATTTAATTTCATTTCCGTACACTTCGGGGTAGCCGTCAAATGTGGGTTAATCGAAACCGGAGAACACGGAGATGCGGAAATTCTTCAAGAGGTTGATATTCATTCCCCTGTTCCTAAGGTGAAAGGTAAAAAATGTGTGAAGATTACGATGCCTGGCATCACCGGGATCTGCCCGGTTGTATTTTATCTTTGGTGATCTTCGACATGTGTTAGGCCGCGTTTCCCGGTAGGCATGGGGCTATATCTGCAGGAGGTAGTGGGGTTGGTAGTCTTGTCTTGGATGTTCTGAGTCCACATGTAGAGTAATGTTCAACCTTGCTTTCAAAGGCGGTTCTACTTTTTGGTCCAGCGCCGTTGGAACGCATGTGCGATCATCCTGCATTGAATTCTATCTTGTGTCAACTAGAAGCTGTTCGCCGTAAATGTTGGGTTGGCTAGCGTTTAACGCTATACTAGTGACCGCGATTGGATATATCTCCTGCAGTATGCAGAGGGTACTGTTTTGGGGCATGCAGGTAGACTGATTCGTCCAGCGAATAACACCGCGGCCTACGAACTACACTAAACACCGGTCTGTACGGAGAACTTCGTAGCAAGATGTACACGTTGATGTATACAATACAGACTCTGACCCTCAATCGTCATCATCCAACTGTCGGAGAAATGAACTAAACTAAACACATCCTCCGTCCAATAGACTCTCCAGCTACCAAGGACATCGAAACAAGGTCGACACACCGACATTTATATCGGAACACCTGACCCAACAACATCATCATCAACACAATCAAAGGAAGAAATCTCCCTCAACCAACTCCCACATCTCTACCCACGTAGAAAAACCCTCAAAATGACTTCATCTGCATGTTTACCCCGCAATACGCCGGCCCCCAGCCCCAACCCTCAATCTCATCACATCTCAGGATGACTGCATCGCACCAAAAATCCAATCCACGTGGCGCGGTAACTAACTCCTTCCTATCCTGAGATTAAACAAGCGAAAGCTGCATCGTCACCCAACACCGCCCACTTCTCCTGGTTGGTTCCGGCGTGAATCGGAGAATTGAACGTTGGCCCACACACCCCTTTCGTGCGATTGTACCTTCGATTGCCTGATCACTTTACATGGAGTTCTTTTGACTACACTCCTTGAACGAGGCGCATTTACTTGAGATATTTTTTGAGTTTGGACAAGGGTGGGCAAGGATGGGATAGCGCTCGGGGGGGAGGGAAGGTAGGTATGGAGTTGGTAAATGGGACGGATAGTGGGGGGCGGGGTTTGAATTCGGGCTTTTTGGCGCTGTTGGCTGTTGGTTTTGGTGCTACTGGTTGCAAAGGACTATCTTGTATATATACATTGCTACTCGGCTGGGAATACTGCATAAAATGGTGGTATGGGTGCAGTGCAAAGGAGTATGGGTTGCGGTGGTTCCGTTTCAGGTTTCACTTTCAATGCAGGATCGGCGGTGAGAGAGGAGGGGTTTTCTCTCATCTTGGTTCTTTGTCCTCGGAGATAACTCTTAGGTCCACTGTGAATGCATGGGTGTCGAGTAGGGTAGATTTATGGTTTAGAAGCCATCTCGTACATAGAGTGTAGGTATACGGCAGGTCTCACCTAAGAATCACAACCTGTCAAGCATCGATGCAACGCCCGTTTGCCTATATTCCGACTGGATGGACCAGTTTCGGGTATTCAGCCTACGGTGTGCGGAGCTGGTAGAGATAGCTTGAGCTAGGCGTTTCAACATTATTGCAAGCCATGTGTTTCTCCTCTCCGGCTGGTGCACCCTATGTGTTTGTTTTAGCTAATTAGCCAGGTCTTAACTCTTAGTAACCGCAGTAGATAAGAAAGTAACAGACGAAGCTTGCATTGTTTTGATCAAAATATGAAGTTGAAATGTCCGAGGAAAATCAAAGCAAACACCCGATCCACGGAGCCCGGCAGGAAGAAGAGCAAACACAGAGAGAAGAAAAGGGGATGGGTTGCATAGCGGGCTAGTTGGATGCACGCCATAAACAACCAAATCCGGAATCAGTAGTCTTCATCCGAGTCTACGTGCCCGCGGTAGCGAGACATGTACCCAGTCCCGCCATCCTCGCTCGCTGAATCCTCGAAGTCAAATTCATCGTCATCAGACGACGCTTCTTCATCTGGGTAATCGTTGGCGGGGTTGTTTTCAGCTGTGATCGAAGAGGGTCAGCGGAATTCGATTGGTTGGAATGGAGAGGGACGAGAGGACAATCCACGGGTAAAGAGAGGCCAAAAGAAGGGGAGGAATCACATACCATTAGAGTCCGCATCCTCACTATCCCACTCTTCCTCGTCATCTTCAATAAAGTCGTCCCAGTACTCCTCGTCCTCGGCCGTGATGACAATGACACCAACTCCGGGCTGAGTCTTGGCGATATGGTTGTGCTGCTGGTCAGACTCGTATTCGGCGAGCGGATTCTTCAGCATCTCGGCTTCTGAAAGCGGGCGCCGGACGTAAACATCGTAGACATAGTCGCCTTCGTCATCCTCCTCCACAGCCTGTTCAATTACTTCCGAAGACTGCGGCGGTGTAGGTGCAACTCTCGGTTCCTTAGGCTGCCGGGGCTGGTGTTTCAAAGGGGACATAGGAGCCGTGCTGAAAGCTTGCTGTAAAGATGCAGGCGGGGGAGGGGCCGGCTTTCCAACGACCCGGGGATCGAGGTCCATTCCATGGTCTTGGTCAGCCTCGCGCTCGAGCTCCAGCGCGACCTGCTCGAGATCATGAGCCAGACGTTCAGATTCCTGATCCCAGCTCCTTTGCAGTGTCTGAGCGGATTTCTCCAAGGTATCAGATAGATGCTGTTTCGCAGCCGAAATGACACCCTTGCGCTCCTCACGCCACCGTCTCTCGGCCTGGTTAACAACAGGTCGTTTGCGTGGTTTAACCGGTGACGGGGGTATGGTGTCTGTGTCCTGGACAAGTTCCTTAGGCTTTAACGAGAGAGCCCGTGCATCCGCAACCAGGTCCGAGACCATGGAAGCCTTGCGGGTGTGCGCATTCCGCTGCAGCTGCTCAACCAGCACAGCCACACCAGGTGCAGGGCCACCAGCGCGTCGCTTTTGAACCCCCCCAGGGGAACTTCTTAGGGAGTCAAGATTTGAACGTGAGATCTGGAAGCGGCGCAGGGTCTGCGCGCGGCTGGAGGATACATCCGCCGATGTTGGGTTGCTGTCATGTAAGGCTGGTTGGTGGGGCACATCAGAGCTGGCCGCAGAGTTGGGCTGCAGATCAGTGAACGGAGAAGGGCCCCCGTAGACGGCACGTCTGTGCTTTGCCTCTGCTTCTTTGCGCACGGTTACAATTCGCTGCGCCTCGCGGAATTCAGCACCCGGCGAGGTGGCCCGCACCGTAGGCACGCCTATCGTAGATGCTGGCGCGCGCCGGTTAACATGAAGACTGCTCACTGAGCGTGGGCTCTTCAACAGCCGCTGCACGACTGGCGTTGTTGGTGGACTTGGAGATGCATCTCCACTCCCGCTCTCGCTGGCTTTCAGAGTGACTCTGTGGAAGACGAAGTCAGTGAAGCGCCGCTTGGTTTGATGGAGTGCGGATTGAATGACTGGAGTAAGTTAGTGTGTGTTGTCAGTGTGTCGGTCAAAGTTTCATCTCCCAAGGCAACCATTTGCATGTATCACTTTTAAGGGGAATGCATTGCGGGGCAAAAAAACAAGAGGGTTGTCCTCGTACATAAGGTCTCGACGGGCTCTTCCTCGCGCCGACGCTTGATGTTGATCTGCTCTGGCGGAAGCGCCATGATGCAAAATTAATACTGATGTTGCTATGGCTAGCTTGGGGTTGGGGAGGAGAGACGAATGGATGAGGCGGTTTGAAGCATCCAATTTGATGTGTCTGACCTTTGCCCGATATGGTTCGGTCAGTCACGTGACTCAAATATCGTGGGAGTCAACGACAGATTTCTGCATGGGAGCAAAGTGAGGGAAACCCAAAAAAGGAGCGACTGGATGTATCTACCTGGAATGTTAAATGAACAGGACAGATACAAGAGAACAGGACGTTTGACTTGGTTCAATGTTTTCACGTACGAATTCTGTTGAATCTCAATTATTGTCGATAAATGATCATTTACATTACTAACTAGTGTTTCAAGTTTGGTGGGTAGATGGCCATTTTCTGCTATCAAGAAAAAGCCAATGGGATGAAAGTCCCAAGTGGTCGCTATGCACTGCGATAATCGCCGACACGACTCGTCCCTCTCCATGGTCATCATCCGGTGAAACATCCGGCGTACTCACAGCCCCAAAGCAAAAAAAAAAGAAGGAAGAGACTCAAGGCCAGCTAGCAATACAACGTGATAAAAGAAGGGAAGATGGCATGAGAAGATTAATAGGGGAATATAAAATCATTGCGAACGGAATATGTCCGGACGAAGAAAGGGGAAATCCAAAATGTCAAAAAAAAGTGAAGAAAAAACAAGGGTTTGAAAGTGAAGAGCAAAGAGTCCGGAGTGAAAAAAAGAAGAAGAGATAATGACCAATACATGAAACGAATCAGATCAAAATGGGAGAGGAAAGACATGACAATCAAGAAGGGACTATATATAAGAGAGAAAATGGTGGCATTAGGTTCACCGAGAACATTGAGTTAAGGTTGCATCCTTTGTGGAACGTGCGCAGATTATCATTTGGCTCCGATCTCCTCTTCCGCCCAGCCAGGCAGCGAGTTTTCGTTTTGAATAGCCAGGCCAAATGCCGAGTGGTTGAGTCCACTGAGAGCAGAGAAGCCGGAGAAGCTGCTCTGAGGCTGGTGTGCCGCACCTGCGCGAGTGTGGCCGGATTGACCTGAGACCGGTCCAAAGGGCTCCTGGGAGAATGAGGGCAAACTGACAGCCCGGGAGTGCGAAGCACGGGGTACGCTAAGGCTGCTGGTGCTTGCGTGGTGACCGTGTCCTGATCCATTGCCCACACTTAGGTAACTGTTGGTGGACTTGTGCTGGTGCATAGGCGGGTCCATGTGTCCATTCGAGATGTCGCCGTTGTACAACGACTGCTGTGACTGAGACTGTATTTGGAAGCTAGAGAGCACCATATGATCGTTTAGATGATTCTCCTGATCCTGTGCCTGATGAGCAGACATCTGGTTCAGGTACATGGTCAACGGATTGCTCGAGCCGACATTCAGAACCCCAGAGGGAGAGGTCACATTCTGCAGCGGATGGCGGTGTTGTCCATTCTGGGAGCCGGTGGATCCTGATGCCGGGGAAAGGGCAGGGCGCGTCGGGCTGGACTGGGAGCCAGACTGGCTGAGATTCTGCTGGAATCCATTAAGAACGGATGGTGGTGACTGGCCTTCCATGCCGGATCCGTTGCGGTTCTGCTGTCCGTTCGGGGTGTTTCCGGCCTGACGCGGTGGGTTTCCGCAGCGATCCTTGCCAAAGTTAATCTTGAATCGCCGGTAGTCCTCCCGATTGCGCATTCCCTCAATAGCCTTGATTGCATTGGCGATATTCGTGAAGTTGACAAAGGCACAACTCTTCTCGCGCAGTGTGTTCACTAGTTCAATCTCACCGTACTCCGAGAAGTCCTGGCGAAGGCGTTCCTCCGTCCAGGCCTCATCTAAGTTACCAACATAGACATTGCGGGATGCGCCGCCGCTGACTGCCAACGCAATGGCGGGTGGGAGGGGGCCGGAGTGTTTGCCCCATCCAATCTTCAGGCGTCGGTTATGGATCATCAGCCCCTGCAGGTTGCTCAGGGCGTAGAAGGAAGCAGCCGAGGTGGGGTCGATGAATGTCACGAAGCAAATGTGCTTATCCGGAATATATCGAACATGGTGCAGCAAGCCTCCGCGGACAACATTGCAAATCTCTTCAATGGTAGTTTCGGGGTGGATGTTTCCAAGGTAAATGGTGCGATTGCCGAGATTGTTAACACCACCCGCCGTTGTTGCCACGGCGGCCGCGGCAACAGACTGCTGCGCAAGTGCATTAGAAATCAAGTCACGATCCGCCGTGTTCAGCACGTGCGCGTATCCCGGTGCGATTCCCAGGAACTGCGCAGCATTTTGCTGCTGAGTCTTGGACACATACGCACAACGGTCCTTGCCGTAGAATACCCGCTTTGGCGCTTGCCATTGCTGCTCCTGGGGGAGCTGGGTGACAGCCTTCATGGCATTACTGATCGACAGGAAATGGACGAATCCAATCGCCTTCTCCTTAACGATCTTCACGGTATCAATGGGCCCAAATTTGCTCAAATCCTCCCGCAGATCATCCTCAGATGTCTCCTCGGCCAGATTTCCAAGGTACACGTTACGTGACGCGCCAGACTGTTGAACCGCCAGGGCGACCGAGGTAGGGACCTGTGACGGCTTGCCCCAGCCGACTTTGATGTCATTTCCCTTGATGGCCAACTTCTTCAAGATAGCATCTGAATGGAAATGGGTGGCGGAGCTGCTGTCCAAAAAGGAGATAAAGGCACAGTTCTTGTCAGGGAGCAGACGCACCGACTCAATTTGACCGCTACGCACGTGATTTAAAATCTCCTCGGCAGATGTTTCAGCCGGGATGTTTCCAAGATACACGGTACGGCTGGTTCCTGAAAGCATGCCCGGGGCCACGGAAGCCTGGGGGCTTCCGAGAGCCGCATTTCCCATACCTCCAAGACCATTGATCGGCGATTGAGGTCCCATCATTTGGGAGGCACCCATGCCGTCAGGTGACATCATTCCATACAAACCGTGGTTTTGCATTCCTTGCGTTGGGCTGTGAATATGGTTCTGGTTGTTTTGGACGTGTCCATTGCCATTGGCCTGTGGGAAGCCACCAAAATTGGCGAATTGAGGCGAAGCGAAAGCCGATGGAGTTCCTGGTTGGAAGGGACTGCCTACTAGCAGCTGGGAGGGGAGCAGGGGGGTGTAGTTCATGTCGAAGCCGGATGCCATGTCGGAGTGTTGGCTGGCGGCGGTGTTTATAGCGGGGATATTAACGCGACGAGCGTTCCGGTCCGAGAATCCTTGAATAGGGTTGGGGTGGTTGTTGTTGTAAGCTCCGTGGGAAAAGCCAGTGTCACCGTTCAGCACGTATTTAGGCCCGGCAAGGATTAGACGCGAATTGTTCGGGATGCTCGATACATCCGAGGCTTGCATGGCGAGATAAATCCAACACTTGTCCAAAGACAAGAACCTAGTCTTAGTCGGGGATAGGAGGCCCTGACTACCAGACTGAGAGGCTCTGAGAAGGGGGGGGAAGGGAGGGAACAAAAAATATAGAGGGAGGATTATCAGATCACCATTCAGGGGATGACACCACGGCCAAGATCACAGGGAAAGATAGGGAGGATTCGAGTGGAGAAGAAAGAAGAATATCCAAAGAAGAAACGAAGCTCTTTCAAATGTAGACGTGTCTAAAATGAAGTTCAAAAGTCAATTGGAATGTTTCATTCAATCAGGTTGAAGTTGGGGAATGGGGATGGAGACAAACCTGTCCTTTTCTTTTTGTCTCTCTTGGAGAATGCCACTTATATATCCCCCATGCAGAACACTTATAACACGCTTCTTGAGAGAGGACAAGGGAAAAGAAGAATCCAAGTCAAAGACTACCAACTCAAGTCATTAGCGTAAAGAGATTGGATGTCCAAAAGGGAAAGAAATGTTCTGAAGAAGAAAAAAAAAAGGGGGTAAGACTGGGGGAAATTGAGGCAAGAGTTGACAATTGATAGGCTTGAACTAGTAAATTTTTTGGAAAAAAAAGAAAAACAAAAAAAGAAAAAAAAAAAAAGAATCCTTACAAAATAAAGAACCGATGGAATAAGAAACACAAGTTAAAAAGGGCTAAACACAAGCGCGGAGAAAAAGGAATGAAAGGCAAGGAAGTGAATCCAGGTAAGGTATGGAGACGGAAAAAAAAAAAAAAAAAACAATAAAAGGGGGAAGATAATAGGAGTGGGTTAAGGGGCGGACTAACTCTGTCGATATATTCATACTGAATCATAGGGAAGTTATATGCAGTTGTGCTCTATTGGATTGTATAGGTATATTGAATCTTGTCATATCTACGAAGTCCAATCTAAAGAAGACAAGAAAAGAGACTGTTTGGGTTCCCCAAACTTCGAGTTCCCGTGGCTCCTGCAGAACTGGATCAGGACCCAATCTCCTACCCCTGACGTGTTCATGAGATTAATATACCTTCTATGGAGTACGCAGTACGCAACCCAACGGTCATCTTTGAAATCCTCTTCTTTTAATCTCCGTAGGCCCTCCAAAAGACATGGGGAAAGTCTGGGTCCTATGACCTTCTTTATACATCTATCCATAACGACGGCAAAATTCTAAATCAGCTAGATCATGAGTACACTCTAAATAGGGAGGGACAACTATATCTACAGATATAAAGTTCTGACTGAACTCGTTAACGTCCAGCTTTAAATGTTTATCTGCGGGTGGTATATGGTATACAACATGCAGGTAGGTATAGTATCCTGTACCTCTTGTGGGTCAAATAGCATTAGAATTATATGAATGAATAGAGTCAAATCCCAGAATGATGTGTTTAGCGTCTGATATTTGTAAATCGATCATCCTTGGATCATAACCTCATCAACCCCAAATATACTCCGAAAGGTGTCCAGTCCGGGAAATGCCTCAGGCACCAATGGGGAATCCCGCATCTATCGGAAATTTACCCCTCTGCCGCAATGTGCGATTATTCCCTTGGACAACTTGCAATTCGGAGGAGACAAGAGTTCCATTATCTGCGTTATCAGGTAAGGCCTGCTCTTGCTCAGATTCTAATCTGTCCTACCTGGATTTTTCTTAGCCTTACGGTGTATGACTCACAGATTAGACCCTATATTAATCATCTCTCCCACAGAACTCTCCCGCAACTCGATCAGTTCCAGCCTCGGTCTGCAAGGACTAGAACCAACGCCATGGCATCTACCACCATCTACATCGACGAAGACGTCGGTAGAGATGAGTCCCCCGCCACCGGCACCGAGACCGCCCCCTACAAGACCCTCGTCCACGCCTACGTGGAACACCCCCCCACCACTGAAGGAATCCAGTACCTCACACGCAAGTCCCAGACCGACGCCGCCGGCGAGGATGTCGATCCCGCGGCCAAATTGGAGTGGAAGCCCGCCACCAAGTCGGCAATGAAGAAGGCCAACAACCTCTGGGAGCAGCGCAAGAAGAAGGCCGCCAAGGAACAGGAATTGGCCTTCCGCGAGAAGGCCGAGGCCGACAAGCGCCAGAAGGTCCTTGAGGACGCCAAGAAGATTGTGATCAAGGAGGACGCCTCCCTGCCGAAGCCCCTGCGCGTTCGTCTGGACGTCACTGACCCGGCCACCATCAAGCTGCGCACCTCTGAGTCCGATGAGGCTGGCACCCGAGTCCGCGTTCTGGGCCGAGTTCACCGGGCCCGCGCTCAGAAGGATGTCGTGTTCATCACTCTCACTGATGGCTATGGGTACCTGCAGTGCGTCCTGACCGGTGACATGGTCAAGACCTACGATATCATGACCCTCACCCTCGAAACCTCCATGTCCATCCACGGTGAGATGCGCGCCGTGCCCCCCAAGCAGCATGCGCCCAACGACCGCGAGTTGCACGCCGACTTCTTCGAAATCATCGGCAAGGCCGCTGGCGACAAGGAGGCTATTACCACGCGTGTGGCGCCGGACGCTGACCCGCAAACTCTCTACGACAACCGCCACTTGGTTCTACGTGGTGAGATCTCCTCCTCCGTTATGAAGGTGCGCGCCGCTACTCTGCGTGCTTTCCGCAAGGCCTTCCAGGAGACCCGCATGCTGGAGGTGACTCCTCCCGCCATGGTGCAGACCCAGGTCGAGGGCGGTAGCACTCTGTTCGGATTCGACTACTACGGCGAGAACGCCTACCTGACCCAGTCCTCGCAGCTGTACCTGGAGACATGTCTCCCCTCCCTGGGTGACGTGTTCTGTGTGTGCCCGTCTTTCCGTGCCGAGAAGTCGTTGACCCGTCGCCACCTGTCGGAGTACACGCACATCGAAGCCGAGTTGGACTTTATCACCTTCACTGATCTGCTCGACCACCTTGAGGATATCATCTGCCGCGTGATCGACTACACTCTGGCCGAGCCTGAGATCGCCGGATATATCAAGCAGCTCAACCCGGACTTCAAGCCCCCGTCCCGTCCCTTCCGCCGCATGAAGTACGACGATGCTATCCAGTGGTTGATCGAGCACGAAATCCCCAACGAGGAGGGCCAGCCCCACCAATTCGGTGACGATATTGCCGAGGCTGCTGAGCGTCGCATGACCGATATCATCAACCAGCCCATCTTCCTAACTCACTTCCCCGCCAATATCAAGGCTTTCTACATGAAGAAGGATCCTGAGGATCGCCGTGTCACTGAGAGTGTTGACGTGCTCATGCCCGGTGTTGGCGAGATTGTCGGAGGCAGTATGAGAATGGACAACTGGGATGAGCTGATGGCTGCTTACAAGCACGAGGGCATGGACCCCTCGCCCTACTACTGGTACACTGACCAGCGCAAGTAAGTTTTGATCCCTCGCCCTTCTACCCTTTTTTTTTTTTTTTTCAAATTTCTCTTTGGTTTCGACAATACTAACTTTTGAACAATAGGTACGGTACCTCTCCTCACGGTGGCTATGGTCTTGGTCTTGAGCGTTTCTTGGCCTGGCTGTGCGCTCGTTATACCGTCCGTGACTGCTCACTGTACCCCCGGTACACCGGCCGTTGCACCCCTTAGATCTGTCGAACCAAAAGTTATATGTAAGCATCGCGATAGGTCCGGGAATGTGGCGTGGGTGCTACAATGGATGAAGAACAAGTTTTCCTTCCAAGATCAATTTAACATGATTCTGTTTCTGTTTTACGTACCTAGGTACGGAGTATTTTACGTAAATGTGGCTGGTCTTGAAAACATGGATATCGACTTAGCCCTGCCATGCCCTGCCATGCCCTGCAAGGTTCTTTAAATTGATTCCCCACTGACACTATACGCGCAGACTACAGCCCCCTAAGCAATAGCATTCTTCTAACACCCTCATCTGAGCACCTATGTCCAGTCCACCCATGAACAGTCCTCGACAGATAGGATCTCCCAGAATTTAATTTCCAGGCCCAAGGGTCCCAAAGCAATCTCAACTCCCCACTCCCCAAACCTGTGCCGTTGCCGTTGACACCCAGCCCAAGTCCCAGGGACCTGGGATTCGGAGCCCAACCGAAACGGAAGCATGCATGCGCACACAGCCTCAACCCGAGTCTTGTGTGCATAGAAGCTTGAGCTAGATTCAAAACATGACCGTTCTCACGCGGCGTGACACGATCTGTAGTGCGTTCTGCATTTCCGCCACTCCCCGGCCGGTGGAAGGGAAGCATCTTTGTTGTTGGTGTTAAATTTGACGTTGGCGTTAGATTGATTTTGGATTTCTGCTACAACTACAGACATGGATTGAATCTGTTCGCCTGGTCTGGTGGTGCTGGTCCGCTGCGAACCAGGGTTGCGATCGGTAGGGAGCGGGTGTTGTCACGGCATGACTGTGATCGAGGATGGGACATGAAATTGTCATTAATGTATAGAAAAACTTCGTTGTCGAGATCGAGATAGACGAAGTCTGGTTATGGGCACGGGGGATCGAATCGGCGTGGTGTCGTCGTCCTGTGGTCGTCTCGGGTCGCGGGAAATTTTGTCCCTGGTCCGCCTCTCATCCTCTCTCCCACAGCCAACATGGAAAGATGGGTTAGTACAGACTTTTCGTTCAAAAGGAATGGATAGGGACTTGGAGCTTTTGTGACTGTTGTCTCTGGGAGAAGGAATGAGAGGGGAAGCGAGTTCCGGCCTCTCTCTCGGTGTGCAGGAACAGGGACGGACAGAGCAAGGATGAAATCCAAGTCGATCTCTGACATGGGGTTAGTACAGCCTCTTTTCAAAACGGACCAAAGCCTTGAGACACATCTAGCAGAGCGCAAGAGAGAAGAGGAGCATCTTCGTCCATGTTGTACAGGAGATGAAGCGCCAGGATGATCCACTACATCCTGTGCTTCCATTGCTCGAACCCGCACGGAGATAGAATCCGTCAGCCCACAGGGCTTCCCAGTCCACTCGAGCCCCTTTGAGAAACGACCCAAGCAACCCTATGTTGTAGGTCTCCAGCAGTGGATATTCTGTTTTCCAAAGTCCAAGGGAGCAGAGAATGGAAACCGTGTTTGTCCGTGTTTTTGATGGCGTTCATCGTATAGACACGTGCAATGTCGACGGCGTGGACATGTCTTTCCCCCATTGGAAAATCCCTCTTTTCCACGCTTTGACAACCGCCACTCACCCTCCATAAAGACAGACGCAGCTCAAATTCGGCACAGTTCACCCAGGGAGATGTCCTCATCGCGTTGTTCTAACTCGTCGATCTTGGTGCTCGCATCATTTTTTCCTGTTCTGATGTTTCAAATTTGATTCGTCGCCGGGGATGACATTTCCCCGTGCCACCGATGAGCTTACATCGGGTCCCACGCAATTTGGTTGGTGGCAAGCGGCTGTCAAGGTACTTCACTTTTCATACCGGTGCATGGTAGGTATTTCCTACCTGACATCCTGGGCGTTGCAGATCAACGTTTTCATGCCAACGAGATCACAACTGTTGGCTCAGCACCGCCTTGTCATTGTTACTGGGTACAGGCAGATTTCGTTTCTCTTTTCTTGTTCGAGTCGGACACACGTCATCGTCTTCCAAACCCTTGTTCATGCGACAAGACCAGGGCGATATAACAGGTGCCAAAATGCCACACATGAGACATTCAAGTCCAATAGGGCAAGCTATCCTCAGAAATGGAACATGGAAAAAAAAATTCAGCATCAAGTTAAATCGACTACCACTCGATTTGCAAGATTTGACTTGATTTCCAAGATCTAGGCAAAAAAAAAAAAAATCAAGAGCACTCTTAGAATTGTTCCTCTAGAAGGCATGTATGGTTCACGATTCATGTCAAACAACCCCCATTTGAATCTTTGGATTCACTGTCCCCCCCTCACGAATCAAAAAGGCAAATCACCAAAAGCCACGAACCACAGCGTAGGTCCTCATTGCGAAGTCGAATACCGAAAAAAAAGGCGACGTTCAGCTTTCGTCTCGGACACGTTGAAGGGCGAGGTGGATCTCCTCGTTTGATGCCCCGGAGCGAATGAGCAAGACAAGCTGAGCGACAGAATCGCTATGAGCGTCGCGCATGACGGCGACCAAGTCTTCCAGGAACTTCCGGTAGTAGTTCAAGTCGGTTTCCTGCTGGCAGATCTGCTGGCGGTGCTGAGGTGAGTCGCTGCTGTGCTCGCTGTTCTGGCTGGTGGTGAGATCACGAGATCTTAGATTTCGATCAATTAAGGGTTGTCGGGATGTCTTTTTTGTTTACGGGGAGGAAGTTGCGTTCGGGGAGAGAGAGAGTGAAAGGTAAGAGAGAATGGAGGACAATTTTTGGCAATTTGCCATTCAGGTGGATCAAGGAAGATGACTACTCACCTTGCTGGAATCTCGCTGGCCGACTCGGGCTGGCGGTCTCCTGGGCCTCCTTGGCCGTTCGTGGAGTTTTCTGCGGTGCGGTCTGACATCTTGGGGTTTGACTGAGACAGGTGTACGGCCAGGGGTTCTATTCCTATGTGAAAAGAGGCTTGGGGGATGGTTCTTTGGCTATCGTTGCTCGAAGCTGATCAGATGGGGAGTCACTGGGATCCGATCTGTCTCTACCTATCGAATATCACAACTTCAGAGCAATTAGCAACCGAACTACTGGGGTGTTTGGGGGGGGGGGGGGGGTGGGGGAGGAAATCGATCGATTCTAATAAAAGATGGTGTCAAAGTGTTTAAGAGGGCGATGTATGCATCTTGACAGGGTATGAGGGGTTGGGGGCACGGAGCGGTCGGCCATACGTGTTTATAGGCAAGTGTCACCCGACTTGGAGGAAGAGAGCTCTACTACACATAGAATTCGAGGAAGAGTAGGGAGACGGGACTCGAAGATGAACCTTGAGAAATCAAAGACGTAAAGGTGGGACCATTTAAAAGCACTTGAAGGTACCTGAGGGCCCGGGGCTCTTGGGAAGCCGAGTCCCAATCTGGAATTGTGGTGAGAAATATAAATCCTGGTACTACCAATTTGGGGCTCTCAAGGGCTGTCTTGGATTGACATTCGCTTGATAAATTCAGGATTTCGTTCAAACAGAGAAAAGATTCCAAAAAAAAGTCAAAGAATTGCACTGTAGTTGTTCACAGTTGTCAAGAAATCGAGTCGGCCCCGGATAAAAGTGCCAGCCAATCGACTTGTCCAGGAAGAACGTTCAAAGCATCATATTGCGGCCAACCTAAGCCCATGACTTTGAAAGAAGTTTTTTTTTTTCACCCGACTTTTGGCTGTGAGCTTTGGTCCTGCTGATTTGCTGGAAAATCGACGCGAAGTTGGAGGCCATGTATTCTGAATTGTCTTTGCATTCGTCCCCGGATTTGCCGACATCTTCCTCCAGTTTAATAGCTTCTTGATTGCAAAGAGGCAAAAGACATTCCTTCTTACACCCATGGTGACTTTGAACTTTGTTGAGGTTGCCGTGCGGTGGTACTGTCTTTCACACCTATCTCCCACTGTTCCAGATAGACCCCAGGAGATAGGAGCCAATTCGGAGTGCGAGGACTCTCCGGGTGGACTCGAACTAACTGCGAGTAAACTGACTGCATGCCTTTAGTAAAGATGAAATTTGACCCTCCATCTCGATGACTCCTTCAAACGCGTGGACCTTTCATTATACCCCGAGGCTGAAGTTGTGAATACTGGCTGTTGACGATCTGCAGAAACCTTGTTTTGTCAATTTCCAACCCGGACGGGTTTCTTGGGCATCCCTTAGACCGGGTAAGTTTTTCTTTTACACGAATGACACACTTAAAAGAGGTAAATTTCGCTCTGCATGGTCTGAGCAGGATTCAGCATTCACAGAAACCGTGTACTGACTCTTTCTTTCCAATTAGAGGACCCTTTGCTAGCGCCGCATTCCGTTTCTCCAGCGTCGGGACGATTCTAGCTCCCTGTTCCCTCTCTTCCTTGTCTGTTGACAATCAAATTCTTCATACTCATACTGTCGACATTCCCGTATACACTCGACCGCACCTATAAAGTTGAGCACGGGTTTTCACCAAGCATCGATCCCATGATCCGGAAGATTTCGTTCGCGGTACCACAACACCGATGGCTTTGCAGCTTAAGCATCACGCCTTGAATGTCTTGTGAAACTGTTTATGCATCAGTTGCTGGCTGCGTGGCGCAGAACAGGTGTCAAGATTACCTGGCCGTCCAGTAACGGGAGTCATAGACGCGGCTGGATGGGAGGGGCGCTTCACCAACACTTCCTGATGCTACTCAGTATGGTACCGTCTGGGTATAAGACTGGATACCACAACTCGGGGATATGACATGGAGCCAGCATTTGATGCGGAGTCTGGCGTTGATTTTGGTATGATCGACCCTAGTCAACCCAACCCCCAGCCCCCAACTCCAGGCTCGTGTGTCCTTCTCTGCGAGCGTGATGTGGCACCTATCCTTTATACCAGTGGTTTCGATTATTGGCCACACGGAACAGGTTGTTACAGCCGCAGGAATTCGTGTCTTGGGTCCGATGGACTATTCCATCTGGTTCAGCCGTCCCCTCCAGGGTACTTTGCGGGGTATTTATGCATGTGGATTTGATGAAGATGTTTCGACGAACGTGAACGGGGACGGGAAACGAAAGTAGGTGACTAGTGATGCAGTACGGGCCATGAGCACCGTCACCAGTTCATGCTTTGTGGAAGTCGTTGTGGGTCACCTTTGTGCATCAATGATGCATTGTGGATGGTTTTCTGGCCGTTCAGGTCAGGGGGCATGGTGGCTGTTAATTTTGCAAGCCATGGAAAAATTCCATGTCTGAAGACTGTCTTGGAGTCGAATTTTCAACTTGAGCATAGGGTCTCGTGGTCCCGGAGCACAGGTCGTGATGGGCATCGACGGTGGCCTTGTGCACGGCGAAAACTTGTCGTCGTGTCGTCGTGTCGTCGTGTCGTCGTGTCGTCGTGTCGTCGTGTCGTCGTGTTTCCTAGGCCCCATGAAGGCAGGCAACGCTGTCATCATCCGCTGCAACTTGTGGGTGACATCCGATCTGTCCGAGTCAGTCGTTACATAACATGATCGGTAACCTTCTCAGGATGGGAACTGCCCCATCTGGTCAGCTCGATGCACAAGGGAGGTTCTTTCTGTGGTCGTTTACCCGTCGATATGAGGGTTTCTTGTCGGTCACGGTGAGATGTATCATGGCAGGATAGAGATGACATTTGAGTGAGAAGTAGATACAGGGTCTACCGACTTCAAAGACGAAATGGATTAGGTTCGACACCTGACCTCCCAAGTAAGGATCTCTGCCACCAACTGATGCCTGACATTTTCTGGGCTCAATCTCGTCTTCAGAGTACATCTCTAGACTTTCCAATTGCTATTTCTCCCTAGCAGGACACATGCAGCTACCGTACGGATGGAAGTGTGCGGTCTTCTTTCTCAAGAGGATGGAAAGACAACTGGGAAGGGAAAGCCCCATCCCTCAACCCGTCCAATTGGATCCACCCGTGATGAGGAAAATAGTTCCAAACGAGGTTATTGGGGGGGCTCCACCGGCGCTCCAACATTGAGATACACAACGACCGTCAGACTTGCGTTCTATGATGTACACCCAAGGCTCGCAAGGATTTTGGAGACCGGACCGTGCTCCGCCAATGTGTGAAGGTCTTAACATCCATTGGAAGTTGTTGTGGATGTGAAGCCTTGAGAGAATGCCCTGTGATCGGGATAGGACGGAACTTCTTCAGGTCGCAGGTCTCAATACCGGCACTAGTTAATGCAGCTAGCTGGAACCAACGCTATATGGTGTGACGCTCTTCACAGTTGCTCTTGGTTTGACTACAGTGGTGTGCAGTGAGACCTCTGAGGATTGAATGGTGGTCAACTGAATGCTCTTAGTTCACCCACATATAGACTTAAGTGGCCCAGCCTACTTACCTACTCCAAAGAGTTGACCTAGCTAGTCTCTTTGCAAAGTGCTTTCATTGATGAATTTTTGTTCTCTAGGTCACCCACAGCTCGGTCAAGGGGATATGCATTTCTAAGGCTAACATATAGCCTAATATTTACAAAACACCGAGCAAACATCCATGGATGTTCTCAATGAGAGCCTAAGTTATCCACGAGGGGGAGAGAGAGCGAGTCAGTGGCTCATCATAGGCATCTCAGAGCATCCCATGCCGAGTGTCTTGATGCCAAAACTGGAAAGCCTTACGTAACTTCCTTACGTAAACATGACAGCGGCCAGGTGACGTTGAGATGTGCCATGTTGGGTTCCTGTGGTGCACCATGGACATCTAGACCCTATTCTACCTCAACCTACCTCAACATTCTAATGATGATCTTATATCGCTGAGGCAGTGCAAGCGGCTTTTACGATATCCTCAGGGGCAGGATTGTGGACTTTTATAACTATACTTGTACACGCGTGACACTAATCAAGGCAGCGAACCTCAGTTGTCCTCGTTGTCAATCCCCTCCCGCAGATGTTAGTATGAGCCAAGCTCACACCTCTCGCCAGGTCAAGTTCGGACTATTGAGCTACACTAAGCAAGGAACTAATTGTGTAGTTCAACAAACTTGCCCTATTCAGTTGATAAACCGTGTGATAACCACAAGTTGTGCATACCAAAGGAACCAAATTCTACATTCCACAGCTGCCCAAAAAATGCCACCAGCAACACATAAAAACAACCCTCCATTCCCAATGTCCGCAATTAAATACTCATAAGTAGCTATCATCCGGCACATTGATTGTGCATTCGCCGCTGACAATAACGACCATCGACAACCAACAACCAGCCGCCGTCCATCCACATCACGAAAAAGAAAAACAGCAGCGGCTAGGAAAACCCAGAGCTTGATTTGAACATGCATCTTTCCACCCTCCTTCTCCTCGGTGCCTCTCTCGCATCGGCACAATTCGGCCCAAGTGCTGAGGAACTAGAATACTTCAAACCCCTAAACGGAAACCTGAACAACGACCAAAATCCGAATCAGGCTCCGCGCTACAACCAAAACCCAAATTCCCAATATAGCGACAACGTCGATTTCGATGATGACTACGACTATCAAACCCCCGCACCGACTCCTCACACCCCAGCTCAAGCCCCAGTCCAAGTCCAAACTTCATGGCCGTCTCAGACTCACAGCACCTTCGTGGTGCGACCTTCCCAAGTACCCGTCGCTCCGTCTGAAGCCCAGATCCCGGCCCCTGAGTACGGCAATGACCCAAGCCCAGCTGCCTCGATGCCATTTGCAATGCCAGTCCACGACGCCCCCGCTTCTCACGCCCCCGAGTCTGCATCGCAAGATCAGTCCCAGAACTCACCTTGGCAGCACGCAGCCCCCTTGGGCTCAGAGGACGAGGATGACTCGGCCGGGACATCGGGCGGCATTGCACCAATCAACCTGCTAGGGCCTGATTCGCAGGTCGCACCTCCTCCCCTCTTCACTAGCCCTAATCATGGCAAAGATGAGGGGAACACTTTCTGTGCGGGAAAATGCTTTGCAGATGAGAGTGATACGAAGTGTGCTAAGCCTTATGTGAGTTTTTTTTTTCTTCTTCTTTCGTTATCTCTCTGCGTAAAAGACGTAGAGACAGATGTAGATCTCTCTTGTCTTTATGCCATCTGTGGGTGGATGGGGTTGCTAATGCTTTTTTTTTAAAAAATCATAGTCTTTGGCTGTCTATAAGCCAGCTGATGAGTGCTACATGTGCTGCTTTACTTCTGATTTCTAAGATTCCGGTTTGGACATTGAGGTTATGAGATTGTGGGAGATGAGGTAATTTGGTGTCTTTCTTCTATAATACAGAATGAGACAGATCTTGAAGATCTGAGGGTATTTCTCTTCCGTGGTCTTGAATTTGACTCATTATTTGCCTCGTTCCTTGTCGCTGCATCACCTGCCTGGCTAAGAAAACGTTCTTTTCTGTTAATTTCTTTCTTAAGCTGATGTAAGAGCACAACGAGGTAGAACGTCCTCTTCGACTGAAAACGACCAGTAGCCCTTTTTTTTTTTACGCCACTGAGATTTCAGCCTGAACCCAAGTACGTGGTACATCACCTGCAGGCAGTACACGTGCACAGCGGATAAGCACCTTAGATTGGGTGGTAGTTGTGTCCACTAGCCAACGGGGTTGAATTAAAGTACTAGACTAACATTGCTTGATTTACTGAGTCTGGGCAGAGCGGATGGGAATATTTCCAAAGGTTTCATTGGGTCTAGATACCAGAGATGCCCGCATTAAGAAATCTATATTCACTGGTGTGCTAGATAGTAAAGAATTAAATTAAAGAGCAAAATCCATCAGATCATATCATTTTCGAGGTTGAAGAGCCACACCTAGCTCGGACCAAGTATCCAAAGAAAAGAAAAAAAAAAAGGACAAGCGACGGGGCAGAAGTAAACCGAAAGAAAACAAAGAAAAGAGAATCCAGCCTGAGACAAGCACAACTCATGTCACGGGACAGCCAACTGTCCATTTTTCTTTGTTCAAGTCAGTTCTTCATGCAAGTCTCGACGGGCCGGCCGCCGGTACCCCGTGCCATGCAAATAGGAGCAGAGCGTTTCTCATAAGAGTTATCTTCCCACACAGCACTGCTGGCAGGGAAGATGGAGCCACTGTCCGAGACACCGATGGGGCCGAGGTCCTCATGCGCAGAAACGATATGCGGGACAACCAGCTCGACGCCCTTGGTCACGCTCGTACCGGAAAAGTAGGGGTTGTGACGAGGGGGGAGCGGTCGAGCCTCGTACATGCTGCCCAGGTAGTCGGAGGCGGTGCTGCTGAAGGACGAGGCCACGGTGGACGGGGTGTTCGTCAGGCCGGGCACGTGGCTAGGGGCCACACCTCCAGCTAGGGCGGAAAAGCTGGAGCTGCTGCGTTGGACGGTGGGGCGGGAGAGCATGAGCTCGCCGGTGCCACGGTGGAACTGAGAAAGATAGTTCCATGCGTCGGAAGATGCCAGGGATGAGGCGCTGCGCACTAATACGGGCTTCCATTCGGTGGGGTCGAGATCTGACTTGGCATCATGCGCGTGGATAGGTATCCGCATGGCAGGGATGGAGTGGCTTGGCACCCTGGTAGGGGTCAATGGGGCCACGATTGTGCGTGGAGAGAGAGGGGGAGATGTGGGTGGTGTAGTGTTGGAAGACATCGAGGACATTGAAGGGAGTGATGCTGAGAGTGGTTTGCGGGAGTCTTTGCGGCGGCAACTATATAGATGAATGGACATGATGAGTATTCAAGTACGAATATATGATGCAGGTTCCACACCCAATAAATTTTCGATAGGGGAGGGCATCAATGGCTCTAAATATAGACCGAGGGGGGTACCACATACCTTTCGCTACAATATAACAAAGTGTTGTTGGGGACAGTGATTTGGTTCTCACACATGGCGCTGGAATTGGGTCAGCTTTATGTCCATTGAAGAACAGATCGGTGTATGGAACACAAATGACGGCAACAGGTATGTGAGGGAAAAAAAAAACCCCTGCAGGATTCAGAGATAAGGGCTTTGGAGTTAAAACACATACCAAAAGTTCAAGAAACTGGCCATGTCAAACTCGATATCGTCCGTAGACGTCGACGGCTTGCTCGCTCCCTTTTGTCCCGAGCCCAATTTAGAGATTAACACGTTGGCACCGGATGTCCCTCGTCGATGTAAAGCTGGACGAGTAGACTTGGACTTAGAGGCATGGGGAGAGGAAGGGGAACGGCGTTGAAAGGGGGCTGTTTGAGTCATGGGTGGCGGTGAAAGACTTTCAAATGCCTCACTTTCTTATCAAAAAGACTCTATCGCCGAGACTGGAGCCCAGACTGGAGCAAGTGTGGAGCACAAGGACCCCTGGGGGAGCACAGACTGAGGGATTTGTGTCGAAAGTCTTGATTCCACCTAGAATGTGCCGAGTCGGTACAATTGAGAATCCAAATGCTTTTTTTTTTTTAAACAAAAAGAGGAAGAAACACCGGAATATGTATATTTGAGAAACGTGAAGAAAAGAAATGCTGATAAGGTATTAATTAGCATCTGACACACACACACACACACTCGAGGGCTCGGATGTTGATGCAAGGCTATCTTTAGCCTGTGAGTGGGGAGAGATAAGAGGACAGATAAGGCCATACCAACGGTGAAATTTCTAGTTTCCAAAAAAAAATCTGTGAAGAATCTCTGAAACTAGAGGTAGTAAAAGTGGGGGACACAAAAAGAATCAACGGGATGAATTGGATGATAATAAATACAAAAGGGAAAAGCCCTGAGAGACGAAAGAGAAACGTGCTGATGCGGTAGGATGAGACGATCACGTCTAGACTTTTGGTAACCAAACTCGATCATGTATCTGAGAAGTCACTTTTGGCTGTCTCCAACCGGTAAAATGTACTTGTCAAATACTACCCGGGTCCCCGGGTACTTGCCCCAACACGCAATCCTCCCCCCCCCCCCCCGATCTAGACCAGCTGAGTCACAAGTGACGAGCATCTTCAGGGCCACAAGTCGGTCTTAATATTTCTTGGTATGGCGTTCTGTTTCTCATCGGATCTGTCATTGAAGGATACTTCGTCATTTGCGACCTTTTCTCTTTTCCTACGTCTGAATCGCACAGATGTCGACTTCCAAGTATATGCATGCAGTGGTGACCATATCTCCGGAGGGGATCGGATCTGGCGTGATCGATAGACACCATTCCTCACAATCCAGATACATTTTGTTCAACATACCATATACCATGGAAGAGACTCCATTCTAAAATGACGCCATAAATACCTCGACAAGGATTGCATATAAACCCAGATGACATGACCTAGTGGGTATAATATACCCCGTCCCTTATTTACATCCCTTTCTTTTTTTTTTTAAAAAAAAAAAAAAAAAAAAACAATTGCACAAAGCAGGGTGTAGTCAAGGTCATACTCCGGACACGGTAATCAAAAGAACTGCCGGCTACGGCGACAACCAAAATGGATCGGAACGATCGAGAATCTCTGCGGGGACGATGTGGTACTCCGGAGTCAGACACGTCTACCTATTACGAGAGAGGGTTGGGGCCTCGGCAGAAAGAGGTGGGACTCCCTAGGTATCAGTCCTCGAGTGCTAATCGTCGATCTTCCGTGTTTCGGGTCTATGGGGAAAATCGGGGCTTTCGAGAATGATTCCCGGATATTCTGCACTGTTTACCTCAGAAGACCACCGTCCTCGGAGCCGTTTGTTTGTGGTCTTTTTTTCTTCCCGCTTGCTTTCCGCCGGGTCCCGAATTCGTTCCTTGGATAGCCCAGATCGGGGTGTAGAATATCACAGGGCGAGCTTGAATTGATTGTTCATGGTGGGGCTAGTGACATCTGATCAACATAGAAAACACATCATCACAGTAAAATTTGGACGGTGGAAAAGTATGAGGTATTCGTGGAGTAGAGGGGATGCTGACGTTTGGGCTCTTAGGCTTGGGATTTTGTCTGGGTATCTACTACATGTCGTACAAATAATCGCTGATGCTTGATCAACCTCCAGTGGCTCCTCCTGTAGGCGCTGCTCGAGTCGCGGCGGGGGTGGGCGTCAAAGGTACCTCCCCGCTAAGAAAAAGTCCGTCAACCCTCTTCTCTGTAGTAGAGTCGGCCTGACCCTCAGCCTTGTCGGTCGGCAGTGTTACTGTGCCTGGACCGGGCTTCCCTGTAAATCGCTCGGGTACGCCACGGGCAGCCTCAGCCGGCCCGACAAAGCAGCCAAGCATCGAGCTCCAGATATACCCTTCCGACAGCAGACGGCGAATTTGGCCATATGCGTATGAATTGGCGTAAGGAAGAGCGGTTTCTGGATCGCGATAACGCGATGGCAATGAGGTGATGACGCAAAGCGAGGACGAGATTTCTATAACTTGATGTTAGCCTTACACATTCCTATCAACGAATCAAAATGATGCGTACTTGTCAAGCGAGCTGGCTTTTTGGCGTTGAAGTACATGCTGTATTTGCGATGGTTGGCGGTCGCATAATCAAAGTTTTCCAAGATTGTAAGACAGCGCCCCGTGTGCTCAATCACTGGAGGGGGTTCTGGAGTCTCTGGTTGTGCTGGTTCCTTCACCATTCCATTCGATAATTGTGATTCGGACTGTAATGAGGATGGTTGGTTTAGGCTCTGAGCTGGGGCATTTTCGGGCACCGTGGCTTGACCGGGTACTGCAGTGGCTGGCAGGGCTTGAAGGGCCAGTGGAATTCCAGAGCTGGTAGTCGTGACTGGTTCAATTGGTCGAGAGTCATCCACTGGCGGTACTTCTTGTACAGTCGTCCCAGTAGCATGTGATATAGGGATCTCTATCGAAGTCGGTTGGGCACTGGCAACTTGCGGAGGGGCCAAGCCTGTCTGGCCCTTTGATCCTGGACCTTCTTGATTAACCTTGGTAGAACATGTGGCCGCTGCAGCCGCATGAGGTTGGTCAATATCCATAACATCGTCGTGCTTGGCGGGGGACCGCTCAGACAATTTTTGGGCAGAGCCATTGCCCGCAGAATCTAATGCATGACGAGACGCTGGAATTTCCACAGCAAACATCCTTCTCTCCGATTTAGACGACTCCGAGGGTTGCCTTTCAGCGGTGATAGACTGATCTTGCACAGAGAGTGGTATTGGTGTATTTGCGTCAAAATCTAGGACCTTCGTTTCTACAGCCTCATTCTTGCTCTGCTCGGCATGTGACGTGATTGACTTCGTCTCCGAAGAGGTTGCATCTGGTTGGTTGACGTTCGCCCCAGAAGACACCACGAGGGTGTCTGCATTTTCTGTAGTCGAAGCTGCGGGTGGCTTATTTTCAGGCGTCTTTTGGTCTAATGTGAAGGAGGGGGGAGGGGGGGCTGGATTTGCTGGACCAGTAACTGCATGGAAGTCTGGTGGTGGTTGTGATGAGCCTGTGGTAGAGGAAGAGGCAGGGGCGGGTCCAACGGTGGTTGTTGGCTCCAAGGCCTTTGACTCCGCCGCAGCCTTCTCTTTATCTTCTTTCTCTTTCTTTCTCTTCCTCGATTCTTCTTTATCTGCCTTTGGTTTGATGTCGATTTTGCCCACCCGTGTGAGACGCCCATTCGTCCATGTAGCCACACCACTCCAGTAGGAAATCACCGGACCATCGAGACGGCGATTTTGTAGTGCTTCGATCCTCGCTCGTCTTTCGTCCGCTTTTCTTTTTTCCGACAGCTCCCAGCGGTTCAAACTTTTGCTGTTAAGCCGTTCCACTCTTGCAGCCTCAGCAAGATGATCTTCCTGGGTCATCTCTTTCGGCTTCAGATGCGCTTTCCGCTTCTCTGCCTCCTTCATTGTAGCGATGATGCGGACTCGTTTTTCCTGGCTGTCCTTGAGACGAGCATGCGTAAGCTCCTTATTGACCATAGTCTGTCGACGCGATGACTGCCGAGTAGGCCCATCCTCCACCGTGGGAATCCACGAGATGCGCTCTGACTTTTTCTTCGGACGAGGAGCGGCGGACATGGCGGATGGGGCGGTCGGGTCGATTTTGACGCGTTTGCGCAAGGTCTGAAACCGGAGATCATTCAGGGCTCTGCGCTTCTTGCGCTCGTCCTTTTGTAGTTTCTGTTCGCCCTCGTAATCGTTCTGCGCGTTCGGTCCCTGGTCTTCATCTTCGTCCGACGATTCAAGCAAGTCATCCTCTGCGTCGGGGTCTGCCACGTCCGCAAAATCATTATCGTCTTCGACTTCTTCAAAAAGAAGAGCCAAGTCATCATCGGCGGCAGCTTCAAGGAGGGCAGACATATGCAGTCCTGCGGTACTTCGTTTCGCGCGCCCTCTGACCAATGACTCCACGGGCATCTCCTCTTCCTCCCAAAACTGAGTCCCAGATGAGGGAGCTTCTTCCACAACGTCGGCCATGGTGCTACTGGCGCCTTAAAATGGACGATGAAGCATCGGACACGAGAAGGGGACGCGCGCGCGACAAACTATGCTTGAATCGCGAGTCAATGGTCAGCACCAATTTGGAAAACTATAGCATATAGGTTATGAACTCTGCCACACGATTAAATATGGGCTGTTGAAGTGATGGAAAGATACCGCAAGTTGGCAAGCTAAGTGAGTGGCTTGAACAGATAGTGGCGAGAAAGAGAAGTTGATGCCTCAGGCGAACAGAAATGATCTAACCAATGGTCTTCACCAACGTGTTTACACCGACCTTCAAGTAACGACACAAGGTTTCTCTAATAGTTCATTTGGTCATAACCTCCATTGCATAGTGACTGGTACCACTCCTACCGTTATTCTAAAAGTGACAATCCACCTTTTCATAGACCACGATGCCATGAATCATGGCATCTCCCGGTTTTTCCGCCAACCGCCCCAAAATACTTCTAGAGGCTTTGTGAACACGGTGAAGTTCCAGAATGCACCCTGGATTTCTTCAAGCTAGCAATCGACAGATAGACGTTACAACATGTTATAGTTGCACCTTTAACACAGCCACCTTGACCAACCCGAGAGGGTTCTCGGCCTGACGCCTGTGATAGGGAACGAGGACGAGGACACGTACCTGACCCGTATCCCTTGCGCGCACTCAAAACGCCGTCTTTTGTCGTTTCAACCCCTCAATCAATTCTCCTTACATGACCGATTGCATCATATCTCATACATTAGGACGATATTCTCACATTTCTGATGAGCCTGCTTCCTCCATGTCCTGTCAAGGACTCAAGCGTCGAGACATGACGCATTGGAATGCGGGGCTTTTTTTTGGGTTTCCACTCTTGTCTCTCTTTTCGTGGTCATGCCATGAGCGCTTTTCTTCCGAGTGAACTTTGAATTGGGCTTTTCTGGAGGGATTGCTGGGCCTTCAAAGGCCTCGCATCTGTACTATACCTCTACGCCCCTTATAGATTCGTTGATACCTTACCATGTCTAGGTCTGCCTGAATGATGAAGTCGATGGGGCTGAGCCATTGCCAAAACGCCTGGAGGAACTACCAATTCCTCATCTTTTGTTCTCTTTTGAATGTTCGGATGGTAGAACATACACAACACGCAGTTAAGTACTTGTAGATGTTCGTCTAGGTAGTGATGCATCTTGAACATGTTAGAACTCGATTGAGAATGAAACCAATCATATAGTTATAGCGTAAATTGATCCAAATACATTCAATTAACCATATTCCATGTTTTAAACCCCAAAATTCATCTGAATCAACAATGGAATTGTGGGTGAAGCTGAACGAGGGCCCTCCACCAACCACAGCAATCTTCCTCGGGCATCCGGCCAGCTCCCCAACATCTCTTCTCCTTCTTTTCCTCTCCCCTTCTGATCCTCCCTTTGACTTTTTCCTCACCTCTCTTTTTTTTATTTCTTTGGCTTTCTGCATTCTTATGGTGAATTCAACTCTCGGTTAGCGTCGAAGACACTCTCGGAGCGCAACACTAACTCACCTCCAGCCATCTCGATCCCTTTGGACCCGGATCATCCTTTCCATCTTTTACTTCTCACCTGACGCACTTCGTGCCAGACCATCCTTGTGAATTTGCCGTGTTTTTGAGCATTTGACGACTATAGAAAAGGACTAGTTGTTTTTTTTCTTTCGTTCAAATCGATCAACTCGACTGCTTTGGGATACCCGCAGATCGTCAAACGTCCCGCGAAAACGGTGAGATTATCGTCAAAGACCCTTGACACTGCACAGCGGTGCTTGCATTTGGAAAGCATCGGGTTAGGTACGAAACAACCTCACGATCCATTTCGACTTTGTGGAATTGCTTTGTCAACCCCTCCCACTTTGCGACCCCCCCCCCCCCCCCCCCCCCAACAACAACAACAACACACACATTTCGAACACCAACTAATTTCGACTTCTGTTTCTAGGGTGCTCTCAACCCTTCGCTCTATTCTTATTCCATGATTCCTGCCCCACAATCTTGAACGACAAAGCTACATTTTAATTTCTGACTTTGCTCCGTTTTGGCATTCACGCGGAGATCACATTCTGGAAGATCTTCGGGGACCGCCTTGCTGCAGGCGTAAAGTGTTAATCCATAATTTTGCCGGTTTCGCGACCTGACGGCCAGATGAATTTCAATTACATCCCAACCACCCAGCCCATGTCGGGTACCTCGACGGGACGCAGCTCTCCCAGTGAACTGACCGGGTCTGGGAACCCAAGAATGCCGTTTGGACCTTCTCCAGGGTCCATTGGCAGTTCGAGGCCGGGGGCTGGCTCCCCTTCTCATGATTTGGCATCACGTCTGTACTCGAAGCGGTAGGTTTGCTTTCAGTGGGATACGCAACTGCATCAAGTGGCTGACACTTTAATTTTTTTTCACAGAGCCCGTGAAATTCAAGCGCAAGAAGGCATTTCTCCCAGTATTTGGGGCCCTCCGACTAGCGGCCATTCAACCCCGCTTCGCGAGAATATTCCCGAATCGCCGAGTCAAGATAGCTTTCCCGATCTGATTACTACCACCAACGGCTCGATGGACAGCCCTGGCCGCCGCGCCCGCGCTGGAACGGTTCCATCACGTTTCCCTCCATTGGGCACACTGAATGAGATGGATTTTCAGCAGCCTTATATGCCACAAACTTCACGGCCAACACCCTCAACTAGTCCTTTTAGGCCCCCCGGCGTTTCCGGCATAGATGCAGGTTCAAAGGTTGTGAGTGCAACTGGTGTGCCCAACCCAGCATCGCTATCTCGCCTTCGAGCTGGCTCCATGCCGCAAAGAAGTAACTTCTTGGGAGGGGGCGGCCCCTTCGGTCCATCACTGTTTTCAACCAACTGGTCGACGAGTCGTGAGAGGGCTACAACATTAACCAGCATTCGGTCTTCGGAAGGGCCGACTTCGCCTAGCCACTCTTCTTTCTCGAGAGATGGACTTGCGGACACCGATGTGAAGACCTTGGATTACTTGGGCCTTGCTGAGACCCCTCAACAGGGAATGGCCTCTCTTACACGTCCCTCGATGGAAGTTTTGATGCAGCAGCAGCAACAGCAAGCTTCGGCGCTGCCGCCACTCCTGGCTGAGCTGGCGATGATGAAGAACAATAATCGATTCCGATCATACTCTGTCAATGCTAAGGAGAAGTACGCGGACGACGAGGATCTTGAGTATGAGAGCCGCTACTCCCAACTTCCTTCAGGCACCTTGACGCCAACCGCCGCTGCAACTGCCGCGCAACTTGCCGCCACACAGGCCCAGATTCACCAGCATAATCTTGCTGTCCAGGCTTTTGCCAGCCATGCATCTGTCAGCAGACCCCGGGCGCGAACTGCTGGCATTTTAGAAGCACCTCCTCAGCGATCATCCATCCGCAACTACCTCGCCACACCTTCCCGCCTTGATAACAGCTTCAGTGCTGCCGACCTGCAGATTCCCGAGAATGGTGAGTATGACGAGTTGTCCGAGGCAGTTCAACTGATGCATCTTGGCGGCAACGGTATTCCCGTGATGGGTAGCCGACAGGCCGGTGAGATGGCGGATGAGAACAACCAGGATGGCCCTACCCGGGCACTTTGGATTGGTAGCATTCCTGTATCCACAACTGTCACGTCACTAGAGGCCATCTTTGGCATATATGGAAAGATTGAGTCAACCCGTGTTCTAACTCACAAGAACTGTGGGTTTGTCAACTTTGATCGCCTTGACAGCGCTGTGCAAGCCAAGTCGCTGCTCAATGGCAAGGAGATTTTCCCAGGCGCAGGCCCCGTAAGAATTGGTTATGCCAAGGTTCCTGGTGCATCGGCCACTGGTACTCCTGGTGCAAATGGCATCCAATCGTCTCCAACTCCTGACCAAAACTTCAGATCAAGTCTCGCAGCAGCAGATGGGGCAAATCAAGCAGACAACGCCCATATCATCCCTCAGGTTCCCGCTCTGGCTGATCTGTTGCCTGAGATGGTGCAAATTGTGCAAGAATTCGGCGCAACTGAAAATGACTTGAAGAACATCACGACAAGTATTCAAACTTCCATTGCGTTCCAAGCCTTCGAGGATGAAATCCCATCGGTCCAGGAAACGAGCCAGTCCCGGATGTTCGACGCCCCTCGTCTCCGTGACATTCGGAAGCGCATTGACAATGGCGCCTGTTCGATCCAAGAGATTGAGGAGACTGCCGAGGCCATGCTTCCTGAGGTTGCAGAGCTCGCGTCCGATTATTTGGGCAACACAGTGGTTCAGAAACTGTTCGAATTCTGCTCTGAATCCACCAAGGAGCAGATGCTGTCTCACATTGCACCCCATCTTTCTGAAATTGGTGTTCACAAGAACGGTACTTGGGCTGCGCAGAAGATCATTGATGTCGCGAAGACTCCTGGGCAGATGCAGTTGATTGTTGATGCTCTCCGCCCATACACTGTTCCTCTTTTCTTGGATCAGTATGGAAACTACGTTTTGCAGTGCTGCCTGCGATTTGCCAGCCCCTTCAACAGCTTCATCTTTGAGTCTATGCTCAACCGAATGTGGGAAATCGCCCAAGGACGTTTCGGCGCCCGAGCAATGCGAGCTTGTCTCGAAAGCCACCATGCCACCAAGGATCAGCAGCGGATGCTTGCATCTGCCATTGCTCTCCACAGTGTGCAGCTGGCTACTAATGCCAACGGAGCTCTTTTGCTCACTTGGTTCCTTGATACGTGCACATTCCCTCGCCGCCGAACAGTGTTGGCTCCGAGACTCGTGCCTCACCTTGTTCACCTCTGCACGCACAAGGTTGCCTACTTGACTGTCCTCAAGGTGATCAACCAGCGTAACGAGCCAGATGCTCGGGACATAGTTCTTAAGGCACTCTTCTTCAGCCCCGGCGATGAAATTTTGGAGAAGATCCTGAGTGATCAGACATCTGGTGCAACTCTGATCTTCAAGGTCTTGACTACTCCGTTCTTTGACGAGTCAATGCGGACTGAGGTCGTGAAGAACGTGTCCAAGGTTCTCACGAAGCTCAAAGCTTCCCCAAGCCAAGGCTATAAGCGTCTAATGGATGAAGTGGGCCTCTCTTCACGAGGTAACGGGCGGGAGCATCACCATGGACGTGAGCACTCCACCCCGGAGAAATCGCAACACCGGCAATCCTCTCGTCACGGGAGCACAGGTTATCCGGCCCAGCCGTCCATGGACAGACAATACAATGGGCAGTTTGCTCCCAACACGTTTGGACAGAACCCTGACAACCGTCCGATCTCCGCTGACCAGTCCAACCCTCCGTCCCTTGATCTATACTCGAGCAACGGGCTCGGAAACCACTTGACCGGTCTTGCCGGTGCAGGCGGATACAGCCAGGAACCTCTGAGTCACCAGCAGCTGCAATACCAAGCCTTCCTTGCCGCACAGGCTCGTGGCGTTTCCACGGGCTACCCTGGCATTCCGGGCGCCAGCTACGGCTACTCAACTGGCTCCCCTGCTGTGGACAGCTTACGATCTATGCAACCGCAGCAGGTTCCCTCGCTGTCCACCGGGCCGGGCCAGATGCTTTCCCAGAACAACTACCAACAGTTCAGCCCCGTTGGCAACCCTGCCCAGATGTATCAATATCCTCTGCAATACTACCCCCAGGCACAGCCTGTGCAGGGGCAATCGGGCGGAGGCCGACGTGGACGGGTGAGTTCATTCTCGGATCGGCCCTAAACCGTGTGCTGCGGCAAAACTAACGTACATGCCTTGCGCCTAGCCTTGATCCCATCTTCGCGTATGATTTATAATCGATCTACCTTACCATCTACATGTATAAATTTTCTCGACCATCACTTCTTCTTTTTTTTCTCATTTTTGAAATTTTTCATGGAGACCAAGCGGGTTTATCTAGCTACGTGTTGTGATTTCACTGTCCTATCTCTTTGCCCTGATCGGACGCTGGATCGCCGGCAGGGGTAAATCGGACCCGGGAGAGGAACTGGATGCATGGGGATTCGGTGGTGAAAAAAAGTCTTGTGTCTCTTCTGGGTGGAGGCCCAGTTTTGTATCTTCTTCAGCGTTTTGAATGACCTTTTACCTTGTGATCGTTATGATGGAGCTTTTTCTCTTCTGTCTATTGTTTTAAGATCGAGATTTTGGCTGCCTAGTGGAAGCATAGTGAATTGATGCAGATGTGAAAAGATACGATGTCATGGTGAATGTAAATAATTTGAATCTAGTCGAATTGAGAAGAATCAACTTTATCAAAATCCCTCCAATGTTGAATTTATCTGAGGCCGAGTTCTGAAACCTCCACACCTACCCGGTGCAACCCGCTCACTTTCACCATCACCAACTAGGGAAAGAGAAATTCAGAGATGAGCAATACTAGCCAAGAGGAGACTGCAATTCTCTTCCAGGACACAAAAACATACCTTTTAGACATCCCGCATTCAATCGCCCTCGCGCAAGAAGGGAGGCCAGCAACACACCAACAACCATCCCCAGAATCAAGTTCAGGAACACAAAAAGGCCATTGCAGGAAGATCCTGAACCTACTTTCATGCTCACCTATCAAAGAACCGTACCCTTCTACTGAGCCTAAAACGCCAGCTGCTCTTGCTAAGGTCCTCAACAAGATTCCAATCTCCGAGAAGCGGTTCCACTCGGAACTGATCCTGCCACTCGTGAGGGATTCCCTCGAAACTATCAAGGCTGGGTATTCCCATGATCGCCGATGGTGTAAGGCTCGAGCGGTGCCTATTGGGTCTGAATCTCATTTTACCACAGCATCGAAGCAGCATACACGGAAGCGGCGGAGGGGAAACGAATACGTGCCCCTAGAGTCTGCGCTGGATGGCCATGTTTCAACTGAAAATGAACCACCAACGATTCTATCGACTACCTCGTTGAATAACTTCGAGTCTTTATCAGATCTTGCCATTGTCAAGAATCCATCACCAGAGCACGCAATCCTCAGGGTTGAAAACTGGTACGGTAGTGAATTGATTTCTCATTCGTGTGAATATGTCGTTCCACCTGAGTCAAGCTTTGTGCTTTGTACACTACCTCTATTTCAAGCCCAAGCCGACCGGCCATCTGTATCCAATGGATATCCTATTCCCGGTCTGCCTCAGTACCGGAAATTCAATCTCATCCTCATGGACCCGCCCTGGCCAAACAAATCCGTGCGACGCAGCGGGCATTACCCAACACATCAATATTCTGAGATGGATGTGCTTACCGAAGGGTTACGAGATATACTCTGCATCCACTCACATGACCCGACAACAAAGCAGGGGCTACGTTCATCTGAATCCCACTCGGACCCCATCCAAAGCGAGCAGTCTATAGCTGCTATATGGATCACGAATGCGGACAAAGCCCGACGAGCAGCATACGAGGCCTTGAGCGGCGCAGGCTTTTGGATCTGCGAGGAATGGATCTGGGTCAAGACTACATGGGACGGACAACCGATCTCTGCACTGGACGGGCTCTGGCGAAAACCATATGAGATCCTTGTCATTGGCCGCAAGGGTAGCCACAATTCCAACCTCAGTGCTATTGGCAACGCCAAAAATGCACCACCCCTGTCTCAAATGGATGATCTGACGCGGATGAGTGAGGCCATTACCACGAGACGAGTTATCGCTGCGGTTCCGGACTTGCATTCTCGTAAACCGAATCTGAAATCGATTCTTGAGAATGTGTTTTTCACGGAGACTGGTCAACTCCAGAGTTATTCTGCCCTCGAGGTTTTTGCGCGCAACTTGACAGCTGGCTGGTGGGCTGCTGGCAATGAGGTCCTCCGGTTCAATGAACGGGAGTGCTGGGTCGATCTTGGGAGTACAAAGAATACAGACATGCATGAATATGCATGACTGTCCAAGTCGGGTTTTAGAGTCGGTCAGAAGCGTTACGTTAATCGGTGACCTCCTATGCTGTCAACAAGCGGGGGCTACCTATTGACTCAGCACTTGTGTATACGTGGTGATACATACTTGGTGCATGTTGTATATGATGTATGGTGCATTATATATACATAGAGGAGGTCCTATCCCGGGCGAACACACCGCATGCTTATTCCCCCCGGAGTCCCTTTCATCCCGATGAGTGAACAGCGCGGAAATCCTGCTGCGCTGACAAATTTCATCTTTTTAATTGGAATTGCAACTGTAACCTCGAGCGACTCAACTGCAGTGATGAACAGACATCTTAATTTCTATTAAAAATCTCTTGGGAAACGTGGGAAAAACCCTCTATCGCTTAAATTAACCCCGCGTGACCCCCAAACCCGCCGAAGGAATTCAGCCTCATCGAGTGGACAGAAGTTTCCAACGGTTCTGTCTAAGATCTTCCGGAAATGGCTAAGGATCAAGAAAATGGTGAAATTGATCCAGGGGTCAACGACAATTCGGAACGTCCAAAAAGTTTCAACAGCACCTTCCAAGAAGTTCTCTTCGTCTTAACTGCCACGATGGCCATTGGCCAGCAGTCGTTCTTCCAGGGCTGTATTGTGGGAGTGACTGCATCCATTGGCAGGGATTTACATATGAATTCCGCTGAAATCACCTGGATCAATGCCGGTGCTTCGTACGTTCTCCCCATATTTTTCTAAGCTTCCCCAGTTTTTATATGCAACTTTGATCGATGCTTTTCCCACACTCACCATACAACAAACATCAAATATCAAATATCAAAGAACCATGAACCACTAACCATGCAATCAACATAAACAGCCTTACTAGCGGCGCCTTCCTTCTCACCTTCGGAAAGCTAGCCGACATGTTCGGACGCAAAGTGCTCTTCATCATCGGCATGGGCGGTTTCACCATCTCATTACTCATCGTCGGCTTTGCAAAAAACGCCCTCTACATGGATATATTCTCTGGAGTTCTAGGTTTATTCGCAGCCGCCGTCGTTCCACCCGCGGTCGGCACTCTAGGCGCAACTTACGAGAAGCCCTCAAAGCGAAAGAACCTTGCCTTTGCCTGCTTCAGCGCGGGAAACCCGCTGGGGTTTGTCGGTGGCATGATCATTTCCGGTGTCGCGGCGCATTTGTATAACTGGCGCGCTTCATTCTGGGCCCTTGCGGTTGTCTATGCCATCTTTACCATTTTGACCGTCTGGACGGTGCCCACTGATGGGTTTACTAGGACGCCTTTGAGTGTTCAGGCTTTGAAGCAATTAGATCTTCTTGGGATGATCTTGATTGTTGTTGGGTTTGCGTTATTCTCGAGTTCGCTTTCGTATGTTTTCCCTTGTGAACCGGATAATTTCTTGGGATTTCCGCTGACTACTCAAGTAGTCTCGCTGCAGATGCTCCAGATGGCTGGAAAACGGAATACGTTCTTGCTCTGCTTCTTGTGGGCTTTTTCCTTCTCGTTGCATTTCTATACTGGCAATCCGTTGCTACAAACCCTCTGATGCCTCTTTGGGTCTGGCAAGATCGTAACTTCTCCCTTGTGTGTATGCCCCCTTTCCAAGGAGATTTAGGCCAAAACTAACTGTTCAGCTCATCGGAGCCTGCTGCCTTGGCTTCATGGGGTTCTCTGCCGTCAGTTTCTTCCTCTCCCTCTACCTTCAAAACTTAAAACATTTGTCTGCCCTTGAAATCACCGTCCAGCTACTCCCAATGGTTGTCAACGGGGTGCTGGTCAACGTCGTCTGCGGTCTGGTCCTGCACCGCGTAAGCAACAAAATCCTAACCGGCATCGGAGCACTGGCGTATACAGCCTCGTTCCTTATCCTGAGCTTCATGAAGCAAGAAGCTACCTATTGGGCATTTATCTTCCCAGCGCTAGTTCTTGTAGTTGTTGGTGCTGACATCCAATTCAACGTCACAAATGTACGCTCAGCTCCATGCCCTGTCCATTCCTTGTCTTTGAGGGGTATTGATTAACTTCATCTAGATGTACGTGATGTCTACCCTCCCACCATCCCAGCAATCCGTTGCCGGCGGTATATTCAACACTGTCATCAAGTTGTGTAACAACCTGGGCGTTGGCATTGCCACTTCTGTGGAGAGCTCAGTCGCCCTTCGTATGACCACCTCCACGCCTGCGATTCGGCCTTACCTCTCGGTCTATTGGTTTGCGGCTGCCGCTTCGGGCGTGTCTCTGCTTTTGGTGCCGTTCTTAACAATTGGTAAACAGGGCAATAACGTTCCGTCAAACGATCGGTTGATTTCCGAGGAGGCTGGTGGGAAGACAGCTGTTACTGTTAATGCCGATTCTGGGATGTCTTCTACTTTTGATATCACGGAGCATGAGAAGAGGTAGCCTACTGAGCTGGTCTATTCAGTATCGAAGAGGGTCGACATTGGGATTGAAGAGCAAAATGGGGGCGATATCTAGAGACACTAGATCTCCCTGGGCATGTATATACATACATCGCATCCCAGAATATCCTGCCTACTCTTTCATCGGGATGCCAGGCACAGAAACATCATTAAACGTACTTATCAACCCACTACTGCCTCAAAGCACAGCTTGAGAAAGACATACTGTCTATCCGAATACCAGATCCAGAAATACCCCGAACCCCCCTAATCAAACAACGGCCCCAAACTCACCAAACTAAACCTCAAATCCGGATTCCCTCCCTGCGCCTCCATCTTCAAAAACCTCCTCACCCCCAACTCCAACGCAGCCTCACTAAGCGCATCCTCCCCGTCCTCCAAAACACCTCTAGCCAAAGGCCCCTTCCTTCTCCCATCCAACTCCCAAAGGGTCCCATCAACCCCCCGAACAAAAGCAACGAAATGCAAATCGACATTATCTTCCGCCGCCGGCGCAGCCGTATCCCCCAGCTTCGCCGCATCAGCATGCGCACTCTCCAGCGCCTTACTATCGTAAAGCAGATCCGCCCGTTGGATCGGCTCTAGTCCTTCCGCTTCGCGAAGCAACGTATCCAAATTCGAGCCGGCGACGACATGTTTCCGGGCCTCGCCGTTTGAAACTGCATGCAGCAGCCCGATCAGCCCGCATGCGTTCCGTATAGTTTGCTTGAACCACATTACAGGCTCCGAGGGCCCGGAGCCCGTGTAGGTTGGTTTAGAGGCGTCTTCGATTTCGCGCGAGGCTTCGTAGGTTTGTGAGACGGGGAAGACGAGGAGGAGGGCTTGGGAGGGGCGGGGGACAAAGGCAAGGAGATCGGGTTCGTCGATGGAGAATACATCGGTGAAGCCAAATGTTGGGGCGAGGCCGAGTTGGTGTACTAGGTGTGACATGACTTCTGGGTTATTTTCTGGGGGTGAGGGGTTAGTTTGGGATTCGAGGCCATTTTGGGGGCGGGGGTTTTGAGGTGAGGGCAAACCTAATGGCACGAAGGCCTTTTGCGTCGCTGGAACATCGACGTGTGCCATTGTATGCGGGCTTGGTGATTCTTGTTTATGATTGTGTTGTTCGCATGTCTTTAGGATAAGGTAAGGGCTGGGAGGGGGGAAGGATTGCGGGGTCCGTTAGCTTCCACGATTTCTAGTAGAAAATGGGGACCTTTCGATCTTAATTACTTTAATGGAGCTTTGACAGTTTGTTGGACATAGTGGACTTCTCTCCTTGTAATTTTTTTGGGGATCTAGACATCATTAACAAGATGATAGGGTCATAAATCTTTATGTACAAAATATGTACAACTTATCTGCATCGGGTTATACTTTCCCAAAGAGTTGGATTGGCCCGAGAAGCCTGAAAAACAAGGCTACCATTTCAGGCGAGTATTTTGCCCTGTTTGCACACACCACGTTCCATATCGACAGCAACAGATTCAGCTTTCTTGGGACAGTTCTGCACTTCCCATCTAGCAGGATTAAGATCATTCCTCCAACAAGGATCATGCTAATCACCGCTGAGAACCACTCAAAAGTGGATACCGAGAAAGACATTGTTTCCAGGAAACTAGTGCCGTTAGCGTCAGATTGTCAAATCGCCACTTTGCCTCTAAATCGGCCACTCCTTCCGCAAACGTCGAGTCTCCGCCAGCAGTGACTGGATTGGCACACTGATGTCCCGTGGGACCCCTGTCAATTTCCGGGCTCATTAAAAATGGGAAACGGGGCTAGATCAAATGAAGCTACGGAGAACACCCCCCCCCCCCCCCCCCCCATTGACCCAACGACATGGTAGCTTTTGCAACTCTCTGCCGAGAACTTCCCAGACTGGCTACTGAAAATCTAGTGGAATTCCTTATACCGGAATCTCCGGGTCTTGTCTCATTGCCACATGTTTGTGCTCGGCAGTTCTAATCCTCTACTATATGTTGCTAATTAATGCATAGAAGATCATATCCTTCTTTCACACTCAACGTGGAATGAATTCCAGCTACCTTTGTTCAACCCTATTTTATACTCTGACCATAATCATGAGGCGTGCTATGTCATCGATTGTCTCAAGGTTGGCTTAGCGTTCTTTTCTTCGACTAAAACTCCCATTTTTGGCCAGCCCATTTGGCCAGCCTAAGGGCGAAACGGCTCCAGTTCTTTCCTGTTTGCCCCTGTATTTTTGTAGCTTTTTGCGGGTCGTGACAGGAGAACTTTTTTTATTAAGAATCTTTCTCCCCCACATATATGAATTCTTCCCGGCATGACATGTACTAGGCGATATGACCGACGAACACCAACGAAAAACGGCGGTTCAGACTATCGCCGCGGTCTTTCTGCCGATCGCCACCATCACAGTGATGCTGCGCATCTATGTGCGCGGGTGGATCGTAAAGGCATTTGGATGGGATGATGGAGCTATGGTAATTGCACTGGTAAGTTCAATCTGGAACCCCGAAAGGGCTTTGTAGAGTCACAAGATCTTACAGATCCAATTTGCTGCAGCTATTTTACGCCATGTTCTGCGGAACCATGATCGGAGGCACGCTCTATGGCACAGGCTACAAGTTCGAACACCTCCCCGTCGAAAATCGTCGCATCGCAATGAAGTACTGGTGGCTCTGCGAGATCGCCTATTGCTTTGCCTCCGTTGGATGCAAGATTTCCATCTGCATCTTCTTAATGCGCATCACCGTCAAACGCATTCATATCTGGATCCTCTATGTCATCATGGTCTTGACCGTCATAGCAGGCCTGATTTTCATGTTCCTCATGCTCCTCCAGTGCAGGCCACTGGAATACTTCTGGACTCGGGTGGCCGAGGATCCGGCTATCACAGGAAAATGTATGGATGTGAAGATCATAGTTATGATGACCTACATTTACAGCTCATTTGCCGCACTGTGTGATTTCACCGTCGGCTCGTTGCCCGTCTTCCTCGTCCACAAACTTCACATGAAGCGCCAGACCAAGATCGCTGTCGTGGGCATCTTAAGCATGGCCTGCATGTATGTTTCCTCGTCTTGAGTTTCCGGACTCCTTCCAGATCACTGACAAGATTCCATAGTGCTTCGGCGGCCGTGATCGTCCGTTTCCCCTTCGTCAAAACATTCTATGACCCCGATTTCCTCTGTATGTTCCTGCTCCCTCCCCGCATGGTCGACCAACAGTTGAGCAAAATATTAACCAAATCCCTTCATTCTAGACGCAACCTATCAAATTGCCGTTTGGTCTAACATCGAAGCAGGCCTCGGTATTACCGCCGGTAGTCTCGCAACGCTCCGACCCCTCCTCCGCGCCTGGACCGGCTCTAATTCAGACCCATACTACTCCTCTAGACTTCCGGGCGGACGCTCAAGGTCTGCCTCGCGCCCATTGGGCGGTGGTGAAAATGGTCCCTTTCCGTTAAGCTCGCTGGACAGTAGCGTGCAGTCTCGCCTGAGACCGGATAAGCTTGCGGTCACTGTCACAACTATCCAAAGCCAGCGCCAGAGGGACACTGACGATGCCTATAGCACGAGCCCGAGTAGCAGCGAGGAGAGGTTGACTATTGATCGGCCTTCGCCTCGGTTGCCAGATGTTGGGTTGGGGATTCATCGCACATTTGAGGTTACGCAAATTTCATCGGAAAGGGACGATTCAGAAAGGAAAGTTGTCAGGGAACATGTATAATTGATCAACGTTACATTATGAACAGGTTTTTTTTTTTTAAAAAAAAAAAACCCCTGTAAATTTCATCATTTACTGTTTCGTTCTTTTCTGGGTCTGCACAGTGCAACACTTCCTAGCAAGCGGGCATCATAGTTGTGGATAGGGGTGCAACTTGATAATTATGACGAATGGGTTGTATTCGATTCATTCAGTCATTAAAATGTCTGGCCCATGTGCATCTGAAATGACCTATAACAACTCCCCTCTATCGACTAGGATGCTTTCCCTGCTTTAACGGCTCGAAAATCTCCGTCCACAGCTCATGAGCTTCACCCAGGAAATATGTCAAATCAACATCGGCCAGACTAGCGTCCCCATCTCCAGACAAAGTCTCAAGCTGGGAGATCAAGTTCTCCAGTCCAAAAGCCTTACCCGTTGCCTGGGTTGCACCAGCTTCCAGCATAACATGAACAACGTGGATGTGGAAATGGTAGTACGTCGGTTGATCTGCGAGATTCAAAGTCAGCAAAACACCATCCAATGTTCAATGGAACGATATCCAGCGCAGTACAATCCCCCAACCACTCACAATGAACATAAAGCTTGATCTGATCTTCCTCCAAAGCAGGATACATAGAAACCGTAGCCTCAAGCACCCTCTTTCTCAAATACTTCAACCAAGGCACAAAGCTCTTCTTCAGATCCCTCAAACTCCAAATATCCCTCCTCTGCACCAAGGCCAACAAATGCAGGGACCCCACACTCTTCCGATCCCAATTCAAGTCAGGCAACATCAAAAACCCATCTTGCGGCCCGTGTCCCTCATCCCGTAGAATCACATCCTCCTGCTCAGTCCTACCCTCGAGAATATTAAACACCCAGTTCAGTCGTCCTTCCTCGCGTTTCGCTTGCATGTACGGCCGCACGTGCGTGCGGTATATCTCCGCCGTCTCTGTTACCATGCGCAGCTGCTGGTCGGAGTACTTTTTGATGTGCTGCGCTGTGCAGGGCCAGATGAGGTTGAGTTTGAGGTCTTGGTGAGGGTTGGTGGACGCTTCGGCTGGTGTTGGGTCACTGTTGCCGCTTGAGGAGGCCAGGTACCACCGGTAGATGTCGTTGTCACCCAAGTTGTTGATTCGAGAGATTGCTGAGTGGAAGGCTTGGAGTACCGCGAGGGATTCGGTTGCGAAGGCGGCTCGCTCGGCTGTTAAGATGCCTTGCGTGTTGTCAATTGTGCCTAGGAGGGCGATTCGTCGGCCGTTTTGGTCTAGAGGGGCTTTTTTTAGTCTCTTGGTTGCGGGGGTGGAGTGGATGAGTCGGACCTTGTTTGAGGAGCTTGCTCACTTGGAATTTGGTGATTAGTGCCTCTGGGGCGAGCTTGTCAGTGTCTAGGGAGTCGACCATGATTGGGAGGCTTTCAATGTTGGATTGTAGGGAAGTTCAAGAGGTTTTGTACGATTCATTCATCTTTGTCGGGTGGGGCGGTCAGGCTTATCGGTTTGGTGTAGATCTATAAGAGGGGCAATGCGAAAATTCATCTGCTTAGACTCGATCTATATCATATAGTAGGGTTGCTTTGATATTCTGATACATGGAGCCCTACGTATATCCATTGAGCGCATTGAACTGAGAATAATTCCTCTCAAGCCTTCGTCAACACTTGGTTCGGATTTGGTGAAGGTTGTAAGCAGACCCCAGTACTCAGTTCCAAGCAGAAGCAATGATGCATCACAGAATAATGCTCAGATGCAATTGATAGATAGCATAGAATCTACAATGATTTCTCCATCAACTCCATCCTAACCAAACCAGTCTCTCTCAAGCAGCTGATTCCTTTCCATTCGCCGCTGATGTTGGAGTTGTATGCATCTAATAGACGATCAGAAAAGAATCAAGGCAACCCAACGACCTAGATAAACCATGATTTAAAGGGGAACAGAACATACCGCGTCCGCAAACTGCAGCCACTCCTCCACCCCCTTGACAAAAGTGTCGTCTGCTGCAGGAAGAGCCTCATGTCCCCATACGACAAACTCATCAAACGTCCCCTGCATTTCCATAATCTTCACTGGTTCCTCAGGCTCAGCCTCTGCTTCCTCGGCGCCGCCATCGTCTGCCCGTTGGGTTGCAGGTAACACACGGTCTGTGTGTGTTGCGATGACACCTATACATGTTCAACGGTGTATAGTCAGCCTATTGTGATTCAAATGCCGTTGATGCATTTTGGGGAGCTCATTTGGACGTTTTCTCGTACCTCGATAGCCATCAGGAAGGGCGACGCGCCGACCTCGGAGTTTGCGTCCGCGAAAATGTGCCGTTTGTGTATTATCTGGAGATCAAAGAGATGTTAGTTCTTGTTTGTACATTAGTCTAGCTAGATCTCACTGCCATGTATACCTTTCTCGTCTTTCACTGTCCAATACCGGTCCCACGAGTTAATTGGACCATCGTGGTGAATACGGCATGGGAGGATATTTGGCATGAGTTGCCCAGTCGAGTCTTTCTTTTTGGACAGTGAGATCGCTTTTGAGCAGGGCCGGATAGCGTACATGCCGGGCATTGTGTCGGCTGCTCTTCGTAGAGAATGGATCTGTTGAGCTGAGGGCTGGCGGGGCACTAATAGTGTAATTCAGGATATTTGCCGGAATCAATTGGTTGCCAGTTTATCTTGTGTCGTTGAGATTGTCTTGGAGGTCTGAAATGGGAGAGGTAGTGCCTGGCTTCTGCGGTGTTGAGTAGTTGCGCTGTTTCTTGCAAAAGATTGAAGGTGAGGCGCGACGCGTTCTCCCGTTATCCGCGTTAAGTGGAAATTCGAAGGATATCGACGAGGACTATAAAAACTTACTCTGCGATCTCTGCGATCTCGGCAAGTGAAATGTAGATATTTCAGTGCAGGTGAAACAGTAGAAAAATAATTAAAGTCTTCTAAATTCTCATAGAAATGTAATACAATTGACACTGACCAGGGGGTATACATGTACAGAGTATCTAAGCATGTCTCTTCGAAAGCTATATCAAATTTTCAACCACATCAGCGCTTGCGTGTGGTCTTCTTCTTCTTCTTCTTTTTTTTCTGGCCCTCGCCCTTCTCCCTAGTGTCGGCTAACATCCGAGCGGGCCATTTCTTCAAATGCTCCCGCTCAAACGCATCCTTCTCCCGACGATACAAAGCCATCGTAGCCCGAGCATCTTCCACACTAGAATGCGCTCCTTCCTGGATTTTGATTCCCAAGAATTCCTCAGCCAACATCTTCAAACGGGGTGATCCACCGCCCGCGATCCTTCGATACGGTGGGTGCTTGCTCGTGTCTCGAATGTCGCGCTTGGGATGGCTGAGAAGGAGAGCATCTAAATCGTTGCTGACAGCGTGGCCGACGAGAATGCGGTCCTTCATGATTTCTGCAATTTCCTTTTGGACGTGTTCAAGGGTTCGTGCCTCCACCATGTGCTTTGGAGCAATCCCGCTCACATGCGTGCGCCAGTCGGTGACCATCTCCTTGGGGCGCACGTAGGAATCGTATATTTGGTCGCCGTTGAAGTTTACGACGCTGACGCGGGCAAGTGCAGAGTCGTTGTCGGGGTTTGGTCCGACACCCACCATTTCACAATCCATGGCGACATATTTCCCTAATTCGGCACTGGAGATGGATGGTTAGTAGCTGAAAGTGAGAGGACAGCCCAAATAGCATGGTTGTACGATCTGATCTGCACTCTGGCACTTACCTTGATGAACGGCCTTCATTTTCCTTGTAACGCGAACTCGTCTCGATCTTTGGAGCGGGTGCATCGGCTGAATCGCCAGTCTCGTTTTTATCAGACATCCTCTTGCGCTTGAATGTTGGTTTGGCGTCTTGGTTATATGGCTTTTGCTTCTCTGTCAACTTGCGTTTCTTCACGATGCCATCTCCAGATTCGCAGTCGGAGGGCTTGCGCTTGATCGTAGGATCTTTCTTGAATGTCGCCTGCAGCTTCTTCCAATTACTGGAAAGCGCTGTCTTGTCCATTCTGTGTTCTGTTGGTGAGAGGGAAGATGGGCAAGATTAAGATTAAAAGAAAAAGCGATAAGCAAGTAAATTTTCGGGACCCACTTTTATTTTGGGGTTGATAGTTGACCAGGCAATATTTGGGTGGTGTTGGAGGTACTCACAATTTATATACGATAGATACGATTATTTCTAACAGAGTGCTTGCTTTGCGTCGCTTTTATGTGCTTGAAAAATGTGATGAAACCTGATCCTATATATCATCTAACCTTAGGACCACATTATATGTCCAGATAACAAAATGCACGCGCTTTTAGAGGGAATATGCAGAATCATTCGTACCCAGTCTTGAAATCCTTCGCAGCCCACTTCTCCGTGATCTGTCGTCTGGCCTTGCGTGCCTGGGTGATTGGTGTGCGGGACTCGAGCTTACCCTGAACGATCAGTGTTCGGAATCGATCATCCAAGAGATTGCCTTCCGGCTTTAAGAGACGTAGAGAATCCTGCAGCTCATCGGGAAGCACCAGCTCCAACGGCTTCTCGGGTACACTAAATGATCTTGTTAGTTGCAACAGAGGTATATGAAGATGAACAAAAACGTACGCTCTCTTGCCACCAAAGGTCTTCCTGCGGAGGGCAGTGTCATCACCATCTTCAGAATCATCCGCATCCGACTGATTCTGGCGCTCGAGCTCCCGTTGCTTGACTTCCTCGGCAATCTTGAGAATGTGCTGGGCCTGTTCATCTCTCTTTACCCTCGCTGCCTCCCACTTCGCTTTCCCCTCGGCCGCCTTGCGTCGGATGACCTTGTTACGCTGTGTCTTGGACTTTCTCTCGGGGCGCTTCTTGTTCAGCCACTCGGGCTTCTCGTACTCGCTTTCGAAGCCCTCCCAGGCACTCTCATCATCCGACTTCACCTCGCCGTTGTCGTTCTGGGCCTCCTCAATAAGACGCTGCTTCTCAGCTTCCTTGGCCTCTTCGGCCAGCCGCAGTTTCTCGGCCTCGACCGCCTTAGCACCATGTGTCTCCAATAGTTTGTCCCACTCTTCAAAGACAGGGTTGTAACTGGTTCCGGCGTGTGGCATCTGGACGGAGGGAATCGGTTTTCCATTGGCAGCAAGCGAGATTGGGGCTTGTTTTAATGTGACCGGCTCAACCTTGGGCTTGGGCTTCTGCAGGAAATCAAAGCGAGGGTCGTCGTACGTGGTCGTGGGTTCGGCATCTTCCGCCCACGGATCGTAGAACTCATTTTCGGTCTTCTTACCCAGAGGGTTTCCTTCCTTTGCTACTTGCTTCAGGCGGAGATATTCCTTTTTGCTAACCCAGTCGCTCTTGGGCTTCTTCGTCTTCGGCTCAATGACTCCATCGGTGACGTTAGGGTTTAAGCGCTTGCGGCCATCCAGGGCGGGAATCATCGACCGCTGGGCAAGGATCTCGTCTGACTTGAGGGGCTTCTTTTGCTTTTTGGCGAAAGACTTGCGCACATCTTCGTTACCGACAGTATCGAGTACGAAAAGTTCATCGGAAGGCTTTTCGGAGATAAGACCACTATCAGAGACAAGAGTTAGAATCTCAATTCACAAGTAAAGAGCCAAAAAAAAGAAGAGCAAAGATGGGCCTACCCTGTGATCTCGGCGTCCTTCAGATCGCGCAAACCCTCCTGCACGGCGGTGATATCGACATTCTTGCGCCACGCCTTCTTGCCCTTACGGGAAGTTTGCTTAAATTGCTGCGGGGCATTCACTGAGGCCGACATCGTGGAAAATCAACTGAGACAGACAGTCGACGGTGACAGTACGAAAATATTGGCTTATCTTTTTTTCTGGTCCAAAAAAAATTCTGGATCTGCTTATCTCAGCACGCGCGGGGGCGGTGATCGCGGCTACTACGTTTACCGCGCTTGGTTGCGAACTCGCTTTTCTTCCGCTACAAGCTGTCATCACTTACGGCGCGTGAACTCCCTGTACGCCAGTGTGTTGTCATTTTCCATCTTTCTGGTGGTACCCTTGATCTTTCACTATCGCTTTTCGAAGGCTTGACACTGCGCTTAGCGCGATCGCACGCCATGCCTGTCGTCAAAGGAGGTGTCTGGTAAGTGCCACTGTTGGAACCCGCCCAAGAGCTTTCGTCGCTAACATACTTTTAGGACCAACATTGAGGATGAAGTGCTTCGGGCAGCTGTACGTTGTTTTCGACCCACTGGAATCTCCCTGGCCAACATTTGATGGGACAAAAACTGATTCGATCATAGGTATCCAAATATGGTCTCAACCAGTGGGCTCGAGTCTCCTCCCTGCTGGCACGGAAAACACCTAAGCAATGCAAGGCGCGCTGGATTGAATGGTTGGACCCTGGTATTCGCAAAGTCGAGTGGTCGCGGGAAGAGGATGAGAAACTGCTCCACCTTGCGAAGCTGATGCCCACGCAATGGCGCACAATTGCTCCTATCGTCGGGCGCACTGCCACACAATGTCTTGAACGCTATCAGAAACTTCTGGATGAAGCCGAATCTCGCGAAAATGACGAGCTTGGTCTGGGAGGACCTGGTGAGGAGAGCGCCGCCCCCAGTGCGGACGATGTCCGCCGCTTACGGTACGCGAATTTTGCTCAAGATCATGACGTTTATGTTGCTGATACCTTTTAGACCCGGTGAACTCGATCCCGACCCTGAGTCCAAGCCTGCCCGCCCCGACACAATCGATCTGGATGAAGACGAGAAAGAAATGCTGAGCGAAGCGCGTGCCCGTCTCGCCAACACACAGGGTAAAAAGGCCAAGCGAAAGGCGCGAGAGCGGCAATTAGAGGAGTCACGTCGACTGGCTGTTCTCCAGAAGCGTCGCGAACTCAAGAATGCTGGTATCAACGTAAAGGTTGTAACGCGGAAGCCCGGTCAGATGGATTACAATGCAGACATTCCATTTGAAAAGCCAGCTGCTCCTGGGTTCTACGATACGATTGAAGAGAAGGAACAGAATGAACGCCAACGAGAGGCATTTGATCCTCGGAAGCAGCAACTTGCAAATAAGAGAAAGGGTGATCAAGACGATGATGCGGAGCGCAAGAAACGCAAGAACGATAAAAGTAGCACCTCGGCCGCCTCAGCTGCAGCTGCACGAGCAGGTCAAATGCAGAAGATTCGCGAGGCTGAACAGAGCAGCAAGCGTCGGGGACTGAACTTGCCAGCACCGCAGGTCAGCGAAAGCGAAATGGAAGATATTATCAAGATGGGAATGGCTGGTGATAAAGCCAGTCGAATAAGTTCCGATGAAACAAGCACTCGGGAACTCCTTGGAAATTACTCGGCTATCGTTGGAGGAACTCCTATCAGAACCCCGCGAGCCGCCCCCGAAGAGGATCGCATCGCCAACGAGATCAAGAACATTCGGGCTTTGACTGAAACTCAGTCTTCCCTTCTGGGTGGGGATAATACACCTCTCTATGAGGGCAGCTCATCAACTGGATTTGATGGGATTGCTCCTCGGCGGCAAGCGATTGTCACCCCCAACCCCATGGCCACACCATTCCGCCAGGCGAATGGCATGGGTGCAACTCCTATGCTTGGCGGTGTTGGGGCCGGTGCTACGCCCTTGCGTACTCCTCGAGACCATCTAGCTCTCAATCGGGAGGGAGAGGGTGGCCAGCTTATTGGCAGCACACCCCGAGACGTAAAAATGCACGAGAACTTTACTCGCCAACAGATGCGGAGCAAGCTGGCCTCGCTTCCCAAGCCCAAAGAATCCCAATGGGACTTTGAGACTCCGTCTGAGTCTGCTGAGCCTACCATATCTGCGGACACCAGTGAAGAGGATGCGTCCGAGCGTGATCGCCGTAACAACGAGGCACGGGAGAAGGCCGCCAAGGCTGAATTCAAGCGTCAATCACAAGTTTACCAGCGAGGCCTACCCCGTCCCGCCGTTCTAGATCTGAATGATTTGTTGCAACGTGCCTCTAAGATCACTGACACCATCGAAGGCCAGATTGCCAACGAAGCTGCCATCCTGATTGCACATGACTCTCGCAAATTCCCCGTCTCCGATGCGCAGGTCAAGGGCCGAGCACCAAAGTTAAGCCAGTTGGACGACCAGTTTTTGGACGCAGCACGAGCTTCTATTGCCGCTGAGATTGCTTCCACCGAAACACAGCAATCAGAATGGCAAGAAAAATTCGACGACGGCTGGTCGTCAGCTCGCGCTAAGTCTCTGCCCGGTCTTGAAATTTACGAGGACGACGAGCAGGATCCTTTCCAACAAGAACAACGCATGAATTCAGCGTTCGAAACTATTCAAACATCCCTCTTTGCTACCGCTGAGCACGGAAACAAGCTTGAGAAGAAGTTGTCTTTGCACTACGGCGGATACCAGAACCGTGCCAAGACGCTGCGGTCAAAAATCTTGGAGGCAGGGGCTGCTTTACCTGCCGCTGAAAATGAGCTGGACGCTTTCCGTACACTCCAGATCTCTGAGGAGTCGGCTCTGACCCGGAGACTTGAGAAACTCCGTGAAGCAGTGTCGTTTGTTATGCGGCGTGAACGAGAGGCTCAGGATTTGTACAAGAGCCGAAAGGATGAGCTTGATGAACTTCTTGCTGGCACAGGAACGGTCAATGGATGGCACTAGGTAGTTTGCTTTTTTTTTTCTGTTCTGCGTCATGACCACAATATCTTGCTCTTCTGTACAATTACTACCTCAGTCTAATTTGACGTACCGTACGCGGTCATTTCTAGAAGATATCCCTGACTTTACGAAGTTTTGGTGTGCTAGAAGCAGTTTGATGAAGATTTGGTATTAATTTAGCTGCTTGCTCGGTTGATAGCATTCGACATGGCAACGGCCCAGTGCCTCTCCAGCATCGTTTCCATGAAATAGTGTCTTGTTTCTTAGATCCTTTTGGAAAATAGCAAACTACACAAAAAGTTCAAAGTTAAGATCCATATTAAAAAATGCAATCCAGCATTACTAATCGTACTTACGGATGCCATATTAAACTTCGGGCTTTGGGCCATCTGAATCTGCAACTTCAAGCTTTGGAACGTTGACTTTCTCCTCTTCATAGATCCCAACGAACCGCTTATCGTATTTGGCAAGATTGTCCCGTTCCGCTGCCGACAGAACAGGATAATACTTGGCATATTGCAAGGTAGGCAGAGCCTCCAGGATGCGTATGAAAAGCGCCGTCGAATGATCACCAGTAACACTCAGATCATCCACTGTAACCAAGTGTCTGAAGTAGGCATTGACCTTGTGAGCATTGACCTCAAAGAACTCACGAAGCGTGCCGCGGTTCGCATAAACATGAAGGGAGAAAGGGATGTCGCGGAACTGCTCGCAGAGATCCATAATGGTCATCTTATCAGTCGTCCAGCCATCCCAGCCGTGTAGGACAAAGATGCATTCGGTCTTGGACGCGCGTGCTTCCTCGAGAGCCATTCCCAGATACTTGCCGACTCGACTGACGGATGGGATTCGGCTATGGGCGGGTTGGATGATTGTCTGCATCTTGTGGGGACGGAGACCCAGGAGACCGAATCTCTTGCGGTGCTCGGCGACGGTGATTATAAGCAGTGAGCGTAGGTATTCGTGCATTTGGTTGTTGTCAACTTTCGCCTTTGGGTAGTTGTGGTCAGTCAGGTTTGAGGCTCGGGCAATGAAGACCACCACTGGGCCAAGGGGGGTGCGCGAAGAAGACAGGCTTAGTTTGGATGGGGAGTCTTGGGTGGTGTTGTCATCGACAGGGGGTGGACGAGGTTTGTCCGGCGATTGCTTAATTTGAAGCATGGCTGAGGGCGATGAAATGAGCAAAGGGTGAGGTGAAAGAGATGAAGAATGATGGATGATGGAATGGAAGGGTAAAACGAGGAAAAATACCTGAACAAGCGCAGAGTCGGTATGATGGTTTGTTTACAATTACGATCCGATGGTGCATGAATGCCTATACCCAGGTGGGCAAGTACGTCCAGAGGAAGGAGCGACTTCTTGAGGATTACATGGACCTTGCAAGGAAGCTGGGATAGCTGGGAATCTGAGAAAATATTGTAAACATACATGTCGATTGGTGACATCCGTTGGAAACGACTATAGAAAAGTGACAATATGATACCGATATGAGCCCATTTCATGGCAGTTTACCGCTTCTTGATACTGACATCAATCTTTCCAATGCCCCAGGCAGCGACAAAGACTGTGAGCAGACCCGCGAAGATTGTGAAAGGCTTGCGCAGGGCATCGATTTTGGTGTAATCGTACGTGACCTAGTGGCGAATCAGCATAACTGCGAGATGAACAAACGACAATAAAGACCAATACTTACCACGAACTTGGAGTCACGCGCTTCGTCGGTCAGACTGTCAACCTCCAGGGTCAAGGTGGTCCGGCCTAGAGTATCCATGTAAGTCCTGAGAGAGCTCACGTGAGCGTGAATGTGATTCGCGCCAGGAAGGCCATTGCTATTAGTTCCCTCAAGAATCTCGAAGCGGACATTGTGAGAACCTTCGGGGAGAACAACGCGAACAATCACACGCTCATACTGAATACCCTCAGCCATCTTAGGGCCCTCAATAAGCGGGGCCTTGAGGACATAAGAGTCAGAGTCGACGCCCGCAGCATGACGCAGGAACGAAGCAAGGTCATTGTTCCATCCAATACGGAAGCTGTAGTTCCAGCCTCCGAAGATCGGGTAACGGGGCTTCAACTCCAAGCTACCCGCGCTCTTACCAACACTCGGACGGTAGCGGCTGGTCGAGACATTGCCGATGTCGTCAATAAAGTACGGATCGACAGAGCCAGGCAGAAGCGGATATGTCAGCTCGCGAACGGCCGAAGTAGGCGCTTTCTGGTAGTTTGCGAAGGTCCATTCGACACGCGAGAACTGGTTGGTCAGCTTCGAGCAGTTATTGCGCAGCCAGTACCGTTCCTCGGTTGCAAGGTTGCCGCCCCAGTGCGAGACTTCCAAGTCACGCTCCAAAAGGTTTACGGTGATTATGGGCTTAGTGAACTCGTAGCGGACGGTGACTGGGTACTCGGTGCCAGGGACCACCTTGGCCGTGTTATACGGACCGTAGGTGTATGTGGCACCCTTGCGCTCGGGGTCCGAGCCGGACTTGAGACCATCAGTTGTTGTGTAATCCGGCACATTGGTGCTGGGGAATTTCAATTTGGTCTTCTGTGTCTCCGTCGTGTAGGCAGATGGCATGTAAGCGGAGAAGGAGTAGGTGAGGTATTGCTTGTCCGCCTGTCCAATGGTCGCGGGAAGCGGGCTGAGAGAGGAAAGCACCGAGTACGAGATTCCAAGAGTAATCTGCGACTTCGGGGCCAAAGGCTCGGGGAGGTGAATGACAAAGTACTGGTTGCCGCTGTTTCAATAGATGTTAGAATTGGTGTCACGGTGTATATCCCTCGCTCACTACAAGGCTAGACCCCTGGCATGGCCATTGGCCTCCCAATTGATACTCACTCAGATGATACAGCTTCAGTGTAGTCCACATCGAAGCGTCCCTTCTCGGGGGCCTTCTTATCCCTCACTTCGAAGCCCCCAATACGGTCAAACACTTCGGCAGGGAAGGGGATGTAGTAGTCGTTCTGAGGCTTCTTATCGACATTCTCCACAACTACATTGATTGTTTCCCGCACATAGCTCTTTTCAAGATTGGTGTTCCGAACCAGATTTGTGTTTTTGAAAACCTGCGGGGGTTTGAAGCCGGACGGAAGATCCAATCGATTGGGCGTAGTAAGGTTGGTTGCGGCGCACAGGCTGGGCGCGAGCAGCGCGAGCACCGTGGCGGTGAAAAACCTCATTCTGAGTACCTGGAGGACACGATTTCTCCAAGGTGCCAAAGGTTCAAGAATCCAAGATGGGATTGTGTCTGGTCGATGAACCTTGGAAAGCTTGCGAGGCTGATGATACGTGGTCCCCATTGTATAATTAGGGTCGCCGAAGCGGCCACATCGCGCACTCCGGCTTATCGCTGATAAGGGTCTACAACATAGTTGATCTCGGAAGCTTCTCCTCATCTCTCCTCATCCCGCATCTTTACTTCTTGCATACTTGAATCGCAGGTTCTAATTGGCTATAGGCACATCTGAATGGTTCGTTAGGTTATCTTCATGTTATCCCGCACGATGCTTGCCTCTCGGGCTTCTCTAAGGTCCGGCTGTTTGAGAGGAACCCAACTGTCGTCTACTCGTCGTTACCACGGTCTTGCCCAGAGCAAGTTCTTTCAGGTGTCAGAAGAAGTGCGTGATGCAGTTGCTACAGGCAAACCAGTCGTCTCACTCGAGACGACAATCTATACACACGGTAAGTCTTCTGTGTTCACTCCTGGGAGTGAAGAGCTTTGTTCAAAAGCGGGGAAGCCAAGACTGATCGGCTGTAGGTTTCCCTTACCCTGATAACATTGCTCTCGCCGCATTGCTGGAGTCTGCTGTGAGAGCCAACGGTGGAGTTCCTGCAACTATAGGAATCCTTGGTGGTGTGGCCAAAGTTGGCCTGAGTGCGGAAGAGCTTATCGAGCTGGCCTCGACAGCCCAAAATAAGAGCGCTCTGAAAGTGTCTCGTAGGGATCTTGGATATATCTGTGGCATGGTGAGTCAGCTCTAACAATGGCTTGGAGGATTGAAACTGATCCGTATTAGGGCATGGTTGGTAAGCCAATGTACGGCGGTACTACAATCTCGGGCACTATGATCCTGTCAGAACTAGCTGGCATCAAAATTTTTGGCACCGGTGGACTAGGTAAATCCAACGATCAAAGCTCAATTGAAGAAAAAGCCCATCTGACCTGCTCTAGGTGGTGTGCATCGCGGAGGTGAAAACTCAATGGATATCTCTGGTAGGAGAAACTGTCGAATCAAAAGCGGCATCAATATTGACAAATGATTATAGCCGATCTTACTGAACTTGGGCGCACCCCCGTGACGGTGATTAGCTCTGGGTGCAAGAGCTTCTTGGACATTCCTCGAACGCTCGAATACCTCGAGACTGAAGGTGTCTGCGTGGGTACATTCGCAGATGGCCGTGATGGCCCCGTTGACTTCCCTGCTTTCTTTACACGAGAGAGTGGTATCCGCAGTCCCCGTGTCATCCAAAATGAAGCTGAGGCTGCTGCCATAGTTTGTAAGTTTACCCCCATGTGTTGGAAGTTACAGTCGCGTTGACGGAATCTCCAGATGCGCAATCAAAGCTCCCGGTATCCTCCGGTATCCACTTCGCCAACCCCGTCCCCCTGGAGTACTCAATCTCCAAGGCTGAGATGGATCTTGTTATTGATGAAGCTATCCGTCTTTCCCATGTAGAAGGTTATCACGGCAGTGACAACACGCCGTTTGTGCTTGCTAAGATCAAGGAACTAAGTGGCGGAAAGAGTGTAGTCGCAAATCGGGCGTTGGTTGAGTCCAACGTCAAGCGTGCAACCCTAGTAGCTGTGGAACTTGCCAAGCTTGAACAAGCTGACCTAGGAACAGGGTCTCGGTAAGTTTTGTTTCTAGATATGAGATGCGAGATTCAATCAATGCTAAGCTCGGATATCTCTTTTCCTATAGACACATGCCATCAATCCCAGGTGTAGCCTTCTCAAGTCAAGTTGCCTCGCAAGTTGAAGATATCCCGAAACCAGCCATCACCGAGGCACCTATTATACCGACGCTAAAGGCAGATGTCGTGGTTGCTGGCTCGCTAGCCATCGATCTATCCTGCGACTATACTCCGTTCGGAGACGAACTCACACAGGCTGCACCAGTACCACATACCTCCAACCCAGCAATTATCGGACAAAGTCTAGGCGGCGTTGGCCACAATGTCGCCGTTGCTGCCAACTACGTCGGCAGCGACGTCCTCTTCTGCAGCGTCATTGCAGACGATCTCAGCGGCCGCGCCGCACTATCAACCCTTGAAAAAGAAGGCCTCAGCACCGCAGGCATCCAAGTCCTCCCAGCGACACCATCCACCCGCACAGCACAATACATCGCAATCAACGACGTCAAAAAAGACCTTTTAATAGCCATGGCTGATATGGGCATCATCGAGCTATCCGAATCCCAAATCGACTTTGACGGCTTCTGGGAACCTCTCCTCGAACGCACAAAGCCAACCTGGGTCGTCGTCGACGCCAACTGGCGGCCCGACGTGATAGCCAAGTGGAGTGCTGTAGCACGCAAACACGGTGCACGCGTAGCCTTCGAGCCCGTTTCAACAGCGAAATCTCGACGTCTATTCGGCAGCGATGCAAGCAGCACCGGCCCGACTATCGGTCCTAATCAGACTGTCCCAGATAATACTATCAGTCTTGCGTGTCCAAACCGCCTTGAGCTGGCGGCTATGTACACCGCTGCGCGGGAATCACTTCTGTTCGAGTCGGCCGGATGGTGGCATATCATTAACTCTATGAACATGTCTCCGACAGGCTCGCGTGAGCGCCTCATTGCAATCACTTCACTGTCTCTCGTCGACGAGGGTCTTCCGCAGCAGACTGTTCAGCTCCTTCCCTTCATTCCCTGTATTGTTACCAAGCTCGGTGGGGCGGGTGCGTTGCTCACTCAGCTTCTGCCGCCTGGTGATCCCCGTCTTACGGACCCGGAGTCTGCGCCGTATATTCTTGCTCGCGCGTGGCCTGGGTCGGACGTGCCTTTCGGCGGTGTTTACATGCGTCTGTTCTCGCCTGACATAATTCTAGATGCCGAGGACATTGTCAGTGTCAATGCGGCGGGTGATACGCTGCTAGGTGTTGTGGTGGCAGGATTGGCCAAGGATCCTTCCGTGCGCATTGAGAATGTCATTCCAATTGCTCAGGAGGCGAGCCGGAAGACATTGGCTAGCGCTGGAGGTGTGAGCGAAAAACTGGTTGAGCTGCGGGACTCATTGGGGCTGTAATATCTGTAGCTGTGGCAGGACCTTGGTACTAATGTGACATTGATGTTTTGAAGTCTGAGGCTCTCCATGTGAAGTGAATGGCTTGGGCTTTTCGGACTAATGTACCTATACATCGGACTTTCCCGTTCCGTTCAAGTGCTCACCCCTAGCCGCTTTTTGACGTTCCTGCAACTTGTAGGGCTGAGGTCCACTGTGGGGGATTTCAGTGCCGGATGAGGTTCAAAAGCAACCCGCCATATGGCGACGAAAGAGAGTTGTTCTAAGTAGGTATGTAACAACTTTGCCGTCTTGTAGAGTTTGTTAAGTATGACCCAGTCCCTCTTGCGGTGCCACAGGGGGACTGGGTCACGTTGCTCTGTAAGTGAAGTCCAAGCAAATATCTGATATGATGAAGAAACCGTGAAGCACCTAGCGACGACCCATTGCAGGATGTAAAAGGAGTGATACATGACAGTTAAATGACGTGGCGAACAACTAGTGTTCCCCTAATATTGCTATCAAGTCCTATGCATTAGCTAGTCTGGATCTCGCCTTCAGTAGCACTGTCCGAGCAAGGCTCCCATCCCGCTATAGCCATCTCAAACGACTCGAATGAGAAAGCCGGTGCCACCGTGCACCCGACGAGAGTCCAATGCCCTAGGCTTTTCGCATGCTGCCACTCTCCACGCTCAACGATAGCCTGTGGCCGTTGGCCCTGTATCAACAGAAATTAAGCATTGTCAAGCCGCAAAACATATTGCAACCCTTGCATTAGTATATAGAGAGAAATCACATACCGTCGCAAAATCAATCCCCAGAATCGTGTCCCGGGTGGGTTTCCCGTCATTCCAGGAGAGTGAGAGTTGCATAGGGGCACCAGCGTAGTAATGCCATATCTCGGCACCATCGAGAACACGGTGCCATTGCGAGAGACCACTTTTTCCCTCGAGGAGGTAATAAATACAGGTGCTATGCGAGCGATCGTTTGATGAATGGCGGTCGCGGAAGGTCTCGACATAATATCCCTTTTCTGGATGTGGCGAGAGATTTAATTTCTTGATAATGTCTTGTGCAGAAGAATTGTTCGCCATGGGGGAAATCGTAGAGAGGGTGAAGATATGAGTTTAGAAGTGGGAAAGAGATTGTGGCAATCAAATAGACCTGTACCCTCGATTAGTCACAACAGGTTGCGATATTCGTGCCATTGCTGTTCTCCCAGTAAATCAAAGATCAGTGGCGTAATACATTGTAGGGCGTCTAAGAAAAGGGAAATGAGCACTAAGTATAGCAATCATTGAGCTGGGACATGCGGATAAGTTATAATACCCTAAATCCTTAAAAGGCCAATCCCGTACAAACTGAGATGTGCACAAAAGCTTCATTAACCCAACACCCAGAGATGCATGCATTCTGTATAGGTTGAAAAGCTTCATTTTTATTTGCTGCCTAAGGCTAGCAGAACAGAGGTGCAGTGCTGACTAAGGGGCCTGTGAAAGTTCTTCATGTCTCTCTGCCAGGCCTAAATCAGGCATTCAGGCATTCAGGCACCACTTGGGCTTAAAGAACCCTGACCGCTATACAGACAAGAGAAAGAGAAACACAGGATTTGATGATGAGTGGATATTATTTTCGTACTCCCTCTTGATGTCCATATAGTCATCTACAAGTCTGAAAAGCAACCCTTGAAACACCACCCAATACTCAGTAGCCTTTAGCGGCTTTTGACACTGGCACAAGTCCCGGATCCAACAAGCCAACCTGCACAAGCACACCGGCCTGGTCCCAATAAAGACTCTGCCGTGTAATATGGCCAGCGCTGAAGCTTGCCACCACAACAACAATGACCTTGATCTCTCGATTTGTCGGCGAAACGCCAGGGAGTAGCCATGGAATCTCAGCAGTATGCCGACAAGCGAACAACATCTCGTCCACGATGCGGTCCACACCTACAGTGCGCGACAAAAGACGGATATGCTGATCAACCGGTCCAGCAGGGATATACGTATGAGTGAAGAAATCTCTCAGAGTTGAGATGTCAGAGCCTGTGATACAAATATCAGTAAATTCCCGAAAAAGATCGTAATAAATTCCAGATCACATTAAACTCACCCCCTGTGTCAGTTGGAATACAATTCACGAACACCTCGCCAGCCGGACACCCCATCTCACCATAATGGCCGTGACCAGTCAACATCCTGACCGCAGGCTCAGAGCCAGAACCTTCCAAATTCCGTTTCCGCAACTCCAGCTCGCCGAGCACATGGTCCCAGTACTCTTCCCAGACTGTTTCAATATCAATAACAGCCCAGTGACTGCCGACATTGAATGAGCGTCTCAGACACCCCAGTGCCCGACTCCACGCTAGTTGCGAGCTGATTTCGTCATCGGCGTTCAAGTCCCAATCCACCTCGCCTTCTTTCTCTTCGGGGACTTCCCGCTCCGCGAACCCTGCTCTAGATCCCGGGTACGTGTACACGTAGCAACGGTGTTTTTTCTTGTAGGTGACGTCGCCTTCTGAGACACTCAGACCGATCCATGGCCATAGCGCGCAGGGCTGGACTCGTGGGCCTGGGATGTGGATCTGGATTGGAAGATATGTTGATTTGAAAACTGGGCCGAAGATTGAACTTGTGCTTGAGCAGCCTGGTGGCTCGCAGTTTTCTTTTTCCTTGTAGGTAAATTGGTCTGTTGAGGAGAGGGGGTAGTAGACTACCAAGGCGCACAGGTGCGGGAATGGGTTTGTGTTGCTGGATAATGTGTGGTGTAAGGCTAGGAGGAGGTAGGCGGGTCGGTGGTATGCTGGGGTATATGGTTAGCTGGGCTTTCCAAACTTAATGCAGAACTGAGGTATCGGCTTCAAATAATGCAGCCTGTTAACAAGAACTAAGAAAGGGAAGCCGAATAAATGACGTACCGACTATCGCATACCGCTCTCCATTCTCTAGTTCGTCTTCTTTCTCGTGCACCGCATTCTTCAACGCTTTTGCATCCTTCTCTTCATCCCCACTGCCGAGGAAGGAAATATAGATCACATCGAATCCTTCCCCCTGAAAACGGTGGACAACGTGGGTATCGAACTCCACGGTGTCGGAGATCAGGAGAAGGTGCCGGGGGGTTGGCTCTTCATATCGCCAGCTTCGTTTGCCAGAGTTCGTGCTCACTGTCCGATATATTCCGTGAGGATGCGATGCTGCGGAATTGGGGCCAGTAGTATCTGCGTCTATGTCCGGTGGGCTACTGCCGGAGCTTTGGGCCCGGCGTCGAGTGAGGCGTTGGAATACGTTGACCATGGTCCGAATTGGGTGGTTGAGTAGATGAGTTGTAGACTGGGAATTTGGGAGGACATGCAGTCCTGCTTACATGTAGTAAATATTTGATTGAGGCTCCAAATTCTCGGATTGCTGTGCTTGGTATTGTATGTGTCAAGAGGGGAGAATAGATGTGCGCAGATCCTATAATATTTGGTGTTCCTTGGTACAACGTCATCGAGAAATAGATGACTTTTCTATATTCTAAGGACTAGGTGCACACATTTGACGATAGAAGTTGAGTAAATATAGAACTGACAAAATTTAATCTAAAGATCCTTGGAGTCATCTTTTTTTTTTCCAAAAAAAAAGAGGATGTCTCCCCGACCCCCTTGTAGGTGAAGGGGATGCTGGCAGCGGCAGGTCGTTAATTAACGGAGATGCAGGCCCGAAGACATTGCCATTCTAAGGTTGGCAACCGACCCTCACGGACGAGACTGGTGCTGGAGCGAGCCACCCCACGGCTCGGCTCCTGAGGAGCTTGTAAGTCGGCCCCCACCGTGAGGGACCTGATGGAGCATTGGTGGGCCCCTCTCGGCAGCTGGGCAGCCCGGGAAACTGGTTGGTGGTACGCGGGGCCCGGGAAGATTGGCTGCAGGGCTGGCAATGGTTGGCAGCAGCCCGGGAATCTTGTCGACGGAGCGATTTGTGGTGAGGGGTCCCGGGAAGATTGTTGACTAGGGAGTGAGCCCAGCCGAAGGGGCGCACTACACACCACGCCCCCGTCGCCTGAGTGATGGGGAAGAATAATGGCTACAGTGGGTGCAGGTCTTGGAGTCCATTACGCCAAAGGAGAATAGCTTTAGTAGCCTGAGAACAACAGCTTCAGGGAAATGGGTTCAATGGGTTAGACTGAGATGTAGTTTCCAGGGCATGTGACCACAGACAAACATACGTCCACCGTGACAGGGAACATCTTCTTTCTCTCTCCCGCGCAACCAACCACTTTGTCTTCTAAACTCGCCAAAAAAAAACGTAGAAAAAAAGTAGTAAGTGAAGATCCTCTATATCTCTACGCAATCTGTTTCATGGTGCGTCTAATACTGATATGTGTCATTAACTCTACGATAGAATGGCGGCGTCTCCTAATTTTGGTCTTCATGAGTCGCTAATGCTCTCAGCAGCGACGAGGACCATTTTGATATATGCATGGAATGCTACATCATGGCAGAAGCTGTGCCTTTGTTTCCAACCTCAAATAGAGGGAATGAATTCCATGAAAGCAGTTGATGGAACGCTGAAATCTGGCTGCCAGTTGCATCTAGTAGAATCTGGGATGACATAGCAACAAAAATTTTCTTCAGGTCTATACAGCGAAATGATCTGTGCTCTAAAAGAAAAATCGCAATGCAGGATAATCATTTCACCAACCCCGAATGGCATGATATCTGACCCCACTTAATCAAAGCTCACCAACCACCCACGATCCTCGCTGACTTTTTCAGATGTTTTACCGCTGTCAACAAGATAGCACTTGTATGCCTCGCGCAGCAGACTCTCCCGTGCAACCTCACAATCCACCCGAATATCTTCCACTAACGCCTCCAGTGAAACATAATCAAACTCAGGTCGGATATAGCCCAGAATCAGCAGGTTTAGTCGCGTTTTATAGAAATCCGGCAAGCGATTGAACTTGGTCTGGCCCTCCTGCCCTGTAGCAGTGGGTGATGGTTCCGCAAGAGCGGGCATGATATGGATTTCCTGAAGTAAGCAACCACGTCAGTCCGATACACCACCAAAATGTGGGCTTCGACATTTGACAGCATTTTTGTCTGGTTTATCATGTATCACATACCACAGATCGCACGGTGTTCTTATAGAAAGGATTATATCCGATACTCAACACAGCGGGCAAAACCACTGCGGTAGATGTGCTGCCCTCTGATGTCTCAGGGTGGTATGTTTTTGGGTCGAGCGCTACAACGCCGTAGTAGACGCCAGTTTTCAGCTCTGGGTGCTTCTCGGATAGGTCATCGGCGGGGATGTTGGCGGTGGGGATTCCGAGCTATAGCCATCCGGGGGAGTGAGTCAATGGTAGGTCCATAATTCCAGTTGCGATATGCGATTATAACAACCATGTTGGGTTCTCTGATTCATGAACGTACGTCTTTGCTCCCGCGGCCAAATCCCTTGATCACTGGCCCTGACAATCTTACGGGGAAAGGACGTTCTGGGCCGGCATCAGGGCCGGCTAGCGGGTCGCGCGGCCTGGACATGGCGGATTCTGTCGGGTGAGGGTATAGTTAAGCGTGAATATTGTAGCACAGACAAATGTACCTATATTGTCGTTTTGTCCGGTGTGTACGATTATGTGATTTAGCAATGGCTTGGCGTGATGCTGGCGTTGAGTGCGTCTGAATACGACTGGATTATTTAGTGGGGGTTATCGCGATAAGGATGCACAACTTGGCGCCTGAGGTATTAGGCATCAATCCACATGCAATTTCAAAGTTTGATCGAAAGCTGAATCAAGCTTATTTCGTTGTTTGAAGGTAGATCCGTGAATGGTCAAGGGCTTAATGAGGTCAGAAGTGACCCCACTCAATATAATGGCATTATGCTAATACAGTAGATCCATCCTGTCCCAGAGATATCATTTTTTGTCCCTTTTGAGCGCCGCAAAAAGAAAAATCAAACAGGAAAGCATATCGACAATCCTGGAATTAGTTCCAGGAAACATAACTTATATACGAGAATGTTGAACGAGAAAAGACCCCGTCGGCTAGTGGTCCGAAGGAAATCAAAATCAAAGAGAATCACACAATCCCCAAACCAGGAAATATGTACCAGGTAGAATAGCAGAAGAAAAGAAGACAGGCCCGATGTTAGGCCTGCCGAGGGTATGAAAAGGTGATCTGAAACAAAAGCAGAAAACGAGAAAAAGAAGGAAGTTAAATGCATGGCAAGAACTAGATGACGGGTTAGCATGAGTTCAACTTCTTTACACGAGGTTGTGCAACCTTGGTCAAATACTTACATTCATCACAATCAGCATAGGGATATCGAAAACATCGCGTTTCACTGTCCAGCAGTACGCGCAATCGACCTTTCCGTCCTTGAAACCAAGCTGGTTCATGCCAGCCTCGCCAGCAATGCCACCTTTGCGGAGGTGGTGGTTCCACTTTCCGTTATCGTCAGACTGTGCACCTTCCATGTCCTCCTTGGTCTTGTATTTGAGCAGCTTGCACCGAGTCATGACACTACCACGAGAATCGCCGAATGCCAGGCGCGCAAAGTCCTCGTAGAACTCTACGACGCTGTCATCGTCAAGGAGCTCGGCCAAGAATACCGGCTGGGGGCTTCCAGTTCTGGAAGTCTCTAATGTTGAGCCGCGCGGTGTGAAACTACCGCGTGACGTTGTCCCAGACTGGTGTCCCCCCGAAACACCGGTGTTGACGTTGAGGTTTGTCTGCTTTCCTAGAAGCACGTCTTTCTTCCATCCGGTTAAGATGCTAAACTCCTTGCCTACGGCGGCGATCTCGCCGGTGCGGCGGCAGACGATGGTCGGCGTTCCACATGCATTTATAAAGTCCTCGTACTCCCAGAGAGTTCGCTGGAAACACTTTTCCATGAATATGAGATCATCCCGATTAAGCGTCTTAGTAGTTGCGATAAAAGACGGTCGAATAGATGCAAGCGCCTTGGCAATTTGGACGGTCTTTTGCGGTGAAAAGCGGCGTTGGATGAAAGCAGTGAGATTGTGGAAGCCGCTTGTGTAAGCATAGGGCTCCTTCACACTTTCGTATATTGAGGAAGGATTGCGGTGGCGCCTTTTAGAGCCAATATGCAGATTTGGGTGCTTTAAGATCGACGCTGACGCCACCTGGCGTTGTCCATTCGGCACCAGGTTGTTGGACTTTGGAGCAGGAGCGACATTGTTATATGAACCGTCATCAAATGTAGCCGTTGCAATGTTCGGACTTGGGGCCGAGCCAGGGCTAGTGAAGCTTGCTGGCCCACTTTCAATCGCAAACGCATGTGGTGCGTTTCCCTTCATGTGTTCGGGAAGCATGGGATTTTGGCCATACACACCGCCGATATTCACATGCTGGCCCGAGGCCGGCCCGGTCGGCCATTCATTTAAGAGAGGATCGCCAAACATGAAAGGCTGATTTCCCGGGCTTTCTCCGAAACCAGGAGCTGGTGTGGAGAACTGGGCCGATCCACTGCGGCCCATCGACCCTCGCTGTCCTGCAGAATCAGTTGGAGAGTCACCGGCCGCCCCGGTGGCCATGTGCCCAAGCATGCCAAATTCCAGAGCACCGTATCGATTTTCGAAGTTCATGCTTGATAGATCGAAGTTGAAGAGCGCTGGATCACTGGGATCAAAAAATGGCCCCGCGAAAGGATTTTGGGACTGACTTGTATCCCCAGAGAGAGCACCTGGAGTAGGTTGTTGGTTTACAGTCGATGTCAGACTTGGGTTTCGACCATTGGTGCTGCTCTTCATGTTAAAAGTAGGTGAAACGGGTGATTGCGTGGTAAAAGGGCTTTGGCTCATGGAGGATTCTTGGTAGGGATTGTAAGATCCTGCCTGCGTCTGTGGCGTAGGGTAAAAGTTGTTATTCGTGGCATTTGTTGGTTGATGGCTATGTTGATGGCTATGTTGATGGCTGTGTTGCTGGTTGCAGTTGACAGCATTTGCACCATTCCTAGATATAGGCAAATTATTGCGGAGCGTGTTGTTATATAGATTGGTGTTGTTGCTGCTACTAGCGGCTGGCATCAACGCCCCATCGGGAGCATCATGGAGATACTTGGCCTTCTTGCGAACACCATCATGGCAAGCATCTTGAAGACCACGTTTGATGCAACGCTGACACGGTCTTTCGTCGCCTAAACCCGATAAAAATTAGTCAGATACTTAACAAGGGCCGGAATCATTCAATTTATCATCATACCACAAGTCAGATGAGCTCGTTGGCATGCAAAGCAAGCTCGCCGAGCCTTCTTCCGTCGCGGTCGGGAAGGGTCTTTAGCATTGGCAGCTTTGTGGTCCGCTTTGCTATCGCCGTTAGTTTTGGACTTTACGTCCAATTGTTCGTATTCCGTAATGTCAGCGGAGTCACGATCCCCACTGTAGTCCCCTGCAGGAACCGGAGAGCCGTTCTTGGCTTCCATGTTCACTTCGGCATGTATCCCGAAAACGGGGGTCTATAAATACGTCCACAAAAGTGAGATAATTCGGTGTTTCAAACCGCATAGGCCACTTTCCGTGCCCTCTTGTGTTTATTTGAATAAACAAAGTGTGGTGGCGACAATACCAATGACACCATCCGAGCTGCGATCTCGGCGGGCGAGCGGATCGGATCCACGTGCACAAGATTCCGCCCAGCTTGTGATAGAAGAGACGACCAGGAATTCTAGTTGTCCGTTTTGAGACTTAGAATACTCCCAAGTCACCTTTCGAAGGTTGAAGGGATATCCAGACCGTGGTTCCTATAATCGAGCGTTTGCGACTACAGTTGGTGGATAATCAGAACCGGAATCACGGCGAGTCGAGTCACGGGTGTAACGGGGGACAATCGACTGGAGATCCGACGGATGTACGATGATCTGACACATTGAAGGATTTCAATGTGGTTTGTATATGGGGTAAAATTGGCGCAAAGCTGACAGAAAAATCCCGCAACGGTTCGGGGCTGAACTGGGAGTGGAGAGGTGGACAATTTCGTTCGGCTGCGGGGAAGGTGTGAATTTCTCTCCAAATATGAGAGCCGTGCCGATGCGAGGCCAGTCAGTAAGCTGGAGAAAGAAAGAAATTCGAGAGTCGAGGCAAATCTTATTCGCGGGGATTGTCGAAGAAGAAGTGGATGATTCCCAGAAGGGCTCTCGATCGGAGTGTTCCCGTGACTAGGTGTCTAAGCAACAGGTCCTCCAAGGTTTCCAAGGTTAACACGACACAGTCCAATTGTAAAGGACTTGTAAAGGAGTAAGTGAGACTCGCCTCAGAGACGATCAAATTTTTTTAATCAAATTTTTGGGGGGATTTATTTGATTATTTCTTTTCGAATTTTAGCGCTATTATTTTCGCACTTCTAAAAAGGCGCAGGGCTGGCTATACTTCGTAAAACAGCCACTATATTTACCTAATTAATTTAAATGGCGTTTTCTTTTTTCTTCTTTTTTTTTTTTTTTGCTACCCAACCTATTAATCCCTCATTGGGCATGTTAAAATTTTAACAACTAATTCCGATCGAAAATATCGAGAGTAAAGAAGTGTTTAGTTCTTCAATTTCTTCTATAGAGAACTAGAGAACTAGAGAGCTAGATATGTACATCATACTCACGTTCAGGGCAATGGTCACTAGAGGCCGGCATTTGATTTTGCCAAGTATTACAGCTTTCACGGCATTACCGGAAACAACAAGTAATTTAGGCGCGTTCATGAACTCTGATTGGTTCAACTGCAATCCTGCATCAGATCGGGTTACGCGCATACCAGATGACCTGTCCTATTAGCAACCCCGCGGGGGCAATTGCGCACGTGCGGGAACTTCTCGATTGCATACTTTGTCTATTTTGTTTATTAACGTCCGATACAAGCATCTTCAATCGAGTCATTCTTCTTTTTCCAAAGCTGAATCAATCCCGAGAACCCCCGCTTTAGACGTTCTCGGCATCTGGCTCCGACCCGTTTCATTCCGAAGTTGGCTGAGTGTGGCTCTGCCGAGGCTAGACAGCTGTCAAGATATCTCGCTCAGCTATGACGGTTGCCATACTCCAAAGGAGGGATTGCCATATCTGCCTGTAGCCGGGGGGGGGGGAATTGGTTGGGGATGATTGCCGTGACTGTATTCTAAGTCCACATGACACATTCGTATGCTTGGTAACTGGCCTAGCAGACTGGGGGTTGCTGTCGGAGAATTAAAGCTCGGGCCAGGTCCGTCCAATTTCTATTCTTGGAGTGGGTAAAGCCTTTTTGTTAGGATGTCAAGCACGCTAGTAACATCAATAATGACTTTATGGTCTGCTTAGGATCAAGAACGACCAGATTGTGTATGCAAGATGCCTACAGATGAAAGCAAGTTGAGCTAGGAAAGGAAGCATACATCCTTGCCGATCATGCGTATTATTGACTATGATTATCTGCATTGGCTTTTAAACTGCAGATGGTACAGCAGCCGACGAGTTAGGTCTTGATCTATGGTTGCAGGCTAGGTGCCGACCCTATCATCCCCAGTAGCCAAAACGTCTCAGCCCAGGAGGTTCCCTAGCATCTGGTTATGGCATGCCGTGTTCATCGCCTACGGCACACCGTATTAAGGCAAAATCAATTGGTAAACTGTTGAGATGCAATGGCACCGACATTACCTGTGGCTGTCCTTGTAAAAGAGCTATCCAGCAAACAACCAACTCGCTTAAGCTTAAAGTGTGTACGGTGTATTATATGTGCACGGAAGTATCGATCACGCCTGTGATTTCGCGAATCGGCTCTTGCTTCGTATCCAGCTCCCATGCCGAAAGAATAGGTACCTATTGTGAATATTAGCACAACGTTCAGTTGACAGAGCAGCTTACGTTGAGCTGTGTGTCTTCAGAGCCACATGCAACTGAAATATCAACCTTTCATGCTCAGTGCGACTCGATCGAGGTTCTTGATGCAGGGGGAGATTAAATGGGTAGGCCATAATGTAAGAGTAAATCAAGTATGTCAAAATCAGCACTTACGGGAAAGGGGCCATGACAAGGGTCAGGAACGCTAACAAGGAAGTTGCCCAGTGATATCCGAGGTTGTGATACACTGCATAGCCGTTAGCCATAGTCGTTACGTCTCAACCGTGTGTAGGCAAGAGGATAGCCGTCAAGCATTGAGGAAGAGCTACAGATCGGCCTGTTGAGAATGCAACGCATCGACCCGCATCGGAAGGATGCACTGCATGCAGAACACTGGGTTCCAATTCTTGTCGCAGCACAGAGACAGTATCGACAAACTTACTTTGAATTCCAAACAGTGGAAAAATGCCTCCAAAGGATGATCGAGTGAAACTGTTCGCTGCCAGAGCGCTAGCTGCAAACGTTGGGTAAGCATCGACTAGGAATGTGAAGATGCCCGAGTAAACCAGTATTGTCCTAACAGTAACAAAACCCATCAGCCAAAAGAAAGCCACAAGGTAGACAGGGATTTTGGGACCAACGGATGGCCGCCCAGTCAGATGAGATTGCAAGGTTGATCTTACCCTGCACCAAAAACAGCACTGCCAATGATAGGTGCAATCCAATGGACATTAGGGTAGATTGTCCAAGCAAAAATGAAAAGTCCCATCGTAACCAAGGGTCCTCCCAGGATGGCTAGAACATCAAAGTCAGCTATCAATTTCTTGGAACCTTGGCACCTGAGTAATTTGTTGGCGAGCTTACCGGGGGGCAGTCGCCACTCCGGCTGGAAGTCATCGAGCTTTTTCGTCGCTTTCTCATGGTTGCGCTCCAAGCGAACGTAATTTCGGCGCCAGATAGGATCTGACAAAATGGCTATAACCATTCCGACAAACAAACCAAGGAAACACATTCCACGCTGCCAGATTGCTAGATCATAGACATCATGGAAAACTAGCTGGAAAGCACCAAAGAAGAGGTACAGAATGCCCAACAGAATGGCCGAGAAAATGCAAAGGCATAGACACATCGGCTCCGTCAACAGAAGCATAGGGCGGTACATAGAATGTACAACCGTCTGAGTTATAGAACGCTGTAGCTTTTCGATGGGAGCTTTCCATCGCTCGTCTCCGGTTTCCCGACGTAGCTTCTGCGCCTTACGCCTCAAAAGTCTAGAACATTCTCAGCGTCGCAATTTTTCCATGAACTGGAAACACATACACTGGGTGATAGGTCTCTGGAACCAAGAATATTATCGAGGCAAGCATCGCCCCTGTCCAAATCAGGAGCACATAAAACACCCAACGCCTGTGAGTGGTATAAGCTTCAGTTGCGACTAGAATTCAACAGAAACATACCATGTGGTAAATGCATTGATGAAGCCTCCAACCCTAGTGTTTTATTGTTAGTGTTGTAACAGAAGGTCATCTAATTTCCGGACAATAGAGAAAACCTACAAGGGGCCTACTTCGGGGCCTATAAAAGGGCTCGCAGTGTAGAGCATCATAGGAAACGCAAGCTCATGGCGATCAAACATGTCACCAACAGTACCTCCAGCGACACTCAAAAAGGCACTGCCTGACAGTCCACTGAAAAACCGAGCGATAATCATGGTCTCGGTGTTCTTAGCCACCGCGCATGGAATTAACCATAGGAGAAACAGCGAGAATGATGTGATGTAGATGATTCTCCGGCCAAAGAATTCTGATAATGGACTTAGGAACAATGGCCCAATACCTAGAAGCGTTAGCACACAGTCCAGCCCGCGAAAGAGGACAAGATCAGCACGAACCAAGACCCCAAATGAAAAAAGACAATCCAAGAGTCGCAACTTCTTGTGAGCATCCGAACTCACTCATCAACTGGGCATATGTCGTGGTATACATCGAAGAGGCACAAGTCCTACATGAAATTGATCAGTATCTACGCGGCGCAGAGAGGGCAAGACTAAACTGGCTGTATACTGACACGCAAAGTGAGCCAAGGGAGACAATGATGACAACTAACCACCGTCGGGGTTTGCTCATATTGCGCGGATTCATAGGATCGTTCTCGTCCCAGCTCACGGTATATGCTCCATCCTCATTCGCCACCACAGCCTCATCGACTTCATGGCCGCCAATACTGACACCGTCGTTCAATGACCAGCTGCGTTCCAGGGACCTGGATGTGACTGATTTGGACGCATTCGAGCGCTGTTTCTGGAGCGGCGCGTTGCCTTCGTCGTGAGTACCCGGGGAGGTTATCGGAGCATAAGCTACACCCTCGGACTTGGTGTGGTCGAATTGGTCGTCGCTCCTATCGCTAGAACGTCTTTTAAAGCCAGTGTGGGCTTTTTCTTCGCCGAGGTCTAGCTGCGACACGTCGGTACTTGACCGCGGAGACATGTCAAACGTCAGGCTTGCTCATCTGGTCTGTTTTTGTGTAAGCGATGAGATCATTGAAAACAAAACGAATGGTCTGGAGCTACCTAGATATATATACTCCGTGTTGTCTCACAGATATTTGGTTTACTATGTTGTATGTTGCGACGGAAGCTAAAGGAGTTGTCCTTAGCGTCTAGGATGGAAATCAAAAGTACGAGCTGATCAATCAACGCGATCTCGGGAATAAACAAGTCGGGGTCCTAATTCCGATTTCTCAAAGCCGACATCGGGAGTAGTCCCGTATAGCCAATTGATAGCCTTGGACATTGCGAATTGTATTTCTGCCAGAATTCTGATGGAATGTACCTAGATCCTATATTAAGCATGTGAATTTTCTTCCACCGGAGCATTGGTTGTTATCGGACGCCAAGAGCTTTCGTAAACACGTGGGAGCGTTTAAACCACATGGTGCAAATGTCTCCGAAACTACAAGTCTAGACACCAAATAAATGTGTTTGAGATAAGAGATATGTTCAATTAAGCTAGAGCCAGCACTACTACGCAACAGAATCAATTCATCAATGTCGCTCCCAAGTGACCGGGTACCCAAGCAAAAACCCCCAACCAACGGTCCTCTAGCCAGCCCAAAACTCCCGAAAGAAAACACCGGATCTCAAATCGAGATATTCCACAGAACCATCCCAAAGTTGAGCTGTACAAGAAGAGAAAGATGCACCAATAGATCCCAGAAATTTTGCTCAAGAGGACACATCCTCTACAAAGCCTGACTGAGCTGGCTCATGGCACCAGAAGCGTTCTCCTCGGCCCACGAGCCCCAAAGTCCCTGCTTGCTAGTGATCTGGAGGGGACCACCAATAGACTTAGCAACCTGGTCAACCTTAACAGCGTCTTTGGTGGCCAGCACCAAAACTTCGAAAAACATCTTGGTGGCGTCAGCCTTGCTGGACCGCTGCTCGGGAAGGAGATCCTGGAACAGCACGCTCTTCTTCTGCTCAGAGGCTGAGTTGCCAAGCTTCTCGCGGAGAATGTGCACAGCGTGCTTGGTGCCCATTGAGACCGGCTCGGTATCCACAGGGTGCGCCATGGTATCGTCCAACTCGTCCATGGCCTGGTTGTTGCCTTCGTCGTCACTCAAATGCAAGACAGGATCTACGTCATCTCCAGGGAACTCAATCTCAGAGCGCTGGTTTAAAGTCATATCGAGAGCAATCCCCTCGTCGATCGGGACGATGGCTTCCTCGTCACCAAGCTCCAGGGCAGGAATGTCAACGGCAGCCACATCCATATCGGAAATCCCACTATCGCGCTTGCGCTTCAGTTCACCGGCCTTCTTAACGGAATCCAAAGAGAGCATGCCGCGCAGCTCGGGTGCCCATCCGCGCCCACGATCCTCGCCAAACACACTAGACACAAATGTACCATTCTGCTGGCGGGTTATAAGGGTGAGCAGGACGGGGTCGCGAGGCAAGAATGATGCAGGTTTCAAAATCGAAGAGCGATTATTTTGCTGGTCCTTGAATTTGGAGCTGGAGATTGAGACTTGTTTGTCGAGTTCCATAAGCTTCTGGCGCTTGGTACGCCGACCCTGCTGGGCGCTAACAGCATCAGGGGTTGCAGATACACCCCGGTTAAATTCCTCTTCCAACTGATTCATCTGATCGGATCCAGCATCGGAAAGGGGGCTTTCAGAGTCACGCTCGAATCGGTTGTCGGCAGCACGGGGCGTCTCGCCACCACCAAAGTCGTCATCGTTGTTGAAGTCCATGGGAGCGTCTGGGAGTAGGTCATTCAGATTGTTGTGGACATCATCGCCAAGGTCCATCTTGTCGAGAGCATCATCATCTCCAAGGTCCAATCCCAGATCGTCGTCGTCATTGAATTTTCCAGCGTCGTTGAAAAGATCTTCCTCCACGGGACGAGGCGCGGGAGCATCTCGACCAATTTCCATAGTGGGGTCATTTCCAAGGGGCAATTCATCCTCGCCCAAGTCAAGATCAACAAGGGAAGGGTCCTCAAGACGTGCGGGTTCCTGAGAAACAGAGCGGCGGAAGCTGCTGTCAGGGAGGAATTGGCTTCCGAAGTCCACGCCACCAGGGCGCTTGGCAGCAGGCTCCAAGTCGAGGGTTTGAGGGAAAAGCAGAGACGTATCGAGGTTGGTGAAAAGATCAGATTCAGTGAGCACATCAGGAAGAGTAATGCCACCTGGGGCGACGACAGTCGAAGTCAAGTCATTGTTATTTGTGAGACGGAAAGCCTGATAGGTGATTAGATTGAATCAACTCAATGTTAATTTAAGAGATGCGTACCATTTTAATTTTCATAAGAGCTTCATTGCAATCGTCGAGGAGGTAGCGAGCCTTGCGGCTGTAAATTCGAACCACACCTAGCAGCAGTTGGCCACTCAATCGCAGAGCCATAGGAGCTTGACCCTGATCAACAATAGCATTGACACTGCTCTCAATATCCGACTGCAGGATATGCGATTTTGAAAGTTTGCGTTCGATGTTAGCCGACAGCCAAACGCGAGCCAGCGGCCCGGTTTTGGACAGAAGGGTCTCGGAGTAGAACATGGTATGTTTGTCGCAACAAGATGCTTTACAATGGCGAAATGTTTGTCACCGGATTCAATAGACGAAAGGAACCGCCCGGTGCGGGGGTGAAGTGTAGAAGGGCGACGCGCTGAAGCCAGAAAACAAAGACTTGTGCGATAACTCGCACTTGATAAGTGTGTGAAAAGGTAGATATGTGACTAAAAGGATTGAGGGTTTATCACTAGATCGGGTGAGTTCAAGACATCGAAAACGATGAAGATGGGGAGGGTATGTAGGCGCGAGGGATGTCTTCAAGTTGGCTGAGAAACCAAGGAGGAACGGAAGATGCGCGTCGGTGGGAATATCAGGCGGCAACCGCCTAGGCGTGATTTTTGCTGATGTAATTGAGGGGGCTGGGAATGTCGAGTCACGTGCGGGTACACAAAGGAGACTCTGTACGAGGTACCACAACAATGAATTTGCTAGCGAATAAACAAGTCTACGATCCAAGTAAAGAGTAAACAGATTTTAATGGACCTTGTACAAAGCGTTTTCGGAAACCGTCAAAATTCTTCTATATTCCATTGCTCTTATGGAGGACATCGTAGACACTGTCCTTCACGTGATGATTTGCGCTAGTATAAATGTAGTGTCCGGATAAACTCCACCCCGAAACATCTAGGCCACAACGGGTAAAGCATCATCATGGAAACTAGCCTCTTCGAAGTGGACTTGATGCTCTAAATGAGAATATCTTGCAGCTTGGGTTATAGCACAAGGCTCTTTCGAATTGGATTTTTGGTCTCCAGTTTTTCCCTCAGCCCCTTGTTCGCCGTTGACCGACTTGCGCCAACTCTGCAAATCTACCCGTTAGTCTAGCCGCCCCATGTGAAGCTGCTGCCAGATCGCAACTAACATGGATTGGCGAAAAAACAGTCAATTCTTATCGAGACGGGATGAAAATTTTTTTTGGCATATCTAACGTCTTAGCCTGTCGTCTTTAATACTCCATCCTTCAAAGCATGAGCAATGTCAAGGTCCGCAACACCTTCACTGTCTTTGCGTGATGCATCAAGCGCCGACTTCCTTCGACCTCCCTCCACAACACCTATGACAGGACGGCCAAATGCTCCATCGTTGGTAAGTATAATTACTTAATTTATGCACTGCGTGTGCTGTCTCCTTTCGCTGCGGCGTGGCGGCGTTAGACAATGGAATTTCTAACAGACGATCCTTTTTTCTTCCAGACATCCACCTCAACTTATTCGTGGCTCGAGCCTCATGAAACTGCAGAGCGATTACGTACCTCCCTTTTACACGGCCTGACACCCGCCGAGGCAGAGATACGCCTGGCTAGAGATGGACCGAACGAGCTTCCCCACGATGAGCCAGAACCCATCTGGCTGCGGTTTCTGAAACAATTCAAGGAGACGCTGATTCTCCTTCTTCTCGGCTCTGCTGCAATCTCATTTGTGATGGGTAATTACGACGATGCCATCAGCATTACTCTTGCCGTAACAATTGTTGTGACTGTTGGATTCGTTCAGGAGTATCGGTCGGAGAAGTCGTTGGAAGCATTGAGCCGACTTGTACCCCATTATGCCCATTTGATCCGAGATCTTCCAACAGCTTCCTCCATAGCAACTGAGAATGGCGGTACATCGCCGCTGGGTTCATCTATGGAATTGGATGAAATAAGGAGCAAGAGTCCAGGTTCGGCGTCTGCGGCGGTCAAGGCTTCTTCAACCGTTCCCGCAAACGAACTTGTGCCCGGAGATTTGGTTCTTTTCACTACCGGAGACCGCATTCCTGCCGATATTCGAATTACCGCTGCAACAGATCTCAGCATTGACGAGTCGAACTTAACTGGAGAAAACGAGCCTGTGTCGAAGTATGCGGAAGCTCTGCGCACCGCATCTGGCAGAAACACCCCAGCACCGAAAGGAATAGAGCCCCCTCGATCTCCATTCTACGATGCACCAGCCACGGGTGCTGTTGGTGCTGACATTCGGTTGAACGAGCAGCACAACATCGCGTTCATGGGCACGCTAGTCCGCTCAGGCTATGGCCAGGGCATCGTTATCTCGACCGGCGCCAAGACAGAGTTCGGCAGTATATCAGCTTCGCTACAAGAAATTGAGAGCCCTCGAACACCCCTTCAACTGTCCATGGATCGTTTGGGCCAGGAGCTGAGTTATATCTCTTTCGGTGTCATTGGATTGATCGTGGTTATCGGTCTTATACAAGGCCGGAAGATTCTCGAAATGTTCACAATTGGTGTCTCGCTGGCCGTCGCAGCGATCCCAGAAGGCTTGCCTATCATTGTCACTGTCACACTCGCTCTCGGCGTCCTACGCATGGCTAAGAGGGGGGCGATCATGCGGAGACTTCCCAGTGTTGAGACCCTTGGTTCTGTCAATGTCGTCTGCTCGGATAAGACTGGAACTCTCACGCTTAACCATATGACAGTTACCAAAATGTGGCATTTCGACTGTGCAGAACCATTCGAAGTTCAAAGAGAAATGATCTCGCCGATGGCTCCTGGACCTGCAGCGCAGACTATCCTTCGCGTTGGTAACATTGCAAACAACTCTCGTTTGTCCCGGATGCACGCAAACTCGCCAGCCAGCGCATCTTCTGCGGCTGTACTTTCTTCGACCGTCAACAGTGATTCAGCTGCTGCCAAGAGTCGATGGGTGGGTCAACCCACCGATGTGGCAATCTTGGATCTAATGGATGCCCTGGGAGAGGATGATGTGCGCGATCGTATTAGCGCACGCGTCCACGAGACCCCGTTCAGTTCCGAGCGGAAATGGATGGGTGTTGTAATCGGCGATTCTGGTGGTTCAAATGGAGGTCCCCATGTTGCCTACATCAAAGGTGCTGTCGAACAGGTCCTGGCACGATCGGATACCTATCTCACTAAGGATGGTCGAGAAGTAATCCTAGACGAGCCCCGGCGCAAAACAATTCGGGAAGCGGCAGAAAATATGGCATCCGAGGGTCTTAGAGTCCTCGCATTTGGCAGTGGAGTTGTTCGTGATACGTTTAGAGGTGGCAGAGGCTTTGGAAGTCGGTCTTCCCCGAAAATCGTCCAGGGCGATGATGACGAGCGGTACAATGGCTTGGTCTTTGCTGGCCTAGTGGGTATGAATGACCCGCCGCGTAAAGATGTGCACAAATCTATTCGACGCCTGATGACTGGTGGTGTCAGAATCATCATGATTACTGGTGACGCTGAGACAACAGCTGTGGCCATTGCGAAGAAGCTTGGGATGCCAGTCAGCGATTCCCCGCATGCACGGTCGGTCATTGGAGGCGATGAGCTCGACCGTATGACTGCCGCCGAACTTTCCCAGGCGATTGCAACGGTCTCGATCTTTGCCCGTACGAGCCCGGACCACAAGATGAAGATTGTGACAGCACTTCAGGCCCGCGGCGATGTAGTTGCCATGACTGGTGATGGTGTCAACGATGCGCCCGCTCTGAAGAAAGCCGACATAGGTATTTCCATGGGCAAGCTCGGCACCGACGTTGCCAAGGAGGCAGCGGACATGATTCTGACGGACGACGATTTCTCGACTATCTTGCGGGCAATCGAACAAGGCAAGGGCATCTTCTACAACATTCAGAACTTCATTACGTTCCAGCTTAGTACCAGTGTGGCTGCACTAAGTCTTGTACTGCTGAGCACCACTCTTGGCTTCAAGAATCCGCTGAACGCCATGCAGATCTTGTGGATCAGTAAGTAAATATGTATCTGAATTCAACCCCTCTAAATGTCTAACCCTCATTGCAGATATTCTCATGGATGGCCCGCCTGCCCAGTCCCTAGGCGTCGAGCCCGTCGACCCTACCATCATGAACCGCCCGCCACGGCCCAAGACAGCCCGGGTTCTGACCAAACCTCTAATCCAGCGCGTCCTCACTTCAGCTATGATCATAATGATTGGCACATTGTCGATCTATATCCACGAAATGGGCGATCTCACCGACGTCAGCCCAGTCGAAAAGCGCTCTGGTGTCGTCACTGCGCACGGCACCACCATGACATTCACCTGCTTCGTTTTATTCGACATGTTCAATGCATTGACCTGCCGCAGCGAGGGCAAGTCTGTCCTGCGTGGGGAAATGCCACTGTTTGGGAACAAGATGTTTAATTACGCTGTTCTCGGCTCCTTGGCCGGCCAGGCTTGCGTGATCTACCTGCCCTTCCTGCAGCGTATCTTCCAGACCGAGGCTCTCGGCTTCGGGTCCTTGGTCAAGCTGGTCATCATTGCCAGTTCAGTATTCTGGGTGGATGAAGGCCGCAAGTATCTGCATACGATCCGTCATCGGCGTGGGGTGGGTTCCGGTTATAGCGTCAATGTCTGATCTACCGATACAATGAGTGCACGGTTCGGATTGCCTGTTACGATTTTAGAGGTGTCTATGGCATAGGCGTGTGCAGTTTATCATATTTGGATTGATATCCCCCATATACATAATAGGATTGTCGGTTATTGGCACAAATGTTATTTTTTTCTGCATAATTGGCTGCTTGTGCGGTTTCGTCTAGTCCTTTTTGGTAGTCTTAAGATGCCTTGTGAGATGCGCTCTTTTTTTTCGTGCGAGAAACATAACATCCTCCGAAGCAGTGATGTATGCCAACTGTACAAATCACAATTTTAGGGCTACTCATTCCCCATAAACCCAAGTTCTGATCTCTAGTAAAACGACCCGCTTTGATAGTCCTATCTAGGAATTCCAGGAATTTAGATAGACGGGTGGTAATAAAATCTCATTCATTTCCCTTGGGTTCTCGTTGACCTGACTGATCTATCTAACTACATAGATACACTGCTCAAACATTCTTCCCATTCCCACGTTTCTAGACCGCAAAGACGAGATCTAGTCATCTCTTTCCCATGCATACTCTTTCGAATAATTGCAATCCTAACCGCCGCGACATCACTAGGGGGAGCGGTATCGACGGTCATTCGCAGCCAAAATTCCCAGATACCGCAAGCCAAGCGCAACTGTGAGCTCCGTATCTTGTGATGTGCCAGCCCGGGTCGATGCTTGGTGGTGCGCGTTGCAAATAAGCGAGTAGAGAATGCCATCTTGAATAGAATGGAAGGGTTGGGAGATGATAGTTCAGAACTGAATCTCTCTGTAGATGGGCAGTTTATATATGTTTGAAGCGGGAAGGCCCTTTCCTAAAGGTTTACATTTTTCTCATTCGAGGACCCAACACTCACGTTGAAGCGCCGTCTTAGCCACCGCCGTAAACTGATCGAGCTAGGAAAAAAAACCCCTTCGAACGGGGATGGATATCATTGGCATCACTAACACAACCAATCCAAAGCGAAACGTTGTGACTAACACACATATCGAAAACGCCTTTGCTAGATGGCTCAGACTATATGAGGTGCACCTAGGAAGAGATGGAGTTGTGATTGCTAGAATCGATCCCATTCTGCCGTGTCCTGCCGCCTCCTTCTTGAAAGGCATCCATCACTCTATCCCCTCCATGTCTTACTGTTTCATTTATCTTCCAGACCTTTCACCTTGGGAGCAACATGTCCATAGAATATGAGGCACCCAATATTGACATTGGTCAAGTGAAATTAGTTGAGGTCATTAAAGAGCCCGCTGGCAAGACAAAGACTGCATGCTCAAAGTGGTAAGTGAGGAAGTCATATAGCTTGCCTATGGCCTTTAACAGATCTGGTAGTTTCCTCCTTATAAATGGGATAGGTGTCACCCACCGCTCCGTTCTATCGATCTTTTCAAGAACGAGAGCCGCGCATATAATCGATTAAAGGCTCGAGGCTTTTGTGAACGGGGATATGTGCCTGAATTCTATGGCGTGGTTGAGAATATTGACCCCGAGGCGAAGGGCTGGCAATCTGACCTCAAGAAATTCTATGATCGAACTTTCCCTCGGGGTCTTGACCCCACCGCCCGTCCGAATGGTGTCCTCATGGAGTATGTTGTATATTCCTGATGTGAAAATGTTCGACATCTCTAACTACACAGAGGAAAGAGCTCGTAAACTCCACCAGCTCCTGATCGAGATTCATGAGGCTGGGATTGTACACCTTGCTCTCTATCCCCGAAATATGCTGATTCAGGGTGATACTGATCGGGTACTTTTGATCGACTACGACTTGGCACAGATATTTGACCCAGAGCACCCAGAGCACCCCAGATTCTTTACGCGGGAAAGAGATTTGATGGATGACTTCGTGGAAGCGCTGGTAATTTCTCAAGTCCCACTTTGATCTCGAGTTCACGGCTGACTTCTGTTGCAATTATAGGGCAGAGATCATAATCTGGAGAAGTATGAAGAGACGCGGACGATGTATTTCGAGTGACTCTCGAGGGGCAGAATTATGGCAGTCAAGGCTCCTATGCCGTTTGATTGATGTCTACTCTGGGGAATTTTTGTTTAGCAGAAAGATCCCACTTTTTTTTTGAATCATCTTGCCGCGGCTGATACCATGCGCAATTTACCTCCAAGTTCCAGAAGATACTCTCTCTTTGATCATTCTCCGATTCCATTTCGCATTACTCGTAGATTAAAATAGCTGGGACTCAATTCCCGGCAAAATATGGCTGTTCAACGAAGCGTAATACACAGAAAAATGAAGTACATCATAGCTGTCCGAAAGCGCGAGTATTTGTTCATTCTATGAGGCGAGGGCTCCCATGAGAATTATCTTTTCTAACCCTTTTCATTCCAGTTTCTTTAAATCCCTCCACAGTTGATTCCTTTACCAACGAAGCCCCAAAAAGATAACTATTGTTGGAACAGTCTAACCTTGTGGGTATCCAAAAAGGATACCAAAAATAATGACCGACGCAGGGATCGAACCTGCAATCTCTTGATTCGTAGTCAAGCGCCTTGCCATTGGGCCAGCCGGCCATGCTGTTATGAAAGGATTTACTTCAAAAATGTACTATATTCAGATGCCTAGGTTGGGAGATTCTAAGCCTTCCATGCGTGCTATCTTGCAAGGTTACGTATGTTGTACCTAACCGGCCCCTGTAATTTTTTTGTTAACAATGCAAGGGCCGGTCAGGGCGAATCTCAAGTCTTTTTCTGCCATCTAGTTGGGAAGGGATGCAATTGAAGCCTTATGGAGTGGAAGACAAGAAGAAAGGATTCGAAAGGAGAGACGATGTCGAAAAAAAAAGAACATTCAATGGGACTCAAAAGGGCATGAGCCGCATATACAGCTGACTAATCTGGATTTAAAGTGTTTGTCATGTGGTATCCTTGTACGGAGTAATAGCTAACTGTCCGTAGATAATCAAGCTATATGTTGTACAACATACCACGTACAACATACGGAGTACCCCGAATGTGAAATATATGGAGAATTGTCTCGGCCCAAGTGGAGGCTGAAGACCCCGTGGGAGTGGATCCCGACACTACGGAGTACTGCAGAAGAACTGATAAGGAACAGAAGACGACTTCTACAACGTACATGACAACACGTAAACATGACCATTTTCACCTCGAGTTTGAACATCACATTCCATTCATGTAAAGTACGGAGTAGATAGGGTCAAGACTCCGGCATTAACCCTGGAATTCGAAGAAAAGGGGACCGGGAGAAAACGGAAAGCCAGACACCCCGAAACGGGACCTTATCTCGCACTTGGAGACGCTAAGACAAAAAGGGGAAAGGTCTGAGTATCTTACGGTCAAGGCCCACTTAGCGCCAGTGGCAAGCTGGACTTTATCTGTAGCCAATCATATCTATTACAATATAGCGTCCAATTGCGGATGGGAATTTGGTGAAGCTCTGATATCCATAAAGTCTTCTATAGTACGGAGTAGCTGCAGGATATCTATGATAAGCTATCTAGGCTATCTAGGCTATCTAGGCTATCTAGGCTATCTAGGCTATCTAGGCTATCTTCGAAGCTTTTTGGAAAAAGATATAAGAAGACCCATGTCCGAGGGTACTTCCCCGAAAAACCCCAGGAATTTTTCCCCGGAGTCAAATCACCAGTACGGAGTACAACATTCATTGGATCACAATCTACGGAGTACTCCGGAGGATATGTAATCTCCCAAGCAGGTATATCCCTCAATCCCTCAATCCCTCAAAGGCCAAGACTTGAAAACCCACGAAACCCCCATACTTGTCATCCCCTTGCCACCTGATGCTATCTACGGGGATGACGGGGTATACATAGCAAGTGTGTTAATCGATACAGAAAATCAAATGCAACTCTTTTTTTTTTAAATATACACCAAGATTCAAGACCCAAGACCCAGAACCTGGAGAACTGGAGACCTAAAAGAGAGGATGTCGGGATTATCCCATTGCTATTGTCACAATCTATCCTCGACAATCTTTTTTTTTTTTTTTTTTTTAATTTCCCCTTCATCCAACCGCTCCTTCTCATACCTTTTATATGGGGAAACTGTCTCATGCTCCCTTTATAACCTTTCTCTGTTAGAGAGTGCTTAAAAGTTTTTTTTTCTAGAAATTGCGTTGAACTGCTTTTGGCTATTTCAGACAAGGATCCACCGGTGTCGATCTAGTGGTTTTTTTTCTTTGGCTCGAAGAGTTCGGGTTTCCTTATTTTTCTATTTTCGTGGCGAATTCTTCTCTTTTCCTTTCTGACCTTCTTTTTCCCCTTTCCCTTTGCTAAACCCCCTTTCCCTTCAAGCTTCGAGCTCTTTCAACAATGGCGTTCAGCGGGAAAGCCCCATACGCCCCGGATTATGCCTCCTACAATTGGATTGGAGCTCCTTCCAACTACGATCTTTCGACCAATAGAGACCTGGGTGGCGATTCCCGTATGTGTTCCGATTTTCTCAAGGGAATCACAGTCTAACAATGGTTCCCACTTAGGCACCGAGAATGTGAACAAATGGTTTCAATCTGGCGACCAGGCCTACATCCTCGTGGCCTCGGCCATGGTCATGATCATGATCCCCGGTCTCGCCTTTCTGTACTCAGGATTGGCTCGTCGAAAGTCCGCCCTGAGTATGATCTGGGCTTGTATGGCTTCCCTGTCCGTCGTGACCTTCCAGTGGTATTTCTGGGGTTATTCGCTGGCTTTCTCCCCGACTGCGACCAACGGTTATATTGGCAACTTGCGCAACTTTGGTTTAATGAAGACATTGGCTGATCCAAGCCCCGGGTCTCCCCTGGTTCCTAACCTGCTCTATGCGTTCTATCAGGTAAGATGAAAAAAACAAAAAAAAACAAAAATTGGGAATCACCGGGTTTTTTTTCAATTGGTCTAGAAGTCAATGCTGATTATCAATCCCTAGATGCAATTCTGTGGTGTGACTGCAGCTATCGTGATGGGAGCTGTCGCCGAACGCGGTCGGCTTCTTCCTGCCATGGTTTTCGTCTTCATCTGGGCTACAATTGTTTACTGCCCGCTTGCCTACTGGGCCTGGAACGTCAATGGCTGGGCATTCAAGTATGGCGTGATGGATTACGCCGGTGGTGGTCCCGTTGAAATCGGGTCCGGTTTCACAGCTCTGGCCTACTCGATGGTTCTCGGTCGCCGACAGGAACGCATGATGCTTAACTTCCGCCCTCACAACGTCTCTCTCATTCTTCTTGGGACAATTCTTCTCTGGTTCGGCTGGCTCGGTTTCAACGGTGGTTCCGCGTTTGGAGCTAACCTCCGCGCATCCATGGCCTCCTGGAACACCAACCTGACTGGTGCATTCGGCGCCATCACTTGGGTTTTGCTCGATTGGCGTCTGGCTCGCAAGTGGTCGATGGTCGGTTGGTGTTCCGGTACCATCTCGGGCCTGGTAGCTGCAACACCTGCCTCCGGATTTATCTCACCCTGGGCCAGCGTTATCCTCGGCATTGTGACTGGTATCGTCTGCAATTACTCCACCAAGATCAAGTACTGGATCCGGATCGACGACTCGATGGATGTGTTGGCCGAGCACGGCATTGCTGGAGTTGTCGGCCTTCTTTTCAACGCCTTTTTCGGCGACGACGCCATTGTTGGTCTCGATGGTGTCAACACCGGCACCGGTGTCGGCGGCTGGGTCATCCACAACTATAAGCAGCTGTACATTCAGGTCGCCTATATTGTCGCAACCGCCTCCTACTCCTTCGTCATGTCCGCCATTATCGCCTACGCAATTAACCTCGTCCCCGGCCTGAAACTGCGCGCCTCTGAAGAAGCGGAGCTGCTCGGGATGGACGACGACCAGCTGGGCGAGTTCGCCTACGACTACGTCGAAGTCCGTCGTGATTATCTCGCCTGGACCCCTCAGAACCACGACCAGCTTGCAGACGGCCACCAGGTCCCCGCTGCACAGCGTTACGGCATCGGTGAACACAGCGAGATGATGCTTGGTAGCTCGCCGCGCGAGGTGATGCTTGAGGGTCACTCGCCCAATGGTGAGATCAGCCAGAGCAGCCGCGGCGGCAGTGAAGGTGACATCGGCATGCACGAAATCAAGATCGCTCCTGCTCCTCGCCAGGCTGCTGAGCAGCATCCCGCCGAGGCACAGAGTGCTGAGCCCGTTGTGTTGAGGCCGGTTCAAGAGAAGACGGAGAACTAATCACTTCTACATTCTCCTGCTCCCCCCCTCCCCCCCCCCCTTTTTTTTGAAAAAAAACTACCTGCCCTCCATCTCTTTTGCATGACCTTCATTTCGCATACGCCATTCCATCCAGCAAGCTTTGATTTTCTTCGCGTTTTCGCTTCTTTGCCTCGATATCCCTTGAGCGTGCTTCTTTTTTTTGCAACAAAAAAAGCCTGGGGCTTTTGCAATACCTTTAACCTACCCCTTCGACTTTCCTCGATCACCTCAACCACTAATTCTATACCACCGACTTCACATAATGTCCAACATCCGACCCTCCCTTATCCACCTTTCCGACCCTTACGCTACCAAACACACCTCACATTCAAACAAAACTACACCTGTGGAAAAAGAAACTTGACTTATGGTCTAATTTGGCCTGACGCTCCATTGTTCTATGATTTTTCTGGCCTGTGGTCCGGAGATATGAAACTGGGGTTTGCACATGTACACAAACTGATTCATGCGTCATGAGAGAAATGCCTCACTCTCTATGTTTTCTGGTTTTGCGTTTGCAGTATAGAGCTAGACACCTGATTTACAAATTTATGTGATAATTAAGACAGCTCTTATCCTTACTCACCTCTACAACTGTAGATGGTAGAGATGCGAGAACAAATGTCCTTGTCTGATACGAGAGTCTACCTGCGATATAAGAAACCCCAAGCCACCAAACATAAAACCCAAATCAGAAAGAAACCAGCCCAATAACAAAACAAGTCACAATCAAATCTATCCATTGCCTCTCCTCCTACCGCTTAACCATCCACCGAACCCGAATCAAATCCTCTCTCCCAAGCTTCCCAACAACCTCCGCGGCAACTCCACCCTTTCGAACTTCATCCCACTCCTCCTCATCCATCCCCATAACAAGCGTCATCTGCACACACCGCGCAAAACACTCCCGGTATTTATATCTTCCCGGCGCGCCGGAAACATGCCCAACATCAACAGCAGCACCGACAAGTCCAGCAACATCCCTCTCAAGCCGCGCCGCGCCAAGCGCGTTGATCCGCGCCCCGTACGACCACAGTCTTTTTTCTAGTAGACGGGCTAGATACGCGATCGTTACGCCGAGGACGCGGTCAAAGGCCGAGGGGGTGAGGATCCGTGCGAATGGAGTTAATAGATCGGTCCATAAGGATGTGAAGCGCGGTTTGACAAGTTCTTTGTTGTCAATGGCCGAGTTTGGATTGTCGGGTTCGAGGGTGTTGGTGTTGGGGGCATATTCGATATCCCGGAAGGTGTCTGCGAGGAGAGGTCGGAGGCGTGGTTTAAGGACGTTGTTGAAGAGTACTTGGACTCCGTCCATGAGAAGGTCAGTTGCTTTGCTTTCGAAGGTTGTTGAGAGGTTTTGGAGGGTCTGGAGCACATTTTGGGCGGTGCTGGGGTTGGCGAAGATTGTGAGGAGGTGGGAGGTTGCTTCCGTGGTCGTGGTATCTGGTTTTGAGCCCGTATTATTTTGCACGATTCGTCGGATGTAGTCGACTCCCAGGTCGAGGTTGTTGATTTGAACTAGGAAGGAGATTGTGATTTGTTCGGCGGGTGGGCCGCCGTGGACTGGGGCGCGTGGGTAGCACTCGTCGCGCATCTTGCGCTGTGTCATGCCGATGAAATCGGAGCCTAGGACGCGGGAGAGCGTTGGGACTACGTTTGTCACGACGGCTTCTTGGGAGGTTGCGAGTGACTGCTGGATGACTTTGTTGACGATGTACATTATGTCGTCGATGGCTGAGGTAATGTGTGGTGGGTCGGCTTTCAGTGGACGATGGGGGCTCAGCGTGAGGCCTGATGGGGACTCGTCTAGTTGGAAAGCTTTCTCGACGGAGCGGCGGAAGAAGAAGGTTGTCATTGCGTTGAAGGGGGCCACCAGGCGATCATTGATCTTTTGGGCCAGAGATGATTCTTGCAGGAAGGTGGGAGGCTCGAGTCGCTTATCGTCGTCTGCATTTTCATCACCCGAAGGCTAGAGAAGTTGTTAGTGCTGGTACTATAGAGGCGGAGATTGCAACTCACATTACATGTATCAGCCAGGAACCGACAGTACAGCGACCACCGGCCCAACATGATAGCCATTTCGTTCAAGACACCATCGATCTCTTTCATGTCCACCCCCTCCTCGTCGGTAGCGGTGCTCGCCCCAGCGGCAGGGGATAGTGAGCGAGGCGGACCTGCTCGCTGCGCCGGAAGGAAACTCTGCACCAGGAAGGTGAAAGCATAGGATTTAATATCCATCAATTTGCGATCCACTTGTCGCTCATCACTCCAAGTATCAAGAATAATACCACCCTGTACATCGGCCTCGACTTGTAGTCGTTCAATGACCCGTCCCATCTTCCGGGGGCCATAGTGGTGCTCAACAAGCCCACCATGGCTATCAATAATCTGCGCAATGTGCTCAAACAGCTTGGTAAGCGCATTGGCATAGAAGAAACCATCCTTAGCCGGAGCACCTCCGGAAGCCCCGTTGATGTTAGCCCGAGCCTTGGCCGCGACACCCTGGCACACATAACGACCATAAACATCGAGTCCGACCTCAGAGCGGCCAATAAGCGGGAAAAGTTTGAAGAAGCGCGTGATCTTGGCCCCATCATTCTCTTTAACCGCCTTCTCAAACTCGCGCAGGAACAGCCCGCACAGCGACTCCGCCGCGTTGTCCAGGGTCACACTTGGCGGGTCCGGAACTTCAGCCGTAGGAACCATCTCTGCAGCAAACGCGCCATGGACGACCGAAGCCGGGATCTGAGCGGCGCGGTGTAGATAGCTAGCGGCTTTCTCCCAGTCCTGGGGCGCACCCATCGATCCCGCCACGCCCAACGCACAGGCCTTAAGCTCGGCCACCTGCTCAACAACCTCAAGCGTGGCTTTCACCCGCGCCTGCTCGAGATCCAGCCGGCGGACCGCACTGGAGATCCGATCGGCGGTGCCGGCAGCTTCGGAGAGCATTCCATGGCTGATGGAGCGAGTTGTGCTGAGGTGACTCCCGATGTTGGCGCGCATCAGGTCCAGTCGACCTAGCTCACGGGAGAGGTCTTTCTGGGAAGTTACCAGGGCATCGAGGCGGGCGGTCACAGACGCTTCTTGGGAGTGTAGGTGGGACAGCGTGGCTTTGATCTCGGCGACGGAGCTGGCGTTGAAGATGTCGGGCTGTGGGGGAGGAGATGTCTCTGCAGGCGAGGCAGAGGTACCCGTAGGGCTTTGGGGCATGGCATTACGCCTATTAGCGGTTGCAGCCATTCTGGGCGCCATTGGTTGTCCCAAGTTGGGTTGTTGATGCTGCGCCAGTCGTAGGGGGGTTTTGGGGGCGGTGAGGGTGGGTTTAACAGCTTCAAGCTTGAATTTACTATGCTTCGTCAAGACTGACGGGGTTTGAAAGTCCAAATTATTAAAACACTTAAAATTTGCTATACGTGTCTTTCGTTTCCCCACCCCCCCCTTTTGTGCACTGTCAGTCGCTTTTATCTGGCGCGTCTTAAATGAGGTTGTGAATCAGCCCGACGTCATTTCCCCCACGCTCGCGATCCCATAGCAGTTGCTCTTTTTCGGTTTCGGTTTTTTTTTTTTTTTTTTTTTGGTTCTGTTTCCCTTCTCTCTGCCGCTCTTTTTAAAAATTTTTGATCTACAAGTTTCAGGACTTGCCTTTTCTCTGTCAAGCCCTCAACCGCCATCATCGGACGTCGCAAACCCAGCCGTCCAAACCGACGCGCCATGGGTAACGAATCGTCGACTGAGGTGGATGAATTCACGTCCCCCACGGCACTTGAGGCGCGTACCATCGAGGCGGTGGCCAAATACGTTAAAACGCACAATGTGAAGAAAGTTGTGGTGATGGTATGCAGGACGAATCCCCATGAAATAGTGCATCAAAGCTCACCAAATGCAGGTGGGAGCGGGCATCAGCACTTCAGCAGGCATCCCAGACTTTCGTTCACCTGACACGGGAATCTACGCCAACCTGGCCAATCTAGATCTACCAGAGCCCGAGGCAGTCTTCGACATTGGTTTCTTCCGACATAATCCTAAACCTTTTTATGCGCTGGCGCACGAGCTGTACCCTGGACGCTACCGCCCGACCATTGTGCACTCTTTCATCAAACTACTTTACGACAAAGGGATGCTACTGAAGCATTTTACTCAAAATATTGACTGCCTTGAGCGCCAGGCAGGCGTGCCAGGCGAGAAGATTATCGAAGCCCATGGCAGTTTTGCGTCACAGCGTTGCATTGAATGCAAGGAGATCTTCCCAGACGAGGAGATGCACCAGATGGTATTCAAGGCCGAAGTACCCCACTGCCACAAGTGCAACGGTCTGGTCAAGCCAGACATTGTGTTCTTTGGTGAAGCTTTGCCATCTGAGTTCTTTGATAGCCGTTTTCTCCCCGAAGAGGCCGATCTCTGCATTATTATGGGAACTAGTCTGTCCGTTCAGCCATTTGCCAGTCTGCCTTCGATGGTTAGTCCAGGTGTACCTCGTGTGCTCATCAACATGGAGCGTGTCGGTGGGCTTGGATCACGGAGTGATGATGTGTTGGTGATTGGGGACTGTGATGCTGGAGTACGCAAGTTTGCAAAGGCTCTGGGATGGGAAGAGGAATTGGAGGTGCTGTGGGAGGAAACCAACCCAGACCCGCAGAAAAGGGCGGAGGAGAATGCCCCGCTAAAGACGCGAGATGAACGGCTGCAAGACGAAGTGGACCGACTAACGGAGGAGGTCGATCGAACTCTGGGGTTGACCGATGCGTATCAGAATAAAGTACGTGAAAAGCTGGCACACGAGGCACACCGCCAATCTGGGGGTCTGGATCATGTTTTCCCCCATTTGACGCGTCAGCTGTCATAATGAGATTATGAGTTTTTCATTGAAATGTCTTTCATAGGCAGAAATAGGAGAGATGTTCTTTTACGATGCACAGGGCGAAGATACACATAAGCACAACGTAGACAGTCAACATGCCAAGACACGATCTCGTCGATCACAACGTTTGCAGCCAAGACACACCTGATTTCTGGGACTCTCTAGTTTCCTCCGGTTGATCTCAGACTATTTATAATCTATGAGCATATTTATAGTCCAAATGTCTAGGCATTACGGAGGATTAAACGAAAATTCCCCCTTGTCAGCCCACCTTCGCCCCAATTGACTTTCTCGTTTCTCTCCGACAGTCCAAAACAAGACATCTATAATTGCCCCACGTTTATTTTTCACGTCATTCTCCCCCTCCCACCTTTTTCTTCTCTTATTTTTCTCCCAGCAACTTCATATTCATCATGGTTGGACTTGGCCCCAAGCACCCGCAGTCCCGGAAGGGTGAGGCTCTTCAAGCTATCCCTGCCTTTTATTGTCAAACTGACCAAGTGGTACAGGGTCTATGCACGAACTGCCCCAGAACTTGTTGGGGTGTATTCAGGATTTCGAGAAGGCTTTCACTGTCGATCGCTCCAAGCTCAAGGAGATTGTGAACCACTTTGTCAAGGAGCTCGAGAAAGGTGAGACCACTCATCCGCAGCGCGCCGATTCTACGTGCTAACCCCAAAATAGGCCTGAGCGTCGAGGGTGGCAACATTGTGAGAACGACACAATTCCCCGATCCCAACATCGACTGACTCTAGCAAATAGCCCATGAATGTCACCTGGGTCCTGGACTTCCCCGATGGACACGAGCGTGGAACCTACCTGGCCCTCGATATGGGTGGCACGAACCTACGCGTCTGCGAAATTACCTTGACCGAGGAGAAGGGCGCTTTCGATATCACACAATCCAAGTATAAGATGCCCGAGGAGCTCCGCACTGGAACTGCCGAGGAACTGTGGGAGTACATCGCCGACTGCTTGCAGCAGTTCGTTGAGACCCACCACGCGGGAGAGAACCTCGCCAAGCTGCCTCTCGGTTTCACTTTCTCCTACCCCGCCACTCAGGAGTACATCGATCACGGTATCCTGCAGCGTTGGACCAAGGGCTTCGACATTGACGGCGTTGAGGGTAAGGATGTGGTTCCCCCTCTGGAGGAGGTCCTGAAGAAGCGGGTATGTTTATCTTTCGAGAGCCTGCTCCCCTACCGATAGAGGTTCAAAAGACTCACACAAGGCTACAGGGTCTTCCCATTAAAGTCGCAGCACTTATTAACGACACCACCGGTACCCTCATCGCTTCCGCCTATACCGACACCGCCATGAAGATTGGTTGCATCTTCGGTACCGGCGTTAACGCCGCATACATGGACAACGCAGGCTCCATACCCAAGCTTGCCCACATGAACCTGCCCGCCGACATGCCCGTTGCCATCAACTGCGAGTACGGAGCCTTCGACAATGAGCACGTGGTCCTCCCCCTCACCAAGTACGATGACATCATCGACCGCGACTCCCCCCGCCCCGGCCAGCAAGCCTTTGAGAAGATGACCGCCGGTCTGTATCTCGGCGAGATCTTCCGTCTCGCACTGATTGACCTGATCGACAACCGCCCCGGTCTGATCTTCAATGGCCAGGACGTCTCCAAGCTACGCAAGCCCTACCTGCTCGATGCCTCGTTCCTCGCTCACATCGAAGACGACCCCTATGAGAACCTGACAGAGACCTTGGATCTCTTCGAAAGCAAGCTGAGCATCCGCCCCACCCAGCCGGAGCTGGAGCTCGTCCGTCGTCTCGCCGAGCTGATCGGTACCCGTGCCGCTCGTCTTTCCTCCTGCGGAGTCGCCGCCATCTGCATTAAGAAGAACATCGAGTCCTGCCACGTCGGTGCTGATGGTTCCGTCTTCACCAAGTACCCTCTCTTCAAGGAGCGTGGTGCCCAGGCCCTGCGTGAGATCCTCGACTGGGCCCCTACCGAGAAGGACAAGGTCTCCATCTTGGCTGCCGAGGATGGCTCCGGTGTTGGTGCTGCCCTGATTGCCGCTCTGACGCTCAAGCGTGTGAAGGCTGGTAACCTGATTGGTATCCGCAACATGGATGACATGAAGACTCTACTTTGAGTGGGATTGGTTTTGTCGTGGAGATGGTGACTATTACTATTATCTGATCCATGACGAAACAAATCCTTACCGATGGGGTAGAGTATATCTTTTTTACCTTGTGGTTTATGCATCTAGTTCCGGAGGGGGGTGGATTGATAAAAGATTTTAACGATATATCGATTCTGTGTCTGTTAGCCTTGGAAGGCTTGTGAATAGAATATCCACAGTGCTATTGTTCCCTTTGTAACTACATTTTGTAGCCAGTATTACATGTTATCAATCATTCATTGCCTTCCATTCCCACTGATATAAAAACAGGCACCAGGATGTGTGATTGCAGCATAAAAAGGAATATCCTTGTCCCGATCTGCACTGTCATATATGCCACCGTTCTTTCGTTGGTTTCCAATGTTGCTCGAGGCCTCACTTTCCACTTAAGTTCATAAGTTAGTTTCCATCGGCCTCAATAGGCCCTTATTTGACATCGCTGATCTATTATCAGATGGAACTACGCGGGTCAGTCAGATAAGCTATGTGGGAAATCCCTGGCAGTGGACATACGCTGCATAAATCTAGGTAGAATATGTATCTACTAATGAGATTAACGATGGGTGTACACAAGCTACTGTAACTAATATATAGATAGCCCAGAAAGAAGATATAAATGTTCATAAGAGAGGGCTTAGATGTAACTGGAAATCTGTCATGCGTGGAGAGAGAAAAACCATCTATAGGTACTAGCTAGACTAAAGTACTAGGAATAAACATATAACTTCTAACACCCCCCACGACTAGTATGTAGTCGTCCTATATAGAAAAAGACCCTTCTTCTCTATTAAAAACCAGTTTAAAATGCAAAATAATTCCCTACTTTTTTTATATATTATAAAGAAAGGTATACTGTTTACAGGCGTAACACCTATTAACCAGGTAAGATATAATGGAGAGAAGAGGAACTATATTGTCTCAAATGTGCTAAGACTAATTCTTACTGGAATTAAGAGGAATCCCGGGGGATCCTAGATGTCAGGGTGCGGGCTGGCAGGACGGTATGATAGGAGATGACTGGCAGGGACAGGTCGTAACAGATCAGATTCTCATTGACAGGTACAGGCACAGGCAGGGGCAGGCTAATATACAAGACGTAGCTCGAAGAGCTACAACAGGATCTAGAACTGAAGTTCAAGATAAACAGGTCGGAGATCACGTGCCGTGATCTTCCTTTTACTAAGCATTACGGTTCACACCGTGACAGTACCCCCTCCCTTAGAGCCGAGCTCCGTCGAGGCGAGGCTTGTGCGGGTATCTTCGGTGGAAGTTCCGTATGATTTCGCGGGCGTGGTCCAGGTATTCAACAGGCTCTTCAGTGGGTTCGTCGTAACCAATCCATTTGACGGTGTACTTCAGACGCGGGCCTCCTCGGCCTCGTCGTTCCCAGCGGGAATCTAAGATGTCTTCAACTTCCCATTCTTCCAGTCCTTCGACTTCGACAGGCGGTGCGGGTTCAGTAACTTGTCCATTTACCGGGTTCGTGGCGGCAGGCTGTAGCAGGCTGACGTTAAACACAGGGTGGATCTTCATACTAGCAGGCAGTTCGAGCTTGTAAGCGTGTGCGCTTATAGCTTCTAGGACCTTAAAGGGGCCTAGGTTCTTCCAGTCCAGTTTCTTCTGCGGGCGGAGGGTTCGGATATTCCTGGCGTTCAGCCAGACCAGTTGTCCAGGACGGTATCGGCGGGCAGGGGCACGGTGACGGTTCGTTTGTTCTTCGTATCGGGCTTGTGCGGACAGTATCTCGGCGCGGACGTACTCAGTCAGTTCTTGCATTCGTGTAGCAAACTTTTCCGCGTCTCGGGTCGCAGGGTGACTGGCAGGCTGGGATGGTTCGAACCCGATGCGGGGGTGGAACCCATAGTTCGCGTAGAACGGAGAAACTCGGGTGCTCTCGGAGTAATGAGAGTTTGCAGTGAATTCGGCCAGCAGGAGCCATTCAGACCAGTCGTCCTGTAAGTAGGACACATACGCTCGGAGGTATTGTTCCAGTACGGCGTTCGCGCGTTCAGTCTGGCCATCAGTTTCCGGGTGATAAGCGGTTGACAGCAGGTTGGTGATTCGCAGGCGCTTTGTCAGGTGTTTCCAGAATTGGGCCACGAACTGGGGTCCTCGGTCAGATACAACGGTATTCGGCAGGCCGTGCAGTTTCCAGACATGACGGGTGTACAGGCGGGCGACTTCTTCAGCGTTGCAGGTTCCCTTGCAGTGTATGAAGTGCTTCATCTTGGTCAGACGGTCTACCACGACTAGGATGGCGTCGTAACCGTAGCTCAGGGGCAGGTGCGTGATGAAGTCCATGCTGATATCTTGCCAGGCTCTCTCAGGTACGGGCAGTTGTCTCAGGATCCCTTGACGGACTTCTCGGGCGGGGGTGATACGGCGGCAGGTGTGGCAGTTCTTGGTCCAGTCGCTCACGTACTGGTATACTCTAGGCCAGTAGTATTCTCGGGACAGCAGTTCATAGGTCTTCGACCGGCCAGGGTGTCCCACGGTGGGCTTGTCATGACACAGGCGCAGTATTTCAGCTTTCAGTTCATCGTTGTCAGGGACGTACAAGCGGTTCCGGTAGTAGAGGTAGTTGCCTCTTCGTTCGCAGTCGGCAAGTGTAATCTCAGGGTGACGGCTAGCGTTCTTGTCTAACGCTTCCAGGATAGATTGTACTACTTTATCTTGGTTGTAGGCTTCCAGCAGTAAATCCTTGATCGTAGATGGTGGTTCGGGCAGGTCTGGCAGTTCAGGTGGAGTGGTTGTAGTGACTCCGTTTCTCTGTCGTGTTGTGACGTTTATCTGTAGGTTTTCTTTCTTCAGAACAGTCTGGCTCTGATGCGCTAAGCGCTCATCCCCCTCTTTAGGGATATCCTCTGACCTCCTGGTCAGGGCGTCGGGCTTTGCACCTTGTTTTCCGGGACGGTACGTGATCTTGAAGTTAAACCGGGACAGGAATTCAGACCATCGGGCTTGGCGGCGGTTCAGGAGTTTCGTTGTCGTGAAATATTCCAGATTGCGGTGGTCAGTTATGACCTTCACGGGCGAGGGTGTGCCCTCCAGTTCGGGACGCCACTCTTCGAAGCAGCGGATTATGGCTAGCAGTTCTTTATCGTATATCTCATAGTTACACTCGGCGGCGGAGTGTTTTTTCGAGAAAAATGCGATAGGGTGCAGTATTCCAGCGTCATCGTACTGAGACAGTACACCGGCAGAGACAAAATCAGACGCGTCTGTTTCCAGGACTATCTCCTTGGACCAGTCAAACGCTTTCAGAACCGGGGCAGATGTAAACGCCTTCTTCAAGGCTTCGAAGCTCAGCTGGCAGACAGGTGTCCATTCGAAACGGACGTCTTTCTTCGTGAGTCTCACGAGCGGGGCGATGACTTTCGAGAAGTCTCTGATAAAGCGGCGGTAGAAGTTGCCGAAACCAATAAAGGCTTGCACATCAGTCAGACAGGTCGGTGTTTTCCAGTTCACGATCGTTTCGATCTTGTCGGGGTCCATACGGATACCATCTTCACCGATGATAATACCAAGGAACTTCGTCTCGGACACACAGAATTCGCATTTCGATAGTTTTGCGAACAGGCCTGCCTCTCGGAGGCGCTGGAGGACTTTTCGTACATGTTCTATGTGTTCCGCACGCGTGCGGCTGTAAATCAGGATATCGTCCAGGTAAGCAGTACAGAAACAGTCCAGGTACTCTCGTAACGTGTCGTTGATAAATCGTTGGAAGGATGCGGGGGCTCCAGTTAAACCAAATGGCATCACCAATGATTCGAACAGTCCTAATCTCGTACGGAAGGCAGTCAGGTATTCTTGTCCCTTCGCAATTCGCAGATTGTTGAAGGCGGAGATGATATCAATCTTCGTAAAGAACTTCATCCCTTTCAGGTTATTCAGGGTTTCCTTGGTCAGCGGCAACGGGTAACGGTCCTTAACAGTGATTGCGTTCAGTGCACGGTAATCCACGCAGAAGCGGAGACCTCCGCCGGGTTTCTTCACGAACAGAACAGGCGAGGCAGCGGGCGAGGAGCTGGGCCGAATGAACCCTTTCCTCAGGTTATCTTCGATCCAGTCTTTCAGGACCTCGAGCTCATTTCGGGACATGGGATAGAGGGGCCCAAAAGGTAAGGGTTTGTCCTCTTGTAAGACCATCTTGTGGTCGTATGATCGGTGGGGTGGCAAGCGCTCGGCTTCCTTGGGTGAGAACACTTCGGCGAAGTCTCTAAACTCTTCAGGCAGTGCAGACACGGGGTCAGGTTCAGTGTCGGTCTTGGGGTTCAGTGCAGTCTCGATGTCCGCGGTTGTAATTGCGAACATGCTGTATTTCTTTCTTGCATACGCAGCACACGCAGCTAGCGATACGGCTGCAATGTCTCGTTTCTCGAGACCAGTTGGTCGTGCAGGCAGGTTCCTCGGACGGGACTTTACAGGTAGCAGGCGGTTCTTCAGTGGTAGCAGGCGGTTCTTCAGCGGTAGCAGGCGGTTCTTCAGCGGTAGCAGGCGGTTCTTCAGCGGTAGCAGGCGGTTCTTCAGTGGTAGCAGGCGGTTCTTCAGCGGTAGCAGGCGGTTCTTCAGTGGTAGCAGGCGGTTCTTCAGCGGTAGCAGGCGGTTCTTCAGTGGTAGCAGGCGGTTCTTCAGTGGTAGCAGGCGGTTCTTCAGCGGTAGCAGGCGGTTCTTCAGCGGTAGCAGGCGGTTCTTCAGCGGTAGCAGGCGGTTCTTCAGTGGTAGCAGGCGGTTCTTCAGTGGTAGCAGGCGGTTCTTCAGTGGTAGCAGGCGGTTCTTCAGCGGTAGCAGGCGGTTCTTCGGTGGTAGCAGGCGGTTCTTCAGTGGTAGCAGGCGGTTCTTCAGCGGTAGCAGGCGGTTCTTCGGTGGTAGCGGTCTGCTCAGGACCGGGTCTACCAGAGTTCAGTTCGGGGGCTTTCGGGGCGGTTCAGACATTTTCAGACAGTCAACTCCTAGGGGTAGGAGCTACGTAGTGTCAGGGTGCGGGCTGGCAGGACGGTATGATAGGAGATGACTGGCAGGGACAGGTCGTAACAGATCAGATTCTCATTGACAGGTACAGGCACAGGCAGGGGCAGGCTAATATACAAGACGTAGCTCGAAGAGCTACAACAGGATCTAGAACTGAAGTTCAAGATAAACAGGTCGGAGATCACGTGCCGTGATCTTCCTTTTACTAAGCATTACGGTTCACACCGTGACAAGTTCAGATAAACAGGTCGGAGATCACGTGCCGTGGTCTTCCTCTTTCTAAGCATCACGGTTTGCACCGTGACATATTTACCCATAGGTAAGGATACCCATTTAGAAGGGGGAGATAATTATTATAGATAAGGATCCTTAAAACCTAAGAATAGGGATCATACTTAGACTTCCGCACGACCCAGTTTGGGTCGAAGGTCTCGACCCAGAACCCAACCCAGTCTGGGTCTGGGTCGAAACCTCATAACCCAGACCCAACCCAGACCCAGTGACTGGGGCCCCAGAAAACCCAGTATAGCCCCAGTTCGACCCAGTTTCTGCATAAATTATGGCATAAATATTTAAATAACATACTGTCATTTTCCCCTGTTATGGTTTCTACATCGAAATGCTACACTCTACCAACAAGGCAAAGGAAATTTTAAGAAATAACCTCGTTCTCCAAAGTAATATATCTGGTTCAAGATTAATTACTTCTTCAAATGCTTTATTTCATATGGAAAGGTGGTATGTGTTGGCTGCTGGTTTTCTCAGGCGTAGGATTGCATTCCATTTAAAATACAAAGTATACCCCAAGTTGCAGATATATATATTCAACACACATCAACATAATATATATTTTCATCTACAGAGTAAAATAATTTTTGAATTCATTTATTTCTCTTCTTCTGTTTAATTCTAGAGCTTATATAACTATGGATAGATATCTAGTAAACTTTTATATTCAAAACTACTTACTACCTCTTAATCTACTTGGTATATGCGACTTGAAGGGAGGGTAGGAAGAAATATTTTGAGAAGGATTAATGGAACTGGGGTGGGAATTGGGGTTTGACTGGGGTTTTACTGGGTTTACTGGGTTCTTACTGGGTTAAATGGGTTATGACTGGGTCTTGACTGGGTCTTGACTGGGTTATCTCAGGGGTATTTCTTTAGACCCATATAATTTTAGTATAATAGACCAATCAACAAGAGTAGGATGATTTACTATATTTGATATATCAATATTCCTAGACACTTCTACAACTTTAGTGCATTTCTACCTTTGTACGTTAAAGAATTTCTCCCCTTACATCCATTTGTATACATTATATGTCATTCTCATGTTATGTCTCAAAGCCAACTTTCCGACTTTGCATCGTCGCTCTATGGTGGTGATCTTGACGATCTCTCATATATTTCAACTGGACAAGTCACACCATCCGCAAGTCAACACACAATCGACTCAAACTTCCGAGGACCAGATGATCCCCTCCCAATCCCCCCTTTATTGAAACGCGTTGGACCCGACCGTAGGAAAGGGTTTATTCTATACGATACAATGTCACATAACGATTTTGTGGACTGGTGGTTAGAGACTGACTACGGGAGGAAAAGCAAGCTTAAATGGGATTCGAACCGCCATACAGAGATCTGGAATAGCTACCATCAGGTAGCTCAGGGTATTGATGGCGCACCAAAGGTTATGTGCAAGCGCTGTGGGAAGATCCTAGAGCATCCTTATACACTAAGCCCGAACAGCACAGGCAAAGCGCAGTATCATGGCACATCAACCATCCAGAAACATCGGAAAACGGCTGGTTGTTTACGGTCGGAAAAGGGGAAGAAAGCGGAGATTACAAACTTCCTACAACGAGAGGTATATTTTCTATCATAAAATCAAGTAACTATACTAATTTATTATTATTCTAGGGAGAAGTTTCAGCAAGCATACCCTTCTTACAAGAAGATTGGGAGGAGGATCTCCTCCAATTTCTTACTCTCAACCGGCTCCCATTCCATCTGATCGAGCATCCATCATTCAAACGCATCATCAATAAAGCTCGTTCCGCCCCATCCCCTCCAGTGATCCCATCTGCCGATACCATCCGTCGCCGATTGGGCAGTCTAGTCAAAGACCGGCAGCAGCGTATCCTTCGTACGCTGCCTTCTGGCTCAAAGATATCCATTGCGCTTGACTGCTGGACATCTCCATTCTCGCAGGCATTTATGGCTATTACTGGCTATTTCATTGACAGTGATTGGGTATATCGTGAGGTACTACTTGGGTTTAAGCCGCTTCATGGTACACATACCGGCTCTTACCTGAGTAGTGTTCTTATAGAAACCCTAGTGGAGCACAACATTGAAGATAAAGTATTCGGGTTGACAACAGATAATGCATCAAACAACAAGACATTAGCTACTGCTCTCCAACAGGCTTTGTCAGATGATACTATTATCACCCGAATACCATGTCTTGCCCACGTTATCCAGCTCAGCCTCAATCAGCTTCTTGCTCGGATCAAGGCAGTTCCATTAAATGAATCAGCCGAGACAAGGTGGACAGAGAAGCAGTCAAGGCTAGCCCAAGAAAATGCGAAGCAAAGTCAGATCTCCTCCACACTGAACAAAGTCCGTTATCTTGCGATTTACGTCAATGCAAGTCCCCAGCGCAGAGAGACCTTTTACAATCTTCAGACAACTAATATCAAGATCGTTCCAATCCAAGATGTAAAGACACGATGGAATTCTACGTTCCTCATGCTTCGCCGGGCAAAGAGGCTACGTGCTATCTTCTCTTTATTCTGTACAGAGTATGATTGTGAGGAGATGCTACTCAGCGAGCAAGAGTGGCGTCAGATCGACTATCTTCTTTGTATCACCGAGCCCTTCTTTGATTATACAACACAGCTATCAAAGACTCGAGATGTCACTGCCCACTATGTGTTTAAGATCTACAACAAACTGTTTGATCATCTTGAGCGATCACAGGCACAGCTACGCCGAAAGCGTGTCCCATGGAAAAAACAGATGCTAGAGGCCCTTGAAGCTGGTCGGTCTAAGCTTGATGAGTATTACTCCCAAGCTGATGATCTTCGAGGGAATATCTATGCAATCAGTACAATGCTTGCACCGGTGAACAAATTCAAATTCTTCCTCTCCAGTGATTGGGATCAGAAATGGCGAGATACCTATCGACTTGCTTTTGAACAAGCCCTTGTTCCATATCAAGCACAAGTTAGAATAAGCAGTCGTGATCTACAAAGCTCTCTAACGATAGCCCATCCAAGCTCAAGGCTAGAGGAGATGCTTGATGGAAGGGATATACAACCACGAGCCATTACTGATGAAATCAGTCAATATCTTGACAGCGGTAAGTAAATACAAAGAGTATGTGTGATAATAATACTAATATATATATAGATACTGTTTCTGTTAGGCCGCTTACTTTCTGGAAAGAGCACCAGGCTCGCTTTCCGGCCATTGCTGCCCTTGCGCGAGATACACTCTCATTTCCAGCAACTGGCGCAGGAGTTGAACGCCTCTTTAATACCGCTCGAGATATTTGTCACTATCGTCGTGGTAGAATGAAGAGTGAGACTGTCGAGGCATTAATGATGTTTCTTTGTACAACGAAATTTGATATGGAGGAGCAGGAAGCAACACTTCTTGAGAAATTTTTCTCCCAGGATGAGCTTGAGGCGGCAAAAGAGGAGAGGGAAGAGAAGCTCAGTGAGATTGAGGTTGATCCAATTAGTGATACAGAGGAGCAGGAGGATGAACTGGAAGATAAACCAGGGGATGCAATTGAGGTTGTAATTGAGGATAGACCAGAGGATATACCGGAGGAGAGGCCCTTACCTACAAGTGAATATGGTCGTCCTTGCTCGCCATCATTACCACCAACCTGTACACAGACACGAGCATCAGGGAGAAAACGTAAAAGCAGGGAAGATGATTTATTTGAATACCATTAGCTTGCTTGACAAAGAATCCTCAATTATACGCATCTCTTTTACCCTTTTTACAAATAAAATTAGATATAATCAAGTAAAGCAAATACTCAAAATTACCGCGAATAAATGCATAAGTTATACATTTAGAATCCTTAGCATGTTTGTTTAGTTTGTAACCCAGTTTGGGGCCCCAGACCCAGTACTGGGTCGAACCCTCCGACCCAGACCCATTACTGGGTCGAAGGGTTCGACCCAAAACCCAACCCAGACTGGGTTGGGTCTGGGTTGGGTCTGGGTTTTACTGGGTCGTGCGGAAGACTAATCATACTGTCAGGGTGCGGGCTGGCAGGACGGTATGATAGGAGATGACTGGCAGGGACAGGTCGTAACAGATCAGATTCACATTGACAGGCAGGTACAGGCAGGGGCAGGCTAATATACAAGACGTAGCTCGAAGAGCTACAACAGGATCTAGAATTGAAGTTCAAGATAAACAGGTCGGAGATCACGTGCCGTGATCTTCCTCTTACTAAGCATCACGGTTCGCACCGTGACAGTACCCCCTCCCTTAGAGCCGAGCTCCGTCGAGGCGAGGCTTGTGCGGGTATCTTCGGTGGAAGTTCCGTATGATCTCGCGGGCGTGGTCCAGGTATTCAGCAGGCTCTTCAGTGGGTTCGTCGTAACCAATCCATTTGACGGTGTACTTCAGACGCGGGCCTCCTCGGCCTCGTCGTTCCCAGCGGGAATCTAGGATGTCTTCAACTTCCCATTCTTCCAGTCCTTCGACTTCGACAGGCGGTGCGGGTTCAGTAACTTGTCCATTTACCGGGTTCGTGGCGGCAGGCTGTAGCAGGCTGACGTTAAACACAGGGTGGATCTTCATACTAGCAGGCAGTTCGAGCTTGTAAGCGTGTGCGCTTATAGCTTCTAGGACCTTAAAGGGGCCTAGGTTCTTCCAGTCCAGTTTCTTCTGCGGGCGGAGGGTTCGGATATTCCTGGCGTTCAGCCAGACCAGTTGTCCAGGACGGTATCAACGGGCAGGGGCGCGGTGACGGTTCGTTTGTTCTTCGTATCGGGCTTGTGCGGACAGTATCTCGGCGCGGACGTGCTCAGTCAGTTCTTGCATTCGTGTAGCGAACTTTTCCGCGTCTCGGGTCGCAGGGTGACTGCTAGCGTTCTTGTCTAACGCTTCCAGGATAGATTGTACTGTTCGGGCAGGTTGTTCTCGATGAATCGGACTCTTCTTTCAGGAGCAGCGGTGATGGGCGGATCGGCAATGTCGGGCGGAACAGTGATAATAGGCGGGACTTCAGCGGTAGCAGGCGGTTCTTCAGTGGTAGCAGGCGGTTCTTCAGTGGTAGCAGGCGGTTCTTCAGCGGTAGCAGGCGGTTCTTCAGCGGTAGCAGACGGTTCTTCAGCGGTAGCAGGCGGTTCTTCAGTGGTAGCAGGCGGTTCTTCAGTGGTAGCAGGCGGTTCTTCAGTGGTAGCAGGCGGTTCTTCAGTGGTAGCAGGCGGTTCTTCAGCGGTAGCAGGCGGTTCTTCTGGCAGATCTGGCAGTTCAGGTGGAGTGGTTGTAGTGACTCCGTTCACAGGCGGGGTGGTAGCGGTCTGCTCAGGACCGGGTCTACCAGAGTTCAGTTCGGGGGCTTTCGGGGCGGTTCAGACATTTTCAGACAGTCAACTCCTAGGGGTGGGAGCTACGTAGTGTCAGGGTGCGGGCTGGCAGGACGGTATGATAGGAGATGACTGGCAGGGACAGGTCGTAACAGATCAGATTCCAATTGACAGGCAGGTACAGGCAGGGGCAGGCTAATATACAAGACGTAGCTCGAAGAGCTACAACAGGATCTAGAATTGAAGTTCAAGATAAACAGGTCGGAGATCACGTGCCGTGATCTTCCTCTTACTAAGCATCACGGTTCGCACCGTGACACATACAATAGTGCTAGATTAGTACCGAATGACTATCGGTTAAAGAGTGGTTCGTGTCACGGTGCGAACCGTGATGCTTAGTTAGAGGAAGATCACGGCACGTGATCTCCGACCTGTTTATCTGAACTTCAGTTCTAGATCCTGTTGTAGCTCTTGGAGCTACGTCTTGTATAATAGCCTGCCCCTGCCTGTACCTGTCAATGGGAATCTGATCTGTTACGACCTGTTCCTACCAGTCATCTCCTATCATACCGTCCTGCCAGCCCGCACCCTGACAAAATATAGCTTTAAAGTTATCTTGTCAATAAAACAGTGGTATCGCTATATTTAAAGGACCACTTCTAGGATTAACCCCTAAAAGGATAATTATGTATAACGTAATTCCTAAGCGAGCTGGACACCTAAGCGAGCTGGCCACCCCACCCAGCCTATTAATTTTAAACGCATTTATTTCAACCAAAACTCCATCAAATTCAATCAGCTAAATTCTAGGTCTATCTGGACATGCATCTCTTCTATGGCCCTGATTTCCACATGCACCGCATTTCGGTAATGCCCTTGTTCTTGGTAATAAAGGTGCTTCCCTGTGCGCGCGGACCTGGGGGCGGGGAGGTTCAATCACTTCCTCTGGTTGCACAATTAAAGCAGTAGCTTCCTGAACTGATAAGCCCTCTGTAGCAGGTATCTGCTTTCGAGATCGAGTTTTTTTCTGCTTCTTTTTCTCGTTTTCCGATCGTAGATCGTGAACTTCTTTCTCAAGAATCGCTGCTGATTGCATCGTCATTTGGCAAGCTTTCAAAACCTGGTTTATCGCTGAATTGAGTGGACTTGGCAGGCTTCGGGATCTTTGACGAAGTAATGCTTTGATTGAGGATGCTTGTTTCAATAATTGAATGTGATTTGTTGGTGATTTTGGCTCCCATTCACTACCTCGACTAGATGGGAGAGTCGGAGTTCGAAGTTGAATATTGAGCTTAGATAACACTCGATCTGGATAAAGAGGAACTAAACCAGCAGCTGTAAAGCTGTTTTGAATAGTTTCTGATTTGAAAGCTTCAAGTCGTGCAACTGGATATGCTTCAAGAAAATCAAGTTTGTCGATATGGTTGACGCCAAGACGCATTTTCTTTTCAACAAGTTGACCGTAAGAGCGTTTTAATACCGCAAAACAACCAATATCAAGTGGCTGTAGAAGATGAGATGAATGTGCAGGCATACAGATTGAAATGATGTTGTTTTTTTCGCAAAGTTCATCGAATTTTGGGGTCAAATGACTTCCATGTCCGTCAAGTATCAAAAGTCGATATTGACCCTTTGTCCGTGAACAAGTCGATGGAATGAAAAGTTTTTCAAGCCATCGAAGGCCAATTTCATCAGAGGTCCATCCATTAGGACTGACTTCAAAGTGCCAATCATTTGGAAGATTGTCGAACCAAGATTCAATGAATACTTTGCCTTTGAAAATAATGCATGGAGGTAGTGCCCAACCTGAAGCATTTGTACATTCAATTGCAGTCACCCATTCGCGATTTCCAGGTTGTAAAAGTGATCGCCGACCGTAGTATTCAGATCTCGTAATGACTTTAGCAGTTGCGGTCAATCCCATTGCAAAACCAGTCTCATCGAAGTTAAAAATGTCATCGTTGTCAATGCCGTATTGAAGAATCGTTTTTTGAACAAGTGTAAACCATTCACCAATGATTTTTGGATCTTCACATTTAGCACGTTCATAATTGTAACGTCTGGAGAATCTCGAGGATAGATTGGGATGTCGTTTAATGTAATTATTGACCCAATTTTTGCCGACTGTAGATGATGGGTTGATTCCGCGATGCGAAAGTAGAACATTCGCCATTTCTTGCACCATTGAAGGTCGTGGAGCTGAACCACGAGCGTCCATAGAGAATATCCATTTCTGAAGAGATTCCTCTTCAGTATCGGACAATTTATGAGAGTTGGCGCGAGAAATCGCGCGGTGTTGTATACTATTCAGGCGGGTAGAAAGGGTGGATCTTGGGACGTTAAAACGGCGTGCCACTTCACGAATTGAAGAGATTTCTTGATTCTTAAAAGCCTAGATAGCTAGTAAAATCCTACCCTCCTGCTCTATTGAATTTCGAGAGGATTGAGTACGAATTGGTGGCATGGTGGGTGGTTGAACTAACTAAGATCAAATTCATGGACGTGTTTTGGTTGGGGTGGCCAGCTCGCTTGGGAATTACGTTGGTCCTGGCCCGACGGCAATACTGACCGCCTCCGGGAGGCGGTTATTTAACTCCTTCCCCCTAAAAAAATAATCTTTCCTTCCAACAACCTACGGTCTTTCTCTAAACCCATTCCTTTTTAAAGATGAATACAAATAGCCCCACAGATTACAAGGCGCTTTTTCTACAGGAACAAGAGCGGAGGAGGCAGGCGGAGGAGGAAGGGAGACAGGAAAAAGAGCGTAACCGAAAAACAACTCTGGTGGAATTTCTCCGCTGTTGCCACAATGTATTGTCGCGACCATTACAAGTTCGTACCCCTTCCGACTCGACCACTGGAGAAACTCCCATTCCCAAAGGGAAATACTGCCCGACACGACTAGAGCGATGGGTTGATTGTGCAGCCCGGCAGCAAGACATTTATAACTCCGTACGTCACTACCTCCAGCCACAGGAAAATGCGCCACGACTTTTTCCGCCGCGGATTGTGCTAGACGGTCTTAGTGAGCACTTCAAGGGGCCTATGGGCGCTGAATACGACCTACAGACCTATGAGCGACTTGCAGTGGAAGATCATACACGTTATATTTTCTTAGAGCTGTGCAAAATCCCCGCCGCCCGGGAAGAGTTCGGGCTTGGTGATGGGGTTCTGTTTGATAGCCATCCTAAGATCTTGAATGATACCGAAATCGTCGAAAAAGATACCAAAAATGCATCAGCCACCCCTCGTGGCAAGCCGGATCAACTCTTCATCCATCGTGTTGATGATAGAACCACCACCCTTCTCACAACCGCCGAATACAAGCCTCCGCACAAGCTTCCACTAGAGGATATCCACAGAGGCCTTCGGGATATGGACTTGTGGAAAGAGATAGTCTGGTCAAACAAGGTGCCCAATGACGAGGCTGAGTCATTAGTCTACAACTCGCAGCGGCTTGTGTGCTCAGCAATTGTCCAGGAATACCATGTCATGATTCAAGAAGGGTTAGAATATTCCTATTTGACTACTGGGATAGCCCTCGTCCTTCTCCGAGTTCCATACGATAAGCCAAGCACCTTATATTACTATCTCTGTGAGCCCAACCAGGAGGTGGGCCATGAAGATGGAGATCTCCAATCCCCCAGCACAGCTATTGCAAGGGTCCTCTGTCTTTGCCTGATGAGCTTTTGCTCGCAGCCACGCAATCAAGAGTGGCGGAATGAGTATTGTCGTGATCTGAAGGTCTGGACCACACAGTTTGATGGTTTGCACGAAACTATTTGCTCTCGGGAATTACATCAGAACCCACACTCCGATGACACAAACTGTGTTAGCCCTATTTCGCCTGCCACCAGCCCAGAGTTCCTGGAATCATCATCTCCAGTCGGGTCGCCAAGAGCACCAGCTCGCCGAGTAGCCACAATATCACAAGGTGGCTGTGCACCATCAGACCTTAGAGATCTCACGGAGTCTCTGGATTCATTAGGCTCTGATTCAGATTATGCAGTATCCCGACGAAAGCGAGGGTTCAGTCAAGTTGAAGTTTCGCCTTCACAGCGACCTTCTCGCCAAAATGAGCGTCAAAATGAGCAGGACATACAAAAAGACTTATCCCAACGACAACGTGCACAGTTCTGTACCCAGCGTTGTCTTCTGGGGCTGAAGAATGGCGGCCCTCTGGATGATTCTTGCCCAAATGTTCATATCCACCAGCAAAGCGGGGACGGGGTTCAGCATCCTATCAATGCTGCCAAGCTGGTATCATGTCTCAAGCAACAAATGGACGAAATAATTGATCGATGCATTCCATTTGGGACTATTGGATCATACAGCGCCCCGTTTAAGCTCACATGCTCTCTTTATGGGTATACTGTCGTGGGAAAAGGGACGTCGTCCTATCTCTGGCAGCAACTTGTTTCTCGCGAAGCTGAGATATACCAAATCCTACTAAAAGCACAAGGGTCTGCTGTCCCAGTGTTTTTCGGCAAGATGGACCTAGCAAAAATTTACTTTTTGCATGGAGCTGGAGAAATTCGGCATATGCTCGTCATGGGTTGGGCCGGCGAGAGCATAGCAAACCTCGAGGAAACTGCGGAGCTTCACAGGGAGTTTAAAAGGTCGAATAAGGAAATACGCGCTTTGGGGGTGCGACACTTAGACCCTTGGCCTAATAATATCCTATGGAATGCTGAGTTAGGACGGGCTTTAATTATTGACTTTCACCGATGCGAGCTAGATCGTCGGCCTGCTGCGGAACGTACTAGCTCATTGAAGAGGCGCAAAGTATAGATGTCGGGGGCAAAGCGAGTACGGGTTATCTAGCTTGACAAGGTCAACACTGCACTATAGCTTAAGCAATAATTTTTGCCACTAAAGGAAAACATAGTATACCGCCATACTACTTAAGGGGTAAGAGGCATCTATAAGTTTCATTTGCTTCCATATTCATAGCTAGTATCGCACAGACTGAATGGCACGAATGTACAATTGATTCACGTACCTCAAGCACGATATTACAGACAGTATTTTCCCCCGGAGAATATTCAATATATGATTGGGACTTGATGATGATGATGATGATGATGATGATGATGATGATGATGATGATGATGATGATGATGATGATGATGATGATGATGATGATGATGATGAATTCACTGACCCGATTTAGCTCGCTTTACATACATGCTGCTATGCGGGGGTTGCGTCCCAGAGCCCGCTCCCGACGATAAATGGTGGCGCATTCCCAGTATGCAGATCCACCCTGTGAGCAGGACTCGATTTCTCGAGGTCCTGCCACCTGAAAAGTAAGGCCACAAACCGACCGGCGTAATGCAAACAAGACAAAAGAAATGATGTAAAGAAAGTCAATCCATCTGCCCGGTGTAGATGGTTTCCCGTAGTCCCCGCGGGCGCAGAGTGCCCCCTTCTTTCTCTGCAATGCACCTTCCACTTTTTCACTTCTCTACCTCCACTTCTTCATCCAGCTCCCCGAGTCACCGAGTCCCTGTATCACCAGGACTGCCAGGTCTACTTGCTGCATCACTCCGGCAGGTCGAACACGAATAGGTTCGGGTCATGGCGCCATGCCTCGTCGTCTTCGTCGGCAGCGTACGTTGTTCTCCATGTGCGTTGATGTGAGGTGACCTCGGCGGACCTGGCGCCCGGCCACTGTGATGTGTTCCCTGTTTCTCCAACATTCGCAGTGTCTTGGGTTGGTTTCGGTTTTGAATCCTCCTCCCCCTGCTCCTTACCCATGGCGACCGAGTCCACTGACTGAAACTGTCCCAAGAGTCCCGATGCGATCATGAACTTCGCCATGATCGGCGCTGCCTTCACTTCTGTCAACATTGCTTGTTCTCCAAGCGTTGTCGACACCCCCTCCATAAACAATTCCTCCACCATCTCCGACCGCAGTTCCTCGAGGAGCGGACACTCTAGCAGAACGTGCTTCACACTCTGGTTTCCTAGGTCGCATTGACAACGCGGTGGGTTTTTCGCTTGATTTTGGATAGGTATTCAGCGAGCCCGATGATGCCTGTCCGGAGTTGGATTAGCACTGATGTTGTTGCTTTCCGCAGTCCTTTCCAGTATGACAGATTTGTCTTGTTCGGCGCTTCGACCAGCCTCCGAGTCCTCCGCGCAATCCTTCCTCCCTTCGACCACGATTTTTCCCATGCGATCATCGATTCATGCTTAATACACTTGCTCGCTGCGGCGGCAAGCCGGGTAGATCGGTTATGATAATTCGATGTGTCGGTGGTGGTTGCTGCGCTCTTTGCAAGCATGTCAACATGTTCGTTGCCTGGAATGCCTTCATGCGCCGGGATCCAGCGCAATTCAACCTGAATCTTGCTCTTCGAGCACCAGTCCAGTACGCGGAGGCTTCCTTCCAGGTATACCTGGCCGGATGGCATTTTGGGGTTTTTAATAGCTTTAAGAGCGGCCTGGTTGTCGGTGAAGATCACGGCCCCCCTCTCCGCCAGCCTTTCTCGCCAGTCGTCGTTGCTTGTGAATTGGTATTGGATAACTTCCAGTGCCATTTCAATAGCGTGGAGCTCGGCGGCGTACACAGTGGCATCGTCGTCAGATCCCATATTGCATAGCCGTGACTCGTTCTGGACACTCGGGTATGCCGGGTACACTGCGGCCCCAATGCCGCCTTGATACCCGCTCCCATCGGTGTATAGTCGTACCGGTGCGCGGAGTTGTCGTTCAATGCTATCGTATGTGTTTCTTGCTTGCTCTCGTTCTTCAATGTGTACCTTTGGTGGCTTGCTCCATGGCGCCTGGATGTATGCCTTCCTGCTCTCCCATTCCCTTGGTAAGGCGTCCGGGATTGCAGTGAGACATCCACCCTTCTTCCAGGACTGAGCCTCCATTGGTGTCCATCCTCCTCTCTGGCGTTGAGTTTTGCTCCTTTCTCGGAGCATTGTTTTTGGTATTGCATAGGCTGGGCCTGTACGTATTCGAATAGCAGCTAGCCGGACTAACCGGTCAAGCTGCTGCTGCATAGGTAGTAGATGAAGTTCAACATCTAATGCCTCCCTAGCAGTTGTTTTGAAGGCACCGCTTATTGGACATGCTGCTCTCGCCTGTATACTTGCAAACTGTTTCACGTAGCTTCTCTCCCTCAGTGTTGTGGTCAGTGGTGAATGCCAAGCCGCCGCTCCGAACAGCATCTGTGGGATCATCACCGCCTGATAGATCGTACGCATTGAAGAGAGAGATGCTCCCCATGCAGAGTCAGTCAAGCCCCGTAGCGCTTGCAGGCTGATGCCGGCCTTAGCAAGCATTTGCTGCCGGTGGTGCCGGAACGTTAGACCGGGATCTAGCCAAATCCCAAGGTACCGCTCCGCCGTGGTTGTAGCCTGAACAGTAGTACTCGGTAGCACCAATGGCGTATACCCCTCCTCCCTAGATTCCGGGTTGACGAAGTGTATGAGTGCGTACTTCTTAGGATCGAACACCGAGGCGTGTCTAGCTGCCCAGGCATCGGCATACTGGCATGCTTTTTGTAGTTTCGAGATGGTTTCATGCTCGTCCTTCCCGGTGACAATGAAGGCAACGTCGTCGACCCACCCGCTTGTCTTCACCCCCTCGCAGCCCTCTACTAGATCCGCATTGTAGATTAGGTATAGGATTGGAGAGAGAGGTGATCCCTGTGGGATGCCGGTTGGTGTTAGGATACTTGCCGATACCCCTTCTGGCATACGGATCCTAGTGCTTCGAGACGTGAGGAATGCTTTCACCCATGGTACGAGCTGACCGAGTCCCCTTTTGTAATGGTTATGGATTAACCTTTCGTGAGAGACGTTATCGTACGCTCCGGAGACGTCGAGTAGTAGCATACTGGCTATCTTGCTATTGCCCCATGCTCTCCGCACCCGGCCGATGATTTGCTGAATGGCATGATCCACTGAGATCCTTTTCTTCCTCCAAGATGTGTATCCGGGAGTAATTTGTGGGTTTCCACCGCGTAGCTAATTCTTCGTGCAATAACTGCCTCAAGGAATTTGCTGAGTTTGTTAAGGAGTGCAACTGGTCGGTAGGACTTCGCAAGCTGGTAATCACGCTTACCAGTCTTACGTAGTACCACAGTGATTGATTTCTGGAAGTGTGACGGGTTGGTACCGAGCCGTATACAGGCGTTGTAAATCCCAGAGATAGTGTCAAGTACTGCCGGGATCTCAATAAGCTTATGCCACAGTGAGTTCGGAAGGCCGTCCTCTCCTGGCGCTTTGTCTGGTGGTGAGGCTTTGACTGCTTGTGTGATCTCTTGGTGTGTGATCTCTGGGAAGTGGATCGGTCTTCGATTGATCTCTGTCGGATCGATGTCAGAGAGATCTGCCGGTGGTGGCACTGGGAAGAAGGCTTGTTGGAATGTAGCTGCCTTCTCCTCGACCGTTTCTGCGAGGTCCTCCGTCCCTAGTATCTTGATCGACGGCGTGACCCCCTGGTCATACGCCCCCTGCCGGTTTCTCGCCCATTTGCTCATCCTCCACATGCCGCCAGGCCCTTCCTCGATAACCTCCTGTACCTTCCGGCGGTGGTATCGACAGAGGGCGGTCTTGATCAGCCGGTTCTTCTGGTTTCTTGCTGCTTTGTATAGCTCTTTGTCGTATGGGTCACCTGTGCGTTCATGTCGACGGCGGAGTCGTCGGACTTCTTTGACTGCTTCCTGGCACTCCGGTGTGAAACTAGGATTCGCCCACTGCGAAGGGATCGCCCACGGTGTGGAGATATCGACTGCATCATTGATGATTTTCATGAATGCCTGGCACTTGGCTTCCACATCGTTAGCAGTTGTGAGGCTTCTGGGGTTGGATGTGTCGGTGGCGGTGGCGGTGGCGGTGGTGGTGGTGAGTTGGCTGATATGTTGTTCGACGAATTCTATCAGCCTCTTATTGTCTGTGGCCTTCCAGTTCCTTCTCTTTGGTGGTTCGTACGGTGGCGTCACGATGTCAATTGTCGTTACAACCGGGTAGTGATCCAATCCACAACCCTACATTCAACCACTCTCTCAATCAGTGAACCACTAACGAAAGTGAGATCAATGACAGATGCCTGCTTATTGCGCCGCCACGTCGCCGTCCCCTGCTCCGTCGTTATCCCCAGATTGTGCTTCCCGAGAGTATCGAGTAGCTGCTCGGCAGCAGCTTCAGCTTTAACACTGTCCCCTCCCCAGATTGGGTGGTGGAGGTTCATGTCGCCTACCACGATATGCTCAGCATACAGTCTCTGAGCCAGTTCCTCACCTAGCTGTTTTATGGTCTCGTCGTCGTTGTTGTTGTAGATGTTGTGCACGAAGAGGTCGGTCCACCCACCCTGGTGGTGGTGGTTCCTCCTTAGTTTTAGGAGTTGGTATCCTTTCGACACCGTCTTGCATGACCAGATTCCTGGGTCGATCCGTTTCGACACGAATAGGCAGACCCTAGCTCGTTCTTCTAGTTTCGGGAAAACTAGTCGGTGGGTGGCTTTGTTCGGGTGGTGGGTTATCGCCGATTGAGAGTTGATCCATGGTTCCTGGACCGCGATCACTTCAGCTTTCTGGACTGCTTTGTCCGTTAAGATCGAGGCCATGACTGGGTAGGCGTTGTGTGCGTTGTATTGAATCACTTGGAAGTAACTCATTACGACAAGATGGTGAGGTTGGTATCGGTTTCAGTCTCGGTAGTATCGCTATGCTCTGAAGCATCGTGGAATTCTTCTTCCACTTCTGTGACAATACCAGGTGACTGCTGCTGCTCCCACTCCTGGTCCTCCTCCATAACGTCGGCCGGCTCGGTGATCCGTCTCTTCTTGTGCGTGACTTGCTGTTGTGGTTGTCGTTCTGGGTTCGGTATAAATCGTGCTAGCGCCTGGTTTTGTGACCGAAGCGAGCGAGCCGACTGGCTCACTGTTATAGCAGATTCTGGGATAGTCGGCAGGTCGTTGTCCCCCGACGTTCTCGATCTGGTTCGCATAGCGGGCCCAGCTTCTTTCCGCCGGTTCAGTGCTCCTCTTTTCGCTCTCTCAGTGCCGACACTCTCGTTCATTCGCCGGATCTCGCTTGGAGCGGGGACCGGGATGCGCTTAGGGTTTATCCGATTCGATGTGAGTGTTGTCCGTCGTGTTGTCGTTCCCTGTGTGACTTGTTGCTGCGGCGCATGGGTTGAGGTGTTGAGTCCCTGATTAGCGCCTTGGGGCTGGGAGGTGGTGGCGTTGCCCTTCGTAGCCTCCTTTTGCCGGAAGTGAAGCGGTACTCGGTGGTATAAAGGGCTATTAGCCAGCGCTAGTCTCGCCTCTTCCTTCGCCGCCGCTTTCACTTCGCAGGCGTCACTTGTTGGACGATGGCCTGCGCCACAATTAGCGCATTTAATCTCAGCGTCACCTTGCTTTGGGCACTCCCAGGTCGGGTGTCCCTTCGCGCAGTGGCCGCATTGGTACTCGTTCAAACACTGCGAGTGGACGTGTCCTGGCTTTTAACACTTTAGGCATAATTTCGAACGACCCTCCCGGCAAAAGCGAGTTGTCTGGTGCACTTGGTGCTGCCAGAGCGTGCCTTGTGTGATTGCTTGGTTCGCTACCACCGGATCGGTAAATTCAATCACAATCGATCCATCACGACGCTTACCGGGCTTAATTAGCCAGCCGAGGTGTAGTATTTCGACATTATCCCGGGAACCACCCCAGGAATGGCTGTTCTGCCAGATCAGCTCCTTCGCTAGGCCCCCCATTGACTCCGGCGTCAGCGGCATCGTCTTCGTGTCAATACCGCGCGCGACTACTCCCCACGTCGGCTTTCGTACGTGTGCCGCCGGGCCGAAAGCCTTCAGCCATTCAACATGCGTACGTAGCAGCTCCGCACCAGAAGCGCTGTTAACCGTCATCTTTACATCACCGGAGGGGAGAACATTCGCCGCTACAAAGTAACAACCGCCGCCAAGCGGAGCACTCGCCTTTCTCCGCGCGACCGTTTCGCGTGTCCTGTCGGCTTGCTCGACGATCTCCCTTGGTGTACGACGACGGAGGGTCTCGCGGGTATCGCTATTGTCACGGTGCGAACCGTGATGCTTAAAAAGAGGAAGATCACGGCACGTGATCTCCGACCTGTTTATCTTGAACTTCAGTTCTAGATCCTGTTGTAGCTCTTCGAGCTACGTCTTGTATAATAGCCTGCCCCTGCCTGTACCTGTCAATGGGAATCTGATCTGTTATGACCTGTTCCTACCAGTCATCTCCTATCATACCGTCCTGCCAGCCCGCACCCTGACAACGAGATGCGTCGTATCTAGCGTGGCGTGCCCCCATAATAGCTTGTGTAGAATCGAATTCTCGTTGTAGCTGAACAGCTAATGTTGCCTGGGCCTTAGCCCCTTTCACAAGCTTTGCTAGCCCCTCCTTGAAGCGCTGAGTGGTAGGGTTATCTTTATTAAGCCGTAGGCTTATCCTTCTCACTTTTTCGGCGGTTTTTGGAGTGCTAAACTCGATGTTTTGTGAGGTAGTTGATGGTGTAGTTGACCGGGGTAGATTTTCATTAAATAGGTCGTACGACTCCAATTTATCGGTAACAAGCTTAGAATTAATAGGCCAAAGGCTAGTTAATTTAAAACTAAGCTTAATTGTATGTGGCCGGAAGGGTTTGCGCCTAATTTCGCCAATTGAGTGTAGGAATTCATCCTTTGAAAATTTGCGGCATCTAGTCATTGTAGCCGCTTCAACTGCCTCACCATACCAGTGCTTCTACACGCTAAACACGCCGACGTTAAGAGGTTGTAGTATATGGCTTATACACGAGAGTAAGAAAAATTGTAGATATCTTGTTGGTAAATCCCATGCTCAGTGATAACCCGCTCGTAGTCTTTAAACCACCTCTCAACCACTGATTTATCAAGTGTAGCACTTCTTTCAATATCAAGAGCTCGCCGGCGTCGAAAATCGTACTCAGGATAACGTTTAAGAAAATGTTTTAGCTAATGATCGCTAGTTTTAGGGGGTTTTTCGCGGCTATCAGGGTGGGTTTGAAAGTGATCTTCTTCGAGAATTGAATCGGCTACCATAGTAATTTAACGGCGGTTTATTGATACTCCGACCGCGTCAAAGTAATCAATATAATTATATAAAGCCCCCTCCTGTATAGGAGTAAGCTTCCGGCCATTGAATTATCGTTGAAAAAGCGATTTTCCACCTTTCCATAGTCGTCGTAGCCGGCTCTCGGAAACTGCGAATTCTCGCGCAGTTTTTGCAATATTAGGTTTAGATTGATTAGAGAGAGAGTCTATTGCTTTTTCAATCTCAATCTCTATCTCTTTATTGGTTTTAGGCACGGTGGGCGGTGTGGTAGAGGATAAAAATCAAAATGACAAAATTGAAAAAAAAACCGACGTTTGGGTGATCCCCCCACGAATGGTGGCGGACCCTCGCTTGCGGGGGTCCGTATTTTTTGAAAAAAAATTTCAGGGGCCGGTTACTAAGTACCACTCTCATTTCCAACAAGGGACAAACTGTTGGCACAGCAGTCTAAACCCCTTTAAGATTTTAGTCCTTGACAGTCCATTTTCAATACCAGTGTTTTTTACTATGGCGACACCATACAAAATTGCACTGGTATTGAAAATGGACTGCCAAGGACTAAAATCTTAAAGGGGTTTAGACTGCTGTGCCAGTAGTAAAACTGCTGTGCCAATAGTATGTCCCTTTGCTTAATTCGTCCATTAATCTTGAAAGTTACCCAGCAAATCAAGTGCCTCTTCTGCAGTAAAGCGACTAGACGGTAAAAATCGCATCAATCCTTGGATCACATGAAGTAGAGGTTTGAGTATTGGATTGGGTACCAAACCAGCAAACTTCCGTTCAAGCTTCGAGGTTCCGTAATCTTCGAGCAAACTTAGCAACAGTTCTGTATGTGGATCAATTTAATTACCTTCTTCTAGCTCCAGATTATGGCTAGAACTCATCAGCATTGATTCCCACTTAGACTCCCATTCAGCTGGCAACCTCTCCACAAAGCCAATCATCTGGTAAATTAAAACCTCGTCCTCGCCAAGATACCAGAATGGCCAGGTCGTGAATAAGAAGGAATAAATCTACAACTCATATCGCCGTAAGTATATTTCCTTCAAAGAAATGATATGTTGACGTACCATGCAACCTGTGCGCCATAAGTCGACGCGATAATCGAAGCAGTCGGTGAAAATCGTCTCTGGTACCCTCAATGAAGCCGGCTGGGCCAGCTTCTGAGGTTCCTGCCCTTGAAAAAAACTCTCTCCAAAATCGAGGACCCGAATATCTTCATCGTCCTCGTCTATCCACTCAGTCCATTCTGCTGCCTTGATCAGTTGGGCCGGCAATTCATTGCCTAGAGGCGTGCCATCAACCCGTTTCAGTGGCTCAATTTCCGGGAATCCAAGAACATCAAAAAGCTGCTCCTCAGTCCGTTTGGACAAATGAGTGCAACTAAATGCAATGTTCCGACCACTGATGTCTAATAAGATGTGAGTAAAAAGGCCAACCACAGAAAACAACTGCAGAGGGGGAAGCTCCCTCACCTCCATGGCACATGCCGGCACTGTGAATGAATTTGATAGCTTTCAAGAGCTGCGTAGAAATTCGGAGCACGGTTTCCGGGAGGAGTTTTTCTTGAGCCTCATGGTAGTCCGAGAGGACCTTGTCAACCGAAGGACCAAGTAATTCAAAAACAAGACATTGGTGGACCCCGTTGGGGCCTTTGTGTGTGAAGGCATCAAGGAGCTGAATAATATAGTTTGAAGAAAGCCCTCTCCGAGATTGCCTCTCTAGAATTTTCAAATTTTGCAGCTCTCGCGATATCGACGAATTTGCGGTCAAGATCTTCAAGGAGACCCATTGATTTCGGCTGGCGTGAGATTAGCTAGAAATGAACAAAGTTGGTGCGGGACAAACTGACTCTCTGTCTTTCGCAAGCCATACTGTGGAAAAGCCACCCCATCCTAACTTGTGATGTATCTTGTAACGATCATTTTCAAATGTATCTCCGAGGTTGACTGGATGGTATCCTCCATGTTGATATTTTGACAATGACTCCTGTGTATAAAGAAGGTTGCTTTGGCAGTACAGAGATGGATCCATCTTAGAACGCAAAGCGGACGAGAGCAGAGAGGCGTTTTGTCAGGGTGCGGGCTGGCAGGACGGTATGATAGGAGATGACTGGTAGGAACAGGTCATAACAGATCAGATTCCAATTGACAGGTACAGGCAGGAGCAGGCTATTATACAAGACGTAGCTCGAAGAGCTACAACAGGATCTAGAACCGAAGTTCAGATAAACAGGTCGGAGATCACGTGCCGTGATCTTCCTCTAACTAAGCATCACGGTTCGCACCGTGACAATTAGATAAATATAGGATATCGGTGTAGCTTTAGTATATTATCCTAGAGGCAATAATATTATTAAAGGGGGATATTAAAACTAATGCTATCTAGGAAAGGCGGCTAAGGAAGTAGTAGTAGAGGCTACTACGGATGATTAGACTGCGGCACGATCCGCAATATCCGCGGATATCCGCAATCCATATCCGCAAAGTGCGGATTTGGATATGGACCTCATATCCATTGGATATCAAACAATACAAACATGCCTAGACTCGTGACCTCAAGGGGTATGCATTATTATTATACATTCCTATGTATTTTTCGTGTAATACTTGGTACTCGAGGTTGTTGAATATCACCAGGTAAGTATAATTTCTGACCGAGGTCAGAAATTATGGGTAGACGGTTAAGCACTGCTCTACTTATAGTAGTATACAATTGGAATCTCTGACCACGGTCGCAAATCTAGTCTTTGACCACGGTCAGAAATTCAGTCTATGCTTTTTTGGGGGGTTTTATGAATTTGAATCTTCTAGGACCTATTTGCTATTTACAGATCTAACTGGAAGCCATCTGGTAACCTTGGCTGTTTTCGAATCCGCCCTGAACGACTTGGAATACTCCCATCGACCAGCATCTCTGGAAGCTCATCATCCTCTTCAACAGCCTCGCATGGTCGTTTTTGAGGTTGTTTTCCTTTTGCCCGTCTACATCGCTCAGCCCTATCATCATCCGAGTCATTATCACCGCTCTCAGTGTGCTGGGTAGCCTCGAGTCCAGTCTCTTGATCCTCCTCCTCGTTATCACTGATAGGCTCTAAGACCTCAAGCTGTGGTAATGATCTCCGAGTTTGATCTAGCAAAGCAGCTTCACTTTGAGATAGATGCTCTTTGATAATCTCCAGCTCCTCTTGCCGAAGATCAAAGTTGGTAGCAAACTGATGCAGCATCAGGCCACGGATTGTACTCGGCTTCAATTGACCACGACGGTAATGACAGATATCACGAGCACAATTGAATAGTCGTTCAACACCAGCACCACTAGCAGGGATAGATAGAATGTCCCTTGCTATCCTAGCTAGGGTCGGGAAGCTCTTCTCATATTCCTTCCAGAAAAGTCGAGGTTTCTGTCGTTCAATTCCACGAGCAAGATATCGTGCAATCTCGTCGTCATCTGGTTTTGTAAGCTCTTCCAATGGCTGGTTCTGGGATGCACAAGCAGCATCAAGATCACAGTCATCATTCTCATCGATGGCTACTCCAGAAGTCTCCAGTACCGCTGGGTCATTAGTATCATGCGTAAGCATCTTCCTATATCGATCGAACTCTCGGCTCAGGACCTCTTGATAACGATTCGCATAATCAATATCGCCCTGCCAATCAGTCGAGGAAAAGTACCGGAGCTTCTTTGATGGAGAGAAGATTGTTGCTAGAGCGTAGATGTCACCATAAGGCTCGTATTCGGTGGCAGTGTAGTACTTGGAGAGCTTTTTCTTTGCTGTTTGGAGTGCCCATAACATCCGTTTCTTCCAGATCACACCTTTATTCTTAAGCTTCGCCTCGGCTGCATCGAGATGAGAGAAAAGCTTATTGTAGATACTGTAGATATTGTGTGCGGTAATATCCTTTGTCTTTGATAGCATCATTGTGAAATCAAAGAAGGGCTTTGTCAGAAGAAGAAGATACTCGACTTGACGCCACTCTTCTTGATCGAGCTTGAAATAAAGATATTGATGATCAGTACAATACTGATCATAGAATGGCTGGAGCTTCTTGGCACGGTTGAGCATCAGAAATGTTGAATTTAATCACGTGACTTCCGACTTTCTCGACCAATCAGAGGCCAGATCTCAAATCTGAAAGGCGGGGATTTAGACCTAGTAATTAAGACATTGATTGTATTGTATATTTGCTTCGCTTCGCTCAGCCAAATTAAATTCTCTAACTAAGTAAAAATGATAAAAATCCCTATTTATGCAATCTATGTGGGATCTGAACGACTAATCTTCGTACTTTTGTTCTGGGACAGCCGAGCCCACCGAGGTTATATAGGGTTTCCACTATGTATTGTAACCTGGTATTCTGATAAAAAAAAATTATAGGCGCCGGTTAGTGAGCAAGTCCTGGAGCTTATGTAGTAATCATCTGATGCTCAGTGAGCAAAAAGCGGCAAGGGGTGAGCACGAAAACCGAAAGGGAAATCCATCTCGCTCGGCCTAAAATCTGGTGTGTATGAGGCTCGCCTACAGAATGACCGAGCCCATCTAGAACCACATACCCATCCACCCCCTAAACCCCCGAATCCTCTTGCTCAATTCCAAAAGCCGCATCATAAGCATTCCAAGAATTACAATTATCGCCCAGAGCCTTCCGATCAATCAACGGCTCAATCTCACTCTCCCTCTCCAAAAACTGCAACGCAAACCCCTCACTAGTATGCCACCCAATGTGACAATGCATAAGCCACGCCCCGGGATTGTCCGTCTCAAACGCAACAAGCAAAAACCCATTCCCGTTCAATATCGCCGTATCCCTCCGTGGCGGGTTGTTAGTCGAAACACTCCCATTCCACGGATTCAACCCCTGCGCCAAAATAAAGAAGTCATGCCCGTGTAAATGAATAGGATGCGCGACTGGGAAGCTTGTGTTGATCATAAGGTATACCCACTCGTATGCGCGGGGTAGCTCAATCACGCCGCTCGACGTTGTGAAGTTCGGCGTGTTTTCGTTGTTGATGAGTTGGAGCAAAGTTGGGTCTTCCCAGGGTACTTGCATCGTCGTGCTGTTGAGGTACCAGCGGAAGAGATTCGCGCTGTTGCGTCCCAGTGTCACGTCTGTCAGGTTGTTCCAGTCTGCGGCTGAGACGGTCTTGGGAACTTGGGGGATCAGGCTGGCGGCTGGTTCGTCGACGCATCCGTCTGGGAAGATGAATGGGTTTGTTGTGGGTGTGCTGGGGCTGTTGCTGTAGTAGAGGATTCCTCTTATATTGTCGGGGCTTGCATTTTCAGAACATGCTTCTTGGGGAATTGCACGAATCCAGAATGAGTCGGAGATTTGGCGTTGGTTTGCTGTGACGATTACATCGTAGCGTTGGCCTGTGGATGGCGGTTGGTTAGTTGTGGTTTTCAGCTTGGAGGCGTCGGGGCTTGGGTTTGATATCAAAAGTAGAACAACACGTACCCATTGCGATGTTGATAAAGTCCGCCGTAAACGGCCTGATTGGCACAAAGTCGGCCGAAATAACGGTGAGCGTATGGTTGTCAATCATGAACTTCCAGTGTGTATCAATAGCCGAATTAACAATCCTCAAACGGTACGAAGACCCCTGATTAACCTTCATCTGGAATCTCGTCCCCGTAGAATTGGTCCCATTCCCAAAGACATTGGTTCCATTGATCAACCCAGTATCCATAGTCGGCGGACCAACCGTTTGAGCCTCCAAGTACAACTCATCAACGGTGGGATGCGACCAGTCCGTCAGGAACAGACTGCCCTTATCCACCTCGTAGTTCGCCGTAGCCGGTCCATTGATCACAATCCCACCAAACACACCCTCCCACGCCTGTAGCCCAATATGCGAATGGTACCACGACGAGCCGTACTGCTCGGCGTGCCATTTGTAGGTGATGGTTGAACCAGGCGCGGTGGGACACTGCGTGATGGAGACCACGCCGTCGTTGCCGTTCGTATAATTCTGTCGGATCCCATGCCAGTGGATGCTAGTTCCGTTCTGGGCTTTGTGGAGGCTGTTCGTGACGTGAATCACAACCCAGTCGCCCCAGTCGGCGAAGATCGTTGGGCCCGGGATTGTCCCATTGACGGCCATTATTGGCCGGCTGAATCCATCTGGTGCGGCTACTAGCTCTTCGATGTTGAGCCAGTATTCCCGTGTTACGCCCGTGTTGGGTACTATCTGAGTATAGTCGGTGTTGACGTCGAATTGGCACCATTGAGACCGTGTTCGGGGCGTGTTGCCTGCACAGGGTCTTCCTGTTGGCTTGTAGATATTGGAGGTTGATTGGGTCTTGGTTGTAGTTGTGGGTCCATGGTGTTGTGGCTGGAAAGTGATTGAATCGGCTGGATCGTGTGGAATCGCCGTGATAGAAGCACTCAGGCTACTTGCCAGGAGGAGAAGAGCCTGAAGCTTCATAGCTACTAGTCCAAGCCAAACAGGGCACGTAGATAACGCCCAACTCTCTCGGAGTTACAGAAATCGCTCTTTCTAGAGCTTTCAAGACTGGAAAAGCGTCAAGAATGAGAGAACAGATGAGACTTGCTGCCGATAAACAATCAAGAGAATTTTTCTTCTATTTAAGCCCATGTCTCATATCTCAGAGTCGTCTAACACGACACGGGGAAGTTCAATCTGGACCAAGAACGCCATGTCTCTTTTCACGAGGTGTCCTGCATTCGTACCTCGTCACTAGGATATGCCGGGGAAAACACGATCTCGTAGTACAAAAGACGACCCAACCGACGAATGGCCATGGCGAAGAGTCACTTTCATCGTCCAGCTCGGATGTTGAGGCTATGTTCTCGGTGGGACGCCTGATAGAGCTGGAGACCACCATTCAAATTGTAAGAAGATGGTCGGCCCGGGGAGGTTCCCCGCGGCTGGATCCATACGCCGTCTATCAGACTCGTGTGCATGGGCCGTTTTGCGCAGATGTTGACTACGGCCTGTTCTCTCGTAATAATACTTTGGAAAAGACAGATAACCCGCATGTACCATGCAACTGGGACTGTGTGTCTCATGTCAACAAATCAAAAACGTGCAACGAGAGCCAATGAGAGAGGCTCACAGATGTTACTCTCTGGTTCGGTCGCAGTCAGATCGGCTTGCAGGTCGTTCATTAGGGTTATGCTCCCCGACGCGCTGTCCTGTATTATCTTGGTGCATCCCGTTTCAGCCTTAGCGTATACGAGAGTAAGCATTCCACCTGTGCTCGGGGAATGCGATTGCGATTTTGCATCTCTTCCTTTAGTTTTCATTTTTTGAGATATCAACTGGTTTGTCCAGGATTGTCGATGGTCGTGAGAGTCTTGACCTAGAGCACGGTGAGTGATTGATCTGGCCATTGGGATCGGAATAGCCAGGATCAGGACTTTGACATGGACCATAGCCAGCTGATGGCGACAGGGGTATTTCTCTTTGATTGGGATCCTGGCAATGGCGTTGCAAATTACGTATCGTCAGCTCGTGCCAGTCCAGATCACAAAAGGAGGCTTGGCTTACAATCTTGAAAAAAGACGTATCAGCGATAGAAGATCACACAGGTCATTGGATAGGTTCTAATGTGCTACTTCTGAGTAAATCAACAGTTTTCTCTTTGACTATGCCCTCGTGACTCCTTTCTGTTCTATAAATTGGACTTAATCCTGACACACTACTGTGTACACCCCCCCTTCCAACATCTTGTCGGACTTGTTCCTTGCAAGATGCTATCTCTTTCTATCCTTCTTCTGGCCGTTGGGCTAGTCTGCTCTGCGCATCCACTCGAAGAACGACAGGCGAGGTTAACCGATTCATTCAAGCTGTATGCGTATGGCCCCGGCATTAGTGGACTGCCCGTCTTCTACAGGAACGGTATCTTAGCCCTCACAAACCCCCAGAACCAGCAGGAGTGACTGATCTATATTACTTGGACAACAGGCATTGCCGAAGTTGCGGATGTGTCCAAAGTTGACACAGCCACAAGGGCTGCAATGACCCCAATCAACTGTAAGAACCCAATCTCTTCTCGATATATGAAAACCATGAGAATCTAGCGATCTCCATCTAACCGGGTACATGTAAATAGTCACCGCCTCCACTGACAACACCTTCCTTGCACACCCCAGTTCCAGTACCGGTTCCACCGAGGGCTTCAACACCCTGGCGACCAATACCAACAAGCTGTGTCTAGACCAAGGCAATACGGACGCCAATCCAGTCAGCTTCACCGGCATGTCTGACACGGAGCAGTCGAACAACACCAAGCTCAGCAACGTATGGTCCACGTACGGGGGCTACGTCTTAGTCACCGTGACCGGGGTCAATTTTTACGCGAGACAAACTGGCACGGATGGCTTGTACTCTCTGCTTTGGAGTAGCTCGGCTGAGGCAATGACGGATAATATACCGCTAGTGCTGCGGACTGCTGAACCGGCAACAACTTCTGTACTGACCTAGCCGAGCTGAGGTTGGATGTCCTGGATTATGGGTGGAGTGGAGGCGGGGGTCGTGATGCGCAGCAGGAGATATGGGGTGTGGTGATATAGTGAATGAATCTCGGCTCTTCCTACCGGGCGATTAGGTTGAACAGGAAATTATGCAACTAGTAATGCGCCCGTATTATCTCTTGATGTATGTCTTGTCCACATTGCGGGGCTAGGGGTTATAGACGCCTAACCAGCGCTGACTGTATCACCCACGGCACATCGGGCTGTATTCGTTGATTCTAGTGCGGTGTTTGTTCAATTCGTCCGGGGAATTTTATACCAAAGGGCACAACTCCCCAAGGATAATTGATAGGAGGCCAATCTCCGACATAGGTGGAGCGTCCTCTTCAGCTATTTGCCCCAATATATAGCACTCGTTCGGATTCTTCCATTTTGAATTGGAGTTGGAAGCAAAATTCAAAGCGCTAAATTTGACTATCAAAAGCTAAATCGATGGAAAGACTTCTACAGACAAGTACCATCCACTATTTCATCAGGCAGCAACCGGCACAAGCACACAATAGTTCACATTTCAAAGAGTATAGTTTCAGGAAATTGCTACATAACCCTATAGCTAATATATGCACGAGGGTAAACCAGGCAGATTGTGACAAACAAACGAAAGAAGTACATGTATAAGACTTGCAGAAAACGCCTCGTTGCTGTGCGCAGCCAAAGGGAGGAGAGAAAGCCCAACAAACAATTAGCAAGCAAAGTGTTGGTTGTGAAGAGGCCCTGGCGTAAAACAAAAAAATCACAGGAAATTAAATGGAATAAAATGGAATAAAGAAAAGACTAGGAGGAAAATAGTGTAATCAGACCAGGAAAAGGCCAGGCAGACTGAAAAAGAAAAAAAAAAGAACTTGATGCAAACGACATTTGATATCAAAAGCCAAAAGACAAAACTCCCCAATTCTCCCAGACCCAGAAAACGCCAGAACACAGAGACGTGATTCTTAAAACAAGAAACTCCGGATTTCCCACCCCGAACCCGTGGTAAATTGATAACCTGAATAATAACAAACAAAAAGCAGAACCCGATTCTATGTCTCTCATCTGTACCGCTTCTGCGAAACTAAACCCTTGTCGATCGTTTCCGCAGACCAAAGTCTTGTTCTTGGAGCTCTCGTATCAAACGAAGACTTTCCTCATCTGCGTCTTCATCCCCGGTCATGTGTTGGCTATGCTTGTGCTGACGCGGAGATAATGATGTAGGGGCGTGACGATGGAAATGCTTTTCATACATCGGAGAGCTCTTCTTCGCGTGTGAAGACGAGGGACGTGATGAAGGCTTCCTTGTTGATGCTGGAACAGGAGTGGTCTTGCGTGCCCCGATCATGGAAGACGTGGCTCGTGTCGCTTGCTTCGGAGCCCGGGCTGTACTTGCATTGGACGCAAACCGATCGACATGTCGAGGTTGGCGAGACGAGTGACGAGAGCTGGAGTTGGGAGTGTGAAGATCAGTGGACACCTCCCCTTCTACAGACGGTACGGCCTCTCCCTCTTGGACTCCGTCCATCTCGTCGGCCAGCGACGTGGGCGGTGACACCAAGGAAGTGTTTGGCTTGGATGAAGGCGCAGACACGGAATTTAGTTCCTTTGCATCCACAGACTCGGCCTGGAAAGCAGGCGGTGAGGCGTACATAGCTTGATTTGGAGGTGCCTGATTTGCCTCTGGCAAATGCTCAGCTGATTCAATTTGACTGAGAGACTCGTGATCAAAGGCACCCATCAGATCGTCTTGTGCCATCAGTTCGTCTTGTGCCATCAGTTCGTCTTGTGCCATCAGTTCGTCACTATCATGATCAAAGAATGCTGCAGGCTGTGTCGTGGGCGAAGTGCTCTCCTGCTTCGCTTTTTTGGCTGTGGTAGGCATGTCATCCTCTTCAGCAGGGCGTGCTCGTTTGGCGGAAGCATTCGCACGAGGTTTAGAGCGTTCCTGAGCCTTGATCGGATCTATTCGACCATACTCATCGTGGATGCAACGGCGCTGGTGTCAGGTCAGTAACAGGAACTGGGGCAAAAGAAACCGTTAGCGGGTACCACTGACCTTGCTCTTCCGACAATCATCGCACGCCTTGCTGCGCCCCTTTTTTCCTCCATTGGTTCCGTCAGGGCTCACGTCAATGTGACGGCTGGCGGCTATAGTAGAATTGCCCATGACTGCGGATTGGAATCTTGCTGAGCTCTCAAATCGATCCAGGTCAACAAGATGGCCGTTGTTTTGTAACCCAGTTTGCGATGCAATCGCTGCCAAGGAATTCAAAGCAGACACAGCATCTTGGGCCAATGACGACGGAGTGCTCACCCCAGAGCCCGGTGTGAAGGCATTGACTGCGACTTGCCCGTTCAGCCCCAAATCACCGGGTTCATCTTTGTGTCGGCATCGAATGCGTCGTTTGCGACAGGCGTCACATGCAACTCGCTTAGGACCGAGACCCGAGGCCCGCTGCACAGCCCGTGGTTTGGGTGTAGCAATATCCTTGATGCTCGGTTCTGTTGCAACACTGAATGGCGCCGGTGTACCACTTCCATCAGAATGCGCATAAGCAAGGCTGCTGGATAGTGGATTTGGGGTTGCAGGAGCATCTTCTGAAGGCCACTGGACCGCTTGTCTCTCGGCATAGGTGCGTTGATTATCAACGTTCCGTTCAGATCGGCGACTTGGTCGCCCTGCGGGCTTCTTGTCTGTAATAGAAACCTTGGGATTACTTTCGATGACGCCAGGTCGAGTCCAGAGGGGCGCCTTTTCGTTGCCACGCTTCCAGGCGACCCAAATTCCAAATTTCCTGATCAGGTCCACAGGATCTCCTGTGCCTTTGGGGATGGAGCGTCGGACAGCGTTTCGAACGTCCATGGAGACGACTCCATCAACGGTGTAGCCCCCCGCAATGAGTGCCGTCCGTAGCAAATACTTTGTCAATTCAAGTAGGCCCTCTAGCTCCGCCTGTGAATAGAAACGTGCATTGTAATGGGGAGAACCTGGGGTTTCCTGGTTGGTGCGTTCTCCAAACTCGTAATAGATTGGATATTGGCGGTGGAACCGATAGTTCTCATCCTGCAGAAATGCTTCCATCACATTTTGCGGGACGGGGTCTTCCTCCAAATACTTTTGAGCCGTGTACCACTGGATCTTTTGGAAGAAAGGGTATCGGAATTTCTTGGGGACTTTGGTCTCCTTTTCGATGTTAAGTATCTTAATTTGCATCCCGTAATTCAATTTGGTCAAGAAGTTGCCACCAATAACCAAACTGTTTTCCGGGGTCCAAACTGCGTGAATCCAGCCGGACGGGATCAGCATGGTGTCTCCCTCGGAGAGATCGACACGGTAGCACTCCTTGGTCTGGTTTCCAAGGAAAATCGAGTCTTGGGCAGGAGAGTTGCACCACTCCTCGTATTTCTTGAGGTGTTTGTCTTTGGGAGGAATGAAGAAGAAAGTCTTCTTGCCCTTCAGAATGTGGTAGTACACCGAAGACCCTCCAAAATCGATGTGAAAGTCGGTATAGCAGTCGGCAACAGACATTAGGCAGTAGAACTGTACTTTGGGATATTCGCCATTTGCCTTCAGATCCTCTGGCCACACAGCATCTTGCAGATCCAAGTCACGCACAACTTTCGGTCGCCGGATGAGTCTGCCGAGTTTGCTCTGCGATACCTCCAAACTGATGACATTCCTGACAGGCTTGTCCTGCTCAGTGCTTTCGTAGTAATCCGCCCATTTTTGCATGTTCCACCTCTTCTCCTCTCCTTGCTGAGACTTAACATCGATCACTTCAACCCTTTCTTCGGGTCCGTAAAGCTCTGCCACAGCACGGACAGTGAGACCCCGCGGAATGACCATACCCAAGAGATCTTGGCCACAATCGACAACTTCTTTAATTTGGTTATATTGTTCTGGTTGGTTCTCGAGGAGATCATCGAACATCTCTTGAGATGAAGCCTCCTGTACTAGAGATTCGAAGTCTGGATTCTCCGAGAAAACAGGCTCGGTCGAGTTCCAACAGGCAGGTATCACAATAGGCTCCGTCCATCCATTTCCTCGCTCAAAATATTCTGCTGTAACCAGCTCAGGCTTCATTCGAGGAAAATTCTCAGCTTGGAATCGGATCTTTCCTTGTCGGATGGGTTCAAGATAATGATGTTCCAAGGAGTCAGTGGCAGCTTTGACGAGGCCTTGGTTCAGGCCTGCGTAGTCAATAGCTGTCCGGGCCCGTGAGGATTTGCGTACAAAAGTTGTTTGGCCATGAACTGATCGACATGGCCGACAGATAAATTTGTCCACTGTGCGAACCTCTCGATCGTTCTTAAAACCAGCGCAAACTATGTGGAACCATCCTTTGCATCCATCGCAACTGATCCACGTGTCTTCGTCCTGTTCCTCAGACTCAACTGGAATGCGCGCTAGTTGACATGCCCCACAGATTGCTTGATTGGTGTCACCCTCTTCCTCTTCTACTTTGGATGGAACGGGCAGGGACTTTTGTGAGAATTGGGGTTCTTGGGGATCGACCGGAGGATGGATTCCATAAGCAATGGGGTAAGGTGCATCAGCTGGTGGATGACAGGCTTTGCCTTCGTGCTCATCCTCCCAAACGATTGGCGGGAAAGTGCCTGAGCTAGTAGTTGGGCGGATTCCGCGGATCGCAGGACAGGATGTAAAGGCTGACCCGTCAGAACGAGAGCGCATGCGAGCATGAGGTAAATCCTCGGAATTGTGATTCATCTTGACATCGCCCTGGTCAGGATGTCCAACAGCAGCGAACCCAACTCGAGGTTGACGAATCATGTCGCCTGCGTAGTGGTGGTAGGTCTCGTCGATGCTGACTCGTTTGGTGTGGTTGCCCGGGTAGAAATTAGTAGGCCGCGCGAGATTGAGTAAAAGCTCTGCATCGGTTGTCATGCTTTCAAGCCCAGCTGCGTGTGGGTTTTCTTTCAGCATTCCAGATCGCGGGCAGAAGGGCGACGGATTTCTCGCCGACCGTGCCCGCTTCGCCGGTCGTTCAGACTCTGCAGAGTCAGGTGGAAATAAGGAAATTGTAGACCGAAAGCTAGGGGAAGGTGGATTGAGAGGGAGTGATGCAAAGGTAGGACTTGTTGCGAGGGCGATTGTCGCAAGTGTGTCGATAGTCGAGCTTGAGCGGCCATGACCCGATCGCTGGTGTGAGCCACCCTCTGCGGCGACATGTTGATTGTGATTCAAAGGAAGCTGGTCGCGATCAAGACTGTCAGCTCGTAGGGGGCCGCTGTTGGCCCAAGAGGAGTGAAAATCGGTGGCTGTGGATGGAGTGATGGGTTCGACAGCTCGCAGAGGAGGAGACGGAGTGCGGTACTGCGGCGGGCGGCCGCCGATAGGATTCGCAAATGATGCCGCACTCATCATTTTCGAAACCCGGTTGAGAGTGTAGTTAGAAGAAAATTAAATATGGAGGGTCGGAGGTGCGAAAAGATGCGCTTGCGGTAGGTGGGTGCAAAGCGGGGATACTGGACCACACGGGCTAGCGAGAGGCCGGCGCAGGCGAAGGGAATGTCATTCCTGGCAAAAGAGCATGCGCACAATGGACCGCAAGTTTATAACTGAGATTTGATAAAAGATTGAGGGCGAGGTAGGTGGCTGACGGTAGTCGCGGAGCGTTGAGGGGGTTCGAATCAAGCGGCGGAGGACAAAGGCGCCGAGAGTCGCGCCGCAAACTGCGGGCAGGTAGGGAAGGAAATCGAGTGAGGTCCAGTAGACAGGAACCGTTTCCTGTCAACTGGATGGAAAATGACAAGTTTGCGAATAGATGAAGCGCCGAAAGCGAGAGAGAAGCGGATGAGCGCGAGGTGTTGGGGCGAAGGAGGAAGCGGGAGTCGAGTAGTAGCAACTTTGAAGGTATGTATGTATACGGTACAGCTGCGGGCTCCTACGTTACGTTGTGTACTTCGATTACTATTAATGAAATGGATTCAAATTTCTTATGTAAAAGACGAAGATGGAGAAGCACTCATTGAAACGAGCGATTGTGTTTACTTGGTTGTTCCCCCTCCTCCCCCCGACGCTCATTTCTCTGTAGTCCAAAGGAAGTTGGCAACGCCGAGAGCGTCCGTCTTGATGATACAGTCCGGTACCAGCACAATACAATCACGTGTGAAGTTTGGCATCTCACCACACCGATGAAGATCACATGACCTGGTCACATACGGTTTAAGAACCAACTGCCACTAAACCGGGATAAGTAAGCGCACCGCCAAGACAAACCTCGTGGTTGTCCTTGCGCCTTGCTCGGGTCTTCTACCTCTTCGCTATTCCAACACTGCCGCTGATACCTTGCGTATCTTTCTTGTTAAAACCTCCATTCAACATATTCTAGGACTCTCTCGCCTCTGAGAATGAGCCGAAAGCTCGCCCCCGAAGCCAATCGGTACGTGAGAATACTTTTTCCATGCCCCTCCCCCAATCTTCGACACAAGTGCCATTTTGTCATCGACTGCTTGATCGTTGGGTCTAGTAGATCCCTGACATTTTAAATTGACCAGCGCTAACTTTTTTCTTCTTCTTTCAAAGGATTCTCTTCGTCAAGAACCTCAAGTATGTACCTGATCACTTCGCTGCTTTGCTCCGGCTTGCTTCCCCGGCGGCTCAGCCATGTAACCCGCAATTTACAATCGTGATCAAATCGCTGACATCTTTATCAACAGCTACAACGTAACAGCGGAGCAACTGTTCGACCTGTTTGGCAAATTTGGCCCTATTCGGTAATAGTCGTCTGTCTCGTATCAGAGCCCGATCTAATACTACTTCTTTTGCAGTCAAATTCGTCAGGGTATCGCCAATACTTCCAAAGGAACGGCATTCGTTGTCTACGAGGACGTTCACGACGCCAAACAGGCATGCGATAAACTCAATGGTTTCAACTTCCAGAACAGATACTTGGTTGGTACGCATAGCATATGGATCAAACAAACCCGGGTAATTTGGAGGTGACTAATTTTGGGTGTTCTAGTCTTGTATCATCAGCCAGAGAAGATGGTCCGTACGAAAGAGGACATTACGGAAAGGCAGGAGAATTTAGAACGGCTCAAACAGCAACACGGGATAGAATGATGTGACGAATTCCTTTTCTCTTCCCTCTACTAGCATTTAGCTGCGCGTGGTATTGCAACGGCTCTACTATTCAATTGCGGCTTGGTTGAGGGGTTTCCGGCGTTTTTATTCCCTGGGGTTTTTTTTTTCTTTTTTCGGAGGGTTTGATGGTGGGCGAGGCTGGTTCTGGTCGTCATATATTGACCCGGAAATGATCGTGCGAACAACACGCCGGCGAGATCTGATTTCTTCTTGTGTTTTTTCTATTTAACCATTACTACTACTACTCTCTTCGTCAATTCGACCCTCCATTTTGCTCCAACATTCTCCGTGGCATAGCTAGATGCTAGGTGCAAAGACTTCCATGCGTGCCACACTGCTGAAAGTGATAGGTGAGTCAAATCGTGAGCTATTTTCGAGCTTTGTGTCATCTCGATCTACAATGTCAAGCTGAAAACAGGGTCTACCCATCTACGAGGCTGGGAAATCACTGATCAATCCCCACTATTATTCAGAATAATCCTTAGCTTGGTATCGACTTATATGATGTATGCAAAACAAATCAAGACCAGGATCAGAGCAGATAGCAAAAAAAAAAAACAGAAAGCCAAGATCCAAGACCCTTAATGTAGGCTTACTGCCATCCAACCCCTGGAAGGGAAATGCCCATCGGCCTTGTCGATCCCGCTGCGGGGATCCTGACACCGCCTAGGCCGCAGCAGCATTCAGATTCACTTCACTTGACCCTTATTCTTTTTTACCCAACTTCTTTAATTTTCTATCCTCTCTCAAAAAGAACAGAATATTTCAATTTTGGGCTTGCTCCTCCTCATCCGATCATCCGTTCCATTGCCACTCACTTTGATGTCACGCGTATGACGTTCGGCTGTCTCCGCCTTTGATAAACCTCTCAAGGTTTCCTTGGGGCCAAGGCTACTGGGCGCTTACTAGAACTGCCATCTGGTCTCCAGCATATGTCGTGTTTTACCTGAGCTCTTTCAATATCTTTCTGGTCTTACCAGACTAAGAGATGATGGATACCGCGACCAACTCGTTGGCTTCGATAGTGACGACCACGTTAATCACTGCTACCACTCCAACGCCCTTGGGTGCACACAGAGTATACTATCATGGAACAAACTCTTCAAGCCCAGGTCAGGATCCAAACGGCGAAGGAGGAGAATGCAAGCTGCTTGGTCCATTCTCCGTGTTTGTTCAGATTGCTCTTGGTGGCCTCGCATTATTGTCTCTAGTCTATAAGAGATGGAGAGAACGACCGCAGCGCCCGGTGAAGATCTGGGCCTTTGATGTCTCGAAACAAGTCTTTGGATCGGTGATGCTTCACATGCTGAATCTGGTCATGTCGATGTTTTCTGCAGGCCAACTGGACATCCGAAGCTCATACAAGCCGAACCCTTGCTCATTCTACTTGCTGAACCTGGGAATAGACGTGCGTTTCTACTGATTTTGTTTTGATCTCTTCTAAGGGGCTGCTGGCTAACAGATGGAATAGACTACTCTCGGTATCCCCATTCTAATCCTTCTTCTCCGCGTTCTCAACTATTTGGCATCTTACACACCTCTTGCAACCCCTCCGGAATCGATCGAGTCTGGCAATTATGGCCAGCCCCCACGTGCAACATGGTGGCTCAAGCAGTCCATCGTTTATTTCATGGGATTGCTCGGTATGAAGATATGCGTGTTCTTCCTCATCGAGCTCTTGCCTTTCATTGTCAAGGTCGGCGACTGGGCTCTAAGATGGACAGAAGGAAACGCTGCTATCCAGATCTTTTTCGTCATGCTTCTTTTCCCAGTTATCATGAATGCCATCCAATATTACATTATCGACATATTCATCAAAAAACCAGTCTCGCAGTACGCGGTGGACGACACGATTGGAGATGCTGCCACCGATGATGATGCTGACCGCCGGGAGGCTCTTCTTGCTGGCCTGGACGAATCATACTTCACTGATTCTGATAATGAAGAATCTGGGAAATCTTCGAGAACCACCTCGCAGCAGAAGGCTACTGCGGACGCTCTCCGGGAATCCGAGCATTTACTTCCTGAAGATCACAACCCTGTTCCTCCATATGAGCCTCCGAGCTCAAGTAGCAGTGGTGACGAACATGATACGAAAGCTAGTGTAACACATCGCTGAATGTTCCTTTGTCTTCTGACTTTGAGAATTTGGTACCTGCACTGTTGTCAATGATTGGTGTTACTAGTGATCTTCAAGGTAAATAAGATTGTTTCGCCCTTCCATATGAGTGTAAATTTTCCATTTTCCGGCTATCTAGTATGCATGCATCTAGGCTATACAAGAGTAATTATCTGTTGTATTACTCAAAAATGAACTAGTGATAAACATCCAACCATGAGATAACCAATGTCTCTGAACTTGTCTACTTATCCATCTTCCTCCAATATGTCTTACCACATTTTTTGCATGTGACAAAAAGGCTTGGCTCTGAAAACGTCTCTTCTCGCCAATTTACTCCAAGTAAAGGATATATCAGATGTCAAATGTGTGTATTAAGCTTGTTCAGATGAGGTCCCGATTTGTTGCCCTAAAACCAAGGTGACTGACTGTACATGCCGCCTTCCACACCGCTTTGATCTGCCAATTCTGGAAAAATCAAAGAAGAAAAATGTTCAAGTCCCGCCTGAGGAACATCTGCAGCCTACAATTGCATTATTGCATTCAATTATCAATTCGGCGACCGAGTCTGCAAGCAGTTGTGCTTCATCGGCAGATATCTTCACACCAACCGCCATGCCTAACGTAGGGCTAAAGAACAAGCCCAAGCGGACGACCGCCCGGTCTCCATTCGAGAACACTACGGCCAACATTCGCCCGGATGACTCAGATGTCGAGATGGAAGATGAAACCAGCTCAGATGAGGACAAAGTTCCCGAAAAAGATGAGGCAGAGAAGAAGCTAGAGCGTATGCTTTTCGGCGACGATGAGGGGTTCATGGGCGCATTGAAGAACCAGCAGGACCGCGAGGCTGGCATGGCTCTCACTCTGCACAGTGATGACGAGAGCGATGCGAGCGAAGATGCCGAGGAAGGCGAGGGCCAAGATTTGGCTGCTCTAGCCGATTCAGACGTATGCGACTCCACTCCCATGCGTTTACAGATCTCGAGGTTTCGATCTAACAATTCTGCTTTCATCTAGCTTTTCTTCCTTGACTCCGGTGCACCCCCCACCACTGATTTCATTCCATCACCGGAAACCCCTTCGGATGCCGAGGACGACGAAGAAGAGGACGAACCCGCAGTATGGTACGACAGCGACGACGAGCGCCTCGCCGTGTCGTTAGCAAGCCAAGCCAGACTGCGCAAATTGCGCAACACCGAAGCCGAAGATGTGGTCAGCGGCAAGGAATACGTCCGACGACTGCGCAGACAGTTCACACGTCTGCACCCAACACCGGAGTGGGCCACGCCGGAACTCAAGCGCCGCAAGACGGACTCGGACTCGGACGCAGGCAGCGAGGAGGAAATCGACTCGGACAACGAGAATGAGAACCTCTCCATGCAGCCTCTAGCCAAGCTTCTCCAAAACGCCTCCGACCTGACGCGCATAGAAGACAACGCGCGCTCCAGCGGAAAGCGCAAGCTGCGCCAGGAAGTCATCGACATCCAGAGACTCAAGGACATCGGCAAATTGCAACCCTCCTCCGTCGACTCCTTGACCTTCCACCCGCACTACCCGCTCCTGCTCTCCTCCGGACCAGCCTCCACCCTCTTCCTGCACCACATCTCTCCCTCCGCGCCCGCTCCTAACCCCCTCCTCACCTCTCTGCACATCAAGCACACACCAATCCACACGTCCGCCTTCGCCGCACCCACAGGCAACAAAATCTTCGCCTCGGGCCGCCGACGCTACTTCCACATCTGGGACCTGGACACCGGCAAAGTGGACAAAGTCAACGGCTCCTCCGACCGCAAGGAAGAGCAAAAGTCCATGGAGCGCTTCAAGCTCTCTCCATGCGGCCGCTTTGTCGGCCTAGTCGGCACAGCCCGTAAGGGCGGCGGTCTGATCAACGTCCTAGATGCCAACACCGCGCAGTGGATCGCACAGGTTCGCGTCGACGGTCGCGGCGGTGTCGCAGACTTCGCCTGGTGGTCTGATGGCGAGGGTATGACAGTTGTGTCGAAGAACGGTGAGGTCTCTGAGTGGGATGGACGTGCAGGCCGTGTTGTAGCGCGCTGGCTCGATGCCGGTGCTGTCGGCACAACGGTTCTCAGCCTTGGTGGTCGCTCGGGCCGGACTCAGCTTGGAGGGGATCGTTGGGTGGCGATTGGTTCTTCCAGTGGTATTGTCAACGTTTATGATCGTCGCGAATGGGCGGCTGCTTATGCAAATGCTTCTGCTGCCGAGAAGGATTCTTCGACTCAGTCGGGTATCCCTCGCAACCCTGACCCGGTGCGTGTGCTCGATCAGCTCACTACCCCCATTAGCCATTTGGTCTTTGCACCTGATGGGCAGATGATGGTTATGGCGAGTCGGTGGAAGCGTGATGCTCTGCGTCTTGGTATGTTTCCTTTTTGGTTCTGCTTGTGCTTTTGCGTGTTCTTTGCTGACTGTGTTTCTTTATAGTTCACCTTCCGACCTGCACGGTATACCGCAACTGGCCTACTTCCAACACGCCGTTGGGTCGCATTTCTTCGGTGGCTATCTCACCGAACTCGGAGCAGTTGGCTGTTGGTAATGAGCAGGGTGGTATCCGACTCTGGGAGATTCGGGGATAGACGACCGATTCTAAATTAAATATTTATGTTTTCTTGTCGTATATATACTACCATTATAGTGGTACATGCTTTTCATTCTGTCGTACAGTCGCTGGTAAATCAACGTGGTCACCATTTTGCAGTAGTTGCCATGAGTCAGCGTGGTCTCTGGGTATAGTCGAGACATCTGCCGATGCCTTGGCCTGCATACTAATCACCATGCAGACTCAAGGCATCCCATTGCCCTCAAGTACATTAAAAATAATCAAAGGTAACGCCTGAGGTTAAACCAGATATAGATGCAACGGTGCTTTGCAGTAGGCCATCATTTTTTTTTGGAAGATTGTTCACATCTTTCTAGCGTAGAGAAACCAACAAATAAACAGAACGCCCGGTGTCCGAAAAAAAGAGTAGAGCAGGGGGTCAAAGCCAGTAAACAAGCCATAGCACATGCAAGTCGTGTGAAATCACATGAAGGGTCATGGTATCATTCGTAGGAGGGTTCTATACTGTTAGCCCTGGTCAAGGATTCTCAGTAACAAACGGGGTATCTGGGGCAGACAAGAAAAACAAGCGCAGGAGAGAAAACAAATCACGTTAGCAAGGATCATCTCCGGGGGTGCTTTGCTCTAATTTTGGGCTGGGTATAAACATGTGCGGGTTCAGAAAATTCCGACAACAGGAGGGGGCGCAGGAAAATCATTCGTAGCCGTCATTAAACAGTGGGACTCGAGAGATTGGATGAATCCCACGAAACACTACTCTCTCGGGCTGCTTAAGCCCCACCGCTGAGGTCGTTTCCCTCGATCAATGAAGTTCTTGATGACACAGGGAGCACGGTCAGGGCCCTGGCACACCTTATGGCGGTTGAGATGTTTGAACTTTGGGCCAGTGGGTCCATTAACGAAGTGGTACTGGCCTGCAAATCGATACTGACGAGAATCGCCTAGTTGGTAGAACTTGTCACCCCAGTGGCCTCTGTAATGGAACCATTCAGTTGGGGCAGAGGGGCTGAAGGTGGACGCCCGTAGATTCTCGGTATCGAAGTCGTAGGTGTAGGCCTGTGAGTTCAGAAGGGGATCCCATAGTGGACCACGGTCGGTCACATCATGCAGCAGTCCCCAGGGGAGAAGGTACTCGTGTACTCCGGCTGTAGCGTACATGGCATGGCTGCCCTCGGCGGAGTAGATGACGGGCTGCCAAGGTAGTATTAGTGAAATGATTCTTGCAACTTTTTTGATTTGGGTCCTTACGCGTTGTCCGATCTTCTCAACAGCTTCGTAGCTGTAAGCCTCTCCGCCCTGGTGGGCACTGAAGAAGAGCGCTTTCGGTTTGCCATTGTGGAACCGCACCAGACAATGCTCCCAGTCGCCGACGTGATTTCCGAACCGCACGTTGACAACAGTGTTACCGAGGTTGAAGCTGTAAAAGTAGAACCAGAACGCATCGACAATTCCGTTGCCCTTGTCCACCACCACTAGGATTGCCGGGGCATCGCTTCGACCACCAGCACCATTATCATAGATCTCCTCTCCACCGTAGCGCTTGCGAATCTCCTCTTTGAGTATTTGCTGGGCTTGAAAATGTTCATTGGTGTTGGATTCGTCTACAGCGGCAGCGTCTTCTTGCAATTGGTGGAAGTCGTACCACTTGGAACGATCTTCCTCCGTGTCACCGGGAATATCACCATCGATTCGGCCATCCCAATCAGCCCAGGATTCTTCGTCGTGGTTCCCATCCGTTTTCGGTATATTCTTATCACCCTCGAGCCATGGTGGACGCGTCTGTACATCATCATTGCTCGTCAAAAAAACGTGCCGTGACCCCCACTTGTTCAACTCGTCCAGATCGGCCAGCGTCGGATGGTCCCATTGGGCCTGAATTGGAGTGTAATTCAGAGTCGGAGTGGAATGATGCAGGTGCTCTGCGATATCCCCCGGCCAGAATTGCTCGCCAGAATAAAGGTGAACGAGTGGGGCGTGATGAAAAACATAGCCCGGGATCTGCCGCCGAGCCCGCTCTTCGGCATCCCACTCGGCCTCACCAGTCCCGCTAAGCCAAAAGGACCGCCAGGGTGCCTCTGGCTCGGCATCTTGTGCATTAACCCACTCTGCTGGATCGCGATGTCCGAATTTCCCGTGCACGGTTTGTACGTGGGCTGCGCCACAGATGCCGAGCCATCGGCAGGATTTGCGGTCGAACCACGAGCGCGAGCTCGCGATCCAGCTCCGCTCCTCCCGGTCCTCTGCAGACCAGACAAAAGCAGTCGGCCGGAGTACGTGGATTATGCTGTTGATGGATACATAAGCGATCAGGCTCGAGAGCACGACAATGGCTGCTTTGGCCTTCCGGGTCATCTGCTAGAGCGAGTCGACATAGACTGTCAGGGCCGAACTATGTGGGGTATGGTCATAGACTGCAATTTCAGAAATTCCAGTCGATGCTAGGGGTTCAATGCAGTGGGAGTCAATTGATAGGGCTGCAGCGGTCGGGCACTCCCCAGGAACTATGGTAGGACGAGAGACAATGATAGTTGGGACAGGGCGCACAACAGGATCGTGGGGTTGCCTATATAAAAACACACACACAGTCCCTTTGTAAGCCCGGTTTTCCGAGTCCAGCTAGACTTTCCCGATAAAGATTTCAAAGGTAACAAAAAAAAAAAAAAGAAGACGACGACAAGAACGGTTCAAACATTCACTAGTTAAACCGGGAGCGAGCGGAAATGCATTAATGTCATGTCATAGCCAAGCCGGATGCCATCTACCGAGTGCATGGGCTTATCCGTCCAGAGCCGGAGCGGAAGCCACGGGAACTTACGAAGAGATGACCCCATTTTTCTATGTCCAAGTTCTTGCGGTGAAGAGAGTGTGGGCTTTTTTTTTTTCATAAGGCTGAGGACTGGGCACAACTCTACTTCCAAGGTTGGTTCTAGAAAAGATTGCATAATCATGGAATCAGTACGGAGTACCCAACCTTGGAAGTATACCCAATGTACCTCTAAAATGACATTAAAGAGTACATCAGATTCCAGGGAACCTGAGATGTCGATTTTTGTACCCAAAATCCCTTTCTTCTGAAACATAAATACATGCACATGTGTATGCCATGTTTTTGCCACCAGGTCCTTAAGTACAAGGTCTTGTTGATTTTGTCCCAATCGGGAAAGAGAGGGGCTGAAGATTTCACCGCTTGCAGAAAGCTGACTCATCTTTATCTTATCTGGGCTTTTTGTTCCAGACCATTCAGACAAGAGGGCTCCAAATCTGGCATTTCATCATGGATACACTACTTGACTTCGAATCCGATGGAGAATATGACTATGAATATGAATATGGTACAGAGACCGAGGTGAGAATCAATCCCCTTGCTTTATCTCAAGGCTACTAATCAATTGATAGAGCTTTTATCTCAACCTGGACCTGACCGCTCACCATGGCCCAGTGCGCCCCCCACGCCGTCGTCCGAAGGAAGCAGTATCTCGGGAGGATACACAGAACCCTGCAGATTATACGAGCCAAGGATTTCCAAGCGAAGCTTATCCTCCGATCGAGAGCGCTGAGACAGGCAACCTCCCGAACGAACGAATCCAAATTCTCGACCTCCACACGAGCAACCCAATCATTTCTTACTACAACCAAATGTTTAGTTGCTCCTGGGCTGATCAAATTGGCACTGAACTAGTTTTTGCCAGTCCAGACGCAGGAACCGAACCCGACCCAGACAATCACTTCCCTCAACCTCTACACCGTGGACCCTCCTACCAGCTTCTTGCTGCCAACAGTGTGAAAATCCTCGGTCGGAAGGCACACCTCGCCCCCAGCGCTGGGCCAGGACCAGCCCACGGCTTTACCGAGGGACCCTCAAGCGCCGAACCTGCTCTAGAGTCCGCGTCTTCTCAGGGCCCCGAACCCCTCGGCGCACCCCGTCGTCCCGCTGTCCCGTCCCACCAAGCGCAGTTCCTCCACAGGTTGCAGCAGATCAAGAACGCCAAGGGAGAGTCTGATACCGTTCGCACGGTCATGAGTACACGTCGGAATGTGAATATGGTGGACAGACAGCAAGGCTGGGCTCGTACCGAGGCGCAGCTTGCTGAGATCGAGCGGCTGAATGAACGTGCTTTGAAAGGAGACTTGGAGGCCAAGGCAACTCTTGAGCTACTGATTCAAGAGCTCAATCCTGATGAGACAGAGTCTGAGTCTGATTCGGAGTTAACATCTGACAGCGATGATCTAACGTCATGAATGTGCAGCTTGCCGGTGTGCTGACCTCGACATACATTTCGGATCTAGGTCACGACCCTGTGTCATTGAGTCGATCGTCCGAAGTTGAAAAAGCTACCCGACGTCGGCATCTCACCGGATCTGCATTGTGCTGTGCTCTCTCCGCTCTTACTACGTAGCTGACCTGTTCTGTCATGTGGGAGTGAGAACTGAGGAGCAGCACTGACGAAAAATGGTTACCCTTGCTAGGAGCAACGAGGCCACTCTCGTGATGTGAAAAGATACACTCTCTACAACATTGGAGGAATGGCACCACAACCCGGGACAGTCATCCCAACCAGTAATCACTGGAGATAACAAGCCCCACCCAACTTGACCGAGCGAACAGCCCATCAATAAAACCAAGTTAGCCACGCTAAAAAGGAACCTGGTTTACTATCTAGGTGGATCTAGATGGCAACGTCATCCACAAGCACCATGCAGGACGAAAATCCGTGTTTCCCCCCAAATCAAGAATCATGCAACCCATACGACAAATTCCAACAAATGTACAACTCACATTCCAGATTGCTCTTCGAACTACGGAGTACTCCGTAATTGTATGCTGTATGCAGTGCTCCCCTTTTGGTATCTCGAATGTCTGCATAAAGTACAGAGCAGGTCGTGCAACCTCATCTTCCTCGATATGAAACTGGTGACGTCGTGATCGGCAGATCGTCGTATGCACCAAACAGATTCGTTGCTCGCATCGGACGACAAGCGCCTACTTGTCGATCCAGTACCATTGATTTGGCCTGTTGGACTTTGTAATCTCCACGCAGGAAAGTAGTGTTCTAGAAACAATTATGTGAGTCATGGTCACACCGTATCTTCCCGCCGTCGAATCCAAATTCCGGACTGCGTCGGCTCGATTTTGCGGGAATTGCAGCCGTAGCAGCATCGCCATGACAAGTAGTAACAATGCACGCCTTTGCTATACCAGGCCATTAACTTGGTAATAATTGTGTCGACGATCCCTATCATAGTCACCTAAATGCATGGGAAGAGTAGTTAACACAGTGAAGAATCCCATTTTCATTTCTAATTTGGAAAGCCCAGGGAAACCCAAGATTAAGAACACCAATTCCCCAGACTTTTGTAGCGCGCATCGCGCAGGAAACAGAGCCAGATAATAAATATCCGCACCGCCATGTAACACGCTAAATCCAACAGGCGAGAATCAAACAGAAAGACAGAGACAAAGACCCAAAGGGAAAGACATAAGGCTAACAAGCATCGCGGACAACAGGTCCAGGATGAATGTTGAGGAAAGAGAACAACCGATAGGGCGGGCAAATCTGCCCTACATTCCCATGTGCGCGAGATCATTACCAGGGGATATTGGACGATGGCATACAATTATTTCGTCTTGGGAAGGCCAAAAAGAACGCTTTGAAGAAGAATGGCGGGGACAGAGCCTGTAACCGAGAAGAAGAAGAGGAGGGAGAAGAAGAAGAAGAAGAAGATGAAGAAGAAGAAGAGGTTGAATAAGTCCAAGGTTGAATTACTCCAGACTCAAGCTTGGGATATTATTGTAGCAAGCTTTGCCCTTGGAGAATGCGACGGGCGATGGCGGAGGCGCAGGAGGCGTTCCGTCGATGAGGATTGAGCGGTTCTTCTCTGTCTTTTGGGCCGAGGCTGTCATGGCGCGGGAGATGTCCTGCGACATTGAAAAGGAGGGAGGCATGACGGGGATTGTGGTTTTTGTTACGACAGTAGCCATTCTTTTGAATTAGATTTCTTGATTGAAGGTGCACAGGTTGAGAGGATAGATTAGGACTCGGGAGGGGTTTGGTGGTGGAATAGACTGAAGAATGACAAGTTGTTGGTTTGTCGAAGTTTTTACACTTCGGAAAAGGATGGGCTTGGTCAACAACCTCGACGGGACGCCGAGGAGTGTACAAGGCCGGATGTTAAGCTAGATTCACGAGATTGAGGGTCAGATTTCTGTTGCTGCGAAGTCCTTGTGCTTTGTACTTGGATTTAACATATGCTCCGGCATAGATGAAGCTTGTGGCTCCGAAGTTGCCCGAGGCCCGGTTTCGGTGGATCGGGTCGGACAGTGCGAGGAGAGGTGGCAAGCACTTACAAGGATCAAAGGATTTGAGTTCGGGGTCTTTGCGAGATGTAATGGTAATAGATGTTGATGGGAGGCAAGAAGTGAGTTGCGGTTGATATGATAGGTTGTAGTTTGTGACAGGGGTTGTAAAGAGGCTTGATTAACTTGACTATTGTAGTGAACGTGTTTTATCCAATAGAATCCTTGAAGACGATCAGAGCGAACGGTGATGGTCAAGCTGTCGGCAGTGCTTGGTATGTAATTGCACAGGAATGAACAGAATTGTAAAAAAAAAGAACAAGAGGGTCAATATGCCGTTTATATTTTTTTTTCTTTCTCTCTCATTTTTAATGTCTAAAAAAAGATATGAGACACCCAACAAAAAAAAAAGCAATCTCCGTAAAAGTGTGGAGGAGTACATTCCCTGGGGAAGCACGAAAGTACCCAGGACACGCATACCTTATATGCGTACTCCCTAGAGATCTGCCCGCCAAGGCTATTCGCATCATTCTAAACCGCCCAATAACCTAGCTATCAAGGTAGGGATAAAGAACATTCTCCATCGGAACAACGGAAGCCCAAACCCGGAAACCTGCCGGGAAGACATGAAAAATCAAAGGAGATGAGGCCTGACGCGTTCGTGTGGGGGAGAAGACCAGGGGGTGATGTTTGATGAAACGATTGGATATTATCTATGGTGTTTTTGACATTATTTGCCATAGAATTAACTAGCTTGGAAGCGGAAATAGCTAGTGAAAGCCAATTGAACCGGTTGAAGCGGCAAGACTCTATCTGAAACTAATGAGGTAGGGCTAGTTCAACGGTGATTCTATATGATTCTACAGTTTCTAGCGTTTCCCCGAGAAAACTCGCTGTTGACCTCGGCATGAGAGCGGATACGGGCGCTCCTTTCGAGAACAAAAACTGGGGCCCATCGATCAGACTGCCGGGGTTATGGAAGAGATGTGATGGAAGAAATGTTGTGGAAGGGGGTTTTCCGCTGCGGTGCAAGAGATTGGCCTGGTGGCGACAGGAATCGGACCTATTATTTGATACCTGAAAGATAGACTCCGTACTCTTCCGGGAAAAAAAAAAGGTAAGATCCGATGCCAGGAGGCATCTGACTACTATTTGGACTCCTTGAAAGTGTTCACAACAAGAACTGTCTTCTTTTACCGTGCTCACCGTTTCTCGAGGTGCATTGCTATTCAGGACGATCTCCCACAAATCGAGACAAGGTTGCGAAAAGGTATGTTGAACTTGGATTAAGTTATATATCGATTTGATTAAAGGGGCTCAAGTACCGGTATACCCGCCTATAGTCTAACGCCAATCTAACACACTCTGATGAAACTTGTATGAGATAGTATCTTGCACAACGCCACAACTCAAAAAGTAACATTTTTGGAGCCTCGGTTAAAATCCTCGCGAGGAGTGGACCATGCCAGGGGCCGAAAAAAGTCTGGGGCGCACATCAAATCCTTTGTTTGAAACGTGCTTACCTCGTATACACGGAGTTGATGCTAAAGGGTTATGATGCCCAACACAGGGATACGACCCAGGATCTGGGGTTCACTTTTTTTCCAACTCCTACGATTCACCCCTCCCTTGATTAAATTCAGGGGTACTACCGTTGTACAAAAGTACCCAAATCCCCTTTATCGTTCAACCGTTGATCGACGTGCGAGGGAACTCCACAATTCTTATCCCCCGGATTCAAGGGGCCACCGTAGTAATTTGACTATTTTCACTATGCAATGCACTCCACTGCCACCTACGGATCTATGGAAAGGGAGGATTACTTCAGAATTTCTAGAATGTCCATTCCTGTCTACGTCCCCAATTTTCTGGGTACCGGGTCTCCGGCGGTGATCCAGGGCGCATTTTATCGGGAATTTTGGTCCCCCCATTCGATTGCGGACACCGTGTCTGCCTGTAATAAAAGCCACACCGACCTTCAACGTAGTATCATATTGTAGCATCACTACGTTCTGCACTATGTCAAATATACTTGGATCTTGATGTCTACCGGGTACGTCGTGAAAATGTAGATTACAACATTCTTTTCGTCTTGCCGTGACCACGTCAGATAAGCTCGGCGTGGTGACTTGTCCTCTTCACCGCTCGTTTAGAGATACATTCGAACCTGTTCTTGCGATAGATGGTAGAGATAGGCTAAAGAGGGGGAGGCATGAGCTGGTTACCCAGCGTGTTGTGAGACACACCATTCTCTACATTTGCGGCGTCACCTGTAGGATGTGCTCGTCAGTTACAGTCGCATACATTGATGATGCATGATCATGAGCTGTGATGATGATGGGCTACTCGCTATTCGGACTACAACATCCATGAATATTGGTCAGGTTAACGTTGGTCTACCCCAACACATCAGTTCAGCTCGTTACCCTTCTCGACCGACGGGTTATCCTTGTAGTTGCCAAACTTGGTGGTGGGCAGCCTTGGGAGTACTTGCAAGAAGGACCCTGAGGCATCTCGCTAGCCAAGGATGATAAGGCGAACGCAGAGCTGATGCGTTCGAGACGCAAGGGATACTTCGATCGTAAAAGATCGATCTCGGATACTTCACTCTTCTCTTTGGGAAAGGGTGCCCGATCTACTCCGTCCAGATTGGCAAAGACGAGTTTTCGAATTTGTTCGATTCTGGCCCTTGCACGTATTCGAAGATCTTATCTAATTATACCATCCCTTGGGATTGTACCCAAGGTCTTTCAGGAACGAGCGCCCTGTTTTGGACCTGCAACCCTGAACTCTATCCCACTTCCAATCTTGCAGAGAATATGCTTCCACTTCCAACGATGTGAGCTGACTACCTTCTAGATGCCCTTCTGACCTGGTGCCCATGTCGCGTCTTGAGAGGTGGCTGAACAAGACTCTTCCTATCGGCATCATTCTCCTATATTCAGATTAATAATTGTACACTTGGCAGCGTCTGAGCTGGTGTCAGATGACACCAATCAGCCGGAAACCTGGGCAAACATGGGGAACCCTTTCTATGTGTCAGACGGAACTCAATCCTCCAAGTAAATTGAATCAAATGGAACCTAATCTGGGGGCATCGGAAGGCTATCCGAGGGGGAGTGGTCTCCCCAGACCTCGGACTGGTAAAAATAAAACCAGATCGATGCCTGAGGTTGAACAAATTTAGGGTCACGGGAACGGAATATCATTTTCCCCCGAAGAATGGCACTTACCATCTCGGCGGGCGGCGGGACCTACCAATCGCCAGCTCGCCGACAATCCGCAATCACGCAAAGGCCCCACCCTGGAATTCTTGGGATGCGGAAAAAAAAAAAGCATCCGATGTCATTGTTGGGGTAAAGAAGTACACGCCATTTCTAACGAATTGCAATATGCTCCGTGTTACTGAAGAAAGATGTGCACTCTGTAGACGGCGTTTACCCCGCATGTCATCCAGGTACTCGCCCTGACCCCCTCAGGAGATATGACCACATGGAGATATATTCCAAGGTTGGCACCCGGCTTTCCTGTCACCGGGCCGGTGACATTCGCAAAGATTGCATCAAATTGAAATTGGCCAAAACATGTCCAATTTCGTCAAACTGTCCTCCAATGGCGAGGATCCCCCGGACCAAAACAGCCAGTGGATCTAAATGAGAGTAGGGCAGTCGATCACGATACGATCTGGGGGTATACCATTCGGGCTGGAACATCGAGAATGAGGCATTTAGCTTAACTAAAAAAAAAGGGGAGTTTCTTATCCTCGAGTGGGTTCTTCATGACACATTGTATTCCACGATGTTCGATAGAGATCATATCATTCCAAGGTCCTCCTATATACATCATCCGTGCACTTTAATCAGACATCTCAGGTGACCTCTATAGTTCTTTTTTTTTTTTAAATTTTTCTCTGATCAAATCCAGTCTCTTTCATGTCACCCGGTCACCTTTTTTTTTTTTTTTTTTTGGCCCCTGTTCCTGTAAACCAGTCCACGTTCGAGACTCAAGGTATGTCTTTTTTTTCCCTCATATCGGCCCGCATGACGCAGCGGGATTTTTTTTTTCTATCGGCTTAAGCTCGGAAGGAGGGGCGGTGAGCTCCAATCATCGTACAACGTATCGCCGCTTCTTAGTCAAAAGTGGAGATGGACGAGTGTTTTGGGGTGGAACAAAGTGGAACTGCGGATCTCGATGGGCTTCGAGACCTCTATACGGTTGAACCTCCCGCCTACCATCGGCTATAGCTGGCCAAGGGGATTAACGGGAAATATGTGTAATATGTGTAATAATAATAGAAATCAAAAAGTGTATATTAATAGAGATAATAGAGATAATAGAGATTAAAATAGGGATGAGTAGAGATAATTCCGGTTAACCATTGAGATTCAAGTATCTTATAAAAGGCTCAGGGTTCCCCGGATTTGATGGTCCTAACTGATTCGAAAATCATTCCCTGTTCTCATCACCTTCAGTCCATGGCGACGATCGGTGATCATTGGATTTGCCAGTGAGTTCATCCCTCTCCTTGCTCGTTATCTCAACTTGCCGGTCGAGATAAGAACATTCTTGGTGTTGCCTTATCACAATCTCCCAAGTGCCGACTCGATGCTTTTACCTCAGCTCATGCTCATTGACTTAATACAGCTTCTGTCATCTTCTTACTCTTACGTGTTGAGAGATTTACCTCACATACCACATCATGTCGTCTCCCGTAACTACCCCACAGTCGGAGACTCCCAATGGCAATGGCACGAGCTTGCCTTCTCGTCCTCAGCCGAAGCTCTTTGCGAGCCAGGATGGAAGCTCCGGCGCTGGCACCCCCATCGGTTTCCAGCGCTATCCCCCCCACAACAAGCACTTAGACCATGCCGTTGGAAGTGCTTTGCGACAACCATCCCCGCAGCCCACTCACTTGGGCATTCCCGGTACCCCGCACCGTGTGCTCTCCGAGGAAGACCCGGGCTACATTGCGGCTACCTTTGAGGGCAAGCAGAAACAAATGGAACAAGGTCGGTGGATTTGCCTGGTGATAATTGCTCTTGTACAAATTGGCTAATTCTCAGCAGTTATGGACATATTGGAGGAGAAGGGCTTCTTCCCTAGTGACTTTGTCATCTCCGAAACCACCTGGTTCTACAACAAGCTTGGCATCGACGATACCTACTTCCAGACCGAATCCGTGGATGCCATTGTGACTCAGATCCTATCCCTCTATGCCGCCAAAGTTGCCGCGTACGCCCGCGATGATAAACAGCTGGAGATTCGTCTAGACAAAGAGGCCGAGGACCATGCCGTCTACATCGATACCAGCAGGCCCGGTACCGTTTCTGTCAACGGTCCACGCTACGAGCAACGTATTGACGAGAAATACATCAACCACTCCAAGGGGGCCAACAGCTACCGCGTGGAGACCTTCCGCTCGCCTAGCACTCTGCCTGGCGAAAACGGCCAGCAGCTCCGCTGCTACTTTGTGTACAAGTGCCAGTTCGCCCACCCCACCCCATCACCGAATGAGACCAACATCGATATCATTGGTGAGAAGCGTTTCCTGCAGAAGGCCACTCCCAACACCAAGGCGATTTACCAGGAAATCATCGCCACAGCAGTTGGTCGCTCCGGTCCCGTCATCGAGATGTTTGAGATCGAGAGAAGCAGGGAAAAGCGTCTGGTAATTGCCTACCGCCAGGGATCTGCTATGGGCCTGTTCAGTGCTCTGTCAGATTTGTATCACTACTACCGCTTGACCAGCTCGCGTAAGTACCTGGAGAATTTCTCCAACGGGATCACTGTGATTTCGCTCTACCTGCGTCCCTCAGACGACTCCGAGATTTCGGCCAAGTTCCCTCCCATTGAGGCTGCTATCCACCAGATCATGAAAGAGGTCTCCCTTTTGTACTGTATCCCCCAGAATCGCTTCCAAGGCCACTTCGCCACTGGTCGTCTAAGTTTGCAGGAGACAATCTACGCTCACTGCGCCTGGGTGTTCGTACAACAGTTCCTCAACCGTCTGGGCTCAGAATACACGTCGTTGGCTGCTCTTTTGGATAGCAACAACAGTGTGCATGCAGAGTTGCTCTCAAAGATCAAGAAACGTCTGCGAACGGAGACGTTCACCGCTGATTACATCTTTGAGATTATCAACAAATACCCCGAGCTGATCCACAAGCTCTACCTTGATTTTGCCAACACCCACTACGTTCAGACCCGGGATTCTGGGGATGACTTCCTCCCTACCCTCAGCTACCTGCGTCTGCAGGTCGACGAGGTCCTCGACGGCGCCAAGCTGAAGCAGCTCATCCGTGGCACCGCCCTTAACGAGCACGACGAGATGGTTATGACCTCCTTCCGCGTGTTTAACTCCTCCATCCTCAAGACCAACTTCTTTACCACGACGAAGGTCGCTCTTAGCTTCCGCCTGAAGCCTGACTTCCTGCCAGAGCATGAGTATCCCCAGCCCCTCTACGGCATGTTCCTTGTCATCAGCTCTGAGTTCCGTGGCTTCCACCTACGGTTCCGTGACATCGCTCGTGGCGGTATCCGTATCGTCAAGAGTCGAAACAGCGAAGCATATAACATCAACGTTCGCTCGTTGTTCGATGAGAACTACAACTTGGCCAATACCCAACAGCGCAAAAACAAGGACATTCCCGAAGGCGGTGCCAAGGGTGTCATCCTCTTGGATGCTGATCACCAGGACAAGGCGCGGGTCGCCTTTGAGAAGTACATTGACAGTATTCTCGATCTGCTCCTGCCCCCGGTCAGCCCCGGTATCAAGGACCCGATCGTTGACCTGCACGGCAAGGACGAGATTCTCTTCATGGGTCCCGATGAGAACACCGCTGAGCTTGTCAACTGGGCCACCGAGCACGCTCGTGGCCGCGGCGCTCCCTGGTGGAAGTCATTCTTCACTGGCAAGAGCCCCAAGCTGGGCGGCATTCCCCACGACGCTTACGGTATGACAACCCTCTCGGTCCGCCAGTACGTGCTCGGAATTCAGCGCAAGCTGAACATCGATCCTGCCACACAGCTCAAGCTGCAGACTGGTGGTCCCGACGGCGATCTTGGATCCAACGAGATTCTTCTCTCCAACGAGAGGTACGGAGCCATTGTTGATGGATCCGGCGTGATCTACGATCCGAACGGTCTGAACCACGAAGAACTTCTTCGCCTGGCCAAGAAGCGCGCCATGATCGCAGAGTTTGATATGACCAAGCTGTCCCCCGAGGGCTACCGCGTCCTCGTCGACGAAAAGAACATCAAGCTCCCCAGCGGTGAGGTTGTCCACAACGGCATGATCTTCCGTAACACATACCACCTGCGCTCACAAGAGAAGTTCGACGTGTTCGTGCCCTGCGGTGGCCGCCCCGAGTCCATCGACCTGGCATCCGTCGGAAAGCTCATCAGGGACAACAAGTCTATCATCCCCTTCATCGTCGAAGGTGCCAACCTGTTCATCACCCAGGACGCCAAGCTGCGTCTCGAGAAGGCTGGCTGTATTTTGTACAAGGATGCCTCCGCCAACAAGGGTGGTGTGACCTCTTCCTCCCTGGAGGTGCTAGCCTCGTTGTCTTTCAACGACGAGGAGTTCGTCGAGAACATGTGCATCCGCGAGGACGGCACCGTCCCCGAGTTCTACAAGGCCTACGTCCGCGATGTGCAGGAGGTCATCGAGTCGAACGCCGCCCTCGAGTTCGAGGCCATCTGGCGCGAACACGAGCAGACTGGGGTACTTCGCAGTGTCCTCAGTGATCGTCTCAGCTTGGCCATCACTAAGCTTGACGAGGAACTCCAGATGACTGAGCTCTGGGATAATGTTGCGCTCCGTCGCTCTGTGCTTAGCGACGCTCTGCCGCGTCGTCTGTTGGAGAAGATCGGTCTTGAGACCATCTTGGAACGTGTATGTCTTCCTTCCCCCTCTTGAGTGTCTTATTTTTGAATCCCGCTAATTCATCTCAGGTCCCTGAGAACTACCTCCGTGCCATCTTTGGCAGCTACCTGGCCAGCCGCTTTGTGTACGAATACGGCAACCAGCCTAGCCAGTTTTCCTTCTTTGACTTCATGACCAAACGCATGGCTAAGCTTCACTCGTAAGCGCTTGGAATTAGATATTGCTGTTGCGAAAGCACTGGTTTTGATCCCTGTTGTTGACCCTATTTTTTTTTTTGTTTTGACGAGAACGACTTATCCGAGTCAACGAAATACCTAATCCGGAACAAAAAGAAGCTCTGTTCCCCTGACGAATGTATGGTTTAAAAGCTTGGCGAGCGAGAGAAGAGGATGGTCGACTGGGCAAGATGATCCATCTAGAATCCGAAATTCTTACCCCCATTGGAAAAGCTGTTCAGTTCTACCTAATTATATTGTGCAACTTATATGATTGACATCAATTAACGCCCTTGAACAATGTTTACTTCCATCGGTTCTGAGACGACACAGACTCAGCCATAATTAACACTAAATTCACAGCCTACATGAGCCGTCAGTACATCCTGTCCAATAGGATCAACAACCTTGGGAATTCCACTGAAAAAAAAAAGACTCACCAGTAACAAATCAACACCCTCCGAAACCTCAACCTCCCACCTCGGCCTCAATCTCACTTTGGATTTACTGAAGTCCATCGCATTATGTCGCGTGATATTCATAATTTTCTGGTTACCCATCATCACACCCGTCCCCGACGTAGCTACCTGCATCACTCTCAACTCGACTTTTGCGCCAGGAATAGCATCGGCTTCTGCATGTATCGGACCAAGACTGGTACTGGTGCCGATACCGGCATTGAGATTCCGCGACGCAGATGCAGATACAGGATACAGTGCGGCCGGCGCCGGCTCGTGCGGCGGCTCGAGTGCATCGAGCAGATCTCGCAGTGGGTTAGGTGCGTCTCGACGGACGGAGTCGTAGGAGGGGAGAATAGAGGGAGAGCGGGGCTGCTGTGAATGTCGCGGTGTTGAAGCTAGTGGATTCCGAAAATGGGAATGTGAATTGGGAAGGGGGGGATGTATTTTCTCGTTCCTCTGTACCACCCCCGCATTCCCCTCACACTGACCACTCCCACCTCCTCCCTCAACTCCAACCCCAGCAATCGCACTATAAGGCGGCGGCTCGTCCGCCACATAACCTGACTCCTCTGCCCCTACCGCCCTCCCTCTGATAATCCCAGACCCCGGCCTGCTCGCGAGTGCATTCGCAAACCGCGCTTCCAGCCTAAACCCACCCCCAACCCCAACCCCAACCCTTGACTGTCCATCCGCTGTCCACGGCACTGTGGCAACTAGTAAATCCTGATGCTGGTCCGGGAGTCGAACGGCCCATTTCCGCGATAGCCAAACTCGTCGCAGCACGAGCAGCGGCACCTCCTCGGTATCACAGACTACGCGGCTCGTGTTTGGCCATGGTTTGCTGTATACGGAGTAGAGGAGGACAGCGCGGTCTGGGCTATCGGGGGCTTCGTGTGCACGAATGCGGTGGACTATAAAGGCTGGAGAGGGGGGTTTGGTGTCTGGGGTTGGGGTTATTGTCAAGGTGGTTGCGGTGTTGGTTAGGAGATCTGCGGGTGGGGAGAGGAGGTGGTGGGGTTGGAGGGCTACTGGTACTGCGGGGGATGTGAGGGGGTTGGAATTTGACTTTGATCTAGAGGTGGGCATGGGGTTTGGTGGCTTGGTGGCTTGGTGGCTTGGTGGCTTGGTGGATGGTGCTTATATAGGGGATTGGTTGTACAATGTGGGGTTTGGATTTTGGTAAAGAAAATGGACATGACAACGTTGGAGAGACATGATGATGTGGGGGCGGGAGTGCCGGATAGGGTTCAGAGAGGCAGCAATGAGGTCACCAACTAGGAGTGCCATCTATACAAGCAGGAGAACAAATCAGAGACTACAAACCCCCCTTTCTATCTTGAAGTCTTATAACCCCAGGTGGTTGTTGTAGAATACAAAATAGATGAAAACAACCTCAACGCGTCCAAGACGGTTGGCCGAGTGTGCCCTTCGATCCGTCGGCGTCAATCACAGGAATTTGTCTCTGGGTGCTCTAGATCTTTACAAGTACGTCATGCTACACTCCAACGTTGGCACATAAATCACATGGCCCTTTGACATTTTGTGCTCCCCCATTGCTAATGTAACTCCTTTCCAGCAACAGCCTCGCTCGTTGCCTGTTGGAGATATACTGTAGTTAGCGAACGCTCCTCTCATGTCATTCATGCACCAGCTTTTCAAACCCATCAGGCATAGGTTCCCCTTCAATCCAAGCCATAGCAGTATCCGCAAAGAGCCGCGGGTTTTGTCGATTCCATGGATGTCGCATTTCCGAATGGACGTAAGCGATCGTCATAGGATTTCCCTCGCGGCCAGTCTTCATCAACCTCACACCAACCTCCTTGCTATCACCACTGGGCACTAGTCCTCCCTTGGCAGCAACCACAATCAAAGTTCTAGCAGTCCAAGGCGACGGCCATTGCAATTCCGTTGAAGGGGTCATGATCTGTTGGCAAAGCTGAAGCGTGCTTGCGCTTGTGTAGCGAGGAAGATCGGTACCGTTCATAGCCCATCGAATCACCGACCTCGGTATCAAATTTTCGATACGCTGCATCATCCATACCGCACGGGGAATGTAAGGTGTGAAGCCGGTACGAGGGATTGACATGAATCCTGATACAAAGACTGATTGCACCAAGTCGGGATAGGCACATGCGAGCTGAATGGCTATTCGGGCACCGAGACTGTGTCCTACAACGTGTGCGTGTGAGTCACTCGCTTTGTCGCGAATAAGTTGGGCTAGGAAATCCGCGGCAGACTGAACTGAGAATTCTTCTTGGGTCGATTGGCCGTGGCCTGGTAGGTCGGGGGCCAAAACGTGATATCTGGTTGAGAGATAGGGGACCACGAGGTTCCACCAATTGCCAGATACAAACGCACCGTGGATCAGAACGATAGACGGGAGTCCACTGTCGTTCCAGCTTGAATAGGAGACTGGGTAATCAGTTGCCATCTCATGTCAAGCCTGGTTCGGTAGAGGCTGTTGGGAACATCGATGGCAGGCGTGGTCAAGGCAGATCTCCTACACCCTTGGAAGTCACTTAGAGGACCAACTCGATTGAATCCACTTTCATAGAGCCGTACGAGAAATTCCAGCCATGATTAATAAATGATAGAAGGGCAAGAATATTCTCAGCTAGATGAGATCCAATGTCATTGCCGCTGACTCATCAAGTTACGCGGCCAAACGGGATTAGTGAGATATTATAGGAAGAATAGGGGTCAATCTGATCTTGAAGATAGCCTCTCTGCTATCTGCTACATAGACCTCTTCTTTAATCTATCATGTTCTCGACTACGGAATAGAATCTTAGATTTAGATTGGTTTGAGATGAGTTTGAGATAGATCGAATCTCTAGACCTAATTCGAATAATATCCGGATTCTCCAGGTGGGACCCCGGTCCACATGCCCGGTATAGCCCTGGAGAGGCGCAGTCCAGACCAGGGAAAATTCTGCTTGGTAGACACGATCGGGGAATTGAAGAAAGAAGAAATGATTCAAGTGAACACAGCTGTGCTAATGTGTACATGATGAACAATACAGTAAGAACCAATTCGAGTGCGGGCGAGTGGCTGAGAAGCTTGGTTTTTTTTTTTTTTTTTCCCATCAAATGTCAGATATCTCTTGCGTAGTTGGAAGTTTCTGATATTAATTTTTATCTCCTATCAGGGGTATAGGTTCTTCCTGATTGGACCAGGCCCAGGAAATAAATCCTTGACCTGCCGTGTTAATGCCATAAGACTTCATTGCATAAATTGCATTACGTGAAGGCTTTGGAATTGGAGCAGGTTCTCCTCACTTTAGACAAATAGAACCCACTTCCCCCCAGTTCCCTTTGGCTCTTTCTTCTCTTTTAATGTCATGTCTGGCCGTTGGTGGGGCTCTCTGTTACTAGATTGTTGCTGCATTACCCTCTTTGCGGTGGAGGTCTGCTAGAAAGAGGACCTATTACTCTGACATTTCCCATCTAGAAAGGACAAAAGCCATTACACTTCCGCCCACTTCCGGGAGGATTGAAGTTTGCCGCGCCATGTCGGATGCGCAGGAAAAGTTCGCGCCGATCCCTCCGCCGTCTGCGGAGATAGCCGAGACGGATCGAGTTGAAGACAAGGATCACAATGCCGATAACACAGAAGTTCTTCACCCGGATGAGACCAGCCTGAAGCCTAGTATCTCGACTTCCCAAAGATGGCGAACAGCAAGCCAGCGGGTTCGCAATCGGGCTGCCACAATAGCAGAGAAGCTCGGTCGACCCCACGAAAGAGAGGCTGATGGCTTGGATTCACCCATGTTACCAGAGTACTATGGAGCAACCGACGATATCCAAGGATTCGAGGCACGCAAGGCAACCGACGAGGAAGCTCGGCTCCCCAGAGCAGACTATGATTCACAAGCTCGGCTCTTGGTGGAACGAATGGGGTCACAGTTCGAGGCACGGCCTCCACGCATGGAAGAACCCCGTTCCGGTTCGACAACCCCAGGAACTCCAGATGGGATGGCAACACCTGGTGGACCACCTGGAGGACTCCTGTCACAATTGCTTCGTGTCTACGCCAATAATCTTCATAATGCCAGTCGGATGAGTGTTGTCTCTACGACTTCGGAAACCGACCCGGAAATCGAAAGCATCCCAGCATCCGGCACAGTAACCCCAGGTGGAAAGAAAGACAAATTGAAATGGTACAACGGCAGCCAAAAAAAACCAACCCACAGCTATACTTCCTCCCTCATCAATGCATCCATGGATTTGGGTCGGGTTGGGGTGCCCGGCGCCACGGGTCCTCCACCTGTGAATCATAAAGAACGAAAGAAGCAAAAGCGCAAGAGCAAAAAGAACATCAAGCTCACCGTCCACATTGCCGCTATCCTTGCCCGCCAACAGTACATTATGCAGCTGTGCCGCGCTCTCATGAAGTACGGTGCTCCAACCCACCGCCTCGAGGAGTACATGATGATGACCTCCAACGTACTGGACATCAAAGCCCAGTTCATGTACATCCCGGGCTGTATGATCATGTCCTTTGACGACCCGCTAACCCGCACTGCCGAGGTCAAGATCATCCGCGTCGTGCAGGGTCTTGACCTTTCCCGTCTCGCAGAGACACACAACATCTACAAAAACGTCGTCCATGACTTGGTCGGCGTCGAACAAGCAACCCACGACCTCGACGATATCATGCTGCGCAAACCGCGCTACAACCGCTGGCTCCTCATCTTTTTAACTGGCTGTGCCAGCGTCACCGTCGGTCCATACGCCTTCAGCGCCCGCCCCGTCGACCTCCCTATCATCTTCGTCCTAGGTTGTCTAGTAGGTTTCATGCAGTACGTGGTCGCACCAAATTCGGCAACCTACTCCAACGTGCTAGAAGTCACTGCCGCGGTCCTCACCTCCTTCCTCGCGCGCGCGTTCGGCAGCATTCGGCACAACGGCGACCACGTCTTCTGCTTCTCGGCCATGGCGCAGTCCTCCATCGCCATGATCCTACCGGGCTTCGCCGTGCTGAGCAGTAGTCTCGAGTTGCAGTCGCATCAGATGAACGCGGGCTCGATCCGCCTCGTCTTTACCATTATCTACTCACTCTTCCTCGGGTACGGCGTTACCGTCGGTACGACGATCTACGGGCTGATGGACCATAACGCTACGAAGGAGTCGACTTGTTCGAATCTGCCGGAGGTCTGGGGGAACGAATACATCCAGCACTTCCCCTTTGTCGCGCTGTTTTGTCTCTTCGCTGCGCTGATCAATCAGTCCAAGCCGAAACAACTGCCGGTTACGATCTTCATGGGGGTCTGTGGCTACGTCACGAATTACTTTAGCACGAAAAAGCTCGGCTCGAATCAGGTCGCTAACACTGTGGGCGCGTTCACCATTGGCCTTCTGGCTAATCTGTATAGTCGATTGTGGCATGGGCATGCGGCTGCTGCTATTATTCCGGGTATCTTTACCCTGGTCCCGTCGGGTCTTGCGTCTAGTGGATCGATCATTTCAGGACTGGAGTATGCCGAGGCGGTTGCATCTGGTCATGTCTCCAGTAGTACGACCAGTGCGACATCTAATAGCTCGCTTACTTCGCTGGGATATGGGATGATCCAGACAGCCATTGGTATTTCCGTTGGGCTGTTTATCTCTGCTTTGATTGTTTACCCGCACGGGAAGAAGAGGAGTGGGATCTTCAGTTTGTAGAATCCGCCGGTATTTGTTCGATCGACCGATCGACGTTGTTTATATTGTCTCATGTGCACCAGCGTCTGTATTTTCTAGAGAGCGGGAAAAGCGTTCCAGTGACACCAACAGCTATAGTACATATTTCAACACATCACCCTAGATACACCACAGCAGCCATCTATGCCCATACCAACCTCACAACGTCAACATCGCTCCCCCCAAAAGCAATCCAAGCCGGCAAATCCGCAACGATCATCCTAACCCCACTCTCCCCCAAATCCTCTTTTGCAGAAACATTATCCACAATTCTCTTGACCGGGTCGGCGACCAACGGCACGAAAATCAAACGTCCGACCGCACCAGCTAGTCCGATCCAGTAAAATGCCGTTGTCTGCAGGGGCTTCCGCGGATAATAGTGATTTAAGAAGAGAATTCCGGCAGCTGAGGTGATCGTGCCGAGGTTCAGTGCGAAGACTGTTCATACTACGCGATTGAAGACGTGGGAATACCATCTTGGTAGGATTTTGTCGGAGGTGGGTTGCAGGGAGGGGAGAAGGAAGCTGGTGGAGGAGGTGGGGGTTGAGGATTAGACCCGAGGCCATTCTGGAGGTGATTTAGTAGATGGTAAGTAGGATAGAAATGGATAGAAATCAGTAAAGAAACGTATGTCGGAGTTGATTTTGAAGATAATTCTTACAACCCTCCAGTTGATCCCCGTAGGGACTTGGGGGGTTCTTGGTGGATTCCGAATTCTTCTTAACCACACCTCATGGACGATGTATATAGCTCTGGAGTCTTTTGCAAGTATATGGGAGTTTCATCTCGATATCTCGATACACCTAATTTTGAAGAGTCCCCCATTGTCACCTGTCGCTCCAGTCAAACAACTTCTTCCTTTTTTTTTACTCTCAAAGATTTTCTAGAATATATTTTGAACCAATGTCCTCTTTATCTTGCATCTTCCCTCTTCTAAATCCTTACAACTATATGGGATGTACTCCAGATAAAATAACCCCATTTATAAGTTTAACGTTCCATTTACCGGCCTTCCATATTCTGGGTTAGTTCCTCGCACCTCTCCGAGCAAGGGTACAACCACACCAACCCAAGACACTGCGAATGTTGGAGAAACAGGGAACACATCACAGTGGCCGGGCGCCAGGTCCGCCGAGGTCACCCTCACATCAACGCACATGGAGAACAACGGACGCTGCCGACGAAGACGAAGAGGCATGGCGCCATGACCCGAACCTATTCGTGTTCGACCTGCCGGAGTGATGCAGCAAGTAGACCTGGCAGTCCTGGTGATACAGGGACTCGATGACTCGGGGAGCTGGATGAAGAAGTGGAGGTATTTTTTTTGCTGGTGCGAAGTAGACGGAAGAATCTACGTGCTAATACGGGCAGACCTCACGGAAACGGTGTTAGTCTCTTTCCTTTGTTCTCGTAGTGGAGCCCACGAGGCCTCTTTTTGACAAGGTTCGATATCTTGCTTCAGAAACAGATCGTTTGGCCGTGAGATAGGAATGGATTGTGTCTTATTTTGAGTTATAAGTGGATAGTTACCTTGGACGTTCTCATAGCTTACGACTGATGGTGGCTTTTGGCCACTCGGTGCGGTGTAATCCTGAAGACAAATCAGGCCGCTAGTTACTCCTGATGAATGACCTAAGACTATTTAACCGCTAGGCCAAAAGATCACAAGGAATAAACAGAACGTCTGTTGGTCTTTGCAGCGGCATATATCTTAGGTCCTAACATCCGTTAGGGACCACACATAACCCCGAATCTTCGTGTTCAGATACGCCTTGAGCTCCGGTCCTGCCAAAGGCACCGCATCACTGACACTGATCCAGAACATTCGCAAAGAAAATCAGCATCAAAATCGTGGGATAGTCGCCTGCAGCCCAGTTTCCGAATTAGGACATCAATATATTCATCCATTCGTTTTCGGACTGCACGCCATCATGCGGCCAAGCCTTCACAAGAACTAGTCTCGCTGATGGAAAACGGGATCTGTTGATAGGAAGCATTTTCTAGCAGTTCGTAAGCAGTGGTAATGGCGATCCTGAGTGTCTTGTCGGGGATTCGAAACATTGAGGGCAAGCCTTCGTCAGCCCCAAGCCTGAATGGGATGCGATGCATGCTGATTAACGGAAAGGAGTGCCAGAGATCCTTTCTTCAAAGGGCACTGGATGAGCCATCGATCACCTTTTAGGACCTCAGGGGAACTCCGTGTAGATTTGCGCTTCAGTCCGGATGAGGAGAAGATGCATCGCTCCAGAGACTTCCAAGTTTCGATTAGGCCCATTTTGATATGCTTCAACAGGAAAGATGGGAGACCCTGCATACAAGAAGGGCTGTCGAACTGAATAGTGAACTATGTAGGTGCTGACAGAGGTAGAGGGGGGTTTTTTTCTGTTCTCTAAAAGAATATTCGCTGGCTAGCCAACCTTCGCAAGCAGCATCACAATGGTTCCATTTGTGCCCTACCACTCCTCGGCCGGCTAGTCGAGTATTTTCAAGTGTGCGTTTCACTCCATTTCCTGTCATGAATTTTTAGGGAACGAGATTTTGGTAGTCAACGTAGAACCATCATCCAGATTTGGCGGCCTTCTCACCACCGAATTCCTCGAACCTCCACCAGGTCGTTGTTTTCTCTTGCGTCGGACATGTCGCCATGCTATTGAAGGCTCGATCCCGGAGAACCTGCGCTAGCTCATCAATAGTCCTGATCGACCAAAGGGCCCGCCACCGCATTTTCACCAGTTCCAAACCGAGTACTTCCGCGTCGAGAATGGGGTACTCGCCATCTCAGTGGACGGGGCCATCCGCCGCATCACCCCAGAAGATGGCGAGATCTCAGTCAAGGCGGGAAGTGTGCATAACTTCTTCATTGATCCAGATCCCCCCGAGAGCATGACTGTTTACCCGAGTGCATCAGACTCCGGAAACGACCGTCAGCTCGATCGGATCTTCTTCGAAAATGGGTACGGCTACTGGCACGATGCATTGTTGCACAATGGAGGGATTGACTGGATTCAGTTCCTCGCGGTGATCATCGATCCTGAGCGCACAATGTCCCTTGCCTTCGGCTGACATGGTAGCAGATTCAAGACGGAGGGGATGCTTACACACCCGCTCCCGCGTGGGTCCCCTTTCGCCGGCAGGTCGGATACTAGACCTATGTGATCGTTGGCCGGTGGATTGGAAGACGTTTGGGATATATACCCTGCTTCCGAGGATACACCCCGGACTGAGACTTTGCCGTCGCGAAGATGAAGGGTTCCTTCTTCTAGCGGCATCTGGTTTGAAATGGAAACATCCTGGAAGAAGCAGGCAGAGATGGAACCCACGCGTAAGCCTGAAAATGTGGAGTTTGAGCCGTGGATGGAGGATATGTCCCCCATCCCATTGAGACTGGGCCCAGTAACGTATGAGCCGGGCCTGTTTCATGGTGTGCAGCCTGGGTCGGCCAATGGGTCCAACGATCACTTTCCAGGGATCGAGAGCACGTTGGAACAGTTAGTTTCTCGGATGCAGCGACGGGTATTGATCGACGGTGCGGGGACGCAGAGATACATTGATTTCCCAATCCCTGTTAGTTCATGAACCACAGATGATTTGAGTATAGTTCTGATTTTCACTTTTTGATTCCTGATGACGAGTACGCGATGAGATTTTGACTGATTGTCTAAGCAGCGGTCTATTCAGAGAGAAACAGCACGGTGATTTATGTAGCCTGCCATTATCCAAAAGCATTCCTCTTTCTTCCTGGACCAAACCAAGAGTTGCTCCTCGTAAATCAGGCACTCACATGGCATCTGAACCCTCTGTGTATCCCTGAAGGCTACAGTCTATGCCTACTGCTCGTCTGTTTATTTAGGCAAGATTTCATTTACGTTTTGAATAGAGAATCCATCGATGATATCTAGGATGGGATGTAAACATGACAATGCATTCGGTCGTCATAAGAGCAGGAGCATACCCCCGAGGATCCTTTAGGAACCCTACTTCATTGCCAGGGGAAGCGGCAGTCTTCATAGGTATCATACCATTTCCCCACGTTGGTGAGGACCATAAGTATCATCAAAGAGCACATTTTGGGGAGCACCTTCCGGCCATCTGTCAACACTATGGATCTCCTGCTGCTTGCACCAACGCAGCTTCTAACAATACTGCTTAGCAGCACCAGCACCTTGCTTCTCATCACATCTCTCTTCCATGCCGGACATCGATCCTCAGAGCTCCCGAACGGTATGTGATGACCATGACGAGGCGGAATTTTACATTTAACAAGTGCGCAGGTCCTCCAACCGTTCCACTGATTGGAAACGAACTGCAGGTGCCAAAATCCGATGCACAATTTCAGTAAAGACTAACTTCCCTGTAATGTACCCGGATAATAGGTTAAGTGACTCGCGTAGGTTTGCCCGGTGGGCTAAGGAACATGGCGGGGGTTTCACGCTGAAAAGATACAACAACACCACTATTGTCATCAGCGACCAAAAACTGATCAAGACCCTGTTGGACAAGAAGAGCAACCTTAATTTACATCGACCGGCGTCACTGGTATCCCACTTGATCACGCAGAGCGACCATCTCCTGGTCATGCAGTATGGCGAGCGATGGCGGATGCTACGTAAAAATCATTCATTAATACTTCATGGAGCCCCGCTGTGAGCGTGAGCACTGGAAGGTCCATGAGGCGGAGGCCAAGCAGATGCTACATGACTATCGGACTATGCCGGAGGATCACATGCTGCATCCCAAATGGTACAGTAACAGTATCACCAACTCACTTGTCTTTGGCATTCGCACCAGAACCGTCCACGATGAGTACCGGAAAAAGCTCTTCTACCTGATGGACAAATGATCCTTGGTGCAAGAGCTTGGCGCTACTCCGCCTGTCGACTCATTTGCTCTGCTGCGTAATGTGCTCCAGTGGATGTTAGGGAACTGGCGATATTGGGCGGTCGAAGTGGGTGATCTAATGCAGTCACTTTACCAAGCCGTATATGATCAGGTCAAGGAGCGCCGACAGTGGGGCGTTCAGCGTGACTCTTCCATGGATCGGGGTTTGGACACACTAGACCCTGCTCTCTGAGAATGAGCTACGGTTCCTAGGGGGAGTCTTAATGGAGGGAGGCTCGAATACTTCGTCCTCGCTTAAATAAACCATCATCCAGGCCATGACCTAAATATCCAGAGGTCCAGGCCCAGTATGCCCACTGGCTCTTCCATCCTAATCTGCCGAAACTAGAGAACTAATGATGGTATTGCAGGGCATATGCACACATCGACTCCATTGTCGGCCGTGACCGCTCCCCAGCTTGGTCTGACTGACCCAAGCTGCCTTGTATCAACATGATGATTAAAGAATCTCACCGGTGGCGTCCGGTCAGCCCGCTGGGCGTTCCATATGCCGTCGCTGAAGGTCGGTTGAATCTGATCTTTTTGCCTGCGCCAAGCAGTTCTCACTGAGAATGCGAAAGAAAACAGGAAACCCAGAAAGTCAAACTAGAACATCTTGGCTAACGATTCTCAGAGGACCACATCGAAGGCAAGCTCATTCCAGAAGGATCGAGCATCGTTCTTAATGTCTGGGGGCAATGCATCATGACAGTGGACAGTGATCGATGGCAGGAGCCAGAGCATTTCCACCCTGAACGCTTCGCCGATTTCCCAGCCCTAGACTCGGGCTACACCGGATCCGAGCGCCGTGACCTGCGAAGGGGCAGAGCGGCCAAAGGTCGAATGTCTGATTTTTTCAGGGGTTTCGCCTGAATCGGCCTGAATTACGTTCTGTTGTTAAGACTGGCAGAAATCAAAATACCTGAATTACGATGACAGGAGGCTTAATAAAGCAAAGTATCTTTGGACGATTAGAATGTTGAAGCTATTCCCACTATAGCTTATTTTTAGGTGTTCAAGCTATTGCGACCATTATAACCTATCGAATTAAAGGTCCTCTTGCCAGGTTGATCGTAGAATTCCTCTTTTTTTCCAACAAGGTGGGAAGAGCTTTAATTCGATGGGTTATGCGGTGTCGGTTTTGACCGCGGGGGATTCGAAGAAACCGATGAATTATAGGGTGGGAATAGCAGTATACAGGAATAGCTTCAATTTATAATACACGGTATAGAGCGGTGCCGAAAGCGGTCTATAATTCAGGCATTTGACCTTTGGCTGCTCTGCCCCTTCGGACCACTTTGGTTACGGGGCGGGCCGGCGCATCTGTTCGGGCATTCACTTGGCGGAACGCAACTTGATCACCGGCGTTGCCAAGCTGCTCTGGGCCTTTCAGTTCTTCGAACCCCCCTTCCCCCTCCCCGGTAGCGATAGTGATATGTTCAGCTCACTCCGGCGCTAGTCAAGGGTTTCTCCATTGCCCCAAGGACCTATGGCTGTGCTATTCGTCTTCGCTCCCCGGAGAAGCGGGACACCATTATGCGGGAGTTTACCGAAGCGCAAGAGGTATTCGCTCGGTTTGATTAGCTAGATTAGAGGATATATACTGATAGATGATCGTTACTCCCCCCGTTCCCTCTCTCTATTCGGAAAATTTTTTTGCGAAGGTCCGTTGACAACATCTACGCTACTCTGTATGGCTAACCTGGCAGCAACCCCCTCTTTTTTTTTTGAAGGCAGATCATCTGCATCCATTTAGTCAATGCGTTGTGTTCTTCATATGGGTACATTCGATTTTATTGACATCCCCGATTGGTGTGCTATCCTAATTTCTGACATCTCACGCTTCAACCGTTTGGCTACTTTGCCTCCAACGGTATATGACTTTCTTTCGTAGCTCCTAGGACGCAGCAAGACATCCTTCTATTCTGGAAAGTCACTGTTTCTTTTGGTTGCACGTTTGATTGTTGATTATAGTACATGCGAGATTTGCTATAAGACTACTACATCGGACCTGACATAGGCAACGTGGACCGTTTACCCAAACAGAATCCAATATACATCGATGCAAATCAGATTCTAGAATCGCATTTTGGCAACTCCGTTTCCGCAGCTGATGCATGTCGCCGAGAGGAGCAGCGGAACGGCGGACCTCGCTCCGATTTAATTCAAGGTCCTTCAAAGATTGGATCTCAACCTTTGAGATCTTATGATCACATTAGTATGCTTTGGGGCCTTATTTGGAGTTCACAGGGTCTAGACCGGATGTGGGGATGAATCATTGTGAATGTGAAGAATCCTTCTAGCGCTGATCGATAGCATTCCAGGACTCAGGCCGAGTTTAGAGATCTTTCTTCCATCATTCATGTCTTTTCTGTTTAGTCTTCAAAGCATCAACAGTCCTGGTTATGATTGCCTCGATCTGACCTTGCTAGGATCATACTTTGTTATAGTACTAGGGTATTCTTTATCTCCATGGCAATGTAGATGTCGATCTAATTATATCCTACAAATATACGGCTACGAGTTCTCATTTGCACTTGGATCATCTGAGCAAAACGATTGTCGCAGGATGGGATTCCCTGTTCACTCCGACCTTGTTGATTATAAAGGTCCAAGTTCAAATATCTTATCTGTCTGATTTTCGACCAATGACTCGATCATACTCGCTTATTATTCCAACAAAGAGAAGTGGTGGATTCAGCCAAGGATCCACGATAGAAAGCTGACATTGGCTGACTAGATGACACGTTAGTGGAATTATGGTCGGTACCTGGGTAGGGGGGCATTTCTCTCTCTCCCGTCCGATTCCCTTCTTGGGTGATTCATGCAAGTCTCATTATGTACAGGAAAGCCCGTCATCTGCGCATTTGCTTGTGCTTTTGTCAGTTTGCCCATTGAAACCTCAGGCGTCGAACGTCAACTCCTGCACTTCTTTGCGCCATCTATCGCCCCCCCACCAAATCCCCAAATCCTCGTCAAGTCTTCATCAATTCTCAAGTAGTCCAGAGGGAAGTCACTTTTAAGGCTTCGACCGCCATTTGGAGTTGAATGAATCTGGTCTGAATGAATATCTGATTTGTTTTGCCCTCCTCCGTAATGTACTCCACTTTCTCCGTCAACTTCGATACCACGATCGATGCCTCCCGTGACAGAGCGGCCACGCCTGTGACAGCTCCACGACCAAAGCGCAATCAGGTCGCGCGAGCCTGTGACTGGTGTCGACTCAATCGTGTCAGATGCGATGACAAACAGCCATGTCAAAATTGCCTGAATCGAGGGGGATTTTGCAGCAACACAAAGCCACAGGAGGCTACCTCGCTGCCGGCTGCAAACCGGTAGGAAGCCAATCTTCATCTCTCTCATTGCATCGGGATGGGCGTAAACGGCCTGCTGATACACATCGATAGAGAGATGCAACGGTTACGAAGTAAAGTCGAGGATCTTCGGGATCAGATTGTGAAACTTAAAGAAGCCGCGGAAATCCAACCACGGACAGGGTTCGCGACGCCCCCTCTGTCGGAGGCTGCCCACACCTCGTTCGACTTTGCGGAGCTCACCAATACTACAGAAGGATGGCAAGGTCTCCAGCAGATGGGGCATATTCACTACGGGCCCTTATCGTCTTCGTATTTTGTTTCCCGAATCAGTCGCCATCTCTCTCAAGTACTCAACGAGCCAATCGAAGATGCGAAATTGGAGGCCTGCATGGCACGCTTTCATCATATTGCCCCGTCTCATCAACCGTCTCGATGGGATGCAAGCCCGGCCAGCCAGGCGGATCCGCCCCAGGACGGAGCCGAGGAGGCCGAGGACCTGACCCGGTCACAAGAGGAACACTTTCTCAATCTGCTATGGCAGTCCTTTCATTGTGTGTATCCTGTTCTCGACGAACGCGAGTTTCAGCAATATTATGAGTCACTATGGTCAAGTTCCCCGGACGGAATGTCTGCCCGGAAGCCATCCGCCCTGGTCGATGTGTTGTTGGCAGTCTGTATGCAGTACAGCAGCACGTTCTTCGTCAGTGATGACAGTCAGCTAGGGGATTCAGATTCTGGATGGCAGGCTAAAAACGCGAATCTAGCCAGTCGAACCTACTACCAGAGGGCCCAGAGGCTACTGCAGAGTGAGCTTGAAAGTCCCACCATCATGGTTGTGCAAAGTCACATCTATTCGATTGTATACTTGTATAACACGTCCCTGCTGAATACGGCGCATATTAACCTGGGTGTCACACTGCGAATCGCCCACGCACTGCGGCTGCATATTCGCCCGCTGGACGGGACCGCCCCCAAGCAGCAGGAGCTACAACGCCGAATCTGGTGGGCGCTCTATCGGATCGACAGCCAGCTCTCCATGACCTTGGGTCGACCGCCACTCATTCAACTGTCTCATGTCAGCTGCGGGCTACCCGGAGATGATCGCGAGCATGCCCGGCTATCTGGTACAGTCCTCCTCACGAACCATGAGGACATCAGCTGGCTCAGCTTCCATGTCCAGTGCACAAAGCTCATATATCTCGTTCAGGGTGTGCAGACAGCAATGCACCGGAAATGTTCCCAATTGCTGAACGGGGACAAAGTTCAGGACCTATATGAGGACCCGCGCCTCCTCGAGACTTTGGCCGAATTTCTCGGAGAAGAGATGACGTCCATTCATTGCTGGGTTCAAAATGTGCCGCAGTCACTGTGTAATCCTCGCAAGGGAGGGGGTGACCCATTCTCTACCATTCGGGATGCGCTGAATCTGTCCGCATATATCCCGCTCTGGCTGCAGCGTCAACGCCTTCTCCTAGAGCTTCACTATCACCATCTTGTGGTCTCAACGTTGCGTCCATTCATCCGATTCCCTCCCGTGAGCTCCTCTGTGACCCCACTGACCGATGGGTACAATATCTCCTGTCTGAACCACGCGATGGCAATCACCAGTATACTAAACCAAGTGCTGTCCGAAACTGATCTCCTGCGTGGCTGGTCGCCTATATTCCAGTACCAATGGGATGCCATCCTATGTACCTTGGGATTTGTGCTCGCCAATTCAGTCTGTCCGCCAACCCCTTCAGCCCGCAAGTCTCTGCAGACGGCAATTCGCACGCTGGACCTCGTGAGTGATCACTTTGTGGCCGCCAAAAATGCGGCGCACGTCGTTCGCGAAGTCAGTTGCCAGGCCGATCGACTCGTCAACAACGTCCAACAGGGTCTGACCCGGCGACAAGCGCCGCGTGCCCACCAGGCTTTGTCCACCAGAGTCCATAATCCCAGCCAGCTGACGCATCCAACCTCGTTTGTCACCCCCGAGCAACTGGGGATCCGATCCAACTCACTCAAGCGGGCACTACCACCGACTATCCGGGAGGTGTCACAGCATCAACCAATGCCCAACTTTGAAACGCGCATGCAATTAATGGACATGATGCCTATTGGGCCACTACCGGAGCTATCGCCTTCTTTGGGGACGACAGAGACTATGCCGATGCCCTCCGTCATGTCTGCGGACATGGTCATCGGCGCTGAAGTCCAGTGGCTGCCTGCCAGCGCGATGATCATGGATTCCTGGACCACCAACTCATGACTGGCCTCTTTTTCTTTTTTACCTTCGCTGTTGGCTTTTTTAACTTGCTGATTTGATCGTTTGTCCGACTTAGAGTACCGCCCTTTCTAACTCTAATCTACAGTATTCAACCACGCAGCGGGCCCTGCTAGGTGGAGAGAATTAGAAAAGACGCACACTGGATCGATATGTGATTTAATGTATATATGCACGTCTACGCCCTGGAAGAGCCCTTTATACTATCGGATTAGATCTTTTTAAATAGGTTTCAGCATTGTTCAATTGAATTTACCACGATCTCTGTCCTTCAAAATCTGAAGCTTCTCTGTTAAGCGTCGATGGAATATCAGCTCTACAATCTTACTCTAAATCTTGGGAACATATCAAGAAATTCACGACGACAATTGTGGATATGTTGGATAATACACCTATTTTATTGCTTCCTGCCTAGAGAAAATAGCAACTTTGGGGGAAATTTAGGACGGCCTAAAGGATAAGTCTCATAGATGAATGTTGAGGTGAGCTCACAAGTTCGGCTTGCAAAGAGATAACCCAAATATTGCAATTCTACAGTGATTTAGATTGCTAGATAGTCTTTCGGTTAGAGGGAACAATTTTCTAGGCGATATCAGTCCCAGCTTCGTTACAGGTTACTGTTGTGACTCGCATAGCTCGATAGGACAATGTTGCTAGAACTGTAACGCTAACATGGTATAATTTCCCACTCACTCACGCTATGCGCTAAACGAATCTCGGCCCATTTGTCCCTAAGCCAAAATGAAATTCCAAAAAAGTTGTCATGTCTCCCATGGGGCTTAGCGTATCCTATCTTGTCGGGTCAATCCATTCCGGTGACTGGGCACAGCCGACCACCCGCCTCAACTTGCCAGTCTTCACTACCAACAGCCGTTGGAGGATGAAATGTCTGGAGCGGATCATTATTTTTCTTGACCGTATACAGCGAATTATAGTTGCGACCATAAAATGTCTGCTTCCAGTCTGGCTGTTGGGGATCCGCCTGTCTGAAGGGTTAGCTAGTGGCCTCCGTATTATGGATCTATCTTCTTGCCTCGCTCACATAGCATCCCAAATCTGGACTCAACGCTGTCAGAATCGGCACCCATTTTGTCGTTATTCGGTCTGCCAGGGTTCTCATCTCGGTAAGATTGGCACCTGCGGGCCAGTTTCTGGAGCGGACATGTGTCGGCAAGCATATCGAAACACTAAAGTTGCCCTGTATGACGGAAAAGAGGGCCTACGTGGCTAGAATCACACTCATTGCTGCTGTGCGCTAAATAGGCAAAAAAAAATGAAGCCCAGATATTGCCGGTGACTGATGACGAGACATTAAGACAAATGCCCACGAACGTGACTCCATCCGCTGTAAGCTTCTGGACGGCATCAGTAAGCTGCGAGTTATTGCGCTGGATGAGATTAAGGGGGAGAAGACGACCCAAATATTGCGCGTTTTGCACCAGTTGTGTCGGATTGGGCTCGATAAGTTGTAAGTAATGTTGGAAATACGAGGCTAAATTTAAAGCAGCCCTAGCTCCGTAGTCAGAAATCAGATTTTGCTGCGACCTTCAACGTGAATTGCTTTGGCAAAAATACTCAGATTTCCTCATTGGCAGTTTTCCTTTCGGTAACTGTTAGTCTCGACAAGAAAGTACATATGATAGCATTGTAAACCATCAGTAATCCGAGCTGAACCGCGTCCCAGCATAATGTATCGAGGGAATCGTTCTGTTCCCCCGTTGAGTTCATCAAAACTCGACCTGCTGCCATTATGCACATCGGTCTGTATTAGTCAAGGCCTGTTTGATACGTATCCCGTCATCCCCCAGAGAAAGCACATGGGCTTGCCTTTGATAGAGAGGCACTCGGGGGTCTCCCTGACCATTTTGATTCCCCGTCTTAACAAACCGCACGATCTGCCGCTACACGACTCGTGCAATAATGACATTCAGTGACCATTCGGAACCCTGACTATTGTAGAAAACAGAGATAATATCTGATAGATGCATTACCGGCCTCACAGCGTACTCTATCGCATGCCCTGGAGCTGGGACAGCTTGGTGTAAACATCGGGCATTGCAGGTGGTAGAGAGCTCGGTCCAGAGCAGATTCGCCCGTTCGTGTTAACTGCTATGCGGCCAGGTTCCGTGGAAGATGGGTGGGTAGAGCACCTTGGAGACGCGAGCGCGTACGCTGGCATTGGCACTGTGAACCAGTAAGTCCACGTACTGGTCAAATGTGGCATCGTCGGTGACATTGGCCGGGGCTAATATAAAGCCTTCGTTGGCAGTTTAAGAGGTGAGCATTCGAACGGAGGGATCAACCTGGCGCTCTAGCAGGAGTCGCTTGGGACTATTGGGTACAAAGTTTCCATCAACAGCCTGTCGCAGTGAAGGGAACAAACGACGGAAAAGAGCAACCAATAGTCACAAATCATACTCACTGGCCAAAGTGTGCCAGACCCAGGGATGCCATCAGCTCATAATTCGCAGCTAGCAAAGACTGAGACGGCAGACTCCGTGCCTCGTCCAAGCTACTGACATTCAACAATGTTAGGAAAGAATCCAACAAGTCGTCCTCGATAGCCGGTGACTTCGTGCCCGGTTCCCAAGCCGGACTCTGTGCAATGATTTGGGTGAACGGGGGGCGAATGGCGCGTCCATAGGCCGTCAGTTGCATCGTGATCGAGCCTCCACCGGCTGAAACGCCCATGACGGTGACGCGTAAGGGATCACCACCGAACTTGGAGATATGCCGTTGCACCCATTCCAGCGCCAGACGCTCATCGTACAGCCCGGCGTTGGGCAAACCCTCTTCCGACCAAAACTTCTGGCCTGACAACCATCCAAATACGCCCAACTGGTTGATACCATTCGCAGATAAGCCGCTGAAAGATAAGGATGGAAAAGAGGGGAGACCACGCACTCGATAATTGACTCCCACGTAGATTATGCCGGTGGACCCATCCTCGCCGGTGGTTGCAATTAAGCCAGAGGGATTCTGATCTGACTTGGACCCGGACACATAAGCTCCATCTTGGAAGTACACCAACACAGGTACACTCCCATTTCATGTTCCTTGTTCATTTCCTTGTTTGGTTATCACCTGTTCTGGAACTTACACATCGAGGAACAGACAGTCCTCCGACTCCAGTGGATTCTGCCCTGCGACGAGCCGCGGCTTGGTGCAGTCATCATGTCGATCGACCTGGTCATACGCAGCGGTGAAATTAAAGGTAGACCCCGCGGTCACTGCGCTGGTTAATTTGCCCTGCACGTTCAACCAACAGGCTTCAAGCTGGGGACAGATATAACCAAGTCCCTTTCCATTGACAACCTCGCGGCTGCAGTAGCGTGGGGAGATGGGTTGCGAGAACCGCAAGGGGCTCAGTGGGGGCTCGGCATAACGGAAATTGAAAAATTGGTAATAGTGACCGGTTGACTAGGGATATCATATAGCAGATCATCAGACAGATGGATTTTGAAGCCGTTTGTTTTTCTCATAGGTACGAGACTCACGTTAAAACTAATGGCTTGGTGCCGCTGATAACCCAGGTCCACAATCGGCCAATCAGCTACCACAGCTGTCCCCCATGTGACCAGTAGTAGACCGGCCCATTCGATGATTTGCATTGGGAATGAACTACGGGATATCTTCGTACAAAGAGCTCCCACGTTTGTTGGATTTCATAGTTGCACTATTTGGAGATTTTCGATTCTATAGCATGTATATATGCGCAGCACATATCGTCGTTCGCGTCCTATTCAAAGCGCTCTAACTGTACCAAATTAGCAACAGTGGGAGATGGGCTCAAAGGGGTTCCATATAAAATTCCGTTTCTGAGGCAATCTATGGGTAGGGCTGATCTAGATTTCTAAGGCTGTATTCTAGCTAATCACGATCCAAGATTGGAAAAGCTTGAAACCTTGGAAATCGAGAGAAAGATTAAAAAAAATTCCAGGCCAGATCCATGGATTTGGGCCCAGATGGACCCACTTCATGGTTTGGTTTAGGCGAGCTCGGGTACTCCCGCTCCGAGTCCGAAAGGAGATTCGGAGCTAGTCAGTCAAACAGTAACCTACGATTGGTCAGAATCCAGACTGACAAAGGTAAATGTCACCAAAATGTCCTCTTCCAGCACTGCTAACATTTAAATAACCCAGGTACGGTCGGGTAAAATGGATATCGATACTTTCGCGAAGGTCCTCCAGCGGACAGCTACATCTCTGCCTTCTATTTTCACTTCATCACGACTCCATTGGGCAGGCGCCTAGATAGCTGAGCCTTCAAACAGCTGACTAAGTGGCGCTCGGTTCGCTTCCCACCATGAGTATAGACGCTTCGACGCCAGGTGAGAGTATGCTCGAAAGTCAAACCCCGGATCGCGTGGGCGAGTCAATCCCGATCAAAGCGGGAGAAACCGAAAAGGAGACAGGCTCGGGCCGGGATATCGTAGGATTCCGCTGGCTGCTCGTCTGCGTTGCCGTTTTCTCTACCAACTTGCTCTATGGCCTTGACAATACCATTGTGGCAGACATCCAGGCTCCCATTGCCGGTGACTTTAACGAGTACACAAGACTGGGTTGGCTTGATGTGGGCTTCACCTTGGGATCAGTGGTTATTATTCTCCCGTTGGGCAAAGCATACGCCGTGTTCGATACGAAATGGCTCTTCACTGGCTGTTTAACAATGTTTGCAGCCGGTAGTGCTCTCTGCGGTGGTGCCCCTAGCATGAATGCCATCATTGTAGGGCGTGTGTGGGCAGGAGCCAGGGGAGCGGGTATGTATCTGGGGTATGTTTATCGCGACAGACAGAAATCAGGGAGAGCGGACTAACCAAGAAATCTAGAAACCTGAATCTGAGTACCATCCTGACCATACCGACTAAGCAGCCCGTGTATGTGGGTCTATTTGGATTGATCTACGGCACCGGCTGTATTTTGGGTCCCATTATTGGCGGTGCTTTCTCCGATAGTTCGGCCACATGGCGATGGGTCCGTGGGATCTCTTTCTCGTTCCCTTTAGCCAAGTATGCTAACCGCAGTTGACAGTCGTTCTATCTCAATCTGGTCATTTTTGGAGTCATGTCACCTGTCTATATATTCCTGCTGCCCTCATTGCCACGCCCAGCAGGCGAAGGCCGCAGCTTCCTCAAGAAGTTATTGCGGCTGGACTGGGTGGGCACGGTCATTTCCGCAGGAATGCACACCTCGACAATCTTGTTCATCGTCTTTGGTGGTGTCGAATGGTCCTGGAAGGATGGCCGAAATATCGCGCTGTACGTAGTCTCTGCCGTCTGTACCATTGCCTTTGTGCTCAGTCAGTACTTCTGCGTGGGAACCACCAAACAGGACCGATTATTCCCAAGCGAGTTCTTGCGGAACCCCACAATGACCCTCCTCTATGTCATCATGGCCTGTGGCGGTGCCGCCCTCTTCGTGGCAGTCTATTATATCCCACTGCACTTCCAGTTTGTCCACGGCGACTCCGGCGTTATGTCGGCGGTCCGTCTGTTGCCGTTCGTCTGCTTCTACGTGGCTACGATTCTGCTGTGCGGTTATGCCATGCCCAAGACCGGCTTCTTCATCATCTGGTATCTGATGAGTGGCGTCTTCATGCTCATTGGAGCCGTGTTGATTTACACCGTGAGATTGGATACCAGCCCCTCTAACGTCCATGGGTACTCCATTCTGATGGGACTGGGTATGACCATTGTAACCCCCGACCGAGTGGCCGAGTGCATCCAGTTCATGAACATCGGCCAGGGTCAGAGTCATCTGTTGGGATTGGCCATAGCAAGTGCCATTTTCCAAACCAAGACCTTCAGCGGCCTCACTGCTCTGTTAGGGGATAAGGGATATTCGCGGGCGGACATCCAAGGTGCCATCGCCGGCACTCAGAGTACCCTGATGGAGCGACTTCCCCCGGCCTTGAAAACAGCAGCCCTGAAGGTCATTGTGAGTTCGATCAGTGATGTCTACGTAATGGCAATTTCGGCTGGTGCTCTCTACGTCGTTGCGTCTTGCTTGCTGCCTCGTCGTCGGTTCTAGAGCCCTTCCATAAAGGAATGGCATCAATAGCAGACGTTATACTGGCTTTGGGCTCGTGACTGGGCTGTTTCCTTTCTTTTTGTTCTTTTTGAGCGCAAGGTAAGTCTCAAAGTGTATCCTTCGCTCTTAAATTTATAAATCTTAATGTACCTAGCCAGTGGGGGTTAGAAACCTCAGGAGATACTATAATGGCAGAGAAGTGTCTACATTTCTGATATGGCAGTTAAAGACTTATCTGGCTGTGAGGGTTTATCATCAATTCTTCTTACTTTAACCTCGGGATATCCATTGGACCATTATAGTAGTCTCCGGAACTCCGACTCCGCATCACAGCTTGTACTAGCATAGAGACATGCGAAAGAAATATGCAAATATAGAATCCTCTCCCCTCATCTCATCGCCTCTCTTACTTTGCACTACCATCCATCATCCAGCAAAATGCGCAGCATGGGCTCCACTACCCCTAGAATCTACAAGCAGGCTGTCTTCAAGGAACAAGGCGCCAGTCTGACGCTAGAAAAGGTTCCACTGACTTTACCCAAACGTGACGAGACTTTGGTCCAAGTCGAAACATGCGGCGTGTGTCATTCGGACCACTTTGCGCAGACGAACCTCATAGGAGGAGGATTGTGAGCCACCTGTCATGGGATAGAGGAAGCCTTGCCTAATTTCCGGTGCTCTTATAGTCCACTCGTTCCCGGTCATGAGATCATCGGATGCGTGGCAGCCGTTGGAGTGGGCGAGATCCTTTGGAAGGAAGGAGATCGGATTGGAGGTGCATGGCATGGTGGGCACGATGGTTTGATATGCGTTCCTCAACTTTAAAAGCCTCTGGCTCCTTTACAAGAACATCTACTGATGCAATTGAGAAGCACCTGTGGGGCATGCAAAAAAGGCTTCTTCCAGATGTGCGATAATGAGGAAGTCAACGGCATTTCCCGAAATGGCGGATGCACATCTTTCCCTTTTATTCATTTATCTCTTTTTTCGCTTTATCACCCTTTCCTCAATACACCCAAAGGAATAGAATCTCAAGGCTAATATCTCCCCTCCTACCACGGTAGATGCCGAATATTGTACCATTCGCCGCGAGAGGCTGCCGTGCACATTCCCGATCACGTCAATGCCGCCAAATACGCACCCATGCTATGTGCTGGTGTCACTGTCTTCAACGACATGCGCCACATGAAGATCCCGCAGGGTGAGTTAGTCGCTATCCAGGGCCTGGGCGGACTCGGTCATCTGGAACTCCAGTGTATGCAAGCAAGTTTGGCTACCGCGTAGTGGCGCTCTCGCGCGACTCCACAAAGGAGGAATTTGCACGGAAATTGGGGGCGCATGATTACATTGACACCAGTCGGTAGAACCCTGTCGCTGCTTTGCAGAAGCTGGGCGGTGCTTCTCTGATCTACGGTGCCTGTGCCGGAGATCATTCACCCGCTGATTCAAGGACTCGGTATTATGGGGAAGTTGTTGATTCTTTCCAGTAAGCATTTCTAGGGGTGGCTTGAAGAGAGTTTGTTCCCTGAGGCTTTGGTTTGATACTGACGATCATAGTTGTTGGTGGTATCGAAGTGCATACTGGTCTCTTGGTAAGTCGTATTCCCCTCTCTTAAAAACCCAGACACAAACAGAGGAGACACTGACAGGACCAGAACAACAGAGATAATCCCATTTTAGGTTGGTAGGGGAAGTCCATCTGGAGTTGTCCCAGCGGGCATGCCACTGATTCCGAGGATACCATCTTATTTGCGGACCTGCATGGCATTGATTGTCTGGTTGAGGAGTTCCCCTTGGAATAGTGCAACGAAGCATTCGTTATGAAGTATCTCTCCTTCGTTGAGATGATATGATCCTGCATGTTTTGTCCCACACCTGGGCGGTCCGCCACGAAGGGAATACCATGTGCCTTCAGCGTAACTGCAGGGCCCACACCAGAGACCATGAGAAACCGGGGTGATTGGAAGGCCCCTACCGAGAGAACAATCTCCTTGCGTGCAGAAAGGGTGTACGCATAGCCCATTGTCTCTACGTCAAATCCAACAGCCCAGGCGCCGTGGAAGCGGATGCGTTTCGCCAGGGCAGATTGAAAGACTGTGAGGTTTGGATCGGCGAGGCCCTTGCGCAGAAAAGACATCTTAGACGACTCACGATGCATGGTCGTGGCATTGATCGTGTACAGGCCATAGTACTGGCCCAATAGCGCTCCACTCTGGAACTCGCTGCGTATCTGGAGACCGATCTCCAAGAAGGCATGTTTCGCCCATGTCACAAAGGCCTGGGCGTAGTGAGATAAGGGGCCATCGCCAGTGTCCAACACGGTTGGATCAGCCTCGCTGTGGGCTGCTGCTCGGAATGACTACCCCGGCAATTATTCCCTCGAGCCCCCCACCACATGGCCCTACTGATTGGGAGTGCACGCCTATCTCGGTGTTCGCCAAAGTGCTCAACACTCAGGCGGATCCCGACTACAATCTCCTTCAGGAGATTATCACCTATGACTGCACCTACACTTCGCTCACGTTCGACAATCCCACTCTGCATGGGATCATGCCTTGGGCAGGTACGCACTCCCATGTGGGTCCGCAGGCTTTTATCGACATCTTCACCCGAGTAGGCCTGTATTGGGATCGGGGCCCATTTTCCATCGATCATCTCTTTGGCGATGAAGGCAACGTGACCGCCTGGGGATCATTCACGGCTACATCGCGCACTCTCGGGAAGGCGATTATCTCCCCCTGGGCCGCTCGTGCGCAGGTTAATTCGGCCAACCAGATTTTTGAACTCCAGTAGGATGGAGGATACCGCTTCATCCTTCGGGTCGGATAATAGTACCAAAGCGTTTATTTTCGAATCCTGAAGGTGGCACCGCCAATGTCTAATTGAGATTCAGCACTGTAGCGGAGGGACAAAGTGTTGCTACAGGGGAAGAGGATCACCCAAAGGAGTTTCGGAGGGGTGTTTCCCCTTTTGGAAGAATCAGGACTGGGGTTGATGTGATGAAAGGAATAAGCACCTTCACATAGATTCCACTTTTATCCAAGCGCACATCTCCGTACAGATTCCGGAAAGATGCTCTGTCCAAATCAATTACATTGTAGAGCTGTATTTCTACATTTCTTTCTTGCTGTTTGTTCGGAGTTAAACAACCCCTGCAAGACTCACCCGACACCGTTGATCCGCGCTCCGAGGTCGCGCACTGGTCTCTAATTTTAATTTTGTCCAAGAAAACTGGAATGGTCGCTGCATGCAAGGGAGAGGGGAAGATTACCGGGCTGCCAAAGATCGGTTCTTGAGCAGAAAAAGCCCATCACTGGTTGCTGGCATATCAGAAAGGAAATAGAAGTGCTAACACAATGACCACGGTCACGAAAATCGATGTGCACCACCATTTCTACCCTCCGGCTTTGCGCCAAGGTCAGTCTCATCGGGGATGGAATTAAAGCAAATCGGTTAACCATGAGTAGCCCTTGACCGTGCGGGAGGTGATCCTTCGGGGTGGTACACTCCTCCATGGACGCTGGAGCTAGACCAGGATATGACACGACGGATGAAGGTGACCACGACCATTCTTTCCGTCACTGCACCGGGGCCAGGGATCGAGCCCGATGTTACCAAAGCTGCCGCCCTGGCACGCAGCTGTAATGACTCTGCCGCTGCTATTCGGGATGCCCAGCCACGACAGTATGGCTTCTTCGCCTCTGTTCCCTCCCTGTTCGATACAGCGGCCGTCCTGACGGAAATTGACTACGCCTTTACTACTCTCCGTGCAGATGGGGTCACGCTGTTCACCCGCTACGGCAAAGGCCCCAACTACCTGGGACACGCAGCCTTTCGACCTATCTGGGCTGATCTCAGCCGTCGCGGTGCCGTGGTCTTCATCCACCCAACCCATCCGGTTGATACACAGCTCGTCAACACATGGTTACCGCAACCCATGTTTGATTATCCTCATGAGACTGGCCGAGCGGCCATGGATCTGCTGACCAGTGGCATTTTGCAAGATTATCCGGGATGCAAGATCATTCTCTCTCACGCAGGCGGGACCCTCCCGTATCTCATCCATCGAGCAGCTACCATGCTTCCCTTGATGCCACGCACGCTCGGCCTATCCACTGAAGAGCTGGTGGAGGCGGCTCGGACATTCTACTTCGACACGGCCATCTCGTCAAACCCGGTCACGTTGAAGGCGCTGTTTGAGTTTGCTGCGCCTGGCCATGTGCTCTTTGGTAGTGACTTTCCCAATGCGCCGCATGGCGCAATTCAACGTTTCACGGATTTTCTGGAGGGATATGAGCTACCCGAGGACACCAGGCGACAGGTAGATAGTGGCGCGGCATTGGAGTTGTTTCCGCGTTTGAAGAGAATTTGGGATAAGACGAGACGCTGAAATCGTGTGGAGGCAACTCTAGATGTACACGAGAAGCTCTTGGAAGAGGGTTGGAGGTGAGGCTGGTGAAACCATGTTGCCGGTGATCTAACGATTGTTTATTTATCACATCACACTATGGATATGATAGTAGAAAGACTCTCGTGCACCGCATAGTCCCATCAAGGTTCCAATCAATCTATGGTCATGACGTCCTTGAAAGTTGAATTGGGACTTTGTTGGCCTCACTGGGAACATGTCCCAACAACCTCATGCCCTACCCCTGCACCTCGAAGAATGCAGCTGTCTGGGGATCGTAAGAAGCCCTATTTTGGGGTACAACATCTTTTCACTTTGACCGTCAGTTGACTCAAATACAAAATTTTCGCTCATTAGAAAGAGGAGAGAGTTTCTCTATGGGGAATGTAAGTCGGGGCACACTCCTTTGAGCAACCGAGTTGACTGTGATCAATCACATCAAGCACCTGGGCATCAACGCCTCATTTTCTGGATCCAGAAGTCAGATGATGCCACTGTCATCTATACTAAATAGATCCATGCCCCGAATAGATTCGTCCTCGGTAAATCCTATCAACTATGGAACCACTTTTGTTGCACCTCCTGGTCTTATTGCCGGCCATCGTGCTCGTACGATATGCCTTCACATGTGGCCACCGGATCAGCACTATGCCTGTTGGTAAGCTATCTCTCCGAAGTTGTCTGAATGGATTTGCTCAATTCACGTAGGTCCACCTCCTCTGCCATTCATCGGCAACATCCATCAGATCACCAAGAAACACACCCAGATTAAGTATGTTCGATCAAATTTCCCCTTCCCATTGAAGTACACGGTAATTGCTTACCACTGATGTGTTGCGGAGTTCATGTTCACGGAATGGGCCGCCCAGTATGGTGGGTTATACGTGCTCAAGATCGGAAATGGCAATATGGCCGTCATCACTACGATATACAGACTGTTGAAACACCGCTAAATACAATCCGCACGGCTAACCGAGAGGGATCCAACATGCGACGGCTTTTACAAACTCATGGAGGAATGATCGGAACTGATGGAAACTGGCGCAACACCCACCAGTCGACCTGTTCCCCTGGTTGAAGCTGCTGCCACAGCGGCTGTTCAAAAACTACATCGACCGGGCCAAGGCCATCGGCGTGCAGATGGAGACCCTCTACGGTGACATTTTTGAAGACGGCGATTCAGCTGCGCAAAGATGGCCATAACGATGGCACCTTTATAGATAAGGTCCTGGATCGTCAAGAGAAACATCATCTCTCCTGGCCCCAGCTGGCAATCATCGGCAGGGTCCTGATGGAAGAGGGCTCGGATACTAGCTCCAGTCTCACACCGGCTATCGTACAAGCGTTAATTCAAAATCCAGATGTCCAGCGAAAAGCGTATGCTGAGATTGATGCTGTGGTCGGCCATGACCGGTCGCCTGTTTCGGAAGACTTTGAGAAACTGCTATATATCAACATGATGGTCAAGGAAGGTCATCGGTGGAGGCCTATACTTCCACTCTGTTTTCCACATGCGTTAGGAGAAAGGTAGGGCCTTTGGTTTCGTATTTTGATTCCGTTGCTGTTCTTTTCCCCCCACGATGATCGTCTTCTAACCTCTGTACCAGACGACTGGGTCGATGGCAAATTCCTCCCCAAGGGTACAGTAGTCGTGGTCAACACCTGGAGAATGTACATGGATCCGTCTCAACCCAAACGACCTTGCCATTTTCATCCCCGAGCGTTTTGCCAAACACCCCCGAATTGGCTCCCGACTACGTGTCGGGAACATGGGAGCGTCGCGACCACTATGGCTACGGGGTTGGACGCCGGATATGTCCTGGCATCCACCTAGCCGAGCGCAACAGGCTCCTGGCTGTTGCCACGTTGCCGTTGGCGTTTGACTTCCAGCCCGGAGAAGGCCCGATGGACAGTGACCCGATGAATGGGTACCATAATGGCTTCCTGTACTGTGCTAAAGATTATCCTTGTCGACCTATATTACGTAACGAGGTCATTCGGGCTACCATTGAGAGAGAATATGCCACTGCAACTGCAGATGTGTTTTCTCGGTTTACTGAGGGATAATTGGCAGCCAAGAGGGCGGATATCAAATCTTCGATGGAGCTGTGGTGAGGGAAGTCCATGATCTGGTGTTTGCTTTCTGGTTTTCGTAGTTTCCTTTCCTTTTTTTTTTTTTTTTGCCTCAAGCTTTTACCTTGGCTTTCAGGGCTGAATTCTAGTCTGATTTATTCTTTTCAACATGGCTGCTAGAGTACCTCGAGCACGTAGTGCTCTCTGCAAGGATGAATAGCGCAGTGCTCTCTAAGTTTGTAGTAGTTCTAATCCATTTGTGCTGGATCCATCCGGGCATTCTTTGCATGGCCAAGTTGGAATAGAGGATCATTGATATCCATGGGCACATTTTGAATTTATGGGCTTGTCAGCGTCCATCCGGGACAAAACTTTGCAACTGCAAGAGCAAGGGCGTTTATTCTGCGCCTTGGCTCTGTTATAAAGGCTCACCTCCCAACATGGAAATCTTTCTTCTTATCTGGGTCCCTATATCTAGTGTCTAGATTGGTGACTGCATAGACTAGGCAAACGATCACTAGACAATTTTATCAAATCCCCTTCGCTTTCAGGTTTCTCCCTTGATCCTATATGTAGCATGAGTCTGGCTTTAACAACCTGAGAGCCACAAGAGAAGTGCTGTTAGGTGCCCCCATGATAGCTATCTGTGATTGGTTGCCTATCATGCCTAGTTAGCACAGATATACGGTCTTCCATGGGCTAGGCACTGTAAGATGAGGAGGCAGTTACCATGCCGGGAGACAAGGCTCCTATAAACACAAGCTTTCCGTGACGTTGGTCACTGTTTTATCGCCTAATCTCCATAGACTTTGCAAAATTCGGATGACCATTGACTCGGTGCGGAGCAAACTAGTTGAAAGCGATCATCACCGACAAGGAAGAGTTTTTGAATGAGGGTAAGCACAGGGCTACGGTGTGTTGTGTCGGGGTCAATGAGGCAGATTTCGAACGCAGTCGCCTCCTTCCCCTCCTCAAAAGAGCGTAATTGCTCGAAACACGCAGACCAGCTATCAAATCTTCCAAACACAAGGCTCTGCGCACCAGTTGCTTTATGCATGAGATTTGGGTCAATTAGCCTGGAGTGGGTCGTTGGGCGATTATGCGGCAGTCCGTCTTCAGGGCCTTGTCGTTGAGGATTGTTTTTCAACATCGTATATAAAGTCGAATCGCGTGGGAACGTCGCGATTTAATCACTCTCATTCTGCAACAGCGGTTTAGGGGGATTAGCTCACAAAAGCCCTAGTAGTTCGTTCAGCCAGAGTTTGGTTTCTCAAGGGATTCGTTTTCTATCATGGACAGTACGTGTAGCCCTCTCTTCCAAATTGACAATTGTATGTGAACGTTGCAAGTCAGTAGGCGTACGTGCGAAAGACTCTGCCATAGTGGCCAAATATCCATGGAGTGAACAAACACGGGGAAGGGGAAATAGGGATTAAACAAGGCCCGTCCCACTTCAGCGAAAAAAATCTTCCATGGAGTCCACCTGGTCGAGCTCAATTTGGGGCAGATTGAAGGGTGGGCGTCATCGGGATTATCCCGCAAAAATTCATAATACCAACCCTGTTCTTCATCCAAGTTACTTACAGGAGGCTGAGTTGTGGCGTGTCTTGAGGAGCTAATACAGCGAAACTGTTAGCTTTGGCTGACCCTGACTGACCGTATATGGTTGTTGGTTTGAGCTCCAAGGCGCTGATCAGTGCCAGGTGGATAAATTGGCTGGCTACTTTAAATATAAAACTTGTTACACTGACACCTCATTTGAGATTCCATCAAACTCCAACCCTTCCTCTTGATCAGTGCGTTTCATCGTCATCAGATGCTCCCAATGCTCGGGATACTTCTGACTGGCCCATTTCTCTACCTCGTCTTTCCAGTATTGATACGGAATGGCGTTGTAGAACAACCCGATACTAGGACTCATATTAGCGATCGTATCACGGGAAGCAAATGAAGGTGTGCTCACGTATTGCTTGTAGGAGGGAGCCCAGTCTCGGCTTCCATGTTATTAATAGCCTCAACGGCCAGATCAAATTCGCATTGCGCTGCCAAGGCTTCCATGTATGCCGAGTAGAGGGGGCGATTCACAGTGATCTCCAGCTTCTTGACCTTGCTCATCATCTTGATAGCCTCCTGGGCACCATTGTGATGTTTCTCGCAGGCCTTGAAGAAAATCGTGATAGTCTTGTGACAAGGGCCTTCCTCCGACTGAAGAATCTGTCGGAAAATCTCCATGCTCTTGTCTGGCATCTCGCACGCGGCATACGCCATCATCAACCCATTTTGGATTCTCGTGTTGAGATCCACTTCGAGATCCAGCTTCAGCATGTTGTGCACAAGCTCGAGATTGGTGGCATCTGCCGTGCGAGCCAGGCCCTGGAAACAGCGGGCATAGGTGTCTGCCTTAGGGCGTCGACTAGGTTCGTCGGCTTGACGCATATGTCCAAATACCAAGACGGCAAGATCACTGCGCTTCCGGTTGAAGAAGAAGGTCATGATTTTGGTGCGGACCGAGACCCATGTTTCCGGGAAAGCGATCCTCAGAAGCTCGTATGCATTCCACACGTCTGTATCGGGCTGGCTTTTGTCCGTAATGTACTCTGCGAGCGCATCTCGCACTGGCATCTTCTGTTCGTCGCTGTAGCTGCCTAGTCGTGGACGTAGCAACTCTGAAACAGCCTCGAGATCATTGCGATAAAGGAGCATGTGTGTCAATGCGGCGATGGTCGCAGATTCTAGGTACACGTTCTCTTGAAACAGCGGATCTAGGAGAGAAGATATTTGGTCGAACAAGGCGTCCCTTTCCTCGGATCGACAGAGCATCGTGATGAGCTTATTTGCAATGGGAAGGTTGTGACTCGTGAGGGAAGTGGCATCCACTTTTTCTTTGATAATCTTCAAACTCCCATCAACGTCACCGGCCTGGATGCAGGACTCCAATTCTAGAATATGAGTTTGGCTGTCTGGGGTGAGACCCCACTGGCCTGCCAGCGCCATGTAATCAGAAGCCAACTGCGGGTTCTGAGTCGCGTTTGCATACTGAAGAAGGCTATTAACAATGTCAATGTTGATTGAGCCCTTGAGCCGAGAATTCTTCACCGTCCATTCGTGGACCTTTTGCGCAAGAGCAGAAGCATTGCTCCCCTTTGCTGCTTCCATGAGCAAAATGATGCCAGTGGTGTCTTCGTTGGGCTCATTAGGGAGAGACTTGAAGATCTCCTCCGCCAACTCTGACCGCGAATTTAGGAGATACAATTTAATGAGAGCCTCTCTCGCAGCCATAGAAGGTTTGGAGTCACCGGCGATTGGATAGTCGTAGGCAGTTTGAGCCGCTTTCCACTGACCGTGATCGACAAGAAATCTAACCAGCTCTCCATGCGAGGCTTGGTCAAACTTGTTGCCGTGGTTTCCCCACTCATCAACAATCTTTCGCACTTGTCGCAGATCGTCCTTCATGGCAAATCCTTTCATAATTGTGAGCCAGGGTGATGGGACAACCTTGCTCATTTGACCCCAAAACTTCAACAAGGTGTGTCTTGCATCCTCAGGATTGCCATTCATAGCCAAGATATCGATGTAGAGACTAAGGGCAGGCCGGCTGATCTTCCCCGGACCAAATCCATGATCAAGGTTTAGCTCCTGATATGCGTATCGTGCAAGATTCATGACAACCTCACGGGCCTCTGGGGCGCACTCAGACTCGGAGAGCACATACAACACTTTTTCGAGGTTCTCGACTGAGAATACATTCTGCCAGTCTTCTTCCTCCATCTCGTTCTGCTGGGCCCTCAGGTGTTTAAATGTGACGATGAGCACGCGGGCTTGGAAATGACTGATAAGCATTGGTGTTTCAAGCCGCATTGTGAAAAAGGTTTGAAATGCCTTTGCGAGAATGTCACTCGGAGGAGTTCTGCTTCTATCTTTGAGTGCCCTCATCAAATCAGCCATTGGTTTCAAGCCTTTTTCAGAGGGCAAAGTAGATTTTGACCGCGCAGGGTCTGAGCTGAATACAAAGAGATTGCGTCGTGATGTATAAGGGAGGCTGTACATAACAGGTCGTACACGGGGAGGAGCAATTGTGTGCAATAGGCGGTTTCGATAGCACTGGGAGAACCGAAGTGGTTCATTGTTGATAATTGCTCGAAAGACCCGTCTCGTGAGATGTGACTGCATAATAGATGACGTGGGCTGAGCTAATAGCTCAGATTGAACGCGAAAAATTGGATGAAATCGTGTGATTCTAGGTTGACTCGCAATCTGCATGGAATCGTGAAAAATGGGGGTTCGCGACGCGGAGAGAGCTAGAGGCGGAAAAAGTCTTGGCGAAAAAAGATCTCATCTCCGCGTTGCCCGGTCTTCCGATCACCGTCTTCATCGTCTACAGCTAATCAAGGATTGAAAGGTCAAGATGTCTTTGAACCTCATCTCCACATCGTCATTGCTGCGCAATGCTGCGACCACAGCCAATGTTGGCCTCTCACTCTGTCGCTGGAGCTCGACCGCTGCCATGAGCGCTTTCACTTCCCAGCGCGGCACAAGCTCACAAAGTATGTGATGGACCCGGTACACTGAAATCATCTGTTTATTCCTCCATTGTGTAATATGGGAACACATTGATTTGCTTGTGCTTGTCAACTAACGTGTTGCGATAGCCTCCCAAGTGGTCCAACGACGCCGCTTACCTAGTCGCCTGAAGTTCCTCGAGGACCAGAAGGCGCAAGGCGAGAGCCGAGCCCTTGAGAGATACCAAACCCGTGACTTCAAGGCTGGAGACATTTACTCCCCTCATGATCTTAGCCCGGCCGAGATGAAGAAATGGGGAAAGCGCCAGAGCCCTCAAACAGATGCCTTTGACGCATTGAACCTGAATCCTATGGATTTGTACAAGGTACATAGTCTTCAAGCCAATGGATTTTTGATATTAATGAACAATTATGATGAACAGCCACTGATTGCTGACACCTTTCTCATTACAGAGCTTTTCCGTCATGTCCGAATATATGACCAGCATGGGCCGCATCAAACCTCGAGCCGTCACCGGTCTCCGACCTGTTAACCAGCGCAAAATTGCCAAGGCACTCCGGAGAGCAATCGGCATGGGTCTTATGCCTAGTGTCCACAGACACCCCGAAATTCTTGCGTCCGAGATGCGAGCACGTATGGAGGGCCCTGGAGGGTTCTAGGCCGAACATACTACTTCGGAGTCATTGTTTTGGGATCTTGAACAAATTTGGGGAAATTTCCATGTCTGAGTACAGGCCGGTGCCTGGTGGAAAGGGCACGACTTAGTGTATTATTACTCTTAGCGCTATGCATTGATTTTTTTTGAGAGCTATGATGTTCAAATTCCTTTCTGCTAGAATTGCTGGAGGTACCAGTTACATTTTATATGCGTTGATACTGATACCCCCCTTCCTGCAGATGCTCAACGCTTGTTTAATGTAGACAGGGCGTGGCTGTGTTCCCCGCTATTGTGGCCAGGGTACGTCAGTCGGTAAACAACGGACCGGCGGGCTTCCCTCTGCTTTTTCCCAACTCCACTGCTTGAGTGTGCATATCTTAGCAATGTCGCTTACGAATGGTGAGAACCTTACAGCCGAATGTTATCTCTAATATCCTGACAAATACAAAGAGTCCATTTGGGCTGCTAGCCCCTCCACCACCCGCGGCCAGCCCACTCAGCTCTCTTCCGATTCTAAAGGCGAACGATTGGCCTATGCGGTGTGTGATTTTCAAAGAATCTCTACAAGAGCATAACCTCGTTCTGATACAAGCAATCACAGTCCAACAAGTCCATCTTCCTCCGTTCAATCGACGATCCCGCAGTCGCTAGGCAGTACACCGAACACAAGGCGCAGACAACTGTCGCACGCTTCGCCCCATCCGGTTTCTACGTTGCAAGTGGTGACACTGCTGGAATCGTGAGAGTATGGGATTGTGTCGGCGAAGGAATTACCAAGGGTGAATACTGCATTGTCAATGGTCGAATCAACGATTTGGCCTGGGACGGTGACTCCCAGCGCATTATTGCTGTCGGCGATGGCAAGCAGCGATATGGACACTGTATCACCTGGGATAGTGGAAACACCGTTGGGGAGATCCACGGTCATACGCAACAGCTCAACACCGTGTCAATTAGGCAGCAACGGCCCCTGCGTGCCGCCACTGCTGGTGATGACAGGAAGACAGTCTTCTACCACGGAGCGCCATTCAAATTCAACAATGGAATTGCTGACAAGCACTCAAACTATATCTACGGAGTCGGCTTCAGCCCGGATGGATCGCACTTGGTCAGTGTTGGCGCAGACCGGAAGATTTGGCTCTACGACGGGAAGACAGGCGAGACCAAGGGTCAAATTGGCGAAGGAGAACACAAGGGCAGTATCTTTGGTGTCTCCTGGGACAAGGACTCGCGAAAGTTCGTCACTGCAAGTGCGGACCGGACCGTCAAGATCTGGGATGTGGAAGCTGGCAAAGCAACACAGACCTGGACCCTGGGAGAAGAGGGTGCTCTGGCTGTTCGTGACCACCAAGTTGGCGTGGTCTGGCCCCCAGGCAGAAACGATAACCTGCTCATCAGTTTGTCTCTCAGTGGAGACTTGAACTACTTGGTTGAGGGAACCCCAGAGCCCCGCCAGGTGGTGTCAGGCCACCAGAAGAGTATCACCTCCTTGACACAGACCACTGTGGATGACAAGCAAACTTTGTGGACAGGCAGCTTTGAGGGAAGAGTCTGCCACTGGGATGTAGCTTCAGGCAAGGCTGAGGAGATTGAAGGAGATGCCCACCCCGGCTATGTCGCCGGGCTTGCAACCACATCAGAGGGAAGTGGTAGAATTTACAGTGTCGGCTGGGACGACACACTCCGTTCTGTCGATGAGGCTGCTAAAACATACACCGGCAGCGCTTCAAAACTCAATGGACAACCAAAGGGCGTTGCCGCTGGCGACTCAACCGTGCTTGTTGGCGAAGCTGAAACCGTCGAGATTTTCCAGGATGGCAAGAAGACCGGAGAATACAAGACCGACTTTGCAGCTACAACCGTAGCCGCTCACGGTTCCCAGGCAGCCATTGGAGGTGAGAATGGTTCTGTTCAGATCTGTGCCATCTCCAGCTCTCGACTTTCTCCTCGGGCGGACATCAATGCCTCTCGCAACCCAATCTCTGCTCTTGCCTTTTCTCCAGACGCCTCCCACTTGGCCATAGGTGATTTGCGAGGACGTGTCCTGGTTTTCAAGGTTGCAGATGGTAGTCTAGTGACGGACCGCTGGACGGCGCATACTGCACGAATCACGTCTCTGGCCTGGAACGAAGCCGGCTCACACGTTGTGAGTGGATCTCTGGATACCAACATCTTTGTCTGGAGCTTGGCTAAGCCAGGCGACTGGCTTGAGCTGCAGAATGCTCACAAGGAGGGTGTCCATGGTGTTGGTTGGGTTGCAGGGGGCTCCAAGATCATTTCAGCTGGTGCAGATGCAGCGGTGAAGGTGTGGAAAGTGGAAGGCTTGAATTAATTGTGGAGTAGCTGTGGCTGTACTCCGTATTTGGCTATCAAATTACAACGATCGAACTCTTACATTTTAATTGTTAGCCCGATAAATTTGAGATCAGAAGGAAACAAGATACAAATTTAAACGATGAACATTAATATGCTCTGAGCTTTACACAACTTGACTGGGTAGATAAAGCAAAACAAAACAAAACAAAAAGGTGCGTGGCAATGACAAATGGGAGGTGGCCGTATTTACCTTCCAATCCTCGCCAGTTGATGCATCGCTCCATGCACCTTCGCACGACCCTCTGACGTCTTCATAATTACTGGAGAAAGGGCGAGTCAACGAAGATGTGCCATGGGGTTTGTACAACGCCTTGAGTCCACGCGAAGTAGGTGAAACCTGAAAGATGCCGTCTGGAACTCCAAGCAGCTCCCGCCGCTCGCGCCCAATGGTGTGTACTCGTATTTTTCTGGCTTGAGAGATACTAATCGTCGGTGAAGCTGCGTCAGGCTACATTTGTTCTCCCGAAAACAGGCCAACGCCTGAAAGGAGTCGTTAACCTCAGAAACCCCACCACAATCTCGGACAATAACGAGGAAAGGCGCGGGCTCCTCACAAATGAGATCCAACATTATGAGGGGTACCTCGACGCGCTCACGCGCCGTTTACGTGATAACTGGACGCAGACAAAAAACTTCTTGAGATCAGAACCGGGCATTGGGGTCTTGAAATACAGTCTTGCTTATTTAGTCGGATCTCTTGCAACCTTTATCCCCGCAATCTCGGCCATGCTGGGCCATCAGGATGGGAAACACATGGTGGCTACGGTCACGGTCTACTTCCACCCTGCCAGATCTCAGGGTGCGATGTTCAAGGCTTCGATCTGTGCGTTCCTAGCGTTCTGCTATTCTACTTTCTTGACAATTACCAGCATGTTCGTGGAGATGTTTTTCCAAGATACATTGGAGTTGCCTGCCCTTGGACATGCCGTAGTTCTGATTGTATTTTGTGGCGGTGGGCTTGGTTTTGTTGGTTGGACCAAGCAACGATTGGGAGATCCTTTGGTGAACGTTGCCTGTTCACTTACCGCTCTGTCAACAATTACCCTTTTGACTAAGGAGGGTTCTGTGCAAAGCGGCGACTTGTCTCTTTCCAAGATCTTCCAAGTCTTGAAGATGGTTCTGATGGGCGTGGTGGCCGTCATGGCTGTATCCTTTTTCGTCTTCCCCATATCAGCGCGTAAAAAGCTGCGCTCGAACCTAGTAATGGTCACTGATACATTGGCTCTCAGGATGGCACTCATCACGGAAAGCTTCTTGAGTGGGACAGAGGAGGTCCTTGTCTCGACTGAATTCGTTGAGGCAGAGGCGAAGCACCGCAAGGCTTATAGCCAGCTCGACAGGCTCGTTCGAGAAGCTAAACTTGAGCATTATGTAGCAGGGACCGAGAGAGAGTACAGGCTCGAAAAGAACCTCGTTCGCTGGGTGCAAGATATTACCCATAACATGGGAGGGCTGCGTAATGCTGCTTCTCTCCAGTTCAGTTTGATTCGTGAGACTACCTGTGAGTCTGCCTCTCCGGAAGATCAGCCGGATGTCGCGACTCATGTGGACTATTTCACGCCCCTTGAGCGATCCTGGTCATTTCCCGATGGGTCCTTTCTGGAGCCTATTGTTGAGCGACCGGAGGAGGAGCTATCTCCAGGCGGTTCCATCAAACCTGGGAGTGCTGAATCAACACCTAGACCCGCACTTCTTCCAGCAGATGTCTTCACTGTTTTCATCTCTCACCTAGGTCCTGCAATGGTAAATTTGAACTCGAGAAGCATTTGATACAATTCAAGACTGACCAGAAGCAGCGATCTTTGGCCTTTACATTGAAAGAAATTTTCAAGGAGATTCCATTTGGGCCTGCGCCGAACTACAAAGTCTCAGTGAATGGTCAACTGCGAATCAGTCTTGACCGGGCGCTTGATCTTTACAAAGAATCGCGCGAGAAGACACTCGCAGCCTTGTATCAGCAAGAGGAGACCAGGAAATTGAAGACTCGCGAAGCTGAAGCCGATCTTGAGGAAATCACAGCCAGCTGTGGCCATTTCAGCTTTTCCCTCCTTGAATTTGGAGAGCAGCTCCGAGAGATGCTTTCCATCTTAGATGAGCTGCAGTTGGAAGTCGAAGAACGGCCTCATGGGCGAACCTGGTCATGGCTCAAATTCTGGCGGTGGTCGAGAAATACAGAGAACGCTAAAATGGACCCATTTGATGCTGGTATGTATACCACCACATACCAGCTGTTGGAGCGTGGACATCATGTTAATTACCTACAAAGCAGCTTTTAGACCTTTCCATCCAGCCGCTAATGAGCAGGACCCCCCTGGGCATGCTAGGCATGCATCAGATGGCTTGATTGCACATGATAGACTGCCAGTCAATGTTCAAACACATACAGCCCCCTCAGAAAATGACACCACAACGCAAAGACTCGGTTACCGGCTATGGAAATGTCTGGGGTTCTTCCGACGAGATGATACAAAATACGCGATCAAGGTTGGGGCAGGAGCTGCCATCTACGCGCTGCCTGCATTCCTTCCTTCTACTCGCCCGTTCTATGGGCGCTGGCGAGGAGAATGGGGTCTGTTGTCATACATGCTGGTCTGCTCAATGACAATTGGAGCCTCAAATACGACGGGGTATGCCCGTTTTCTGGGTACTTGCTTGGGGGCAGTCGCTGCTATTCTAGCATGGAACATCACCGCCGGAAATGTGTTTGCTCTTGCATTCTTGGGATGGATAATGGCCGTCTGGACTGGATATATCACTATCGTTCGTGGAAACGGACCCATGGGCCGGTTCATCATGCTTACTTACAACCTCTCCGTGCTGTATGCCTATTCCCTCTCTCAGAAGGCGGCAAACCTCGACGAAGATGAAGGCGGTTCTAATCCTATAATGACCGAAATTGCACTTCACCGAGTTGTTGCTGTGTTGTCCGGATGCATTTGGGGGATTATCATCACTCGAGTGATTTGGCCCATCAGCGCAAGACGTAGGCTCAAGGAGAGCCTGAGTCTTCTCTGGCTGCATCTCAGTCTTGTCTGGAAACGCGATCCCCTATCTATCATGGCTAAAGGCCAAAAGTCTGTTTTATACATGACGCCCCGGGAGAAGCTTGAGATTGAAAGATTTTTATCTCGGTTGGAGTCTCTTCAGGCTGCGGCAGGCTCCGAATTTGAATTGAAAAGTGCATTCCCTGCAGCCTCTTATGCCAACATTGTTCACCGTACACGCAGCATGGTGAACTCTTTCCACACTATAAACATCGAGCTAATGAACAATGATGTGGCAACTGAAGGTGAAATCAGCCTTCTTCAATACACAAAACTAGAACGGCGACAGCTCTCTGCTCGCGTAAGCCATCTACTTTCAGGTCAGTCCTCTTGCAACTACCGTGCACTTGATGCACTGCTGACTGTCATCCAGTGATTGCTTCATCAATGAAACTCGAGTACCCTTTGAATGATGTGCTTCCTAGCGTTGAGCATGCCAGAGACCGGTTGCTTGCTCGCATCTATCGTTATCGCCTGGATCGCGAAGCATCTCAACAGACCACAGATGAGGACTGTGCTTTGCTTTATGCCTATAGTGAGTTTTTACTTGGTTTCTAGTCAAATCTAGTACAGCATAATGACTCTTGCACTTCTAGTTTTGGTGACGGGACAATTATCGAATGAGATCACAGAGATCATTGCGGAGATCGGAAAACTCTTTGGTGTATTAAGTGAAGATGTGGTACAGCTAGCTTGAAAATCTAGCTAATCAGTCTGAATAGCATCTAAAATTACAGTGTAAAGAAGTATGTGTAAACACTTTCAGGGCAACGCTGCTAAGTTTGGCGCATATCGATGTATCCGTTTCTGGCGTCTGGCGGGGAACAGCAAGTCGGAACCTCCCCTTCCACCCAAACCCATCGCCATATCTTCCACTCCATCAATTTTCATCTTCAATTCCGCAGGTGCTCTTTTGAAAGCATTTAATGTTCCTCTAATTCTAGTTTGAACCCGAGAATCCTCCTTGATGAAGGCGTAGGTGCCAGTATTCCCTGCCCTTCGGCGTCGACCGTCGCGCTCTCGCGAGTTCGGCAACCATGCAGATTGATCCGGCGGCTCTGAGTCGGAATGACTCTATCTCAAATCCAAAGGGCGCCGTGCCCAACGGCTCAGTATCCGCGAAGACCTCCAGAGCTCTGATATCGGTGCCTCGGTTGGAGTTGGAGCATGCCTACACGGATCTGAAGGCCGCCATAGGAGACAAGTGGGCCGAATACAAAGAGTCCACGGCTCTTTTCTTACTGGGTAAGTCTTGATACGCGTGCAACTGCTGATTGGGAAGTGATTGCTAGAACTCCGCGGGGCCTGTTTCCCCCCTCCCTTCTGCCTCAGATCGATGACCTCCTGACCTCTTGCTTCCTCATAGGACATTACAACCAAAGCGAATACTCATCACACGTCGACTACTTCTTGTGCGCCGATCCAAAAAACGAACATCTACATAATAATTTTGTTTGCGCGCTCATCGGAAACCTCACACGAGACCTCCCCGATCATGGCGTCGCAAACTGGGTATCGGCCAATGATAAACCATCAACGGTATCAAAACCCGTCTCCGGAGATGCCGCGGAGCAAAGATTGAAGACGGAAGTCATGAAACTACCTCCGAGGGACCGTCGGCGCATAAAGGGGATCCCAGAGGTATGTAGTCGCGAACAATGGCAATTACCTTCGCCGTAGAACCCGACAGCTAATGATCACCAGCGAGATCCAAATGAAACGGTCCCCACAGAGCTCGAAGAAAGCCATCTAGCTAAACAATTCAAATTACCCAGTCAGGTTCCCGCAAGTGCAGGCGGGCTGAACAAAACTAGTAAGGCGATGCCCTTCGCGTCGAACTCGAGATATCCTCTCCGTTCCCGTGGTCCCTTATCAGGAAATTAAACCTAACCATCCTCCTCCATTACAGACTGGGAACTGGAAATCCGAAAACGCTATGCCCAGCCCCTCGCCGCAGAAACAGGCGAATTCCCCGATGCTGAATCCATACATGCCCGCATGGTCCCCATATGTTACGAAGAATCTCTACCTAGCGGTGCTGGGCTCCCCTGCGCTGAATTCATGGCAATTGCGACTGAAACTTTCGTAAAGGAAGTTTTGTCCGCTGTGTTCTCGCGCACCCGTTCGAATGGCCCCTCCGGTACAATCAACAACATGATGATGCGTCAGTACCGGCACCAACTGGAAGTCGAAGAGCTTGCATACACACGTGGAGAAATTGCTAAGGACGCCGCCACAGGCCTCCTTCCAGTTGAAGCAAGAGAGGCCAACATTCGAAAACCATTGGGCGTTAGAGACCTACGATTAACTTTGGAGCTAGGCGGCGGTGTTCTCGGCCACATGCCACTCATCGTAGACCAAATCATGAACGGGTACTTCGAAGACGAACTCGAGACTGAAAGACACGATCGAATGGAAAATGGCGTTGGTGAGCCGCATCAAGAAATCAAACCCGAAGACGAGATGGACTTGGACGAAGATGAAGACGAAGACGGTTCTCTATTAGACTGGGAAGGCGGCACACTTGGCGATCGAGATCAGTTGAGCTCTTTGCTCGACGAGTGTCTTTCCATGGCCACATGAGAATCTTATACCCCCGCTGTCTCTTTTTTTCCGTTTCCTACATGCCACATTACATGCTTTTTTTGCTCGTTTTTTGTTCTACGGTTTTGGATGGTGGCTCACGGCGTCTGGGTACTACCAAGGGAGGCTGTCACCACTTGTGACGCCACATTATTTGCATATGGATTTGGAGTTTGAAGATATTGTCTTACCCGTTCTCGATCGCCTCTTGTCTTGTCCCCTATGTTTCACCTCCTTCATATTTGGTCATGTACAATATCACTCCTTTAAGGGGTAAGGCAAGGCGGTCGAGGTCTGGAGGATGAAGGGAAACTCAGAGAAAACTAAAGAGACTAAAAAAGCTGAATGGCTATGATCCCTTTTGGGAAGAGGAGGTCAGGCTTGTTCGATACCCATGAATTCTACTTTACAACTTGGTTATCTTGAGGAGTTATTACATAGTTACATATTAGATCACTGGGCTTAACTCTTTGACATGAGTCCAACAGAGATAGATCCCTGTCAAAGATTGAATTCCATGGGCGGTTTGCCCCCGAAACGCCTAGAGAAAATACACCCACAAAGAACATGCCAGCTAGCTGATGGTATTTGCGACGAGCTTCAAAATCTCCTCGGTGGTTTTGTAGGCATTGGCCGGGTCCTTCACGATAGACTGCCAGATTTCACCGTGCTTGGGTTCCATTGAGATGCACTTCGACACGACATCTGATCGTTTTTCCTGCAACATAGATGTCAGCTAGTTATTCCATTGATGACATGGAATCCACAGAACGAATGAAAAGGGGAGTAACTAACCTCAGTGCCATGTTGCAAAAGGAATTTGTAATACCAAGCCCAGCCATCACCATAATCACTATCCAAGACAATTGCCTTCTCAAACCACGTCATGGCCTTCTCCAAGCGACGCTCGCCCCAGAAGATACGCGCGACAGTGATGAACAGAATCGGGTCATTCTCGACCTTCTTGATAGCCTCCAAACTACGTGCCTTGCGCTGAGCGCGGGGCTCGAGATACCAGATACTTTCACTCCACAGAAGTCCTGATGTTGGAACTTCTTGGATCGCGCGCGCCATGAGGACCTTGGCCTGAGCGATATTGTTGGCACGACGTTCAACACGCACACTTTCGGTCCAGAGCTCTGCGTTCTTAGGGACGGCCAAACGCGCTCTGTCGAGAACGGATCGCGCCCGGACGACGGCACCCGCTTTTTCTTCCAGTCGCGAGGCAAGTAGCCAGAGCGCGACGGACTTCGGGCAGGCTCTAGTGCCTGTTCCGTAGGCCTCGCGCGCCTGCGGGAACTTGTTCTGTGATTCGTAGATTTGGCCCTTGATCATCCAGAGCTTGTCAGCCTTCGGGAAAAGTTGTAAGCCTTGGTTGACTAGATCTAAAGCGTCGTCGATGTTGCCGAGCTGCCGCTCAAAGGCAACACTCTTGGTCCACACGCGATCTGTGCCAGCTTCACGGCGGGCAGTAACCAGAAGTTCTCTGGCTTGGTCTGTCTTTTTGGCATCAGCCTCCAGTTTAACAGCAGCCAGCCAGATATCTTCGTTGTTGGGGTTTTGGTGGAAGGCACGGCCGAGAACTCGTCGAGCATCGTCAATATCTCCAGACTGCCATTTCTCCTTGGCAAGAAGAAGCCAGAGCTCCTCGCTTTGGGGGCACGCATCGACTGCTTTCTCCAGAACCTGCCAGAGAGCTTCCTTGGTGCCGTGGTTGCGCTCCAGGTCTGCTGCCGCGAGCCAAATGGATCGGCGGTTCACAAAGACCCGCAAAGCGTAAGCATAAATTGCCCGGGCAGTTTCGTAATTACCACGGGCAATGCTAGCCTTTGCGTCATCCATCCAGATATCTTTTCGGTCATCATCCTCATCCAGGCCCCATCCTAAAGTCTCTTGAATAATACTACCACATGTCAGCACAGCGCCTTCGCCTTCGCATTTTTCGGCTTCTGTGATCCATTCCTCTCTTTTGAGCATGGCGTTCTCTCGGGCCAGTGACTGGATAGCACGCTTCATGACATTGACCTTTGCGAATGTACCCATCTGCTCCTGGAGTCGAGCTGCAGCAATCCAGATTTCGTAGCTAGTAGGAACGGCCTTGCGAGCGGCGTTCAAGACTTTCTGTGCATTTTCCGGGGTTTCAAGACGAGCAAGGGCAAGCCACAACTCGACTGACAGTGGAATGATTTCGACGGCCTTTGCCAACAGCAAGCGCGCATCGGCGGGATCATCTTCTAGATTGACAGCTTCTTTCCAGATCTGCACTGATTGGGGAATATGCAAAATAGCTTGCCGAAGAACATTCTTCTTGGCACGGGTGTCCGTTTCTAATCTCATGGCCTCAGTCCAAAGTCTTGTGGAACGGTCATTGTTCTTGATGGCATTCGCTGCAATAACCTTTGCATTGTGGCCTTCATTGAGTCGAATGTTTTCTAGCCATGCATCTTCGCTTTTGGGGCAGAGCTCACACCCTTTAGCGATGAGAGTCCTGGCAGCCACAATCCGGCCAGCAAGCTCTTCCAGACGAGCTAGAGCAATCCAACCGGGAGCATGCTTAGGGTTGGTCTTGGTGACGGATTCTAACAGGGTACGAACTCGCTTTATATCGCCCACCTCAACTTCGCCAGCTTTGGCTTCTGATTGTGTCAAGCTAGTGAGGTAACCCTTGGGGTCGATATTCGTAGCAGTTCCAGACTTATCAGCGGATGATCCTAGCGCAGCTTGATCAAGTCGAACCTTCAGCACCTTATCACGGGCCGCTCCGATGTCTGCGAAGTTCATCATGGTGCTGTCGGCGTTTTCTCCTTCGTCGATAGTCGTTTCCGTGCCATCTTCGGTAATTGTCGTGCCGTATTGAGCTGAGTCTCTCGCACTAGCAATCACACTATCGGGTACGGCGTAGTGCCGTTGTCGGGCATTCTGTTTCTCTCGTCGATTCTTGCCCGTCAAATCTCCTACCTCCGGGAGGTTGGCCCAGTCTTCTTCCGATACCGAGGCGAGTGTGCGTTTCAGATCGGCAAATTGGTGTTGGATCTTCGGGTTATTGCGTTCGTATTCCTGTTGTTGGGCTTTCTCTCGAGCTTCCCTGTAGGTGGCGAACGATTCAAGTCGGTACTCTGTCCAAACAACCGGGGCTAACCCGATAAACAAAGGTTTCGGAGGGAAAATGGAAGGAAAATAACTAACCTGCGAGCTCTCCGGCGCTTGTCCATTTTCTCATCTACCTCCTGGTAGATGCGGTCTGCCTCGTCATCTTCTTGGTCGAATTGTCCATATGCGAACAGCCCGACTTCATTGTCAGGATCCTGGAACCGCTCATCTTCCTCCTCCTTATCCTCTTCTTTTCCACCTTTTTCACGTGTAGTGGCCCCGTAGGCAGTGGGTGCAGCAGCTCCCAGAAGCTGAGCTCTCTTGGTGAGAGCAGCCTGGATCTGTTCGGGCGTAGGTCCTTCACGTGCCGGACCAAGATCGGAGCGAGTGGTGAATCCTGTCGCACCACGACCTAGACCAGCAACATAGTTCTCAGGCGCTGCCTGGCTTAGGAAATCCTTTCGTCCAGACGCCATGTTGGGCACGACACAACTCTGAGAGCTCGACGCCGACGGCGCTGAAGGCGAAGGCAGGCCCGGATGAAAGTAATTCCGTTGCCGGCAATCTTATCGCAAAAAAAGTTCCCGCCCACATTGGAAGTTCATGTGCTCTGTTGCCCAAGGCATTCTGTTTTGATTCTTTTGATTATTGTCAAATTTCAGAGGCTGACTGCTTCAAGATGCCAAAGGTTAACAAGCAGAAGCGCAATAGCGCCGCTTCACAGGGTCTATCAGATGCTGCTGCCAAGACAAAAGCTGCTCACAGCATCTTCAAGATGAACACTGATATTGGCCAGCACGTTCTAAAGAACCCTGGTATTGCTGGTAGGGACTGGTTTTCACTGCACTGTGTCTACCGTAACTAACAATAGGCTATCTAGCTGCAATTGTGGAAAAGGCCGAGCTCAAGCAAAGCGATGTAAGTTACAAAAGACATTGATTGTTCTAACAAAAACTAACAAGTTGATACAACAGATCGTCCTTGAAATTGGTCCCGGTACTGGTAACTTGACAGCCAAGATTCTAGAAAAGGCAAAGAAGTGCATTGCCGTGGAGTTGGATCCTCGTATGGCTGCAGAAGTCACAAAGCGCTTCCAGTCCACTCCATACCAAAAGCGCCTGGAGGTCATTCTTGGAGATGTGATGAAGACGGAGCTCCCATACTTCGATGTCTGTATCAGTAATACTCCTTACCAGGTACAAAACCCCATATCTCCTTCAAACGCTGTCCCCGAGTCTAACAAAGTCAAGATCTCTTCTCCTCTCACATTCAAGCTCCTGGCTACATCTCCGGCGCCTCGTTCCTGTGTACTCATGTAAGTCCCCATCATCAAGGCTAGAAGCTTTCAGAAATGTTCTGTGTAGTTGAAAGCTGACATGTTAACCCTCTGTGCAGGTTCCAACGTGAGTTCGCTCTGCGTTTATTCGCCAAGCCCGGCGACAAACTTTACAGTCGACTTTCAGTCAATGCGCAAATGTGGGCCAAGATTGATCATATCATGAAGGTTGGCAAGAACAACTTCAAACCACCGCCGCAGGTCGAGTCAAGCGTCATTCGAATGGTCCCTAAGAACCCACGGCCACAGATCAACTACGAAGAGTGGGATGGCCTTTTGCGAATTGTCTTCGTACGGAAGAACAAGACCCTTCGGTCCAGTTTCATTGGCACGACAAGCATCATGGAATTGTTAGAGGCAAACTATCGGACATGGTGTGCACAAAATGACATCCCGGTGGAGGATGGCCCGGTTGAAGTCGTCAATGACAATGCCATGGCAATGGACATGGACGAGGAGCAAGAAGAGGAACAGGCTGTCGAGGAACCGGTTGACGAAGTCATGGATATGGACGATGACGATGTTCCTGATTTCTTCAAGGAGAGCACAAATGCCCGTCTCGAAGCAGCACTGAAGAATGGAGCTTCACGCAAGAAGCGTAGCAAGGTTGCAGAATTAGTCCGCGAGAAAGTGCGCCAGGTCCTAGAGGACGACACTGATCTCGGAGAGAGGCGCGCGAGAATGTGTGATGAGAATGATTTCTTGAAGCTGCTGTGGGCATTCAACCAAAAGGGCATTCATTTCAACTGAGCGAGACGGACCATGTCTGCCCCGGGAGAAGGCATCCGAAAAAACAGAAGTTGGGAATTCGGATCATGAATTATGATTATCATCAATAAAAGATACCATTTTCAGGAGGTTCATCACCAGCAGGCCGGAGGTGAGCACGCGAGTCTTGAAACAGGCTCTGCCAGATAAATGCTTCACTGAGTAAGAGCTCAATGTCTTTCTCGGTCCAACCCTTCGTTGGCAATGCTTGGAGGAACATCATAACCTCCTGGAAGAACGTTAGTACCTGTTTAATGGTGGCAATGTTCGATTGCAAAATCGTACCTGGAAATCCATCTTGACCAATTGATCTGTCCACTTAACCAAGAATGCAGCACAAACATATAGGTGGAATCGAGAGAAGCCCTGCTCCTCGGCCTGGAATGACAGTCAATACCATGTAAAGCAGTCCTGTGGGGGAATAGGTACCATGTACGTGTCCCACATGCGTATCGTGTTTTTGATGCTCATTTCCCGCATGAGCAAGCAGTTCATCCATCGGAAACTAAATTGCATAAATTCCACACCTTCTTGCTCTAGGTGCTTCGCAAGCGCTGCATCGATGCGCACTGTCAGATCTCGTAGTGCCCTGACCTGTCGGTGAATGCCAGGCTGGGCATAAATGTAGTTGTCCTGGATACCATCCAGCAGCTTTGTCAAACACCAAAAGGTGTCTGCTTCTACCGCATCTAGCACACTCCGAGGCAATTGGCCTGGGTCCATGCCATCTTCAACGTTCAGATCGGTTATGTAAACGCCCAGGAAGACCTGCCAGAATGGTGTGACTAGATCATTGATACCTTGGACGTAACCACTTGCTGGGTGTCGAATGGCCCAGAGATAAAGGATGCGTTCCAAGGAGCGCTGGGTGGCTTCATAGCCGTACAATGGGATGTGAGGGCTGGTGCGTGGAACGTCGATGCTAATCTGGTGCCAAACCGCCTCATCAAGACCTCTACCGCGGCCTTTGGTCGAAGGGGGGTTTGCAGAGCTTGCCCCGCTACCCCGATCAAAGGCCTGCCGGACTCCGTCAAGGTATTCCTTGCGCTTCCGTTCCAGGGTGGAAATGCGTCGCTCGCTGTTTGTAGGAAGGTAGCCAAGGAGAAGTTGCCAGGTCATTGGCCGCACTTCTTCCGGGACACCGGACCAAGCGAGATCCCGCAGCTCAGTGGGAGATACTGTGCTTGCTTGCAATATGCGCTTGAACTTGTTAATTCGCGTAATGTGACTCGAATGGATATCCCTCTCTTTAGGTGAAGCATCTATAGGAGGTGGGGAGTGATTGATGAGATTCAAAGCATTAGCAGGATCTATACATGTTAGCATAGCCCTGCTTCTTTCCAGTCATCAAGTCATACATACCTTGTAAGATGTCCTTGTATTGAGGTCTGAGGATCTTCCCATCTCCCTTACGAGCAGTTGGATACAGCGGGGCACCACGCTCCTCTGCAATATCCGAGCTATTTGCGCGTTGCCTGTTGGCGGCTGCTAATCCAAACCCAAGTGTTGAGGGGTTGCCTGCTGCCCCACCACTGAAATCAATGTTCTGGGCCTTCAAAGGCGCGGAATTTTTCCTCCTCATACTAGCAAGACTAGGGAGTCCGAATTCGTCTTCGTCATCATCGTACACAATCTCATCATCATAATCATCTTCATCTTCATCTTCATCTGTAGGGTCACGGCTCCACTCGTCGACCCCGTCAGTCATTATGCCGGGGTACGGTTGCCGGGGAGGTGAGGCGACCAAGTTTCCTGGTCGGCGAACCAAGTTTGATGCAAAATTTGTAGCCGATGGCTTCGGTGGTGTTCTCGGGGTTGGGTGGGAGGAGGTAGGTCTGCCAAGGAAGACACTTGTCAGTCGTTGTTTCCGATCAATTGCAGGATCTGTAGAATGCATTCTAACGTACTGTACAATATCAGCATGTGAGTATGATGCGCCAACAACAGTATTCGAGCCATGGAACTTCGACGATCCCGGGTTTAGGGACGCATTTCGGCCAGCCCAAAAGGGCGAATCGGCACGTCTTCAAAGAACATTAGCACTCAACAGACATTACAACTGCTTTGGTAGCTGTAGAAAAGCGCATTCAAAGCTTTGACTCACTCAGACTTGTCTGTGAAATGGGAAGAAAGACCATGTAAGCTATAGCTGCGATTAAAATGCAAGGGGAGGCAAAAGATACGAACCAACCTGGACCATTTCCTAGTGATGCAGTTAGCTCCATGTCACCGAAGGATGCAAGAAAAGATTAGGATCAGAATGATGAACACACCTGTTTCCCTTTTTTGTTCGCCATCGTATGGGGATTCCGAGAGTGGTGTGCTCATGCGGGAGTCTAATACACGTGCGGGGTGGCACTGTAATAGAATGAATACCGTTATCCTGCAGCCAGGCCATGTAGGAACTGAAATTAAGATCAATAGAGCATATCAGAGAGGAGTAGACTCGAAATGAAAGGCAGATGAAAGCAATTTTGTAGATTCTGACCATGAAACAGATACCAAATGTCTATCTTTCATCCCGAGTCCAGCGTGAAGACTGCGCATTATGTAAGCGCTCCGCTTGAGGAATTCCGCGGTCCTAGACTTCTCAACTTCTTCTTCGCGTGTTTTCACTTTTTCTACTTTTTCTCGTTACTTTAGTTCTGCTCTACTCCGATTTACAAGGTTAAAACGTGTTTCTGTGACTACTTCTCCTATCGCTTCATTGACCACTCAGTTTTTCATCATGGCTGACCCAGAGGATGGAGATGATCTCTTTGCTGATCTGTATGTTTTCTACTTCACATTGAAATTGAAACGAGGTTCTAATAAAACTTATTTGTTTTAGGTACGACGCTGACGATTCCACAAATCGCACTACTGTAGCGGTTGAGGCGCCAAAGTCTACTGATCTCGCGACCATCCCTGCTGCTGGAGAATCTGCTGGGCAGGATTTTGCACCTGCCCCTGTTGGCACCTATGAATCGCGCCCTACTCAACCTTCGGAATCTGACCCGGGTTATCATAACGGCTCCGGAAACGCTTATGGCGCCCCTGCTAATGCCCAGGCGCCCTCTCCTGTCGAGACCGAGTCTCACGGAACAGGAATCAAAGAAGATGGGTAAGTTCACTAATTGTGTTTCTTTCACATGTTATGTTCCAAATCTTCCCCAATTGCATGTATCTGTCTGGTTTCGGGGTTTCCCTCTCCGGAACAAGCCTAGGTGGCGCCAGTTGCTATTCATGGGTTCGACTACAGTTCTGGGTGCAGGAAGGAGTCTCCTAGCTATGGATTAAGATTTCTCTGGGCTGTGGACTGTGGGCGATTTGAGAAGAAGACTTGCCGGTTGATTGACGGCGCATGCGTTTCAACCTTGGAGAGGAGGAAAAACAAAATGCGGACTCGGCGACCATTCAACGTGTCTGTTCAAAGAACTGTCATCACACGCCCATCAACGTCTACCAAATTTTGTCCACAAATCGAATTTCGGGATATTTCGACATTCGGCCCACGGAATCAAGCAGAAGCTTAAAAGACACATCGCCGGGAGTCCTTGGTCAAGTCAATTGCTTGCGCAAATCATTCACACGCCACCCACGGACCTTTGTCACAAACGATTCATATATAGTACAGCCGATACTATATAGTTTCCTGTCGATATACCTTGATAGGGCAGAGCAAGAAGTAGCTATCTAGCTTGGGGACTCTGTGATAGACAAGGCAAATGTCTTCGCGGGTCAGACAGACAGACAGTGACAATTCACTTTTTACGACTGAAATACTTGCACCTACACGCTTCTCATCTCGCCTGTCTCCGGCTTGAGCAATTCAGGAAGAGGAGGACAAGAATTCTGCATCGAGGTCCATGTAAACCAGTGGATTGACGTTAAATCCCGGACCTGAACATCAAACTTGCTCAAGACCATACAAGTATACATTGACAGTGACTGCGAGGTCGAAGATTATGTACCGACCTAGCATGTGTGTTCCTTATTTTAGGGCAGTTGTGCTCTGAATAGCGAAGCTTTTCACGCACTCGAATAGCCCATGAATAGCAATACCTCGCCACCCACCTTTGCACATGGATTTACTTCCTCTACCATTCCCCACTATCGTTTTTACGACATGCATTTTCTTCATCATCTTGCCGTTCATTGAATATCTGTTCCCTAAATATTCGGTTCATCAACTTTTTGCTGAAGCTTCGCTGACCAATGACAATCCACCTACTAGAAAGATGTTTATCGGTGGTCTGAACTGGGAAACTACAGACGGTAAAAATCCTCTTTCTCCGTGGAAAACGCACCATGTGGCTAATAAATCCTTCTCTTCATATAGAGTCCCTCCGTGACTATTTTTCTCAATTCGGCGAGGTTCAGGAATGCACCGTCATGCGGGATAGCGCCACTGGACGCTCTCGCGGCTTTGGGTTTTTGACTTTCCGTGACGCTAAGACTGTGAATACTGTGATGGTAAAGGAGCATTATCTGGATGGAAAGATTGTAAGAACTACCTCGCAACTGGGACAATTCGTACAAGTGAACTGTTGCTGACTAGTATCGAAGATCGATCCCAAGCGTGCTATTCCCCGCGATGAACAGGAGAAGACTTCGAAGATTTTCGTTGGTGGTGTTAGCCAGGAGGCTACCGAGCAAGACTTTAAGCAATTCTTTATGCAGTTTGGCCGCGTTGTGGATGCCACTCTTATGATGGACAAGGACACCGGACGTCCCCGTGGATTTGGCTTCGTCACTTTCGACGGCGATGCGGCTGTTGAGAAGGCTCTTTCCCGTCCTCTTGAGATTCTGGGCAAGCCGATTGAGGTCAAGAAGGCGCAGCCCCGTGGCAACCTGCGTGAGAACAACGATCAACGCGGGGGACACCGCAATGGAGGATACCGTGACCAAAACCAGAACGATGGAGGTCAGCAGCAAGCGCCTCAGCAGGGACAGGGTAGTTCGATGACTCCTCAGATGCTGGCCCAATACTGGCAACGCATGCAACAGTACTTTACCATCATGCAACATCAGATGGCCGCCGGACAGGGAGGAATGCCTGGCATGAACATGGGTGGCGCTATGAACATGAATCCTGCTATGATCGCGCAGATGCAGCAGATGCAGCAGATGCAGATGCGTCAACAGCAACAGCAAATGGGTGCCCAGCAACAAGGGGCTATGAGCCCCGGCCCCCAGAGCCCTGGCTCCCAGCAGGCCATGCCCAACATGATGAACCCCTCCATGATGCAGCCCAACCAAGCCAATGCCCCCGGGGGTCCAGGCAGCGATTCCACCAGCCCTGCCCCCAACGCCGCCGCTATGGCCGCAAACTACAACAATGCACCCCCGAACGCAGCCAGAGGACAGACTGGACCTGGATACAATGCGACCGAGCAAATTGCCTTTGAGCAGCAAAAGTACGAACAGCAACAGATCAACCGCTCCATGGACCCTCGCGGTTTCTCGCCTTACCAGCAGCAGGGTGGCCCAACTTCGTGGGAGGGCATGTACGATGAAGTTCCTCAACCTCATGTCCCGACCGGACCAGCAGGTATGAGACGCATTGGAAGCTCGGGTAGTGGTATGTGATTCTTACGAGTCTTTGCATATTGTGCCTCTTTCATCTCAACGCCGTTCTTCTTTTACTAGCTCCCAATAACTAACACATCCCTTGAACAGGAACCGCGCCCCAGCCTCAAAGCACTGCACCTGCCAATGCTCCCACTGGACCCCGCAACGCCGGCAAGCCTGGTGCAAACTACCGTGGTGGCGGCCGAGGTGGACACCGAACCTACCACCCCTACCAACGCTAATCTGCTCGTTGTGGCTCCTTCAAGTGACGCATCCAGTCTCTTCTCGTTTCAGATACGACTTCGTTTCTTTCATGTGTTTTCTAAGTTCCTTTTTTTTTTGCCATAGGCCAGCGATTTTGGGCCTCATGGATTGATAATTGCGTGGCCGCCAGCCAAAGCGGGTGTGTCAACCTCGCGAGCTGGTTGTATTGGCGATTCCCCTCTCCCTCAACTTCCCTTCAAGGTTATCTGGTCCTGTGCTTTTGTGCTTTTGTTCGCGACTCTCGAGGTTCGAGAATCAACCTTGGAATGCTTAGGTTGAATTTGTTCATGCTAAGCGGGAGGGAAATCGTTCGGCGATCGGTGAAAGCAAGTCTTCGGTCTTCGTTCGAGCTCGGTGATACAATACTTCTTCTTGTGAAATTAGCCTCACAATCAAAAGTCGAAAGTCCTTGAATAGTGTCTTGTAAATCGTTCCGCAAGCGGTAGGTCGTAGGTCGTAGAATGTAGGGCAGAGGGTTTTCGTTGTTGGACGCTCTCACTTGGAAATTCTAAAAGCTGCAGGGGTCGACAAGGCTCATCAGCCCATAAGGAACGGGCCGTGTGCGTGGGAACCACCGCGGCAGGCCAGAAACACACCATATAGTGACGATGTGATATATATATTTGAAATTGCTGCTTAGAATTGATAATTACGATTGGACATGTTTCTTTCTAAAATATCCATTCTCTCAATTCAAAACATAAGATTGACTGTGCCCCCCCGATTGTTACAATACAGCTAAGCATTCCTGAGCTCAGAACAGTTATTTTGATGGTGCAATGATCTTCAATTGGCATGGCTGATGGTCTTGATAGGGCCAAAGAATCCACGTGACTTTGACGACGGCCCCGTTGGCGACGTTCGAATTATTCAGTTCACAGATCTCGTGGAAGATTTACTAGGCTCTACAGGGCTAGCACTTAAAGTCCGATCCATTGATATGTCTCGCACAAAATGACCAAGTAATTTTCATTCACGAGATTGTTCAGAGACCTCGCTGTGCTTTGGTCTGTCTATCCAACCACCTAGCTGCCACTATGTATAACATTCTTTCTATCTGCAAACCTATGTCTCAACTAGGGAATAAGATCAAAAGTTGTAGGGTATTTGAAAATAAATCAACGCTTGTTTAGAAACTTTATAGTATGGAAAAGGGGGGGGGGGGGGGGGCGGGGGGAGGGGCGGGAAAATCCAGCTCAACCCTGGACTGATGTTGGGACCGTGTTTCGAAAAAGAATATAGAGACCAACGTGAGAGATAATTTGGCTGTATCATACTCATTTCACTATGGGTACAATACGATGAGCACACAGGGAGAATAAGAAAGATCAACATGGAAGAAATTCTCATCAATTGGAAGCGGTATAATAAATGACAGATGGTGAACATGGTAATGAACGAGGTATGTATAGAGACAAGATGACAAAGGAATGGAAGTGATATCACACAAAAAGATGTATTTAAAGACGGGAAGATCAAAAAATGCCCAGCCGCCATTTTCAAGCACGCTAAAAACCGTCAAAAAAAAAAAAGATAATAGGTAACTCCCTAGCCACCGCACTCGTGCCTGAGCTGAATGTCGAGCAGCAAGGGGAAAAACAGGGAAGGGAGAAGAGAAATTGTAACGTCATTTCAAGCCTGTGACGCTTTCGTTGGGTGTTTTTAAAGATTTCTTGCTTCGTTTTTTTAGTATGCCATTCCGTAGCCCGGGGCCGTGGGATGACGACCTTCGATGGAGCCACGCAAGCCATGGCTGTCAGCACTTGTGCTGCGCCCGTGCGCTACGCCGTAGTCGTTGTGGACTAAGCCAGCGCTTTCGGTGTTGCTAGGTGACCTGGCTCGTCTAGGCTCATCTTGGTAAGACTCGTGAGGGCCGGTGAAGTTGAAGTTGTTCATCTCGGCGAACTCCTTGCGCTGTGGGTGGTCCATCAGGAGAGAGTCTCGGGCGTCCAAGGGAGTCAGATCGTCGAAGTCGCGGGTGGCTTTTTCTATCAGAAAAGAATCGTTAGGTGGTGCAGATGTTTGGGAGGGACTTGAGATTTCAAGGTAGCTGCGACTTACCAGCTTCTCTTCTCTGTTTCGCATGCGGGTTCTCGCGGGAGAAATTGATGATGGTGTTGACAGCAATGAGAATAGCGAGGACTGCAGTGAGCGTGGACTGCACGACAATGAGGACAATGCCGGTAACGGTTTTTGTTGTCTGGGAAATTCCGAGTTCTTCGACAAAGATCAGGACGCAAGCAATGGACAGAACCCGGACAACCTGGACGGCGATGTTGATTACCAATGAGGCCTTGGTGGCATATGGGCGACTCCACACCAAGAGTGCCAATAGAAGGACTTCGCAGACCAGCTGGCCGGCGCTTTGGAACATACCGTGTCCCTCGCCCCCGGCAATGATGCAGCTCTTGACTAATGAGTACGCAATGACGGGCATGAAGATCCACCAGAAGTCTTTCTTGTAGCCATCGTAGAACATGCTGTACTTTTTCCAGGTTTCCCTATCCTCGTACAGGTGGCTGGTATCTCCCTCAATCTTCTTGTATTTGCGGGCCTTGTAGGCAATGCGAATAGCAAAGAAAACAAGAAGCCCCGTGAAGAGTGTGAGGGTCAAAGCGGCCAGCAACTTTGCACCCCACGAGTCACCCTTTCGTAGTTGGTAGACACAGTATAGCACCCAAATACTGTACAGCACGAGGATCATGTTGGTGATTGTCCGCGCCATCAGGCCCCAGTAATCCTTCCGGAATTCGGCCAGCTGTTCAGGAAATTTTTTGCCATACAGCGCCCATAGTTCCAGAACGACCTTCATTAGAAGAATACCGACCACAACCGCCGCAATCACGATCGCGAAGATCAAGAGGACATTCATGAAAACATCGGCAGAAGGAATCATCAGTTCTTGAGCGACTTGCTTCAAGTCGTTCACCTTGCTAGATGCACTGCTCTCGCTGCTCGAAGAGCTAGCATCGTCAGTCTCAGCCGAGCGAGCGACCAGGTCGCCGAATTGAAGGGTGTATTCCCAGCTCCGTTTGGTTGTATTGGTGGATGAGAAGCTCTTTCGCATCATTGTGGCTTTCTTCAGGAGCTCATAGCTTTCCACGGTCAAGTTGCCACCTGTGGCCCCTCGGAATTTGTCGATGGACTTCAGCAAGCCAGGCCAGGAGATCATACACGTACTCCACATGAAATTCGATGAGAAGCTGCGATAGACTTGGGGGTAGGCGACACTGAGCATGCCATTGGTGGCCATGGAATGGAACCAGCCCATTACATCGCCAAATCCAGGGCCGGACGTCGGTGAACCAACAACTCCCACCGAGCTCATGGCCGAGACACCGCTCAGTGCTAGAGCGCCGGCCGCAATGCCGGCCGTTGCATATTTGACCGCGCCGACACTGGTGGAGTGGCCGTTGGTCAGTTGAGACTCGAGGCACGTCACATTACCTTGGTCTTTCCTGGATTTCAGGACAAGCTTTGCCTGACCATCCAAGTCGGGAACGTTGAATGCGATGCCAGGGATCTGGCTGGCATATTTCGATGGAACCTCCACGGATCCGCTGACCTTGAAAGTGCCCTTGGGGACGGGGCACAGTTGATTCACATGGATGTCAGTACCACAGGGATCAAATTCTTTGCTGTAGATTTCGTGGCCATAGGCAGTGATGCTGATAGAGGCCAACACCATCTGTTCCATGGCATTGGTACCCGCCACATCGAAGACCACTACGCCAGTAGACCGAGTGTAGGTAATATCCATCGTTTGAAAGTTGATTGCTGAATCGGTCATGCACAGGTGAAATCCGTTCGTGGATAAGGTGTCGGCTGCCAGGGTTTGTGGCACGATGGCCAGGCCAAGCAGCGCCCATTTGAAGTTCTGCATGTTGGCCAAGCGCAATTGATGTTCGAAACGGTATCCCAATCTGAATCTAACAATTTGGAACCGAGGCGCGTATTCATCAAGGAAGTAAGGAAGTAAGGATGTAAGGATGTCGGGATGGACTGGCGCGATGATCGGATTGTGATATAAAGAGTGCGAATAAGTCACTGGAGAGAAAAGAGACACACAAAAAAAGAAGAAGGAATGGCAGGATCAACCTATAGAATGAAGAATGATCAAATCGAAAGGACCGCAAAGAAAAAGTAGGAGATGAGACACTGGTTTTCGAACAACCAGGAACTGTAACTAGAAAATTAAACGAGTGTAGAAGAGAAGAATGGATTTCCCCCCTCCCCAGAAAAAGAGGGAAAGTCTTGAATGTACGGAGTAGATTGTGATTCTAAACTTGGCCCCTGAATTTACTGATTGGCTCCCGTTTCAGTCTAGACCTCCCACTGACTATTTCCATTAGACTTGATATTTATACCTGACGTTGATTGCCTGGTAGCCTACCGAAAAGGAGGGGATAGAGGTCCAGTGGACAATATTTAATTCCCAAGGAGTGAACAGGTCTCCCTATACATTCCTCCAAGGGGATTTTAAAATTTTTTTCTTTTTTAAACGCCACACGGCCTATTGCCTCCCGTCTCTCGAATTTATGATTCAACGGTGTAAATTAAATTCACACATACGGAGAAAGAGGCGCAAGGCACGCATACCTGCAGAATCGAACCTAGGGATTGTGCAAACATATGCCTATCACAGCTAATGTATACCGGTTGGACCGATCGCCAAGTTCTAGAGTGGACCCCTGATAGCCTTCTGGAGACGGTTCTTATAACTGAGATGATGCACGCAACCAAGTTCTGAGCTTTAGAGACAAGTTGTGCACGCACACAGCTCTCAGAAACTTTGAATGTGTCAAGCACAAAAGTTGAAACCGACCGATGTGGGTGCACCCTGCGGAATACTCCGTATAGGTGGTCCGATCATCAATGTGAGACACAGGGCCCAGCGCTGGGGGGCCACCCGAAACCCATGTCGACGGAGAATTCTTGTCGCGTCTGCCTATAGGGTATGGCCCACCTCAATCACTATGGTCCGTACTCCATACGGGATACGATCTGACCGTCGTCCACGGGTGCTTCTTACTTCACCATGCATCACGTCGAGTCTACACTTCGTAGTCTCCAGTAGAGAGTAGCGCTGGTGTGAAGGGAAAAAACAACTTTGCCCAGGTTCTTCTCGAAAGGTTTCATGGTAGATGGTTTCCAGATCATTGTTACCAACAGAACATCCCCGTAAAAATGATGTTCGATGGAGCAACTACCAAATAAGGGGCCTATGCCCAGCTCACCTCGGTAGGAAAGTCCCATCACGGAACTAGATCAATGAAGACAACATTGAAAAAAAAAGACGTCCGACAAGATGGTTAACCGTGAAGGATGGAGCAAAGATCGGAGATCGGAGATAAAATGGGAACTAAAGATATCTTGTTGAACTGTTGGATCTAGCACGCCATGTAACGGCTTGGTACCGAGTCCCCAAGCTTTACCGATGCAGAACAGAAGACTTGAATGACTTGATGTGGATTCGGGCTGGAAATTAGATTGAAGGACATAACCGTGATGCTCCAGGTGACGCGACAATGTGGATTTCAATGCCTTGTGTCCCGGTTGACTGTGTTATCGCCAGGTGAAATCATCAAGAACGGTCGTCAACCATCGAATTTTCCATGATGCTAGGCTCCATTTTGACCAACCACGCGTAACGTGTGATTGAGAGAAGGCGAACCCCCGAATGAGTTCAAAATCGAGAGATTTATCCTTCGACCGTCCTGCTAGGGCCCACTCGGCAAAAAATATACTCTATACCGCCTACCACATCGTACGCCTACCCCGCCCCCCTCACGGCCCTCCGCAGGCACAAGCTTGCTACCATGGGGCCCGAGGGGCTCGAGACGTCTGAAATCCCAAATCAACCCGAGAAGAAATCTCGTCGACGTGGGGCTGAACTCGATCCCTTCCTTCGCACCCGGCTCTGTGTGCTCAGAACCACGGCCAAATGGACATACAGACAGATCCATGATGAATTTCCACATATTCCCCTCTCGACCATTAAATCAACCATTCTCCAAGAGAGCAATCGGGTCAATAACCACTCCCAAGCCCGCTCTGGCCGACCGTCGAAGCTGAAAGACGAAGATCGAGCCCGAATCCGCGAGGCTTTCCAGGCGAATCCTCATATTACGTACGACGCACTGCGTGTGGTGGTTGATTATAAAGTTGGCAAAGAGTCCCTTCGTCGATTCGTGAATGATGATGGGCTGAGGAAGACACAGACGCCTGGTCGGTCTTCTTTGGCTGGGAGAGGAGCTAACAAACAAGTTGATCGGGCTCCATCCGGTCAGTCCGACGACACACCTCCCGCTGGTTCGGCTGGTGATTTTGGGCCTGGTCTCATCCCCCCCGAGTCAGATCCTATATCTACTAGAGCTAGTCAAATCGTCAACGATTAGCGATCTGTGGAAAGAGATACCCTAAGATTTCCGACGTTGCGTGTTCAATTGGGGCTACCTGCTCTATTATCCAACCAATTTCTTTCTGCACATCATGACAACCCTATTTTCTACAGGATACATCTACACACGCGGTTATTGGAGAGAAGCATTTACTGCAAGATTGGGTTGGACCAACTAGTATATGGCCGTCCTGTCACGTGGCAGATATTTGGTCCCAGTTTGCATGTAGCATATAGAGCAACAATCTCAATACGGTGTGTTCGCTTATTATCTCATCGGTCTAGTAGACACAGAAATTCTGGAGTTCAGGACTTTGTCAGATCATGGTTTTCAGGTAGCTTGTTAGTATCATGCCAATAGTGTTCGATTTAGAGTGTGGTAATCATAGGCACTAGCTTAACCCCGTGTATGACCCTAAGATAGAAAATAGAACATCTTACACAACATAAGGGTAAGGCTGGAGATCCGGGCAAATCATAGCTATTTTAGGGTGAATATTTTTTTAGGTACGTGCACGGAGTTATTTTAGGACCCCCTGTGGTCCCAAGAATAGAACATAACGCTAGATCCTTCGTTTCCTAGTGACAAAGCTAGGATCGCGTTGAAATTGAAATTCCTCAGACCATTGACACTCTGGAACTGGTTACAAATGAAGGGTGCTTCGCGACATTCACTCTTGGGTATGCCTGCCTAGGTAGTTCCTGAAGACCTTACGGGTGTAGGAAAAGACAATGAGGGCCAGGGCGACGGGGTTGTTCTATAAATATCCACCTAACAGAACCTGGTGGACCTGACAAGTGATCGACAGACTCTGATAGGGTTCGTCTAGGCCTGATATGCAAGTATAGAGATTCTCTCGTCAGTTGAAGTATTACTGCCAACACGGTCGTAAATACCGTTCGCATGTCTTGTCTGACTTGCAGTCTTTGCTCACCCTTCCACTCCCCACCAAATCAGACAGGAGTTCCCGCAAGCCCTTAAAAAGGGAAGATAAATGTTGGCGCGAGAAGACTAGGGGGACCTCGAATATGTACTTCTTCAATTCGAAACCAGACTCTAGATGTAAGCTCTGCTGCTCAATGTTAAGAATGAGTATTGAATTATCAGACTCTGGATGAGTACATTCGTTCAAAAGGTCACAGATTCGGATGCAATGCCCGTAGCAATCAGATGAATTCGTATCATCGAGAAGAATGAAAGCCCAAGCGGGGAAAAAAAAACAGCAGGGAAACAAATAGTCCATATGAGAACACCAGACGCCGGGGTATTGTCCTTTTCCCGAAAAGCAGTCGCCTATGCCGAAAGAAAGAAGAATCATTAGATAATTGACAAAGATGAGCTTACGCCATCAATACATCTTCCGCCGGGGTGGCGGCAGTGGAAGGCACAGCGGACACATCAGTCATGGCATCATCGCCGTCTACATCGTGTGTAGAGGTGCTCTGTTGCGAGTGAGACTCGGGGGTAGGGGTGACACCGTCGCTGGTTGCATCATCATCGTTAGATCCGATATCAATGTCATCCACCTCTTCCCATAAACGAACAGTCCTATCCAGTCCGCAGCTCACAACCATACGCGTGCCGCGAAGTGTACCCGTGTGAACACAAAGCACAGCAGATGAATGACCATCGAGGCGCTGCAAGATTTGCTTGCTCACAAGATCCCAGAAGAGAATGGAACCATCCTCACTGCCGCTGACGGCGAAGCATAGGGGCGGGTTGAAGAGCACATCTCGGGGCCCATAGGTACCGAAACATCCCGACAAGCTGTATTTTTCGTTGACATGGCCTTGGAATGTCTTGACCACACGGCTCTCAACATAACTCCACATTCGAATGCAGCCATCCAGAGTCCAGGCCAAGACATATTTGCCGTTGGGAGAGAACTTGACGCATGTTGCAGGCGGGTTATCTTCCATGACCAGGGTGCGGAGACACTGGCCGCTGTGGGTGTCCCAGATGCGGATCAGTCCATCCAGAGCACAGGACACAATGAGAGTTCCATCATGCACAACATCAATACCGGCAACAGGGTCGGAGTGCGCTGGAAGGGAGCGCATGACATGGGCTCGGCGAACATCCCACATGAACACGGCCTCGTCGTAGGAACCGCTGACAAGAATGTTACCCTTCGGTGCGAATGCAATTTGATACACGTAGTTGTGATGGCCATCAAAGATCTTGCCGTGGGCCTTGAGCTGTATCAAAGCATTAGTAAAAGGTCCGAGGACATGAAATGATGGGGTTCGTACAGTTTTCACGTCCCAGAGACGAATTGTTTTGTCATCGGAACCAGTGGCAATCCATTCGCCGTGAGGAGCCCAGGCCAGTGTGGAGATACCAGCTAGATGTCCCTCAAACACATGAATAAGTCTACCACTCGCGGTATCCCAGATTCGGACAGCTGCGTCCGCGCCTGTTGTGCAAAGTCAGTTGACAAGTCACGCAGTAGACCATGAGCATGAAAAACCTACCAGCACTAGCGATCATAGTACAATCGGGCGAGAATTGCACAGCGGACACTCCACGTAGGTGGCCGCGCATAACGAACTTCTCCTTGTAGTTTAGATGATCGGGCTTAGGGGGCGCCGGAGCAGCAACGGGCGTGGCAGAACGGTCAGACCAGTCATCGACATCATGATCCTGGTTCTCGTCGGGGCCAGTCACGTCGCGTTCCGGGAGATCATCCGACCCGCCCTGGGAATGGTCATCACGGATGATGTCCGGGCGGTTGATTGGAGAAGGGCTCCGGTGGTGGTTGCGGGTGCGTGAGGAACGCCAATACTCGTCGGCATCCACAGCTAGCTCATCGGGGCTCTCAGATTCGCTGTAGAGGCGGCCGGACTTCTTTGGGCGCTGTGGGGTGAACCCCTTTTGCAGAGTCCAGCTGGCTCGGCGGCGTTCGGCTTCGTCGTGGTCGGAGCCGGCGGCGAGTTCATCGGAGGAAGACTCGGCGGGAGATTTGGCGCGAGGGTCCCGGCGGCGAGGCTGGGGGTTTACGTGATCCATTGTACTATAAGGGATGCGTCAGAGCATCCAAATGAACAATTGCCGAAATTAGGTTGACAATAGCCAATTCCGAACCCCGAAATGAAAATTAATCAGACGCGTCGCGAAGCACAATATCAAGGCGGTGTGGTACTTCGCCGAGCGGTGAAGTCTGTGGGCAGCTTTTGCTAGCTGCGTCATACTAAGCCCGTCCCCTGAGGACTCAGGGGACAGGTGGACTCGTGGACTGTCAAGTGGAATAATATCTTTGTTTGGCATCTTATTGAAAACTCCCTGATCGACAAATAGCCCTAAATATAGCAGCCAAAGCTCATTCCGGTCAATACCAGGTTCAATGGCTAGCCCTATCCCCTCCAAAGCTCCAAGTGACATTCGCATTCTCACATTCAACTGCTGGGGTCTCAAATACATCGCCAAGTATCGTCATGAACGCATGTCGGAGATTGGGCGGCAGTTGGCCTTGGCCAGCCCGCCGCCAGAGATAGTCGGACTGCAAGAATGTTGGACCCAGAAGGACTATGAGAGCATTCGCGATCAGACTCGACACATCCTGCCGTATGGGAAATTTTATTACGGGGGTATTTTTGGTGCGGGATTGGCGATTCTGTCAAAATGGCCGATCGAAGAGAGCAGCATGTACGGCTACCCGTTGAATGGCCGACCAACGGCATTCTTCCGAGGAGACTGGTTCGTGGGGAAAGGTGTGGCCAGCGCACGCGTTCGATTCGGCCCTAGCACCGCTGACGTCGCCGAGGTGTTTTGCACCCACCTACACGCGCCGTATGAGCGCGAACCGAACGACTCGTACATCTGCCACCGGACCGCACAGGCGTGGGAGATCTCCAAGTTAATGCGCGGCGCTGCGGAACGTGGTCATTTAGTCATCGGCCTAGGCGACTTCAACATGCTACCTTCCTCTTTCGCGCACCGTCTCATCACCGCGCAGAGCCCTGTTCGCGACGCCTGGCGCGAGCTGCACCCAGATTCCTCCCTTGCAGCAGCAATCGATCCTGTTGAAAAAGCACGGAATCGGCCTATTCCCACCGCCGAGTTCAATCTCGCCGAGAATGGAGCTACATGCGACGGGTCGTTCAACACCTGGCGCTGGACTGAGGCCATGCGCAAGCGCCTAGCCAAGGGTGAGGACATAGTCATTGACAAAGACACCCCAGACCCGCGCGGTAAGCGTCTGGATTATATCTTCGTTGGTGACGGTGGCTACCCGCCTGCATTCCCGCCGTCTAGCTGGTCAGTCGCGTCAGTTCAAATCTCCATGACACAGCGCCATCCCACTCTCCTCTGCTCGCTGAGCGACCACTTCGCCGTTGAGGCTGTCATCACCCGTTCTTCAGTGCCGAAATACTATGCTTCCCACTCTATAGACTCTGCTCCGACTTCACCCAATTCTCCCGCCCTGCATAAAACAACTTCAAAGCCCGTCTCTCCCAACGCCGCCCTTTCATCAGACACATACGATCACATCATCGAAATCATCCACAAATACGTGTCCCGTGAACGCTCTCAGCGCCGTTGGCGTCTGGCGCATTTCCTGGTGTCTATTGTGGTTTCCATTGGTTGTATGATTGGTGTGTGGTGGGTTGGCAACCGCACGTACATCGGATTCATCCTCGTCCTGGTCAGTACGCTGAGCTTCGGCGCTGGGATTTTGGATGGTCTGATTGGTGGACTGTTTATGTCGGGTGAGTTGCGTGCCTTGAAAGAGTTTGAGTGGGAGGTGAGCAACGCTAGGAGCTTGGTGGTTGCCGCCGAGGCTGGTGCTGGTGCTGGTGCTGCTTCGGAAGAAACGGCGAGAGGGGAGAACGATGATTGATTTTTTTTTTCTTACAAGCTGGTTCGGGGAATATGTTGATTATGCGTGGGAGATGCGGCTGGGTCGCATGGCTTACCAGTCTGTTTATATTTGGTCCCGAAAGTGTACTGTATATGTTTGATGCGGCTAGTGTTTTCATCGACCGGCAGAACTGATTCATACATGGGAAGTGATGATAACGTTCCGAGAATTGTTTACTTGCCTACAGATTCGAATGGAAGAGCATAGGCCCGAAACGAGTGTAAAGTGTATTTTCTTACGAAACAATGATCGTTAAAAGCTACGTAAAGTTCCACATCCACCGAGTCCACTAGCATCAACCAAGAAGCAAGCAGAAATGACAAAGCGAGCTAGCACAAGAGCGTGCGAATTTACTCGCAACACTCGCGCTTACGAGTCTCAAAGACACGCAGAGTCTCTTCGGCAGCCTTAACGCCACTCATGACCATAGCGCCAAAAGTAGGGCCCATACGGTTGAAGCCATCGATCTCCGACAGCTCCATACCACCAATGATAAGACCCTTGGCGACCTCACGGGTGTTCTTAACAATAGCGTCCTCAGCCGTGTTCATGTCAAGGCCACGCATGCCGCCCAGCTTCTCAATAGCGTTCATGGAGACGAGACGCTTAGCGCAAAAGGCACCGAACGGTCCGTCGTGACCAGTAGTGCTGACGATAACAGGGGCGTTGATGGTATTCGGGTCCATGCAGGAGTGGTCGTCGTGGTGGAGAGTGACGAGAGTCCAGTTGACGACGACACCGGCGAGGCGGATATCGTCACCGTCTGGGCGGGTGATCAGGTCTTCGACGCAGGTTGCGTTGAAGAGCTTGACGTTAGGGAAGGCGAGGACCTTTGACAGGAGCGTCGATGTGAACAGCGAGGCGTGCTTGACGACCACAAAGTTCGGGTTCGTGGGCTCTTCTTCGAAGGGCACGCCAAGCTCGGTCAGGAAGGCATCTGCAGGGCGTCGGAGAATCATGGCGCTGAATAGCTGACCACCTAGCCAAGCACCACCGCCTATAGGGTAATGTTAGTCATGCTGTGTTGATTTGGGCTGGAGATCTTCATGACTATCTGAGAATCTATGCTCGCATAGGGCCAAGACTAACCGGGCGACACAGAGGCCTCTACGATGGCAATCTTCAGGTCCGGACGGGCCTTGGCGAGTACATAGGCAGTGCTCAGACCACAGGAGCCGGCACCGACGATGACAACATCGCTCTCGGCGTATTTGTCCAGATCCTGGAAGTAGCGTCGGGTCATGGCGCGCGAGACTTGGCTCTCGCGGATCGGGGCGAACTTGAACTCGTCCCACTTATTGCCAAACTGCTCAAGGAGGTTGGACTGGCCCTGACCAGTCAGAGTGGCGGTCACCGACTCGGAGACGATGACCTTGCCCTTGATGCCGGCCGGGGCAACAGTAGCAGACTCAAAAATGGCAGCTGGAGGAGACATAATGGTTCAGAGATCAAGTCGGACAGATGACTTTTGAGCTTTCATTAGTTTCTATGCTTTAGTTTGGGAAAGGTGAAGGGGGGAGGGCATGATCCTTTCGCTGGTATTATCCAGATCAAGTTAAAGGCCGTATAATCTCAGAACGAATCCACGCCAAGGATGAATCTGATGTCTAGAAACATTTGAATTCATCTCCGACGCAAGAACGAACACCGGCTCATACCCAGAAGTTACCTGAGATACCTTGATCCCCAAGGGATAATGTGCCCAGCCAAAAAGTATCCATGGCTCCCAAAGGAAGGGCAGTGTGTACTTGTCCGTTTGAGATCTAATCGAAAGTCAGCCTTGATGGTATGCCAGTGTGCATGTTAGTAGATAGTTACTATTGTGATGTAAACCAGTCAATAGAATGATGAGGGAAATGAAAGCACTGTGGGCAGCTCAACCTTTATATGCCAACATACCCCACCATTGAGATGTCACATGGTCCGAGTCTCTCCGGGTTTCCAATGAGCTCCTCGGTGAGTGACGTTGCACGAATGAAATTGTTCTCAAGTGACGCTGCTGGCCATCTCAAGCCTGTTTCTTCAGCAGCGACCGGAGCTTTCTGCCCCGGTCTTTCTTCCTTTTGCCCTACGGAGTGAGTTTCCCGCGACTCCAACGGTAATTAGATGTAACTACCATCTAGGAAACCTTTTGAGAAATTTTTTAGAATGACCAAGGCGCTTATACAGTCTGACCACTACTATCAAGCTTGTCTGGATGTATAGATATGGTGTTTTCATGGCAAATTGTCCATCCATGGACTGACGCCTGGCCACGATGGGACAAAGTACCACCTGCAGGGATCACAGAATGGGAGCAATTTCGATTTGAAAGAGAGTTCACCTGAAGTAGCTTCATGTAAATTTGTATATTCAAGGGGAATGCTCATATCTCATTTCTTTCTTCAAAGACCATACGTGGGATTTCTGACATCATCGTCATCACACAGCCTTCAGCTGGGGCATATGTGTTGTATACAAAAACACAAAGACACAAAATAGTATTAACCGTATCTACTAGAAGACTCAAAAATCACAGCCACGAAGCGGTAATTGGCTGGATTTATCCTCCGCTACCAGCCCATGCATAGATTTAGTCGGGCCTTCCTTAATGCGATGCCCAGTCTTCTTGCGAAGACGCCGATTCTCCCATGCCAGGAGCTCACGCAGACACAAAGCGAGGGGTATATTAAAGAGCACAAAGGCTACACACGTTGACCTACCCTTTACACAGCTTGGGTCTTGTTCATCTGGGGAAACACTGGTGCCCAGGAAGGGAACACACGGGCCAATCAAGTTCAACAGGATAATACCTCCACCTCCTTGAGAATACTGGGTAGGAACACAGGACGAGAAGAGAAACTGACGTTGCAGCTGAAGCATGTCAACTAGGTGTGAATTTAAACTTCAGCAAGTTATCCGTACAGCACACACGATGATGCTGATGTTCGACTTGATGCTAAAAGCCATGCTTTCACATCGAGAAGCGTCATGCCTGATTCCTTCTATTGGATCTTGCCCGTGCAGTCCTGCAATACAAGGGTACACGCAACTTCCTTCTCTTCTTCAGTTAGTAACTTCGCGTTCGGCGGGCTATATGGCACGTAGAACCAAGCCAGCACAGCAGCCGCGCAGACCGGGACATCCTCAACCAGGAACAGCAATCGCTGATTTGCCAACGCAGATTGTCCGGAAATATACCTTCGGCGAAGGTACCAGTGAATGTATTTGCCAGCAGTGCGGCAGACAGAAACAGAACGTATCGGAGACCCATCTCGTGGCGGCGGTAGAAGAATGACAGGAGATAGGGCACGCCGGGACCGAAGCTAGCTTGAAAGGCGCCCATCAGAAACCAGAGCGCCACCAAGCCTTGCCAATCAATGACCGCTGCCTGGCATGCTGCTATCAAACCCCTTTCCATCACTCGTCAGCTCAAAGTTCATATCTGATTCACATTCATTTGCAATTCCGGCTGACTGACAGCATTGTACGTGGGATTTATACTAGGAGAACACTACGAAGACAGCCCATTAGTGTAGGTTGACAATCTTCCATACACGTGCTTAGAATTCAACCGGTGTATAAGAGATATAGAAGATTGTCAGGAGCTAGCCAGGCGCAGCTTTTTCCGTCGAGGCTGATGTCCTCTTCCATGCCAGAGATTTTGGCATTGCGATAGTTTACAATGCCGGCAGTTGTTCTATTTTGTGTGCAGGTCTAAAGATGCTGCTGAGGACGAACGCGATGTTACTTCGGTCGAGGAAATCGAGGAGGCCTAGACGCCACAGAACCAAATGGTTAGACTATACGTTCTTTGAATGTCTGGAGTTCAAAGCATATGGAAAAATCCCAATAGCATCGGAACACGCAAGTCCAGTTTACTTACCACTTGACAATCTATCTCGGGATCAATAGCCGGTAAGGTTGCAAGTGGGTGGTTTCTCGTGAGCAGGCATGGCAATTTTTTCAACATCTTCATCAGGGGCTGTTTGAATTACATCCTCCGGCTACTCCTGACTTGCCAAAACGCCTATGGTGAACTGGAAAAGTTACAATGGACAATGTAATACTTGTCTGAAGGTGAAAATGGGAGACGAGATAGAAAAGATCAGACTTGTCTCTGGGGTTTAGAGACATACTTATTCGCGTGGAAGGGAAAAAAACGCCAGGATCGGCAAAGGTGTACTTAAATCGTACAGGAATTAGCCAGCTCGGGTCAAATTGGGGTGACTGTATTAACTAGTGATCTTTATTGGTCACTGGGACAAGTAAAGAGGATTTTGAGTGGAGAATTCGGAGACTGGAGAACGAAATGTGGAGGAATTGGCAAAAGCTTAGGTGGAGAGCTGCCGCCTAAGGCCGAGACTGTTGGAATGCTTTACAAATATTCCTTTGGAAATATCCAGTTGAGAGCACATTGTGCCTTTTCTTGACCTTGAATGTTATCTGGTCTTTAACTGTTGAAAGAAAACAGGTCTTGAGTTGAGGCAGAAAAATGCTAGAATATTATATCTAAATGTGAAGCACGCCTTTTCCCATGCCAACATTCATTTTTCAAGATTTCTTACCTTATACAAACGGAGCATATTCATTCCTTCATGGTCTATTTTCTATATCTTTAGACAAGATTATCTGAATGAATGAATGAGTGAACTTCTCAAACTGTGAGAATAGTAAGATGGAAAGATGGTGCCGGGAGGTTCAGGTGTTCTGCACATCAGGTCGTTGCTGGATACCGTATCAAAAATCTCCCGCGTAGTGTCGCGTTCATTGATCACCTCCGTCCTTCATAGCTCTTGCCCTATCTCCCTCCATCGCATCCTAATTGCCTCACTTGATTTGAACCTAATCTACTTGCTTTTTCCCAAAGTTGATTGCACTTGGCAATCAAGCGCCCAAAATGGATGACCCGGCGACACGTATCCCGGGGCAGCTGGTAAGACCCCAACAACTTCCTACATCGATTGCCCTATGATCTGGAAACCCTCGCTAATTTTGTCGCAATCATGATAGCTCCCCCACATGCACCTGGTTTCGCGCAACCGGTACCCCAGCATGCACATGATGCCCTCCGAGACCGCCGTCGAGTATCTGACGAGCGCACCTCGGATCTGCCAATCCCAGCCAATGCATTGGACATTCCTCGATGGCCCCCCAGATGGAACTGTAATGCTTACATGGCAGCCACAAAACCATCTAGGTAACAATTTTGCTAGCGATGGCTATATCTGGGCCGACCAGGAACAAGCGTTTACCTTTGAGTCGCGCGGCTATGTATGCGTCCTCTTGCAATGAAGCTTCCCTTGCTTCATTTGAGTTACATTCTAATATTAGAGGACACAGACCGTCGAGATGTACCTCCAACGAAGTGGGTTTCACCCTCCCAATGAGCCCGTGGCAACACACTGCCGCAAGCGCTACCGCATTACCTCGTCCAAAGTACCGAATGCCCCCCAGCCCGATCCATCGCTGTGGATTGTGCACTACACCCGTGCCGCGCCTCAGGACCACGCCCCTGCAAACCGAATCCAAGTAACACCGCAAATCCAGAGCCTGATGGGCCAGCGCCGCTTCCTTCAGAGCCAAGGACAATTGGCCCGCAAGGACTTTTTGCTTCACGATCGCAACAGTTGGCCAGTTATCAACTTCCCGCCAATGACTACACAGAACTTCGGGCAACCCGGTGCTTACCCGGCTGCTGCGCCTCGTGGACCTGGTTTCTACGCCCCCCAGGGTCATCCAGGCGCAGTTGCGCCCAATGCACCTGTAGCTAAAGGCCCACGCGGAAACCGTGCGCCGTCAGCTGCCATCACTTCCGCAACCGCTGATTTTGCTATTGAAGATGAGGATGTCTCCAGTGGTGACGCTATGGATCTTTTGACGCCCCGCGATATCAGCAAGATGCGATACCAGCAGCATCACGAGTGGATGGAGGAGATCTTCGCATCGCCCTACAGTATCTCACAAATCACACCAGTTTCTTTAGGTCTGGGCCGAAAGGGAGAACTCGAGTCCCTGACTGCAGGCTTCTTCGATGCTCCTGTTGGAACTTCTGGCGGAGAAGGCCAGGAGGCGGGTGACGCCCCGCAGGCTAGCAAAATGGAGCCAGCTAAGGCAGAGGAGTTTGCAAAGCGGGTTTCTAAGAAGGTAGCGGACATGACCGCCGAGATCGAAAACTTGAAGAAACAGCATGCTCGCCGGATGCAACGTTTCAATCGAACTTCATTGCTTAAGGATGCCGAGTTGCGCCTCCGAGAATCTGCTGCTGACCCGACCGAAAAGGGCCCAGAGGTTTGGAGATTGGAAGGCCGAGTAGTCATCCCAACAGAGGATGAAACCCCTCAGTTGGATTACATTGAAGACAAGGCCAAATACAGGGTTGATGAGGTAGTCCGGGACGTTGAGACTGCTTGGAAAAAGCAAATCGTTGCCGAACCAAAGGTATCTTGTGTGGAGAAGGGTGGCTTATTGGAGAAGATTGAACCCGAGCACAAGGATGAGCCTGAGTCATTTACCAATGATATGGTCATGGATGATTCCCACCTGCTCAATCAATTTGGCAGCCCTGGCGTTGGTGTGGGCGCAGTCTCAGGTGTTTCTATCAATGGACAACCGATTCACGGCGCTGATATGTCCGGGGATGTTGACATGGATTTGGACGACCAGCTCCACGGTGGTGCCAATGGCCAGGCCAACGACTGGGTATTGGTGAACAATGAGAGCAAGGACCATGGCCCAGTCGGAGGAGACTTCGACTTTACCAACATCGATAGTGCTGGAGATGCCTTGGCGGCTTATAGCGAGCAGAACGATGGGCTCGACTTGCCAGACCTGGAGAACTCAGCATTTGGCGACGCATTCCATGCATCTGACAACGAACACTCTCACAACCCCGATGCGGACGACATTTCCTAGTCCTTGAGCTTTATTTCATCTGAAAGGGGGGGTTTTTTTTTAACGAATGGTTCTGCGGATCAGTCATTCTGGTCTTTTTCGGGCGTTGCGGCTTGCTATTCGGGGGTTATGCAGGATGCTTTAGCTGGTTGTGTACCATAAGATTGGCCCGGGAGGTATTCTCTACTTCCTCTGGCCCTGCGAATTTTTTTTTTTTTTGTTGCCTCGAATTGAGAGGATAGAGACCGGGATCTCCCATGAATTTAATCCCTTATTTTCATCATCTTTCTCACGTAGATTTGATCGAAGGAGAGTTCGTCCCAATTAGGAAGGTAGCAGTTGAGTCCGCGCACAGTCCACGCATCGTCACAACCTGCAAACAACCCTTTTCGATCCATGATGTTGTATATCCACGTATGTATGAAAGTGCATGCTAAATGATAGTCTCTAGCGCTGCTGCAAACTGCTAGTAATCTGACATTGGAAAGCTGAGGGTGGATATTGACGATCAGCCTTAGATCCCTTCTTTATACATCACTCAGACTTTAAGAACCATCACCACTTACGATATCCCACGGCATTTAGCTTGAAAGATCCGCAATCGGAAAGGTGCGTGCATGAACTGCTCGACTCGACATCCGCCCATCCCCGTTCATGACGTCAGCCACCGGGACTGCACTTCCTCTGGCAAAGAAAAGAGAAGCCCTGGGGAGAATAGGGTTCGTCACCATCGTCATCTATAGGAAGGCGCTGCCGACTTATCTTTAACCTCCCCCAGATTCTAATTTTTCGGTTTCTCATCTTAACACATCCCCCTACCCTAATAACCCTATAACTTGTATTGGATTGACTATATCTACATACAAGAAACAAGATGTATGTCTTCTAAGTTCTCAGTCCATACTTTGGCTAAAACAAAGTCTAGGAACCGCAACCTTTCATTCCGCTCGCGCAAAGAGCCTCCTAGCCGGCAGCGGTTCAACATCTCGACCCTCCGTGGGATGCAAGCGCCAGAGCTCAGCCGCAAGATGACCAAGCTGATCAAGAGCGAGAACTCCGCCATTGGTGCCCACGAAGCTGCCGGTCGGGAGCGCACCTCGATCGCCGCCCAGCTCTCTGAATGGGGCGAGGGGACTGAAGATGACAATGTTTCCGACATCTCCGATAAGCTCGGTGTTCTGCTTGCTGAGATTGGCGAGCAGGAAGACAACTTCGCACAGAACCTCGAGGACTACCGGGGTATCCTGAAGCAGATTCGCAACATGGAGGCCTCGGTGCAGCCTTCACGTGAGCAGCGTCAGAAGGTCACTGACGAGATTGCCAAGCTCAAGTACAAGGATCCTTCTAGCCAGCGTCTGGTCACGCTGGAGCACGAGCTTGTCCGAGCTGAGGCTCAGAACTTGGTTGCCGAGGCGCAGCTGTCTAACATCGTGCGTTCAATTCTTACTTCTTTCTGTTCTTGTGTGGCGTGTGAGGTCAGTTATGACGTGGCTAACTTTCATCTCATCTGTAGACTCGCCAAAAGCTGAAGGAAGCATATGATGTCCATCTGGCGGCCGTTATTGAGCGCGCCGAGAAGCAGACCATTCTGGCTCGCCATGCTCGCCGCCTGCTTAACTACATTGATGACACTCCTGTTGTTCCTGGTGATGCACGCCGGGCGTATGATCACGAGCCCTTGGCACGCCAGATTCTTGAGGATGCCGAGAATGATCTGCGTAGATGGGAACCCAGCGTCGAGCCTATCACTACTGCCACCGGCCGGGAGTCTCCGGTTCATGCCCACAGTGTCAATGGTACCACCGGTGCCGGTGTTAATGAACTCGATGATGTGTCGGAGCGCCAGTCGGATGTTCTTGAGAATGCCTCTGTGACCGAGGGGTTCACCGAACCAGTGGGAAGCGGCGCGCTGCCCGCGAAGATGGTGGTTGAGCCTGCACCTGCGTGATCGTTCCAATCCTTCTCAGAGTTCTAGTAGCTTCCTTTTTGGTTCGACGCGGAAATACTTCGGCTGTTGTGTAAATTCGGTTCTTCGCTTCAGATTGGGCACCAAACGTTGGGAGGTGTTTTCGGGGAAGGCGTTGGCTGGCACTGAACATTGGGGGGTCTATACTCAGGAAATATGGAAACTGTGTTGTAAAGTTTAACTCGCTAATTCTTTAATTCATTAATTCGTCGTTTGTATAGGTTCTTAGTCTTCCAATTTCTCCTAAAAAAGGATATCAAAAGAAGACTTCTTTTCATGATATGTAGTATGGAGTAGAGCATTCACGTGACCACAGGCGCCAGAGTGACGCGGAAACCCCGAGCTCCAGCGGAGCTACAACCATCACTCGACTGTCTCACCAGAATCCTTTCACATCTTTCCGGCTCCTTTTTTTCTAATTTTTCTCCTTATTTATCTTACTTCGGCACACAATGGATAAGCTTGTGGCCCAATACTCGCGCCCCCCCCATCAGAATGAGATGTACTCAGAGCAAGAGCAGCAGGACCTCACTGCGAGCGTCCCTCCGCTCTCGCTGAAGTTCAGCCTTCCTCCTGTTGACAACGTGAGTTCTTGGTCGAAACTAGGGCATATTAAACTAGGGCATATTCTCTTTCATCCGGATGGTAGTTTGTTCGGGGGATGTACGTCTATCCTGATGTCAACCCAAGCTGCGCCGTCGTCGCAGCTATGGCCAAGAGAATCGCTCGCCAATACCAATATATGATTGAATTAGAATGAAATATTCGACTGACGCTGGGTTCTTGTATCTAGCGCTCTGCTTTCCTGCGTGCCATGACCGATGACCACTCCAATCCCAGCTGTCCTATCAAGCTCGCACACGGCACAACAACCCTGGCCTTCCGATTCCAGGGCGGTATCGTACGTCTCCCTACATTTTAGTTATACCAGGCTTTTCTTGATTCTGGAGCATGTTAGGCTAACTGATCTAATGAGTTAGATCGTGTGTACCGATTCGCGAGCAACAGCCGGCAACTGGATTGCCAGTCAGACAGTCAAGAAGGTTATCCCCGTTTCACGGTTGAGTCGGGGCGAGGACAAGAAGTCGAACCAGCCGACGCCAGGTCTCCTGGGAACGATGGCCGGTGGTGCAGCTGTAAGTATAAACCACAAGTGGTGATCACGAGTCATGGTGTGCTGGACGTTGGTTGCTGATAGATCTTGCGAATTGCTAGGACTGCCAATATTGGTTGCGGTATTTGAGTCAGCAGTGCACTTTGCATGGTAAGTCAGCTTGATTTTTAATGTTAGCAAGCGGGGGAAGGACACTGCTCATGAATTCTATCTAGAAATCCGACACAAGCGCCGTATCACTGTTGCGGCCGCGTCCAAGATTCTTGCCAACCTCACTTACGCCTACAAGGGATACGGACTTAGCATGGGAACTATGTTAGCAGGAGTATGTCCCATACATCACTCCTAGCCGTGAGATTCGGAAACTGACAGTGATCTCTAGATGACGCCCCAAGAAGGACCCGCCCTGTACTACATCGACTCCGACGGCACCCGTCTCCCCGGTAACCTGTTCTGTGTTGGATCAGGTCAGACTTTCGCTTACGGTGTGCTGGACGCCGAGTACAAATACGAGCTGACTGAGGAGGAGGCATTGAACCTTGGCCGCCGAGCCATTCTGGCTGCCATGCACCGTGATGCCTACTCCGGTGGTTTCATTAACCTATACCACGTCAAGGAAGAGGGATGGGTGCACCACGGATTTGATGACATGAACCCTATCTTCTGGGATACGAAGCTCCAGAAGGGCGAGTTCTCCAACGTGACATCTGCGTTGTAAACGGGCTAGAGGAATGAATTTGTGTATGTAAACTGAGGACCTCTGAGTTGCCTTTTTGGGTTCGACCTAATACACCCGTGGACTATCACGTACAACATTATCACCACCTCCACTGCCTCTATCTTAGACCAATCGCTGCTGTCCGGTAATTTTCGATCGCCACCCCTCCCAAGGGCTAATTTGTTCATATCGATTTGACCATGGACGTTTCTTCGTATGCTACTTCGGTTGGGAACCAGCCGTTGGTTCATTATACATCCTCGGCATATCTTTTGTCTCTATTTTCCTATTGCACATCCATCCCAAGTATTCTCTTAAACGCATTCTGGGTGAGCTCCACGGTTATTTCTTCACCAAGGATGTAGTTCTATAGGGATATGTCAAAATTTGCTGGGTTGATAATAGGAATAACTATTGCCAACAGGGTTACCAGAGCGCTTGCAATGTGATCGATTCATCCTCGTTGGGTTGCTTAGGAAGATATGTTCCTACGTGGAACATATATGTGATGGCACTTATTTGCTTGAAAGTAGTAGTTAGGTGCTATTTTTCTCGGTCTCCCTCTCTTTTCCCCGTCCACTTCGCTCCCGTACAACAGTCTATACCTGTGGGACTCGCCCACTTTCTCCTGCGGCGAAGGGATCTGCCTAGTGTTCTCTGATAAATATCAGCCTCTAGTATTGAATCTGTACCTTTGTATCATTCGAACTGGTCGACTTCCTTAGATTGCCCTCTTCAATATTGCACAATTTCCTAAATTTACTAATGCATAGTTGTGTATGCCAGCCAGATCAGAGGCTAAGTGGTGTTCGAGGGCCCTGCTATCTGCTAAATTGAGAGTTGGGAGCCCTATCGTTCAGCGACCAAATTTCTTCGAGTCTGTATAAAACTCTGCATTATCTACTACGTTATTCTTGAGTTAAACATCCGGGTGGAGGCGGGCGAATCCCACAAGTAGAGACTGTTGTAGGAATCAATCTCTCCACAGATCTCCACTTGGTGAGATCCCCAGACCCACTCGTGTACCGACTACCCTACCTAGGTACTTTTGGAGACAGTCGAATTTCCTCAAAAATCGGGATAATCAATAGCATATGGCCCGGCTCGGCCCAAGGACTCAGAACGAGCTCCAGGAAATCAAGCACTCACAGTACAAGCGTTGGCGTCGGGCTCGCTCGGCCGTGCTAAGACGTGCGTTGACGGTTTTGTCGCTGATGCGCAGCATCTGGATCATGCTGATTGCTTCACGGAGGTGGAAGAAGCCCAGGTCGTAGTAACCGAGACTCTCTCGTTGTTGGGATGAGAGATGAACATGTCCAACTTACCTATGTAGGCCTAAGATGTACATATGAAACGCTTGACAAGGCTGAGGTGTGAATCCGGGACGATCCGGTGTGGAACTGGCGCGGCTTTAAGATCAGGTATGTCCCGAGGTCATAGAGTTTACATAGAAGATTGGATATAAGATCGGAATCGAATTGTTCGAGAAGGATATTTGATTCTAGTTTAACCCAATTTAAGTGTGCCCTATCACACCGGCATGAGATCCCAGCTCTAAACCAAAAACACTCTTCCCTCAAACGCCTCCAAGTCCTCCTTGTGCCCATCTACATTGCTAGCCAACAATTTCCAATCTTCGCTCCTCACAGAATCTGGCCTTTCGAACTTTTGTGTTGTATTCGAGAAGTTGAGAACCACCAAAATAGTCTGGCTGTGGGCTGTCTTGGTATAGGTGAAGACATTCTGATTTGGCTCATCGATGATCTCAAACTCTCCAAAGACCAGAAGATCTGCATACTCCTTGCGCAGCACCTTCATTTGTTTCCAGAAGGAGAGAACAGAAGAGGGATCCTTCTCCTGGAATTCCACATTGATCATGGGATAATTGTCATTCGGGCGCATCCACGGCTTTGCTGAGGCCGGCGAAAAGCCCGCGTTGACCTCCGCACTCCACTGCATCGGAAGTCGGGAGTGATCTCTCGCCAAATGCTGTAGCGAGTCCATGGCCGCGCTCAACGCGGTTGGGTCGTCGCCAGACAATTTGCTTGTCATTCGATAGTAGTTGGTGCTATCGATGTCTTTGTAATCGTCAATCGTCCACTCCCGGGGCGCATTAACCATTCCAATCTCCTGGCCCTGGTAGATAAACTGCGTGCCGGAAAGGGTGCCTTGCATCATGGCAAGCATCTTAGCAGACCGAACTCTCAACTCCGGTGTCTTGTCGGAGCCGAAACGACTCACGGAGCGGCCCTGGTCGTGGTTTTCCATGAATACTGTGGTCCATGCATCGGTGCCCTTGATGATATCTTGTGTACTCTGCACGGCAGTTTTCAGTTCTCGTAGGTTCCAGCCCGGCAAAGTGGTCAGAAACTTATAGTCCTTGCCATGGCCGAGGTTCACGAGATCGAATTGGAAGACCATGCTCAGCTGCTTCTCTGCCGCTGAAACATAGCGCAGAACACCCTCCACGGTATGTGTGTTTGGTAGTTCACCTACAGTCACTGCATCATACTTGGAAAGCACCTCGTTCATCTCGCGCATGTACTCGTGAATACGAGGACCGTTGCAGAACAGCGAGAAAGCCGGTTGGGTGTCGGATTTTGGATCAAGGATTGGAGCATTGGGATACTCAGGGTGCTTGCTGTACATGTTGACCGTATCAACACGGAAACCATCCACACCCTTCTTCAGCCAGAATTCCATTGCCTCCTCGTAAACTGCCTGGCGAGTCTCGGCATTCTCCCAATTTGCATCGGGCTGTTCAACACAGAACAGATGGAGATAATATTCTTCTGTTGCCTCGTCCCACTTCCACGCACTGCCTCCAAATATACTGCGCCAGTTGTTTGGCGGTTGGCGACTCCCATTGCTGTCGTATTTTGCGGGCTTCCAGATGTACCAGTCGCGCTTGGTGTTTACCTTTGAAGAGCGGGACTCTTTGAACCATTTATGTTGGTCCGAGGTGTGATTCACCACCAAGTCTAAAATTATTCGAAGTCCTCGCTTGTGGCAGGCATCGATGAGGGTCTCCATATCCTGGACAGTGCCGTATGGGCCATACACGCTTTGGTAGTCGGCAACATCGTAGCCCATGTCAATCTGCGGGCTGTCGTACATGGGACACAGCCAAATCACATCTACACCAAGGCTTATGATGTAATCGAGCGACAAGATAATGCCCTGGATGTCACCAATACCATCGCCATTGGAATCTTTGAAGCTCGCGGGGTAGATTTGGTAGATGATGGAATTTTTCCACCACTTTTCGCTCACGATAGCAGGAGACATGATGAATATAAGGAAGTTTGAATCCAATCAAAGGTACTAGAAGAGAAAAAAAAAAACCAAGTCCAAAATCCGAGAAACCGAGGAAGCAATATATTATATACGGCTACACCGTTGGGGTTTAGATGATCGTTGCGCTATGTACCTCTCCATAGCTCGATGGAGTCCAGGCTCCTCCGATACCCTTGTAGGGAGGGCAAGTGATCTCTCACTGACTCATTGTCGGGCCAACAGTCATGATCGGTGAGGACTTGCACCACTCATTTATCTGCGGCCTTTTTGGTTAGAGTCAGGGGTTGTTTCAGCATAGCAGGGATTTCCACTTCCCACTGAATCGCACGATCCGGAGAGAATCCCGATCTGTCCAACTATCTAATCATGTGAAATACCGAGGGTGCTTTATGCCGATTCGTCTCTCTTCCGGGCCTAACTGATCTCCGTCAAGTTCAATCGACCGATGGTGAGAGGGGTAAACATGTCGGGCCGACATCTCACCAATCAGCCCGCGCTTTCCAGCTGACTCTAGCCGATTCGGGAAACCCAACAGCCCTAAAGTGGCCAACACGATGCACGGCCAGAGGACATAGCAAACCCGAAAAAGATACAGAGCACTAGCTGGACCCTGATCCCGACCTGGACCAGCATTAAGTCAATTCTGACTCTCCCAGAAAATCGGAGGATGGTGGGCTGGCTCAAGCTCACTCAGTGCAGATCAACCCTGGCAAGTCTCCCCTTGCCACTCTTCCTACTCGTTGAATAAACTAAAAAAAGGATTGGACTCAACGGATGAGTGGCCCAATTGAACGCCGGTCCTGTCATCGCTCATTATGGACTACCATCAACGACCATCGGCACAATTTTGTACAAAAATTTCCGACGACGCCCGCATGAAATACCAATCTTCGATCTAGTTCAGTTCACAACATGGCAGAACCTGGAATCATCGTCAGAGCCTCCATTGGCACTGACCAGTGTGTAGACCGCATTCCCCTTGGGATCCAGTGAGTGTGGCCGGTGCGGATCTTCATCGGAGTGTGCCTCGTACCCAGGAACCCGCGGTGGCTTGTGCAGAAGGGCAGGCGCGAAGACATCATCAAGTGTTTGAAGCAGCTCACGCGCGCGGAGACCAAAATTACAGCGCGGAGGAAATTGTTTCCATAGTTGTGTATACGAATACCATAAAGTAGCAGACCGAGGCTGGTGCTTCGGAAATGGATCGCTTTGAGGGGACTGACCTGCGACGCACGGAGATCGCGTGCTGTGTATGGGCAGTGCAGATTCTGTGTGGCAGTTGTCGAATGGAATACCGTTTTCTACCAGCGTGCTGGGCTGGCTGACTCGCAGTCGTTCACGATTTCGCTGGCGCAATATGGGATTGAAGTTGTTGGTATGTTTAGCTCGTAGCGTTTTTTTTTTTTTGGACTTGCTTCGGTCGTCTCACGCTATACGTGGGCGGTTCAACGATCTTGGCTGTTATCATATTGGTGATTGGGTTCATGTAGACCGCGCCGGTGATTACCTCGCTCTCGTGGGCCACGGGATCTGTGTTGTGTTGCTCGTGTATGATTCGACTATCGGGCCAGTTTGTATCTCGCTGTTTTCAGATATGCCTTCGTCTTGACTCCGCACTAAGATGGTTGTGCTGACGAGAACTATGTATACGTGCTCGATCTGGTGATTGGCATGATTACTCCTTATATGCTGAATGTGGGTGTGTGAGACTGAAGGGCCAAGTCAGGATCCTTTGGGGACGGACTGTGCGTTCTCCATCTTTTTTGGTCGTTCTTCAAACTTCCTGAGCCCAAAGACCGCTCTTATGCTGAGTTGAATGTTTTACTTTAGAACAAGGTACGCACAAGGGTTCCCGTCTGGGCACACCGGTTCAGAGTGAGCTCGAAGGGGAGTAAGGCTCGGTTTCAGGCGAATATCTGAGATTCGAAATCTGGAGGAAGTGTTGAGAGTATAGCGAGACTGATATGTACCAAAACATTTTATCAGTGAAATGATTATTCCTCTTGTTTATATGAGATCCTGAGATAGTTGAACGCCTTGGTAGAGAGGATTGATTGTAGCTGGAAGTAGCTTAAGCTTATACACAAACCTCGATTTCTTTCTTGAACACTTGTGATTTTGTTAGGAAATGCAGTTCAGACACCAAAGAATATTTGCAAAAAAAAATTGAAATAGAACAAGAAGCAGATGAGCATAATCATTAAACCAGGTATACGCCACCTATGACATTGAAACATTGAAACGAATTTTTTTTTTCAAGATCCCCAGTCAGAGACCAGTATATCAGTTCTCCACCAGGAACTTCATCCTGATACCCATGGCCGCCAACTCAACATCCAAGTACCGTAGGACACCAGGCACAGCAACGATCGTAACATTGTCACCACCAACGTAGCGGTGTCCATCGCCATCTTCCCAGACTTCAGCGCGGGAGTCATCAAAGGTAGCCTCGCGGGCACAGCGACGGCAACGCACAACACCATTGACACCACCCAAAGCACCAATAGCAGAACCAGCATGAGCATTAGTGCTCTGCTGATTAGGAGCAGCCTTGGCAGCAGCCGCGGCTGCACCGGGGTTAATAGCGGTGCGAGAGCGGGAGGAGCCAGAAACAGCAACCTGAGTGGATAAGAATGAACCACAGCTGCGACAAATCCAAGTGTGCTGGGCGTCGGAGCAGTTCATGAGACGATCCTGCAGCAAGAAAGCCGCACCGTGAGCAATGAGCGAATCACGCTCCATCTCTCCGACACGAATACCACCACCCTTCGCACGACCCTTCACGGGCTGGCCCGTGAGCGCGTTGACGGGACCAGTGGTACGCACTTGGAACTTGTCGTTCACCATGTGACGCAGACGCTGGTAGTATACCAAACCCATGTAGATGTCGGCGGAGAACTCGCGACCCGTGATACCACTGTACAACGGCTCGTTACCGTAGTAATTGTAGCCGGCTTTGCGGAGCTGCTCGCCGAAGTAGTCGGTTGCGGTGTTTTCTTCGGAGAATTGGAAGGGAGTGGAGTCTTGCGGAAGACCGTGCATGGCACCGGCTTTGCCGGCCATGGACTCAATCATTTGAGCGATTGTCATACCTGGGAATGCGTTAGACGAGTGAGTTTTTTTTGATCTTAGGAGTAACGGGGCCTTACGGGACGGGAAAGCGTGAGGGTTAATAATCAGATCGGGCTGCATGCCGCTCTCAGAGAAGGGCATGTCGACCGCAGGCCAGAGTTGAGACAAGACACCCTTCTGACCGTGACGAGAAGAGAACTTGTCACCAATGACGGGCTTTCGGGGAATGCGGTATTTGATGCTGAGCGATTGAGCAGGCTCGTTGCCAGACTCGGAACCCATGAGACGGATGCTGTCGACGTAACCTTCTTCGGCATCCTTGTATTTCATGTAGTGGGTGACTCCGTCGACGTTGACGTACGAGTCAGACGCGGGATCGAAGCGGACGTTGTGCCAGGCCGCGATCTTGTCACCTTCCTTAACGCGAGCACCTAGGTGCGGCATTCCGTCCTCGTCGATGATGTTGCGCACCTGCTCTTTGACCTCGTCGCCGGGGGCGAATCCAAACAGCTTGGTGACCTCACGCTTGGACTTGGTTCGGCGGGAATCGTTGTCGGCTAAAGTGACGACCTTGGTCTTGTAGACTGTACCGTGGCCGAAGCCACGTTCGTGTGCGGACTTGTTGATAATCATAGCATCGTCCATATCGTATCCGGTGTAGGAGATAATAGCTACAACTGCGTTCATTCCGTTGGGGAAATTGTCCAGACCGTAGGCGTTGTAGAGAGGTGGCCGTACAATTGGCGTTTGACCCGTTTGGATGCGGTACAACTTGTTGTCGGTACGGTGGGCAATCGAGGTGCCTGGTGTACCCATGGTTTGTTTGCTCATTTGACACTGGTACATGTTACGTGGAGATTGGTTGTAGTCGGAGAAGGGGGTCATGTTTGCGACGATAGAGAGGATGTTCGTGGGCGTAAACTCGATGTGGGTCGAAAGACCGGGGATCAGGTCAGACTCCACACAGGCAATTTCCATGAAGGGTTGCTCGAACGGTCCAACATAATCCAGCTTATCCAGCGCGAGGTACTTAACAGGGCGGTACATTCTCGCTGATTGGGAGAACATGTAGACACCTGGGTATTGACCGCCGCTTGAGTTGGGAATATATCCAATTTCCAATTCACGAGGAATGTTGTTTTTGCCTTCGACCTTCCAGTACCGGATGGTATCGGCGATCCTCTGGGCCTGCTTAGGCGAGCAGTAACCAATGATTCGGCCATCTAACTGGACGACCACGCTCTCATCCAGAGCCACGGAAGACTCAGACCGGACACCGAGCTGAACCAGAGTCCGAGGCAGTTGAGATACATCCAGGTTGTCCGTCGAGATGAAACACTTGTGCGCCAAATGGTTGAGCAGACCACAAGGCGATCCATCAGGAGTGTGAACCGGGCAAAGGAAACCCCAACTTTCTGGTAGCAGCTTACGGACGGTGGTAGTCTTCAACTGAGCGAAGAAACTACCTCGGTGAATCATTCGGAAGTGACTGATGAAACGGTAAAAGTTGATCTTCTCTGCAATGACGGTGTAACCGGAGGTTTGTTGCAAATCGAGACCAGTAGGACTGACCAAGTTACCAGTAGAGAGGAAGTACTCAAGTGCATTACCAATGTTCTCGTTTGATCGCTTGACGATCTTGGAAAGGAAGTCTCGCTCAAACGCTTCATCGGTGAACTTTGCGCCGTTGTTGCGGATGGACCAATCTCTAGCAATGGGGCCGAATGAACGGAGCCACTCCTCGATACGTTCCTTCAGAATCATTCCGTAAAGGAAGCCACCAAGCAGAATTTCCTGATTGGAGACGGCATCAGGATTGTCAGGAGCACAGTCTCCTGCAACTGTAGAGTAAAGCTTGCGGATCATGAAAGTAATCAACTTGAATTTGTCCCAGTCTTGAGCCTCAGTGACATTCTCATTTCCAAGATGGGGGAGAACAACCTTGCGGAGGAACTCTGTGCCAACTTCCTCGTCAGGCATGTCAGCAGGGACTCCGAGTACAGGTCGGAAAGCCTTGCCGAGGTGGGACCGGCAATCATACTGGCTGTGCTTCTGGTAGGCATGGTAGGTTCGCAGCAAAAGCTCGACACGATCCGTGACGAAAGTGTTCTTCATGCCCTTGGAGGAAGCACCACCGACAATGGCCTCAAATATTTCGCGGTCGTTGGTCTCGGCAAGTGCCTTGAGGATCATCATCACGGGAATAAGGTATTCATTCTTGCGCCATGAGAAACGGAAGGTGACGTTTCCATCGGAAAGGTAGTGAAGCACGTTGGTCTGCGAAGTCTGATCGGGACGAACCGATCGTATTTGAACACCGAACTTTGTGTAGGTCTGACCACGCTTGACGAAAGAACCACGAATGATGGACATGGGGTAGTTGCGCTTGCCGACGACCAGCATACGAATGAGCTTCTCGTTACCGTTGACGATGTAGAAACCACCTAGTTCCTCCGATTCTTCGTTGTGTCGAACAAGTTCATCGGGAGTAGCCTTTTCAAGGTGACACCGGTTGGTGCGTACCATAATCGGGACATTACCCAGCTCGCGGACAGACTCCATCCAGTCTCCATTGTTGACCTGGTACTCGAGACGAGCACGGAGCTTTCCACGGTACGTCGAATGGCGCTCTCTGCATTCTGAAGGGTAGATTTCACGGTTTCGGGTGGCGTATTTGTTGGCGGGAGGCAGGGTAGGCTTGTCGAGGAAGATTTCACGCACGCGGACGTTTAAGCGATTCCGCTTCGGTGGGCGAATGCCTTCTGCTTGGCGTGCCTTCTTCTGCTCATACGTTTCGAGTTCACCATCTAGGAAGGTCTTGATACCGATATCCTTCAAACCTGCCTCTAGGATCTTGCTGTCGTCGAAGAGAGCATTGAAAGAATCAATATGCGGTCGAATCGACTCGGCCAACGATGGATAAGCTGTGTGATCCGTCGGAGGATTCTTGAACAGGTTCTCCCGTCGTAGAGTGTCGTATTCGACTGACCACTGCGTTTCTGTGGCTGCGGGCGCCATGATGGAGATTCGCAGCTCTCAGAAGCCGGTTGATGCGGTATAGAAAAAAAGAAAGACCAAATGGCACAATAAATGTGACTTTCAATGTAAAGATTAAAGCCCAACTGGATCGGTTCGATTCCTCCGCCCAATGTAATATCAGCCACTAGACCACAGGAATTGAACCGACAATAGCAGCTGCCAAACGAAGACGAGAGGTCTGTTCTGCTTGGGGAAATTTTTCGAGGGTGGAGCCGGAAGCTTATCATCACGTGGTGATATGCATCATGGCCTGAGGTGCCCAAACTGAGGTTCAGTGTGTTCATCCTGTTCATCCTGTTCATGTTGTTGTAGAAACTCTAGTTCAACTGCAACTTATTCTCTTGATCCCCCTAATCCTAAACTCTAGATTGATTTAACTTGCAAGACTAACGGCTAGAATTGTGGAAATCTGCAACTACAACATACGCCACACGGGCTGGATATGCTGCACAACGCTGTCCACCCTCCCTTCAATTTGAGGCCAATGGAGCGTAAGCGCCCTCAGGTCATGTGTGTAGGTAGATTGGTCAATTCTCCCTAGACAGTTGTAGATCCAATGTCCTTTTCTATGAACATCTGCCGGCGGTGATCCCCTTAAAACACCGTTCCTTCTAATGATAGGCCTTTTAAATTATTGCATCTGGGTTGATTTCTTGTTACGGTGTGACGCTCTCATATTTTTCTTCTTCTTTTTGCCTTTCCCTTGCCTTTGATCTCTTTGTCAAATCAAGAAATCAACAACATCAGCCTGTTACGCTGATACAAAATTGACCCCACTCTCTGGCTTTTGTCATCCTAAGCTTTTTCCACACACAAGGCAACTTCTCAGTTCTTAATCTCCCTGGCTGGATTTCTTTTTTGGGGTGTTCTATTTTTACTCTACTGTCTCTTTTCTCCATTCTCTTTTTTTCCTTTTCATTTTCATTTTCACATTCCCTTCTCATCGCCATGGCCGGCATATTTCGTGCTATCTATGACTGGCTTCTGAGGATGTTCTGGTAAGTGGGCCGTTTGATATATGCAGTCCTCGGGAGACCACGGCCCGTCCCCGCTGATGAAGCCGTGCTGAACTCCATGTAGGGCCAGTGAGATGGATGTCACCATGATCGGTCTTCAGAATGCCGGAAAATCTTCTCTGCTGCGCGTGTTGGCGGTAAATCAATCTGATTAGTCCTTATGGGTCCCGGTTGCTGACGGCATGGAGTAGGGTGGAGAGTTCACTGTTGAGTAGGTTGTAAATGATCTCACATCTGAGATCATTCAATCCTAGCCAGTCTCTAATCTCATCCGTGTAGCTCCATCCCAACAATCGGATTCAACACCAAAAAAGTGCAGAAAGGCCATGTGACCCTGAAGTGGTATGTTCTTCCTTTCCGATCAAGCACAGCAGCGCTAACACATCTCCGCAGCTGGGATCTGGGCGGCCAACCTCGATTTCGGCCGATGTGGGAACGGTATTGTCGGGGCGTCAACGCGATCGTGTAAGACTGGCTTATTTCCTCGTTTCACGGGTCCTTTCTCCCTTCCGGAATGCTAACCAAAGTCAACCAAGGTATATTGTGGATGCAGCAGACCGCGCTGCTCTCCCAGTCGCGATGGAGGAACTTCACGACCTAATGGAAAAGCCAACGCTGGATAGCATCCCCCTCCTGGTCCTCGGGAACAAGTCCGATCTTCCAGACAAATTGTCTGTTGATGAGATCATCGAGGCGATGGACCTGAAATCCATCACCCACCGAGAAGTAAGCTGCTATGGTATCAGCGCCAAAGAGGAGACCAATCTTGACGCTGTCCTACACTGGCTCATTGCCCGAGCTAGCCGGTGAGGATACTGTCCCTTGTGAGTCTGCCAACTTTGACCTTTAACCTCGACTCACGATATCCCTTTCATTTCCATTTCTATGCCCTTGACCGTCTCACATTTTGATTGTTTTCATATACTGTAGACTCTAGCGTGTTTGGTCCGCAGCCTCGGATGTAACGATGTTGACGGTATAGTCTTGCTTTTTTTTTCTTGTACTCATGGATTCTCGAATTCACGATGATGATGATGATATATGTCAATGATTATGTGCGCTGCGTTTGATTTCCGTTGTGTTTTTCCTTTTTTTTTTTCCTGGTCGTTTTCCCGAATCAATGTGCACAAGAGTGTTTTGGCAATGCTCATGGGGGAAGAAATTATCAGAAAGTCCACCTGGGCAGGGATGGCCAACATATATAATTGAAACACGGACCACTCCGGCTTTGATGTGTTGGCTGCCAACGCATCGATGCAGAAGAATAAGCATTTCCGCCAATAGACTTCTCACATTGAACACTGGACCTTGTGGACGATTATAGGAAAGCCGGAAAAACAAGTCCATCTCACATAGATCAGATGTCATTGCCATCACTCCCCAGTGCCCCCGCACATATCTTTGCATAGTTGATCTACACTGCTGTGCACCTTCATGTCTTGCATATTATTCTCAGACAAATCAAATCAAGTGGCATTAGTCGTACACGAAATATCAAGATCAGTTTTGTAGGTCCTTCCTTGCAGACAGGCCAGATCCGGAGTTGCTCAAAACCCCCTTTCAAGCGCCCAAGGGTAGCGCAGTAACGCCCATAAACATCAAAAACAAAAACCAAGTGGGGTGAAATGCAACAAAATGGAATCATTTGCAACGCTTCTCCACAATGTTCGGCCCATGCTCCTCATATTCCTTCTTGGATATCCACATTTGGTGGAAAGTTCCCAAACTGGCCAGGATACTTCCTCCGATCCAGGAGCCGAAGCGGCGCTCGGAGGTGTTACCGGGAGCAGTGACCCGCACCCTGGGGCCAGGGAACATCTGCATCAGTTCATGATTCAACCGATCAGTGAAGCCATAGAGCAAGCTGGATCCACCGGTCACAACGACATTAGCCAGCAGGTGGGGGCGGAGGTCGACATCAACACCAGCCAAAGAAGCCCTGACAAGTTCTGGGATAGTCTGAGCCGGTGTTGGGGGAGGGTAAGACGATTCGGGGTCTGGAAGGGCAGCCTTGGCATCAAACAGAGATTCCACCGCACGGAAACGATCGACACCGAAGACTTGGTTGTATCCATCGGGGAACTCGAATGGGCGACCGGGGGTAGTTCGGGCCATTTCTTCGTTGGAGACGCCCGTGGGACTGGGGGCTGAGAGCCTTGTAGGCCCGGGCCAAACCTGGACGACACATTCCTTGAACTCGGACAGTGTGCGCTCCTCAAGCAGAGCACGGTACGACGCGTCGGGTGCCTTGTCGGCGGGGAAGGTCTTGTAATTCGCTTGGGGTGGTTGGCCAGCTTCGACGGCTGACTTCGAGCTGATGAGGTAATGCGGTGTGATTGTGATGGGTTGTGGGGAGTTGGCCTTGAAGATTGCCTTGATCTGCGACGAGATGTAATCACCGCCCAACGGAGAGTGCTGCACGCCCCGTTTCAGAATCATGCCATCGTGGATTGGGGTAACAGAGATATTGGAAGCTCCAATGTCAATAACAAGGGCAGAAGCCTTGCCAGAAGCGAAACTACGCGTGGTATTGGGTCAGCGAATGGTCGAGATGCGACAGTCAATGGGCCTGGGATACATACGCAGCAAGAACACCACTGCGCGCGAGATAAAAGGCCGGGGTATCCCATTTCTCCATTGCAATTTCAATGGTCTTTTCGCGTGCCTTCGCCGGGTTCCATCCAGGCTCTGTCATCAACAGTGGGCTGTCCGACAAAGGCTTCTCCTCTGACTCCACCTCCATTTCGGTAGGGAGCTCATCTGCGGAGACATCGTTTAATCCGTTCTGGAAGGGGTTGCCCGCTTTCGTGCCGGTGAGTCGCGAAATAAATGAGTGCTCCCACACCCTCTCTGCCATATCCCAATCCTCAACGATTCCATCCTTGCCGATCGGGTTGTAGATGGAAAGGCCGGGTCGTGGGGTAACGAATACGTCATCGCCAAATACGAGCTTCTCTTGGCCATCTGCGTTGTATTTTCCATAGCAGGTTGGGATCAGCGACTTCGGAGCATCTTCACCAGCAAAGCCCGCGCGAGTGGTTGAATATCCCGGGTCTAGGACAATAGCTGACACCTCATCTATGGTCACGCGATTATTAGCATCTTGCGCGGTTGATAGCGACCAAGTGTTCTTTGAGATCATAGCAGCAGGCGCAATTGGAATGGTATATCTGGGCTCACATACCTCCACCGTACTCGGCAGCTTGAGGTGGGTTGGAAGGGTTCATCGCGAAAGTTGTGCGGGTATATCTAGGACGGGGGTTGGAACTGTCACAAGTATCATGTGAATAGTTTTGAATTAAGTTGCCTGAAGACAAATCAAGACGTGACCATGCGTATCGGACAGACAATCAGAGGGGCTGGTTGGAGGCAGAAGCAGGGCGGGTCTTTTTGGTGCGGGTTTAGCTTTGGCATTGGAACCCAAACGGGAAGTCCAATCTCAGGCTTAGTCATTCTAACCTTGGACCTCCCAGATGCCTACAACAACAGCTATGATGACTAATCGGACAGGCCTCCCAAGGGTACCTAGGTAGGACATTAAGCACGGCCCTTTAGATGTTCTCACCGTTTTGATAGTCAAGTGATGATGATGTAAAGAGGATTTTAATCAAGGTACCTGCTCCGTGCGAGAAATTGAAGACAAACTGGTGAGTCGGTCGGGTCTACCTATAATCCGAAACGTCTCAAGAAGAGAAGCAAAACGATCTATACTGGTCCAGATGTGGCTGACAGACAAGATGTCAATTCCTTTACCTTTTTTTTCCTCGAATTTGTTCCTTTGCATCTTAGGTCTCTTATCTAAAACATAAATCTGAGACTTGGCCAAATATTATATGAAGGCATTGGTCTACAACAACCTCATGGCATGTCTCCGCATACATCATACAGAAAATTGGTAGCTGGTTAGGCGGCCTTTGTCTTTGAAAGGGTTAGGGTTTTCGTTATAACTACATGTTTATTTGGACTTGAGATAGTTCTGTAAACCTTGTACCCGAGATACTTCGAAGGTTTTTTTTCCTCTTTGATTTTAGCAAGGAGAAGGAACTATAAGGTTGGCCAGAAATCACCGATCACCCACGGTCAATATAGTGTGGTCAGTCTGCGGCACGTCGAAAAGGAGGTGAGAAATAGCATTGGCGCAAAGTCACTATGGTATCGTATGTGTATCGAGTAAAAGCAGATGTTGCAAAGGATTAAGTACAATAAGTCCATACAAGGGAAAGCCAGCCGTGTTGGCTGAGGACAATGATTATTTCTTTCCCGCCTGTGCTTCTTTTTCCCGCATTGCAGCTCTTGCACTGCGACTGCCTCCAAGCTTCGGACCCCGAGGCGCTTCAATATTGGCCACCGGTTTTGTTGCGGGTCGAGTCCGACGCCGAGACTGCATCGCATCCATGAAGTCTCGTCTGAATTGCTCAGCAACTCGGTCATCAGCCGCCTGTTGGTCATCAAGCTGGGTTTCCTCCTCGTGTTCGTCATATATTTCCACTATGACAGCAGTGTTAGCAAAGACAACGACTCTGTGAGATTTCGATTGAGTACAACCCACATTTACTCTCACGTAGTACCTCCTCTACAAGACGATCTCTTGCAATGTCGGCATCTGTCCTCTGTTTCCGATTGCGCCACGACTTGCCGTCTGGGCCAGGACGACCCATCTCTGATGCAGCATAATCCGCCGATGTTGGCAGTTCTCCCTTCTCAGCCATCTGTCGAGTCGCGGCCTCTGTCCGCGCAATGTTTCGCAATGTGGCTTCTTGACCGAGATCGATTTCATGGAGCTTGCCTAGCGATGCAGGTTCGCGTGTCTGATGTCCAGGCAGCGACAGCCCTCCGGAGACTTCCTCTTGGGTTGGTTGTATGGAACCTGAATGATCCACTTTTGATTCAGGTTGGTAGCGCTTAGCCATCTCGGAATCTATGAATGCCATCCTTATCTCGTTAGTCCACATTAAACGAAGGAGACGATCAGCTGTAGGAAAAGATTCGTACATGTGCTTGTCAACATCCACTGTCTGACCGGAATATCCTGTGAAACGTTCATTCATTGCTCGTATTTTCTCATCCTCAGATTCTCCTGCCGCTGGTAATAGTGCTACTTGCTGGCCCTGATTATCTCCTAGTCGTGACTCGGTAGAAAATCCAATGCCGCCCTTTCTAATTGGGCGTGGACGCCGAAGATTACTGCTCCCCGAAGCTTGCGACGCGCCAGGATTGCCATTTTGGTCATCGGCCTCTTCAATGTCTGGGGTCTCATCATCGGGACGTCGTCGCATGAATTTGCGCTTTTTTGCTGGGCGGAAAAGGGACTCGGTTGGCACAACATCTTCTTGCGTGTCCATTGTGATTTGCGACAACGTGAACTTGGGTGGTAGGGGAAAGATAGGCTGGAAATTACCTGCCAAGGTGAGGTCATTCAGCAGTGCAGACTGCAATTCGCTGATTCCCGACCGCTTTTAATTCTGCCTACTTGATCGCATGAAAAAGAAATCATACCTCCCTCCCCTGTTTGATTAAATTGGATCTAAATTCGAATGTCATATAGGGGCATCAATCTGCAATTACCTATAAGCCTGATTTTGTTTTTCGATCAACTCGAGTGAACCACATGACCCTTTCGCTATCATCCAGGCACACATGGAGATGAGGCTGCGATAGTGGAGATATAGTTGGCGATCAAGGCCTACATAATTGTAGCAACTTGCTCTGGTGCACACCAGCGTTTAGCTGACAGAATTTTAGATGCAGGCAATGGTGCAGTCGATGTTTCACCTCGACCCTTGATGTTATCATCTCAGCCAGCGCTTTAATGTGTATCACTATCAAAACCGGAGACGACGTCGAGAAGATGGTTGTCCTGTGAGCCTCAGATCTCAGGATCCACCCAGCCTCGCACACACACCATCGGGCAGTCGATTTCTTACGTCGTTTCCCAGAACGGTCAAGGTCACAGCCCAGGCGTCCACTATCTATTACGTTTGTGTGCATACAACATCGTCGAAGCTTATCGCTGATGGTATTAAAATTCTTTCATGGTAGGTTGACCTTCTGTTAAGAGAGGAGATTTTTGGCGAATTGGTTGTTTCAACCAATCTGTCAGTGTAACGACCACAACATAGGGTTTCTTCACTCTTCAACTTGACCGACAGGAGAATAAACTACAAAACATACACGATCAAAGTTTGCATTAGAGTTTGAACCGAAGTTCTGGCCTTCAAGGATTTTGACTCTCGGTGAGAGGTTGCATTGGTTTCTGTGCTCCAAAATCCACAGATCAGAGTACATTTAAATTGAATTCTAGTCGAATGGCTATGGTATTACCCGGAAATACTATACCAGCTTTCAATCCAGTTGCTCTAAATCTACTACGTAATTCGTATGCAATTGCCTTGGCAGAGGCCATGATCAGGGGCCCGGGATGTTCATGAGCTTTTGACCGTTGCAACTTTAACGATCTCTTCCGCGGAAGGCCCCGAAGCTATTAGCGGGTGGTATTGTTCAGGAGATTGATCTCTGCGGTGAGCAATTAAGCCAAGAGGGTACCTTGGATTGTTGAAATGAAACGAACCCCCGTTGAATTGCCAGGGAGGTCGAACCCCAAGTGTCGGACTACATCACGGGGGCAAGAAACCGGGCCACACACAGAGAAGGCATGTGAATGTGATGCAGCCATTAATCTCTAGGGCCATTTTGAAAATCAAGACGGAGTACTCCGTACAGAAGACAACATACTTGTTATATGAATCCTTCAGAGCCCAGGATTCCCGAGATTAAAGATTCTCAGGCAAATGGTCCTCCGTGGCTAACCGATATAAGTTTTTACCGCTGCAATCGTATGTGATTAAATTCTGTACTATGGCCTGACCAAGGATTTGAAGGGATAGATGTAATCGGAACATACCAGTACATTGCGGGAGAGAAATGCCGAGAACATCCATTTGTTAGGTTCCAAGCTATACGGTGTACGGTGTACGGAGTAACTTGATGCTGGTTCTTTCACTTGGGCCGTTACAAAAACCGCTGACCTTTGCTTCCTTCATCCATGTGGTCATTCGTCAGCTATTTTACCTTATCATAGACATCCGCTAGACCCCGCAAATAATGTTGAAATCTCTGACGACGGGTGAGCCGAATACGTCCACGGTGTGGCGGTTTCATGCCGAGTCTTCTCAACAATTCTTCTCGGACATCTCTCGGGGAAGACGGGAAGGGATCCACTAGGGAGTATACCGAACAGATCGTAAAGAACAACGTGGCTCGCCTACCGAGAAGACTCTCTTTTTTTTTCGATACAATCCCCCACGATCTGTAAGAAACAGGGTACGGTAATACAAATCCGGAGAGTGACCGAGAGGGTGGGGTGCATTGCATTTCCCCTTACCCCACAGGTTAAATTTACATCGGTATGTCTTAGCGCTTGGCGGTGGACAAGCCTTTGGGGCTAGCTCAAGCCTTTTCTGGACCTATCAATGTCGCCGAGTTAGGCAATGAGTGACCACCTGTAAACTAAACCGAAACCCGGAAAACTTTCATGCAACAGTCGGAAAACAAGTTACCCTAAACACTTTCGCCTTCCCTGTGATGCAGAGTCATGGGATCGGTCCGTACATCATTCGGTATTCGCCCCCCCCCCCCAATTAGCCCTGAACGACAGCCCAGATCATCCCACCAATTCTGGTTGTCGACCCTAATAGATCACCAGGGGAGGGGGAGGTGGTTTTGATTCGGGATTCGGGAGTGGCGAAGCGCGGGATCCTTGCACACCGGGACCAAACATACCCCGTGGAGTCGGCGACATGATCGAGTCACAGTCGGACATTTGTGGGAATTTGACTAAAATGTGGCACCTTGGTGGATAGATGTAATCCACTGTGAAATTCGCCATCCCACAGGTAATCTGTACAGAACATGGATGAATTTTTTTGATGCGGGGTCTCCACGAGAAGGGTTAACCGTGGAAGGGTATAAACCCCTAGAGAGACCGGCCACCATTCTCCCTCTGCTTCTCACATCCCTCAGGCTGACCTTTCATACACACACTTCGACATGCCCACGTTATTCCGAGGAAAGGCGCTGAGCGTAGCTCAGGCCTTGCTCATCGTAGCGCCGGCCTTCATCGTCTTCGGTTACAACCAGTCTGGCTTGGGCCCTCTGTCCACATTGCAGAGCTGGGTCGGGTTGTTCCCTGAAATTGACACAATCAACACTACGGGCGCCCAACGCGCAAAAAACTCCACAAGCAAAGGTGCCGTCATCGGATCCTTCCAGCTTGGCGCTCTGTTTGGCGCCTTGTCGTGTACATTCCTGGGTGACCGCCTCGGTCGCCGCAAGACCATCTTTTTAGGTGCGATTCTTACAATCATCGGCCAAGTGCTGCAGACCGCCGCTTATGGACTCCCCCAATTCGTCGTCGGCCGTCTCGTCCTCGGTCTCGGTGTCGGTCAATTGAGTGTCGCCGTTCCCGTTTGGCAGTCCGAGTGCACGTCAGCCAAACATCGTGGACAACACGTTGTCGTGGATGGTATCTGTATCTGTTTGGGTTACGTTCTCTGTAACTGGATTGATTTTGGCTTGAGCAAAATCTCCGGCTCACTGCAGTGGCGTGTTCCCTTGGCAATTTCCATTTTCTTCTCCGTCGTTGTCTTGTTTTCGGTCTTTTTGCTCCCTGAGTCTCCTCGATGGCTCGTGCGAGTTGGTCGTATTGAAGAGGCCACCAGCAGTCTAGCTGCCTACAAGGGGTTGTCGGAAGATGATGAGGCCGTCCGTGTCGAAATCGCTGGTATCGAGACCTCCCTTGAGAGTACGGTCGACAGCGCCTCCCTCTTAGATATCCTCAGCTTCAGCAAACCCGACGATGAGCGTCTTCTATACCGATTCTGTCTGTGCGTCGCACTGCAATTCTTCCAGCAGATGTGTGGTGGCAACTTGATCTCAACATACGTGTCAACAATCTTCCAAGAGAACCTGCACATGGACAGCGACCTGGCTCGCATTCTGTCTTCATGTGCCATGACTTGGAAGTTCCTTTGCAGCTTCATCGCCTTCTTCGCCATCGATCGACTCGGCCGCCGAAAGATCTTCATTATCAGCGGTACCGGTATGTCGGTCTGCATGACTGTCCTCGCCATCACCGACAGCTTCAAGGACAACAGAAATGCTTCGATTGTTTCGGCTGCTTTCATCTTTCTTTTCAACTCGTTCTATCCTGTCGGCTTCCTCGGCGGTAACTTCCTCTACTGTACCGAAGTCGCCCCTATGCGTCTCCGTGTCGCCATGTCCGCCATCTCGACTGGCAACCACTGGCTGTGGAACTTTGTGGTCGTCATGATTACTCCGGTCGCGCTCGACACCATCGGATACAAGTACTACATTATGTACGCTGTGATCTCGGCCTGCATTCCAATCTCGGTTTACTTCTTCTACCCCGAGACGATGAACCGAAACCTGGAGGCTTTGAATCACGTCTTCCGCGATGCCCCGACGCCGTGGGATATTGTCTCCATGGCTCGTCATCTGCCACAGGGTGAGGCTGCTGAGGTGGAAGTATGGATGCACACCGAGGAGAAGGGTGCGATCGACCAGAAGGAGAATGTTTAAATCAGAGGTTTAATTGTTAAGACCTTACCAACTGTATATAATATATCTGACGATGATGAATGAATGAGTTGTACTCAAGTATCACTCAACTAGATGGCCAGGAAGTTAAGCACATCAAGAATTTGAAACTTCTAATGTCCCACTTTTTTCTTGACATGTTGTCTGGTTTCTGAAGTAAAATCATTTCCCTTAAACACCCCCCCCCCCCCCCCCCCCCCCATTGAATTCCCCCTCATCAGTCTCCCGGATGTGGGTGATTGGTAGCATGATATACACAGCAGAGGTTCTACATCCTATTCTCCATGGTGAGATTGTCCAGTTGATGCAAGATCTGGTATTGGCAATTCTTTCACTAACGTCAAGTCCAGACCTTTATCTTCTGTTCTTGCAACCCTCTTAGGTTTCAAGGTTACTATGTTTACGTTGATCTACCATATCTTCGTCTATGATACTCTCTTGTTTGCATTGTTTACTCGAGCTTATCTGCTTCACGTCGAGTTTCATTGTCTTTCAAGGCTATGTTTGGATCCCTTGTCTATTCATTGGTTTTTTATTCATTGGCCCTATTCCTGGCGAACTTTTGTTACATTTTATTATGACAAGCCTAACAATGACTTCAACAAAGCCCATTCAAATATCCAAAGCTACCTATAAAACCCCCCTCTGAATTTCTCATAGCACTCATTTCAAGCTCGATATCCAAAAACAACACCTTGACTCACTGAAATCCGTTCTCAATCAGTTGAATTATACTACAACAGTCAGAAAAATGTTGAGGGCATTTCATCACTCGCTAATCTGTTTCCCAAGACGCCGATGCGATTGTGACTCCGACGGTGGCTCTTTCGCAGCCCAACCTAACTGCCCATGGGAAATAGCACCAAAGCGCTCCCTGCGTCAACCACATCCTAAAAATGTAGTCAGAGGCGCAGCTCCTACTAACCAGCCGCAAACCAGCAGCAAAGGCGAAGACGACAGCGAAGAAGGTAGTAAGGATGAGGATAGCAGCGATGATAATTATCCTCCATCTTCCCCACTCAGGGAGGTTCCCTTTTCCACCAAAAGTTCTCATCCAGGAGTAAGGCCCGCGGTGGGGGAGACAAACCGTAACGAGGAATTTTCGTCTGGTGATGACCCATGTTCCCACTCAGCAAGAAATCCCCACACTAACAGCCCACCCGAGGTAAGTGATACTGAATCCAACGAGGCTTCATCTGGCGGGAACTTTTGCTCTGTCGCAGCCAGAAATTCACACACGGGCATTGTTCATGCGATGAGTGATGCCAGCATCAGTGAGTCCCAAAATGAATCAATCCCAGAATCAGGAGAAGGCATTATTTGCGTGAGTACGGCTGGTACAGGTGAATACAATACCGGCGAAGAGGACTATAATGGAGCTGATGAAGACAGCCTCGACTTGAACCAACATGACGATGAAGAGATGTGTGATGGCTCGGGGGAGCTTGAAGAATCAGACCATTCAAGCCAATCATGGCCTACTAATTCGAGTGACAGGAGACGTCGACGCTCCCTAGATAGCCAAGCTCGAGCCGATGCTGAACACAGAGGTCTGTATGGATCCGGCAGCAGTAGCGGCAGCAGCAAGCGCCAGTGCCTTGAAGGCTCAACCGACGCTGCAGGCGGGAGAGCGAGACCCGGGATCGAACTGACTGCGGAGGATGTCACCAGATACAGAAAGACAGGAGCGCAATACCAAGCATGGCTCGACAACCCGGAAGTGCCAGGTTGCCGAATCCAACCGGCAACACTAACTATAGAGGAGATGATCGACGAAGCGCAACCAATGCCTTGGAAAATCGATGAATCGTGTTTCACAGTCGAGCCCATGGCACTAGCAGGTGGTGACATTGAATCGATGAATATTGCTCGCGGCGGTCCGCGATACCGCTACACACATCTCCGACAGGGTCCGGGGCCGAACGCGCTCGATGCTAACGAATTTGAACACCGGGTTGCTCATGGTGTTATTGTTGCGGAGAGAATTTACAGGGAAGATGGTCCGCATTGGAATGAGGTTGCTCGGGCTCAATACTTGCTTGATTTTAACTTGAAAACTCTGAGGCATGTTATCTTCACGAATGTCAGCAATGAAGAAACAGCTCCATACATACTCTACGAGCTCTACCCCAGAGTGGGTGCTGACTGGTCACAGTCGAGAAACGTGGCGTGTATGTTCTTTGAGCATGGTAGTGCTGAGTATCAAGAGCTCCTCGGGACGAAGTTGGGTAAAGCTGTGGCTTGTCTAATTCTTTCTTCGTTCCCTAGGGGCACGATGAAGATCACTCGTGTTGTGACATGGTGTAATTCGACTACACCGCAAATCAGGTTTGAGATTGAACCTGTTATAGCTGCACCCGTCGCCCTTGCTATAGCTGCATGAGGTGTAAGATTTGGCTAATTCGTTGATACAATTTGCGCATATCGGGTGTAAGTATTTAATTTTGGTGGGTTTTTTTGTGGGTTTATCTGGGAGATGTAAATTGAGATATTGTCTTTCAAAAGAACCCAGATTGCTGCTATAGTAGATGATGCAGTGTTCCAAAAACAGCCACAACCTGTGTCCGCTCATCCATGTGGGTGGACTTTCAAGCTTAACGTCGCAAACATTTAACGCCTAGGTGCCACGCTCCGGGTCTCGTGAGACTGAAATGCCGAGATCAAGTTAAAGGCGGTAACAGACAATTAAGTGCAATCGTCACGTAATCTGCTGTTCGAAACGTCCAATCAGGGAAGATGCGAAGGTAGAAACATCAGATTGACATTTTAGTCAGCGAAGAATGCCTAAATAGATCAATTCATCCCAAATGTCGACCTGTAGGCAATTTCAACATAACCTATTTTTTTTCCTTGTGGACTTGGTTGGATTGGTAGTTAGAAAATTATCAAGACCGTTGACTTGGGGTTCTTCTCTAGAGTTTTTTTCTTCAATAAACTTGATTTGTCTTTCGAACACGTTCGGTTGGGGTGCTGTACTAAGACACTGGGAAACAATGCAAAGATAGGAGAATAGAGATTCCTGTTAGGAACTCTGGGCTATGCAGGGCTATGTAGGTTGGCATTCCACGGCGACCTATCTATTGTTCTGTTTGTTTGGGTTGTCTGAATTAGTAGTTCTGGCAGATGTGTAATGATGACAGAACTGCCAAACTATATCTAATGCGGCTCAGTGGTTTAGTGGGATAATTCATCTTTCGGGAGAAATCTCTGGTTTCAAAGAAATTACCTAATTTAGATGAGGTCCCGGGTTCGATTCCCGGCTGAGCCCCGTGTTTTTTTGTTGTATTCTTTTGAATTTCACCCTCATTGCTCCGTCGCATGTTATTTTTCAATTATATTCTCAAGATTAAGTGGGAGTCATACGTGGACGGGCCGAATCAAAAGACCTTGTCACTTAAAACACAGTTGTTTACATACATCGCACCCAGTTGTACCCAACTGCTGTGGCCTCCACATCTCTTTTCCCTGTTATAGCCGTGCAAGAAACTAGGGTTCCTCGATTCAGTTCCCTTCGTTTCTGGAACAGGCCCATGACTTTCGATTGGTGCATCGCGTGCGGGAACCAGTGAGGTGGTTCGGCCGACGGCAGATCAACAAAAAACCACCCCATGCGACTGAAATGTAGTTTTAAGTTATCTGCATCTCACAACGAAATATAATTCTCGCATTGAGCGGAGAGAACAATCTACAAATTAATGGTCGACTATAAGGGCAATGATGGCTAGTTTGACAAGGATAACAAGGATATTTTAACACGACAGTGTACAGACTAACTACGCGGGGATAGTCGCGCCCTACTCTTCGATTTAGATATTGAGATATATGTACATGACTTGACCAATCTGTAGGAGTTTTATCACATTTAGCCTGACGCCGGCTCCAAACTAACCATCCTAGACTACTTGAAGGTACGACTGCCGGAGTGTAACCCAAGACATTCCTGGACCCTGAATGAGAATTTAACAACACCAATTCTTCATACCAGCAATTTAAGGTTGGTCCTGCATATAAGGATGCAAATTCCGGCCTACGATACTTGGATCTACACTATACACCCATTTTTTGGCCTACGTCTTGATTTGTCTTTTATAATGCGCGTACAGTGGACGTTATCGGCATTGCCTCTCTTAGCCGAAGCTATCCAACCATCTGGATGTCCTCTTTTGGGACCGGTATTCCCTGCCCCTACTGCTCTTTCAGAGCATCCCATCTTTCTCGGCAAAGCCGAAGAATTAACCTCAAAGCTCAATGAAGCCATTGAGAATGGAAGTCTATCTTCTGTATCGTTCGCAGTGCAGATTTTCAGCAGCGAAGAGGACGAGTCGGCATTTGGCTTCTACCACACAGACGATCCAGTTAGAGCTGGCTCTGTCGGGGTCCAAGAGGTAGACGAGGATACGATGTTCCGCATTGGCAGCATATCAAAGCTATGGACTATGTTTCTCTTCATGACCTTTGAAGGGACACGATACTTCCACGAGCCTGTTTCCAAATACGTGCCTGAACTGCGAAAAACCTATAGCCCAGCGCAAAGAAATGACAAAATTAATTATTTGCAATGGAGCGATGTGACCATTGGCGAACTAGCTAGTCACCAAGCGGGCCTTGCAAGAGACTGTACGATGGCCATACCTCGCCGATCCAAGTGTGAACGTGAAAAGAAAACTGACCTTGGATTCTAGATGCATTTGGAGACTTTGGGTTCCAGTCAGACCTTGTCCAAAGCATGGGGTTCCCTTCGCTTCCAAAAAACGAGCAGTTGACTTGTGGGAAGGAGCATACGTGCAATAGGAAAGGTACGTCAGTTTTGTTGGCTTGCATAATCGCTCGAATTGTTTGACTGATAGAGGGAATGGTTTGAAGATTTTTTCCATGGCATTTTGAGAACGCGTGAGTAGGGTGATTCCGCTGAATCTGGACGGGGCCCTAACTCGCTATTAGATCCCTTGACTCCGACCTCACAGACACCAATATACTCGAATTCAGGATACCAGATTCTGGGCTACGTCTTGGAGTCAATTGCAAAAGCCGACTATGAAGATATTTTAATAGACCGTCTTATCAAGCCACTCAACTTGACTCGCTCCTGTCTTCGTGGCCCAGACCCCAGCTTGGCAGTGATTCCACACAACGAGAGTTTCAGTTGGTTTGATTTCGATCTTGGCGAAGAAGCTCCGTGAGTGCCAATGAACTGTTTTATAGATGCATAGCTTACACATGGCTAGCGCTGGAAGCATCTTCTCCTCCGCAAAGGATATGGCTACATTCGGCCGTGCTGTTCTTTCCAGCACTTTTGTTGACCCTGCCGTGACAAGGCGGTGGCTGAAGCCGGTAGCACACACATCATCCCTGCAACATTCCGTGGGAGCCCCCTGGGAAATTTATTCATTTTTGACACCTCGTCGGGTTGACCTGTACACTAAGGCTGGAGATTTCGGAATGTACTCCAGTTCTATTGCTCTTTCACCAGATCACAATGCCGGGTTCACGGTTTTAGTTGCCGGTGGAAACTCACACACGGTGGCGTCAGCAATCGGGGAGATTGTTGCGGACATAATGCTTCCCGCGTTTGATGAAGTCGCCAGGAGCCAAGCCCTTGAACGCTTTGGGGGCACTTATGCCTTGATGAATGGCTCCTCCAATTTCTCAATCACCATCTCGGCCGACGACGGGGCTGGCTTGGTCGTCTCAGAATGGACCAGCAACTCAGTCGACATGATTGAGAGTTTGATGGGTCTGCAAGGAGTGACAGATCGCTCTGCAATCAGCATTCGTCTACAACCTAGTGGTCTTGAGACCCCAGGACTGATTTCTTTCTTGGCTGTCATCTATAGTTTTGATATCTCGGAACAAGCTGGACCTTTTGTTGGATCCTGTTTTTCATGGATGTTGCTTGAATCTGTGGTGTATGGCAACGTGGGTCTCCCAGAGTTTGAGTTCGCACTAGATCATGATGGTAATGCGACGAGCGTGTCCCCTCGAGCGTTGCGCATTACTCTTCCTAGAGTTTAATGGACCGAGGAGATCTCACTTTTGCTTGGTTTGTTATGATCAAATTTGGGGGTCGGTGTTTTCTTAAATGTACATATTCACTCTACGTACCTGCAGTGAAATATTGACCAAGCATTTCTGGAATTATGAGCCCAAGCTAGAAAAAAAAAAGACATGACTGTTTCTAATATGTTTATAATTTCCTTCTGTCAATTTCCGCCATGACGAGAAATTTTGGCCTGCCTATGTAGATGGCGAGCAATTCATGTGTCAGAAATGGGATTTAATGCCCTATGCGATGGTCGATTTTGCACTTTGCCTGATATTTAGCCTTGTTCTCTGGCCGCCTCAAAACTGATAAACTGGACTTTCTTTGATGGCACTAAAGGTAGGCTATCAAAATGATCAAGAGATGTTAACATCTGTGGGTGAAAGTTGTAAATCCCAATGAGTCTACCTAATCTCGCAAGTTAGGTTGGCCAGCCATCCGAAAATTTTCCAGCCAACTATGCTATTCTATATTGTTGGAAGTCATTTGACTTCCATGTTTGCTCCTAGTACTTAGTCTAGCCAGTGCCTATAGATAGCTTCTCTCTCTTACAACGTATCCAGAGATCTCCAGTTTCATCCATAGCTTCATTTGTAGACTGAATATCATCTCTCTCATATATGTTTCCTGATGACCACAAGCTTTTAGTCAAGTAGTAGTAGCAGCCCTTACGGCTCAAGTTATCAATCTCTTTTTAAGAGATTTCATATATACAAGTCTCATGTATAGTTGCCACCGCTGTTACCCCCTATCATATACCTATGAACCGATGCTTCCGTAGTTGTCGTGTTCTCCGATGTAAATTTGAAGCCTGATGCTCTCCTAGTTACGTATAACCTATATTACAAGTTCCAACGTTCAACCGTTCAAATAAGCCCTACAACAGAAGAGAGCACGTTCATGGTTGGCTATGCTGTTCCATTTGGAATTATCGAAGCGAGTCATATCAATGAATTTGAACTGTTGCTAGACACCAAATTTCAATTCAAGAACGCAAAACAAAAGAAAGTGCACAAAGTGAACTCTACAGCAGTTCACATTACTTCCCAACCCCCAAGATGTTGAACATAAGGGTTAGAATGATAGTTATGCGTTCAGATCATTTCCTAATTCACAAGCTCCCACTCTTCACCGGCATACTGGACTTGGTAAGCCAGATGTGGGCCCGTGCTATTGCTGGATTTAAGACTCCAATCAACCCCAAAGTCTCCATTGTAAAAACCACCGAAAGTGAAATGGAAGGAAGTTACAGTCGTTGACACATAATGATTCGAGACACCGATGGTGTGGCCTCCACTTGGGCTCAGTACAACCAGTTCGATATCGTCCTTTCTTTCAAGGACGCGACGATCATTTGGCAGTGCAGGTGAAGGCTTGGCTGAATCGTCTCGATTGATTTGGAACTTGGTTGCCTTTCTGGAATCAAGAGAGATAATTTTCTGACCTTTGTCCTGGAAGATCCAGTACAGGTGGGGTGTTGACTTGGTGCGAATATAATAAGCACCGCCTGACAAGTATTCCACGTTGGATGTTGCGTCGTTGGGAATGGGTGGCAGGGCGCCAGGGGCATCTTCAGATCCACTGGTTCGGGCAATCATGGTGGTAGGAATGAGGTCCTTGGCATTTGAAGTTAGGAAGTTATGAAGACGCGATTCCTGCATCGTCATGGGTAATGCCCAGAACTGAGGGCTATATCTCACGAGATCGTTCAGCGGATTGGCAGCGCCAGCAGTTGTGGTGATACACCGGTTGTAGAACTCGTCTGCATAGTGTCTATTGGGGATGGTGAGAATTTCTCCACTATAGTATGGATCCCCCATCCGGTTGAGGTAGACTTGATACACCATCTAACAACGAGAGGAACTGAGTAAATGTGTAGTTTTCTGGAATGGGATGCTGCTCACCTTGTAGTTCATAGCATGTCAATGAATTTGTACGTTAGGAATGCTTTGTGATCCTTTTCAAGGTTGAGGAAATAAGTGATGATCGACTGAAGGATTAAATTGAATTGCAAGGGAAATGGCAGCTATTTTATAGATAAGTAATTCCTACAGATGTAAAGGAAATTTTGAACGGCTCTCAACTTTTCATTAGTTTTGTGTGCTAGATATGCTTTGTATAAGACAAATTAACATCAAATATGACACGAAAGCAAATAAAGAAGAAGATCCAGAGCTTATGAGTGGCAGGACACTACTCACGGCGCACGAAGAGAAAAAGCTACTACGCAAGATTGACTGGCGGTTGATGACGCTTTGCTCACTCATCTTTATGTTCAAAAATCTGGACAGTGGCAATGTGCGTATAAACAGGTCTTCTCGTCAAAGGTGCACATGTGTTGCAAGATCACTTACAGCCTCACAGACATCCAATGCTCGGATTATGAACAAGGGAACGGATCAGAATATTATGATACAGCTTGGTATCACATCTAACGAGTACAATCTCGTGACCGTGCTTTACTATGTAAGATTCTGAGCCCTTCCGGATCCAGGGGCCGCTGCGTGTTGCTAATCATAATCGTGCCAGGTCCCATACATTGTGTTAGAAGCACCCTCAAATTTACTGCTCAAAAAATTTCCTCCCTCAAAGTGGCAGTCAAGGATTATGCTCACCTGGGGTATTGCTCTTATGTGCAATGCTGCTGTGAAAAACAAGGGTGGGTTATATACGACTCGGTTCTTACTGGGTGTGGTACGTTACCGCATCAAGTCTCATTTTTTCATGATGAAATACACTGACACCGCAGTAGGCCGAGGCTGGACAGTTTCCCGGTGTCATTCTCCAGATGACTTACTGGTATCGCCCGGACGAAATGTCCTTGCGACTACTCTAATTTTGTGAGTTGACACAGGATCTGCTCCCAAATGCTCTCGCGCTGGAAGAAGCTTTACTTACGGGTAGTTTTAAGATATTTGCGGAAATGTATCTGGTATCTTCAGTGGTCTTCTTGCCTATGCGTTTGACACTGTATCTGGTGCAGGAGGGCTTTCCGGATGGCAGTGGTAAGCAAATCTTGTATTCAGTCCTCTTCTTAAGTACTTGCTTAAATTTCTTTAGGTTGTTCCTCTCCGAAGGCATTGCGACGGTTCTTTTCTCGGCTGTGATTTGGTTCCTTCTCCCAGATTGTAAGGGTTCTTCTTTGGCTCTCACAAAACAGTAGTTAATTTGAGATTATGCGATATAGTTCCCGAGACAGCTAAATGGTTGACCGAAAGAGAGAAGCAGTTTATTCAGGCTCGACTACCATCTAATGCTCCTCGTGCAAGCGAGCAACACTTTCAGCTACGTGAAGTGATCGAGTCACTAAAAGATAGGAGGCTATGGCTGTTTACAGCCATTTGGGCTACCTTTACTGTTGGAACCAACGGCGTCACTTTCTACCAATCGACAGTCATTGCCAACCTCGGGTTTTCGTAAGTTGGATGCTTCTCCGCAGCCGGGTGAGAAGACAATGGGCATTGCTGACCGTCTTTCAGGACCATTGCTCAAGCTCAACTCCTTAATATCCCTATCACGGTCTGCGGTCTCCTTTTCATTGCAATTACGGGAGTTGCATCAGATCGCAGCAGGATACCCCGGCCATTGTACCCACTTACCTTCCTTCTCATCATCTTAGTTTGTTACGGCGTTTTTGTTGCTCATCCGAGTAATGGTGCGATCTACGCAGTAACACTGATCGGAAATGCCCTGACTTCAGGATGGTATCCTGTCATGTGGTAAGTTTCCTCTATTCACACCAGATCGAGTTTTTCATGCATAGCTCACACCGTGATAGGCCATGGCGCGTACAAACCACCTCCCGGGCCACAGGATCTGCCTTCTCTATCGGATTCGTCAATAGCTATGGCCAGATTGGCGGTGCTATTGGCCCACAGTTGTTCCGAAGCAAATTCGCACCAGACTATACTGTGCCTTTCTCTGTGGCCATGGGGCTTGTGGGTGCTTGCGCGATCTTGACAGTGATAACATGGTGGGCAACTCAGGACACAGAGCGTGACACAAGGCGGTTGAAGCTAGCCAAAATTACGGCAGAAAAACGGGGTGAGACGATTTTGGAAGATGTTGTGGACAATGACTTGAAGAATCGTTAAAGTGGAAAGCCATTGAGAAGTCTAGATAAATTGCAGAGCTGTACGGAAGTTCTAGATAGACCAACGCCCAAACCCACACCCTTGATGACAGTACGACAGTGAACTATAGTGAATAAATCCAAAATATCACGTTCCTTATAATCAACTACGTTTTTTGAAAAGATGTGATTTTTCCAAACGTTCAAATACTCCGCGCCAGGTGCTTCAAAAAAAAAAAAAAAAGCTCCGATAGTTGAATCAAAATCGCGCGATCTAATCGCCGCTAATAGAAACCCTCCGACTCCATACATACCCCTCACATTTTGTGGGAACTTCTTCGTGTATGAAATTCGATTCAAGACTATTTCGCATTCGCAGACCCCAAAGTTATTCCTCGGCTCATCTTGCACAATGAACTCCTTCGACGCCCAACCGGTTGCAAGGGCTTCCAGCGACTCCTACTTTGATTTGGGAACTTTGAGTCGTAAAGTCAGCACCAACTCTCAGGAAGCCCAGATATGGTTTGACAGGGCACTTGTCTGGACATATTGCTTTAATCATGATGAGGCAATCACCTGCTACAAGCAGGCCATCGCACACGACGAGAACTGCGCCATAGCCTATTGGGGAATATCCTTCTGTTCGGGCTCCAATTACAACAAGACATGGGCACTATTTGATGAAAGAGATCGGCTCACTGCGATAAAACAGTGTTATCATTTTTCCCAAGAAGCTCTGAGGCGGGTAAACAATGCATCCGATTGGGAGCAAGCGCTCATCAAGGCTCTTGTAGCACGCTACCCCAACGATGATCCAAGTAGGGATCTTGCCAGATGTAGCCGCGCATATGCCGATGCTATGAGAGAGGTCTATATAAGAATCGGTCTCGAAGACTTTGACATTATCACACTCTTTGCCGATGCATTGATGAATTGTGCTCCGCGAAAGTTATTTGATGCCTCGACGGGGCTTCCGATAGCATCATCCCCGGTGTTCGAAGTGAAAGATCTGCTTGATCGGGCCTTGAAAATGCCGAAAGTCGAATTTAATCCAGGTCCTGCACACATGTATATTCACTTGATGGAAATGTCAGCGACTCCCGAGGCTGCGTTGCCGGCAGCAGAGATGATCCGCGAAATCTTTCCCGATACAGGCCACACCTTCCACATGCCTGCCCATATTGATGTTCTAGTGGGAGATTATCGTCGTGCTGTAGAATACAATCTGAAAGCAACACTCGCAGATGACAGATACTTTGAGCAGAATGGCGGCTTGACCTTCTACAGCTACTATCGTCTACACGACTACCACTCTCTCATCTATGCTGCGATGCTTGGTGGGAAATCCAAGGCAGCGCTGTCAGCGACGGATCGAATGGAGGCGACTATCACGGAAGAGATTCTTCGAGTCGAAACACCTGCACTGGCAAACTGGATGGAATTTTTTAAGGCCGTCAGAGTGCACGTTCTCATTCGCTTTGGGATGTGGGAAGAACTCAAGAAACTCGAGCCTCTCGAAGATAAGGATCTCTATTGTGTCACGAATGTGATGAGGCACTACGGAAAGGCAATCGCATACGCCGCCACGTCTCAGCTTGATGAAGCCGACAAAGAGCGAGAATTGTTCAAAGCTGCTTCTAAGCTTGTTCCTCCCACACGCCTCGACTTCCCCAACAAAATCACCGATATTCTTAAAGTAGCATCTGCCATGCTGGATGGTGAAATTGAGTATAGAAGAGGCGAGTATGAGGAAGCATTGCGCAGTTTACGGGAAGCAATCACTCGGGAAGACGAGTTACCTTTTGCAGAGCCATGGGGGTGGATGCTTCCAGCTCGGCATCCATATGCAGCCCTCTCATTGGAACAAGGCAGAGTTGAGCAGGCTGCACAGGCGTATGCTGAAGATTTTGGGCTCTTCCCAACACCCAAACGTGCCCATCAACACCCCAATAACGTTTGGGCCTTGCAGGGTTATCACGAGTGCCTTCAACTTTTGGGTCGCCATGCAGAGGCAAAAATAATCGACAAGCAACTTTCTCTTGCTCTGGTGGAGGCAGACATTCAAATAACATCTTCATGCTTTTGCCGGCTTGGAATTATGGCTTCTTCTTGTGGAAAGCCTAGAGAGACTTGTTGCCAAAGTGAGGAGTCATCGTGTAAGAGGAGTTAGATGAGAATTTGGTAACTTCAAAATTGTTTTGTTAGCTTGTCGTTCAAGATATGTAGAAAAAACGAAAAGAGACCCTCCCAATCACCAAAGCAAACGCCGAATGTAACCTGTCAGCCCTCCTCTATTTTCGGGAACACGCTTTAAAGAATAGTATATAAACAAGGGTATTACATAACGACATCTGCAACTTGCTTGATCATTCCGCGAACCTCATTAACGATACGGAAACAAGGAACCAATCTCCGCGCTACCGGATCGTGTGGGCAGAGATCAAGCGGGTCGTGGTCAACAGTATCCTCCTTTCTCCGACAAAGGCCTTCAGAATTAGGACAAGCTTCGTGGCCGACCATATGGCGGTTGCGTTGCCGCTGCGCAAACTGTTTCCCCAGCACCAAAAGCCGTTCGGTATCTTTCTGTAGTCCATGCACCACGAGATCTCGCAGTTTCTCGCCGTTGATTTGCAAAGTCAGCTCCGATGGGATTCCAAGCCCGGAGTCCAGGTAGACTGTTCTAGTCTCGTTACTGATATCGATCTTAGCACAGTATTCATTTAACCAGCGGAGGTACTTTTGGTAGCCAGATGTTATCTCGAACGTCAGCTGGCCGATGAGTAGCACATTTTGAACCGTTGCTCGAGGCGGTTTGGACACGTCGTAGCACATGGGACATGTCAATAATCTTTCTGTGAGGGACACGCCTGTGCGAAGCATCGGGATGATATTGTGTGACATATCCACACGGCCCAGGCTCCTTACTAGATCGGAGACCTCGTCATCGCATTTACAAGACTGTGAGAGCGATACCGGAGAGACGTATGCATCCAAGGCTATTGGAGGTATCTCAGGGTTGCACAATAAGTTCTGCCGTGATGACTGCAATAACTCAATGGGAAAGGAACACATGTCACCGTTCCCAAGCAACTCCCAGTGGGAGGAATCGAACCCGCAGTTCGCGGATAGCCCGGATGGTAGTGAGTCAAACTCACTGGCTCCCATTAACATATGGCTGGCTTCGTGAGGACCAAATGGTGACTGAGAAACGACAGGCGAGAAATGAGATGAGCTTGAGGACGCTATTTGCTCCTCTCCGTTCGGCAGATCGCTATCTTCTTCTTGTCGTGCACGCTTTCTCGGTCTTCCGGGGGCTCCTTTTTCTTTGAATTTACATCTCAATTTTAAGCCCCTGCAACGAGAGCAACCGCTCTTTTCACCTGAGCATCTGAGCTTCCGTGTCCCTATATGCCATTAGCTACACATTCCAGGGACTGAAGAACGGCTTGGCTTACGGCATGCTTCGCAGGAATTTCGCTGTCGAGTGGGGTTCATACTCTGTTGAATTTGTCAGTTTGATCCAACAAGCAAGAGAGATCCGAGGTTAGGAGTTGATATCCACCTGGTGGAATCGCACTATTGGTCATCCTGCACTGAGATGGCGTCAACCGAGCTTCGAGCGGGGTATAGCAGGAGCAGACTCCTGAGCGAGAGAGGTTCTTCGGCATTCAAGATCAGATATCAACATGAAATGCATCAATTGTAGGAAAGACTCAAATCTCAAGAATTGCGTGCGGATCTGAATAGTAAAATTCAGAACTTGTCGTGGATTGTGGATTTCTCCAAAAACCTCCGAAAAAAAAACCCCCGGAGATATCATGCAACATCGATCCCCCGTTATCCCATCGGTTCTCATTCTTCAGTTCTAATGATCAGAGGCTTTTTTCCATTATAGGATTTGAACAGCAAGATGGCCAAGTCCATAACCGCACGTGAGTTGCGCCAGCATTGGGTAAATCAGCATGAAGTTGCCCTCCTCGACGTCCGCGAAGAAGGCCCCTATTCCAAATCACATCCTCTATTTGCACTAAGTGTGCCAGTATCAGAGATTGAGAAGACGTTATCTCCGTTGGTTCCTCGATTATCAGCCCCGATCGTTGTCTATGACGACGGCGAAGGTTATGCAGATCAGGCGACGGCCCGGATATTAGCCCTGGGGTATCGGGATGTTGCCATTCTGAAAGACGGGCTTTCTGGCTACGCCCTCGTCGGTGAGGTCTATCGCGATGTGAACGTACCATCGAAGGCTTTTGGCGAACTTGTCGAATCCATCAACCACACCCCATCCTTATCTGCGCGAGATGTCAAGGATGTTTTGGAGAGCGAAGCAGATGTGGTTGTCTTGGACGCCAGACGTTTTGAGGAGTACAATACCATGAGCATTCCCCGTGGCCGCAGCTGTCCAGGAGGGGAACTTGTGTATCGCTTTTTCGAGGCTGTATCCTCTCCGGAAACCACAGTCATTGTCAACTGTGCAGGTCGAACACGGAGTATTATTGGGACCCAATCTTTGATCAACTCTGGAATCCCGAATAAGGTGGTCGCGCTACGAAATGGGACAATCGGGTGGACATTGGAGGGGTTTGAATTGGACACCAGAAAGACGGAACGGGTTCCAAGTCCTTCCGCTCAGGCATGTCAAAAGGCATGTCAACATGCTGAATCGTGGGCAAATCACGTCGGCGTCCCGTTTATTAATGGCGACCAGCTCGCTCAATTTACCGCGGAGTTGGAAGATCGGACCCTCTATCTATTAGATGTGAGAGACCCGGAGCAGTACTCCCTCGGACACCCAGCCGGCTTCTCCAATGCCCCCGGTGGTCAATTGGTACAAGCCACCGACGAATGGGTCGGTGTTCGAGGAGCTCGCATTGTTTTATACGACACAGATGGTGTGCGAGCGCGCATGACAGCCAGCTGGCTGTTACAACTCGGATGGGAGGTGTATGTCTTCGAAGAGCAATCCCAAGTGCCCGATGGGCTTCCATTGCCTAAAGGCCCTTCATGGCATGCTTCAACGGGTGGCTCTATTACAATCAATGACCTTCAAACCCTCTCAGGAGCTATTGTAGTAGATCTCGCCCGCAGTCCATCCTATCGTAAAGGCCACATTCCGGGCGCATGGTTTGCTTCCGGACCCGAACTTGCCCGCGACTTGAAAGGTATTGATGGGGACGGCCCTATCGTGCTGACCTCGCCCGATGGTGATGTTGCCGCCATGAATTTTGACGACGCACGCAAATGGGTCTCTCGAGAGGTTTTATATCTGGCAGGAGGGACAAGTGCCTGGGTAGCTGCAGGCCATCCCCTCGAGACGGAGTCAAGGTGGCTGTCGCAACCAATCGACGTATATAAAAGGCCGTATGAAGGGACAAGCAACGCTCGCAAGGATATGAAAAGGTATCTTGACTGGGAGAATGGGCTTGTGGCACAACTGGCGAATGATGGGGTCGCTTGTTTCCGCGTTGTGCGGGATACGCGTGAGGAGTGTGGGAAGCTGCGCTGAGAAGAGACACATGTCCCACCTACTCCACCACCTTCTACTCTTGTCTGCCTATCCTGAGCCGAACACTTAAGGAGGAAAAAACGAAGTTCCAAAAACATACAACAGCATGTGTATGACCGTGGTCACCTAGCGCCCACAGTTCGGGCGTGGGCGGCTCGCCGCTCTATTCAGGGCACTCAGGGCAGATATTCACCCACCTGAATATTCAGCCAGTGCAGAAAAAGGTACATTTCTTATCATGACCAGAAAGCTACAAGTACTCTTCCTTCCCCATCCATTTTTATCTTCTCCCCAGCCTCACTTCGTCACTCCAACCCCTCTTTTTTCACCTACAAGATGCGTACCAAGCATAACCCAACCTTGAAATATATGGCCAATGTGGTGGATTTTGGGGAGCATAGCAATAATGAAATCCAGCGGACAGTGCTCCCACGAACAGAATCCGGTTATAGTGACACGTTACTTACTTTCGATAAGTAAGTAAGCGTCAACTGAGTGGGAGCAGAGAAGCAAGTCGCTAAAACGTGCCTCTATCACTAGGTTTGTCGCACTACATCCACAGGCTATAATTCCACCGGATATCAGAACTTGCAGGGCTTTCCTCGAGTGGGTTTCAAGAGGAATGAACGGTTGGATCGAAGAACGGCCTACAGTCGAGACGATTCAAGGATTCTTTAGGAAATTTGCCACTGGTATGAAGAGAGAAAGAAAATTTGAATTCCCACCAGCTATAAGGACAACCATCAATGAGGTTTGTAATAGCTGCATTTTGAATAGGTCAGTACTAATACTGGATAGTATATTGTGGGAGAATTAAAGATCAAGATCCCTCTCTCAACTGAGCAAATGAACAAAGTTGGCGGTGTATCCCCAAACGATTTGACTATACTGATGACTCAATTATGGTGTCGAGACCACCATGAGTATCGTGGGGACCCTGCCGATCGGGCCAGAGTCCAGCTAAGTGCCGCGATGCTCCTATATTGCTTTACCTCTGCGCGCACAGGTAAGGTTCATGAATCAACCGCTCGGAGACACGGAGCACGGGAGATCGGGGGGGAGAGCGAAGATGCTGACTTAGAAGCCCGCGTGATGGCTGCCTGTTATAAGGTATGTTCAAATAAGGAAAAAGATGCTAATGCTTGACGCTGACTATATTAGCATTTTGAACTCACTATCGAGACCGTGGATGGTATGATAATGCTTGTACTTACCTAGGAGCGTGAATTTGTGAAAAGCTATTGGCGAAAGACAAAATGGGAGATCCCAAAGCACGCATTTTAGGAAGTATATGCCGAGGATATGCCTATATTTCTCAACTTTTTGACATTCTTTTTGCCGATGGCCGTCGCAGATAAAGCTTTCAGAGATTACGGTTCAGTGAGAGAGATCTTAGATGCTGTCGACTTATATGAGAAAGTCGGTCACTCAGAGGATAAGATCCTTGAGGTGATCTGTGTCCGGGAACAGATGAGAAATCTACCGGTTTTTCGGTAATATCTTGAGCACCATGTGGAAAGTTCCAAAGGTTATGCCAGGGGAGCGGATTCCTTTGGCAAGGCCTTGGTAAGTCTAGGCCATAGAAGTGGTTATACACTGAACATTATTGTTCGCGCGTGTCGAACATGGGCTTTACAGGAAGCAGGTACAGATTCACTTGATATATACACCCGCTGGTTAGCTGATGATTTTAAATAGATAAGACGTATTCCGAGTCTGCAAGAATGAAATTCGCCGGGCAAACCAACCGGAACACATAGGAAAGTCGTACGCACATCCTCTTAGTGAGGTTGATGGACCAGCAAACTACCTCGGAATTGCTAGCCGACAAGAGCATATCCAGAACCGGCGGGGAATGGGTATTAACCGCAATTCCGCCTTATCACAGCTCCTTCCTGCCAAAGCCGAGTTTGAGTTTCTTGCCCGAGAAGATATTCATACACTTGACCAAACTATGGCAAAGTTGAGCTCGCTAATTTTACACGCCTTACCGGAAGAAAAACACGAAATTCAACTGAAGCAAAAACGGGCCTATAGTGAGAAGCGGAGCCTTTATAATGAAGAGCTCCGAAAGGTCCAGGCGCAATCAGGGAAGCAACATGGAAGTATTTACACTGAGACCATGTTCCACTATAGGAGGAAGGTAATGCCTCACAGAGACTTCTTGGCTCAGAAATTGCCTTGTAAGCTCAGCCTCCGCAGTTTAGATGGAAGAAGAGTCCTACAGGCATTAGAGACTCTTTGCAGCGAGAAAAATACGATTCCATACCTCGATAGCCTCAGCCCCATAGGGCAGGCTTGTATATGTGGAAGGTCTATGAAAAAGTATGTTATACTAGCAATGGGAATATACGATTTGCCTATTATTGACTCAAATAGATTCAAGGATCACCGAAAATGGTTACATCTCTACCGTTGCTACTTAAGGCATTACAGAACCACGCACGGGTTTGCAGAAATATGCTTTGAATGCGACCTATGGTTTACCAATGAATCGGAGTGGGGGACTCATTGCCAAGAGCATCTTGATAATCCAGGCGATTTTCTCCGTTGTGATCCGATAGTATTTCGGAACGCACCCATAAAGCCAGGGCTATGTCCGTTTTGTCTGGGTGCTAAGGGAAAGAAACCGGCAAAGAGAATGTTACAATTCGTCCTCTCACCACCAAAGTGGCACTCCCATATTGAAGATCATTTGAAAGAACTCAAACTTGATTTCGACTGCAAGCATCCAGCGTGCACCACGCACTTTGAAACCCTAGAGGACCTTACCTATCATCTCGTTGACACTCATTGTCGGCGCCCTAGGCGGCAATCGCCCAAGAAACGAAAGTGGGCGGACTTATTTTAATACACACAACTTTTCTTCACATTCCACCCTGCCTATTTGAATGTTCTTTTGACTTAGCAATACATATTTAATAGGATAGGGCTGGTTTATTCCACGAATCTAGCGCCACATTAAGCGCTAGCTTATCCCTCACCATATACTCTCTCCGCGTCCTCCTCTCATTTTAATTATATAGATTTTATTTCAGATTGCTCTACCCATGTTAAAGTAAAACCTTTCGACCATTTTCCAAACCCTTCACCCGCTTTTGCAATAGACGATGGTTCCTCCAGACCAATATTTCCTCCCTAAAATATTCCAATTTTCGCTGCCGACTGTAAATGGGTAGTCAATCGGTAAGATAGATAGGAACTCTTTTCCTCCGAGTCAGTCAGTCAGCTAGCACAATGTAAGGTATTACTTTTTATCTTCATAGCTTCCTCTCCAAGAGATATGCTTTAGTGTTAAAATCGTGCGCTCTTAAATTGGGCCTATAGCTTAATGCACGTGAGTTACCCTGCAAATGGGTAGCATCCCACATATCCTGTGAAAGGTGCTCTACAGATAGGACACGCCGTCGATGTGTCAAGATTTCCTGCGCATGAGTGGCAAAACAAGTGCCCGCACAAAAGAGTTATCCAGTGATCTGGCTGCATCCAGCAAATCATGCATTCCAAAACAAGCCTGTTCCTTTCTCGGAAAAGTTCCTCCTCCACCTTTTGGCACTCCTCACTCTCCCGGCAAGCTTCCTCCTCCAACCTTTGGCGCTTCTCTTTCTCTCGGCCAAGTTCTTCCTGGAGCGCTCGGTTTTTGTCTCGTAACAGTCGTATCTCATGGTCAACTGTATTTCGGACATTCCTGAAAGCGTTATCCTGGTTCACCATTAGTCAGGGAAGGAAGGGTGTTAGAGATATTAGAGATCTACGATGAATGTAGATGTAACTGGAAATCTCTTGATGCGTTGAGAGAGAGAGAAACTATCTACATGCTATGACTGAGACTAAGCACTGGGAGTGTGCTCCCGAGAGGATTGCAGGGTTGCATACTCTCGGCGCCTGAGGCCGCTACTCAGCGGCGCTCGGACCAAGCAATTGGTCACAGGAAAAAGGGGTTTCATGTTGGATAAGCGAGGGCTTGGCATGTTATGTAATAACTCTACATTATAACTGGTGTTTAGCACTATCCAATAGAAACCATGCGATCCTTACAGAATCTCAGGAGCAAACAGTGGCGGTCACGTGACCTTCCAACAATACGAAATGACGATACTCCCTAAGGGTCTGCTGTTGTGTTGAATTGATTGATTTTCGATCCACCTGTTAGTAGTTAGGAAGCTTGGGAAGGTCGGAGTAAGATTTAAGATATAACAATCCCTCTCGAAACTCGTGGCGGCATTCTAAATCCGGGATGAGGAAATGAAGAACCAGAACCGTAAGGGTTCGTGCGACGCGCTCGTGGCGCTGGGGTAGCCCTGAGCTGCACATATCACATTTCAAACCTAATCCCGCATCTTTCTATCAGCCTTCCACTTTCTGATCCGCAACTACCTTTTCAGCACTAGGTTTTCTCCCCTCCATGATTGATATCATAACTTGAAAACCTCTCTACACAATGAATGATATGTAGGTCGGCATTTATCGGGAATTTAGATTAATTTCCATATGCATCTTGACGTATATATGCGCCAAGACGCCACATAAAACTAGTAGGCTTAGGCTCATGCCACGGGCACAACCAAGGTAGAAAATATCATATACTAGACTATTTTGGATTTTACAGTCAGTCATATAGAACTATTAGTGATAGGAACCTAATATGGTTCAAGTAAGCAGTGTAGAATTGGAGCTTTCTATTTTATTACATATATAAAGGAGAACCACACCAACCCTTGGAAGGTATCTCTTTGCGGACTGATTTTCAATCTCTCATAGGTGCCTACAACTACCTGAAAACTTCATCGAGGAAATTTCTCTCACAAAGGGCATAGATGAACTAAGCTTTGATAACTAGTCATGATAACTCGCTAACTATACCCAGATTCAACAAAACCAACATGTCTCAATCTACTGTTCGCGACCTGATACGGCTCCCTAGCCCTGCGCAGCTACCCGTTGACAATGATACTTCAATATCAATAAGGCAATGGACACATGATTTCCCTCCTCTTGATAGCAGAATGTTAAGAGTAAGGCCACCAGCAAGGCAGGGTCTTACAGCATTTTTGCTTCCCCAAGAAGGGAGCGTGGCTCATTCAGTTGGCCTTGAAACCCCGGCCTATCGGTTAAACTCTCAATCGCTAGAACAATGTACCGAAGGGGATGTGACACATGATTTTTTTTCAAAGCATCAGTCCCTTAGTTGAGCTCTCTTTCGGCGACCTGTCATACTCTATCACTCATCCGGACGATCCACCGCATACCTCCGTTCGTGGAGGACCGAAACTCAAGCCACGAGCACTTGTTGGGTCGGATATTTCAGACAGGAAGATAGTTGACTACCAACTGACGATGGCCCATCGGAAGCCATACCTTGAAGGTGCTGCTACCATAGGAGAGTTCAAAAGACCCCGAGTCATTAGGAGAAGAGAGTGGACATTTGAAAGATCCCCATCAAGTACAACAAAACGCCTTATGCAGGAGATTAGAGGGTATGTCCTATCTACTTTTTAAAAATTGTTCATGTTTAATTGACTTCAAAAAGGTATGCTTATTTGTATAACTGCCCACAAGCTTTTGTTTTCGACTCGGTGAGCCTAGTACTATTAAAGTTCTGTGCTACGGATATGGAGGCTATTCGTGACCAATTGTGTCCTGTTGATATTTGTATCATTCCACGGGAACAGGCTATTCGTGACCAGTGTACGATGGCAGAAGGTCTACGCGCACTTGCCTTGAATGGTTTCACTCGTCTTAGTGCAACTGGAGACTCCACGTCCACAACTTCAGGGGATAACATACGGTCATCAACTCAATTGACCCTTGGTGGGCTTGAACGTCAACACGATTTCTTGGGTCGGCCTTTCTGGGTGGACCACCGTACCAGACAGAGGTTTTTTGACCATCCTTCTGGATATTGGTGCGATCTTAGGTTCGTGAGGAGTAGGGATGGTAGTCCGGAATATAAGGGATACTGGTCATGGTTTGACCATGAGGGCCGTTTTGTTGCTGATGACACAAGGAATTGTTTCCTTTCTTGACGCATAGAACAGAGTATACATCACTGGAGAAGCTTGTATATGGGATCATGAACGCCGCTGTTTCTTTTTTATAATTAATCAAAAATAATCGGCTGGCCTAGGGTATTTGTGAATGTAGGCGATTTCAACATTATTTTGGTAGTGCTGTTTAAGCTAGGGGGAGCGGTGCGGACGGAGTACACCGAGAAGATGCCACAGGTAGGGCTAGTCCAAACAGTAAGTAGTATTGTTACGGGAAGATGTTCGGATCTAACTGGCGGATCATCCTTACTAGGTACGCGATGCCATAAATTACTGTTTTTACCCCCCTTACATCTGTTGATCACATGACGTGGAGGTTTGATAAATATATGAGGCGCGTCATCCCCCAATTTTCTCCGTGAACACTCTCAATGCTCCTATACAAGTCCACACCATGCCTCCCCTTCCCCAGAACCGGAAATTATCCAAGGTATGTAAGATGGGTGCTATACTTAGGGAGAATATTTGATTAAACTCATCGCCTTGGATATTCTACTTGGATAATCATCCAATTTATTCAACCAACGTACAGCTTTTAGATAAACGCCGTACTGTTTATCGCTTCACACTTGATCCGAGCTCATATCGACACTCGATTCCCCAGACTATCACATCAGTCATTGTCAAACGGCAAAAGAATGATTGGGAGAAAGAATTTTGGAATGAGAAAGCAGTCTACGACAAATTGAAAGAGCTCCAAGGGAAAGTGATTCCATCTTTTTTTGGGCAAGGTTATTATGATGGACTCCCTGCACTTGTATTGTCCGAGATTGATGGTGTTACTCTCTATGAACTGGCCCGCAGTAAGAACGACTTTCCTGCAGAAGCTTTGAAACCTTATCTCGAGGATGTCTTTCGTCAGTTTTCAGAATATGGCGCTTTGTATCGAGATCAGAGATTGGATAATTTTCTACTCTGTGATCAGGGCAACGAACGATTCAGAGTGATGGCTGTTGATCTGGAACAAGTCGATTTCCCTGATCGCCTGAACCCCTGGGAAAGACTAGTTAACTCGGACGGTGCAATGTCTATAATGCAAGATTTCGAAGATATGCAGCATCCACATCGTGATCCATCTCCTCTACGAAGCTGGCGGGTTAGCGGGTAATTTCGATATCATTTTTTTTTTGTTGTTGGCCCCAGGACAGAATATTTGATTCAAGCCGCAGTAAATATCTCAAAATATAGCCACAATGCGGAGCTACAACTACTACCACTTACACATTTGTTGCCCGCTTTCAATCGCTTTCTTCGTATGAAAACGAATTATTGAGAAATTTGCCCATCCAAAGCAGATGAAATTCCAACGAAAAAGGCCGATCGGTCAGTATAACTCTGCTAGCCAACCCTTTCCATATCTGCATCACCCGAAATAACATCAGCTTGCCAAGAAACCACCATGGACTGTATTCCAACTTCCTCGTTACGAAGGCTGCTTCCGAGCTGGATTGATTCCTTTAAAAATCACGGAGTGACATGCCCAAAGTAAACTAAATTTACATATGATACGTTCCCCCGAGGCCGGAACAGACCACAGCTTAAGGAGAACAGTATCTATAATCAATATGCGAGACCTGGCCCTATCTATGGCCGCCACTATATGTCTAAGAATAGCTATAGCCTCGGCATCAGAACAGTCGTGCAAGACCATACGGAGAAGGTTTTTGTTTATTTTTCGCACCTCTACAAAGATCTTACACGATAGATAGAAGATACAGATATATCTTAGCTAGCGCAATAACAGACGTGCCAGTTGTTCTCCGACCCAATTCTACAATAAGGATTGCATTTCCCAGAACGATTCGGACTTAAAGAGTCCAAGAACTTGTGCTGACAACCAGGCCCCCATTTGGAATCTGTTGAATGAAATCCACCCACTAGATTCTAGAAACCCACCCCTTCGCTACTTCTTACGTTCCGCATATACCGCACGAAGTCCGACTTAAAGTCTTCGTTGGCCGACAGATACTCGAAAAAGGGAAAGCTGGTGTTATACAACGGATTGAAACCCGTCTCTTTGGTGCGAATGCTGTCGGCTCCCCATTTCTGATGCACTGGGGCCATCTGCTGGGCACAGCGCGCGGTCCGCGAAAACAAGTACAGCGCATATTCGTGGACATCTCCATTGCGCGCCAGCAGCGCGGATATCGTCTAGTGAACTATACTCTTGCCATACGGTTGCTCGCGGAATAGAGAGTTTGTCATTGCTATGCGAATGATACTTTCCAGTCGCTGCTCGGGCACTTTGGCTGCTGCTGCGAGATCGGCATAATTTATGCGCTCGTTGGGTGGGATCAAGTGGAAGATATCGAATTCGTATAGCCAGTGGAGATATGAGACATGTCGAAATTGCATAGAATCAGTGGGGTTTTTTCTTCTGTAACCCGCGACCCACGTCAATCTTGCCCCGGTCGTGAGATTGGGAGAAACTCGCTGGGTCCATTGGCCAGTTGGGTGATCTCCAGCGAGGCTGCGTTTAGGTTCACGCATGCTTATTGGATGCTTGGAAGTGATGAGATTCTGTAAGGATCGCATGGTTTCTATTGGATAGTGCTAAACACCAGTTATAATGTAGAGTTATTACATAACATGCCAAGCCCTCGCTTATCCAACATGAAACCCCTTTTTCCTGTGACCAATTGCTTGGTCCGAGCGCCGCTGAGTAGCGGCCTCAGGCGCCGAGAGTATGCAACCCTGCAATCCTCTCGGGAGCACATCCCTCCCCACCAGATCTGGCTTACCGTCCCGGAAGCCAGGTATGTGAGGCCATTCAGACTCCCAGAAGGGGAAATTGGCGTGGTCAATGTAGGTGGTCAGTTGGCTTGTCCCCAACCTCTCATTTCTTCCCCCGTTCTGGTGTCCTTCCCCCTCTGTGCCCACTGCACTTCTCCCACTCCGTCTTCCACTTTCTTGCCGGGCCCATTGCTCACTTGGTATGTGATCCGGCCTTCTTTTCCAGAGCGCCAAGTACTGACGCCAAGTTCGCGAGGTAGTGCACATGTTGTTTCCCTCTGTGAACCGGCTCGCTGTCCCCTCGTCTGACCCTATCGACGTCCCAGTGCAGGTTCAGAGGGTAACACGATGGTCGTCATGGCCAGTCGTGCTTCTTCTCCACTGTTCGTGCTTGCGGAGCCACAGGACAGTGCGATGACTTCGTCGTGAGCTGGCGCAGCTGCAGTTGAACGTCCAGCTCGTCCAGCAGGACTTTAGCGGGCTCGAGTCCCTCCGTCGTCGGGAAGAAGTCGCCTCGGCTCTACCTGGCGGCGAGATCGACTCCTGTTGGCTGATTTTGTCGCCGACGATTAGCTTGCTCCGCCTAGGATTCCTTTGTTCTTTGTTCGGTGGTGTCACTTGTCTCTCTTCCTTCGTTGACACCTAGTTATCAGCAGATTCAATACAGGACCGTTTTCTATCGATTGCTCTTCGTAGATTGCCCATTGTGGTATTTCCTCGCCTTTGCTCGCCCGCGTGCTTGTTGCGGCGGCGGATCCCAACTCATTATGAGTTCATTGCGTAGCGACGTGGCTTGCGGAAGAGGTATGGAGATGTTTGATGTGCTGGTGGAGCGTCCTCCATTTGCTGATCTCCTTGGCCACCCTCTTCAGGTTCGCCGACGTCATCTAGATCCATATCATGAATCTCTTCTACCCTTCCTTGGGTAGGCTCGTCCAGCCATTGCTGTTGGCAGAAGTTCTCTTCCTGAGTCTTCTCTTCCGCTTTGTGGGCGGGATTCCAATCCCTTGGTTGGGATTCTTCCACTTGTTCCGTGGGAGCGAAGCCCATGCCTGGTGCTTCCTTCATCCTTTCATCCGCTTTGTGGGCGGGATTCCAATCCCTTGGTTGGGATTCTTCCACTTGTTCCGTGGGAGCGAAGCCCATGCCTGGTGCTTCCTTTGTCTTCTCATCCGCTTTTTGGGCGGGATTCCAATCCCTTGGTTGGGATTCTTCCACTTGTTCCGTGGGAGCGAAGCCCATGCCTGGTGCTTCCTTTGTCTTCTCATCCGCTTTGTGGGCGGGATTCCAATCCCTTGGTTGGGATTCTTCCACTTGTTCCGTGGGAGCGAAGCCCATGCCTGGTGCTTCCTTTGTCTTCTCATCCGCTTTGTGGGCGGGATTCCAATCCCTTGGTTGGGATTCTTCCACTTGTTCCGTGGGGGTGAAGCCCGTGCCTGGTGCTTCCTCTGCTTCTGGTGCAGGAACCATGTTTTCTCCCTTCTTGGTGGCCGATGGCTGTTTCCTTGCCTTTGTTGCGACATGTCGCAACACTTCCTCCCTCCCCACCAGACGTGAGCGTACCCCTGAACGCTCCATTGCGTCCCATTCCGCCCTGGAAATGGTGGCCAGCTCGTGGTAGCTCGGCGGCGTCTCCGAGTCCGTGTCGATTATCTCGCCGCCGTCGAGTGGGTGTCGGATGTCCAAGCCTTTCCGACGAAGTTGGTACTTGCCACCTGATGAGGTCCATAGTTGATTGGGGTTCTCAACAAATGCGTCGACAAGTCGGCGGCCATTCACCAAGTTCCTTAGTACTCGCCCCCCAGGTTCGGCGAGTGCGTACGTGCCGAGGGGGTGTGCTTTTAGGATCTTGTACGGTCCGAACCATTGCGACTCGAACTTCTGCTTTGCTTCGTTGCGGACCAATACCCATTTGCCCGGTTGGAGCGAGCAAGTGGTGACCTTCTCGTCCTGGATTTTCTGGGCTCGGATAGCCTTGTGTAGGAGTGCTTCGTTGGCCTCGGCCCGTGCGTGGTTGACGGCCATGATCTTGTTGTCCAATTCTGCAGGGCCTCGGATAGATGTCACCAGCTCCGTGTCTCCTGGCAAGCGTGGGTGGGTGCCGTACACCAAGTAGAATGGGCTTTTGCCGGACGTTGCATGTTCCCTGACCCTTGTGGCGAACAAGGCTTGGGCCAGGTATAGGTCCCACACCCGAGTGGGTTTCCCCATGCAGTATTTGGTGAGCATCCGTCCGAGCAGACCGTTGAAGTTCTCCACCTTGCCGTTCGTCCGCGGGTGGTACGGCGTCGTTGTCCTGTGCTTGGCATTGATCAGCTTGATGAAGTATTGCACTGAGGTGGCAAGTAGGTTGGCGCCATTGTCAGTTAGGAATTCCGCTGGCGCTCCGTATACCGTGAAGACATCTTCGTGGAGGAATTCGGCGATGGCTTCCTCTGTGGCATCTGGCAAGGCCTTTGCGAGTGGCCAGCCTGTAGCGTAGTCGATCGCCGTTATGATCCAGCGGTTTCCACTTGGCGTCGTGGGTAGCAAGCCGATGAGGTCGATTCCCCATCGTTCGAAAGGCTTGATACCGGTGCTGGCCAAGTATTGCGCTGCTTCTCTCTCGAAACATTCGTTTCTCCCCTTCGACACCTGGCAGTTCGGGCATAGACGGACTGTCTCTTCCGTGTCCTGCCGTATCCCTGGCCACCACGCGCGGGTCCGTAACACCCCGCGGAGACCTGGGTGTCCGAGGTGTCCGTACTCCTCATGCATTCTCTTCAGGAAGTCCTTCCTGAAAGGGGGTTCCAAGTATGGGGCGGATGACCCGTCCCCATGTAGGAAGCGCAGCCTTGTGTTCTCTTCCTGCGTGGCGGCCGCTGGCAAGGGGGATTCGTGTATTGCCAGCTTGCTCGCCCAGCGCATCACTTCCTTCCGAAGCATCTTGTCGCTTGGTAGGCTGCCAGCCAACAGATACTGAATGGTGGCCGCATACCACTCTGCTTCGGCAAACCCGCCTACCTTAGTCATCAGGTTCAGCTTTCCCCAAGTGGGTGTTCCCTGAGCCATATTAGCCGGTCCTTCTCCGATGAAGTCAGGGCGTCGGCTAATAGCATCAGGTACGACCGCTTCTTCTCCCTTCCTATATCTCAGTTCGAGGTTATATGCCTGGAACTCGTCGATCCACCGCGCGAGGCGCTTGCTGTAGGTCCGGGTTGTCGCTAGGTACTGGAGACCCTCATGGTCGGTGATGATGGTGGTCTTTGTTCCGTTTTCCAAGTACCTGTCCCAGGTGCGTAGTGCTTCCTTGATCGCCAGAAGCTCTTTCTCGTGCACCGGGTAGTTTAACTCTGCCCCTCTCAGTTTGCGACCATCAAAAGCGACTGGGTGCATCTTCCCGTCCTGGCCTTCTTGGCCAAGCACGAATCCAATCGCCCATTCGGACGCGTCGGTCTCGATTGTGAAGGGCTTTGTTCGGTCGGGCTGGACAAGAACAGGGGCGCTAACAAGCGCTTCCTTCAAACGCACAAAGGCCACCTCGCACTGTTCGGTCCAGGTGATAGGACGGAATTTCCGCTTGCGTAGCTCTTCGTCGGCCTCCTTCGTCAAGTTGTGTAACGCCACCGCTATCTTTGCGAAGTCCTTGACGAAGCGTCGGTAGTACGTGGCCAGTCCTAGGAAGCGGCGCACTTCGTTGACGTTTGTGGGTCGGGGCCAGTCCTTAATCACCTCCAGCTTCATCGCGACCGCTTGTACCTTGCCGTCCCCGATGATGTGGCCGCAAAATTCCAGTTCCTTGGTGACAAATACGCATTTCTTCGGCTTGGCGTAGAGTTTCTGTGTCCGCAAGCACTGGAGCACTTCTTCCAAGTGCGTGTAGTGCTCGTCGAGTGTTTGGGAGTATACCAGTATGTCGTCCAGGTATACAACCACCGACCTGCCAAGGTATGGCCGAAGGGTCTCATTCATCAGGGTCTGGAAGGTTGCCGGTGCATTGCAGAGTCCAAAGGGCATGGCTCTCCATTCATACTTTCCCCAGACGGTGTTGAAGGCTGTCTTCGGTACTGCGTCGTCCGCCATTCTTACTTGCCAGTATCCCGCCGCCAGATCGATCTTTGACAAGTACTTTGCTTGGCCCACGATGTCCAACAAGTCTTGGATCCTCGGGAGCGGGTATCCGTTCTTGGCGGTGAGCTCGTTGAGGCCACGGTAGTCGATACACATCCTCCATTCTCCTCCCGGTTTCTTGACAAATACCACGGGGAAGCCCCAAGGGCTGGACGATACCTGAATCAGTCCTCTATCCAGTAGGTCCTTCACTTGTCTCCGTAGTTCTTCAAGCTTCTCGTGCGACAAGGGGTAGGCGTTGGCGTTCACTGGGTTAGCGTTCCCCGTGTCGATGTGGTGGACGAAGCTCCGTTCGGGGGGGAGCTCCCTCGGTAGGTCATCGGGGAAGACGTCAGCGAACTTCTGGAGTAGTTCAGCCAAGCGTGGGTCGCTTGTTGAAGGATCGAGGTCTTTGCAGTTCGTGGCGTAGAAGACCGCGTACTCGGTGTCCTTTTCCTTCATAGTTCGTCGGATGTCCCTTTTAGACAGTAGGTTCAGCGTTCCTCTGTTCTCTCCCCCGAGCGTCCGAGCGTTCACTGCTCGTACTTCGTGCTCTCCGTACCGGTCTGTGAGCCACATCTTCTTCGTGGGGAAGCTAACGTGGGGGTCGTGCTTGCACAGGAAGTCGTTGCCAAGCACCACGTCGTACCCCTCCACGTCGACCGCCCATACTACCTTCATTCCGGTCCATCCGCCTAAGCGGATTACCAAGTTCATTGTGCCTTGCGTATACAGTGTGTCGCCATTGGGCAGCGACACCGGCAAGGACTTACGTTTATCCCATTTCCCGCCTAAGCGTTTTGCGGTTTCCAGCGAGACAAACGTGTGGCTTGCTCCGCAGTCCAGTAACATGCGGCAAGCGATGGGGTTCCCGGCCGAGGCGGGGCGGTGGAGGGAGCCGTCGAAGAAGTTGAGGTCCTCCCCGAGGGCATTTAACCTCATTGTCGCGCCCTTCGCGTGTTGCTCTGCGCGGATTTGGCGCCGCCAAGTTTCAGTTTTGTCGGGGCGCCCCTAAAGGCTTCCGGTGCCACGCTTGGTGTCAACCCCGGCGCCGCCTGTTGAGCGGCCTCCACGTGTGAGGCGGGTTGTCCTTCTGCAAGGGGTTGATTCTCCATCGTGGCGGTTGGTTTGGGGGTTCAGCAAGTTGAGTCTTGGGTTTCTAGGAGGTTGTTGTCTTTCCTCCTTTCCTTTCTTCCACTTGCTTTTACTTCTTAGGGGCCCCCACTTCGCCCCTAAGGATACGGATCCTTGACCTCGGCAGAGTTTCCGTTGTGTGCCCTAGCGACGGTGTCTTTAGGTCCACTTGCTGGCGCACAAACTCCGCTTCCTGGCCCCTGGATCGAAATTCCTTCGCAGCCGGGTTCTGTGTGACTCCCATTTTCTGCTGCTCGGCTCCCTGAGGCCTGTAGGCGCCAGGGACTGGTTATAGGGTGCGGTTTCTCATCGAGATACCGCTGCTTCCCCCTTCCAGCTTACCGTGGGAGGTAAGGCCTTTAGCAAGACATGCTACCAGATGAGATTCTGTAAGGATCGCATGGTTTCTATTGGATAGTGCTAAACACCAGTTATAATGTAGAGTTATTACATAACATGCCAAGCCCTCGCTTATCCAACATGAAACCCCTTTTTCCTGTGACCAATTGCTTGGTCCGAGCGCCGCTGAGTAGCGGCCTCAGGCGCCGAGAGTATGCAACCCTGCAATCCTCTCGGGAGCACAGTGAACCTGTTGGAAGGTCATGTGACCACCACTGTTTGCTCCCAGTACTTAGTCTCAGTCTTAGCATGTAGATAGTTTCTCTCTCTCTCAACGCATCAAGAGATTTCCAGTTACATCTACATTCATCGTAGATCTCTAGCATCTCTAAAACTTACTTATTCCTCGATTGTAACTTATGGTACGAGCTCAGCCTGGGCGACGGCCCAGGTCACTTTGGCTTCGATTTCGCCAAACGCACTTTCGCTCTCTTTGATGATAGCGATGTGCCTATAAACACAAGCACTTGGCCGCAGTGTGGTCGGGCTATTGCAAAATGGCTGAGTTTGAAAGAACTCCCCCAGGATGAGAACGACAAGTCCCCTACCCTTTCCCGGTTCAAGAACTGTTCTACGTATGTTTCGAGCTTCCGATTGACTCGGAGCGATATGTTTGAGAGTGTCAAGCGTGTGACCAAGTCTACAGATGCGGACTGGACTATCTCGCAGGATTCCGTTGGAGAGCGCTTCAAGGAGGGACAGGAGGACATGAAGGTGCGCAACTGGAATGTGTTCACTAAGATGCTGTGTAGTCAGATTTTTTTTGTGAATAGGGATGGTGAATATGAGTCTAGAATTAGTCTCGATAATGAAATGGTCGGTCTACTAGTTGAGGATTTGGACGAGGCTACAGCGGTGGGCATCCGGATGGCAGAGAACAACGAGGTTTCTTTCTCGCACTAAATGCTAAAATCGGTTGTTGGCCCCTCAAGAATAGAGAGGAACTCTAGTCTTTCGTGATTTTGAATAAAACAAGTTACATTTCCCTGCTTGTGCCTTCGGATTAATCCTATATTCCGCAGAAACTTACATAGAAAGACCTTTGTGAATAAAGAGATAGCATCAGCTTACTATAATCACATACAGAGTAGCCTAGCTCACAACGCTCTGGCCTATCGAACATAATGTTTTTTTCTCGTTTATTAGATATCGTGGACTGAGTGGCGAATGAAATGATACCGCTCTCCATCAAAAGTTCTGGTCAGATGTCATTCAACTTTGGGCAGGTGATGAGATATGACGAGATATTGCTAGCTGCGGGAAAAAAGTAATATTAAAATTAAAAGAGTAATGAGTCGACCCTGTTAAGCATTTACTGTACTGTTCATTCCATCCCCTTTATACAGTACTTACATGCCTTGAACTCTGACTGCACCCTGCAGGTGGTGGAAAATGAGGTCAGGCAACATCGATATACAAACTGAACCACTTTATTCGATCAAATTGTCCGTATCAACCACCTGCGCTCGGCCTAGATTAATCATAAAGACAAACAGAAGCCTTACCACGGTATAAATCGTTCAAGTTTTTGGATTATTCAATTCCGGAGATGATCTCTACAAAATTCGACAATTGCCCCATTGATCTTTTTTGCAATGATCTTGAGCTGGCCAATATGATCATTAAAGTTTTAAGGGTCTCACTATCGTCGATGTAGTAGATCGGGAATGGGTGCACTGCGTTGTGCGGGGCCGGCGCAGCTGTTCTGCTCGGCGCGCCCTGGTGGCTCCTTTGTGGTTGACAGATGATGGAGAGGGGTATTTTAAGATCTGCAAGCCCTTTAGGCCCAACGATCACCTCTCTCAATTGCCTTGATATGATTATACCTCTTTTAGCTGAAGAAGAGTCGAAGATGCTAGGACAAAGAAAAGTTTTCCCTATCATTAGATGGTCGGTGGACTCAGAATGCTATGTTGCTCAATTAATTTTCTCTCACGTGGCTTCTTGGATGTGAAAAACTTCCTCTGTAAGCAATTGCAAGAGCAGATGGAGTCTGAAGGATGAAGTCGCGCATTGGGAGGACCTCGGGAGCATTGGAAGAACTTCGGAGACACTGGAAGAACTTCGGGGACACTGGGGGATCTCGGGAGCATGGGAGGAACTTCGGGATACCACTCCGTACAGAAATGAAAATCTTGTTGAAAAGAAGATGAACTACCCGCTTCAACAGGCCAAGGTCTTGGAGGATGTTGAATGGTGCAATGCCGTTGGAAAATGACGAAGGAAGAATAAATTGCCTTTGGTCGATCCTTTTTGAGGGTTGACGAATATATGCCTTGAGGAAGTGCTATCGCGTTTCAATACAGCGTGATGCCCTCTCTCTTCATACGGCAATCTGATCAAGGGACAAATTTCAAAAAGGGGGCAAGTTCTTCTACCGTGGCAGACGGTAAAATCACCAATTCACGAAAAATTGACCAGCATTTGAAGTGTAATATTATGTTTCCCCAGTACCTCTTGTGAGAAATCAACATGGGGTCTTTTCACAGCTTATTGTGTGTGACTTCACTGTAGCTACTTAATACGTCTTCTTGAATGGTTCCCCAAGTTCAGGTGTCGAACTTGTTCTTCCTGTTCTTCCGCCTGTAAAGGGTAAGGGCCTGGCACATTGCCGTATTAACTAGATCAACCGATGGGACGTTCTTTTTTAACCAACGTTCTACCAAAAAGACCGCTGTGACAACTCAGACGACAACCCTGATGGTTGTCATACCAAGTTACCAATTCATAACCCCACTTGTGCTTCCGAGTGCACCCGCATTTACGGCATTCTCCGAGATTCTGCTCCTCGCCAAGTTGTACGGCTATTTATCCGTCACACCGCCAAAGATGGGATTTACTTAATTTATCCTAGACCTAAAATTAAGAATATAGTAATTCACCGGGAAAAGAGCCACCCGCGCGAACCTTGTAGAATTGTTGTACGATTGAGTCTACTCCGTAATAGAAGCTCTAGTCCAAAAGTAATTAGCCTCCTGACATGTGACATGTGACCTAAAGACCAGTCTTGTTCTTCTTGTGCCCTTTAAATGTGGAAATTTCCAATCCCACTAAAATAGCATTTAGCGTAGACTATCGAACGGTCTAGAAGGAGTATAGATTTTTGACTCGGAGCGAGGCTCTTCGTTAAAGTCCCCTTACTCGGATAATGGAACGTTAGCTGAAGAATTTATTATATTACGATAATGTGATATCAAAGCGGGTGACCCTATAGATATATATACCACTGCAATGAAGTCAATTCCATGAATTGACTTGGTAATTATCTTGTAGTCCAATGTGTAAACGCTCGCAGTAGTGGCCGGCGTATCTCACTTCTTCTCCACATAGATTGTCTTTTTGACAACCGTCATTCGGAGAAGAGCATTTCCTAGGCAGAAATGGTCACTGAAATAGAATAGCTAATGGCATCTGGCATCTGGCCCAACGATGGAACCAACCCTTCCCGCACAACGGTGTGCATGGCAGGACCCATTCACTTTGAAGCCGGTCAGTAGATCTGTAAATATATTTCCTGATGAATTTGGTACTCTGAATAAATACCGATCATCTAATTTTGTGCAATTTAGGTGATCAATGACGCGTAGAAGGGATAAGCTCAATATTTAACTAGCTGTTATTATAAGTTGGACTGGCCCTTACAAATTGTATTGGTTTTAGTACTTACAATGCCACACCAAAAGGAGTTTACTTTACTCCGTACACATGTTGTGTTTCTAAATGGGGGTGCTCGGTACAAACCAAAGATGCCACCAACTTTAATGCATTAGTGCATAACTCTTCCTGCCGCGTTTAATTCATGTTTTTACCCAACACTAAGGAGACGGTGTAGATAGAGAGTTGCAGAAAAAGTTATGCACTTATGCACCCAAGTGGATGGGTCTTTGGCAGCCCCTTCGAAATCGACCCCACTTTTTTGTTAACCTTGATACCGTGAAGAATTTTGCCAGGGGGGTTTTTTTCAATCTTTTCGGAGCTAGGATTCAGTTTTGAAACCCTCTAATTCGATCAATTAATGCAAAAAAATCGTATGCATAGCCGGGAGTGCTAAGGTCCCTTGTTAATATAGAGACCCTCATTAGTTTCGAAGGATTTGTTCTCCGACAGTCCTTCCAAATTAACGGGGCTTGACAGTCCCCAAAATTTGTCCCACTGGGACGGAACAGAGACCCCTCCCGAAATCTCCGCTTCCGAAGTGGCCGGTTTCTAAGGTCCAATCATAAGGCTTAGCTGCAAAAAGAAGTCCGATCATCGGGCCCCTATATTCATGACGATGACGATTCTGATGCATCGCCTCAATCAAAGGCAGCACGAATGGATGACTCAGCGGAGCATGAGGTTGCGCTAGGGGATACAGGTAGGCTAACTACAGGTGCTTCCGCTGAACAACCCGGATATCTTCCGTTCCAAGGTTTGCCCTGTGGGTCTATAAAAGTATATTTAGGAAGTGAAGAAAACTATAAAGTCCTGTCCGAGTTACAAGCATCGTTTCTTGTGGTGTATATTCATCTACACATTTTTGCCTTTCATACCCGTTGATCTCTTACCCTGAAATACAGGCCAACTCAATGGCACCTAAATCATTCAAAGTTATTGTCGTCGGCGGCGGCCCTGTCGGTCTGACCGCCGCCCACGCCCTTCATCACGCAGGCATTGACTTTGTAGTCCTTGAATCCAGGAGCTCTGCAGTTCTGGATCTAGGTGCCAGTCTCGTTTTATCTGCGGCGAGTCTCAGAATTATGCATCAGTTTGGAATTTTGGAAAAACTGTTGAAGATCGGAGGAGAACTGCAGCACTCCCAATCGATGACGCGAGAAGGACAGCCATTTGTGAGCACTTTCAAACTCCTTGAAATCCTGAGAAAGAAGTAAGTCTTCCATGATTTTCTTGATAAGGAATTCGCTCTATAGTTCCTATCCATTCGTGAAAATACTTACGCATTCACCTCCTATCAGCCACGGAACTGCACCACTTGCGTTCCATCGCGCCCAACTCGTTGAGACCATGTACGAGACTTTGCCCGCGGCGGCCAAGGAGCGTTATCTTCTGAATAAAAAATTAGATTCTATTGAATCCGATGAGACCGGAGTGCGTGTGACTTGCGCCGATGGAAGCACATACGACGGATCTATTGTCATTGGAGCGGACGGTGTACACAGCAAGACGCGCCGAAATATGCGTGAGCTAGCACTGAAGGAAGATCCCAAGCGTGATTGGGATGCAGCTGTCCCATTCCCAGCTTTGTATAGATGCCTGTGGTGCAGCTTCCCTCGGGTCGGCGAATGCGGATATGCCACCGACACACAGTCCAAGGACATGTCAACCATGTTCATTCTCGGTCGGGAGCGAGGATGGATCTTCCTTTACGAAAGACTGCCCGAGTCAACGACGTCGCGTGTGAATTACACCGAAGAAGATCGACAAGCCTATGCAGCTAAATTTGCCGATTTCCCTGTAACCGACAAATTGAAGGTCAAGGACGTGTACGCGAATCGGCTGACCGATGGAATGGCAAACCTGGAGGAAGGTATCCTGAAGCATTGGAGTTGGGGCAGAATTGTCTTGGCTGGAGATTCTTGTCACAAATTTACGCCTAACGCGGGACGCGGGCTTAACAATGGTATCCAGGATGTGGTTGCTTTGTGCAACGGAATTCATGGGATGCTAGAAAAGAGATCCGAGACCGATCTGCCAGATCTAGTCGCTCTGGGCAAAGTGTTCGCGGACTACCAGAAGCTCAGATCAGCTCCTGTACAGTCTGACGGCACTCAGTCGTTCTATGTTTCCCGTATACATGCCTGGGCAAATTGGCTTTCTTACTTTGTCAGTCGCTATATTATGTCGCAAGAATGGTTGCTGGCATGGGCGTTGAACGCATTTGGCGCCAACGAGATTCGCAAAGCGCTGATATTGGACTACATTCATGTCGACGAACCATTCTTGTCAGCGGTTGAGTGGAAACATCAATTGCAGAAGAAGAAGAGTGACTAGACGCGTGATGGAGTTCATCAAAGGGGAAAGGGGGAAATTGTACTATAGTTCGAATAAATACCCACTTCAATCATCGACATACTCTTCATTATGTATTATCTTTTCATCAAATTGCAAAACGTGACGACCCAAATCTACCATGAAAGCGCCGTTGGTTAAATGTAGATGCGCGAACGGTTGGCCCGTAAGCAAGGTATAGGTGGAGACTCCTGCCACCATAATATGTTTGTGTTCGCTCATGATATTACTTTTAAAGGGAACATCGACCTTAACTCTTTGAGTGTCAAAATTTGGAAGGTCAAGGGGTATTTTAAAAAGACAAAGTGACTATTTTACAAGGACCTTGAGAAAAAGCCATGGAAAGGGAAGAAGACAAATTTTTGAAAATTGAATCACGAAAATGGTTATATTCAAAAAAAATTAAGAAGATGGTAAACTCTCCAAGCATAATCCAGAAATGCTGCTTGTGAAATTAGAGGCCTTGAACTATAAAACAAGTTCAATTGGTTGCCTTGCAGAGAACCGGGCAAAGATAAGGAAGTCATTGAAGGTCAAGGCTTTGTGACTATCAGAGTCGAGGAGAGAATCAACATGGAGTCAATATCTAGAAGAGTAATCCTTGAGAACTGGCAAAATCTTGGTACAATTTTGAATTTGACCATAATGCGCAAAAAGCTCCAAGAACCCCTATACAAAATGGAAATGGGGGATAGTTCTCAAAGGAAGTCAGACGGACAGGGCACGGGAGTCCTTTTAACAATGTTCCGACAGTGAAACACTTGGTAAAGGATTTTTCATTTGATAACATGAGTTCCACAACGACCAGTTAAATCCATGTCTTGCCTCATGTTGTGTGCCTGCGCACAAACCTTCGTTCGGAGTATGGAGTTAACTGTAATGAGCCTGGCTCAAATCTATAACATACTAGCAGGGGTTAGCGACCTGACCAATAAATGAGAATTCAGGGGAATTAATGGATTGTCGGTATAGAGGTGAACACGACGCGAGAGGGAAGCGTCAAGACAAGCTTTAGCAGACCAGACCCAGCACTGATGGCCGTGGCGTTATATGGTTTCTGCTGGGCTACTATTCGTCCAATGATATGCTGAGGCATGATATAGGTAGGATCCAATAGCACGCCCCGATAGTTTCAAGAAATGAATAGTGAGATTCTAGATTCAAGGCAATATCGGGTCGGGTCGGGCCAGTTGTGCGGGGCCGCCCGCAACCTTCGAACCCACATACCCAAATTTACGGCAGGGTTTAGACGCCATCGCGCCTACCAGGGGTTTGCCAGGCACACAATTAAAATTATTAGTCCACATCCATAGTGCAAATTTTACTAGTATTGAGATCGCATCTATAGAAGGGGATAGAATGAGTCTGTCTTTTACTCCTTATTGCGTCTTTCTTATTATTCCTAAAAGAGGAGTCCTTCTACATCCTGTAATAAATATCACTAATCTTGATCTCCTTAGTAAAGATTTTTTATATCTACTTAAAGGTTGTTTGAAGTTTTGTAATAGAAATAATGCTATTAGATCTATTCTATGAAATAAATAGTTTACCTAAGTCTTAGCTATATCAAGACTTGGCATTTGACAATTTTCATACCTTGATTTTTTGTTAAAAGATTTAGAGATTTTTAATAGTAGTATTAGCATGAAAGAGAGACTGAATCTTGTCTTTAATAGTTCTAGATCAATTAGCGCTAGTATCTTGACTGTACGAAGAAGCCCTTTAAAAGGGACATGGGAGAAGCCGAGGAACCAGGCCGATAAGAGCAAGGTGGTAAAATAGGCGGCAAATAAAACGTATGGGTTGGCGCGATGGCGCCCCAAACCTACCGTACAAATTGCAAAAATCGGTGGGCCTAGATTTGGGGCCGATTCGGGCTTTTGATATCATTTTGATCGAACCTGGCTGCGAGGTAAATGAACACCAGAAATTTATACAAACTGTATAGCCGTACCTGAATAGGATACATTAGGTTTCAAATTTGAGTTAAACGAGCCGCTCAATTAAAGTATAATAGACGGATGCTAGACTGTTAAAGAATATCCCAGTATTATATTGAGAGAGGGTATGTAGATGATCTACTATGAAGTTGTAGATGTCACTTGAAATCTCTGTCATGCGTGGAGACAGAGAGAAACTATCTACAGGCACTGTCTAGACGAAAGTACTGGGAGCAAGCGGGGAAGTCTGACTTCCAACACATGTAATTGAAATATTAAATAATAAGTTTTTGTTGAATCACATACTATAAAATAGTAAACCAAGTAGCATGTGAAATTTTTGATTTAACGAATCTTTCAGAAAGTGTAGAATTGGTTTTATAAAACTGTCTGATTTCTTCATATCTATAAATGAAGCTATATTAATATCGTCATTTCAACCCCTGTAGATACGTCTACTCCTCACTGACCTATATAAAATTGTAGTGAAGGAAACAGGAAGAAGATATTAAGCGAGCGATGACGGCGTTAAACGCCGGATTATTCTTGATTCCATGGTTTGTTTGTACATGGTGGGAAGGTGACTATGTACTGGGAGCAGCATTGGAAGCAGTTTGAGTTGAAATGCCATCCTTCGATATAGGATGCTCGAGTTTGTATGGCAGAATATGTGATAGAGGCGTTAAATTGCATCGACGCGGCTAATCTCGATTACGTAGGAGCTTGGCGTATGCATGAAATCAATTAGTTATTAGCGTTGAAAAGATTCCAAATAATGCTGATTATGAAGAATTAACTTGTGTGCTCAACAGTTTTCCCTTTCTCTCGCCTTCGCCGCTTTCGCAAGACACTGGTTTCAAAAATCATACCAAGTTTCTTCTAGTACTACATCACTATTAACTCTCCTCTCTTCTTCCCACCTTCTCTCCATCCGTCGGAACCGATCCATCTCCTGTTCTGGACTATGTAAAGGGATTTTCCCTACCAATGGATCCAAATTAGCATGAGTGGCTCGTAGCTGGGTACTGTGCCTTGAGGCATTGCTGGGTTTGGTCTACAACTTCCTGGAACTTGGGGATCTTTAAGGTGACCGTTGTAGCAGCGGTATCGGTGGCGGTATCAAAGCGAGCCGTACCGGCCTTGACATTAGGACACAGTGGAGTTGGTGGCTCGCGAAAGAAGTACTTCGCCATGCAATCCACACACTGAGAGTTCTAGCCTCAAAATAGGCCATGGTTGGCGCGTTTGGCCGCCTTAAGGCAAGATTCGTGCTGGAAAAACGATAGGTACACCATTCTTTTGCTGCGTAACACCGAGAGGGGTCAATTCGTTGCAAACGCAATATATCTGCCAATAGTGTGTCCAATTTATACCAGAGGACATGGCATCTGCTTACAAAAATGGTTGATAATAATTGATCGGCCCCACAAGTGATCTATCTAGGAACATGGAAAATAGTTAGTTTTTGAAAAACGTGTGAAGCATTTAAAATCCATCAGATCCTTAACTTCGCTAGCCCACCAGGCAGTGTTGCACTTAGCCTCACCTAAGCAGCTTCTCAACTATCTCGTTCTTTAGGTCAACCATCCAACTTTCTTCCATGGCTCCTATCACATGTACTTTGGCCTTGGGCACTCCATCAAGACTGATTTGCGATTTCCTAGAGCTTCAGTAGACATACTTACCATTGTCACCCAAGTGGTGGTGATTTACATACATACATGAAACTGTTTTTGGCCACTATCATGATGAGCAGGACCTATTGTTTAGCGAGGAAAAGGAAACGGAGGCCAAATGGCATAGCCAACAAGACTAGAATCCTGATTAACAGAACCTTCTGCCTTGAATACATAGCAGTCAAAGAGAACATTTGAAGTGAAGACCAGGGATGTTGGAAATCATTCACAAGTACGTGTAATAGTGAACACCTACAATTAGCTAGCCACCACATGCGACTGACGTATGATGATGGTTGCCCGGGGGGAAGGAGTAAGGGCAATCAGGAGGATTTAAATAAGGATATACAGCCATTAAGCTACATAAAGGCCCATCTTTAAACAGAAAGAAAAGTGAAAAAAAAGGAAGAAAAACTAGTAAGTATTTAGATAGAATGCCATAATCAAGCTAAGTTAGATCCAAACGCGGGTTTTGGCCATGATGAACCCGCCCATGGGTTCTTGGCGGGTACCCGCGGGTTGCCCAAAATACCCCAAAACATGCATAAATCGTAGATAAACATGATTAGTCATCTGATGTAATTTTGGTCATTTATTTCTGTCACGCTTTTGGGTGGATGTTACAATGAAACAATGAGCGCCATCGATCTGGAAATATATATTCTCTACATGTAGATCACTGCCCCCATCGCCGTGCTTTACACATCTGAAGGGATTACAGGCCACATTGATCATTTTAAGTAAATTCATCAAATGAGAATCTTTCGAGTGAGCTCCAAAATATTATCTTTAGTTCGATAATTTAAAATCAGTGATTTGGACCCTCTCAGTGTCCTCCCAAAGTCGTATTCTTCATGTTCCTTTCCAAATATTCTCAGCTAGAAGCTATCAGTTACGCCATCGAAACAATTAGATAATCGAAAATTACTGCATAACTTAGTGTAAAATGATCAGTCAGCTTTTTTTGCTTTTTTGGGTAATCGCGGGTACCCCTTGGGGTCTTGGGTTGGGTTTCCCGGATGACAACCCACCCACGGGTTTGGGCAGTGGGCGGGTTTTGGCGAGGCCTAGGTGTGCTCATTATGCACTGGCCGGCATGGAAGGAATATTTAGGGGTTGGATAGAGTGGAGAGATCACCAACAAACAAATTTGATTAGATCTCACAAGATTAATGGATTGAACTTCAAGCATGCCAACCTTAGAACTTCGAAAGCATTGGAGATGGACAATGGTGACTGACCCACCTGGGCGTGTAATCCCGAAGACAAATCAGGCCACTACTCCTGATGGGTTACATAAGACCATTTAACCGCTAGGCCAAAAGATCATAAGGACAAACAGAACATCTGTTTGTCATTGCAGCAGCATATATAAGAGGCCCTAATATCCATTAGGGACCACAGGCGGCTACGGTAGCGGTCATGTGACGGGAGGCTGGTGCTATCTGAATGCGACTTCGTGTGAACTTCGCTTCCTTGACAAAATGTATGCACGCAGTGCTTGCAGGGTCTTTCGATATAGGTCTCATTTAATTACACTTGGAGTCGGACAAGCTGCCTGCTCTTCTGTTCCACTCCAGAATACCGTCAATATGAACTGGTTTCGGCAATTCACCTCACGCCAGACACACACATCCTCGACACCTATTCCCACCCGGTCGCATATCAATCCTACCCTAAGCCAAGGAATATTGATCTCAGACTGTGATGAGGATAGCATTTATCACTACACATCTGGACGATGGCTTTGGAATGAGAAGGAACAGTTATCCCGTCGCTATGTTAAGTTCAATCTGGCAGAGCTCGTCCAGATCGCAACCCACGCGACAGGTTCAAAATCTTTCGTCGAAGTGCAGAAGCTCCCCGAGGGGAATTTTTGCAAGGTTTTACTACTCAAGACGGAAGATGGCAAGGAAGTGATTGCAAAGCTCCCGAATCCTAATGCTGGATCCCAATACTTTACCACAGCCAGTGAGGTGGCCACCATGGATTATGTGAGAATTTCTTAGTCTCGTGTTGCTACGTGCTATCTTATCTGACCCAAATTTCTAGGTGCGGAGTGTACTAAATGTTCCGACTCCAACGGTGTATGCCTGGAGCCCCTCTACTGAAGAGATTGGAGCCGAGTATATCATTATGGAACGAAGCCGTGGAGTTGAACTTAGCAAGCTGTGGGATGATATACCTGGTCCTGATAAACTTCAGATTGTTCGGCAACTTGTTGGATTTGAGAAAACACTTGTATCCACTCGATTTCCCGTGTATGGGAGCATATATTATGCAGATAACCTGTGCAATCCCCACCCAAACCAGATGATTGAGCTTGGGCCTAAAAAGAACACCGTTGGAGCGGCATTTGTGGTTGGTCCGACCACAAATCGAACGTTCTTCGATGATGGCAGAAATGCCGTTGATGTACACCGAGGACCCTGCAAGTGTCTTCCTCGGATCGTTAACCAACCGTTCTAATTGATTTCTTAAAATATGGGCATCTGTTGAGGATAATCATTTTGCTCGTGCCAATCTTGAACTTGCTTGTCTGCGGACTTTCTCAGAATTTCCACGTCCGCAAGGACTATTTTATGGGCCTGGTCAATACCAGCCTACTGCTCAACGAAAACAAGAAACACTGCAAAATTTCATCAAGGTTGTCAAGTCTCTGTCGCCGAAAGACAAAGAAATATCTAAGCCTGTTCTGTGGCACCCCGATCTACATGGGGACAACATCTTTGTGAACCCCGACCAGCCAACAGAGATTCTTTCCATCATCGATTGGCAGGCCGTGAATTTGTCACCTCTATTTCTTCAAGCTCGCCATCCAGCTCTGATAGAATTCGAGGGACCCATCCCTGAGGGACTGCAGTCAATCAGTCTGCCCAACAATTTCGATGAGCTCAGCCCAGAAGAGCAGCTCAAAGCGAAGAAGCTCCGTGCTGCTCAGTCTCTATACAAGCTCTATGACATTCAGATGATCCAGGACTGCCCTGAGATTGCAGCTGCTCTAACCTTCAAAAACTCGCTTGCTGGCCAAATCGCAGGCCTTTCGGGCTCTCTCTTCAGTGACGGGAAACCTGTTGTTCAAGGCATGCTCATAAAACTTCAGGAAGAGTGGGCGACTCGTGTTGGATCATCCATTCCCTGTCCAATTTCTTTACCGAGGAGCATGAGGAACAGCAGAGAAAGGACGAGGCAAAGTGGGCTAGTGGTGTTGAGCTAATGGAAGAATTCCTCGGTCAAGTTGGTGCATACCGAGGGTGGGATTTTTGGGTGAATCACAGTAGCTACGAACACTTTGAGGTGCAGCTAAAAAAATGCCGGGATGAATTCTTGAATTCTCACTCCATCACTAGTGAAGAGAGAAGCCAGTGGGAAGCGGTGTGGCCTTTTACAGATAAGTAAAGAATGCAGCTATTCCAAAACCTGAATAGGATCCATGGTCAAAATATTTGCATACACGCAGATATCTATATGGCTAATGAACAGTTCTTTAAATACCGTTGGGAACTTCCTACTTCCCTAGCACTTCACATAGACTTTATCTTAGGCAGGTGATGTTCTATGTACTATTTCGCGTAATTACAGGGTGAAAGTCGTCGACGTATTTATTTTGTACATTCATATGATACTTAATTGCCGAAAAGTCGTTCATTTGCAACGCCACCATAATGGGGTCATGACCCAGAAGACAATGGCCAAGTGTGAGACAAGACCAACGAACAGCTTTTTCTTGCATTGCATGCCATAGAAAAATTCTCCCTAGGCTATCATCCATGATGATGCACAACTATCCCACCGCCTGGGACCCGGTCTCTGGCTGCGCAATTTTTGGTGTGGCGTGACCATCAACGAATTTCGAAAAGGTAGGCATCTGGTGCGAGGTTCGACATCGGAACCTGGCTATATTTCCAATTTACGATTGAATACATGATGAAACGGGGTTGACCTTGTTATAGCATAGATGAGACCCGGGTTAGATGATCGCAAATAATCTGCGTCCGTACCTCTCCTTGGGAAAGCGGAAGTCCATATCGCGTTCAGAAAGTACGTATATCGTTGCCACAGAGTGAAGTGAACAACTTGACTGTCTTCATCCATTCCCTCTTCGAGATTTGTCCCTTTTTTGCCTGGATTGATAATCTGGAACATCTCAACATGCTAACATTTCTCAGACATGGATCCTTAGTTCCCCGGTGGTTTATATCACTACAAATCTTCCCGTGTAGCTTTCAAAAAAAAATCTGTGATTCGAAGTTCATTTATTCATTGAGCTTCAATAGTTAGAGCGCACTGTTTTCTTTATTGTTAGGCTTCATTGGTTCTAAGAAAGTTCGACATGAGATCTCCAGTCCATGCTCTGTGATGTGTCTCTAGTTGGAGGAATGATGTCATTGTGCACCTCACATAGACTAAGAAGTGATAATCACTAAAGAAACCCGATTCATCAGCTTTCTAGAGCTCGTAGAGATATGTGCCCTCGATTATGAATGAACTCAGTTTATGCCCGAAGATCTCCCGGTCGAGATAGATATTCCCTGATTGGCTATTGAGGATCCCTGTTCCTAACTTCAGGTTACCATGCTGTATTCCACCCTTGGAACCAGCAAGAATGACCTCATAAGTAGCTTCTGTGTCAATTTCTCCAGGTCCCAGTCTTAGATTCCGATTTCCCCTCATATCTTGCACAGCAACTGAGTCTCTATCCCCATACATAAGTGTAATTATGCAAGATTGTGCAACACACTTCAAGTTCCAAAAGACAACAACAATTTACTTAATTAGTGTACATGATTTCTCGTTAGCAAAGACCGCCAATGTATTTGCTTTTAGTCTAGTAGATTGTACGTGGCCGAAGGTTAGAAGATTCCACGACACAGAAGAGTACTGTGACGTCAGTTTGTGTGGGGAATGCCAAGGGATCGGGATACCGCAGATCACCAAACTTATAGGGCTTTTTTGGTCTTTTTCTTTTTTTTTTTGGAGATAATCACACACGATTTATTAGAAAACTGTGAATTTGAAGATTGAAACTATTTAAAATATACAGTTATATACAAAGCTTCAAAAGTTTTACACCGTCAATCTTCACAACTATCAATCCCAATATCTAATCTGTGCTATACGCTATGGCCGCTACCACTCTGTGCACTCAGTTGATCCACTATAAATCCGGTTTCAGTCGATGGAGTCCGAGGTAAAGAAAAAAAGTCTACGCAGACTCCGTACATACTCCGACATATAACACCTGGAGAAAGTCCACAAAACTTTTTCCACGCACGCCCTTTGCTCCATCCCCCGCACGCAAGGATGTCTCCCTCAGAGCAAGACACCGAAGCTGTTCATACCGAGAACAGACCCTCATCTGTCAATAGCAGCGAATATAGCACACCTGTCGATATCTCCGCTGAGCTTGAGAAAAAAGAGAGCGGACATCCCGACGGAAAGCGCGAGCTGAAGGAAGGAGATTGCTACGAGATCCTAGGATACTGCTGGCCACGATGGAAGAAATGGACCTATCTGGTCGCGGTCGCATTTGTTCAGGTTTCCATGAACTTCAACACCTCGGTCTATCCTGCTGCTGTCCAAAATCTTTCAGAGGCTTTTCACATTAGCGAACAACACGCTCGCACAGGTCAAATGGCCTACCTGGTTACTTATTCCATTGGCTGTGAGCTGTGGGCTCCTTGGTCTGAGGAATTCGGTCGCTGGCCCATTCTTCAGCTCTCTATGTTCTTGATCAACATTTGGCAGATTCTTGCGGCCCTTGCCCCCAACTGGGGCAGTCTTGTTGTCGCTCGTGCATTGGTTGGTTTCTCCCCCGACAAGCTAGCGTCTTGACACTTCAAAAACCTAATATGATATTCAAGGGTGGTCTCTCTACTGCTGGTGGTAGTGTTACTCTCGGTCTTATTGCCGATATCTACGAGCCCGAGACGCAACAATTCCCTCTCGCTTTCATCGTATTGTCATCTTGTCTCGGTACCAGTATTGGTGGTGTGATTGGAGGACCAATTGCGCGATGTAAGCATTTTTCCCTTCTCGGAGTCATTATGCACCGGTTCTAGACCTACTGCTAATACCAGTATTTGAAAGTCCTTGACTGGCAATGGTTCTTCTGGATTCAGCTGATCTTCGGAGGAGTCACCCAGATCATCATCTTCTTTATGCCCGAGAGTCGTTCGACTATTATCATGGACAGAGAAGCCAAGCGCCGCCGCAAGACCGGAGAAGACCCAAATATCTACGGACCCAACGAGATGAAGAGCCCCCGTATCTCCTTGAAGGAAGCTGGCAGGATCTGGGCGCGTCCATTCTACATGCTTCTGCGCGAGCCCATTGTCCTCTGTCTATCTCTTCTATCCGGTTTCTCCGATGCTCTGATATTCATCTTCCTCGAGAGTTTTGCCATCGTCTACAAACAAGGATGGGGCTTTGGTACTCTCGCACAAGCCTGGGCTGTTATTCCCATCAACGCCGCCTACTTTATTGCCTACTTCAGCTACTTCCCATGGTTCATGCGTGATCAAAAGCTCCGAGTACGACATGGCGATGCGGCCATACCGCCCGAGCGCCGACTCAAGTGGCTGCTCTTCCTCGCGCCGCTCGAACCCATCGGTCTATTCGGTTTCGCCTGGACATCCTTTGGCGACTCGAAAAACATACACTGGATCGGATCCATGATTTTCTCCGGCTGTGTCGGTATCGCTAACTTCGCCATCTACCTATCCTCTGTTGATTACATGGTCGCGTCCTACGGTGTCTACTCGGCTTCTGCAACCGGTGGCAATGCTTTCGCGCGCGATCTTCTCGCTGGTATCTCGGCCATGTACGCGACGCCCATGTACACAGACATCGGCGATAAGTGGCATGTTGAGTATGCAACCACCATTCTGGCTTGTCTTTCCTGTCTGGTTGTGACTCCCATCTATGTGTTCTACTGGAAGGGACCCCAGCTTCGCGCGAAGAGCAAATTTGCTTCTACGCTTGCTGCTGACAGAGAGCAGAACAATGGTCGACGTGTCAGCAAGATTAGCATGGAGCCTCAGTGTTGAGAGCCTCGATTTGAATATACGGATGCATTGTCAGAAGTATGTGAGATTATGCACATAGATTAGTTTACATGTTTATTATGCATTATGTACATATGACTCGTCATGAGTAGACGGAGGATTTATGATGACCGTGTTAATGACCATCTAAGGAGTGCTACAAATCTTGGGGTTGTATTCAGTTCCTAATCTCATTGCTAGTTGACGAGCTAGACTCAAATCCTATACAATTTTTGTTTCAACATTCAAATTTTTGGATCTAGCTTTCGTACCCCCCCTCCCCCCCTATGCAAGACAAGATGTGATAGGCGAATAAGCTCTGAACGGAGCGTTTTGAGGTTATCTGCAGGTGGAGTGGGGGCACACGATGGATGCAGCAAGGATATACAGTATTCTACATCCACGCACTTCCCTTGAATTTACATATTTTATTTGCATCATCCCCTAACCCGTGCATCAAACCTCTCTAACAAAACCACCGGCAAAATGACCACAAGCACAATCGAAATAGCGGCGCCGCCTGCAAAAGTGCGAGATTGTATGTACCAGGCCTAAGACCGGGATTCCTGGCGAGGCATGCTGACTATTTATCGCATCCCTAGCTCCTCAACTTCTCAGCATACCCGGAGTGGCACACGGAATGGCTCAAGGGGATCGAGCTCAAGGACAGCACTAAGACCCCGCAAGAGCTTTGCTCGGGAGACATAATCGAGGTGAACATTGAGAACTTCAATTTTGTCGCGGAAGTCAAGGTGAGAGAATATTACTCTTCCCGATCACAAGTTTTTAAAAGAAAGAAAAGTAAGCTGAAGACTGTCAACACCAAAGGAGAATTCCGAGAGCTTGTTTTCTTGGCAAGGTCCGCCCGTGTTTACCGTTGCTGGTTTGCATAAATTCTACCTCGAGCCGGCCAATGATGGTGCTTCGACTGTTTTCACCCAGTCGGAGGATCTCAAGAGTCTCCTTGCGTTCATCATGAGTCCTTGTCTTCTTGGAAAGAAGATGCGTGCCCATTTTGATATTTTCCACAGGGATCTCAAGGCCCGCACTGAGATAGCCGAAATTGGGGGTTGGTCTTGTCACACGCGCACAGTTGGTTGATTCGTGCTCGCACTTTTGATCTGGGGTAATACTATCGGCGCCTTGACTCTTGTTGCACTGCTTCTCTCGTAGGCATGTGATTGGCTCCGGGACATGGCCGCATAGATATATTTTAGTCACCTTTCGATTTTATTTTGAGCGACGATTCACTTGGAAGCTAGGCGGAATCAATATGAATCAACGAATCCTTCCCAGAAAAGAAGTTTATGGAAACCATACCTGATCATGGCATGTAGACTGCCCGAGTGACAGCCAAACGAAGCATAGTGTAGCAATGGGGTCACCAATAAGGGCGCGGCAGACTTGGTCGGGGACCTATTCTTAGACAATGGTGTAGATGAGGCACGCTTTGAGATTGCAACCCGAGGAAACGGGTTACACTTCATACGTGTGGCCCTGAGCCGCATCGAGAGTGGCGTGGTAGTGTACCACTTCGTCCAGCACGGAAGAAACACAACCCTGGAAAAAGACTAACTAGTCGAGGGCTGAGGGAGCGCCCGCTTGGCAGAGATTGTTTCACAGGTAGCCATCGTCTTTCGGGCCATGATTGTCATCATAACAGTGTCGTGTGTGGCTATCTTCTTCGTTGTTCAAGGCCTTTTAACACGAGTCGTCTTCTGCCCATCGAATTTGTTGCTTGAGCTTGTTTTTCATATAAATTCCACGCTGCTGCTGATAGGCGAGACCGATATCGAGAGGTCTGATAGTACGGCTTGGTCGGTGAGACTGAAGATGTTATCCCAGTGAGATCGAACGAGATCTTCACTCTGCGGTTTCTCCAACCACAACACAGATTTGATGTGGAAGAGGATGACATCAAAGTTTTCCAGGTTTAGAGCAACCGCTATTTCTCGTGCCCTACTCATGAACCACCGGTGATGAGGCGTGCCAGCTGAAGCCACCATTCCGACTGCAGCAAACCAGACGTCAAGTGAATCATAGACACGAGATATTGACGTGAGATGCTCGAGGTTCTCCATAAATCGAATCATAATGGTATTCAGTATGACTGCATGCGAGTAGTATGTTGGTCCCTGAGCGATGAACATGTAGATTATAACCCCGCAGCGAATGGATTCCGTAATCGGTGATGGCAGAGATATCGTGGTAGCTGGAGCGGAGAGAAGGAGACGGTGTATGACAAAACAGGTAAGGTCATGAAGTTGTGTGGCTTGGAAGGGCATATTGCGCACTCGGTGAAAGATGCTGCGAAGACGACTCAAGACATTCTTAACGGCATACTCCACTTCAATGTTGCTGAGGTCAAATAGCTGGTCATCAAGCACGGTTGAGTCGAACTGCCATTCCGGGATAGGGGGGATGCCATCTCCAATGCCGAAGTCATCCTGGGTCTCAAATTGAGGATGGCCCATGATGAGCATAGATACCCTTTCAAACATGTTAAAATCTGATCCCTGAATAGAAAAGGTGTTGGCTTACCAGCTGACCATCCTCGCGGTAAGCGGGCTTGTCTGCCTTACTGCATTGATGCCGCCTCTCATATCGACCAGCTTTTTCAATCCATTAACATGCATTTCGCCAACTTTTGCATTGCCTTTGCCAAACTAAGAATCATTAATGATCGGGAAATTGTTCGAGATAGAAGATGATGAAGAAAGAGGGTGTTTATGGCAGTATCTTACCTCGATGGTTGCCAAGGTGATAACTGAGTTCAAAGTCCCATCCTGAACAGCTAGTGACATGTATTTAAGCTTACGTCGCAGTAGAGCCACCGAGTCTGCCATGAGAAGTTCGGAGTTCTGAAAGCCTTTCTGAGCCAACAACTCTTCGTCAAGACATGCCGTCTGTAGAGAGACATGAAATAGTGCAGGATCACCTAGTGCAAGTGGCCACCAAGAGATCAGAAACGGATTAGAAGTCGCATTAAGGTCAAGAGGGTAATATTGAAAGGCGATTTTGTGGAGGACTAAATGGGTAAGCCAATATTTTATCGTCAGTGCTTCCTCAGAGGACTACACACAGCTATAGATCAAACGTTGAACGTGTTCCCGAGGAAGTCTAGTCCGTGGATACGAATCAAACGGATCAAGAGATCCGAATCTGTAATTAGTCAAAGTGCCAGATCCATCTAGTGGACACATTGATGCCTTATTCTGCCATCCGGGAGTTGCCGGCCCCGTCGACGGTTCGTTCGCATAGGCGCACTCAACGTGTCGCTTGATACAGCGGGAACAACGCGGTGTGCGGAGATCGCAGCTGGACTTTGATTTGGCGCAAGCAGCACAGGACCGGCGGAGAGATTGCCGCATTTTGAGAGGATATTGGTGGGCATCCAAAGGAGGGGGGGGGGGGTGTTAATTTTAGGAATAGCTCAAGCTGGAACCGCACGCCACTTTTGAGATCAAGGTGCAAGAGAGTTGAAAAGGTACAAATCTAAGTCTTATCAGAAAGTCAGTTTAATGTCCAATGTGAAACTTCCCGAGGTTGAACTTCCCGATTATTCCGTAATGTGTCAGCCTCAAGTGAATGTCCCGAGCCCAAATCAAAAGAGGACTAGACCCCGCCTCACCCCTGCTTGGCATCGGAGTCTAGTCCTAATCGGGCAAGTTACATAACCTGTGGATATCTTGGTCAGTTGACTAGTTAGTTAACTAACTATCCATATCATGCCATTACTAAGAAAACTCGCTTATGTATATGTATTCTCTGTCTATTTCAAAGGGACAGTTCCGTAAATTGCCCCTGTTGCCTGTCATCATGGACTCCAAGATGGCTTTTGAGATGGCCAACACCTCAATCGCTTAGAATCAACTGCCGCAGATTCTTAAGCTTGTCGTTTTAGCAGTATACATTTAGTTTTGTAATAGCCATGTGAGTTTATGACCAAGGGAAGTAGAGCCTTCCTACTCATGGGAGTCCGCACATGCCCTCTCAAGTGATGTATACCAAACGAAAAGGTTCTATAGCTGGGCCTCCGCTAAAGATTCCGCTCGTGGTCCATTAATACAAGCACTACAACCAAAGTTTGAAAGATATCTTGCACAGTGGGCGAGTGAACCTCTCAGCTGTGTATGCAGTTATTAAGGAGCTCCTGCGTCATCGTCCGCACGTTGTTATGGTTCTTATCTCGCGACAAAGAACTTCCCTGTCACGCCCAACTATACCATTCCTAAGGGCGCTATAGTCATTCTATCCTGCTATCCGGCTTTACATGATCCAAACTTTTACCCCAATCCTGACAACTTTGATCCTGAACGTTGGATATCCGGCGATGCCGAGTCCAAGACCAAGAATTGGCTAGTGTTTGGCGCGGGAGCGCACGAATGCCTTGCAAGAAAATGTTTGCCATTGTCTATGGCAGGTATCATTGTGAAGCGGCGCTGCAACTTGATTGGAAACATCATGCCACGGGAAATATCAGAGATTCGAGTTTTTGCTACACTGTTTCCAATGGTTAGTACTGTCATAGCCCTATTTTCTGATGTTGTTCCAATCGCGCCTTGTGCTAACTATTGACACAGGATTAGTGCCCGTTGGTATTTAAGCATCGTTCAAAGAGGTGTTGCTAGTATATACACAATTTTTTCTCGGAATAGAATTGGGTTACCATTTCTGACGCCCTTTCACGGTGGAATGACATTCTTTGTGAAGGCTGTTTTAGGAGTTCCGTCCTGTACAGCCTGGTATTTACTACCACAATGGTCATCTTGTCTCTCTCTGTTGTTCATACAAATACACATCTCGCTTTGCTTCCAAAATCTTCCAAAACCTTCACAGTCCTAGACTTACCGTTATATATTTCTTTCTTTTGAAACCATGCGATTGATCTTTTCAACAAGCTCATGAGTGCCATAAGGCTTATGGATGATATCATCCATTCCGGCACCTATCATTTCCTGTTGTTGTTCGTCTCTGACATTCGCTGTGAGTCCCAGAATGGGTACATGTCCTCCAGTTTCCTTCTCGATTTCACGAATTGCTTTTGTGGCACAGTTGCCGTCCATCACAGGCATCTGCTGGTCCATGAGAATACAGTCGAATGGGCCTTTCTTATTCGCATCCACTGCCTCTTTTCCATTTCTCGCTTCTGATATGTCAAACCCCAGTGTATTCAACTTGCGTGAGATGATTCGCCTGTTTATAACGTTATCCTCAACCAAGAGAATTCGCTGACCGTCGCCGGTTAATTTTTCATGACCACGATGAGACAAAGGACTTTGATTCGCCCATTCGTTCTGATCGTTCTCTACCTGGCGGGCAATGTTGTGGGTACGAATTGTATCTTCGTCCTTTGGGCCACCTGGTTGTGCCTCGAAGACAATATCCTCAGCTGGGGTTTCCGACATCTGGGGCTCTTCCGTGATTTTGTTGACACCGCTCATTTTGTTTCCCAGTGTCTGAATATCAACACAGAGCTTATCAATTGTAGAAACACCGAAACTCTCGTCTCCTTCAACACCTTCGTTGGTTGTTCTGCGTACTTTGAAAAAAAACCCAAAGGTACTTCCGTGTGATTTCTTGGAGCTCACGCCAATCTCACCCCCATGGAGGTGACAGAGCTTTCTACAAACGTTGAGACCAAGGCCAGAGCCGCCGTAAATGCTCTCAGTTTTGGGAGTTGCTTGATTGAATCGCTCGAAGAGCCGTTTCTGTGCTTCCTCGGTGACTCCAATCCCCGAGTCCTTGACGGCGACCATGATATATGCCACTTCGCCACTTCCCCATTCGGAGTTGTTTGTCGCGTCTTGACGGAGCGCTGATTTTCCCGAATCGAAGAAGACTATGTTTGGCGGGTACGAACTTGGACGCTCGATCGAAGCACCCACTGAAACTCGGACCGATCGCTGGCCTTCCGATTGAGCTGTGAATTTGATAGCATTCGAGAGTATGTTAACAAGGACCTGGCCCATTCGATCTAAATCTGCCATGACCCAATCAATACCACATTTGCCATAGGAAAGATCGGCCTTGTATTCAAAATTAATTCTGTGCTTTCGGAGCTCGGGTCGGAATATCGCCATCGGAATGGTAATATGTCGTTGGGGCTGGACCTTTCGTGGGGAAAGCGGTAGCATTGATGCGTCAAGTTTTGAAAAGGTGAGGACATCATTGACGATTTTCTTTTGATGTCTAATGCAGAGGCTGATTGTCTCAGCTGCTTCGGCGATGTTCACGACTGAGATTTCATCCGGTTTCTTGTTATAGATTGCCTCCTGAATATCCTCCGTACAATGGACTATCGCAGATAAAGGATTGCGAATTTCGTGGCTGATCATATCGATGAATCGCTCTTGTTGCTTCTTGCGTTCCTGGGCCTCTTCCGCAGCCTGCCTCTGTAGGAGCTCTGCCTTTTTCTCCAGGGTGATATCTGCGATTGTACAGATAAACACCCCACCATCGTTTAGCCCGAAGCACTGTACGTCTTTATCATTCAGCCGATCCAGAGTTATGACACACCATATCGAGTTCGGGTCGCGCGTGTGGTATTCGAGACGTAGCGGTTGTTTGGACGTTGCGACCTCGCGATACCGAGTCGACACCCGGTCATAGTCGTCTGGATGGACCGATCGTAACCAACATTCGGAGAAATTGACGCTAGGGCATGGGATGAGTTCCCGGAACCGGCGATTCACAGAGACCAATTCATATCGATGGGTGAGGATGGCGACACCGTTCGGTAGGATGTCGGCCAGCTGTTGTGCCGAAACATTTTGGTTGAATGTGAACGTCATCTATTTATTTGGAAGCAGGCTTCATCCAATACCCACGGAAGAGACGTCAGGCGCGGATAGAAATTTGGTGATGACTGCTCTATTAAGTATTGCCCGCAAGGTTCGGGTGGCGCATGGCAGATGAGGCTAAGCCGTGATCGTCGATCTTCCCAAAATTTGTAAATTGTTTTGCGCCTATAATGGTGTAGACCGACATGTGCTAGTTTATATGAGATTTCGAATCTGTAAAAAATATGCATAATTAGATAATATTATACGTCATTGTGGGCTCCCCTTCGATCTTATACTGGGGAAGTGTTCTCCAGAACACTGCGATTGGCAAAAGAGACCAAAGTGACGACTGGGACCCTGGACGCTTGGCACATGACGTCATTTGAGCTTATGAACTTATCAGCATAGCCGAGTTAGAGGAGCCTCGGGCATCTAGTGCTTCCAGATTTAAATTGCTTATTTCTTTTTTGATTTAGCTTGATAGTTAATGGCCTTGGCCTTTCTGCCTCTTTCACATCGAGAGGATTGGATTTGAAATGTCGGTGAAGTATGCAAGGTCTCTTTACTTGGCTTGACTGCAAGGACAACATATTATCACTGCAAAATGAGAGTATTTGATTCAGGGGTATGTGCGAAGCTGATTCCTTGCTGTTATACAAAAGCACTGAATGTAACCTAGTACAGCAAACTAGTGCACACGATTCATGTTTTTTTGAAAAAAAAATTGAAATGTACGTATTTTTGAAGCTCCTGCAGTAAGAGTTCCATCTCAAGTGCCATGACCGCAAATTATATAACAAGGTATTCTAGCACCATTAACCTTTCAGAATCTAGAAATAACTGTTGATTATTACAGATCATTAAAGGCTGTTTAAGTGGTCAGAGAATTTGTTTGACTAGCAATAGACCTCCCGCAAAGCCCACAAAGCCCAACCCAACCCAGCCCGCAAATGGGCTAGGCTTTGGGCCCTGCCTAGGCTATAGGCCTAGGTTGAAAGCCCACTAGGCCCATCATGGGGGCCCAATAGGGCCCAATCGGCACCAAATAATGCAAATATACCAATCCTTCGTCGCTACATAAGTGATGCAGAATTTTTCAGGAATTATAGGTATTCGAATTGTGCTTAAGCCCTTGATTGTTTCTAGATTATAGAGATCCTAGGTGGCTAAGATCGCTGAGATCACAATACATAATTACGTTGTAGTTAATTTCGTGTAGAATTATAAAGCTTACACAATATATTCATTATTATCTTAGAGACTATCATTGTTAATATCTATTAGATCCTAGAACTACCACCCTAGAGGTTTACCTCAATAAGAGCGCAAGGTATAGTTTTAGCATAGGGTTATAGTAGTAGTAGTATACGATGGTAAGAGAAAATCAAAAGAGGTCTAGCATATAATTATTTACTACTTTTATCTACTTTACGGCCTTGGGCTACGGAGATCCCTCGTATTGTATATAGGCCAGTAGTATATGCCGCTTATAGGCCGGAACATACGTAAAAAAACATTCATTAATCAGCTATTTTGTGTAGGCGAAGACCGCAGTTATGCAGAATAATGGGCTGTGGGTTGGGTTGGGCTTTGCGGAGGTCTAACTGGCAATCAGCTTGGCAATACAGGAGAGAATGTTCCTATTGCCCATGTTTGGCTTGGCAAATGTGAACCGAGGGTTGGAAGGATAGTTTGATAGAGTAACCGTAGTTAGTCTATTGTTAATCATTTTGACAAGGTCGGACCCTCGGAACTTCAACAAATAGATATTCAATATCAACAGCCACGTTATACAGCGAGCGGTTCCGACTTCATTAAAAGAGCGTTACTCCGTACTAAGCACAGAATGGGCAAATTGCTAAAAGGAAAAATCAGCGAGAATTCAAAACATCGACAGCGAAGATGGCCTGTGGGTGATGTACATGGGAAGAGCTGTCGGGCCGAGGAAAAAATCTGAATCGGCGTGGCGAATATCGAATTTCGAATTTTTGACCAGATGCCATAAAGAGTACTCCGTAGATATGTAATGCACAATTCTAAAGAGAAAAACACAGTTTCAAAATTGAATTTTATAATCCTAGTTTTTCAGAGCCCATGAAACTTTAGCAGTTACCAAGGACTAGCCCTAAAAACTTGAAGTTCGCCAACTAGCCCTACCGGGATCCCGTGGGTCTTAGCGCTCGGCCCGATAACGTTTGCCGCTGGGTTTGAAGATTTCAAGCCGATGGCCATTTCCAGGGCGCCATTGATGCCCTGTCTTTACTAGCTGTGCGCGGTAGGGCCACATAGCATCTGCATTGCATTATCAGAGCCTTATTCTCAATACAATCCTAGACCAACCCCCATGTGCGAATGAAAGGGCCAGTGATGATTCCTCTCCACTCCTCGTGTGTTCATCGTGGGTCTTGCATCTCAAATAGGTAACCCGAGAGAACATGCTCCAGTCTAAGATTTTTCTCGAAATGGTAATCCGAAATGCCTCGCTCCACTTTTTAAACTGGATCGATTGAAGATTTTGAATTTTAGTTCGATAGTAAACCATATATTAGTATGATGGTAGGTGCCAGTGCTACCCTAGCCATTTGTTCTCATCTGGATTCTACTTTCACAACCACAATGGGTATTGTTGACTACTTTAGTCGACCACGTGGCCATCAGGAACATGGTGGTGATGAAATACCCACTACAAACTCCCCGAAAGTTGTCGAGCCGAAGATAATCTCGAGTCCGGACTTTTCCGGCGCTGTGACGCCTGCGCAAATGCTCCCTTCCCCGGTTGGAAGTGAGGATGCTCTTATTTTCGAGAAGATCCCGCATCAGTTCGGCCGCCTGGGTTCTTGGAAAGGGTCTTTGATCTTGCTGGTCACCTCCGGCTCTCAGTTTCTAGACAATGTATTCATGACAAGCGCCAACATTGCTCTGTCCTCCATTCAACGGGATTTTGGTGTGTCCAGTACAGACTTACAATGGATGATCTCTGCATACACTTTGTCATTTGGTGGCTTCCTTTTATTAGCCGGTGCTTTGTCTGATCGGTGCGACGCTTTCTCCAATCATCTTTAGACTTGGTACAATGCTAACCGTCACAGGTATGGAAGAAAGAAGATTCTGTGTCTGGGTCTTGCCTGGCTTTCAGTGTGGACTCTAGCCATTGGATTCGGGCAGTCGTTTATTCAACTTACGGTTTTCCGTGGCATTCAAGGAATTGGAGCTTCGATGACTGTACCATCTGCTATTGGAATCATCAGCTCCTATTTCAGTGGTGTTGATCGCACCCGTGCACTGTCAATCTATGGAGCCTCGGGAACCCTGGGATTCTGCACCGGTCTCATCTTTGGTGGTTTCTTGACCTCTTCGCTGGGCTGGAGATATATATTCTACCTGATTGTTGTCATAACTGGGTCCTTGGGAATCCTAGGGTTTCTTGTCCTCCCAGGCGATGTTCCTTCCGAAACGAAGCACGAAAGAATGGACTACGTTGGTGCAGTGATGTCTACAGCTGGTCTAATCCTACTTCAATTCGTCCTTTCCAGTGGTGGAACCTACGGCTGGGACCAGCCATTCATAATTGTCCTACTGATTCTGGCGGTCGGTCTTCTAGTTGGGTTCACAATCTTCGAGAAGTACGTCAGCAACCCTATCATGCCACTTTCTTTGTGGAAGATTCGCAATTTCGCCGGTCTCTGGGTTATTGGCTTCAGTGAGTTGGTTTTCACCGGTCTCTCGGGCAATGCTAATAATAGATAGCTGGCTATGGCACCTACCAGAACGTTATTTACTACATCGTCCTTCTGGCACAGGAAGTGGACAAACTTTCCGCTGGGGATACCGCAATTCGCTTCTTGCCTATGGGAGCCATTGGCTTCATTGTTTCTCTTGGAACAGGAAAGCTTCTTGAAATCATGAACGGAAAGCACCTCCTCATTGCCGGGCTGGTCCTGGCTGTAGTCGCCCCCATCTCAAGTGCTTTGACTTCCAATCCTGAGGCAGGCTTGTGTGTATCGCCGTCTTCTGACTGAACAAAACTATGCTAATTTTCAAAGTTGGCTCAACGTTCTCCCCACGTCGCTCATCAGTATCTCATCTGTTTCTTTCATCTTTGTTACGACGAGCACTGTGGTACTCACAAGTGTACCGGTCGAAGTCAAGAGTTTGGCTGGCGGAATGGTGGGGTTTTCCTCCTGGATTTGAACTTGACATACTAACATCTTTACCTAGCTCAACACTGCATTCCAAATTGGCTCTGGTGTCGCATTGGCTATCTCAGCGGCCGTTACCGATGCTGTCGACATCCAGCAAGGACATGGTTTTGCTAAGCAATATGCTACTGGTCTCTGGTGCTCAGTTGGTCTAGCCGGACTAGGCCTTATAATCGGTTTGTTTGCGGTCCGACACAAAGGTATCGGACCTCAAGATAGATTGGGTGCCGGCCCAGTTGCTATCTAATTCCGGGGTATGAATTTTCTTCAGGCTTTCTCTCATAGATGGATGATGGACAGAGTTGTTATTTTGAAAACTTTTCTTTGAGACACATCCTGAATCATGATGGGTTTTGCATTTTGTTAGCACGAGGATGAAGGAAGGTGAATAAATCTAGACACAGCATTTCATGAAATCAAAAGGCTGGCGCAGGGATGGAGTTCGCATCATAACCCCGCTATAGATTTCGGATAGAAAGGACCGCACAGCGAACTTGGAGGACGTTGCATCGCAATATTAATTAAACAATAAATGAACTTCCAGGTTGGAAATCTTGCCAACCTATTTTTGTTCACGGAGGTCATATCGTTTGTATTATTGACTGGAAAATTGCTGGTTGGTATCTTTTATACTAAGAATATACTACTACCTACTGAGTTAGCCCACAGAACTCTTTGGGGGTTGATGAAATTGACAAATTCTTACAGCCCATGCGTAAGAAGTAGCCAGGGAACAGATTCGTTAGAAATACTTTGAAGATGATCAGGTAATGCTGGATTAAAGCTCATATAGGTAGTTAGCGTGAAATTACAAGACCTTTAATCCTTGAAACACGACGAGATTGAAGGTGACTAGTTAGTTAATCGTGGTTCCAAAGTAGAACGGAGCTGCCATTGAAGACTGGCGGCCTTGTAGTTGAGGCAACGAGCACCCACGGACAAGATCCGCATTCGGACAAGCTCGGTCGTGATGCATCCAAAGCACGCTGTTCCCGGCGAGAATATGTAATGAAAAGAAAAAATCATTTCGCAATACATTTCATCTGGCTCAAGGCTTCCTTGGACTTCTCAATCCTTCCCAGGTTTTGTGATTCATTGAATTCTCATCAATTCTCATAGTTCGCAACGCTGCTCACCATGATCGCTAGGAGAAAGGCCCTTCACATGGCCGCGGCGGTAGCTCTTACTGCTTACATTTTCTGCACGGTTCTTATCAGAACTTTTGGAGATAAAGCATGGTCTGTCTCGCTCCCTAAACTCGACCTCTCTCGAAACTACATGGCCGACAGTGTCTTTGAACACATCCAGAACAACACTCTTGGGGTTAGACCTTGCCCACTGACTGATAGACTTGGATTGCTAACTGGAAATAAAATGTTAGTTTGAGCATATCTATGCTATCAGTATGAAAGAGCGGACTGACAAGCGCGATTTCCTGACACTAGCAGCCTCGGTATCGGGGTTCAAGGTGGAATGGCTCGATGGAGTGCGACCGGATGAACTACATCCCAAAGCCATGCCTGATGTATGCTTTCCGCTTCAATGATCCCGAAGTCTTGTTCTCACCTTTTCTTAGGGACTGGACCCCTCACAGATTAAGCCAACTGTTGTGGCATGTTGGCGCGCACACATGAATGCATTGATCAAGTACAGTTACACCTCATGACCATAATCCAGAGGCTTTGCTGACGCTTGGACATCGAAAAAAAATAGCGTCATAAGTAATGACTATTCAACTGCTTTGATTTTGGAAGATGACGCAGACTGGGACGTGAGCCTTAAATCCCAGCTGGGGGAATTTGCGCGCGGACTGCACGCTTTGCAAGGAACTAAATTTGTGTCCAAGGAAGCACCTTACGGAATGGACTGGGATCTCCTCTGGATTGGCGGATGTGCCTCGGGCCCGAACGCCAACGAAACAAGCTTCTACGCTATCCCAATGGACCCCACAGTTCCGAGGGTCCACCACCGAGCCACCTGGGGCGGACCCACTAAAAAGTGGAAGGAACAATATCCAGAACTGGCCGAGGACTCGACGCGGTTTATCTATCGCGCTGACATGGGCTGCTGCATGTTCGGGTATGCAGTTACGACCAAGGGTGCCAGGAAGATTGTTTCCGCCCTTTCCGTCGATCATTTGAATAAGCCAGTAGATAATGCCCTGAGTGAGTTGTGCGCGGGGGCTAACGGGCGTCACAAGATTGAGTGCTGGGCCCCCTTTCCCAATTTGATTGGGACATATCGAAAGGCCGGATCGGCTTCCCGGGATTCAGATATCGAGAGCAACAATGCGGCTGAATTTCACGAAGAGCTAGCTTGGAATATGGTATACAGTACCCGGCGTAATATCCATCAATTGGTCAGTGGTGGGGAAACCGTTTACTCACAATGGAAGGATGAAGAAGTGCCATGGTCAAGGAAAGCGATAAAGCACCGGGAGTTTGCTTATCCTAGTGGATATCTTGTCAAATAACCGTACCTCAGATCTCGAAGTCCATAGTCGGTTTTTTATACAATCTTTCTGTACACACAGATCTCGACGGTATGCTGTCATTTACTCTGGTTCTACCTCATCAAAGCCAAACTTGAATGAGTGGGGACCCATCTGGTCTACCAAAGTCGTTTGCAAATCCCCTTACTGCCCAAAGGAGTTGTGCGAAAAGGTATAGTTTTGGATTTGTAAAAAAAAAAGCAAATGAGAGGGTAGGATACCACCCAGAGGAATTGTAACCCAACTGTGCAGTACCATTCCATTGTAAATTCCTAATCCCTTGGCATCCGGGGTCAAGTTTCGGGCTTCTGTGCTCTAGTTCATGCGAACTTGGAAAATTGGAGTCCTTTGAGGGCCAGGCCAGCTGAGAGTTGGTCAGAACGTTGCTGGGAATGAGGGGTACATCTATTCCAAGGTCATATCTTGTCTCTTGAACTGCCCTATAGGACTTACCATAGATGCTTCCTAATCCATAGCATGCAACGGTTCTGCCTTTCAATTTAATCACAGCTCCCAGATTAACTCGTCAACTAGAACCCAAGTACTCCGTCTTTTGTAACACATTCAGGATTCACGGTGTTGAATGGAAGACGTTTAGGCCCTTTTGTGGGAGCTTTCCCCTTGCGTCGCCTCTTGTGTGCCATTTACTCCAGCCTTTGGTATTTTCTTCAACAATTCTACTAAGCCGGTTGCCTATTCCACATTTCCCTCTCCGCCCACTCTCCCTTTCTGTGCATTCTTGAGCCCTGTCACAAGGGCCTGCCCTGCTTGGTACTTCTCTTCCCCTCCAACAAATGCCGGCATGACAACTGGAGGCCTTCGGATCTAGAGCGAGCCGAGCAGAACGAGTCCAATAGCCTTGCACGTCCTCGTCTGTATCATGTGGCTTGAAACATCCTACTTGCGCTCGGTGGAAATGAGACGACGATGCACGAAACATAGGAATGCCTAGAGGGTGATGCGAACGAGCCGAAATAACCGACCCGTAACCATCATCAGATCCTTTAAATCTCGGGGGCTTCATCAGGTTGACGGCGTGTGATAAGTCTGGTCTACACAGAAAACATCGTTAATCCATTGATCAGTGTCAATCCCAATCTTGCCGATTCTTCATAATTCTATTACCCACTGATCTTCACTCAGCCCTACCCATGCCACGCTTTCTCGGCCTTCGGGGCAACAGCCTCAATATCGTGGCCATTCTAGGGGTTCTCATGCCTGGAGTCCTCACTGTAGGCTACAATGCATCACTACTCGGGGGTGTCTTGACACTGAAGAACTTCGAAGAACAATTCCCCGAAATGAATATTGCCACTGCCAATAGTAAATCACACGCGTCAACAATCCAAGGCCTGATTGTGGCCTCTTACACCATAGGGGGGTTTTTCGGAACTCTCTCCTGTATTTGGCTGGGTGACAGATATGGCCGCCGCCGTACAATCATGGCAGGCTCAGTCGCCCAAATCTTTGGTGCTATCTTGATGGCTAGCGCAGGCTCTATCGCTCAACTCGCGACATCTCGAGTCATTGTTGGTTTCGGCACTGGTGTCCTATTGGCTACAATTCCGCTTTGGCAATCGGAGATATCGGCTGCCAAGAAGCGTGGCGCTCACGTCGGCATGAAGGGAATTTTCACCAGTTTGGGGTGTGCCATTGCCCTTTTTCTCGACTTTGGAGTGTCCTTTGCCCCTGGCAGCGTCGCCTGGAGATTTCCTTTTGCCTTTGTGGTGCTACTTTCGGTCGCCGTTTTGGGGTTTATCTGTCTGTTACCCGAATCCCCCCGGTGGCTGATCCGACAAGGCCGGCTCTCTGAGGCTTGTGAAGTTCTGGCAGCTCTCGACGATACATGTGTTGATGATCAAGCTGTGGAAGCGAAAATCAAAGATGTCCAAAAATCCCTAGACTTGTGTGAGGAAAAGTCTCCGGGACAAATCTTTCACATGGGCCCCCAAAGGACTTTCCACCGAGCTATGATTGCTGCTTTGGTGATGTTGTTCTTGCAACTTAGCGGCTCTACGGTCATTACATTTTACAGTAAGTTCCCCAGATCCTATTTCCGCAGGGTATTAACCCTAACTTTGCGACTCTTCAGCAACTGCAATCTTCGAAAAAAACCTCTCACTGGGTAATTCAACATCCACAGTCTTGGCAGCAGTCTATCAACTAGTCGGTCCCATCGGCGGGACCTTCTGTGTTTTCAAAATTGACGGACTTGGTCGTCGCGTCTTGCTTTTAGGTAGCGCAATCGGGAATGTCGTTTGTCTGGCTTTAGTAGCTGGCCTCGGGAGCCAAACTGACAACCCACCTGCAATGCGCAGTGCTGTTTTCTTCATTTTCCTGTTCCATTTCAGCTACACCATCGGATTTGGCGCAATACCCTATATCTACGCCGCGGAGATTGCGCCTTTGCATCTTCGTACGACGATCAACAGCTTTAGCATCAGCATATCCTGGGCGGTCAGCATTGTACTCACTGCCGTCACTCCCATTGCATTCAACAGCATGGGACAGACATACTTTGTCATTTTTGCCGGCTGCAATGCAATGATGATACCCATGATCTACTATCTGTTTCCCGAAACTGCTGGGCGCAGTCTCGAGGAAATGGATAAGATCTTCATTCTTTCGGGGAGTCTCTTGGAACCTGTCAGAATTGCTCGGCTTCTTCAACACGGAGAATCCCTTGACCTGCCGGAGAAGGAGGTCGATCCAAACCTGAAGTGCCCGGAGCTTCAACTTCGCGAGGTATATTCGCCTGGATCCCTTTCCTAAATTTCAGAAACCTATCAGTTGCAATGAATAAACAGTTTGAATAACAGATCTCTGATGCTGAGAATTGCACTTTGTTCTCATTTATGACCACAGAATTGCTGTTGTTTGAACGTCAACGGTACGCCAGCGGCCGATGCAGTTTGCTTTCGCTGTTAAAACACTAAGATCTTTTACGGGGCACCATAGAAGGTAATAGTTTTTGGACTTGTAAATGAATACGCCAGTGGATGTATACATGTAGATGGACACATGAAAACTAAAATAGAAAACACACAACACACAACACACCACAATGAAAGGAACCACCACGTCAGCAATCACAAACAATGGATGATGGCTAGAACTAAGTAGTTGATCACCTTGACAGCATGGGCACAGACGTGATGTGCAACTACACTGCTTTTGCCTGCTGGCTTTTGATCTCTTCTTTAATCTCCCATTCAGCTCGCAAGGTGATTGCCAATATAAGCGTCCCGATCTCCTGAACAGCCGATTTCTTCGAGGTATCCCACGGACCGTACTGGTGCATGGTTAAAAATAACGAAGGGTCTTGTAAAGACGAAGGTCTCTTCTCGCTTAGGTATTTGGGATAGTTCTGGCCATACTCGGCAACGGTCACAAAGATCTGATGTCGGCCTTGAGATATATGAAAACGCCTAGGATCCTGTTAGCAGTGCTCAGAGTTGACCCAAAAAAGTATAAAATACCTACGTGGTGTTAGTGCGCTGGGCTAGGTCGTCATCGCTTCTGATTCAAGCGACCATTTAGGCGCTCTCCTGCATCTGAATACGTGGAGAATTTTGAAATCTCATGACGGGTTGGACTGTTTTTTGGTGGGTGTCTCGAAAGGGTCCAACTTGAGTTTAGTCGTTTTTTTTGTCTCGCGGAAGATTCATTTTTGCACGGGTTCGATTCACGATAGGCGTGTCAAAGGCAAGAGGGTTGAGTTCGGATTTGGTCTTCATAACCTCACGCTGGTAGTGTCGGACAATGGCAAAGGTTCCCTCCGGTGTTGCCTTTGAAGGCTCTTCCGATCGCTCTTTTGAGTGCTCTTCCGGGAGCTCAACACTCCCACAGTACGTGGACCATGACTGATAAGAGAGTAGCGTTTTCTCGGCCTCTTTCATCCATCTCTGCATGTCTAACTGTTAGATACACATGACTTTTTTGTTTGCTCCTAGTACTTGGTCTAGCTAAACCTGTAGATAGCTTCTCTCTTTTTATGCGTAGAGGGATTTTATTGATTAAATGTATCAAGTATGAAACTTCTGATCTGAGCACCTAGATGAAATGTAATCCCTTGCTTCTAATAGAGCTCGATGCCTCTGAGCCACTACGGTTTGCATACTCCTGCGCCCACCAGATTCTGGCACGGCGCACACCCCAACACACGAGCGAAACACAAGCCGCGGAAATGAGCAACCCCCCGAACCAGACCAGACGAATCAACCCTCCCGCCAATTCAGTTTGCAATTAGCCAGTCGCATCAACTCTTGAATTGATTTGTCTCCATGTCAGATTTAACCACTGACATCCATCCTGCTTACGAAAATATGCTCTGTTCCTTCGCAATGGTGACACTAGCCGAGTTTGTGGCCCATGTAGATATTGTGGGCAGTATGATCCTTCTTATGGAACAAGCCGTTTCACATATTCAATGTGGAGGCAACGTCGAGCCTCTGAGTCGGTGGGTCTCTGAACATCATGAAACAACATGTTGCAGATAGGATGGAGTAGGAAGATTATGTGACGTCTAGGGGAGAGAATAACAACGGGATTTGTATTCCGCAGCCAGTGGGCAATGCTACGGAGCCCTAGGTTTGTCACGAAATGGGTATTGAGCAGGAATTTCCATCGCTTGAAGATATGTTCTTTGGTAAGGTGATTTGAATCGAGTTAAAGAAAAACGAAAACGAAAATGGACATGCTCTATCCCATTGTGAACTTAATCCAATCACTCCTATCAGTTTGTGGTGTCAATTTCAAATTTGGGGATCTCACTTTCACTCTCTCTCAATCTGAGACCTGCCTGGCACTCCTTGGGCTTCTTCGAGAACCCTTCGTGTGACTCAATGATGGGCTGGTACAACGCAAACTCATATCGATGAAACAAAGTTCCAATAATCAGCTGCAGCTCCATAATGGCGACATTCTGTCCGACACATGCCCGGGGACCATGTGAGAATGGGTTGAATGCCGTTTTCTGTCGGGCAGTCAGGTTCAACCAGCGGTCAGGCTTGAATTCTTCGACATCGTCTCCCCAGATGTCCTTCATATGATGAATAGTGTACGAGGGCACTGAAAGGACTGTCCCGGGGGGGAAGTGGAAGCCATCAAAATCAACACCGAGGCTGTGATCGGCGACCAAACGTGGCAAACCAATCGCGGAGGTGGAATGAAGTCGCATCGCTTCATCGATGCATCTTCGCAGGAATGGGAGATCTTTAACTTCGGAGTAAGATGCGATCTTTGCTTTGGGGTCAATTGCGTGGTCTAACTCCTCTTGTAGTCGGGAAACTATGGTGCCCGGCGCGCTTCGATCTCCATGCAGGATCCAGTAGAATATCCCGCAGGCCGTGTTGGATATTGTGTCGGATCCAGCGATAAGCTGCGTCAGAGCCTCTGCTATGAGCTCATCCCGCTCCATTGGCCTTCCATTGGCATCTTTTGCCTGTAGCAAGTGCGCAAGGATATCGTTGCGCGAGTCAACCATTCCCTTCTCCGCGGCATCCAGTCGTGACGCAACAGCGGCGACAGCAATCCCCGTCAGGTTCTCTACGGCCGCCACGCCCTTGGTGAAAAATGGATCGGGAAGATACCGAGCCCATGGACGAAGTGCTGGAAGAAGGCCTAATGTTGAAGAGACTTCGCCTCTTCTATTTAACACGTCGACTGCCGGGGTGTAGGTAATCGGTCCTCCGGTCACGAGTTGGGTCTCAGTCTCATCTTTGCCCTTGTCCACCATTCCAAACGGTGAACCAAATGCCAGATCTCCGATAATGTCAAAAGCGATGTAGCTGAACCAGGGCATTGCGTTGTATCGAGCAAAGGCCTTTCCCTTGTGTGATGGCTGGGAAGCCGCAATCCGGTCCAGCTGGGTGATCCACCGTTGTAGGTTTTCCGCCATAAACGGCTCAAATTCAGCCACTGACCTCGGAGAGAAGGCATGGGATATTATCTTCCGCTTGCGTGTGTGTTCGGTGCGGTCGCGGACATTGAACATGCCCGGCGTTCGCGCCACAAATGCTTCATAATAATGACTAGATACCTTGCGTTAACACTGTTAAATCTTGATCCAGGGCATGGTATCAGACTTGCTCCTTGAGGAACCCGTTTCCGTGCCCATAAACAATATTCAGTGCCCGTTCATCGGCGATAGACACATGGTTGAAACCAATACGGACGACATTGCCGTGTTTTCGATGCGCCGCGTCGACGGCCGCATATTTCTGGCCATGTTTGGCACTTATCCCAACCCATATGTTGCTAAATTTGGCTAAAAATGGACCTGGGACATGTCTCAAGTGCCCGTATGAAACGAGATAGGGGTATATGTAGTAGAGCGCGAACCATACAAGGATGGCCACGGTCATAATCCCTGGCGAGAGCAACAGGGATAGAAGAGCCATTTCATGAATCGTTCAAATTTAAATGGGTTGATGAATGGAAGATTTTCTTCCATGATCTTTCTCTCTTTTATATGACCACAGTTGCACTCAACATCTCACATGTTCATAATTCATCCGACGGAGTACAAGCAACGCCGTCGGAGACGAAAGACCGATCTGCAGTCTCGATGCCTAATCAAAGGACTAGATCATATACCCTGCACGTCTTTTAACCGGGAAAGCCAACCCATCCAATTGTCGACGGGGATCAGCGGTCATACTGCAGCATTTTCCGTTACCGGAAATCCCGTAATGGCACACCCTACAGAAGTCTCTCCATCCTGACGTTGAACGCTCCAAATGGGTTCCAGTGGCCGTCGACCAGGCCTATTTAGGCTAGCTTGGTTTTATCAACGCAGATCACGTAATCACGCGGGACTTCCAGAGTTTCCGCCCTTCCACGCTCGGTCCTAGCGCTGTGCCTCTGGATTTCTTGCATAGTTATTAGATTCGATCATACTTGCCGGTATATAATCTGTGGATCAAGAGCTTACTCGTTCACTGTGTCGAGCTGGAGGGCATAGTTACGGCTTCGCCCATCACGAAAAGATGACCCTGAATTACTGGGAATCATTATAGAAAAATGACCGACTCCGCCGTCTAGGCTGGAAACGATTCACTGTCATTTTGATAGTTGAGGCGATTGCCCTGGGGGGTCTAGGTCTGCCATCTGCATTCGCCGCTCTGGGAACGATTTGATCCTTATCGTTGGACTTGGCTTCATGGCAATCTACGCGGGCTACAACATCGGCGAAGTTGGCGAAGTTAAATTGCGGTCTTCACAAGTTGGTCATTCTGCGGATGTCGCCCAGCTTCTACTGGGAACTTTGGGATCACGACTCTTCGTGAGTAGCTTTGTTGCTCTGCCTGACTGGCGTGATTGTTTAGTTATCAGATTAACAGGGGAGAAGAAGTATCTCTGTCATTTTTGTCTCTACCTGGCATTGAAGAACGGTGGGTTAGGTATATCAGAATATAAGATCGGCATAGCTTAGCATTGAAAAACATTATAAATACGGGTCAGTTGGGGTTGTCTCACTTACGATTCTTACCTCTTTTCCTCGTTCCTTCTTTCAGTCCTCCATCCGTTCTCCGGTCCATTCGTTCTGCTCAAAAAATGCTTGCAGGGCGGCGCTATCATCACCCGCAAGTCCCGCTTCGTTGAAGTTTTCAGGATTTAAAAGCAGTAATTCAGAATCATCGCCATCTTCTGCCTGGGATAATCCCTCTTCTTTATAGACTTCAGGACCTAAAAGCTCAACAAAAGAAAAATCATCCTGGATCCGTTCCTGGGGTTCTTTCCCGGTGGGAGCAGGGGCGAAGGCAGGACCACCACTAGGGCCAGGACGAGGGGCAGGCGCAAGACGAGCAGTGGGGACAGTGACAGTTTTGGGTGCTACGGTTAGTCTCCTTCTCTGAGCCGCTGGAGCATTTCTCTCAGCCTCATTGTCCGTTGCAGTCTTCCCTCCCGCTTCTGCGTCCGCCTCTGCTCTCTTTCGCTTGGTCTTGGAGTGTCGTTGGGCCGCATATCGGGCCACCTGCTCAGAACGGCGATTAGGAACAATCCGGTTGCTGCCCAGTCGTTCGGTGGGACGAGCTAACGCTGGCTGTTGAGCGGGTAGGGCGCCACCTAGAGAAGAATAGGAATGTTAGGATTCGATCTTTCAGCAATCGAACCGAGGAAGAAAGGACACCTTACCTTTTACGACCCCGGACCGGATGATAATAGTCATATTTGGTCTGAGTAATGGTGAGCGCCTATCACCACTTACGGGATCGGGGGAGGGATTTCGAAGTTGAGGCCAATGCTCACGGATGGTTCGCAAAAGAGTAGATGCAAAATTGACGGAGGCCAGTCTTACCTCACCAGCCTGTGGGTTAGTAATAACCGCAGGATTAATTTGATCCAGGGCGAGATGGTGTAGCCAGATTGTGTCTCGATCTGCTAGATAGCCTTCTTGGATGAGACTTTCTCTGAACGCCTCGAGCTTAATATTAGCGATGTTGATCCAATCCCCATCTGGGCATACGTTGTGCGGGTTTCCTTTGTCAGTTAAAAAGTCACCTACCCTAATTGCAAGTGGCATGTCTGGGTGATCTGCTCGGATGATTTGGACGTCACCATTGGGCACTATGTAGGGCCGAGTATAATCGAATTTCTTCCGTTGTTCGGGTTGCGCTTGGGCTGAACTTTCTGGTTGCGGTGTGTGCTGTGTGGTTTTGTGGGCTGTTTCCTGCTGGGCTGTTTTATGGGCTAATAGTGGCTGGGCTGGTTGACTTTGTCGTCTCTCAAAATCCTCGATCAAGTCATCTTGGACACAATTGACGTATTTATACAACGCCCCGGTGAGAAGCCCGATATCTGGGACGTGAGTTCTAACCGTAGCTGGTAATCTTTGGAGTCGCTTGCGCCATTCAAATTGAATTTGATTGCGTGAATAACTCGATCTGAAAAGGTTCCTGATGTTTCTGCCATTTTTCTCGGAGTCAAGCGCCACAACATCAAAGATCTCTTGTGCTAACCTGTGGAGAGCCTGCTGGTCCTCTGGTCGATCTGATATGGCAAGACGTTTGAACACGTATCTATCGTCAAAGCCGTGCGGCCATTTATCAATCGACGGTGGCTGCATTCTAGATCTGTTAGCTTTGAGAAATTATAGTTGTTATGTTTTGAATGTTTGGATGCTTGGATGGTTAGAAAGGCGAGGGTCATGAGAGGAATCCGTCCACCGTTTAATACTCGAAAGTCTCTTTGTGACGAAAGATAAAACGATTCTGAATTTTGGCATTGACTTCATATTTCAATGTGCATTGTTAATGTTTGAAAGAGACAAGGAAACAAGAAACTGGACGCGGTGGTAGACACGAAATTAGAATCAAAGAGACTGCATGAAAGAGAGAACTCCATTTTCAGTTTTGTTATTAGGGCAACGAGATCTTGAGGCTCATATGGGTCGTATAGGATCTGCCTGGCAGTGAGGCATTGTAGCGGGGTATGGTTTTTATCATGCCCTTGTGGCCATCGCCGACCCGCCACCTCATTCTAAGGTAGATGGCGGGATTCACATCGAAACTTGGTAAGCTTGAGGTTACCGCACTACTAGGACTATCCAGGATGTCGGAAAAAAAAAAAACAAAATCAAGGCGTGGTGGATATTTGTTGTTAACTCCTAGAAAATTGAAAACAGAAAATTCTTAGCCATGACCCTCCCAGGCGACCAATCGCCAACAGAACCCATCATTTGCTCCTCTACTCTTACTCTGTTGTCGTAATTCATTGGTTTGACTTAGTTCCACATCTCAGCACAGTCTTACGCAGAGACGTAGGCTTGGCCGGCTGCGTTGAGAGTGTTTCCGGAGAGTAAGTAGTTCTCAGCGCACATGAAGTAAGAGTAGCGAGTGACACCAGTCTGCGAATCCAACCAAGGGAGAACCTCATCAAGGAAAGCAGCAGTAGTAGCGGGGTCGGCGGAGCCGTTGACATCAGCGTTGAGAGCAAACTCGGTGATCCAGACCTCGGACAGGCCATGGTTGGAAGCAGTGTCAACTGCCGTGGTGACGAAGGACTTGAACTCATCGGCAGTGTTGCCGTACCAGTGAACGGCAAGACCGGAGATACCACAGCTGCTGCAGCTACCGATGAAAGACTCAAACCAGTCGAGACCGACTCCAGCCTCGGTGGAGGAGGTAACGGCGGGGGAAATCAGCTTCGCCTTGCCAGACCACGGGGTGATGTAAGTCTGGTAGTAGCTGGCAGCATCCGAGGGGCTCATGTTGGCCTGGGAAGCCATGTCGGGCTCGTTGAATCCCAGAATGTAGCTGCTGCCGCTGGACAAAGCGGTCTCGATGGCGGCCACCCAGCCACCGAACATCTTCGGGCCCCAGAGCATAGGGACAAACTCGATGTTTGAAGGGAGCGAACCCGAGAGGGAGCCGGCCCAGTTGTAGGCCCACGAGATGGCACCACCACTGGTCAGAGCAGAAACGGTGGTGACATCGTTGTAAGCGGCACCACGCTTGCTGGAAGTGGTGCGCTTGACCTGCATGGGGGCGGCCATGGCCGAGGTGGCGACGAGGCCGACAGTAACAAGTTTAGTGAATGAGACCATTTTGATTGAAGTCGAACGATAAGTCACAAACGGAGTGGACTTGTTTTTTTTAAAAAAAAGGATGGAAAAAGAGAGAAACCGGTTCTCGACCTTGTAAAAAAAAAAAGGAGTGTAGATTTGAAGGAAAGTGAGGTTCAGACCGTGCACGGCACAGGACTAGAAGACCAGGGGGGAAAAAATGAAGGAAAGGTGGGTGGTTGGAGAGAGAAGAGAAAGAGAAAGATCGAGGGAGGCGGAGGTTTTTAAAGTCCCAAGGCATGAGTGTGTCAAATCTACCCAGCCTAACTCGCTGGCTGGCAGATTTTCCATCTCTTCATGGTGGGGTGCAGATAGGAAGTGTCTATTGGATGTTTGAGGGCTGAAGAGGCGGGTTCTACCTCATACCCATGCCTCTGGCTAGATCCAACGTAGGAAAAACATCATTGGCGTGGGGGAGGCCAACTGGACTCCCTGGACCATTGACAGGAATTTGAAGCATGGTGATTGGCTTGAACCAAACCTCTTTTCTTTACATTTCCTTCATTTCCATCGAGAATAACTCTGCAAGACGCTAATCGACACTAGTTCTTTCAGTTCTTCGGTATCAAAACGGTTCACATGTGGTCTAACTCCACAGCCAAGATAGCTAGACCACTCCACAATAGCCTGGACCACAATAGGGTTTGTTCGAATTCTGACATTGGCCTACAGTGAAGAGGGAATCGCTTTGTAACCCCGTTGGTGCCTGTAACTTGGTCTGAACACTACTTGACTTGCCCCTGACAGAATACAAAGGTCGACAACAAAAACCAACTGGGGATTGACAGCCCAATGACCGAAATGGACATTAGAGTGTGGGGGCAGCAACGTACCACGGATGGCGTTGCATCAGTGAATGGTTCGCCATGCTGCTGACCGTGCCGTTCCCTGGCTCCCGGTCAGGGGAGCCTCTCTGATAGGCACACCGTAGATGCACGGTCATCCGGGTCTTTGGATGCCCAATCATATCCTTGTGCGACTGAACAAAACCCTAGGAACACGACAGAAACACCAGAACATTGTACGACATTAAAATCAAATTGGGTCCAAGGTCTGATGGTGAAATTGTAAGACTGTGAGATTCAATTGTTCAGATAAGACCCCCCTCAATGATTCACGCATCACAATCACCCGCGCCAACTGAAACTGACTAATATGACACAGCGACTGTGAAAACGCCACCACATCAAATCAGTCTTTTGGATCGAGCCGGCCACTCATAGTGACACCAAACCCCGATCGATACGATGTTTCACATCCAACAGAAGATCCAGACCGTCTCTCCTATTCACCGGTATCCCGGTATTGTACCGAGTACCTTACTTCAGGATCGACTGGGGGCGTTGTTCTAGGGCTAGAAGAAAGAGGGGGGGCGCGGTCTGAATCCAACCCCTCTTCAGCCCCCTGCCGATCTGTGACCGAAAAACGGCCATGACAAGCCTTGCCGGACTACGCGCCGGTGTTTCTTCCGGTTCTTCGTATTTTGGATCGGCGCCCCATTCGATGTTCTTCCACCATTGTCTTCCAGCACAGGTGCCTGATTTTCTGTAATTGGTTCTAGTTACTTTGTGCCACTTCTTAGTGATTTGCTAGTTGTACTTGTCTTCCTTGGAATGATGATAATGACCGGGGATCAATGCTCTTATTTCCTAGTTCTCCCATAGGCTAGTAGGACGTAGTCGGGACACAAGTGTTTCCTGCAGAATGTAGATAGCACAAGATTTATATGCCAAAAGAATCTGAATTTTGATTCCATTAAACCATCCGGAGTGCCATGTGGTACTAACTCTACGGGTTTCATTCTTGAATTTCATTATTGTACTCCCGGACTGATAGTTGCCACTAGCAAAATTCACAAGGTCGCTATGAGATCACCCTTCAGTCACCTCAGTCCCGGGCATAGTTCCGAGGCATATGATGCCTGCATCTCCCAATGACCAAGACTCTCAATTTGCTGCCATTCAAGGCTGCATGCTGTTCTCGGACTACAGAGTACTCCCATGTTCATTCCTGGACTATTTTGTCAAAAATCAATTTCTCCAAGAAATGAAAATTTTAAAAAAAAAAAAAAAAAAAAGCAATCGCCATTCTAAGGTTGTTCTGGCCGCGTTGGCAAGTGATGTGGCTTCTCTCACAAAACTCCCGTCTGGCTCTGGTCCCACTTCCCAAAATTCCGATGCTCTACTCACGTCATGCTGCTGCGCAGGCCTCCAGGACTGGAGGTACAGCATATCCTGGCTTTGGACGGAGTACTGCGGAGTACTCCCTATACATCTCAGAATCCCAGAAATGAATCGGAAAGATACGGAAAGATATGGAAGGTACATAGCTCCTTACTAATCAAGTTCGGCCCAACATCCATCTTTCTACTCAAACGGTCATCCTATGATTCTCACGAGTTTCAACTAGTCTCCGAACTCAACGATCAAGCAGTCTGACACTCCAGTGCCAAGTTTAGATATTGACGCAGGGTCTTGGCCACCAGGCACTCATCGCACTGGGCATATACCGGAGACACCGGACGAGTCTCTGACATGGTTAGGTAGCTACTGTCGCTAATGCGAGGAGATCTTCAAATAGATATCATTTATTGGTCCAAGGAAGTACGAGACCATGCATACTTGTGGTTGATATAACAGGTCCATCTCGTGTTCCTCTGCAAATGGGTTGTCCACCATTACCATACCCTCGGTCTCTCAAACACAGAGGCGAGGGCAGGATGCAAGTCTCCTTGACCTCATCACTACTAGCTCCGGGCATGTCGCTATCGGTCTTGATGCTGGTATCACTCTTGACTCGTCACCTCTGTTGATTTCGGACAATCATGCACACTTGGGGCATCTTTTGCATTGACAGTTTCAATGTACACCAACTTTCTTCCTGTTGGCACAGACTCTTTGTCATGGCCGTTCCGATATCTACAGCGGCAGCTGTGAAGGCAGCTGCCTAGGCATACTCCATTTTCTCCGTATGCGTGTCAGCAAGGTGGTAAAGATTGCTGTAATCAATCTTGCCATCGACAGCACGCACTAGATCCCTCATTGCTGTACTCATTTCGCCCTGTTATCTTCACAATGTTCACCACCCGTCAAACAGGATCACGAAAATGTAGTAGGTACCATGTAAGCATTTGCGGCATAAGATTGTCTATACTACGGCTTTGTCAACTACCTACGTGACCAAATAACGAGGAAATGGTACTAGGAATTCCTAGTAGAGACATCCCTGGGATAAGAGAGGAATCATCAACACAAGATCATCACTGGAAGGCTAAGTGGTCATGGTTAGCCCTGGAGTGGAATGTTATGAATGTCATTTGCAGATATCACATTTCCTCCAACCTGAATTTTACTAATCTTTCATGAGGAAAATCAACGTAAACCTACCCTATGGTCATTACTTTTCGAGGTTCCTATGTGCAATGATAGAGTCTCAGCGGTGGCGACGGACCCATGGCACAAGTGTATCCTCAACCTCGCCAACCATCAAATGCCTATAAATCAATTGAGTTATTTGACAAGCTAAACCACCAAATTTAAAAAAAAAATTCGATCGCTGACTTTTTGTTTAAAAAAAAAATTACCACATGGAGCAACTCCTAGATGTACGTCTATCCAATCACAAGGTTTGCCCATTCGTCCACCGAATGAAGCAGGCGGTGGATAACGATGATGTAAATTATCCAATCTCTCCGCATTCATCATCAAAGCAGCTCCCCCCAACCTTCAATTACTACATTCCACAAGCCCAATCCAAAGAGCCTTATACAAAAATGCTATCTCGCACAGCCCCTCGAGCTCTGCTCGTCTCCGTGCGCCCATCCACCCGCACATCAGCCATCACTTCAGCCCTGCTTCCCCGGGCTTTCGCCATCCGCCCCAGCTCCACCTCACAGTTCACCCGCTCTTTCCAGTCCTCCCCGGCAATCCGCAAAGGCCTTCACCCAGAATCAGCAAACCCCCCAGCTCCGAACCCACAGTCGAGTTCTGTTGCCGGAGCTGCGACTCACATTACTGAGCCCTCGCCGTTGACGCCGGAGGAGTACTACGAGTACGCGGAGCATTATTTCAATGTGCTGCAAAACGAATTGGAGAAGGTACAGGAAGAGGGATCGGAGATTGAGGCCGAGTACAGTGTATGTTTCTCTGATCTATTTTCTGTGTACTATTTTCTCCCCGGCGTTCTTCATCTTCTATCTCTCTCGGCCCTACGCAAAGGCATTCAGTTCACGTGGAATATTCAAGGTTTCTAACCCCACTCTTTTCCTCCAGGCTGGCGTTTTGAACATCTCCGTTCCCGCACTCGGCACCTATGTACTCAACAAGCAACCACCCAACAAGCAGATCTGGCTCAGCTCGCCTATCTCCGGGCCGAAGCGGTACGATTGGATTGTCGAGGGCGATTATATGCACGAGAAGCAAGATTCGCGGCCTTTCGTTAATGGGCAGTGGATCTATCTGCGTGATGGGTCTAATCTGACCGATTTGTTGAACTCCGAGTTGACCTTGCGTTTGCCCAAGGATATCTACAGCGAGATCGTTGAGTGATTGAACCGTTGTTGAATGATTGAACCGTCTTGCTGGGCTATCGACTACCTAGAATGAAGCGGATTCTTGTCGTTCCAGTTTTACTTGGGATGTTGTTATATACTGTGTTTTTGAATCTATTTCTAGGATGCGGTTGAATTACAATCTTTTGCGGAGTGTTCACTCTCATTAATCTAGTAGCAAAAGCTGATAGAATGGTTTGGGTTCGGGTATCATTTGATGAAAATGCTTTTGGTGGGTATAGAATGATTGTCTGTAGCAAGAATGCAAATTTTAAAGCGGGGGAAAGGCCATCTCATCGCCAATTGAACAGGTTAATCAAAGTGGTGTTCTTTCTTTTTGAATGAGAGCGACATGTACATAGCCAAAATACAGTCTCAACCCGATGAACGAAACCGTGCCTTGCCTGGCTAAATAAGAATGTCCGAGGCAAAACTTGCTCAAGACAAAGTCGACGGAGCCCGAGTCAACTTTAAATTTGTTGAGGGAGGTACGGCGTGTAGCCCTGTGCGAGTCACCGAGACCGTTATTCTCCGCAGACACCGAGTCACCTGGCAAGATTGCAAGATGGCAAGGTGCATGTAGACGACATTCGCAGCGGAACATGGAAAATGCTCGCGCAATCCGGTGATTGAATTGCGGTCCGGTCGATCAAAGCCGACTGACTCGACGAGGCGCAATAATCACACCATGACGAGTAGTCGCAGCTAGGCAGGGAAATTGCAAGAGTTCCAATCACTCAAACCACTTCCGCCAAAATGATGAGAATGGCTGCGAGCCAACTTCCAAAACTCAGCAAGATGGCCCTTCTCCCCAGGCCAAGTTAGACTCGAGCTTTCAAGGGTATCTTGCATAAGATCCTTTGTCTTCCATTCAAGCCTTGACAGCCACTCCGCTCGTACTCTGCGTATCGGCTTTGGGAAGATCGGCCTGTAGATCCACCGCAGGGCGTGTTGTTAACCAACTGAACAGATAAGGCGACTTTTATCTGGGTTATATGGTAGGAAGACCTACCAAATCAAATATAACACGGATCATCAAACTGCAACTGGGGCACACAGCGATTTCTTCTCCGTCGCGCAAATCGTCGATTGCGATCTCGAAGCGGTCGCCACAAGGGCAAGGATATGTATAGATCTGGATATTTGGATCGAAGGTCATGTCCTCAATCTCGATCTCGTCGTAGATGTTCAGTCCTTCGTCGGCCATTTTGAATGATTCTTATGATCTTCAAGAAGAGATGTGGCGAATGAGTAGTTCTTGTAGCGCTGACTCTTTCGGGCAAAAAAAAAGTTTGGCGCGGTCATGTGATGCGCGGGGCTAAGCCAGGGATATCCCCGGATTTAAGACTTGGCGGGTTGATGAACTTCAACATTTGAACTTTCATCTTGGCGAACTTGACTATGTATATGTGCATGTATACTCATCATGTTTCTGCTATGACTCAGAGTTTTGAGTTTATCTGTCTCATTCAAAACCTCCCATTTCTAGCTAATCATCACCAAATACGCCTGGTGCACGTCATATATCGTATCAACGGGCTACAAGACGGTCCCCAAGGACTATGTCACGTACAGTTGGGCTATAAACCCGCTGATCAATAACATAATCAACCTAGGCTTGTACCCATCAACTGAAGCTCTGCGCAACTGCAAACTCCTCCACGAGCGTCGGCAGTTGCGAAGAAGAGATTCGAGGCGAAAGAGACGGCGATGAATTGGACAAAGAGCACGTATACCCAGACATTCGGGATATGGTATCGTCGACCCATGAGGAATAATCAATGAGTGTCTTAAGGGAAGTTCTCTTATCTCGCCATCTCTGGTCTACATCTACGAAACCCCTCCATCCAATCGTCCACCTGAAGATTTGTCTGCTCCATCAAAATCGCACGGGCATTTCGTATACAATCTCGTAAGCCTCTTTAAAAAGCATTGGCTTCTTCAGCTAGAGACCCGTTGGAGTCATGGAGTGCAATTCTACTTCTGAATGGCTCACTTCCCTCCGCACTGGTTGCCCAATTGTTACTCAAGTGGGTGACGCTGCTTTATGAAAAGTCTACGCACCACTCACCAAATACATCAATGGATGCCGAGATTGAAAGCGCCCTCACACCGGGAAATCACACTTGCATCTGCAATTCGCAGGTTGCGCACTCAACACACCTCCAAGGCCCTGGTTTACTACCCTACCGTGGGCACCGACAATAGCACCGCACAGTGGCGATGCTTCAAGCTGTCAGAAAGAGAGAAAAAAAGGTCTCCTCGTTCGTTCTGAAGCCCAACACAGCCCATAACGAAGAGAAGGTACCCAGCGAGGGTTTCAATGTCTTTATGGCGAAGCTTATCAACGTCGAGAGCCATCCCATGGGAGAATTGCACAAGTGGCTAGGCATGGCCCTGTAACTGTGCTTCTAGCTTGCCTAATACCAAAAATCGATAAGATAGTGACAGCATGTATTACCGCGAGAGAAAGATAACGCACGGGGACCTCAGGTTCTTTGAGCTCGGCCATTTGGCGTTTTCTCTATGGCTGCTGTAGAAAGGCAGGGTTGTGAAATGAGCTCTCCCACATGGCCGCCAAGGGTGTGCCTAGGGCTACCAGGGTCTACTGATCCACAAGTCTGACACTGCATGTGTTAAAGCCGCAATTTAACCATCATATGTACTACCTGAAAAAGGTATTGGTAGCTCAATTCTCTAATCGTGCAATTTCCATCTTTACGTCTTCGACCTCTCTTGCCAGAACCCCATATCGACGAGCAATATCCGCGAAAGATCCTTCATCCGCCTGGATGTCGGTAACCGGGTCAGACATCTCCACATCACCATAAGCTCTCAGCTCTTGAACCGTCATTTTCCGGCGGTGCTGCAGGCGTTCCCTCGTCTGCCTCAGATGCTGCCTATATCGAGCAAGAGCAGCAAGTGTTTCTGGCGTATACAGCGTAGCCGCAATCTCCAGTTTCGTAACCCTGTCCAAATCGTCAAAGAGAAATTCCACAGAAAAAGAAAACTGCGAGATTTCCAAACTGCAAGGACAAGAAAAACTAACTCTAATTTCCCCTCCACCCCCTGCGCAACAACAGCCAAATGCTCCGCCTTAGCTTTCGTCGCACGCGCCAAAGCCCCATGCTTTGCCCGTTCCAGAGTCACAACAGTGCGCTCCAAGACTCGCGCCCGTACGGCAACGACCTCCGCCGCTGTAGCAGCCATCTTCCGCCGAGCGACTGGCAGCTCGGATAGCTGTGTGTGGCGCAACGCACGCACCCGCGCCTGCAGTGTTGAAGAGAGCGGTGGGACTGGCGCCATCGAGGTCCGGACTCGACGGTCGCGCGCTTGAGCGCGAGCGTTGTGATTGGAATGCTGTGGGGCTGAGGTGTCTGCATCGAGCGCGGTGGCTGGGTCTGTACTTGCGGTTGATAGAGCGCGTAAGTCCTGAATGGCGGATGAGATGGTTTTAGAAAGGGGTGTTATGATGGCCGGGATATTCTTGTAGAAGACTTCAATGTCGGGGGCTAGGAGGGTGAGTGCTTCATCTGGTTTCTTGGGTTCGGTTTCTGGCTTTGGGGTTGTGGGTTCGATTGCGCTGGATGGGGTCTCCAAGTAAAGGGTAACTATAGCAAGGTTATCGCGGCACTGGGCACGATAGATTCGTTAGGGATATGGTTCTCCTCTTAATGGGTTAGTGGCCTGTAACGGGGGATGTACTGACCTCCGCGGGCAGGTTGCTGTCTGGGGCGAAGGCCAATTGCCGGAGCATTTGCTCTTTGATTCGTTTTTTGGCATTGAGAGTTTGGCATTGCTTCAGCTCCTAGTGATAGAGTGTTGTCAGAGCTCTGTTCATGGTTGGGTCCGTTGGACATGTGCTGCGCAACAGCACGTTGACGGCTCACTTGCACCACAGCTGTGCGGGCTGGACTCGCGCTTTGAACACGCGTTGAGGCATCTGGATTGAGGAGGGAGGTTGTTAAATTCTCATATAGTCGTTTGAATTGAGGGTTGTGCTCAAGAATAGATGGGTCGCAGGGAGGAATCATGTTGATGTTGCTAAGAACCTGGGGAAGTCCACCGCCGAAGAAAACCCGACACGTCACGACCCACATACCCAGGGAAAGAGAGGGTTCGCAATACAATTTCTCGTACATTCAAACTACGTACCTGATAGAAATGAGGTTTTTTTCCTAATACAAGTACATATTCATTTTGCATTTCCGCGTTTCTTTCGTAATCATACAAGTTGAAGCCAAAAGCTTCGGTTCACCTCTTCCAACCGCAACGTCGTCGGGGAAATAGAGCAACCCCATTCACCTATCCTAGCTATGAAACGAAACGGGAGAAATGGAGTACACTCAGGCGTAGGGGAAGAGAAATTGAAGTGGCAAAATGAATAAAATCCTGTTCGGCCAATCTTGAGCATGAGGTTTGTCGGTGGCAGTATAAACCTTGCCGAGTGCAGGGATTTTCAAAATCAAAGTATGTACAGACGTTGCTGGCGGGGATTGCATGTGCATTGCAAAAAGCCCGTCAGGATCAGCGGTGTTACTGCAAAAGAAAGATGTGGCGAGAAATTGTTCGGAAAGGCACTGAGGAAAAAACGACGCTTGGAACGCAAGTCAGGGTGAAGGGCCATCCCGTATGAGGAAAATTGGGGTGATTGAGTCGAACGAGTATGTTTATTCTTCCTCGCTCTCTTCCTCGGACGAATCAGACTCATCATCGCTGCTTTCGTTGTGCTCGACAGAAGCCACTGGATCGGGAGAGTGAGCACCACCCTGGAAACGAGAAAGGTTGCTCTGGAGCATATTGATCTGAGCTTCCTGCTCGAACTTGCTCATTGGCTTGTTCTTCTTGGGTTTGGGAGGTGCCACACTGCTGCTAGGAACGTCGTCTTCGTCTTCATCATCCATAAGATTCGGCACGTGCTTCTTCACGAAATTGAGCAACTTCAGCAAGACATCGTTAGGGAGCTCGTCAATGTCCAACTCAATCTCAGCCTCATCGGTACCCTGCGAAATAATTTGTGTTAGAATTGGGTTGTGTGGAATGAACGCATAAATATCATACCTTGAGCTGAGGAACATTGTTCTGGATAATCTGGAGGGCTTGCTGCATCCTCTTATCAGGAAGACTACTGATACCATTCGAGATGATCTGCTTCTCGTTGTAGGTGATGGCACGGGTTTTGCCAGGTTGGGAGATCTTGCTCCTCTTGTCTCTCTTTCCAGAGCTGATTTTCTTGGAATCCTTCTTGACAAGCTTCGTCTTGCCGACCTTCTTGGAAGAAGGAGGTGTCTTCTTTTTCTTATTCGTGATAGCCTCAACCTGACGAGACATCTCAGCGATTTGCTTCTGAAGCAGGGTGAGTTTCTCGTCGTCTTCTTCACTCTCTTCGGCATCCTCATCGCTATCTTCATCAGAAGAATCAGTGTTCTGCTCGGGATGAGGCTCATGCGCTTCAAGGTAGTCCGACTTCTGGGCCCATTTTGCGTTAAAGATTTCTTCGGCGCGCTGGCCACAGATGAAAGTAGGATCGCCGGGAATATTGAAGCGGTAGCAATTCTTGAAAATGAGGCGAACATCGTTCTCGAACTCCTTCGCATTCTCGTACTGGCCGGTCTTAAGTTTGGATTGAGCAGTCGACAGATCCATCGGCTTCTTGATGACGCTGTGGTATGTGGGAATGTTCAAAGCAACGGGATCCACAGGGTAATAGAAAGGCATCACCCAGCTGTAGTGCTTTTGCTTGTGCAACTCATCCAAAACTTCCTGGCAAAAGCGCAGTTCCCATTGGAACTTCTTCTTCTTTGGCTTGGTAGAATAAGGAAGGTCACGCTTCGGGGGATGAATGGACCTTTTGGGGCGACCGTCGGGGTTGGAAGAATCGCGGCGGATGACGGGCAAACCTTCTGGTCCTAGCGCAAATGTCTGAGACAGGGGAGAAGCCGCCTTTGGCTGCGATGGCAAAGAGGTCCGAGGCTCCCGGCGAGCAGCAGACGTCTTCTCGGTGTTCTTCTTTGGTTTCCTCTCTTCGACCTCTTCGGGCTTGGGAAGGTTGGCCATCTGCTTCTCGAAGGTCGCCTTCAGCTTGATCCCCTCTTGAGTGACTAGGTGATCTGCGCCGTTAAAAATGGTCGTATTATTGACCATCAGCGCAAAGTCATCTGCGACTGCCTTTGGGGAGGAGTATTGGTTGTTCTTGAGCTTCCTTTCCATAGTTCCTAGGTCCATGGGGTGAGTGATGATGGAGTGGTACTGCGGAATGTTCATCTTGACAGCATCCACAGGTTCCTTGTAGAAACGGGCATCGTGCATGCGCTTGAGGCTTGTAAGACTCTTTAAAATGAACTTGTGCTGCATTTTGGTGAGCCCTGGTCCGCCACTAGGGCGAGGTGTGGCAGCAGCTGGGTGGTTGAATCCTGGCGTCTGAAAGTTGATAACCGAGTCGCCACCCTCGACCTTGGTCCGCTTGGGAGCTGGTTCTTCGCTGAGATCAGTATCCCGTTGTCGAGAAACTTTGGAAGGAGATGACGGGGCCTCTGATACGTCCTTCATCTCCTGGTCGGCAGGCTGCGGCGCAACAAGCGCAGGTGGTGCAGGAGTTGGGGTAGGATGGTGAGGCAGGTCGGATTTTACGGCAGTCGAAACACCTTGACGGGTATCGATGGCCATTGGCTCGGGTGTGTCGTAAGGGCCATCTGTGGATGCAGGAAAGGAGGGAGCGTGTACCGCAGCCTCCGGGGCGGATGAAACGACATTTTCGGCCGCGGTGTTGGCTGCAGTAGTAGTTGTAGATCCCAGACTCTGCGAAAGGCTAATCTTTTCTTCGGTCGGCTGTGTCTCTGCGGGTGGAGCAGATCCCGCAGCATACTGGTTCTTATTTTGGATCATTTCTGGAAGGGTTTGATGATCGGGTGACTTAGGCGGTGAGGTAGCAACAATTGTGCCATTGATATTCGAAGGCACGGTGGGAGTATGGCCATTCAGAGCAGGCGATTTTGACTCGGTATCCGTGGGACCTTCGCTTTTGGAATTCACTGCGACATTTTGCGCACTGCGCACCAGTCAGATTGATAAGAGATAATGTAGGAAGCTAATGCACTTACCTGGTGGGTGGGTAGTCAGGTGCAGAGGGACCAGTAGGGGATGGAGGCAGTTGAGGCTTGTCCTCCTTGGTGACAGGAGGAACCTCGGGAGGCGGAGTCGCCATTGGGGTGTCGCGTTGGATAATCAAGTATACAAGTTAGGGATGAGTGAGAATGTTGAAGATGTGAGAGTTATGGAAAGGTGTTTTGAAAGCTAGTGATCAACTGAAAACACCCGTGGGCTCTCTCCGCGAAACAATCTTGCCGTGTGCAAACAATCTCGAGTGAACAAACACTAGCAGCAACCAAGGCCACGTAGTATGGACTCAACAGTTGATGAGGTTTGATATCAAACGTGTGGGCGCGAATAAAACGCGACGGGCGGGGGGAAGAGTGAGGTCAGAGATGATCGAGAGATAGGAAGAGTGGAGAATGCGATCAGAGACGAGGTAATTTATACTGCCAAGAAGGCGGTATAAATGTTCACGTGATGTAGTAAAATTGAGGCCAGGTCTAGATGACTTGGATAAACCAAGATATGGAGCTAACAACCTTGGAGATTCCCGGAGTGATTGCCAGCAAAATCAGGCAGATGGATAAAAGGGAATTATGAAAATAAAAATAGAAAATAAAAACATAAAAAAAAGAATTCGTGGGTGAAGGCGGTTTAAAGGAAATGAAATGACGCGAAGACGCGTTTGTTATGTTGTAGGGCGGTCAGAGGAATAAAAATAGGAGAAACCAGGACGGAAGCAGAAAAATGGTTGGGGGGGGATGCCAGAATCCTTTAAGTACAAACGGCCGCCTTGCACTCTCCTCTTACCCAGTTCCACCAGCCACACTAGTCCCGATTCTCTCAACTTCTTACCCCTTGATTGGTTCTATACCCCTGGACCTTTTTTTTTCTTCTTTTCTTTTCTTTTCTCAACTTTCCTCTTTCCTTTCTGTCGAGGTGAACATCTTGTGATACCTGAAACTCATCTACACTTTTTTTTTGATCTCATCATACCACCTTTTCCTCTACATGTTTAATTAAATCTTCGAAGTCTAGAGTTGCATACCTCGGATGACTCAAAGCCCTAGGGTTCTGGCTAAATCCGGGTTAGACCGGACATGAAATAGGTCTGAGTCACGTCACCACTCGCTGTCTCACGTGACTATTTCACGATGAGTACACGTATTGTACATCGATAAGAAACAACATCACCTTTCTACATCCAATTACATGTACATCGTTGGTCAGGTACTTATTAAAAAATCTTGAAAAAAAAAACGATGATAGAGTAGGCTAGTCACTGCCTGGTACTCCGCTGAGCCTCCTGCAAATTTCCAACCAACACTTTGCTATCACTACATCGATGGAAAGCCGCACCTCGGCCCTTACAGGTTAGGCAAATACACTCATATCACCTGATTTGAGACCTGGGAGTACTTTTGATATCGAAGATTTAGAGTCCGTGTGCTTTCAAGCATACGGCATAAATCTCGGTGTTGGATTTTTTAGATATCTCGGGTTTATGTCCAAGTGCTCTGGCCTTGTAGTGAGGGCCTCTGATATATCTACTAACTTGTTTCTCTTATACGTTTGAATCTCTCTGGGGTTACATGGGGATTGGAATTCGTAATATTCTTGTCCTGATCTTGTAAAGTAAAACACTGGGGATGCGTGCACAAATCACACATTTAAATGCCCTACAATCTCGACATATATTTTCGTTCCGTAAAAGGGATGCCAATATCAAGAGCGCCCAAAATGGAAAAGTAAAGCCTGACGAAAAGAACACCAGAGCTGAGAAAAGCATCAGCGGAGACAAAAACAACATGCCCGAAAATACGACCAAAAAGGAACAAAGAATTAGCAGGAATGCCCCGGGGCATACAACATATGGTCAGCTGCTGACATTATTTGAAGCATCACGGGATGATGTGATTAGATAAGAAGCGTAGGCGATCTAAACCCCTTTAGGACTAGCCCGTTAAGGCTCTACAGAACATTTTTTTTCCTGTCCTGATCAACTGCGAAACCACAGCCTAAACCCCCATTTGTTTCCTAAGGGGCGGAAAAAAAAAAGAGAGTCTTATCTGAATCTTTGCCATTTTTATTTGGGTCTGATAAATTGATATTTGTCTTCACACCACGACTCCCTCGACCGCGAGAAAGAAAAAAGAAGATAAGAAAAAAAAGTTACAGCCAAGATGGGAAAGAAGACGACTCGCCCATCCACCAAGGTCGCCTCGGCCGCCGCATCGCCGGCGTCGGGCTTGACATATGCCGGCACCAAGTCGTCCATCTTGCGCGCTGCATTCTCCCCGTCAGAGTATCAATTGGCACTGTTTGCGTCCGTTATCCAAGGCCTCGATGGCCAACACATTCGCATTCACGACACACAAACAGGACGCCTCCAGTGTGAGCATGCTCTGGGGCCGAAGGAAACTGTGACTTCCTTGGACTGGGGATACTATGGTGGCTCAGGTAAGGGTCGTGACCAGTCGAAAAAGAAGCGCAAGCGTGGCTCCGATGTCAATGGGGCTGTTGATGGCCTGGACCAGGGAGACATTGTGGTTGCATTCGGCACAAACACATCGGATATTCGCATGTACTCGCCATCCGAAGATAAGGTGGTCGGCACCTTGACCGGCGCGCATGACAAGGGCATCAAGGACTTCAAGTTCACGGCCGATCGTCCCGCCCAGGAGGCCTGGAGTATCGGTGGTGACAACAAGCTTGTCCAGTGGGACCTGCGCACCGGACAAAGCACTAAGTAAGTTTGAACATTTGTTGGTCTATACCCGAGCCCCTAACTGATGAAGTATCTCTAGGACAATCCATCTCCCCGCATCCTCAGTCTTCACTGCTCTTTCCCGCCCCGTTCCCTCGAACCCTCCTCTTATCTGTGCTTCCCAGACCCCGTACTTAATAGACACCGAGAAGGCCGACGAGCCGGTTCAGTTCCCTGCCATGCGCAACCCTATCCACACCGTCATTTCATCCTCTTCCGAGTCTGCTGGAGTGGGTGCATTCCTTGCATCCGATGGTGACCGCTTCGTCAACGTCTTCGATGCCGCCACCCAGAAGCTCGTTCGCAACCTTGTCGCCGACCAGGAGGTCTCGTCGATTACACTGCAAACCGATGGCGTTGCCACCCCGGAGAAGCAAGTGCTTGCTGCAGTCACCGCGGATGGTAGCATCGAACTCTTCACGAAGCCATTTGTTCAGCCCCAAAGTGCACCCTCCGCAAGCGCCAAGGCCAGCCGGAAACAGATGACCCAGAAAGCAAACGCAACCCTCAAAATTACCAACACTGACTCCTCGAACGCCTGCGTTCCCGTCGCTGCCATCTCATTCCAGGGCCCTACCCTCGTGGTTGCATATACCGAGGGTGGTGTCATCCCTGTCTTTGAGCGTGTCAAGTTCCTCGACGAGAACACCGATGAGCTCTCGTTCACTGGAATAAAGACCGTGGTAAAGACCAAGTCCGGCTCAGCACTATCTTCCGTCACAACGAATGGAGCCAGGAGCACTGGCGAGACCCGTGTTGACGAGTCTCACATGAATGTCGAACAGGGAAACCTGATCAATGATGACGTTGAGATGGAGGATTCACGACAAGACGCTTCCGACTCTGGCAGTGAGGAGGATTCCGATGACGAGGACAACAAGAAGTCCAAGGTTTCCGCCGAGAAGAAAACAAAGCCCACCAAGCAGGTCGCGTCGACCGAGGACGTTGAGATGCAGAACGCATCCGATTCCGAGGAGGAAGAAGAGGAAGAAGAAGAGGAGGGCGCCGAACCATCGTTCGGAGAACTCTTACGCGCAAACGCAGGCCAGGAAGTCGATGTCGAGGCTGAGCTTGACGAGGACGTTCTCCTCGGCACGCTGGTTCCTGGTAAGCCCCAGGCCGCAGTGCAACAGATCCCCACCGGTGTTTCGCTTGCTACTGTCCTCACACAGTCGCTCAAGACCAATGACAACGGCATGCTCGAGTCCTGTTTCCACACCGGTGACACCTCCATCATCCGCACTACCATCCAGCGCCTCGACTCCTCTCTGGCCGCGACTCTGCTTCAAAAACTCGCTGAGCGTCTTGCCTCTCGGCCTGGTCGCTACGGCCACCTTCTCATCTGGGTACAGTGGACCTGCGTCGCCCACGGTGGCGCCCTGGCCGGTCATCCTGATCTCCTGAAGCGCATGAACTCCCTCTACAAGGTCATGGACCAGCGCTCTGCCAGCCTACCATCCCTCCTGCTCCTCAAGGGCAAGCTTGATATGCTAGATGCCCAATTGGGACTGCGGCAATCTATCCGCGGTGGCGATGAGGGTATGGACAGCGAAGACGAGGATAATGTTATCTACGTCGAGGGTCAGGATGACCTCGAGGACAGTGAGACCGAGGCCAAAACGCCGCGGAAGTCAATACGCGACCAGGCGTACGATGAGGATGAGTCAATGATGAACGGCGTCGATGAGTCTGAAGATGACGAGGATGATGGAAGTGACGATGAGGATGATGACGAAGAGCCTATTTTGGATATTGAGGCTGCTGAGTCTGTTGGTTCTTCCGATGCCGAGGAATCGCTGGAGGAGAACGAGGATGAAGAGGACGATGAGGACAGTGAGGGCTCTATGGTTGACTTCATTGCCGATACGGAAGACGACGAGTCTGACGATGCCACTCAGCTGCAGCCCCCGCCATCAAAGAAGAGTAAGTCTTCTGCTTCTGTTGGCAAGAAGAGCAAGGGCGGCAGGAAATAGGCGTGTTTGTCTGAAGTTGTACGAATTAGAGATGGGAGAAGGAGGTAACGGTCTATAAAAGAACATATTCTTATTTTACCCTTCGATGCATCCAACCGGGTCTGCATTTTCATTGTTTTCTCTTTTTGCTTTCAATATCTTGTGCCTCTACCGAGCGCCTCTGCGTCTCCATCAATGTTTATTGAATCTTACCTTGATATCTTGATCTCTTGTCATCTCTCCTTGTATGGTGTACTGCATACTTCCCTCTCAATAGATAGATACCGGGCAGATCTGTCATACAAATTCATTGTTCAAAGATCAATTGGCTAAGGATGACATGAGCGACTTCATTGTCTGTTCCGATGTAGATGAAGAAGATGACATCAAACGCCTCAATCGTCCTGGCGGCTTTTTTTTTAATGGCACATATAACCTTAGTTTTCTATCAACTCCTCCTCCTCCTCCTGACAGGGACCCTCATGCAAGACCCGATGACCTGGCACCCCTTTCTTCCCAAGGGGGATCACCACGCTTGTCGTCCGCTCCTGCGAGGGATAGGTAGTGAAGTGACCCAAAGCACTGACATCAGCAGTGTCGAGGGCCAGGATGGCCCCATTCTTACCACCTTCAATCCAGGCCTCGGTTGTCGAGGTAGGGAGCGTGATATGCGCCAAGCCGGAGAGGAAGACCACCCATCTATACGAAGCACGGAGTAGTTGAAGCCAAATTAGCCAAGAAGTGTGGACACTATATCTATAGACAAAAACAAACCCAAGAACCACGTTTCTTGAACAGCCTATTTCAGAATCATTGGTTCTGAAATAGCAAAAAGGCGAAAACAGGTATATTGTAGAGTCCTTGGACAGAAGAACTTGACTTACTGCAAAGCAGGTGCGTTGTGTCTCCCCCCATCAAACCCAGCCGGCAACACTGCAAACGACGCGTTCCCACCAATAGCATCTAAATTCAGCGTGGCGGTTCCAACCTGCCCGGGTTGGTCGGAAGTTTCAAATCCCGGCTGGAGAGCCCAGCACTCTAAGGTGGAGCGATTATGGCGCGCGCCGAGGACGGTCACATTGAGGGTGGAGCCGAGGGAGGAATCGAAGTATTGGGCGAGGATTGTGGATGGGAGGATGAACTGGATGAGAGATCGAAGGTGCATTTTGTGGAAATTGGGATGAAACTTTGAGGGAAGAAATAATTAGATAGGAAGAAACAAGGAGAATAGGTTAGACGAGTTGAGGGTTGTGGAGAGCTGAAGAGAGGTCAAGGGGGATCAGCGCTCTCCAAGTCGATTTCTTTTATAGGCATAGGCACTAATGCAAGGTCAATGGGCTGCATGTAGTTATTTTGGTGAAATGAAGGGAACAATTGAAGAATTCTTGTATGCATGATATCTGCCTCATGTATTATCTCACTCAAGGGGGATACATCTTCAGGCCTTGAATCTGTAGACATCAACATATGTTATAGAGGCCCCATCGCATTTTCAACGTTGAGAGTAGGACATCTCCACCCGCTCAAGTCAGGAAAAGCCCAAATTAAAAAGATACGATCTGTTAATGAAGATGAGGAATGATGTTATTTAATTAATGTGAAAAGGGTATAGTTTGGAATGTTTTCAGCTGTGTCTGGGTTGGGTTGGTCTACAACATAGATAGATATAAGAGGATTTGGTATCAGCCTTGGGGTTGAGACATCTTTGGCTCTCCCCTTCTCATGTTTTTCATTCATATCGATCTATATACACGTGTAAGCATGGAGTGTTTGAACCTCAAGTCCAACCAGGATACATGCACTGTATTTTCAAAATCATCCTACCGGAGTATGTCCAAATATCATAAAAAAGGGCAGATGGCTGGATTGTAACCCCTTCCCAAACAAAACAGGAAATTACAAGAAATCGATTTCTCAGACAAAAGAATGATAAAACTACCCAATTACTCTCTGCAGCACTAAACTAAACTAATAAAGATAGATGCTTTTAATGATAATGAGGGCACCCCATTCCCAGATCGCAGAAGACAAAGAATGCTAACGAATGACTTCACAGCCAGACTTCTCAATGCCTTCGAGGCCCTCAAGAATGTCGCTTCCGCCGAAAAGTCCACAGGCAGAGGTATTACTTGTCCTTCTTCCAGTCCAGACCTCATGGAACTTCACAGTTTGATCACTAGACGCGACAATAATGCATCCCTCCTCCTTTGTTCGGGCGCACCACATTCCACCTTCTTTCTCCTTGGGAGCGACCATCCGAGCACCCACTTTGCGGTTGCTGACCTCGCGCCCACGGGTGGAGGATCCTCGCTCTGCAGACCGAGTCTGGCTTGACGAGGATGAAGGTGAAGATGATTGACTGTCCGGTCTACTAGAGCGGACGCCCGAGAAATGAGGGACTTTCCCTGGATATCGTACTGCCCACAGTGCTCTTCCGCAGTCAAAGTTGCTGATTCGCGTGTCAGGGCCATCCCAGGAGGTTCCATATGGCCCCCACGGAATAACGGCCACCTGTGCGCAGCTGGGCCAGGCAAAGACGGCGATTCGAAACGGGTGATCTGGCTGTGCATAGCCGAAAGTAGCGGCGATCTCGCGTCGAGTTTCGCTCCATATAAGACTGGTCACCTGCGCAAAGACATTGATGGTTGCGAGACAGGCTCCGCTCCGGGTGTGATAGAAGTGTATAGCTCTGTCATTGGTACCTCCCCCTGTAGCGAGCAGAGATGACTGCCATGGTGCAAATGCAATCGCTTTGACCGCAGCGGAGTGCACCAGACGATGCTTCTGACGGCCGTATGGGACCAGAATCGTTCGGCCACCGCCGGAAAGCAGAGTACCTGCGTGGTTTAAAAGCGCAGCGGCAGTCGGGGCCCTAATTGGAGTCTTGATCGGAGTCGCAAGCCATGATGGGAGCGCAGGTCGTTTAAGAAACACTCGTCTTCTTGCGGTACCGAGAGCAAGGTATGGAAATATACCGAGACTGAAACTGCTAGGGGAATCCGGGGGAGTAATGAGAGAAACCGCATTATTAAAATTCTGTGGTGGAACAATCTCGGCCAGTTCAAAGAGAAGACAGGTGTTGTCATTACCACCCGTGGCAAGGTACTTGTCATCGGGTGACCATGCCAGTCCACAGATTTGTTGCGTGTGTGCAGAGATCTTGGCAAGAAGCGTCATGGACCCGTTCCATTTACACCTAGCTTGGTTTTCTTTGTCAGACCACTCGACCGAGTAGTACCAGATATTTCCAAAGTCATCGCCGACAACGATCTCTTCCACGTCGACTAACACATACATGAACCGTTCTGAAAGGCGCCGTGAAGTTCTCGGCTTGAATGCCACGCATGTAAGGGTACTGGGATGGCTGATCTCAAACCGGGTTTGCTTCTCCAATGTGCTCCATAGAGACAATTGGCCAGACCGCCGTGCCACTGCAAGAATGCTTCGCTCGCCATCCTCGGAAGAAAACGACAGGGAGGTCACATAATTTGAAGGGTGCAGATCTGGAAAGGGGGGATAGTCCACTCCATGGCCTTCCGACCAGAGATATACTTGATGACCCAGGCCCACAGCTAGTATCCCAGATGTTGTTGAGTATGCAAGAGTGCTGCAGTAAAAATCGTCCCGAAGGAAGGGAGCATCAAGAATTCGAAAAGGCTTCGGTGGAACAACGTCTTTTCTGACAGGAGGTGTGGGCCCTGGGAAACAATCCGAGTCAACTGATGCCCCGGAGAAGACTGTGGATACTGCCAGTCTCACAATTTCCAAAAGTTGGATTTAAATATCATATAGGTTTCATCTGTAGATGGTAAATGCATTCCAAAGGGAGGGTCGGGGAGTGGCTGTTGCAAACTACAGTTGCACTTACAACGTTCCTTTTCAACTTTCTTCCAAGCACTGTCCTTCCATTCAAATGGGGAGAGGCGCTCAAAGTCTGGAGATGTTGGATTGAGGGGAGCATCTAGATACCGCAGATAGCTAGTACCTAGCTGTCTAGTGGTCGGATCAATTCCTAAAGCAAGCGCAAGCCTCAACTCATGGATTTCTTGTTCACTGTATTTTGGTTTTTTGGGTAAAAACCGAGCCACGAAAACCGGGGCAATTGATGATCCATTGCTCGAAGTGCTCGGCGTATCATCGGAAGCCGCAATGAGGGAACTATCGCGGACTGCAGAAGAACCACCCACGTTCCAGACTGCACCAGAGCTGACCTGTCTCAAAGATTCATGTGCAGCGTTGTTGCCTGTGAGGTTACCTTCAGTGACTAGACGAGGCCGTTGACGTGGGATCTGCTGGAGTCGAGTTGGCTGCTGGGGTCTGTTGGTAGCATAAGCCCTACGTAGGATTGGGGGTAGAAATGGATCATCTCCAGGCGGAAGTCGTCGAAGTACTCTCTCTTGAGGCGAAAGACGCTGCGGATGCTTGGCCACACGAAAGGTTGTTGATGTTAGCTCCACAAAGTCTCGCTTTGGAATGAACCTATCAGGCGACATCGGACTTCGGAAAGAACTTCTTGCTAGGGCTGAATTTCTATTGTTTCTCACTCTGCTGCGACCTCTTTTGGGTGATGAGCCTCCATTTTCTTTGGAACAAGTGACGTGTGTCAGAACAGGTCGCGCCTTGGGCTTCAATGTTGACGATTCAAAAGTAGGGGTTTCAAAGAATGGCAAATTGATGGTTGCAAATTCAGTCAATTGGACATGACTACTGTCATTGGACGACTCAGATCGAGAGTGTGAAGTCAATGGATGTTCGGGACTTCCTGTAGAGGATTCCTCGAAGGAGTGACATTGCGTATCTACCATTGTTCTGGATGTAGATCAATAAGTTTTATATGAGTAATGGCCTAGAGCTTAAAAAAGGAGTGTGTCAAGGGGCCTCTCTTCCAATGATAGTGGCAAGACAAGTAGGACGATGAAGCAAAGACAAGCCCCCAAAGTAGAAAGAGTGTTGATCACGTGAAGATAGACAATCGTCAGGAAGATTACGTAAGTGGCTCCACCGCCTCATGCACCAATGAGATAATTGTACTTGGCGGCCGGGCATCTGATCAACACGAAGCAACCTACCAGGGTAACACGTTTTGGTTATTATTTCAATTGTCAATCAAAGAGTGAATATGCCCAGCGTGAGATGAACTCCATCTGACTATATCATTTTGGTACTGACGATTGCGATAGCATGGTGTGCCACGGTACAAACCAGTTGAGAAGTCCGCCGAGGCACGACAGCAAGAGCTGCAGAAGATAGAAACTTACAAAGATCTCGAGTTTTTGGTATCCAAAAAGGTTAGTCATCCTGTAGGTCTCACATACAGACTGAGCCTGACACATGACAGGTGGCTGAGCATGAGTACACAATCGAGACCTTGAAGAAGATCTCGGAGCTGCTGTCTAGCAATCCAGAATACTACACAGCCTGGAACTACCGCCGACAGGTACTGCAGCATCAATTCACTCAAGCAGAAGGCTCGGATGATGAGGGTGTTGCCCATTTTATCACAGAGTTGATCATAAATGATTTACATTTCCTGATTCCCCTTCTCCGGAGCTTCCCCAAATGCTACTGGATCTGGAACTATCGTTTGTGGCTGCTGGATGAGGCTCGCCGTTTACTACCCCTTCCCGAGGCTCGGCAAATTTGGCAGCAAGAACTTGCTCTTGTGAGTAAGATGTTGACTCTCGATGGCCGGAATTTCCACGGCTGGGGTTATCGACGCTTCGTGGTTGAGACCTTGAAGGAGCTTGGCACTGCCGAAGAAGCAACTCGCATGACCCAGAAGGAATTCGAATACGCGAAGAAGATGATTGGCGCCAATCTTTCTAACTTCTCCGCGTGGCATTACCGGACAAAGCTGATTCAATCCCTTTTGGATGAGCAATCTGCCAGCGATGACGATCGGAGAAGAATGTTGGATGATGGTTGGTCTAACCTGTCTTATCAAAGTCTGACTTTTGCTAATTTGACTTTTTAGAACTATCTCTCATCCATCAAGCATTTATTGATCCTTATGATCAGTCACTTTGGTTCTATCACCAAAATTTGATGAGCGTGTTCGATCCGTCGATGGCCGAACGAACTATGGCTCCCAATTTGAGCTCGTCTGACCGGCTGGAGTACATCAGAAATGAGATTGAAGAGATTGAAGAGATGTTGGATGGGGCTGAAGACTGCAAATACATCTACCAGGCATTAATTGAGTACACCCTTCTCGCATCCAAGGTGGAAGGCAGCTTGTCTTCTGAGGATCGGAACCAGATTTTGAGCTGGCTTACAGAATTGAAGAAGTTGGATCCACTGCGTCGAGAAAGATGGCTTGATTTTGAGAAGACCTTGTGAAATTAATTCGTCTCGCATTACGGAGTAAATGTGGACTATTTGTTTACTGACCCCCCTTTGTCTTCTATTTAGTGCCACCACAAAACATTGAATTCCTAGTGAAACCAAAACATTAAATTAAGACATTCTAATAAAAGCATTGTAAAAGCAATATATGCATGAAGATTGGCTAATTATAACACCAGCCCGGACATGTTCGTAGAAAATATGCAAATGCACCTGAGCATTCCCAACGTCTCCGACCTGTCGGCTCCGCCCTGGGGCACCAATCAGCGGCGAGTGTACCTGGCCATTCGAATCGATTGAAACTCGTCAAATCCCTTCAATTCCTTCCCCATTCCACCTTTTTCCCGCGAATTCCACTCCCTTGCAATTTTTTGGTCTTTTTTAGCTCTTTTGAGCCTTTGCTTTGTGGCGATCCTATGGAGTGTTCCATCTTCTGATTGTTGTGAGGTCATCTAAACAGCCATGGCCGACATGTCGACGCCTAACCACAGTCCTGAATACGACGAAGGGGTAAGTGGTTCAGACTCAGATCCTTCCCAACCCTAGCTTGCCTTGACACGAGCTTATCTCCATCCTAATAGGAGTCTTTTGATGACGCCCTTGAAACACCCGAAATCCAGGAGAACAACAACAACAATCTCAACGTCACCATCCCCAAGTCCACTTCCACCCGATCGTTGACCGACAGTCCTCCAATTGGCTCACATATGTCTCTGGAACTGGCGGAGAAATCTCCGTTCCCCTCTGAATCGCAGGACGAGAAGAAGACGGAGACCGTCGAGGAGCAGGACAAGGATGGCGAGGGGCAAAATGGACAGAATGACAAGAAAAACAAGAAGGAACAGGGGACGAAGCAGGACGAAGGAACGGATACCAACGATGAGGATAACCATGACGCCGACAACGAGGTGAACACCGTAGCCGATGAGTCCATCCAGGGTGACAAGCCGGAGCAAGGGTCCGAGGTTACGCAGAAAGAGGTAGAGAAGAACGAGGAAGATCACGATCAGAGCCCACTGCAAAAGTCGCCTCTACTCACGTCCCACCGTTTATCAACATCATCATCGCTTGACGAGGTGAACCTGATGAATAGCAAAGAAGACGAGCCGACAGACAAGGCACAGGGCCACGAGGACAAAACAGAACCGCCTCCGTTGCCTCCTAAGGATGATCCTGCTCCGGCAAGCACAGGGCTGATGGGTCTGTCAGGTGGTCTACCCTCAATCCCATGGGCGGCTCCTCCAGTGAACAGGAACCCACCTATTCCCCAGCCAGCCCCTCCTCGAAAGCCGAGTGGCCCCTTTGCGTGGTTCTCTCGAAGCTCAACCGCGACCAATGCTAAGGACATGAAGTCGTCACCCCGTTCCATTAGCCGACGAAACACTGCCACCTCCTTATCGACTCTTTCAAGCAATCTAGACCAGATTGCTCGTGATGGCGATGACCTTTCGAGCGTCGGCTCAAGGAAGCCGAGACAAAACAGCCTTAAGGATCAATTCAAGATGCTGCGTCAGCGAGATGAGAGCCATGCACCAGAGGTTGATCGGACGAGCGTGTCATCGGGCCAGGCCAGAATCAGCCAGTCTGGAGCTAGCCCCTATATCATCCCAGAGGAAGGAGAGGATAGCATATTGGCGGCATCGGCAGCCACCTCACCTTCGACGACCGTTGCTCCTGGGAGAACGGATTCTGTGGCTGATGGTTCTAGCCCGGTGGACTGGGAGATGTGGCAACACCTCGTGAACAACGGGCCTCAGGCCTTGGCAAGCTCGGAGGAACTGAATGCCGCCATCAAACGAGGAATCCCTCAGACGATCCGAGGCGTGATTTGGCAAATCTTGGCGGATTGCCAGACTACTGATATGGAGGACACCTACCGAGATCTCGTGGCGCGTGGCACAGCACAAGACAAAGATGGACGAACAATAAATGGCACTGAATCGGAGTCATCACGCTCTTCAGTCCGCTCCCACCACTCGGGTTCCGTATCACGATCTAGCAGCGGTACCCCTAGTCCATCTCACGAAGGAGACACAGAGAAGTTGTCTAAAGAACATGCCTCTAGTGACGTTGATCGTCTGAAGAAGGCAAAGACAGACGCTGTTGCGCTGCAAAGATTGGAGAAGGCCATCAGGCGAGACCTGGGTGCTCGCACTAGCTATGCAAAATACTTTGTTTCCCAGGGAAGCCAAGAAGGCCTATTTGGGTTGTGCAAGGCATACGCCCTGTATGATACGGGAGTTGGATACGCGCAAGGCATGAACTTTATCGCTATGCCATTGCTGTTCAATGTGAGTTTTTCCTTAATCAAGCGGACTGAGCGCATTAGCTAACATATGATGCAGATGGACGAAGTCGATGCTTTCGCCATGATGGTCAAGCTGATGAACAAGTACTCTCTACGAGATATGTTCATTCAGGATATGCCTGGGCTTCACCGCAGCCTATACCAATTCGAGCGACTCCTAGAAGACTTAGAACCCGCTCTCTACTGCCATCTCCGGCGCCGTGGGGTTCCCCCTCAGCTCTACGCCACCCAGTGGTTCTTGACTCTGTTCGCCTACCGTTTCCCGCTGCAACTGGTGCTTCGCATCTATGACCTGATCTTTGAAGAGGGACTAGAGACCACGATCCTCAAATTTGGTGTTGCAATTATGCGACGAAATGCAGACGCGCTGCTTGGAATGAAAGACATGAGTGTGCTCACTACTTTCTTGAAAGAGCGTTTGTTTGACGCCTACATTGACAAGCAGCCATCCACCTCGTCAATCTTGGAGTCGGGCTTCTTCGGAAGCTCCGGTGCCTCCGATAAGGAGATCTACCGATCCGACATCATGGTGCAGGACGCCTGTGCCATTCCCCTCACGTCTGAGATGATTACCATGTACACTTCGGAATGGGAGGAAAAGACTCGAACTGAGAAAGCGCGTGAAGTCGAACTGGAGCACCTGCGGCACACTGTGAGCATACAAGGCGCCCGTGTACGACTTCTTGAGGAACGTGCCGAAGCATCAGACAAGGAGCATGTGCAATTGGCCTCTGAGCTGGTGCATGTTAAGGTTGAGAATGAAGAGCTACGCGATGTCAAAGAGGCACTGGAACTCCAGGTCAGGGAACTAAAGAACGTGGTTGACAAGCAACCGGCCGAGGTCGAGGAGAAGCTCCGCCTCGAAATGGATAGGATCATGAAGCGGAACATTGAGGTGCAAAACGAGAACCGTGCGATGGAAGAATCAATGTCCGACATGGAGAAGGAGTTGGTCACCACAAAAATGAAGTGGGCAGAGGTAAGAAATCTCCTACAATATTCATCGTGACACGCCGAGACTGACGGACTCAAAACAGATTTCCGAGAACCACGAGAACCTCCGCCAGAAATGGAGCGACCTTCGTCGTGCCCTTGACTGATCATCTCGTCGCTTCTTCTTCTACTACTCCATCTCTCAACCCCGGATATCGGTATCCGGTTCTGTATATTTGGAATGCACAGATGAGATGGCGAGGATCTGTGATCATGTCCTATCCTGTGCATTCATTTACACTATGCTTTTGGGCCGGGTCATTTGCTTTGGTCGTGATTACGTCCCCGTTCCTTCTTTCCCCCGTTTTGAGCGAATGTTGTGATTTGCGCACCCCCTTTCACGATCCTTTCCTCCAAGCTTTCAGCATGCCATTTTTGGAAGGCATCGGTGTTTTGCTGCCTTGGGTTGACCTATATTTGCTTTTAGTGTGTATGTCTATCTCCGATCCTCGGGCAGGGCGTACTAGACGTATGCAATGTACATCATCAATGGACTTTGTTCATCCTCCTATCTAGCTTCTGCATGTGCTAGCTCTCTACTTTAGCTCTACACTCTCTTTATACGAAGTTCAAGCATGCACAAAAACCCAATGTTTCCCCTAAATCTATTACAGAATGTTCTCAAAATAAGTCGTCAACACATCCTCCTTGACAGGCCCAGCACAAGCCTTGAGAGCCTTGTGCGCCTCGCACTCGCTATCGTAGAACTTCATATCGTCCATCGAAGCAAAAGTCGTCTTGACAGATAAGTTGTATCCCTGATTACGAGGGTCAGGGATCGAAGCGCCAACAGCAGCAGCAAGGATGTAAGGCTTTCCGTCCTAAATCAACAAGAACGTCCGTTAATAACCGTTCAAATGCATCTCAACCCGACATCCCCTGCCCTCCCCCTTTCTCCCTTCCGCTCTTCCGTATGGCTAGCCAGTACCACACAGGACAAACTACATCCATGGACGTAGTCAAACAGCGCGGGATGCATGGGATCAGGGCTGTATATAGAAGAAACAAAATGCACGCACCTTTATAGCGGTCTTTGCAAGAACCTTGTACTGCTCTAGCACGCGGTCGCGATCAGCCTCGTTGGGGATCTTGAAGAGGGTGATTCGTTCGATAGGGGCCATTGTTATGAGTTATGTGTGGAGGGTGAGGCATTGGGACATGGACATGGAGGTTATGCGGGCTTTTATATGGGTTTACATGGGCTTACATTAGTGGGGTTAGAGCGAGAACATGACATTGCTCCTGATACTTCCGTTGGGGGCGCCGAGTGTATTTAAGTCACCTGTGAGCACATGGTTTATTTTTATCACGTTGTGATTTTTCTAGGGTGAGTTGATGATGACCCGATTTATCTTTCCCTCTTTTCTATAAATTCTACACCTGTTTTGCTCCTCGCGTTGGTTGAGAGTGTTTCTTTGCTTTGTGAGTAGGGCGGAATGATGGAGAGCGCACAATTTCCGCGCGGGCAGTTGTGCGGAATTGGGATACTCACGATGGGCATTGAATAGATGCCTGGATATTGAAGTATCTCGGTATTTGGTTCGAAACACCATTGCCACGATGCTATGGAACAATTTACGCAAGACGTAATTGTGTGGCTTACACCATGACCTAATAAAGCACCCAAAAAATTATCAGCTTCACGGATGAGACCAAGAAGATTAACTAGAGTCCTTGGAGATGACAGGGCGCATTCTCTCCCATACTCATTTTTTTCATGCAGACCTGAAAGGAACCATCGGTTGTAGATTTCCACGCAGAGCCTGCTCCCTTTCGAAAGCCTCGAACAAACTCTTGAAATTCCCAGTCAGGCGTTTCCGCAGATCGGCATAGTAGGTTGCCGGTTCACCGAGGAACTGGACACCACGCGTTTGGAACCCATTTACAGCAGCGATGATGTCCTGCATGCGGAATGCTATGTGCTGCACTCCGGCGCCGTGATAGTAGTCGATGAATCTGTGAGGGCAAGATTTGTTGACATGTGGGTGGATTAGAGGGGACGAGAGAAATTTTTTTTTTTCAATACAGAAAGAACAAGGACAAGCTGCGTACTCTTTCAATCTGGGACTTCTTCTTTCCGATTGCAAGCTCGTTCATGGGCATCTTGATGGTGTCCTTCGGTGAAGCGATGACAATTGATCGCATCGCCGAGTACTCGCTACACATGTCTTTATCGTTGACTGTCCAGCAGCGATGAAAGCCGAGGCGTTTATCATAACTCAGCCTCATTCGTTAAAGTGACGATTCCAACAAAGACGAAATTGGTTCTACTCACTAGTAGACAATGCTGTCCGCTCCTCCCCACGACTGATTCCCGACACAGTGGTCAATCTCAAGAAGATGGATGGCTGGCAGAAGCTGTGCGATCGGATCTTCACCATCGACCAATCGATATCCAGGCAAGAAGGAAGCGCCTGCCGAATACTGCTCGCGATTCACCAGAGAATGTACGGTATCCCCGTACGTCCCAACAGTCGCAGAGACAATCCGCCCATACCCCCTCGACAGCAGACGTCTGCGGCTCGGTTAATCGTGCGAGCACCGTTCCCTACGGCCCGCTTCCATACATCTTGTATATCGCCCGCGATTCGGAATGCAACATCCTTCACCCCGTCGCCGTGCATGGTCAAGTGTTTATGGATCTCAGCCTGCGTCGTCCGTTCACAACTCGCAGTCTGGCGCAAGAGACTGTCTTCTAAGCCTTCGATTGGCGGACCACAGACTGGCCCCGTCGGAATGAAAGTAGCACCATTGTTGGCCACAACATAGCTCACGAGATAGGGCGAGCCAGTTTCCGGGCCGCGGTATGCAATGGGATGGAAGCCCATGCGAATGATTCATTATGAAGCGGCTTGTTTGGGGTTGCCGACGTACCAATGGATGTGGTCGAAGCCGATATGTTCGGGTTCCATCTTCGCGGGAAAGATATCTTCATTCTCCGGGACAGTCATGGTTGGTACTCTTGATGCGCTGGTATCGGTGTAGGTGTGAACCGAGACGCACGTCCTCCCTCCGCCAGCCCTTGGCGCCGGTATAGCGGCCAAGGTACACTTACGATATTGAAGACGGCTGAAGTGCAAGAAAAAAGATAGAAAGCGAGGGGATCCCCAGACGTGTCACATTCCAAGCCCGCATCACCGGATCAATAGAGGGAGATGGCTATCTAAAATAAACGTGTGAGGTAATGCTGAAATCATTGCAGAGCCGGTAATTCCTTCTGCTGTGTGTGCGGGCTGCCGGTGAAACAGAGCTGTGTCCTTGGGCGAGCCTTGAGAGGTTCGAATTCAAGCCTGTATACCCGCAAAAGCCGACTTGAGGTCGTTGCACACCAACGAGGTCAATACTGGATAGAGAAGCCGCGGTTCTCCGTAACACAGCGGGAGGCCATGTTCATTTAGGTTGGCCATGCATGTCATGGCCTTTCATCCAAGTCCTGCGGCTCCAGCATATGTGATACACAATAGATGCCATCTCTAGAGAAGATCCCATTTCAATGCAAAAGAAAGTAAAACCTCCGATCCAGCTCAGTCAAACATTAGTCACGGGTTCCGGCCGACTCTTGAAGAAGATCTTATAGCGCACAATCTCCACAACCTCCAGTTCCTCGACCTCCGACGCCTGACGTTTCTGTAGCACAGCAATCGGTCGCGGGAGCTTCTTTACTTCGCCAGTCATCCGCTGATACCGACCGACATACAAGTAAGCGCGCTTCATCCATCTCGTGTCGTCTGGGTTGTGGACCGAGTAGTCAGGGAACATGAGTTTTCCGATCGGGGTTTCGAAGGTGGATGCCGGATTGTCCGTAGAGGTAGAGTAGTCTAAGTCATCCTCTTCATTCCCCGAGGGGATATTGATTGTGCCCTGAAGCTCGAGAAGGGCTAGGCCCGAGGGTGTTTGAAGAAGTGTTGGGAGAGGGTTATTCGGCGTTGAGGCAGTTGTAGTCGTCTTTGGCGGACTTGCGCAGTGTGGTTGTAGCTTTATGGAGGGCATGATGTTCTCTTGGAAGTTCACTTGGAGTTTGACAGAGGGAAAACGCGAACGCGGCACGCGTTTGGCCATTTCCCCACACTTCTTATCGCGAGAAAGGACAGGCAATTAATTACTGGAAACACAAGTGAGGGATACCTCATTGTATTTTTGTTTGTAGAATTGTTGGGGGGGGGAGGAGATTATGTATATGACTTTAGATACATGGATTCTCAACAGTCCCCTATGTTTGTCCTTCCTTATCTAGGGCAAAACACATTCTATCCAAATCAACACTTGGTTCAGAGCCGTTCACGAATCAAGGTGCTGATAGATTGTAGAGGTAACAATGATGTCGATTCGCTACATAATTTGAACTTAAGCGTGTTGGTCAACAGAAGCTTCGGTGTGAGAGAAGAAAATTTCCAAGACCATGGCCTAGATGGGGACTTGCATCATAAGAGCATTATAGATGGTCTTTCCAAGAGAACAATTTAATGCCCTCGCCAAGAACCGAGAGCAGTTAGCTTGACTGCTCCTGTGACATAGCTCTGAGGCAAAAAGTGGCGACAACAGCTACCAAGCGTTCAAGATTCGACCGAAGAGCTCGATACCTACAAGCTGCCGGAGGATTCAGACATCAAAGCGCCCGTAATAGTTTGCCTTTTATCTGCATCTTCACTTGTCAGCCAGGGTCCTTAAGATTGGAAATCAAGATGGAAACCACGTACCAGTCGCTCGGGGTATTTGCTCAATGGCAAATAAGAAATGGGCACATTGTTTTCAACGAAGTTTAAATACTCTCTCTCTCAAGAAGTGCTCCTCTCATAGCAAATGTCTTCGAGGTTCTGCAGGCCCTTGATCGCCTCATTAGCCACTTCGTCAGCTGTCCCAGCTGGACCCTGTAATTTGCCGTAACGGAGATCGCTCATATCCCCAACAGTCGTGTTGAGTTGAGTCAGAATCTTTGCAGCCTCTCGATCGATACCGGCAATTTCATGCTCGATATTAGCGCTGGCCGTCTCCATTTCAGCCAGAAGACTAGCCACCGAGTGATAATCACCCGGTGCAGTAGGTGGTGGCTGGCCGAACAGATGAAGATCCATGTCCATCTCGCGCTGCTCTTCAGCATTTGAGGCTTCGACTCCAGTGGCTAACATGGCTTTTCGGAGCTCTGCTCGCTGCTTTTCACCTTGCTTAATTTCGTTGTCGATGCTTTCATTGACTCGGTCCATGTCCTGTTCTCGGACCTGCTGCAGCTCCCGATACAAAGTCCGAATGTGTGGATGGGCTCTCAGGCGCTTTGGGAAGAGCTCTGTGAACTTTTGCAGCGACATGACTGTTGGTAGCGGAGCTGGGGAGAGCAGGAAATTGCTAAGAATCGACTCCTCGGAGGGAGGCATGATAGATGTACAGTGTAGTGTAACAGACAGATGTAGACGTGTAGATATTTTCTTCTCTTCCCCCTGGAGGATGTGTAGTCCTGGCCTCCGGGTTGACGCGCAATTGAAGTTGCCAATGTTCAAGAATTGACACACGTGAACAAAAATTGAACACTCGAATGAATCAAAGAGTGGAATTGAATCAATCGTTGTTATTATAAGAGAGATGTATGAATAGTTGTCAATGTAAAGGTGACAATAAGCTGCCGCGCCTAATTCTTCTTCCAAGGGGGGCCCATTTTCGCTTGTTTTCCTTCTTCTTCCACTCGACTTGATCTACTTGATCTACTTCATCTACAACCAACTGAACCTCTCTCTTCTTCCAATTTTGATTCTTTCTACTATTCCTGAGCTGGTCTCTCGTCGGATCTTCTTCATTCTTGTACCTTCTTCCAATTTGCTGAATCAAATTTGCTGTTCAACCCCATCTTGTACTGCCATTTGTGCATCTTCCTCTTTTCCGGTCTTTGCTCAAAGTCTACAAGATCTACTTGTAGTGTTAGAATCCATTGGAATCTCGAAAGTCTTTCAAGGTTCTTCTGATCGTGGCTGTTATCGCCTGTATCACACCCTTTTCCCGCAAGACAGAAATCATCCTAACATCTTTTCTACACCTTTGAGCTTGAAGATCTGTATCTTCATACCAACCTCAATCCGCACATCTTCGATCTTTCTTCGACTAAAAAAATGGCTCCTATTTCCATGTATAGCAAGGATGAGAAGGTCCTCTGCTTCCATCATGAGATTCTTTACGATGCTAAAATCTTGGACGTTCGCCACAAGGACTCCAACGACAAGAAGAGCCCCTTTGAATACCAAGTCCACTACAAGGGCTGGAAGAACACGTAAGTCTCTGATTGATTTCAATTCTTCCCCTATTTATCTATATTCTGGCCGTGGTGTTGAGATTGTTCCCCTCCAACCTTGGAAAGTTTGTCCGGGCCCTTACGGAAAGACTTGGCCTTGATCTATATCTCTCTGCTATGACAAAACGCTTCTTGTTTTTTTTTTTAAAAAAAAACTCGACATGTTTCTAGAAATTGTGGTGTCTGAGATCATTCTTATGGAACAATTTACTGACATTTGGGCAGTTGGGATGACTGGGTCCTGGAGGACCGTCTTCGCAAGCACACCGAAGACAACCGCGAATTGGCTAACAATCTGCGTCGTGAAGCTGAAGCTTCCTTCCGTCTGAAGAACACCAAGGTCACCACTAAGAAGCGTGCCGGTTCCGACCGTGACTCTGTGCGGGACAGCGAGGAGCGCGGCTCCGTGCCCGGCCGTGGCACCAAGCGAGCCCGTGATAGTGAAATTGAAAAGGTAAGGAATTGCCAAATCTACTCAATCTGGTGCATTTGAACGAAAACCAAGAAAAAAAAATTTATATAATGAGTGATCCGTAACATTAATGACCCCATACTGACATATGTGATAGGAGGAGAGCTTCAACATTCGTCCCTCAGTCCGCATTATCATGCCAGACAACTTGAAGTCCCTTCTTGTCGATGACTGGGAGCAGGTAACTAAGAACCAATGTGTGATCTCTTTGCCGGCGAAGTACCCCGTCCGCCAGATCCTGCAAGACTGGCACGAGGAAGAGCTTCCAAAGCGATCGGGCTCGTCGGCAGACGAGGACGTGCTGGAGGAAGTGGTTGCTGGGATCCAGGAGTACTTCGACAAGTGTCTGGACAAGATTCTTCTCTACCGCCACGAGCGCCCCCAATACCGCGGGCTGCGCAAGAAGTTCGAGGCTGCCACCGGGGACCTGGCCGATAAGGGCCCCATCGATGTCTACGGAGCGGAGCACCTGATCCGTTTGTTCAGTATGTATCCCAATCCACTTCACCTGACTACCGCTTCAACTGTGAGGGTTGAGAGATGTGCTAATGGTTGTGCTTTTTTTAGGTACCATGCCTGAGTTGATTGCTCAGACCAACATGGATATGCAGGCCACGAACCGCCTGCGAGAGGAGATCTCGAAGCTGTCCATGTGGCTGAGCAAGAACTCTGAGAAGTACTTCGCTACCAGCTACCTGCCGGCAGAGAGCACTCACTGAGTGCGGGAAGAGGCTCTTCTTTGGAGGGAAGGAGAAGAGTGGCTCTCTGTCTCTTTTTTGTTGCCTGCGTTGGGGTGGGAGTAGCCACCCTTCTTGCCGCAACTTGTTTTTTTTTTTTAAAAAAAAAAAAATTTTCAAAACTCGATTGAAGAAGCGCGGGCCTGGAATAGGCTTGGAATCCAAAATGTGTTGTTGGGCTATCTCTTAATATCAGACGTACAGTGTTTCAAGTGGGATTACAAACTCACAATCTATAAGTAGCACAGAGATAGCCTCTGACATCTCTATATTATTACTTGGTAGTCGTGGATGCAAGTTAATAATGATAGAAGTGAGAAAAAGTGAATTCTCAACTGGATATCTTAATTACATACTCAATAATGACACCACTGACCAACTAGTGATCTACCGCTCTCTCCACAACACCACCCACAAACATCTGGAATCCAGATCGAGATCTACTCCAGAATGCAAAGAAAGTAGAAGAAAGGAAGAGCCCCACAACTTGACAGCTAAGCAACCAGTTGCCTTGCATCATCAAAAGCAAAGCGCGCCGCACGCTTCAACTCGCTCTTCCACTCCGCCTCACGCCACTTAGCCCAAGCACTCAAACCCTCAGGCGGCTGAATACTGAGCGTATCATAGCCCTGCTTTATGATACGGTGGACCTCGCGCGGGGAGAGATTCTTCTTCCTTATCGACGGCAACGCCACCGGCGTAGGCTCATCAGCTTTAGGACTGGCAGCAGTGACAGCAGCGGTCTCTGCACCCTCGGAATGAAAGAGGAGGGTGTAGAAGTGAGTAGATACGGATTGAAGGGTGTCGATAGCTGCTGAACTCAGTTCATTTTGGGAAATTGCATCGGGTGCTTTGGAGGCCGAGACGCCAGCTGCTGCGTTACTGGACCGGGACAATGAGTATGCATGGCGGAATTTGGAGATGATGGGGCCTGTTTCGACGAGCTTGTAGAAGAGGTCATCGTAGGAGGCTGGATCTGGGAGGAAGGTGTCACCGCCTGAGACGCAGAACGCGATTAGATCTGCGAGGGAGGTCGTGAGTGTATGGATCTTGGGATTGCTTGTTAAATCAGAGGCATAAGTTGTTAGAAAGCGCATGAGGGAGAGCAGAGTTCGCCAGAGCTCGGACCAGTGGTAGGTGAGGCGGATCTTGTTCTTTGAGAGGTAGGTTAGGAGGCGGAGGGTGATTGCGATTGTGAGGCTAGGAAGATTTTTAGTCACGCCATGGCTAATGGATATAACGAGTCAGCTATTTCATACCTGTAGATGTTGACGTCAAGGCGCCGGCGAAGGTTATGCGTAATGGTATCAATAACGATATCAAAGATGACGGTTGCGAGGACCCGGTCTCCGCTGACTACAGGGAGGTAGGGCTGTTTCTGTCGACAGATGCGGACCTTTCGCTTGACCTTTTCACTGCAAATTTGCTTGCAGATGGTCGGGTCTTCGACCAGAATGCGAAGTGTGAACAAGTTTAGTTCGGCATAGTGCCCGACCCGCGGGGATCGATATGCATGTTGGAGGAGATAGGAAGACAATGAGAGGAAGCTCGAGAAAGGGGATTCTTCCTCGTTGCTTTCGGGTTCCAAATGAACCAAATGATAACCAAAGAGCTTGTTTGCGTTTGTAAAGTCGTATGTAGCCATGAGAATTGCGGCCTCTGGGGCCGGACTGCCAGGATTGTAAGCTTTGGATCGATGCATTCTCCACGCAGAGAACTTACAGATCAGCGAACATGGCCTTCGCTTCTTCCACGGATGGAGGGTTCGCTTTGTCCCTAGCACCAGGGGCGAGCGCTCGTAATCCAAAGAAAATCAATGTATTCGTCAGGCTCCAGCCCTCTGGAATGTCATCCTGGACAGCAATGTAGCCATTTCGCAGGCGATTACAGGCCAGACCGACACCCTTGGCAACCTTTTCAATACTTGATTCGTTCACAAAATCATCAAGTCGAAGCTGGTAGGGGTTTTGGAATTCAAATTTGTTATAGTTGGCCAATAGCCCCAGAAGGAGGAATGGGTCAAACACTTGCAGTGGCGTATCAGAATCAGAGACACACTATTGGCAATTGTCAGTTATTTAGACAGAAGCAGTATGAGTAATTCAAACCTTCATAAGCGATGGGAAAAGATCCCTGTGTGTAAGATAGGAGACCAGACTGGTTTTGTATGCTCCGCTGGCCATAGCAATGGCCGTCTTGATAGCCTTTAGCCGCACATCGACTAGAACAATTAGGATCAACTGCGATGGTATCGGTCAAGAATAGAACAAAAAAGGACTTACAGCTACTGCTGTTGCGAATGATTCTGTCCAAGACATCCACAAATTCGGAAATCACATGGTCCACTTCGTCGAGTCCGGCAAGAACAGTGATGACATCCGAACTTGGGTTTGTGTATTTCTTGCTTAGAATGCTCGTTAAGAAAACTGTCAAAGTCTGCCAAACATCGTTAGAGAAAATGCCCCAGATATTGACCACAGGGTTCTTTACATCTAGTGCATTAGAATCCGCCGGGGCAATCCCAGCTGCTGCCTCGCGAATGGCACGAACAAAGAAACGCTGAGTTTGAATCTAGTGGTTGCATCAGCGATTTGAGTAGAATTTCTGGGATGGTTTCTGTAACATGATATACCTGTAGACCGATTGTATCGTCTGGACTCAATTGGTCTAGGATAGCATGCAGTTGGTTCCGGTCTGGGGGTAGCAAGAAGAGTTCTCTCCAAAAGCCCTCCGAGGGCTCTGCATCATCTGCTACCTATCAGGGGTATGTTAGCAACATCACACAAGCGATGTACATATCCATACTTTGAAGAGATTCTCATAGAGCTGGACAATCTTAGGTTTGAAGGACTCTGGTCTACTCTGCTGGGTAAGGGGTGAGGCATCCATGGTATTAGACAATAATATCCGCAAACGTTAGATCGCCAGCATTGGACCCCGAGAACCAAATGGGTAAGGTTAATTTAAAGTCGAGTTGATTCAATTGCTTTGAGGTTCATGAAAAAGGGACACCAGCCACTTTGTCAGCCGATCCAGCCACATGTCCTCTACACTTGACAGTTTGTTTGCATTCTGGGATTTTAAAAATGGATTTAAAAAAAGATCTTTTAGGGTATTTGTGTATTAAACTAGTCGATCCAAACAGCCCATTAATTACATTTTGATACTATTCCCCGCCACTTGACTGCATTTGGAGGCGTGGCATCCTCATGAGGGAGGGATGAGCCAGGTCCCTCCGAGGAACGGAACTCTCCACGGTCAGAGATGACTCAGCTTCCGAAAAAAACACATTCGATGATCTAACTTGAGTTGGCACTTGATTGCTTTACCAAGGTACCCCGTAGCTAGATTAATTAGGGCAAAGTGGAATCAGCTATGGAGTACTCCGTAGTCTATCCAGTAAGCCTCTTGTTTGATTAGTCTATGATCACCAACTAAGGACCTTGAGGAGTGGCGCCACTGCTACAACTGCCCAGGTGTTGATGTGTAGAAATTGCTCAACGCTGATTGGCCAGACTTGCGTCATGCAGCTGCTTTACGTAATTAACTCTGAGCCACGGGGGAAGCCTCAAAACAGTCAGAGATTCTTCTTTCGCAACTTTGTGAATCAATCCTCCATTCCACCATCTTTCTCACACAGGATCCTATGAGCCAATAACAAATTTCATCGAGGTTCACTCCAATTTCACTTTAATTGCTCCTCGACTATGAGCTTCTCTTCCGCCATGCAACGTCCTGTGACATCATCCGCCACACTCCTCCGATGGGCAAAGCCCTCGGCAGGACGTCTACGTACTTTTTCATCATATGGAAATGCTTACCTCTCCTCCAAGCGTGATATGCAAACTGCAACCGCGTACCGTCCTCATTCGTTCCCATCATCTTTTCCGCCTCCTCGAAACACTGGCGGCGCCGATACTTCTATCTCAGCTGAATTCCCTCCTGCCGACATGAAATCATTCCAAGCCCCATCACAAAGCACATTGTCCAATCTGAGCTTACGGGAAGGCGAAGCGCAAAAATCGAAACCGATTACCGCTTCTCCGGCTGCCTCCAAGACTTCCGCGAAGCCCCGTCGGCCGCTTCGGGCCAGAAAGGCAGCCATGAAATTGTCCCCGGTGGCCACTGAGCAGCTTCGGAAATTGATGGCACAGCCGGAGCCGAAATTTATTCGAGTAGGCGTCAAGAACCGTGGCTGCTCAGGCCTCGCGTATCACCTAGAGTACGTGGACAAGCCGGGAAAATTCGATGAGGTGGTCGAACAGGACGGCGTCAAAGTCCTGATCGACAGCAAAGCTCTTTTCAGTATTATCGGCAGTGAGATGGACTGGCAAGAAGATAAGCTGAGCAGACGATTTATTTTCCGCAACCCCAATATCAGTATGTGTCACCCGTAAAAACTGCTGGATTTCCTTGAGATTCGGATTACTGACTCCTTATTACAGAGGAAGAATGTGGCTGCGGCGAATCTTTCATGGTTTAAGCACACAGCTTAGGCATTCCTTTCGACACATTTCTTTTACGGGGCTCTCGGCGTCTTTCTTCTCGGTGCATCGGACGGCGTTTTCAAAGGGGATTTTGGAATTCCACGACTACCCTTTTGTTTGAGTACATACGCTTGATATCCAGTTGATACCTTCATCTACTTTTTCCTTTCCGCATTTTTCTACTGCGTCTCGTGTTGGCTGTGGGTTCGCATGGGCTCACAAGTTGGCGGGCCATGTCCAAGAGACAGGCTAGAGGCTCAGCCAATGAACTTTTGTGTCTCTTTTGCGTCTGCGAAGACTCTTTTTGTGAACCATTGCAAATCAACTATGTGATGTCATTGTGTATAGATTAGTCCTAAGGACTTTGACGATGACATGTGATATAATTACCTCAAAAAAAATCTACAAATTAATACTGTAAACCTCTTTTTCCAATTATCTATCATGTCTCTTTCCATTCTATTAGCCTTCGAGGGTGGTCGAAAACCGATTGTCAACAGTTGTACTTTAGAATGTGTCACCTGACGTGCTGCATGGTCCGAGGCCCTTGAATGGGGTAGGCGCCGCATCTCCAACTTGAAACATCAGTCATTGCCCGTAAGAGCGGCCTCAATATACTCCACATAAAAGCACAAAATTACCTCGTACCTAAGACATGGTCTCACCATTCCTCTCTCCATACGCAGCAGGTGAATCGGACACCGACCCGCTCCTCGTCACCGTCCGCTTCTCTGCCTCAATCCCCGATTTCCAACTAGACGTCACAGAGCCCGAGATTACAACAGGCGCAGGCCTAAAGCAAATGATCCGAGCTGAACTACCCGAACCCTTATCATCCCATCGACTGCGCCTCATCTACGCCGGTCGTGGTCTCGAAGATACAACCGCATTAACGGTCTCACTCAAGCTTCCGCCATCACCAAGCCGGAGCCCTCGCCCCGCAGCAGACCAACCCGAGACAACCGACAAAAATGGAAAAGGCAAGCAGGCGGTGCGCGATATTCGTCCACGGCTCTACATCCACTGCTCGATCGGCGACATTTCACTCTCAGAAGCAGACCTAGCAAGCGAAGCAAGCGAGGCATCAACAATCCTTCTGCAACAGAAGCAACAGCAAACCGATGCATGCAGGAAATCATCAGTCAATAGTGTCGCATCTTTACTCCCAACATCGGCGCAATCACGTCACTCCCAACCTCAATCCCAGTCCCAGCAAACTACCACACCCGCACCCCGCGGCTTCGACCGTCTCCTCTCGGCAGGCTTCACGGCGGCCGAGGTTACCGCTCTGCGCTCCCAGTTCCTGGCAATGCAGTCTGTCTCCCGGACGCCGGATACCATGCCTACTGGTGACCAGCTGCGGGATCTTGAGGATCGCTGGATGGATGAGGGGTCGACGGCGGCGCAAGTGCAGGGTGGTCTTGGTGGGGAGGGGGGCGTTGTTGGGGATGATGAGGGCGGGGTTGGGTCTGGATCGCGTAGGGCAATGGATGATATGCTTTGGGGTGCTGTTATGGGGTTCTTTTGGCCTGTTGGCTGTGCGATGTGGTTGCGTAGAGAGGAGGGGGTTTGGAGTTGGAGGAAAGGGGTTGCTGTTTGTGTGGGTGTTATTGTCAATGCTGTTTTTGGGGCGATGAGGGTCATGAAATGAACGGTTTGAGATATGTGTGTTTCTCTTTTGTTATTTGGCGTTGTGAGATACCCCGCAATTGAAGCTATTTGGTGCTTTCTAGTCAAGGCTTGAAATTTGTTTGGACCGTTAACCGTCGTATTAGAGACCCGGGCTACTTGGTCCAGAGAGTTCGATCTGGCTGTATCAAGACTCGCCGGGTGCTATCATACATAATGGCAAAGATGCGAGAGACAGAGAGAGGCAATAGCCTTGCTAGTGTAGATGTAAGAGCAGAATAAAGATAAGACCGAGTATACAAACGCCAGCGCAAAACCCAAGTGCTAATGGAACTTGCTGTAGATGACAGCGAAAATCAAAAGAACCAAAACCGTAATGATAGCAATTGTGATTATCCGATTGGTAGCCATCCTGAACAACACACGAAAAGTTAGCAACCATGTCTAGATCAAATCTAAAACGAGACAAAGGGGAGTCAGTACCTACGGGCCATGCCCCTCAGAGTCTTGATACTAGTATCGACGTAACCCTCACTCTGCAGCAAGTTGTTCCGAGCATTCGTGATCTGCTCCCTCTGCTCATACAGGGTGCCGAGGGTGCCACGAGCAATTTCCTCCGTCTCCAGCGCCATGCGTTGACTCTGCTGCAGCCGCGCTGAGCTGCGCTCTAGCCGGTCCGTACCGGAAAGCAGCTGCTGTCTTTGTTCGAGGTGCTCATCCTGCGGCTCATCGGTGTACCGGTCGCCGAAGAGTGCTTGACGGTCATCCGAGAGGGACTTGAGCTTGCGCTTGATCTCGTCGATGTCGGTTGAGTAGTTACGGAAGCGAATGTTGACTTTTGACCGGGCTGCTGAGGGGATGTTCTGCTTTTCCATGCGCATTTGGTCGAGCTAGATGAAGATTGATTGGGTTAGTTTCTCCTGTTCTTGCAGTTGTTCATTGTTCTTGTAGTGTGGCGCATGGAAATGGGTTTAGAGGCTCGGTAGACTCACCAGTTCTGTGGCTTCTTCAAGGACTTGAGTTGCGATGCCAATTGCTGATTTCCGTTGCTCGCCGCTTGCCTCGGCGATCTGGTCCAGCTTCTGGTTCAGATCGGCTTGCACCAGCTTCAACTCGTTCTCGTAGCTGGCGAACATCTCCGAGCCGGCGTCTGTGTCTAGTGGGTTTGACATGGTGGTTTGATATTATGTGTTCTAGCTTAGGCAGAAGTGAAGATCTGCTGTCTGAGATAGTGGTTGATGTGTTGATGTGGGCTCCACCTTTATCTGGGGCGGGTGACGCCGTTCAATAGTGCTGAGTGGCGGTTCGGTCGGATCTTGTTGGTGTGGCTTCGCTTTGCAAACGATTTAGACTGGCTTTCTTGGAGTACTAGGGAACACAAAGAGAAGTTGATTTAAAAAAAAACCAAAGGTCCTGATAATACTAACAAATGCCGGACCAGGAACGGGTGATGGTGATAGACACGTGATTCGTGCCTCGGGTTGCATTTGCGACACCCGATGACCTCTACATCTACTCCGTTTACTATTTTGGATCCACAACCATTCATCTCCTGGAAGTTGCAATAAGTTGAAAATAGAAAATTTGATACATAGCATTAGCGTAACACCAGGCCCACACAAAACAATTCGCCTTTTCAATAAACATCCAAGATACCCCTTTGGTACACAAGATCATGGAACTTTCTCAAGCCTCATAGCCATTTATAACAGGAAGTTCTTGCTATCTTGATCAAGAATGATTGCACTGCGCTTGGCATCCAGGAACAGGTCCTCGCACTCTGCAATATCAGCCTCCTCAATTGCGCCGGGGCGGCCATTGACGCGCGAGAGAATGCTTGCGGGGGCCAACAGCTGCAGGGCATACCGCAAGCTGACCTTGCTGCCATGCTCCGCAACCTTGTTCAAAGCAGGTTCTGTGATATTGAGACCTTCAGTCTTGGCGCGCAGCCGGATGATAGTCTTGATCTCCTCGGGGGCGTAGGGGTTGGTGGGAATGATAAGAAGGCGGGCAAGCAGATCAGGGGGAATTCCGTGTGCGGCACTGATTTCGTGGGTACCACGAATAACGGTGTGACCGCGATTGGAGGCGAGAATGACGATCGGGGAGATAGTCGATTCGAGGGCACGGTTCAGATATGTGAAGCACTCAATGTCAAGCATGTGCACCTAGAGAAAAAAACGGGGTTAGAAACGTGATCCAATAACTCGCAGGATAAACTTCTCCACATACCTCATCGATGAAGAGAACACCGGGAACCAACTCCGCGACACCCTGATCAATGTATCGGTTGACAACCTTGTTGATTTCCTGGCGTAACTTGTCTGTGATTTCCGTCTTCTTGGGCTTCATCAACTGACCCATCATACTCATCACATCTTGTCCTCCCTGGGGTCGGGCATTGGCCATATCCAGGTCGTGAAGGGTCACATCCTGAACAATCTCCTTCTTCTTGTGAACCTCGCCCTTGGGGACAGGCACATACTCCTCAGCCTCAAGATCGAATTCGGTCGCATAGGCATCGGATCGTCCGACTCGCTTGCAAGATCCGGTATTAGCTTCAATGTAGATGACGTCTCCGACTGTGACACGCTCCTTCTGGATGGCTTCGTAGATGCTGGGGTCCAGACGCAGCTTCTTGGAGCCCTTAGCGGACTTCAGTCCAATGATCAGATGGCTAATTGTGCGCCCGTATCCGCCCAGTGGGTTCTCTGCCTCCTCGGGGGTAAGCTCAGTCACCTCTCCCTCATAAACTTCCTTGGTTTCGCGAACGCGGAGGCCTGTCATATGTTAGCTGGATTTCAACGGTTGTTGCGCTTCCCCTAATGTGGCATTGCATACCGATAGCTCTCCGGAAGTTCTCCATCAATGCTTCGGTCTTCTTGACCTCTGCAGAATAGATTTCACTGCCAACTATCGGGCAGAAAGGAACCTTGGTTCCCAGCTCCTGCGATACAGCAAGAGCCAGAGCAGTCTTTCCGGTACCAGGGCCACCAGCAAGCAGGACAGCTCGTCCAGCCATCTTCTTCGACTTAATCAAGTCCACCACAACACCGCATGCCTGCCCCATGGTTTGAACCGTTAGTGATTGTTACTGCGAACCAGATATCCTGGTGGATTTAGGGTTGCTCTTCACTTACCTCGCGGGCAGCTCCTTGTCCCACAAACCCATCGGAATTATTCTCCGGAGTCCCATCAGAGCGCAGGCCTAGACCGCGAATGTGTGTATGCGCCGCGGTCCTGTTCTCGCGCGAGTTACCCTTCACTTCACTAATCTGGACCATGTTTGGAAGAGGTGTGGCCGAGTAGAGCCACAGATATTGACAAAAGATATGTCAATCGGTTGAGAAGGAGGATGTAGAAGTAGTCAAGGCTTCAAAGGAATAGCCTAGATAGAAAAGAAAGGTAACGCGATGGTTCTCTGTGAGATATGCTTCTGGCCGAAATTCGCGAGCAAGAGATCGTCAAATGAGAACGCCGCCCTCTAAGGCGGTGAACTGCCCCAAATTCTTCCCTGCTGGACCTCTCCTCCGCCTGCTGTCTATTAACGACCTTCTGGCTCTTTGCATTCTCGACACTCTGCGAGGGTCCGATACCTGTCGAACACAATGGCAGGCCTACACACTAGATCCGTAATGGCTGCCCCCTTCTCTTTGGCCTCGGCATTCCGCAGTCTTTCCATCGCCACACCGAAGCGATCTTTCTCAACGACGTTGGCAACGCAATCAGTTCCGAAACTACCGGAAACCGCCCCAGTCTACCCCTACGGACCATCCAAATGGTACAAGCAGGCCGACTCTGGTCTTTACGGAGGCGCTTCGATCCGGTTCGGCAACAAGATCTCCAAGGGACGTAACGCAGGCAAGACACGACGAAGCTGGAAGCCCAACGTTCGCCGAAAGAAGATTGAAAGCGAGGCTCTGGGCGAGTCGCTTTTTATCAAGGTCACTCGTCGCGCCTTGCGATCAATCTACAAGGCCAAGGGCCTAGACAATTATCTGCTGTCTGATCGGCCAACACGTCTCAAGGAGCTCGGTCCTTTCGGATGGAACCTTCGACACCAGATTATGCAGACCCCGGCGATCAAGGAGAAGTTCGCAAAGCAGCGCAAGGCCTTCGGCGTTCCTGAGCCCCCGACATTGGGCAAATGGATGAGGGACCACAGGCTGGAAATTAGGAACAAAATCGAGAACCTGAACATTGACGCAATGACCAAGCCTCGCGCATCTCCGCGACGCACCCAATCTTATGCTCGTTAGAGCTGCTTGGATAAATTTGCGTGCCGAGAGGAATAAACAGGCGCTTGTATCACTATCCTGAAGAGCGATGGACGGTTTTTTGGGCACCACGGATTTTGTGCCATCTTTGTACGCTATCTCGTTTTTCGTGGTGGAAATGATGGCCACAACTTTCTAATTTGGGTGCGGTCTCTTATTCATTTGCATATTGGGTCTTCTGTATTATACTCCAATCTTACTTCATGTTCACTTCAATGTTGTCAAGACGTTTCATCTAACTGTATTTTCCCACCAAGTCGATAACCAGTTTGCATGAAGAGAACATAGCACTAAACCGACATCAGAATTCTGCCGAGCCAAAGAAGAGTGGATACATGAGCGTCTCGTCGTCAACCCCATAAGCACTGCCAATCTCGTTCTCAAGCGGAGAAAAGGTCTGGGTACCTACGCCAGCCTTTGATCCAGGATGAGTTGGTTCATGGAAAAACGGACACTCGTCGGAGCACATGTGACTACCCAAACTCCCAAGCATAGTTCGGTCATGCGATGCCGGCAGTCGGTGGTGGAACTCCTCATCTAGACTCCTAGGAAAGTCCTCCGTGGCCATCTCGCGTATCATGCGCAAGACACCCCGATGTATGATGATTGATGTGAGCAAAGGCATCTGGGCCTGGATGTAGGAAGCAGACTCCGCTGAGATGCGCCTCGGTGGCAGGTCTTCCTCGGCCGTTCCGTGGAGCGGAACTTCCTTGGCTAGAACATCGAAAACATCGCGCAAAGGTTCAGCCTGAACCCATCGCTCAGCGAGAATGGCCAGCGCAGTCGAGCAGGCGCGTAATGCGCCGGGGACCTCTCGTGATCGGTATGCTACAGTTTGATATTGAGGTGGAGTTGCCCAAAAGCAGTATAGAAGGGTAATACCCACTGCTACTTGGCTCAGGAGCTAATTACCGGGCTGTGTCAGTCAACGGGGGAGAATCATAGAGGGATTCGAGCACATACCCCAGGCCATAGTTGTGCTGTCTGTCGATCTTTCTGGAAAGTCCTGAATGTCATAGCAATCTGAACACAGGCTGGGACTGATCGATCCCCAAAGCCAGTATAGACGTTTTCTTTGGTTGGCTGGTGCAATAGGAGGATTGTGTAGTTGTAAGCCATCCCAACCCATCGATCACTCGTGTAGCTTTTGGAGGCAATATCGCTCAGCAGCCGTAGTTGAGACCTCCAAGAGTCCAATTCGCCCAACATGTGCTCTCGCCATGTTGTTGAAGCATCGATTTGTTTGAAATCAGACCGCATCATGGTGCTGATGATCCGGGATTGTATACGTCTGCATCGGAATAGGTGAAGGGCCGGCGAGACATGTGTTTTCTGCGATGGTGTTTCGATTTGCATGCGGCTATCTTCTCCTTCGTGGTGAAGGTCAGCGTCTCCGACGTTTGAAAAAAGCTACCATGGTCAGTCTCTCGAATTTCCGTTGAAGAGGTCTTAGTGTTGGGTGATTGAGAAATGAATTACCTCCACGCTGATGTGTTCATCAATGATGTTGTTAGGAATGTGGTAAATCCAACTGATAAATCGATCCAAAGCATAAGCAGACCAAAATACTCGACGGCGGGTTTGGATCTCTAAGGAAAACGTGGGATTCGGCACCTGCGGCTCGCTCTCAGCCAAATGAAGTTGGGCCATAACACAGTATCTCATCATTGCGGAGACAATGCTGACAATCATCTGTGATGATGGAGAATGAAGTGCATGCAGAGTCAAAAGAAGATATGCCTGGGCATGTAGAACAGAATCAGGTTGCGCGAAAACGTGGGCAAGATATTGCATGGCAGTATTGTACAAAGACTGATCTGTTAGCTTTCCCTCCGGTGGTAGATGTAGTATTTAATATACACATACTTGAGAAGTAGTAATGTCATCGACTGAGACTCGAGGCGTGAGAAGTAGGGCAACAGCATGCACCTGAAATGTATCGAAGATTAATCTCAATTCGAAATCACTAGTGTGTTTGATCCATACCATGGTTACAAAATAGTCCTTCCATAGAGACTGCTGATGCCTCGCCCTATCCATCTGCGATTGAGCCTTCCACGATTCATACCAGCCTAAAAAAGTGGCGAGATGCAGAAAGGGATATCGTGGGTTGACTCGCTCCAAATAGATTTGAACCAAGCGATCAGATGCCTCGATTGAAAGCCGCGGGACACGATCTGCTTGTACTATCCGGTCAGTGAACTCATAAATATTGCGGTCATTTGGACCTTCAGACTGTATTTGAGAGAGAACAGGGGTTTCCGGGCCTGTGAGAGTAGCTAGTATGCCAATCAACAGGCTGGAATGTCCGCATTGGCCATGGGGATCCGGCAAGCTCTCCACTGCATGGGGGAATGGCAAGGCTAGTGACGGGCAGGGGGCTGATAACCGCAGAGGAATAGAATCAGCCGCTGTCCTGTCCCGAGGCACACCGCGAGAGTATGGTGACTTTGACGCAATAGAAGCCTGAGAAACATGGTCCGTTTCATTTCCTCTCTGATGTAAATATTCCAGTGTAGTTGATTGCCGGCTGGCAGAGAGGTTCTCTGGCCTCTCATCTGGGATCTGAGACTCAAGCTCTATGACTCTTTCTTCTAGAGCTCGAATGTATCTATTAAAGCAGTTAGCAGAGTACTCATGGCATAGTAGACTCAACCTACTCGGCACTGACACGAGCCTTTCGGCCCACCGGCTCACTTGAGATGCATTCTACACACCGTCAGGCTAGATTGTCTTAGTTTTTATCTCATTACATATTTACCCTTATTCGCGGCTGTGCAATTATCACACGGTCTGCTTCCGGTACACTGACTTTGGTTGGTTTCTCTGCGATTTAAGGCTGTAAGTACACTCACCTTTTGCTTCCGTGATCGGCAGCGTCGACAAGCAAGTTCTTTCTGCCTCTTTCTAGACGGTCCCACTTTGTGTTTTTCCATTCGGGCTCGGCATTTGGTGGCTCACTGAGTTTATCGGACTCAGATGTCCGATGATGGTGCCGGTTGGATTCCGTCGATCCACGTGACTAAGCATTACCAAAAGGATGAAAGACTAAAACGACTTCGTTGTTTTTATCTTTAGCTTCATTTGAGTGGGTTCAATGTTTATAGAGGTAGCAGACCAATTAGATTCAAGGCTAGTCTTAAGCGATTGCTATGGGTGACATTGCCATGCAAGCTCATCGGCATGTCAAATTCCGTCGGACACTGCTGCCTCCGAAAAGAGACCGAACTGAGTCTTAAGATGCTCAGAGGGGTAACAATTTAGTTTGACTCTTTTCAACCTTCGTTTTGAGAAATTTCGCTAGAGAAAGAGGAGCACGCTATAATGCCTCAGAAAATTACCGTCGCTGTGGCGCAAGCCCGCACTCTGTCTACACTTGAGTTGACCCTTGCCGCTCTCAAGCGTACCACCCAGTATGCAGCCTCAAAAGGTGTCCATCTTCTGCTCTTTCCAGAAGCTTATCTGGGTGGATATCCTCGTACATGTGACTTTGGAACTGCTGTTGGTGCGCGTGCTCCCTATGGCCGGGATCAATTTGTTGAATACTTCCGTGCTGCCGTTGACCTGGGCGATACGCCCGCTGGCGCGGGAGACGACTGGGTGGAGCGCAAGCTGCCCGTGGCTCAAGGCCGAGACCACCGCGGAGATGGGACAAGAGAGTTTCTTGAGCGGCTATCCCGCGAGACGGGTGTCTTTATTGCAACTGGGTTGATTGAAAAGGCCGGGGGAAGCATGTACTGCTCCGCGCTGTATGTCGATCCACTGCGGGGTGTGCTGGGGAAAAGAAGAAAGGTCATGCCAGTAAGTACTTGGTCATTGATTTTTGCTGTCAATCGATGTCAATTTGACTTGGTGTCGAATGTGGTGGGATTGAGACATGTCTGTAAACAATGCTAATCTGAAATTGTTGCATAAGACCGGCTCAGAACGTCTCGTGTGGGCACAGGGTTCTCCTTCTACCCTGAAAGCTATTACCACGGAACTCAATGGAGTTAAGCTTACCATTGCTGCTGCTATCTGCTGGGAAAGCTTTATGCCACTGCTTCGCCAGAGTCTCTATTCGCAAAATGTGAACATCTACCTCGCACCCACAGCTGATAGCCGTGACACTTGGTTGCCTCTTCTGCGCACTATTGGTGGCGAGGGTCGCACTTTCGTGCTTTCTTGCAACCAGTGCGTGCGCTACAATGAACTGCCATCCTGGATCACTGAGCAGGGCAAAACTACTGAAGGTACGTGATTCATGATTCACTAACGTGTCCAAATGACTCATCACATCTTAGAGGCTCCAGACCGTTACATTTCCCGGGGTGGCTCTTGCATCGTCGGACCTTTGGGTGAAGTCGTAGCTGAACCTATCTGGGAAGTCTCCACTGATGATGCAGCTGATGGCTCCAGCACCGGAAATGGGCTTGTAATTTCTGAGATCGACTTGGAGGATTGTGAGCGAGGTCGACTTGATATGGACGTTGCGGGGAGCTATTCAAGAGATGAATTCCGGTTGACGGTTGACGGGTTGGACTTGAACCCTCCTCCGTTCTAGGGAATAAGTCAGGTATAACCCTCACGTGCTATATGTAGAAAAACCGGTCTGTCCATTTTATACCTTTTCCTTCTTTTCCACCACCTAGATTCTATTGTTTGGGGCTAAATCCAACAAAGAGGGAAATATCTCCAAACAAACAACAGATCACAAGGCCGACTTATCTAACAAGTGAAGATGTACTTTCATCCTGAACATCAATATGGGAAACTGCTCAAAGTCAAAAGAGCTAGAAGAGTGTAATTAATGTGACCAAGCCCCTTTTAGGCTTACTAGTTACCTGAATATCATCTTTCCACTTTCCCTGGCCTATATCGGATTTGGCAATTTGGCAGTTTGTCTTGTTTTGAATCTTAGCGGGTTCCCTAAGCTAAGAAACAATTTTCAACCTCGAAATAACTTCCCTTTAGAAATGTCATGATAGCGCTTCTTCACATAGTTCGTCGAATATTGGTGCTAAATAACTTCGGTAGCCACTAAGTCCACTTATTTCACCTTGACAATCTTTGTGGCAGCCGTCAGCCGTTAAACCCATCGTGAAACTACTACCATCAAAGTTGTAGATATCTTCCTGACCGATGCCGTGCTGGGGGTATCGTTTTTATACGTGATTATGTACACATGGTCCTCAGGAAATGGATTGATAAGTAAAATTTCGTTTAAATGATTAGAACATGCATGATCCTCTTCCGGTAATTGGATACAGTTCTCTCCCTAACTCTGCATTGGCTCGATACTCTTCCCCAACAGTAGAGCCGTGAAGGAAGGCAATGGTATTTACCCATTGTCGCGATGAAGTTAAATGTTACAAATCTCAGGACATATACCAATTTCGCGCAACGATGTTTCGGAGCTCAATTTCAAGAATTCACCTACAGACTTCCCGATCGGAAGGCCTCTTCGTTCGCAAGAACAAGATATGTCCTAGTGACGTTGGTTTTAATCCTGTCGCACAGTCAACAATAAACGAATCTCGGTCCTCGCGCCAACCGTTCTGGGACATCCTCTTTCGCTTCGGTAAGTTAGGGTTGGACAAATGAACGGAAACCTTCCAGTTCCTTTTCTTTACGACCTCGCGGAATCCTTAATCTATCATCGATGTCGGGTTGAAGTGAGCCCGCGATTTCAGGAAGAATCTCGTACATTCGCTGCCACTCTGAGCCAAAGTGAAAGAGATCCCCATTGTCGAGAACTGCCACCACTTTTCTGCATCCCAGGGGTCAACCCATTTCCTCATTATCTCGGTGTTTCTAGCTCTCTCTCCTGGGTCGGCGCTATATTGTGTGCGCAGTAAAGTGGGGGAAGTGTGGTCATCGAACATGGTTGCTACGGGAAGGTCGGAGAATTGTGTCCACTTTCCTGTTGTAGGTGCAGAAGGCTCTTCTATGCCTACTGAAAGGCTAGCCCAGTCTTTATCCATTAAGCAGGAATATAGTACATGTCAAGGAACTCGGCAACCAGCCTTTCTCGTCGCTCGTCAAGGGTTTCGGTAGAGGAGTAACTCCAGTCTATCAACAAAGGATTAGCTTGCGTGAAAAAAGTCAAGAGGCACAAAATCCGATGAAATACTGCTTAACAGATAGCTTAACCCATGGAGGAAGTGAAGTATTTAGGTCCCACATAAAAGCAAGGCTGGGAAATGGGGAAGACATCCGGGGGCAGGGCTTCCTATATGGACATGAGAGATGATACGAGGGATAGATAAAGTGGGGAGCAAAGCCATGATGTGATATGACAGATAGCTGTTTGGACGACAATGATCTCTGTCTTTCCAATCCGCTCTCTTCGCTCTCTTCATCCGGTTTGCTGACTGTCGCACATAATGGATCGGGGGTGATCTGATTGGAATCCTGATGAACTGAGCACTTAGAGCCACCTTGAAACTGCCTTTCCGGACTTCACAAGAGTAAGAGACTCCGCTTCGGTTATGGACGTGGTCATAGTCTTTTGTTTCGTCGCTTTCCAGTCAATGGGGCCGCCGTACAGACTACAGATATGCCGTTCTGAACTTTTCCAAGCCCGGTCGTCTCTAGAAGGAGCCCCACTAGCAAATCCTACAGACTTTGCTGCTAGCTGAAGTCCTTGGTATTCGTTTTCTTGATCTCTGGTATGATCTTATTTCTCATCGCATTCCCTAATTCCATCGTCAATGGCCCAGAATCAGGGCTTGTATAGGCATTGAATGACTCTGCCGATAGCGCCAATATGCCGAGGACCTGGTTCGTTGGAAGGTAGCCCCTTTTGCAGTTGCTTTAGCAGCATCTGGCCGTGAGGTGGTGGTTGCATCCTGAGCAAATTTAGCCTTGGCCTGGGAGCCATGAATCTGACTCAGTGTAGCAACCCTATCATACAGTTGTAAGGGGTCCCTTGTTGACATCAGGACGCTCATTTTGCGATTTGTGATCAGATCAGACTTGCTTGCCATGCCTTTCTTGTAGCTCTCTTGACATAGCCATAGTTTATTTCGTTTCGATCTTAAAGAATTCGAGTATCTAGGAACCGACTGGCAACTAGTTCTCGCAGTTCCCAATGATTTTGCATAGCTTTATATGGTCTAATTGCTTGCTTAGCGTAGTATGGGCGGCTCACGGTGGTGACATCGTCAACGTAGAAGATGCGTTTGATCCTCCATGTCAAGGCCAATCTATAAAAATATGTCAGTCAACCTGTTTTTTCCTCGTGGTTTTGTCCAATGAAAACTATACCATCGAAACAGTCAACAACAAGATCTCCTATCTTTGATTATTACCACATCTCAGATACCAATTCTCGCTGGATGCGGGATGTCTAGTGGAAGCTCGTTGGAATGCGGCCAGAAGGTGTCAGAAGGTGGACCGCATTCGGACGCCGCGCCACATCTCTCTGGCTTCGCACCCGCGTCGATCTTCAAGTCTCTTTTCTTCGCGACTTTTGATATTACCCTCTTATTATGATTTGATTCCAACAAAGACACTGTCCCTTGTTGTATCATCTCACAATAGGGACGTGTACACGCCTTCATGCAGTTCGCGTTACCTCCGCGGCGGAGCCCGCATCCTCTACCCATCTCCCGTTCCTCTCGAATGTCATCCTATCGCAGGAAACAATTAAAGTCGGTCGCTGTCCTGGCATTTGCAACAATTTCCCTTCTTTATCTCCTCTACTACCTCCACTCCTCAGCCTCCACGTCCGTCGCGGCTCCGGCGGGTACTACTGGTGTGGTAATCGTCACAGTGCTAGACCGTCAACGGTACAGCGAGAGCTATCTCAAAAAGATCGTTGCAAACAGGGAGGACTATGCTAAACGTCATGGTAAGAGCTCCCTTTATGGAAAACTGTGGAAGAGTTTTCTTCGCAAAGAACTCGATCTAACCCTCACGCGGGAATAGGCTACACCAACTTCTTCGCAAGTGCGTCGGACTATGACGAAGCCGTTGGCGATGCCCCAATGAGCTGGGCGGTTGCACCGGCTATCCGCCATGCCATGGCTACACATCCTCACTCGGCATACATCTTCCATCTCGCGGCTAATGCGTTGATCATGAACCCTACTAAATCCCTCAAGTCTCACGTTCTGGAGAAGGGCCGTCTGGAAGACTTGATGATGAAGAATGTCCCCATTGTGCCGCCAGATAGTATCATCAAGACATTCGCGCACCAGAAGGAAAAGGATGTGGACCTTATCATCACCCAAGACGGGGAAGATTTGAACCCCGGGAGCTTCATTTTGAAGAATGGAGAGTATGCCCGTTTCTTCTTAGACGCCTGGTTTGACCCGCTTTACCGCAACTACAACTTTGCAAAGGCGGAGACCCATGGACTGGTAAGACAAATCTTTTACTCTCTTGCTCTATGTTTAAAAATAAATAGAGCTCCGAGAGCCTTGATTCTGACCGAAATTCTGCCAGGATCACATCATGCAGTGGCACCCAACTGTACTTGCTCGAACCGCGTTGGTTCCTCAGCGCATTCTAAGCTCCTATAGCAATGACTCGCCGGGTGCTTCTTTGGATGGTACCTATAAGGACGGTGATCTTGTTATCCAATTCCATGGGTGCGAAGACACAGAGGGCCGGGATTGTGCCCACGAACTAGAGCCATATTATAAGCTATGGGAGAAGAAGGCACAGGGCGATTAGACAGCCTGAGGCTCTAGGGCAAGGCTCTTGAAGTGGCGCTTGCGTTTAGGGGCCCACTTTTTCACATGGGTGGAAATGGCATTTTGCTCATGGTCTTTCTCCTGTTCACGGGTGCCATGTTCCAAGGTCGGTGTTTGGTCGTGGAGACCTCAACTTAGGGCGTATTTTTGCTTTCAATTGGCGTGCATAGCTGCAAAAGGAACACGATGATCATTCATTTTTTACCATGTCCACTACCCAAAATAATACATCGCCACGTGAGATCTTTCTTTTAGTGCATACTGTTGATTATGGCAACTAGGGTTGCTCAACAAGCTGCTTGGGTCCATTTTCACGCCATCAATTAAGGCAATCTGATGACTCGCTATAGTTGTCTTCCTCTTTTCCACTCACTCAGCCATTCAGCCCATTGACAGAGCATAGTAGACCGCCAAATGCCAAGCCTGGACATGACCATTGCGCCAACTTTTTAGGCAAGGCCAGGGAGAATGACAGCGCGCTTCTTCTTGTACTTATCACCAAATTCCTTGCGGTAGCGCTTCTCCTTCTTCCAACCCCAGCTCCACATCTGCAACCCACCAACAAAAATGAAGAACAGCACACTCCAGTTCAACTGGCTGACAAGGAAAATCCCCAACCAAGCCAGGATCTCAAAGAAGTAGTTGGGGCAGGTAACGACACTGAAACCGAAACCAGAAGGAATGCCTCGCTCAGTGGTACCAGGCCGGCGAAGATTACGCAAGATAAAGTGCGCATTCAGGTTCGCCAGCTCACCGAAGACAAACAGCGCCAGTCCAGCGTACACAAGAACCAGGTTGGGGGTGCTGGTGGCGGCAGCGGCGTCCGGGCGGAACACCCAGTAGGCGATGTTGAACCCAGCCAGAACCCAGTAGTGGGCGCTGTTCTTGACGATGTTGCGTGCGGGCATGGTGGCGCTGCTGAAACGGTGCACGAAGATTGTCTCGAACTCACGCTTCAGGAAGTGCACGCTCAGCAGCAAGCAGACTAGGAGCTGAAGGTCGGAGGGCGAGGGGAGGGGCTTGTCGAAGGTGAAGTATAGGAGAGGTCGAAGTGGGAAAAGGAAGAGCGCAGGGATCAGGAGTGGGCCGAGATATTCGATGATGAAGACGGTACGCCAAGCGATTTGGGGTCCTGTGGAGGAACTATCTGTTAGTTTCTGTCGGTTCAGTGGGAAGAGTGCGAAGATCGTAAGGGCTGGGTTCCTGTTGTCCATGACATGAGATATATAGATACGCACCGAGATCCTTGACGTAGATCACGCTTGAGTTTCGCATGCCAGTGTCCTCAATGGTCGTGTTGATCGAGTTCGGGACCACGCTATGGTCGCTGCCCTTGGTGATTCTCATCCGGTGAATTGAGCAACCGGATGCTGCGGAGAGCGCACTGTGCAATTCTTCACTGGAGGCATTGAGTGAGATCTCAATTTCCTTGGGAAGCTTCTGGATGGGCTTTCCTGTATTTTAAATTAGCGATGCTCTTAGAATATTCTCTTCGTGGTCTTGCTGAGAGTTGTGAGTAAATAAGAACTATTTATGCATACCCCTTGGCTGAACAACCAGCGTAATTTTATCAGCCGCCATAATTTTGACCTAGCTCATGCGAATACAATGCTTGAATGATGGAGCTTATTTAAGGCCACCAAGAGAGCTTGATTTCGCGACTGACCAAAAGAAAGTGCATTTTCCAACGATCTACAAGGTGGGCCTCGATTGACGTCACGTGGTGACACCTGAGGCCGAAGAACCTCTATCCAAATGAGAGACAAAGACTGAAGATCTATGAGATAGAGAGCTCTGGTAAATCCATGAATGCGTGCAGAAGAGAAGAATCCACCTATAGGTCTACCCAGACTAAAAGTTCTAGGAGTGTAATCCCTCAAGCCGCCACTGCTGATAGATTACAAAAGACAATTAACCCGCTAACGTATTCGGTAAGCGAGCTGGCCACCCCAACCAAAACGCGTCCATGAATTAGATCTTAGTTAGTTCAACCACCCACCATGCCACCAATTCGTACTCAATCCTCTCGAAATTCAATAGAGCAGGAGGGTAGGATCTTACTAGCTATCCAGGCTTTTAAGAATCAAGAAATCTCTTCAATTCGTGAAGTGGCGCGCCGTTTTAACGTCCCAAGATCTACCCTTTCTACCCGCCTAAATAGTATATAACACCGCGCGACTTCTCGCGCCAACTCTCATAAATTGACCGATACTAAAGAGGAATCTCTTCAGAAATAGATCCTCTCTATGGATTCTCGTGGATCAGCCCCCCGGCCCTCTATGGTATAAGAAATGGTAGATCTTCTTCTTTAAAAGCGTGGAACTACCCCGGTTCTTTCGGTCGGCGAGAAATGGGTATATAACTTCGTGAAACGGTATCCTCTCCTATCCTCCCGATTCTCGAAACGATATAGCTACGAGCGTGCGAAATGCGAAGATCCTAAAATCATTGGGGAGTGGTTTGATTTGGTTTAAAAGACATTCCTTCAATTTGGAATCGACCCTAATGGTATCTATAACTTTGATGAGACCGGTTTTGCAATGGGATTGACTAAAACTACGAAGGTTATTACGAGGAGTGAATACTACGGTCGGAGGCCGGTTTTATAACCTAGAAATCGTGAATAGGTGACGGTGGTTGAATATACGAATACATCTGGGTGGGCGCTTCCTCCGTGTGTGATTTTTTAAAGGCAAAGTCTTTATTGAATCCTAGTTTAACGGCCTCCTGGAGGATTAGCGCTTTAGAGTAGCTAGTTTAGTTGTTGGAAGGTCACGTGACCACCACTGTTTGCTCCTAGTACTAAGTCTCAGTCTTAGCATGTCGATAGTTTCTCTCTCTCTCAACGCATCAAGAGATTTCCAGTTACATCTACATTCATCGTAGATCTCTAGTATCTCTAATACTAGTGCCATTTACACCCGACCGAGTAATTTTAAAGCTTAATATTCGGCTTCGAACCCTAACCCCCTTAGCTAGCCGGGGGAGTGAATCAAGCCGGAATTTAACCCCAACAACCCCCTTTCCGGAGAAAGAACTACGTCGTCAAGCTTCATCAGAAGCCCACCTAGCCCGTCAGATCGTGCATTAAACCTGCTTGTAAAAGGCTTCCGTCTTACAATGCAAGGTACTATCTTACTCGCCAAAGAAAGCAAGGATTTACGCGCCACCAACGAGAAGCAGAAGCAAAAGCGTACTAGATCCCGGAGGCAGATACCTGCTGAAGAAGGCCTCTCAGTTTAAGAAGCTTCTCAATTGATTACTAAGCCGGTGGAAGCAATTGAAGTACCTCCTCTCCCTCCACGAAGAAGCCCTTCGCCGGCTTTACAACCACGTACGCGGGCCCCGCCAAAGTGTAGTGGTTGTGGAGAAATAGGACATAAGATTAATAGATGCCTAGCTAGATAGATGATTTTAGTATATTTAATTTAATGGCGTTTTGGTTGAGATAAATGCTTTTTTAAATTAAGAAGTTGGTTGGGGTGGCCAGCTCGCTTACCGAATCCGTTAACTAGTGTTTAGCACCATCCAATAGAAACCATGCGATCCTTACAGAATCTCACAGGAGCAAACCAAATGTCACATGATTTCCCACGCCAATCTCCGGCATTCCTTGGCAGCTTACTGATGTCGTACAGAGTCTTCCAACAAAGGTGCAACTTTTGTGCGTCTTGGCAATTCAGCGCATGGCTATGCCTGGTTGCTCCGGATGATTCCTTCCTCATTTTTGCAAATGGGAATAGCCTAGCCAATGGCATATTCTGTTCAATGCAGAATTTCCTCGGAAGGCAATCTCGAATGCTATTTTTAACGGGGACAAAAGGTTGTAGATCATCTGTACTCCGTAGTCTCCAAGTTATCTAGCCTGTCAGCTGAAACAGCCCGTGCCTGGAAGCTAACAAGACGCAAAATGGATTATAGCGGGGCATGGGGGCTGCTGGGTTTTGTGAGAGCTGAGAAAAACAAGCTACTGTGTCAATGTCAAATCAGAATTGAATGATTTCGCTCAGTCGCCGCCGCAGGTCTCAGCTCCATGTTGCCCGGTTAGTCTGGCCGAACAGCATCGCCAATCAATGCCGAGTCTTAGAACTCTGTTGATGATTTCTACCTGCCATTGTTATCATTCTTATCAGATTTTTCCTCCAAGAGAACATGATTTCTGCAGAGCCTGAGCGCATTGAGGATGTTTGGACCCATTCAGCCGCTATCATCGATCCAGCTACACACATATTCTTGTGATAGATAATACTAAACTGAACCATTGAATATGCTAATGAAGCTCGTGTCTAACTTTTTAGCTAGGCAGTCGTATTCCGGTTTATCCGCCAGCCAATAAATAAGTGGCTAAACAAAATGCCGCAAGGCTTGACAGGGGACAGTATAGCATGTGCGAATCAGAGATGTTGATTGCTCATAGCAGCCAGGGGGTTCCTCTTCACCCATATCCACTTTGCGCTAAGAATGACCACGAACGGAGGCGAGGCTGGACCTTTAGAATGTGAGGTGCATTCAGCCGTACGCTATGCTTGGCTGATGGCTCTCGGCTTACTCCGTGATTCCCATGGGAGGCTTAAAATAATAAAATCCTATCCCATTTCTGCCGAGATGATCGCATGACAATTCAACTCTTCTTTTCCTAACTACCTGTGATTGCTGTGTTGCTATTTTGCTACCGGTTCCCCATATAAGTGCTTACGACTCTGAGTTCTTCCTGAGCTGTCCGGATTATTACCTCGATACTTCCCCCTACTTAACCGTGCTTGACTTAAACCGGTAAGCGACTCATCGCGACATTTAGCTGTTTGCGTTTTGTTCGACTTACATATAGTTGCAATAAATCACCCCACTGGCATCTAAAAAATTGAATTAACGGGTTGATCGCAGTTCGCACTCGAGGTTCGGTACCATTCCATTTGCTCAAATCGTCTCAATTCACCATGGCGGAGGAGTCCAACTCCAGCAACAGACTTGCTCAGATCGAGCAAGTTGTGACTGCAGCATTGCGGCCCTTGCCCGCTCAAACCGGCGATGGCAGCTATTTACAAGAGCCAACTGTGACGGGGCTTGCTAAGGACCTGCTTCATTTTGACCTGAAAGATGCCGAAACTTTGGCGGAGGTTGCGAAAGGTGCCATTACAGGTGAAGCTGTGAATGACCGAGATTATATCATGGAGCGCGTTATTCAGGTTTGTGTTTTGGCGAGCAGTTGGCTATGTACTCACTCTAACTCTTCTACAGCTTGCCGCTGGTTTGCCTTCTACGTCTCGAAATGGCAAGGAGCTGACCAATGCCTTTCTTACTCAATTATGGGGAGATCTGGAGCACCCGCCTATCTCGTGAGTCGTGCAATGTGACTTTGATTTGTGTAGGAAATGTTTAGTGACTGACTAGTGGTGTAGCTTTCTTGGACGCAATGCGGCATACCGGAAGGCTGATGGATCTGGAAACGTAGGAATAGTCCCCTTGTAAACCGAGGTCATCTGCTAAACTGCCCTAGAACACTTTTTGGCCTCAGATTGGTGCTGCTAACACTCCATATGCACGGTCTGTTCGGCCGCAGACTATGCAGTCTGCTGCTCTTCCGGAGCCAGAGGTTCTTTTCGATAGCCTCTTGGCCCGGAAGGAATTTAAGGAACACCCGAACAAGATTTCTAGCGTGCTATTCTATCTTGCCTCTATTATCATCCACGGTAGGTTGGTGTCTGTTGGCTGAGATCTCTGCGATTAGTGATGGAAGAACCACTGAGGCTAACTGTTCTCAGACTTGTTCCAAACAGATCCCAGGGACCAAACAAAGTCATTAACATCGTCGTACCTGGACTTGTCTCCGCTTTATGGCAACAACCAGAAAGAACAGGATGCAGTCAGAACATTCAAGGATGGAAAGTTGAAACCCGATTGCTTTTCTACTAAACGGGTTTTGGGATTCCCTCCGGGCGTTGGCGTCCTTCTCATCATGTTCAACCGTTTCCATAACTCGGTTGTCACTCAATTAGCTGCTATTAACGAAGGTGGCCGTTTCACGAAACCGGATGAGTCGAATGCTCAAGCTTATGTGACCTGGGATAATGACCTGTTCCAGACCGCAAGACTGGTTACTTGTGGCCTTTATGTCACCATAATTTTGAAGGACTATGTCCGGACCATTCTCAACATCAACCGAACTGACAGTGTGTGGAGCTTAGATCCCCGTGCCGAGATCAAGGATAGTTTGCTTGGCCAGTCACCTGCCCAGGCTACCGGAAACCAAGTATCTGCAGAGTTCAATCTTGTTTATCGCTGGCATTCGTGTGTCTCGGCTCGGGACGAAAAATGGTCAGAGGATCTGTATAAAGAGTTATTTAATGGGAAGAATACAAAGCAGCTTAGTATGCAGGATTTCATAGGGGGTCTTCGCCAATGGGAATCGAAGCTCCCAGCAGATCCCCAAGAACGTCCATTCGCCAAATTGCAACGCCAAGCAGATGGAAAATTCGACGATAATGATTTGGTCAAGATCTTTGAGGAAGGCGTTGAAGATCCTGCAGGAGCTTTCGGTGCTTTGAATGTGCCGGATGTCTTTAGAGGCATCGAGGTCCTCGGTATTAAGCAGGCACGCTCTTGGAATTTGGCTACCTTGAACGAATTCCGTCAGTACTTTGGCTTGGCTTCTTACCAAACCTTTGAGGAGATCAACTCAGACCCGTACGTCGCGGATCAGCTCAAGCATTTCTATGACCATCCCGACCTTGTTGAGTTGTACCCTGGCCTCATTCTCGAAGATGCCAAACAGGCTATGACCCCGGGCAGCGGTCTATGTACCAATTTCACGACCTCGAGGGCTATTCTCTCTGACGCAGTTGCTTTGGTTCGTGGCGATCGCTTTTATACTGTCGACTTCACACCGAAGCATCTCACAAATTGGGCTTTCAATGAGATCAACAATGACGTCTCTGTTGACGGTGGTCAGGTCTTCTATAAACTAGTATTGAAGGCTTTCCCCAATCATTTCCGCGGTGATTCGGTTTACGCACACTTCCCGTTGGTTGTGCCTGATGAGAACAAGAAGATCCTAACAAGTCTTGGTAAGGCTAAAACCTATAGCTTTGACCGATCATTTTACAAAGCCCCGGCCCTCTTCATCAACTCCCACTCTGCTTGCGAAAAAATCCTGAAAGACCAAGAAGGATTCAAGGTAGTGTGGGGTGAAAAGATCCAATTTTTGATGGAGAATAGCGGCCGTCCTTATGGCCGAGACTTTGCCTTGTCGGGTGATGTCCCTGCCAATGCAGCTTCTCGAAAGATACTTGGTGCTGCTCTGAGCCGTGACAAGTGGGAGTCAGAAGTGAAAGCCTTCTATGAGGATATTACTCTGAAACTCCTCGAGCGAAACGCATACAAGGTTGCTGGCGTAAATCAGGTCGACATCGTTCGAGATGTTGCTGTTCTCGCTCAAGTTCACTTCTGTGCCAACATCTTCTCCCTGTCTCTCAAGACAGAGTCAAACCCAAGAGGCGTGTTCAGTGAGCAGGAGTTATACCAGATTCTGGCCCTGATCTTCGCTTCTATTTTCTATGATGTTGACGTGTCCAAGTCTTTCCAACTTTGTCAGACTGCTCGTAATGTTGCACAGCAGCTGGGTGAGTTGACACTAGCCAACGTTGAACTCGTTGCTAAAACTGGATTCATTTCCGACTTGGTCAACCGCCTACACCGCCATGAAATTTTGAGTGAATATGGCGTTCATATGATTCAACGCTTGCTCGACAGTCAGTTGCCGATTAAGGACGTTGTATGGTCGAATATTCTTCCTGCAGCCGGTGCATTGGTTGCCAACCAAGGCCAACTTTTCTCGCAATGTATCGACTACTACCTTTCCGAAGAAGCGGCGAAGCATCTAGTTGAGATCCAGCGCTTGGCCAGGGAAGATACTCCCGAGGCTGATGAGCTTCTTGTGCGATAGTAAGTTTCTTCATACTTCGCCTAGAAACTAAGAGGCCATACTAACTGTATACAGCTTCATGGAAGGGGCGAGACTCCGATGCTCGGTAGCATTGCCACGCTTTGTCACTAAGCCAACGGTGGTTGAAGATAACGGCGAGAAGGTCACTTTGAAAGCTGGCCAGGAGATCATTTGCAACTTGGTAGGCTCTTTGGTGTCTTTTTGCTTTTTCTTGCGGTGTTCCGATATTAACAGCACACAAAATCTAGGTTGTCGCAGGCCGCGATCCTGTTGCGTTCCCCGATCCTGACAAGGTCCGTCTTGACCGTGATATGAGCCTGTACACTCACTTTGGCTTCGGTCCTCATGAATGCCTGGGCGTTAAAATGTGCCCTCTTGCACTTTCCACTATGCTCAAGGTAATTGGGCGACTGGGTAATGTCCGTCGTGCCCCCGGAGCCCAAGGTCATCTGAAGAGGCTTGATGGGCTGGGAGGAATCGCCATGTACATGGATGCCCAGCATAGTAGTTTCTCTCCGTTCCCAACGACTATGAAAATCCAATGGGACGGAGACCTGCCTGCCAGGAGGGAGTAAAGACTACAAATATGGCAATCGCAATGGATGTTCACTTTGTTTAAGAGATGTTCAAGGCTAGTTGCTTGTAAAGCGTGCAAGCGTTTTTCTCAGTTCATGTGGTTCACCGCGCATCAAAAAAATTGGAGCTGGCTTTGAGTTTGAAGTCTTACATCCTTAAAAATTATCGAGAGACTGTATAGCCAAGTAGTTCTCATTGTATTTCTCTGTAACATTAAATCCGACAATTCTAAGGTTGCATCACGTTTGTGCCCAAAGATTGTAAGTTGGAAAGACATTTGATGCCTGAGGCCCAGAGGGGGGGAAATCAGCCACAGAGCCGCTCCGCCCTGCCTCTTCTGCCGGCAAGACCAGCTTCTCTTCACGTTGCTCGTCCTTTTCCTCTTCTCTTCTATCAACCACTCTTCCTGTCATCTTTTCCCTTTGACTTACCTATCTTGCTACCTCTACGTCAAAAACCAAGGGATAACGACCTGCACCCGTTTCCCCTTATTTGACCGACTACCCGATATCTCATATCTCAGCTCTCGAGTTGAGCTCTCTTACTCAAGTTCTTTAACGATTGGATGGTAAATTTGATTTAGCATCTCTTTGGCTTCCTTTTATTGACAGTGAAATATCGCCCAGGTGTTCATCGCGTTGAGTCGATTCGATTTTCGTTGGGGCAGTAAAGCAGCACCAAAAACGTCATAAGGCATCTTCGCGCTTCCTCCGCGACACCGGTCTTTGCGACCTGCTCACTCCACCCTCTCTAGGAGACAACCCTCCTGGAATCTCTTCACTCCCTCATGTTTGACTGGTCAACTGATCGTTATCATGGGGAGAATTAAGAAGGTAGCCAGCCAAAAGCATGAGGCTACAATCGTAAGTTACTCCCCGGCGGCCTGATGTGCAACCTAACTAAAAAATTTTCCTTCTGTCGCAGTCACCTTTTTTGCAAGAATTTATAGCGCGTGCCACAAGTCTTCCCGTTCCAGAGCTCCCTTCGCTTCTCAACACATTCCCTAAGCTATGGCCGTTCCCACGCGGCGATCTCTACCATTGGATCAACGTCCTAGACCGATTCGACGAGATTCTGGCCTCAGCCGTGGAGAAATACTTTTTGAACACTGGCCCTCAGACTCAGCTGTTCACCCGAAATGTTTTGGAGGAATCATACTCGGCCGACGAGAGCAAGAAGCCAGCAGAGGGGGTTGATGCTAAACTAAACGCTCTGGGGTACGGCCCTGAAGGAGATAGAGAGCTTGTGGAAGCAGTTCTTGATTTCTCTCGTCTTTTGCTCGAGAAATGTGGAAACCGCAGCCTGTACAGCAGCAGCGATCGCCTGGGTGACCTGTTGAATACCACCTCACTCTCTCTCCTACAATCTACATTGCGACTGTCTCTTTGCTTAGCCCAACGATACCACTCTCGCCAGCGTGGCACCCATCAGCAGTCTGTATTGCAATCCCACTATGCTCTTGATCTCGAAAAGTTGCAGAAGATTGCAGCACCTTTCCCGCGCCCAGTCATCACCAGTAAAACACCGTTTGCCGCATCTCCCGCCGGTTTAACCAAGGGGAAGGAAAATACAGCCCATACCAAAATCGACGCCAATGAACTGGTTTCCCTCGTGCGTGATGGCGATGGCTGGGAGGAATGGGGAGATGTCCGAGTTCTCTACTATCCCTCGGGCTCCGAACAGACTAGAACAACCTCTGAATTCGGCCAAACAGAGCAGGGCTTCCATATTCCAACTACGCCAACCCCATTGCGACGCAGTGCGACACACCCCGCTCCTCATTCTAACCAGGGCTCAAATGGCGATGAATCACCAGCTGTCACTGGTGGGAAGGCAGAGGAGGCCACGCGAGCGGGCAAAGTCCTAGAGCTCCCCTACTCAAAAGTTTCAACTGCAAAAGTGGAAGATCTTCTTGCAGCCAACTTGCCTCATCTGCCCCTCGAATCAAAATATGAGCTGCTTCAAAAACTCCGAGTTGCCAAGGCGTTGACAGCGTCGCGTGCCACGCGAGAACAGATCCTTTCCATCAAGGCACTGGCAGTGACCAACCTGGCTCATGTCCAGCCGGAGAGTACTTTTCAGTCAAAGGTTCTTCAATCTGATCTGGAACAACCGAAGCGTCTTCAGCTTGCTTACCAGCTTGCTGAAGTGGTTCATCTCGGTGCCAGTGGTGATCTCGAGGTCTCCCGGTCTGTCCAAACCTTGGCGATCCAGGCACTGGATGCGTTGGCTAAGCACAAGGCTCGTGCTGTTGACGTCTGTGCAGCTTTGAGCGTCAACGTCAACCACGGAATTCTCATGTTTTTGACCCGTAAAATGGTCAATGAACTAGGCCCTGAGAACAACGATCCGGATGATGCCTACTACGATGAATGGCGAGATGCTTTGCTTGCACTCCTACGCACTCTCCCAAGCTCGAGCACACGTACACCAGAGACCTTGGTTGCAGCGGGTCTGATTCCCATGTTTGTTGATATTTTGAAACTGCGGACTGAAAAATCCCGCCGAGTCTACTCCCGCATCATGGAGTTCCTTGACACATTTGTGCATGCGGTCCGGGATGCACTAGGTACACTGACAACAGCGAAGGGATTTGACGCCATGTCTGATTTGATTGATCACGAGACGAAGACCGCATTTGAGAAGGTCAACCGAGGGGATGGATTCCCCGCTCAATACAAGAACCCTTCAATTGACTATCAAATCCCTTACTTTCAGCAGCAGACACTGCGTTGGATGTTCCGTTTTGTCAATCATATCATGCAGCACAATGGCGGAGGATTCGATCGTGTTTTGAGAAACTTGATAGATTCGCCTCAGCTGTTAACTTCTCTTCGCCTTGTGTTCGAGAATGCTCGCGTGTTCGGTTCACATGTGTGGAGCAATGCTGTCAACATTCTCAGCAGCTTCATTCACAACGAACCTACTAGCTATGCTGTTATCGCTGAGGCTGGCCTCAGCAAGAGTCTTCTTGCTGCAGTCATGGGGCGTGAACTGAAGGTGTTGGAGAAGCCGCCGGCCGTGGAACTTGAAGACCGGGAGACTGAGATTGAGATCGAGGCCGAACCTGCCGCTACTCAACCCCCCAGCGCCGAAGCTGCCACCCAGTCCGAGGAAAAGCAAAAAGGTCGCGAGTACGCTATCGTTAGACCCCAGAACACCCCTCTCGCATCTGGCATAATGCCCGCAGCTGATGCTCTTGCTTGTATCCCTGGTGCATTTGGGGCCATCTGCTTGAACTCTTCCGGTTTGGATCTCTTCCAGTCCTCCGATGCGCTGGAAAGCTTCTTCGAGATCTTCGAGAACCCTGAGCATGTCAAGTGTCTGAAGGATGACTCGGATCTGGTTCGTTCGTTAGGCACCACCTTTGATGAGCTGGTCCGACACCACCCGGCATTGAAAACCTCGATCATGTCTGCTGTTCTTGTGATGGCTGCTCGTGTCAACATCCTGGGGCGAGTCAAGGCATGGGAGCTTGGTATGGGCACAAGGATGTGGACTCAAGATGCCGACGGTAAGACAACCCTTTTAGGAGATGTCTTTTCATTGTTCCGAGAGATCGGCACAGCCATTGATGCACCCACAGACGACCCTGCTTCGTTTGGTGCCCCCAAGCTTAACGCGAACACTCTTCCTAACGGCGCCAAGCTTGTTGTTGGGGATCTGGATCATGTTCTTCCTTCTCCAGGCCCCGACTTCGAGCCTAAAGATAAAGATTCCCACGGTCTTTCCGCTACGGACTACCTGTTCCCAGCTTTGCGATTCCTGAGCGCTTTCTTCGACAACCAGACGAATTGCACATCCTTCATCCTGGCCGGCGGCACAGAGTTCTTGTTGGATCTTGCAACACTCCAGAGCTTGGCGTTTGATTTCCACAGCACTAATGCCAACCAAGAGATCACTGTACTTGTTCACATGCTCGCGGAAACGAAACCTCACCTTGTGGTCCCTTCTCTCGTTCGACGCGCACAGGCAGCAGTGGATAATCTTTCGGCATTTTGGACTGCGCCCACCGGATCGGGATTCTTTACCGAATTGATTAAGCCTGCAGACTCGAAAAAACCAGCTCCTGAGACTACGGCGGCTGCTAAATCTGGCACATTCTTCGTGAGGCACTTGAATGCCGTTCTACTCCTCACCGACGTCCTTCGCGAGGTTTTCGCATCGCCACAGTACCAAACTCGACCCGGTCAATCTACCTCCATCTTCGGCCAAGCTAATCTTGCTGACCATTACTGTTCCCTAATCTCCTCACTGAGCAACCTTCTTGCCTCTTGCGTGTGGGAAGGAATTTTGCTGGAGAAGAACATCCCTGACAAGTGGCTGAAAGCGACACAGGCCTCTGCTGAAAAGCATGGCTCTGGAAAGTCAAAGGTTGTCGCGGTTACCGGGAACACACAGGAGCCTTCAGCGACTCCTGGCGCCGAATCTCAACAGGAGAGCACTGGTGCACTAGAGACTGCTCCGGCTCAGTCGGGCCTTGGCCCGACAGAAGACGACGCTGAAGTTGATGAACAGTGCTCTGCTTTCAAGAATGCGCGTACTCTCCGCTACCTTCTAAGCGCTCTACCAACATCAATTACGGGTTTCTTGCACAACCTCGGACTCGGTATGATCGGCAAGAGACGCACAGATCCCCTCCAGAAACAGAAGGCGAATGCTATCTTGGTCTCAGACGCCATTGCTGAAGGCATTCTTCGCCAACTGCAGTTCAACCCTGCCAATTCGAGTAACAGCACCAAGCACCGGTTTGCATATCTCATAGTCATTCTTTCCCACTTCTCGCACCTTCTCTATGAAGTCTCAGCAGACCGTCCCAGTCCGAACTACTTGACTTCAGTTCTCGTTTCATTCAATAAAATCAACGGTCTCAGAGTGTTGAAGGATATCTGTGACGTCTTCTTAGGCGACATTAAGTCCCTTCCATCCGCGGAGTCCATTCCAGACCAGGACAAAGAGCTTGCCGACCGGCTTGCATCCGGGTATGGTGGAATTAAGATCATTCTTGGGTTATTCGCAGACCTCACTGCTGGGAAATTCATTGTGGACTCTAGCCAGACACAAGCCTTGACCTCTCACCCTGAACGGGATCGAGACCGTCCCGATTACTTCCAGCCAGGTCAACTTTTGGTGGATCTTCGTATGGAGATTTTGCCCCTGGCTAAAGACATGTGGAACTCAGACTTTGCGACTCAGTCATCGAGTCCAATTGTCCGGTTGTTGATTGACATTATGCGGTGCTCACTGGATGGCGAATACGAGACTGGCGCGGCTCGCAAAGTAGATACCCCGCCCATCTTGGTTGAGATGCCTAAAAAGCCATTCGTTGTCCACACGGAACGAGCAACTGCTTTGCTCGAGAAAGGGTACATGGATGTCGATCTCAACAAAGAAGCCCTCTATCGTTGCAACAATATTTTAATGGCGGCCGAAGAATACTGCAAGGCGCAGCAGTGGCTACGAGCCCCCCCCAGAGTACCCCCGGCTCCCGGCGATATCAAAACTGGACTACCCGAGTCTGCTTCTGGCATCGAATCCCTCGAGGATGCCGGTCTTGGAGAGGTTCAACCTTTCAATAGCGCCAATCCGTTGGACCGCTCTGCAGCACTCCAAATGCTTCTGGCTCGAGCAGCTGGACGACCCGTAGCTGACGCAATGCGCCGCTCTCCTTTCCCCGGAGGCGATATTGATTACGACATGCACGACGGGTTGGGTAGAGCTCTAGAGAACGTTCTCAACGACAATGATGACATGGATAGCGATGACCGGGGCGAATTATCGAATCAGCGTCGGCTCGAGAGTCGTAATCCCGGGGCAAGCTCTTCTGAACTTACCGGAGCCTCTCAGGGAGAATCAGTCAAACGTCGCCATATGGTCACAATTGAGGACCTGGATGCAGAGAGGCAAAACATTCGGTCAAACCTGATCGACCGGGCCCTTGACATCCTAAACGAACACCATGACGTCTCTTTCGAGCTATCTGACTTGATCACCTCGGCCATCAAGAAGCATAGCGAGCCTGTCAACTTCCGTCGAGACATTGGAGAGACCCTTGTTCAATCGCTAGTATCTCTGCAGATGGAGAACTTCCAGACAGCTGGCAAAAAAATCGCGGCTTATGCACACATTCTTGCGCTGACCCTCCAAGATCATGACATGTACCTCGCCACTCTTGAGGAGCTCAAAGATTGCTTCTCGACTTTCCTTGGATTTATCAAGCTCCCAACACCTGAAAAGGCCGACCAAGAGACCTTCCCCTGGGTTGGACATGTCCTGCTTATTCTCGAGAAGCTGCTGTCTGATGATTGTCAGCCTCCCAAGATTGCCTGGACCATGCCAAGTCTTGATGATCCAAATCCCAGCGGCGATGAGCCAGCCCGTCTTGAAGATCCCCTTATCTCACTCGAAGAGAAAACCAGGCTATTTGAAGCTCTTGTCGAGATACTACCGCGAGTGGGCAAGGACGATACACTGGCCCTCTCCATGTGCCGTGTTCTTGTCATTCTCACCCGCGAGCGCAGCATTGCCGCCCGCTTTGGAGAAAAGCGAAATCTTCAGCGTTTGTTTGTTATGGTTAAGCAACTTTCCAGTGCTACAAATGAGAAACTCCAAAGCGCCTTCATGCTGATACTTCGTCACATCGTCGAGGACGAATCCACTATTCGGCAGATCATGAGGAGTGAAATCGTTGCTAACTTTGAGTCCAAGACCACCCGTCAGATTGACACAAACGGCTATGTACGACATTTGTATCACCTCGTGCTAAGAGCTCCTGATATCTTTGTGGAGGTCACAAATGAAAAGCTGCGGTTGCTCCGATATGATAATCAACGTCCACAAGTTCTTGGATTGAAGGCCGACAAAGATCGGCAACAAAAGCGAGGAAGGCCCAGTATTTTCCTCGAAGAGCACAAGCCAGAATCGTCTGCAGCAGGCGAAGCGTCTGCCCTCGAAGACACGGACAAGAGCAAGGAGGACAAGGGCAAGACTCAAACCAAGGGGGCCGAGCTCAAAGCCCCAATTGTGGAGAACCCGGATGGCGTTATTCATTATCTCCTTTCGGAGCTTCTGTCCTACAAAGATGTGGACGACAAAGAAGCCGGTCCTGAATTCCCAGAGCAGTCAACTGACCAATCCGATACTCAAACTGATGTTGAGATGACCGCGGATGAGCCAACACCTTCAATATCGAGTACTACCGAAGCACATGCATCTCGCGGCTCCAAGAAGGCAGAGAAGCCCCAATTCAAGGCAGATGACCATCCGATTTACATCTATCGCTGCTTGCTCCTTCAGTGCTTGACGGAACTTCTTTCCTCTTACAACCGGACCAAGGTCGAGTTCATCAACTTTTCCCGCAAGGCTGATCCTCTGGCCACCACTCCCTCCAAACCGCGCTCTGGCGTCTTGAACTATTTGTTGAATGTGCTTGTTCCCCTTGGTACTATGGATCATGACGAGTCTTTGGCGTTCAAAAAACGCAGTATCACCTCCACATGGACCATGCAAGTGCTTGTTGCACTTTGCACTAAGACCGGCGAGTTTGGTGGTGTTGGTAGACGTCGCACTGAGCCAAAATATGAGGATGATGAGCCTGAGCTTGCCTTTGTCCGTCGTTTCGTGCTGGAGCATGCTCTCCGGTCCTACAAAGATGCTATGGCCTCTATCGAACCCCTAGATGTCAAGTATTCCAAGCTCATGTCGCTTGCTGATCTCTTCGACAAAATGCTCAGCGGCTATTCCTTCACCAACGACGCGGGCTTCCCAACTTCAACCAGGCAGCTCGCGAAGACCATGTTCGAAAAGAACTTCATCCCCGCCCTCACTTCTTCAGTCGCTGATGTCGACTTGAATTTCCCGTCCTCCAGGCGTGTCATTAAGTATATTCTTCGTCCATTGAATAAACTTACCCAGACTGCCGTGCTTCTCAGCGAGAACTCGGACATCCCCATCCAAGGTGATAATGAGGATGATGAGATCTCGTCCGCAACTTCCGTTTCTGACATGGAAGATGAACGTGAAGAAACACCTGACCTCTTCCGCCACTCTACCCTTGGTATGCTAGAGCCTCGTCATGACGAGGAAGAGAGCAGCACCGAAGAATCGGAGGGTGAGGACGATGAGATGTATGATGATGAGTACGACGAAGAAATGGACTACGACGAGGATGTCGCTGAAGATGATGGTGAAGTCGTCAGCGACGAAGACGACGATGGCATGGGTCCAATCGAAGGTCTTTCCGGAGATGCAGTCGAAGTCATCCTCGACGAAGATGATGACGAAGACGAGGACGATGACGATGAAGATCACGACCACTCGGACATGCATGATGATATGTATGACGGAGAAATTGGCGGTGACCGAGACAACGAAAGCCTCGAAGATGACGAAGAGGACGAATGGGAAAGCGAAGAAATGACTGAAGACGAAGAGGAGGTCGAAATGATGAACCAATTCGAAGATGAAATGGCCGATATCAGACAATCCAACAGACAACAAGGTGAAGACCAGCATCTTGGCGACCTATTCCGTGCTCTCAATGGTTCTGGTGTTGATGATATCCATGGAGATGCCCTAGGTGGTGACATTCACGAAGAAATTCTTGATGACCTCGATGAAGATGGTTTGTATTTCCTTAGACTGCTGAGGCAGCTCCCAGCGCCCCTGCCACAGCCAGCCTTACTGACATCTGCTCCAGTTGAAGACGAAGACGAAATGGATGAACTTGACGAGGACATGGATGATTTCGACGAAGAACAAGGATCTTATGGGGATATGGAAGGTGAGTCCGACTCTGTCAATGATTTTCTCACATCGTTGTTGACTCGCCCAGAAGACGATGATCTTCTTGAGCCATGGGGATGGGAAGGCGATGAACCTCCAGTGGCCCGAGGACATCCTCAATCCCGCTTCCGCGGAGGCCCGTCACCAGCCTGGGCTACCGTTACTGAAATCATGCCGGGTCGCCAATCCGGTCTTGTTCCCATCCAGCCTTACCACCGTGTTCACCGAACCCAAATCCCATCCCGCGGCAACGACGATGGCATTAATCCTCTTCTTGTCCGGACTGACCGCCCAGATGCCGCCGTCCAACCTCGGACCGCTGCTGATCCTTTCGCCGATTGGGGCCAATCTATGGACACTGCAGCTGGCCGGGTTATTGCTATGGATAGCCCCATTAGCTTCATGAATGCAATTATGCAAGCCATCGGCGGACAGGCCGCGTCAGGTTTCGGCGTAGTCACTCGCCCTGATGGTATTCATGTACATGTCGACCGACGAGCAGTCTTGCCTGGTCGTATCCAGGATATGCTTGGAATTCCCCGAGGAGCAGGTCCTCCAACCCGCACACGCGGCGACGACCCTCACACTGCCGTCAAGTTTGGTCTTGGTACCACCAGAAACCGCTGGCAAGAAGAGGCCCGCATAATTTTCGGCAACCAGCATGTTGAGCGGACCATACGCATCATCAACTCTATTCTCAGGCTCTTGGTTCCCCCTGCCATTGAGGAGGAGAAGCAGCGCCAGAAGCTTGCAGAAGAGGAACGCAAACGTCTTCAAGCCGAAAGAGCTGAAAAGGAACGCCAAGATCGCATTGCCGCTGAAGAAAAACAGCGTGAGCTTAAGCAAAAGGAGGAGGAAGAAAACGCCCGATTACAGGCAGAGAAAGACCAACGTGAAGCCGAGCGCCAGGCTGCTGGGGTCGATGAGCCCATGGAAGATGTCCCGGAAACCGATACTGCGGTTGAAACCGCTGGCCCATCTACTCAACCTGAAGCCCAGCCCACTGAACCTTCTCGTCGAGTCTACACGAACATCAGAGGCCGCCAAGTTGATATCACCGGTCTTGAGATTGATTCGGAGTATCTGGAGGCTCTGCCTGAGGAACTCCGGGAGGAAGTCATCATGCAACAGCTTGCTGAACATCGATCTCAGGCTGCCGCTGCGGGTGAAGAGGATACTGAGATAAACCAAGAATTCCTTGAGGCCTTGCCTGCCGAGATCCGCGAAGAATTGCTGCAACAAGAAGCGGCCGATCGACGCCGGCGAGAACGTGAGACGGCGCGAAGACAGGCGGCTGCTGGTGCTGGTGCTGGCGCTACAGCTTCCAGCACTCAACCAGCGGAAGAAATGGATGCTGTCAGCTTCCTTGCTACTCTCGATCCCTCTTTGCGCCAAGCTGTTCTGGCCGATCAGCCCGAGGATGTTCTTGCAACCTTGGGCCCAGAGTACATGACCGAGGCCCGTGGTATGGGCGGTAGCGGTCGACGCATGGCTCAGTTTGGTGACATGAGTGCAGTTGATCACCGGCAGAGAATTGAGCCTGCTGCAGGCCAGGAGCCGAAGAAAGAGCAAAGGCGTCAAATTGTTCAAATGCTCGACAAGGCTGGGGTTGCAACCCTCTTACGCCTGATGTTCATGCCTCTGCAGGGCAACGCTCGCCATCAATTGAATGATATTCTTCACAACGTTTGTGAGAACCGCCAGAACCGGAGTGAGGTGATCAGTGTTCTACTTTCGATCTTGCAGGATGGCAGTATTGATTCCACTGCGATTGAACGCAGCTTTTCTCATCTTTCTCTGCGTGCAAAGGCACCAGGGACGCAGAAGACTCCGCAGTCAAAGCGAACTCTCGCTATCCAGACTGCTTCGAGCGTCAGCAGTGAAGTGACTCCAATTATGGTTATCCAACAATGTATCGCCGCACTGTCTTTCCTTTCGCAGTTCAACCCTCACATTGCTTGGTTCTTCTTGACGGAGCATGACTCTGCGTCAGCTGGCAAACTCAAGTCCTTGCGTAAAGGCAAGGGGAAAGAAAACCGAGCTAACAAGTTCGCTCTGAATGCACTGCTTTCTCTCCTTGACCGCAAGTTGATAATGGAAAGCCCCAACTGTATGGAGCAACTGTCCAGCCTCCTTAGCAGTATCACACAGCCCTTGACCGTTCTTCTTCGTCGTGAGAAGGAGCGGCAGGAAGAGAGCAAGGGCAAGAAGCCCGAGAGACCTGAAATCGAAGCATCTACCGATCAACTTGCTGAAGCTGCCGATTCCAGTATGGACACATCCATGACTGATGCTCTGCTTCCTACTGTGGAAATCCCTGGAGCCCCTGGTCAAGAGACCGTAGAGAGTGAAGAGGCTACCTCAGCCGAAGCCAAGAAATCTGAAGATTTCAAGGAGCCCGCTGAGGACGAGAAGCGCAAGAAGCGAACCATCGAGCCTCCTGTCATTCCGGATCACAACTTGCGACTGGTTGTCCACATCCTTGCGGCTCGTGAGTGCAATGGCAAGACATTCCGCGATACGCTTTCTACCATTAACAATCTTTCCGCCATTCCTGGAGCTAGAGACGTGATCGGCAACGAATTGGTTGCTCAAGCCCAGGCCCTTAGTGATACCATCCTGGGAGATTTGGAGGATCTTCTCCCTCATATCCACCAGGCCAAGACTGGTACCGACATGCAAGGCCTTGCCCTGGCCAAGTTCTCTCCCGCTAGCTCAGACCAGGCGAAATTGCTACGTATCCTGACTGCACTTGATTATCTGTTTGATCATGCACGGGCGGACAAGTCCAGGGATTTAGAGCCTGGATCCGCTCCCAAGGAGGATGTGCTCAAGAAACTCTATGAAAGCGCCACTTTCGGCCCGCTTTGGAGCAAGCTGAGCGACTGCTTGACTGTTATTCGGCAGAAAGAAAATATGCTGAACGTAGCTACTATTCTTCTCCCTCTTATTGAGGCACTGATGGTTGTTTGCAAGAACACCACGCTGAAGGACCAGCCGCTTTCTCGTGGCAGCCGTGAATTGTCAGTTAACAGCACCGCCACAGCTGATGCTGGTCTCAGCATGGAGAACATCTTCTTCAGGTTTACCGAAGAACATCGCAAGATTCTCAATGAGCTCGTCCGCCAGAACCCTCGCCTGATGAGCGGCACATTCTCCCTGTTAGTCAAGAACCCTAAAGTCCTAGAATTCGACAACAAGCGCAATTACTTTACTCGGCGTGTCCACTCCCGCGGTGCCGAGCCTCGCCACCCTCATCCCCCTCTTCAGCTTTCTGTGCGCAGAGCTGAGGTCTTCCTTGACTCTTTCAAGTCCCTGTACTTCAAGAGCGCAGATGAGCTGAAGTATGGCAAACTGAATGTACGATTCCATGGCGAGGAGGGTGTCGATGCTGGTGGTGTCACCAGAGAATGGTTCCAAGTTCTTGCCCGTGGCATGTTCAACCCCAACTACGCTTTGTTCATTCCTGTCGCCGCCGATCGGACTACCTTCCACCCCAATCGCCTGAGTGGCGTCAACTCAGAGCATCTCATGTTCTTCAAATTCATCGGGCGGATCATTGGTAAGGCCTTGTATGAAGGCCGTGTCCTCGACTGCCACTTCAGCCGAGCAGTCTATAAAAACATCCTCGGACGATCTGTGTCTATCAAGGACATGGAAACGCTCGACCTGGACTACTACAAATCACTTTTGTGGATGCTCGAGAATGACATTACCGATATTATTACGGAGACATTTTCCATTGAAACCGATGACTTTGGCGAGAAGCAGGTCATCGACCTGAAGCCCGGTGGTCACGATATTCCCGTTACACAAGAAAACAAGGAGGAGTACGTCCAGCGCGTTGTTGAATATCGCCTCGTCGGATCGGTTCGTGAGCAGCTGGACAACTTCCTCAAGGGCTTCCACGAGATCATTCCTCCCGAGTTGATCTCCATTTTCAACGAGCAAGAGCTGGAACTATTGATTTCTGGTCTTCCTGAGATTGATGTAGACGAGTGGAAGAACCACACCGAGTATCACAACTACTCCGCGTCCTCCTCGCAGATCCAGTGGTTCTGGCGTGCCGTCCGCTCATTCGACAAAGAAGAACGTGCTAAGCTCTTGCAGTTCGTCACTGGAACCAGTAAAGTTCCTCTCAATGGCTTCAAGGAACTGGAGGGTATGAATGGTGTGAGCAAATTTAACATCCATCGCGACTATGGCCACAAGGATCGCCTTCCCAGCTCGCATACGTGCTTTAATCGTAAGTTTTTCTCCGGATTCCTTACCGAATTTTGCTAATTTTTAACAGAGCTTGATCTTCCTGAGTATGAAAGTTACGAAGATCTCCGCCAGCGTCTTTACACAGCCGTGACGGCTGGCAGTGAGTACTTTGGGTTTGCCTAGGCCATTATCCTATCATATGGCATGGGAATGGTTTCAAGCCAAAGCATTGTATGGCGTTTCTCTCAATTCTTACGAGGTTTTCTTTTACTGGTGACGAATGAGCAGAGGGTATGAAAGCCGGCATTGTCCAGCGAGGAGAAGTTTCTTTAATGAGAAGATGAAAACTGAGACACACCTGGTAAGGGATTCGGTTGAAGTGCAGGTCAACCGTGTTCTTTCCAGAACTCTCTCCATGTACTTAGATTGCTGCATTTGTTTTTTTTTCACTTCAAATCCGCTGCGGTTTTCTTTGCTAGTCATGAATAAAAATTCACATGCACGTCCTACAGACCTCCAGGGCAAGGGCTTGGCAATAGGCTTATGTCACCGGGCGGTGAGGCTATCACGGGACTGCATAGAAAAAAAAGCCGTGCGGGGCCGCGGAGGAAATTCGATTTTTTTTGAGCCGAACACGGTCATCTTGGAGAACAGTGTGTTTTGTGCATCTTTGAATTGAATCTATCTCTTCTTATAGTTTTGAAAGGCTCTTTATCATGTCGGCCAACTCCATTAAGCTCTTGACTGGTAACAGTCACCCAGAGCTTGCCAACCTAGTTGCTGATCGGTATGTGTAACCGACTAGGTTAAGACTGGGTCAGCGACTAATTCTAGCGCTGTGAATCAGGCTCGGCATTGAGTTGACCAAGATCATGGTCTTGCAATACTCCAACCAAGAAACCAGTGTCACAATCGGAGAGAGCGTCCGGGACGAAGATGGTACTGGCATCCCCACCTTAATCGTGATGCTAAGAACCCCCACCCATGTATCTGACTTGTTGCGCAGTCTTCATTCTCCAATCGACAAAACCCAATGACATCAACGATGGACTCATGGAGCTCCTGATTATGATCAACGCTTGCAAGACTGCCTCGGCCCGCCGCATCACAGCCGTCATCCCCAACTTCCCTTATGCCCGCCAAGATAAGAAGGACAAGAGCCGTGCTCCTATCACCGCCAAGTTGATGGCGAACATGCTTCAGACCGCCGGCTGCAACCACGTTATCACTATGGACCTGCACGCCAGTCAGATCCAGGGCTTCTTCAATGTCCCCGTCGATAACCTGTACGCCGAGCCCAGCATGCTCAAGTATATCCGTGAGAACCTCGATGTCAGCAACTGCGTCATCGTCAGTCCAGATGCTGGCGGTGCCAAGCGGTAAGTTATGCCTATCTCGATACTACACATGATCTGTATACCGGGGGTAGTTCAAAGGCTAATTGGGATTGCTGTTAGTGCTACTGCTATTGCCGATCGTTTGGACTTGCAATTCGCGCTTATTCACAAGGAACGTGCCCGCCCCAATGAGGTCTCACGTATGGTCCTTGTCGGTAACGTCAAGGATAAGGTCGCTATCATCGTTGACGATATGGCCGATACCTGCGGCACGCTCGCCAAGGCGGCCGAAACGGTCATGCAGCACGGTGCCACCGAAGTCAACGCCATCGTTGTACACGGCATTCTGTCCGGCAAGGCGATCGAGAACCTGAACGGCAGCTGCCTCAAGCGGTATGTACACGCCCGAATACAAGAACAAGTCATTGGAATCTTGGATTATTCAGCCTTCTCGAGTCACTTTTGACTAACTCTCTTCTTGCAGCATTATCGTCAGCAACACTGTCCCATTGGGCGACAAGCAAGAGCAGTGCGACAAGATCCATACGATCGATATCAGCCCGACATTGGCAGAGGCATGCCGTCGTACGCACAACGGCGAGTCGGTTAGCTTCTTGTTCTCGCACACCGTGGGGTAAATCAGAGACAGGAATGAATTATTACATCAAGACAGAGGATCCGATCTACGGGTTGTCCTAGTGATTAACCACAAGTGTGGCGCAAACCGTGGACTGAGCGGGAAACAAAAAAATACGATTCTTATGACCCTTTTTATTAGCCGGACGAGGATGTTAGTCCCCGGGTGTTTTTACCTTTTTTTTCTATGTTTTTTTTTTTTTTTGGAAGAGGGAGACCGACTTTTGAATGTTGTCTTCGCGCAGTTCCCCCTGACGGAAGTTGGTTATCCTTGGTTCGGTTGCATCGTTCATGTGTGTGCTCTTCATCTGCAGAGTACTTGATATTTGGTTTAAATGATTGCAAGGCCTGGGGGCCGTTTTACAACATTCAAAATTAGAGACGTGTTTTAATAGTAGTGCTGCGATGGGTGTGTTGAATTGGCTGTTTAAATCTTGATATATTGCCATGGTATCACAACGTTTGTAGATTTGTAGAAGTACACATGCGACCTGGGCACAACTAGCCGGGATGGAGTGGAAACACATCCACCAGAGACGTCCTTGTAACAATCCCGCTACAAGAATACCATAAATCGACCTCCAAATGTAGTCAACCCCTTGAAAAACATGATTCTGAACGTCTTGCCCTGCCTGTCTTTAGACCCTATATGGCACGTGACCCGTGTCTCTACTAAACCCTTAGGAAAATGGAACATGTCTGGAAGCGGGGGGGATTTAAGGTAATGGCATTATTAAACTAGTGTATTAAAGTGACTTCGTCTGTGTGGAGTAGACTAGGAGTCCACAAAGAGAGGGAGAGATAAATCGAGGAGATATACAATAGACCACTCCGTACTCAGTACATCTACGCCTAGCGAAAAAGCCTCAAGCAATTAACAGAACTGAGTATTGAAATTTGCATGCACTCCATTCAAAAAAAAGGGTCATCAAAAAAAGGTAGGTTCAACACAGGTATGCATGCGACTCCCAAGGCCCGAAATCACTGTAGCCAAACACAAGGGAGTATCAACCACTCAGCCTGCTTTGTACGTTTTGAAACCTGTTTCCCGTCTCTTCTCTTGTTCCCTTTTCTTTTTATCAGACATGTATCCTCCGCGCCTCTGAGTGATTCATTTTTTTGTGAATTCCCCTCAAATCATCCCAGAGACGTGAAGCTCCTTCATTAAACCCCATCGCCGCAGAACGAAATCATAAAACCGCGGGTCTGGAAGTTTACTTCCGCATGGAGGAAGCCCTCCGCTTGCGGAGCTCATCACGCTTGGCCTTCTCCTCGTGGACACGGCCGGCAAGGAGCTTGGCGTAGTCGTTACTATTTAAACGTCAGTTCAGGTGTTTCCTAAAATCAAACCAATGCACCCGTAGATAATCGGTGAGAGCACAGAAGAAGAGTGAGTCTTACGCAGCATCGCGGGCAGTCTCAGCACGGCGGCGCTTGATAGCAACGCGTTGGCGCTTGCGCTGGAGACGCTGGGGAGTAACCAGACGCTGGATCTTGGGGGCCTTGGTGTAGTCCTGCTTTCCCTCCTTGGTGACGGTACGGCGGATGACGAACTTGCGAACGTCGTCCTTCTTGTCGAGACCGAAGAAGCGGCGGATCTTGGTGGCACGCTTGGGGCCGAGACGCTTGGGGACAACGGTGTCGGTGAGACCGGGGAGCTCACCCTCGCCCTGCTTGACGATGGACAGAGCAAGGACGGCAAGGTCCAGACCGGTGATGGCACCACGGACGGACTTGCGCTTGCGCTCACCGGTGCGGCGGGGGCGGTAGCAGCTGTGGCCGTCGGCGAGGAGGAGACGGGTACGGGTGGGGAGGAGAACTGTAAAAATAATTCGATGAGCATCCTGCGGTTGGGTGGTTGTATCCATGGGGTTGGATATAATTTTTTTGATCATTCCCCAGGTTGTTGTGCGGCTTGTACGTACCACCCTGCTTCATGGGGAAACCTGGAAATTAAAATCGTCAGCAGAGTGTTTCTCGTGTTGTGCGTTGAAAAGTAGTTTTTTTGCATCAAGTTTGTTGCACTGATACTGGAAATGTAGAGGAATTGTATGCGTACCCTGCTTGTCGTTACCACCAGTAATCTTGAAGACGTAACCCTTGAACTCATCACCGAGAGCATCGCCGACAACCTAATCAAAAATCCCAATTAGCCAGTCGTTCTCCATATTCGTGTGCGTATGTGTGTATGTTGTTCATCGATGTGGTGTCGGGCAATCGGGGAAGGAGGTTGAGGGAGTGCTGACTTCGGCGCCCATGCGCTTCTCCATGAAGGGACGGAGCTTGCGCTCATCGTCGATCTCGATAATTTTCTGGGACCCATTGGCCGGGTAGGAGACGTTGAGCTTCATCTTGACGGAGGCGGCGCGGTCAAGACGGTAGCGCGGGTGTTGTCGATTTGTGAGATTGTCGTCGAAGGAGTCTGTATTGTGGATTTTTTTAGTTCGCCGGCTTAGCGAGGTGCAAGTCACGTGCCACGTGTGGGAAGTAGGGCTTGTGGTCTCCCAACAGGGCTTAGTGCAATCAGGGTGTCATGTGACCTGGTTACAACACCCCCGGTAATTTCTTTTCCTCGTTTAGCAAATCAAGTTGTGCTCAAAAAGTACTATGGTGTGGGTGTCTGCAGAGCGCCCAAAACTCCAGAATCACTGTTCTTTCAAGTGTGCATCTGCAACTTGTTCCCGCCAACTATTCATCCCAGAGACAACACGTATCCAGGACCGCCAGCCACTATAGCTTTCTTTCCGCCTTGAATCAACGGTGCTCTTTCATTCAGGCGTGAGACGTCCCAGGGCGACTTTCGAATACAACTGACCTTGAATCACCAACTGAATGATGAATGTCTGTTTCGGGTCTTGATTCAGTCTCGACCGGCCGAACTCCAACTTTTATATGTCAATATTGAGCGTGGTCTCACAAAGCGACTCACTTATTGACAGCCACCACGAGTCCTGTACGAGAATTGCAAATTCACAGCCTCCACTAACCATATTTGACTCTATATTCGACCTTTCGTGTGAATCACTAGCATGTCAGACCTTGCAAACGTCAGCGCACGGATCGTTGAGCAGACAACCCCTGGATCTGTAAGACACAGTCGGCCGGTTATGTGACCTATGTCTTTGACAATGTAGAGCTTGAGAAATCCGATCTCTTTGGCTCATTGGGGACGCCAACGTCAAATATCAGATCTGACTACCAAGAAGAATTTTTAGCATTAATTTGTGGATGTCTTGCCTCTTCTAAGGTTTAAAACCAGAAAATTTGAAACTTATCAGTCCGTCAAAAGGCGTCACATCTTTCCTCAATCATTTTCTATCCCTTGTCCGTCTATTTCCTAGCAGAAACATTGGGTAGTATCATAGATCCGCAGCATACACTGTTTTGGCGCGCCCATTTTAACAACATACAATTTCGTATCAGAGGGCCAGTAGGCCAAAGGAATGTCAAATTCTTAAGACAATGCGAAACGGAACGGCATTGGACGTGGCCTTGCGCGATGGGCTTTTAACGAGATGCAAGTAAATCTAGACCGATCCATTATTCAGGACTCGAAATGTGATAGAACAGGAGAACCCAAATATCACCAAGAGGCTTGGATACGGACCAAAATACCAGATCAAGGAATTGTGGCCCAGTCTACTCCGCAATCAAAAAGATGAATCGGCGACTCTGATATGCCCAGCCGGACGTTGGTCTACTTGGTTCTGTCCGAGCCATGTAGCCAATCTACAGATGTACCAAATTCCCGTTTAAAAAAGAACTTCTAGTTTTACAGTGATTTTTCTTGTCTACTAAATTTCTGGATAACACATTGAACAAGTATATCCTGTTTCAAACTTCTTTCCGTTTTCCCGTAGCGTTTTTGGAGACATTGCCGATGCTTCCTGTCCGGGTGAAGATTTTCTCCCAATCTCCAAAGCTTTGCAATGCCGGATAGTCTTTTGGTTCCCCACAGAATATGGGAGACATTCTTTCTGATTACAATGTGTCGCATTGGTACTGCTGCCTAGGAGCGTGGCTCTACTTACAATTTGCCATCGGAGCACTTGTAGCGACATTTTTTTTTTACGTCCGAGACAAGAAGATGTGAGATCCAAGATTGACACAACTCAATCGGGCCTATTTTAGCACTTAGCCATTCAGTCGTCATGGCGCGCCTGCTTAATCGTTGCTACACGCTTTTTGGAAGAATGTCAACATGGTTTTTGACGTAACGCACAGCACATGTTCTCTGATATCGCCCCTTCGGCATCACACCTGCTCCCTGTAGTCAGCAAATCTGACCGGCGATCAGTCGAATTTCAGGGACCCACGGAACGATAGACAATCCGACGAGTCACAGAGCAAGAGATTCACGGGCTGGCTTTGTTTAGTTCGTAAGATAACACACTGGGAAAAGTCTAACCGCGGAGAAACGAGCATGGTATCTGACTGGAACAACCTGAAACGCGACTAGTTCTCTTGCCATCAAGAGGACCTATCTCCTCAAGACAGAACCATCGGCGCCGTAGTCGACAACAAAGAAATCGATCTACTAGACCGACTGTCCCAGATCCATCTCGCAGACTTCGAGTCCCAGCTCCAGCACTGGCTATATACCGAGTCAGGCGCGACGAGGGACCTCTTTAGGAAGCGGTCTGGTCCCGCCTGGATCGCGCTCTCTCCGTTGTTTCGTTCGTATGGGATCTCTGAAGCCTAGTTACGAAGGACTATCATGCAACAAGCAAATAAGTTGAGCCACGCATTGCAATTGTTATGGATCAGCTTGACACTCTGTCCGTGCGATTGGGTACAATGGGGCTGAATCTCATTCTGACACAGATAGCTGACGTGACCTTCCTGCCTGGGTTTAAATCCGTGGGGATCAGTGCCAGGATCCGCACCGGATCCTGGAAGCGTGGAATTGAAGTTCCGCAAGGTGGCAGGGAGTGGAGTTGTGGTCCTTTCAATCTTTTTGATATCAATGCTTTCAGTATAGACCGCATTCGTGACTGGTAGCTTTCTGCGGCGGGTCTAGCAGAGGATAGTGGTCTAGAGATGTGAGGGATGGATGATGACATACGTATTATTAAGCAGCGTACTTGTCCTACGCAACAATTCTATAGTAATAAGATCATCTTTACCACAACCAGCTTAATTCCATAACAAGAGAAGAACTTGGACCCTGGGTGGGAAAAAAACCCCCATGGAGCCTTGTGTTGATAGTGAGTTTCTTTTTTTTCATCATTCGTTAAGATTTCTACAAGACACGTGGGGCAAAAGGATCGACAGGTCAAAATGTCAGTTTTTTTTGGCTGACTGTAACATTGTTGATTTCAGGAACGAGATGAGATGCATTTGGGTGCTTTAGCTCACCGGCTTATGGCTGTGGACATCTACCATGGGATTGATTTCTGAACCCGAAGGGTGCGTCAGGGAAGCGCCACAACCGACGGGGGTTTGCAGCTTAGACATTGTCTAGATCAATGAGTAGCTTTTCTTCAAACAACTCATCAACGAGAAGCAAAAAAAATTAAAGATTTTTTTTTTTTCAGAATGGTGACAAATCTGACGTCTCGCAAGTGCCCGGGGAGGGTCTATAGCAAATCGCAATGATGTCGGTACCCGAAAATCAAACGCGCTAGGCCCCGACTATACCTGATGCGACTGAGCAATGGCCAGCAATGGCCAGCTGGGCAGGTTCCCGGACAATCAAAGGGTGGATCTCAACCCTTTTGCCTCTGAGCCAGATGAGGCACGGTAGTACCGGTCAAATTATAGACTGGAACCTACTTGGAACCCAGATATTCATTACCCGAGACATAGGAGAATAGGGAGAAAGGGTGGTATTGTTCGAAGAGTCAATTCAAGTGACTGTAACGCATGGTGGATCGAGAGATCGGCAATGAGATCATTCTCTGGGCATAGGCGAGGATTTAAGATGTGGTATTTGAAGATGAATATGTGATTATGTGAACAGATAAATATATGAATGAACAGGAAAGAAGATCGGTCCAGGTACAATGCCAGACAATCAAATCTAAAGTCTAAAAAAAAAACCCCTAAGGAAATCATTTCGTGCAACTTGTTCAACTTTGATTTTTGCAGATTTCTTGTTTGATTTGATGGGGAACCGATTTAGGAAATATCCCAGCCAATCAACGGCCATTACAAGTAGGGTGGAGCCTCGTGGACCAGCTCGAGCAAGCGGGTCGCCGCATCCGGAGACAAAGAAAACAATGACTCTAGTACCTTGGCCCTTGAAATTAGGAAATTAGGGGGATTTGGGTTCGAATTTTTTTTTTTTTAAGTTGACACCTCGTTTTTTTTTTTTTGGTCATTTTCTTTAGAATCATCTGGAGGGTACCGTGTCAGTAAGAAGTAGAACGAGATTTTCCAAGTCGATACCTAGGTAGTTTCCAGAATAAGACTAATGTAGACTAATGTATAACAAAGAAAATCCCTTCTATGGTTTTTCTTTTTTTTTTTCGTACTTTTTTTCGTTCATTTCTTTTTCATCTCGGTTGGCTCGGTCAGAATATCAAGGGCAATCTAGAGCTATTGTGAAAGAACCAGCTACTAGACAGGGATTCCGGGGGTAAACCCAACCCAAGACAAAGAGAACACTTTTTAGGGCTTTTTTGGTCCAAACGCCCATATACTTCGCTTTGTCCTAATCCCTGGTATTCCCCGGTCTTTCAATCATTTCTTATTGGGATTCTTTCCCATTTCTCCTGATTCTGATTCATTTTTGATTCATTTTCTTTGTTTTCTCACCTCTACCCTCGCTCTCTTTCTTGTTATTTCTTGGGGCCCAGTCGCCTCCAAACCTATTCACTTCTGCCTTCCCTTTCAAGGCTTGTGCTTTTTTTTTAAAAAAAAATACCTGTCCCTTGTGATAGTCCTTTGATTCAAACTTCGCCTTCGAGCCCTTTCATGGAGAGAGAAAAGTATTAAATAAATGTCTTACGATCGAGTTCTCCCCAACCCTGTTGCTCTACGCAATGAGTCTGCCCAAGTCACTCTGCCTAGACCAAGCAAGCTACTCGACCACCAAATCATGAACGAAGAATTGTCTGCCATGACCATGAGACACCCTACCGACGGTTCAGTGGGACCTTCAGTCAGATACTCCGATCCTCGATCAACGGGGGTACATCAGACACATCAATACTTATCCCTAAATGCATCCAACGAGACACACAAGATGTCCTCCAATGGCTCCCTCAAGCCTGTCGGACCCATGATCTCGACCAAGGAGTTGCCCCTGCGAGACAGATCAGATCGATCATCCTCCTCTTCAGCCAGCAGTGCCAGTCCAATAAAATCGCAGAAAGAGAGTGTCATGCAGTTTTGCCTCTGTCAACCAGATCCGAAAATTCCCCGGCCTCGTAATGGTGAGTCGCTGCTGTCCGCACCGTCATTACAGCTTGGCAAGTGCTTTTCGATTGTTTCTTTTTTGGTCGTCATTAGCCAGATCTGATCTTTCGAATACATAGAATGTAGCTAATATGGTGCAAACGTCTAGCGTTTATTCTATATCGTCAGCATTATCAGGCCATGGTGGTCGCTCATAATCCGGGCTTGGCCAATCCCGAGATCTCCAAGATCATTGGAGAACAGTGGCGATCTCTCTCGGAAGATGATAAGAGTAAATGGAAGGCACTTGCAGAGGTAAGTAAGGCATCTCTGGCAATGTGATCTCAAACACTGACAAGTACACCAGGAGGAAAAAGCTCGGCATCAGCAGCAATACCCTGACTACCGCTACCAGCCTCGGCGGTATGGTCGGGATGGAGGCTCCCGGAGTTCGGCCTCAGGGATTGGGCACAACCCATCTGGTTCATCACACTGTAACAGATGTGGTGGTCGATTGATGAATGCACCCGCGTCCCCCATGACCCCGTTCACACCCAGCAGTGGGCTTGGATATCGACCACCATCAAACTTCTCAGTATCATCACCACACCCAAATAATGTGCCGCCAAAAAGTGTCCAAGGCCACGAAAAGGACCCCAATCCAGTACCGAAGTCGGCAAAGATGGACCACGACCCCCATTCTCGCCACAGACACTGGGAGGGACCCGGTGGTCGCTCTCCTGACAATAAACGCCGCCGAGTATCCCACAGCTCATTCAAGCCAACTTTACATCCCTCCTACCGGGACCACAGTCCCGGAAATGGCATCCCCGAATCACCGCACCCTATGACCCCTTGGAGTGCTCGCCCCGATATGCCACCACGCCACCTCCCCATGCTTCAACCGCAACGGCCATATCAAAGTGTCCCGGGGCAGCCACACCCTGATCCCAGTCTGAAGCTACCACCACTCCAGACTACGACACCGGTGATGACACCCATAACACCCTTTCCGCAAGAAGGGTCCAGTGTCGAAGCAACGGTCATGACAATCCCCTTCCTCAACAAGATCAAAGTCCTCGCTAAGATCTCCCCGCCCCTCCTCCCCTCATTCCGGGACGGCATCCCACCAGCCCGCGGCCCCGTCATCGCTGTGGACGGCCAAGATCCTGAGCTCGTACAAACAGCGGTCGAATACCTCAACAACCTCCTACAAAAGGAGACAAAGTATCACGTACGAGTCTTCGACGGACCAGAAATCAAAGCACCCCGACCCACCTCCGCAGAAGCAGGCCAGATGGGTGATGCCACAGTCGACTACCTCAACACCATCTCAGCCTGGCACCGGATCTCCGACGAAATCATCGGCTTCGTAAAATCCACCTCAAGAGCTGGCTCCGTCGATGCCCGCTCCATAGTAACAGACGAGGAACCCCTCGTACCAAACGTCTCCCCCCGCACCCTCATACCCAAGACCGCAAACATGCACATCCACTCCCCAGCCCAGTCAAGCGAGAACGGCTCCGAAACTAGCGCCATCACGGCAGGCAGTCACTATGGCGTACCTATTGCGCTCGTCCCGCGATACCAGCTTACCACGGCTGATGCATTCGCCTGCTCCACGCCCATCGGCGACTCCTACGCGCCGCTCGATCACTGGCAGTGGATGGCGTCGCTGTGGCGCGCGTGCGTGGGACCTGATATCACAGTTTACATTCGCGAGTGCGGTAAGGAGGAGTTGGATCGCATGGGTGGGAATCCTGTCGAGGTGCGATTGCAGGATGCGCGTACAGTTGTGCTGAGGAAGGTTGTTGGAAGGGATTTGGAGGAGAAGGCGCTTAAGCGGATGGGTTTTGAGATTGAGGACTTTTTGACTCAGTAAAATAAAGCTCAGGCTCAGGCCTGCTTGCTGGCTGGGCCATAGAATGTATGGTGCATTGTTCAAGGATTCACGGAGTCACTGGTTGGGGCGCGTGATAGATTAGATCTTGGTAATTTTTGATGGCTCATCGTGCTTTTAATGAGTAATATTAATAGTGGAAACAAAATGCGAATGAGATAAACATAAGAATTAAGAATCTGGGCGATGTAAAGTGCATCGAGAAACGAAGGACGTTGTCTCAAGAAGCCAACGTGGGAAGCTCGGACCCTCCTTGACCCACTACCCGACAGGGCAGATCCTATCGAAGGCGGTCATTATTCTGCCAATATCTCTCCAGATTCCATGGGAAATTGTCTTTCTTGCAACTATTCGCCATGTCAGAACCAGCGCAATGGGCACCAGGCCCCTCGATTAGATCATTACCAATAAACTATGAAATTTCGGGGCTCCCTCATATTTTCGTTGCCCCGTCCAGTCCTGAACCCTTTATGAAATCGGAAGATCAGGAGGTGATGGATGCGCCTCTCGGCCCAGATGTGACAGATGGGCTCCTCAACATAGCAGTGAAAGACGAGCCTCTCGACCTAGAGGTGCCAGACATACCTCTTGACTCAGAGATGATAGATGAGCCACTTGGTACCAAACCCCCACAGGCAACACATACGCCTCTTGATCAATATATCCCAGCCGGCGTTTTGGGCAAATTTTCATCCAAGCCTCGCTACCCTGACTCCCAGATAGCGCGGCTAGAAAAACACGAATGGATTCGCACACGCTGTCTTAGCGACAGCAATAATGTACAGGTTTTTGTATTACCGAACGCACAGCGAAAGAAACCCTTTAAAAAAAAACCTGGTGAAACAGAAAAAAGTCTTCTAACCGGTCTCAAACTCGTCATTTCCATGATTGATAGCTCCTCTGAAGCGTGGAACGGCTTGATTGATGCCCATGCTGGTCTACTTACCAACACTCAGTCCTATAATGAAGAAGAAGAATCCTTATATTATATTTACAATACGTTGCAAGAGCCCAAACCAAACTTCGACCAAATTACAGATTTACACTCTCGGCGTGCCATGGATAGATTGTTGAAAAATTCGATCCGAGGTCTCAAAACACAGCTGCATCCGTTTCAGTGCGAATCCGCTGCTGTGATGGTTCAGAGGGAGGTACAGCCGGCGCTAACGCTTGATCCGAGAATCCAGCCTTGGCGGGGTCCAACAGGATTGGAGTTCTATTATGACAAGGTATCTGGGAACATTTTGAGGGACAAGATATTGTACCCCGAGGCCTGTGGAGGTATGTACTCAAATTTGTGGTGCTGATTTTCTCAATTATTGTTCAGCTGTCAATCTCTTAGTGAACCATGTTGACTTTCAGTAGGGATTTTGGCAGAATCCATGGGATGCGGGAAAACCCTCATCAGTCTTGCGGTGATATTGGCTACGCAGGGGCATTTCCCCAAAATCCCGGTGGAGTATCAAACCCTCCTGAACCCCATCAGGAACTCGACTGGAAGCTTAATGGAAATGGCTGCTGCTGCTGCTGGTCGCTTTTCTCTACCCTGGAAGGGTTACTTTGACCGGAAGAAAGCCAGGGGAAAATACCACATCAATTGTGAGAATGCCTGTGTGGCTCAGAGTGGTTCCTACAATATACCGGCGAAAAGCGACTACCAAAGGGCTAAATCAAATTTCGCCGAGTCGGCCAAGCATATTCGTCTCTGCTCTGGTACACTCGTTATTGTCCCGGATAACTTGGTGGACCACTGGGAACGTGAAATAGCTACTCACATTAGCGATCTGAAATTCCTAGTTCTGAAAACCCAGGACGAAACGCCATCAACGGACGAACTTCTGAAATTTGACATTGTGCTGTTCTCCAAAACCCGATGTAGCAAAGAGAATTCAAAATACGATAAAAGTGGACAGAGGCCGGATGCCCCTATGCTCAATCTTCACTGGTTGCGAGTTATCGTCGATGAAGGGCACAACCTTGCCGGCAAACAAACGGGAATGGTCAACTTGCTGAGGAATCTGAAAATTGAGCGCCGCTGGATGATTTCAGGAACCCCTCTCTCAGAAATGTATGGAGTGGAACTTAGCATTGCTTCACGAGAAATGGGCACAGACGATACTCAATCGTCTGACAGTCACGAAACTGCCATCTTGCAAAAGAGCAAAAAGGCCGGCAGTTCCTTCAATTATGAAATCAAAAATTTGGATAAATTGGGCGACATGGTTCATGATTTCTTCAATCTCAAGCCTTGGGCTAACAATACTAAAGAATGGCCCCGTTATACGAAAATAGTGGGCGAAGATGGAATCAGTCGAAAATCTCCATCTCTACGTGCGACGCTCCAGAGCCTTGTGGTGCGACACCGGTATGAAACGGTCAAAACAGAGATCACTCTTCCACCGTTGTATAATAAGGTGGTCTACCTTGAGCCGACCTTCTACGACCGGCTGTATATCAACTTGTTCCTCTTTACACTCGCAGTCAACGCAATTACATCTGAACGAGAAGGTCCCGACTACATGTTTGATGAGAGTGACGAAAAAGACAAGAAAATCAACAAAACTAAACTCACTGAGTTGATACAAAACTTACGTCTGGCTGGGTTTTGGTGGGCTGGTGATGACAATGTCCAAAGTACTGTCGACATTGCTTTGGAATATCTGGAGGAAAACCAAGAGAAGATGACAGTGGCAGATTTGAACCAATTAAAGTCTGGGATCCAGATCGCACGAAAGGCAATAAATTCTCCAGGCTGGAATGGATTCAAAAAGATGCATGAGCTTGGAGTCTTTGTTCGGCGATTCCCAGAACATGCTCGCAACATGTGGGCCCTTGATCCCACAGAGGCCGGCCAGGAGCCCCTGCTCATGGGCATCACCCAGGCTCGTCACGCGCAGCAATTTGTGATGAACCATCTCATGACGCCTGATCCCGCCGAAGGTCTCGCAGGAGAGGGTATCAAAGTTCGTCGGGAGCTAGTTCAACAAAGCCAGACAGCTACAAATGCTCACAACGGTTCCCCCGAGTCGGTGAATGCTAACCGTCCAGTTAGCAAATCGACATCGAAAGGGAGCAGGAAACATCAAACTTTTAAACAAAAGATCTTTCGCAGTCTTCCAGAGACTTCACCCTTAGCCCAAACGAAGCTGGAAGGAGTAGCATCCGCGAAGCTTCGGTACTTGTTGGATCAAGTGCTGAAATTCCAGAAGACCGAAAAAATCATCATCTTCTATGAACATGACAACGTCGCTTCCTGGGTCGAGCAAGGCCTGGAGTTAATAGCAGTCAAATTCCGCACCTACGCCAGCACCGCGAGCATGGGCTCCAATTTCAAAACCAAGCATCTCCGCGACTTCCGCGAAACCGACGAGGTCCGTGTTCTGCTGATGAGCGTCAAGCAAGCCTCGCATGGCCTCCACATCCCCGAAGCCTCACGGATGTACATCGTCAATCCAATCTGGGAACGCAACGTGGAAAGCCAAGCCATCAAACGAGCCCACAGAATTGGGCAGAAAAGACCAGTCTTCGTCGAAACCCTCGTCCTAGGCAACACCCTCGAATACCGCATGCTCAACCGCAGCAAAAACATGACCGCCGAGGAGACGACGCACGCAGGAGATAACCCACTGAACGATAGTACCATGAGCGACATCATAAAGAACGAGCCCTTCCTGCCCATGCCCGACGAGGCTTCGGCCGGCATGGCTCCACTTACACATCCACTTGGGCTATTTGACCAACATAAATTGCCGATTCCCGATCACGAGGTGGTCCATGCGCGCGGGCGGAAACCGGGCCTGCAATCCCAGAAACAGCGGCGGAATTTGGAGTCAGATGCCGACACTGATTCGACTAGAGCTACGGGGCCCCCGGCCAAGCGGTCACGGGTTGGCTTTGCGGGGCGAGATCAGGTCATGGGGGAGGGTGCTTTGGATGCAGTTCCTGCGCCGCTGCAGACTGTGCCCGGGTTGAATTCTTCTTCCGGAGCTGGGGGCCCTGTTTCTGGGCCTTCGCAGACTGGCTTGGCAGCGCATGGGACGGTTACTGGAGACTTACCTAGAGACGGTATAATGACGCCATCGTTGTTCGGGCCTTTCCAGTGATGATGTATTTCTACACTATATTCTAGCGGCATGTTTTGGTTTTGAAATGTGGTAAAAGTCTCTCATTGAAGCTATGTAGCTCTCTACCTACAGCTCATCATATGTGTATTCGCTCTAGCCACTGTGTGTAAAATTTACACAAGAAATTACAAGACTGTGATGTGAGTGGATTAGCCATTTAAACAACTTGTCATCCCTTAGCTACCAGATCATCTCGATGAGCACCGAGACAATTTATCCCATCAAAGAAATGGAAGAGACCGATGACTCCGCCGTTTAACAGCTATAATTTGTGCCTTGCAGATCCTGTCAGAGATAGTATCATTCATAAACCTCTGGCATGCCTGGAGATTATATGACCACCACCATTCAAAAGGAATTTTAGAGTGTCCACTGGACTTTTGAAATAACTTGCCATTTGAGATCAAAGCTCACTAAGTCTGAACTCACGCTATCAGCCTCGACCTATGACCATGCCTTTAATATCTTTCCCTTCCAATGCCCTCCGCGGGTCTGCCTATTGAACTGGATTTGCGACACTTGTGGTTAATGTCGTCCCATAAGATGAATGGAGCAGTGTCGTCTATGTGTATTGCTCCCCAGCCGCCTGGGTTCTGCCATCTTCCGGTCACGATGAGCAAGATGGGGTAGCTTTGAAAGAAGAAATTGTGAAAGAAAAGAGTTGAGCGTTGGGTTCGACAGGAATACAAATGTAGTATTGCGACCCTTGTCCTGAACGAGGTAAGACTCTATAATTTGACAGAAACACACCGAATTGTGTTCGGTTGTCGTCTTCGATCTACCAAGGTCAACGATAAGATAACATTTTTCTTAACATTCGCCCCCCCCCCCCCCCCCCCCCCTCACCCCGCGCTTGGAAGCTTCAATTCACCAATTTCTCCCAGCTTACCGAAGAAAGGAAAATGAACAAACCGGTCCACGAAAAAGCCGTGATAATAGGGATCTCCGGGCCTTCGAGCAGCGGCAAGACAACCCTCGCGCGGCTCCTGCAGCGTGTTTTCTGCGGGGTGAATCTCCCCAAAGACAAACGTCTCAACACGTTCATAATCCACGAAGATGATTTCTATTTCCCAGACGATAAGTGTGTATACCTCTACTTCAGCTCCATACATCCATATAAGCCGTCTCAAGTGGAAGCCCCATCCTCCCAGAACCCCAACACCAAACCTAGACTCATGCCCTTCCCCCCCCCCCCTCAACACTAACACACCTCCCAGAATCCCGTACACAACAACCGCCTCCGGCAAAACAATCCAAGACTGGGACACAGCCTCCGCAATCGACATCCCCTTCCTCTCACAAGCACTGCAATACGTGCGCGAGAACGGGACACTCCCGCCGCGACTACGAAGCAAGGAAGACCAAAACGACCAGACAGAGTCCGGCGTATCGGACGAGATCGTACAGGAGCTGAGGGATGTTGTTAGTTCTCGACTGCGGGACGAAGCATCCGGTCAAGACACCGAGAACCCGACGATGGCATTCCTAGAGGGATTTTTGCTATTTGCGCCGCCCGAGCAAGAACAGCACGTCCTCCGTTCCGTCCATGACGCTATACATCTTCCTCTCTTTCTGCCTGCGGCGTATGAGCTTGTGAAGTCGAGACGCGAGGGGAGGAGTGGGTATGTGACTGTTGGACCGGCGCCGGAACCGCCAGTGCAGGCTTCTACGGATGGGTCGGACAGTGGAGATGGAAAGACAACGGATATTGATCTTGATGCCGAGGATGATCGGCCGCCACAGAACTTCTGGGTCGATCCGCCTGGATACGTGGATGACATTGTTTGGCCGCGGTATGTGACGGATCATGCTTGGTTGTTGATTGCCGAGGATGGGGGTGGACATGAAAAGAAAAAGGGTGGGAGTCAGGCCCTAGCGGAGGCTGATATTGTCCGGAGGATTGGGGATGGGACTAGGGCTAGGACTGACGTTGGGGTTGAGGTTGCACCGGGATGCGGTAGCGCGGGGATGGATGTTGTGTTGCGGTGGGCTGTTGAGTTGATTCTGGGACATTATTTGGATAGGACGTAGGAATAGTATAGTAAAGTAGTGTATCTATAGCCTAAACGGTCGAAGTATACCAGACTTGTACATTGGCTAAATATGTCTTGTGTCTAATTTTTGCCGTCGGTTACCTGCGAAGTTGGCAAGGAGTACAAGTAAGATAAAGGATTAATCAAGAGATTGTCATCTTTATGTTTACCATCTGCTAACTGCAGCTATGGCTGCGTCTGATTCTGTGGTTTCTCCCAGTTTGTCCCTCCATAGCGATACTTAACCATCCCCATCGTCAAAAATTTACTCCCGCGCAATTGGTCCTCGCCATCCGAGAAGGTAGTCGATACGGTCCCTCAGGGGCATTGGAGTGATATCGGCAGGTGTAATTTTGACAAACTGCTGAATTTCGGATTGTATCAGCTCAGACTGAAGATCATACTCCGCCAGGACAGTACTCGTTCCTTTCTCCACGTTGATGCTCGTCAAATTCCCCACGCAGTCCACTAGGTCATAGACATACACTTCGCGGAACCCACAGTCACGTAGCAGCAAGTATGAGCAGAAAATGTTATATATAGACCCCAAGAAACCAAGCAGTTGAACGAAAATCTTGATGAGGGTCCATAATCCGAGGGCATGGCGGAGGTTCTTCCATTCAGCGACTGGAGTTACCGCAACAGTCTGTGTACTTGTAGAGTTGGAAGCGAGATCCGCTTTAGGCTTGTGACCCAGAAGAACTTCACGTTGGAGAGATGGAGCTGGAGTTTCCATGACTGGCGGCTTCAAATGGGCAAGACGTGAAAACGGGATCTTAGGATTAACCTCATTCCGGTGCCTCGAAGGGACTACTTCGTGCTTGAGGCCAAAGATGGCGTAGTCTTCTTGAAGAAGAGCTTCGGCATTATTGTGGCTGACCGTGGTTTTAACCCGGGGCAGCCAGGTGACAGCCATGCCTCGCGGCTGCTTAACTTCCCACGACACCGTGAACATCTCCAGAGCTTGAGGGATGCTGATGATATGTATGCGCGACATTCCAATGCCATCTTGCCCCGGTTGCAACCGAATCGAGTTTATAACCGGTTTTTTAGCTGCGAAAATGGCGTTGAACTCGCCCTCTGGGCCACCATACACACTGAGGTCGAATTTGCATCTCTCGGCCCAAAAGCTGTGATTGATGAGATCAATGGAGCAAACCGCTTTGTATTTGATCACATAGGACGATGGATCGCCTAGCGGCTCTGTAATCTCTGCCCGCATGACTGTGTTGACTTTGTAGTCTTTGAGTTGTCCGTAGTATTCTGCGTTGCACTTACGGAACGGGACCACGAGGCTTTTTCCACCATGGAACTGCGCCATCAAGCAGCTTTCCACGAGGGTATGTCGTTTAAAGGACGAAGTCATGAATTCCATTCCCTGCCCCGGGGGTGTTCGAAAATAGAGATAACCAGACTCGAATTGGGCAAGTCGAGGCAGTCCATTCACAAATAACTCCCACCAATCCCTCGATTTTCCTTTCTGCGGCCTAACCTTGAGCGCAATCGCAATTTGGTAGGTAGCGGAGTAGACGTTGTGAGGGATTTGTACGTAAAGAATGTCATTGTCCAAGATGAGCTTGGGCTTGTTGTGATTTTCGACCATATCTGCGGACGCCCGGGGCAGAGGGGGTGCATGAAACCCAATGCAGGAGAAAAACGATTGCGATCCGATGGATTCAAGAGAAAAAATCGGGTCCTCCTTTTCCTTGTCGCTGTCTTCGGTGTCAGAAAGGCTTCCATTGCAACCACGAGTAGAAAGTGCATCATAATTCCGATGGAGCAAGTTCGCTTCGGTGAGCGGTTCGGTGCCGCTCAAATCAATCTTGCTGAGAGGGGTCTCATTGAGTTCAGTCTCACTATCAACTGTCACTCTTTTGCAGTTTAGCGAAAGATCTTCAGATGTAACGCTCGGGGAAACTGGTACGAGACCCGGAACCGAGTCTTGAGGCAACGGGATTTTCTCAGGCGTCACACTGATTTCGATTAAACTGCCAGAACGACTGTCAATGGGAATGGAACTGCCGATGGTCTCGATAGTGTGAGTGTTCTCGGACGCTGGCTCCAGTTGCGCCGGCGGGTCGATCTTGGTCATCATAAGTTTGTGTCGGGTGCCTTGGTAATCATCGTCAGGGGGGATTGAGTCAGGTAGAGAAGCAGCCTTGGCGGATCTCTTACGAGATTTGAAAGAGTTCGGGCCACCCAAGCTGTTGACCTGGTTCTTGCGAGGGTCAGAAGAGGTTGAGCTATCTGAGCTATCAACCTGAGTGTACATCCCCGAGATGTTCACCGTAGGACGAGAGACATCTTGAGGGTCATCATCGTGCAACCCATCATGAACAACAACACTCCCAGAGTCAGGCACAGAGCCATTGTTGGCAGGGTATTTTTCGGTCTCTTCGCTACATTCGTGGCCAGGATGCCGAGCCTCTTTCCCCGGCGGAATGTCGGCATCATAGTGAACAGAGTCAGGTTTCAACCGGATGACCCAAGACGGGCTTTTCACGATGTTTGGCGACTGAACATTGAGGATTGGTAAGTTGCGGTTGGAATGACCGTAGGTTTGTAGCTTAATTCAGACGATGGTCAGTGCTGAGGTCCACAGAGAAGACTCGAAGCCTAGTTTTTCAGTTTTACCTCCATGGCTATTGTAATAGAAACTGGTTCTTCTGGATCGCCAGTCCAGTCGCACCATAAATCGAGGTTGCTGAGAGGGCTGTCATGGGGATCCATAGTAGGCTCCATGAGTTCTCCGGTGGGCTTCATGAGATCAAATGAAGACGAATGAGAGAATTCAGAAAACAACGAGAAAATGATAGAAGAGAGGAAAGAAGAGAGAAAGAAGAATCAGAAAAGGCAGCGAACAACATGAGGAAGGTGCGTGAAGATGTTAATCGTCTATCGAATACACATCTGAAACGACTTCAAGACTTCTAGAAGCGCATCGGAATTTTCTTACATACAACATCCCTAACATCATGGACTAACCGTATCAGATCGTTAGTCTTGAATAGATGTATGCGTTCCTCTGATCCAGGTAGTTTCATTTCATCACCTACTATAAACACAATCTGGTAGTGCGTAGATGAATGTGTCTTGGAGCGAGCCATCAGCGGAATTTCTTAAAAGCATCAGTGACACTCATTCCCAGTGCAACGGCCTCTTTAGCCTGCTCATCCATTCGAGTCAGTTTAGGCATGAGCTCAAGTACTTGGTCAAGCAGCTCGCGAGGAATAGCCACTACTCCTTCCAAAGGATCACAAAAGATAATGTCTCCCTAGAATGCGTTACAATAATTAGACCATGACCTCTACCATCAAGCAGTCAGCAAATAATGCAGGAGCGAGAACTTACAGGCGAAACAGGAACACCACCTATTGAGACTGGCACGTCACGAGCACCAGCTTTAGCCTCGGCATTGGAGCCAACAGTAGAAGTAGCACGAGCCCAGATCTATTATCATGCAAAAGAGCAATTAGTAATGCGCCACCGACAAGACCATGAGAGACCACAACAAACCGGAAGCCCAGTAGCTTGCAATTCCTTCAAGTCCCTGACACGACCACCCACAACCGTGGCTTTGATCCCAAGGGCTTTCATCCGGGTCGCCATGATCCCACCCGTCACAGCACAGTACTGGTTCTCGGGCTGCTCAATAACGACAATGGATCCGGCGCCGGAAGGATCTGATGCTTGGAATTCACCGACGTGATCTACCCAGTGCTTACCGGGTGAGAAACCGTGCTTCTGAGAATTTTCCATTGCGATTGATGGTGGACTGACATCTTTGGCTAGAAATTTGAATGTCGTTGCCGGCGCCGCAATCTTGGGGATTGTTTCATTTCGACCTGTCGTGGGAGAAAAGGGCACTGGTGGATAAATGGGTGTGAGTGGGATTAGTAGAGCTATAAAGAGAGGCTTTGGTGAGCCTTTGTATTCATGCCTGACCTAGATCTGCCAGGTAGCCTGCTCTTGCGGTGCTGCCCTCGGGCATCTTTTGTAACTTGAGGAGGGCGTCTGATACCTGGACCATTATATGTTAGATGCACTATCCGATAGCTTGTTGGGAAACAACGCTACTCTGCCATACATCGCAGGGCGAGTAGTTCGCGGTCAATGTCACAAGTTGTTCGTTTAGCGTCGCCATTTTGTTCAGATGCGGGGTTCCGGTCGGGAATGGTTTGCTGTTGAATCTGTCTAGACGGCTGGACTGTACAAAGCAAAGTTGAGACAAGAAGCAATAGAGAAAAATGATGAAAGGTCCATTCGCGGATCAGTCGAAGCAAGATGTCCGTAGGTCCGGATATCGGATGAACGCATCATCGGAGATGTATACTCGGAGCATTTACACGGTTCACCAGGTGAGTGTATAGTTTTGAGATATTGAGGAGATTGTCTATAGTGAAATTCTACATCTACTACAATTGTATACGATTTCTCAATGATCTTTCGATAGCTTCGTTCTTCGCAAGGGACAGTCATAGCCGAGGTGATGGACCATCATAACCTGCCGCACGCACAGCTTGCAGGAAATGTGGGGTACCTCGTCATTCTTTGGGAAATTCCTTTGAAAAAAAAAAAAAAACAGGAATAAACTATTCATTAGATAGTACTGCAAACAACTAATCCACGAATACACAACTCCGAGCAAGCTATCTACAACGTGGAAATTGTGCACGGAACTTCCCAAGATGGACAGACAGATGGAATAATTCCGATCCTATCACCTATCACCGTGGTAGCCGAATGTAGGCAATTCCTACATCCTTTGTACACCGAACCCCAATCATGGCACAAAATCCCATATATACCGATCAACAACTGGAGTGGTACCTGAGCCGCATTGGGTACTCCCACCCCGCTCAAGTCGAGGGCAATCTTCTTCACCATCTCCGCCAAGATATCGAGAATGATGCACTTGCTGCGCTGTGTGATCTGCAAAGGCGGCATCTTACTACCATTCCATGGGGCAACTCAGGGCTGCACTACTCGCAACATCATACGATCTCTCTGAACCCGCAGAGTCTCTTCGAGAAGATGGTGGAGCGGCAGCTAGATGGATATTGCATGGAGAATTCGGGAATCTTTTTGATTGTGTTGCGATCCCTGGGGTATCTTGTGTACGCCACTGGAGGTAGAGTCAGTCATGCTGCGTCGAAGGGAGTGGATAATGGATTATATTTGCCATTGTGGGTTCTCCGACAGACTAGCATTTTGCCCTTGCAAGCTGAGTTGACATGATTGACCCCGCAAAGTGGACACATGGTTTTGATTGTGATCATCGGAGAAGAGAAGTACATGGTAGGGCAAGAAGATCTACCGCAGCTACCGCATGGACCACACTAACGGATACAGGTTGATGTCGGCTTTGGAAACAATTGTGCCACTGCTCCACTGTTACTTCAAGAAGGTGCTACTGCTACGGCGATTGAGCCATCGGAGATGCGCATTGTTAGAGAAAGCATTGCCGAGTTCACGGATCCAAGGCAGAAGGTCTGGGTCTACCAAACAAGATACAACTCTGAGAGTAAGTGGCTGCCACAGATCTGTTTTTCCGACGTGGAATTCCTACCGCAGGATTTTGGGATCATGAACTTCTCCGTCAGCCAGAGCCGAACTAGCTGGTTCACCCAGACTTTTGTTTGCATGCGAATGATTATGGATCAAACTGGCACGGAGATCATTGGCCAGTGCGTCGTGTCGGGCAAAGAAGTCAAGGAGAGACTGCGCGGGCAAACGGCAATTTTGCAAGTTCTGGAGACTGAGGAGGACCGCATCCAGGCCCTGGCCAAGTATTTTGATATGCATCTTCGTGAGACTGAAATCCAAGGGATTCGGGGAATGACCTCGGAGCTCAAGTAGACATGACTGAGTGGACTACTAAGGAAATCCGAGTAAATGAGATGGTACAACGTTTCTAGAGAAATTGCAGTGGATATGTATGGTCACGTAGTGAGGAAGGCGCAGACATTGAACGTAAAGGAAAAGAGGTTGCAATTTTTGAAACTAGTAGATCCGATTCTCGATCTAATTTTTTGGATCAGCGTTTCTGCACATAACCAGAGATCGCAGGGACACGGAATCTGTTATTCGTACCTTCCATGGGTTGCTGACTTCGAATCCGGTGGGAGCTTTGTGGTTGCTGGACTGCCCCCGGAGTGAGCCTGTGATGCGCAGATCTCTCTCCATCACTATTATTGAGTGTGGTTAGTACCATATCAGGCTTCCTACGTGCTTTTAGTCGGCCGAACAGCCAGTAGTCACTCACTTTGCTGTGAAATTGTTAGCCAAAGTGCTTTATGCAAGTTCCGACCGCAGCCGACAAGAAGGGAACAACTTACTCTATCCCACAGGTCGCTGTTCCAGCGTGCCTTCTTACCATCGTTGACAAAGCGCTTGGCATAGTGAATACCGTAGCCAGTCACACCGAACATCTGTACCAAATGGTGAGCTATAGTCCCAGAAGGCATTGACCAATGGGACGTACGGTCATGATAATCCCGTAGGGAATCAGGGCCTCAAAAGGGACACCCATGGCGTGCGGTTGTATGAGTATGGAGATGATTGGGAAGAGGTTTCAAAGTAGAATCAAGAGCCGCAAAGCCTTTCACGGACTGAGGAGAGTGGATAGATCGCGGAGAGTGCGGAGGGGAGTGTCTCTTCCTACAGCGACGGGCTTGAGGTCTCCTCCACCCAAAGTGGTTTAGCTCATGCTGACTCAGCGTGCTGCAACAACGACACTTACAGGACAAGGGGCGTGAAGGTCGTTGCAGATCGCATTCGATTGTAAGAGAGACAGGCCTCGGTGTGTGGACTGTCCTTCGACGCGTCTGGTACGCTTTTAAATCGAAGACCGCACCGATTTCTCCTGGGGTGAGTTTCCTCTGTTTTGCGACGCGCTTGCGATGCCTAGCCACTCCAGCGGCGGACTGACACCTCTTGTTTGTTTAGCTTTTACATTGCGCCTGGAGACTTTGAACGTCAATCCAGAACGGTACTTTGGCTCGATAGAATTTTCGGCACTATTCCAACCAGCTCCGAAACCAGATTTTTGATCCAGATGCACCCCCGGATCAGCACCGACGTCAGCGGGGTGCTTCTGTAACCGGATCGGTTTAAGCTTGTTTCACAAAAAAATCACTCCTCAATCCGCCTGAGCGCATACAATAAGCACTGCTGTGCTCAATCTGGCGGTGGCGGTAACTTTCACTATGGCGGCGACGGTGCCGCCAGCAAACGATGAACCGGGCAAACTCAACCCGCCCGTCGACCCGGCCGACAGCGACCTAGATGCCGAGGGCGAAGAAGAAACCGACTTGTATGAAATGGATCAACAGCTTCAAGATGCCGTTCATCGAGCGTACACTAGAGAAGATGATGAGGATGGGCCGGAGGAAGCTGCAGATGGAAACAACTCAAGCGTCAATTTGAACGGAGAAGACGATGATGACAATGACGAGGCCGAACCTGTCGGAGCTGTCAAGCTACCTGACGATGATGCGGGCTCTGAAGAAGACTATGCGGAGTCTGAGACAGCGGACGCGGATGCCGACCCCGGGTTTGAGGCAAATGACCGTGACGCATCAGAACCCGAATCAAGTGACCACGATTCAGAAGCTGAGGATTGGGAAGCTGAGAGCAATGGTGGAGAGGATGTCGAAACTGATATCCGTAGTGGCTCAAATTGCTTGTAAGTGGAAGGGCTCGATGCAGCACTGGGCGCAGAACTCGGACGCTTAGATGCTAACAACGGACAAATAGGGTTTGCAGCCAAGACGAAGAACACGACCCAAGTGAAGATTTTGAGGAATGGCTCACTTGTGTTGTGTGTGGTGATCACTGTATGTGTCGCTCCGTTTGCTTTATACTGATATGTGTCGAACTATCGCTGACTTGACACCCCAATAGCCCATCGGCAATGCGCTCGCGAACAAGAGGCATATGATGAAACGGAAGGTACGCAACCACGTGGTCATTGACTTCTGTCTCATAATCTCTCGCCTATTTGATGTATTACACCCGCTAACATCGCAACACTCAGACCCATGGAGGTGTCCTAGCTGTATCCATAACAATCTAGAGCCCGACACGATAACAAATTCAGCGACAGAAACCGGACTTGGAGCCTCAGCCCTCCCCAAAGAGCTTCTTCCTGCGCACGCTGGCACACACGACGAGGGATTTCATTCTATCTTCAACACAAGCGTTGACGACGAGATGCTCAATAGCTCGCGATCGCTACGCAAGCGAAAGGCCTCGTCAATCGAGGCCGAAGAACACACACCCGTTCTTCGCAAACGACTTCGACAAACATCTTTCCGTTCCGATCGCCCACTGTCGAACGATGCGGCTCTGGACGGTGGTGATGCCACTGCTGATGGTGATGTCCACTCTCCTGCTCGGACACGCTCCGTCCGCGTGCGACGCACTCGCGCGGTGGATCGAGAGCACTGCCGCGTCGTAGCTAGGCAGTTTGGGAAATTGATCATTGGGTTCCGACTGGACGAGACCAAAATATCTAAAATTACAGGTTCTCAAATCCGACCACAACGCAAGAAGAAGAAAGCACCAAAGCCGCCACCTGTAGCCCCTGAACCCCAGGCACATTTTGTTCCCCTCCCCCCCATATCCTACAACTCCATGACATTCTTCGACCGTGAGACCGACGACGCCAAATCAAAACCATATGGAGGCATTTTGTCCGAAGTCGAACAAGATACATCCAGGACGCTTCCCACACAATTCGATCGCGACCGATTCGAACAGGCACGCCTGAAAGCTGAAGATGAATGGCAACAGAAAGTGAAGGAAGCAGAACTCAATGGCGAAGCCACTGCGCATGCATCACAAAAGGTTTCTGGTCCTCCTTCAAAGATCAAATCTATCAACTTCGGTGGCTACGAGATCGAAACCTGGTATGCAGCGCCTTACCCGGAGGAATACAGCCGCAACCGTGTTCTGTATATTTGCGAGTTCTGTCTCAAGTACATGAACTCGGACTTTGTCGCCTGGCGCCATAAACTAAAGTGTCCTGCGAAGCACCCCCCCGGTGACGAGATCTATCGAGATCGATCAATCTCAATCTTCGAAGTTGACGGGCGCAAGAATCCAGTGTACTGTCAAAATCTTTGCCTTCTCGCAAAACTCTTCCTAGGCTCCAAGACTCTCTACTACGACGTTGAGCCATTCTTATTCTATGTGATGACTGAGTTTGACGATCTGGGCTGCCATTTTGTTGGCTACTTCAGTAAAGAAAAACGTCCAAGCTCAGCGAACAACGTTTCCTGCATTCTTACTCTACCCATCCATCAACGCAAAGGCTACGGAAACCTCCTCATCGACTTTTCATATCTCCTTACCCGCATCGAAGGCAAAAATGGATCGCCCGAGAAGCCGCTCTCTGATATGGGTCTGGTGTCGTACAGGAACTACTGGCGATTGATTTTATCATACCAACTTCGTGATTTGAAGACACCTGTGAGCATTGCAGATCTATCTGATCGCACCGGAATGACGGCAGATGACATTGTATCTGCTCTGGAAGGACTTCGAGCTCTCGTGCGGGATCCTATTACCAAGACGTACGCCATCCGCCTCGATCATAAATATTACAACGAGGTTATTAGTGGCTGGGAAAGCAAGGGCTACGTTCAGCTCAATCCAGATGCGCTGCTTTGGACACCTTACATAATGGGTCGTAGTAACCAATCTCATTTCGATCGTGCTCCCATGCATGCCGTTGCCCCCCGAGAGGACCCGGATGAAGACGAAGATGAGACCGAGACAAGAGCGACCGACTATGAGGGCGCTATCAGAATGGTGAATGGGTCGGATCGAGACACTCTCGCAGCCTCCGCGGGACCGCCTTCCACGTTGACCCTGAGGCCTAATGGCTCCCATCATTCTACAGTGGGCAAGTCTGAACCACCTGCAATCCCCAACCCTGCCGCTGGAATCCCACCCTCCCGGTTTGAACTTTGGCCTCCTGTGCCTCCCGCAGCACCCCCAAAACGCAAACCTGGTCGTCCATCCGGTAGCACAAAACTCAATACCATGTCAACGACACCCATGGCTCCCCGTAATAATGGTCGTAACACACCTCGACGACCCTCCGGGCTGGCAATGGTCACCCCTGGAGGCAGTATTCGTCGCGGTAGAAGCTCTATCCTCACGAACTCGCCCGCAACGGAACCAACACCTAGCCAGGCCAACGGTTCCAAACTGGAGCAGAGCAAAGTTGTTGGCGAAGAAACTGCTGTTGATGAGGATGTCGAGAACATGGCTCCTGCACCCAGGGAAGCTGCAGAAGTGAGCGAAAAGGATTCAGAGCGTGTCAATGGATACGTTGCTGCCAAAGAACCTGTCAAGACCAATGGAATTGATGCCGCCGAGCCCGAGTCGTCCGAGGCCAAGCAAACGGAAGCACCCAGGACTCCCGAGAAAAAGACCAACTCCATCTCGCGATCACCTGGAACAACAGTCCCCCGTCGATTCAACGACAACCCCAAGACACCGCGATCAGTCAACCGGAAGACTTTGGTCGAGAAAGTTCACGTTGTGATTCCCGCTGAGCCAGGATCTGCTTCCAAGTCAATGGGCAAAGCTGAGGACCCAAAGGCCGTGGTCAATACCAATGGCACCGATGCAGACTCAGATGCAGACGCAGACGCGGATGCAGAGGTTGACGCCGAGTACGAAGTGGATGGGGATGTTGTGATGCAGACATGATAATCGTGAAGCTCATGCATGATTCGTGGTCTTTTTTTTTTTTGCCTGCAAAGCGATTTACGCATGTGGACAAGGCGTTTGTTCTAACGAAATTTCTGATTCCTTTATATCTACCTTCTCTCTTCTTTCACATGTCTCCGGGAACCGCATTGTCCCGCCGTTTGGTTTAATTCCTTTTTTCCATTTCATTTCTTATTCGAAGGCTATATCACGCTAAATGGGTGTCCAGGGGTGACAAGGGTGTCATATGGCACTAATCGATCCTCTTTGGTCCATTTTCTGCTAGTCTTTTTTTTTAGGGATTTCATCCAGCACGGAGCAGGGATGGGGGTGTCTGGGGGGGGGGGGGGGGGGTTTTGCTTGGGTGTTTCTTTTCTCTTTCTATCTAGTTGCGACGAATGAGTACAGTGTGTGATTAGGATGTCTTATGTCAATGTATCAATTACTGGGTTGCTCTTTGCTCTAGTGTATTTCTTTGGAGTAGATCTGCGTCTTGCGTGCAATACATCCAAGAACAAGTGTCATGTCGCGCAGGACATGCTTGAAAACGTCATTTTGGGAGAAACCTGTTACAACTTGCAAAAAAAATGCCAAAACTGGAAAAGAAGATCAACTAAACTATTTTTTGGGGGCTTGGGCTAATGGCCAATTGTAGTCCTAGTAGCTTTCTGTCTACGAGGGACTAAGCGCCATACTAGATATCGACAGCTGTGGCTGATCTGCGGCTATCTGATGTGTTCCACCAGGGGCCCTCGCTATACATCCAGCGTATGTTGTAAGTGTGAACGACTTCGTATAATCCTTGCAGTAGATTTCTAATGGGCTTAACTGACCGAAAATACACGGAAATACCGAGCAAAAAAACATAACATTCAGAACCATGCATGAACCTATCGGGTATCTCACAGCGGGGAGATTTGCATTGGAATACCCGTGGACGTCAGCATCAGCCTCCCAATGCAAAGTACGAGTAAAACCAATTAGCTGATTGAAGGATCACACAGATCAGAAAGAATACAAGATCATACCTCTTACGGAATAATGCAATGATGATATAGACACCGATCGACAAAAGATCGGCGGCCACGGCGCCAACACGGACCGACTGTCATGGGAGGGAACACAACCATGGAACGGGTCCAAACCACCATGGAACCATCACAGGGCCAATATTTAAGCATAAAAATAGTAGCGCCCACCTAGCAACTCCTGTCTACTGGCTCTGGATGGATATTGCCGCTGTCAGATATGCGCCCTGGATTGATTTTGGCTATGACTGGCGCAAATTCACCTTGATCCCCCCCAATGATAAATTCTTCACGGGTCCTCCGTAAGTCTAGAAATTTCCCTATTCCTCCCGCCCCCGTCCAGTGACCGTCTTCAGTAATTCTCCATCAGCCCCTCTTCTTCTTCTTTTTCCCTCGGCCACTTCGTGTGTTGAAGTGTCGAACAGGGGTTCGTTCGAAAGACTTGGCCTTTTTTTTCGGATTGTTCTCCACGGGTCCCATTTCAGCTTCCTTCCTATTACAGCTGTAGCCAGTATACCATCCCCGACACTAACAAGTGTCCAGTTGTTCCAATCGGGGCCGCAGTGGATTTTGGCCAGGCTGTGCGCTGTACTTTTAAATTGGGAAAAAATTTTGAAAAATTCGCTTCCTTTTTGGCGGTCACTTTTAATTTTTCGCTTTTCGCACTCGAACTTTCTTTTCTTCTTTTCTTTCTCCTTGTCCCTACTTGTTAGCACTTGTATCACACCCACCCTTCATCCGATTATTCCGTCCAGCATCAGGACGAGTCATGCTAGTTTCCACAGCCAAATCATGACTCTCCAACAGAGGCAATAGTGGCATTCTCCGCCATGAATAGGTTCAAGACTTTGGGACTTCTGTCCTGACGCCGGGGCCGAATCCCGGAAGTCAAATAGAAGTGACAGGTCGTGCTCCCAGCGCTGGTGCGTGCTTTTCGCATCATGATGTGCATCCAGGGCTGTGAGGGTTTTTTGGGCCTATCAACTGTTTTCTCAGAAACTTGTCGCCCGGGCACACTGCAATGGATAAGAACTGCAGCTCAGACCCAGCCAGACCGTCAAACAATACCCGTTCCCTGGATGTGTTCTCCCGCTTTCCACCCCTCAATTTACTTTTTTTCCATTCCTTACTCGACCCCCCTCCCCCCATTTTTGTCAGCTTGCACTTCTTCCGAGGTCAGTTTAGCGAATCGCAGACGCTGTTCTCTGGAAGCTCACTGGCGCCGGAAATCCCGAACTTGGCGGATCCCATCCGCTCCGGTCACTTGCCAATGGTGATAGCATCACCCTCGCTGCAGGATTCAACATTGGGGCCGGACTTCCGTCAAGCTGATCGGCGCCTTCTAATCGAACATAATCCCTGCTATCCAAGCTCCTATGATGGGGAGATAGGTTGTGGACTGTGACGGGAATGCTTGTCATAGTCAACTGCACCTGCAGCCCTCCGTATCACATGTTGGCGAGCGATAACCATCGCCATTGTGCCACTCGCAACCAAGACCCCAGAATATCTGCATACAAGCTAGGATTTGGGATGTGTTTGTTTTTGTGAATCCTGCCGAAGACAAGGAACTGACAACGAAGAGGACAAGTGGCCTCCATGCCCAAAGAGCGTGGGATGCAGGTTCTTCGACAGGACGCAACCAATGCCTTGAATGCGGGGCTTCACCTCTGCACTGTCGATGCAGCCATACCCATCTGGAAGGTGATTGAATAGGAGGGGAGGAAAAGTACCGTACATCCTCAGCCGCAAATCGAGGGTCAGCGAGTATGACGCAAAGCAGCCCCCGTAGTGTCCATACTAGAAAGTACCGGTTTTTATCATAACGAACGCCCGACCTGCAAGTTGCAGGACTGCCACAAATCGGTCTCCGGCATTGATGTGTTTTTTTTCTTTTTTTTTCTTTTCGCTGGCTGATGCATGCTGCGCCGGCCCCATAGCTTGATCGAGGGGTTTCCGATGGATGGAACCAACCAGTGTTGAGACACTGATCCCCGACTGCAGTCAACACACAGTAGCTTGCATGAGATCTTGGGCTGCATGTCTTCCAGGAAATGTGATGCGTCACGGAGAAAGAACGGCGTGCAGTGGTGCGTTGTTCATGCTTGCACACCCCCCTTAAAACGCCCTGTCCAAGTCTCATATCTGCGCTAGCTCGTGGGTTTTCTTTCTCGTTTTTTCTTCAAGTGGAACGCTTTTTCTCATCTTTCGCTTCCCACTGTCGCATCATGACCCGGCATGTATCGGTTCGTCTCGGATCGGAATAACAGCGATTTGGGGCTTTCCGACGTGCCATTGCATGCGATCGTGTCTTTAGAGATCCGCTATCTCGACCATCCTGTCTGAGATTGTGCCGGACCTAGGTCTTCGACCGCGCGTGCGCTGGGTCCTTGGGGCTCCGACAGTCACGTCGAGGGGGGTACTCGCATCCCTGCAATTGCGGAATTCACGCGCCATTTTCAAGATTTGGATTTTTCATAGCAAGGAGCATTCAAGGAATCAAGAATAAAGGTATTCTCTCTTCCATCCTTTTTTGGGGGTTTGAGGCCCAAGTGAATGTGAGAGGTCTAGGGCCAGAAGGCATTCTTTGGTTCGGGATGACATAAGGAAGTTACCCAACCATGGTTGGGACCTTCGTTGACAAGCGACAGCTTTATCCGCCGTTGAAAAGTTCTTGAACTTCACAAGGTGCTATTTTGATACTGATTCAACTAAGCTAATCATCACAGGATCGAGATCGAGTGTGGAGACACAACAATCCCCATAGGCGATGCGGCTTGATCGTGCATATCTCCACTTTTGACTGGATTGCTTAGACGCCGGACCAGGGCCCGAGTCCACCTGGCGTTTAGACCAACACATTTACGGTGGACAAGAAAACCGGGTCTGATCACCTGCATAGCCGGCGCCAACCTTGTGGGTTTTTTTATGATCATAACGAAACAGACGCGGACTAGCGGACTAGCGGTTCGCCGTTTCTCCTCTGGACCAACGAGAAACATCAGAAACCCAGAAGTTCACTGGGCATTCGGATCGCCATTCGCCCCCTCAACCGTGGGTAGCTGAACCTATTCCACTTTTTCCGTCTACGGTTTAATTCCTCCCTTTTTTTTTCTTTTTTTGGGGGGGGAGAAGGGAGTTTTCCTTTTCCCAAAGCACTCTTGGTCCTTATCCACCTTAGCTGCTCTCATTTTTGAAAAGATTGCAACGGTGGTAGAACTCTCGAGGATTTCAATTTTTGGATCTTCTTATCTTTCTCTTTTTTTTTGGATTTCTTTTTTTTTTCCCCAAAAAAAGAAAGGATCCTGGATAATTCATTGGGTTAGTTGATTTTTTTTTTTTTTTTTTTTTCTCTCTTTTTTTTTTTGTGGGATTCTGGAATCTGATTTGTTCAAGACTGGGAGATTTGGAAGCCTACGATCCAATTGATTTTCTGGTTTTAATATTTTTTGGGGGGAATTTGGATCACTTTTTTTCTTTTCCTTCTCACAATATTGATAATCCTTTAGTTTCACGTTATACCAGGAGATCCGCTTAAGGTTTTTGTCTGGAACCGTGCTCGGTTGGCTCTGTCCGCTTGCAAACTGACGACACCACTCCGTTTTCATCTTTCGACACATTCATCTCTCTCACACACACTCTCTTTTGGTGATTTGTCTCTTCCCATGGTTGAAAGTCCGAAACAGAAAAAAAAAAAAATTCCAGTACCCCACTACAGCTGCCACCCCTCTCCGACGACATCGTGACTCGTCCAGGGTTCTCTTCCCAGCCTGTCCTTATCTTCACTAACTGGATTTCTTTCGGTCCAAAGACCCGTTCCTTCCCTTTCTCTGCCACTCTTTACTTTTCAAACCACAGATCACTTTTACCTGGTCTTTGTATTCCCGAGGATCGACCATCTTATCAGCTGGTTCACGGTTTCTCAAAGCAACCTCAAATTCGGGCTGGTTCTACCTTTTCCCGTTTGTCTGTGACTCTTCGTCTTGATGAGTGCGACATTCTCCGACGCCTCTCTCGCGCGCGAAGCTCAGGGGTGAGTTCTTCCCGTGTCTACTTTGACAGGGTCGCAACTCTTACGCGGTCGTCCAGGGAATCCCACTGACTATGTTGAACAACACCAGTTCTGACTTTGACTTGATCATTCGCCAGCAGCCCAATCGGGCCCGCGTGGCGGGGGGCAAGGAAAAAGGTATGCGGAAGCTCCCTTCCTCTCCGTGTCTCTCTCCCTCTTGTTCCCTAGCTAGTCCGCGGGAAGCGGGAAGGCGCGGGACTGACAGAAAAAGAACCGGATCTAATGGCACCTGCAGAGCGCAAACCTATCGATCCACCCCCGATCGTCCAGCTCCGGGTGCGAGAGGAGGGCACCTACCTCGCACAGTAAGTGCGCATCCACCATGGCTTTACGCGGGTAACTGACTTCGGTGCAGGCATTACCTGCAAAGCCCTTACTATTTCATGTGCTGCAGTCTGTACGATGCAGCAGAAGAGCGTCCTGTGCCCGTCGCACCGTCGACCGCGTTAGCAGGAACCCTAGTGTCTTCACTTCACCGGTTGAAGGATGTGGACAACAGCGGTCAGTTCTGGCTGGTCTTGGAGTAGAGCTGGTTTGACTGACGCGGTTGGTAGATGGGGGATTCTTCGTCTTTGGAGATCTCTCTGTGAAGATTGAGGGCGAGTATCGCCTGAAGTTTACCTTGTTCGAGATGCGAAAGTGAGTAGCAGGGTTGGGAGCCGAGTTTGGATTCCAAATGCTAACGAAGAGCCAACAGGGATCGGGTCTCCTATTTGAAGACCGTTATCTCAGAGCGGTTCACAGGTAAGAATCTGTGCACTGGAGAGAGCTGGCATAGGTTGGCTCTAACAAGCTTGTAGTCTCTCCTCCCAAGAGCTTCCCTGGAATGATGGAGTCCACCCACCTTTCTCGATCATTTGCGGATCAAGGTGTGAAACTGCGCATCCGGAAGGAGCCTCGGACCATGTTGTACGTGCTATGAACCCTTGGAAATGGGAAGACGTAGAGTTAACCACCGCAGGAAACGAACAACACGACCAGATGAGTTCCATCAGCCAGTCCCTACTCGATCTCCGGAGCGTCAATCGGTGCAGATTCCCCCATCATCTAGCTATGGAGGCTATCCACCGGCAGCTCGAGATTATGGGTACTACGGTCAGCAGCCGCCGGTCAAGCGTCATCGCACTTCGATCGACTATGGCCGACAGCAGGGCATCTATGATGTGGATAGTCGAATGGCCCGTCAAATGGACCCATACAGCCAGCCAACAGCTGCCATGTACGCTGGTCAACCAACCACCTACCAAACACCTGCCGCCATGCAGACTTACTCCGCAGGGCAAGTGGTGCCTGATTATGCGGCGGTTCGTATTCTCAACCCCCACTCCCTCTTTGACAGGTCTTGGGAGTTGTTGGAGCTGACCCCGGTGGATAGATGTACCCAGGCATGCAAGCCTCAGCGGGCATGCAAGCATCCGCCCCCATGTCTCAGATCCCCGATCCTACCGGTCAGAGCCGATCCAGCCAGCAACAGCAGGCCGCTGTGGGACATATGATGGCAATGAACCAGCCTGGCACTCCTGTACGACACCCCTCTGCGAACCAGTGAGAGTGTGGAATAGAACACCTAGCTAAGGATTATGGACCCGAGACAGACCCCGGATCCGACTGGAGCGATGATCGCTCAGGGATATGCCCGGTCCGGATACCCTCCTACCTCGACCATACTTCCTCCTCTACAGCGGAATCGCGACTATCTCCAAGGAACTAACGGGTCCGCGCGAGGTTATTTCGATCAAACTCCTCAGGCGAATACCCCTATTCTTCCATCTCAAATGGTCAACGAAGGCGATCGATTTGGCTCTGTGGCCGGCCCAGCTACCTTTGATCACCCCGACTCCCCGAATGGAACGCCCCAATGATTTGCTTTGACGTCCATGATGTTCTGGCTTTATGTTAACTTCTTTTTTTTTGTTTCTTCTGTCTTGATAGACTGGGAGGAGTGTTTCCTTATTATCTTTTTTGTTCATGCTTGATGCTTTGACTGGGTGGCTTAAAGGGAGGGGGGGGGGTTTCTTTTTAAACAGGCGCTGGCGGGTATAAAAGGGGGAGGTCTTTCTTTCATGGGATTGGGAGAAAAGTGAGATTATTCTTAAGCCCTTCTTGTACATACAAGCCCTTTTTTTTAAAAAGCAGTATCACTGGCTAATTGCAAGTGCTGCTTGTCTTTTCTTTTTTTTAATTGATGATTTACAAGAATAGTCGGCCGCTAAACGGCTTGGTGATCTCTTTTTTAGCTGCTCCCTTTTTGATAGATGTGAAGGCGGTTTAAAAAGCAACCTTTTTGCATGAGACTTTTCCATTGATAGCCTGACGTGGATAATCAGCTGTTTATGCGGTGCCCTTGCCGATTCAGAGAATTTCCAGCCACACTGCCATCACATGCGGAACTAAAATTGAGCTAAGCTTATGGGATTCCAATCCTTTGGTACTAGTTTTCAATACAGAACGAGAATTCTGCGCATCCAAAATGGAAAAAAAGGCCAAAAAGGCCAAATCGCTGTGCAAATCTCCAATCAAGACACCATTTTCGTTTACTCCGAGACCCAGACAGCGGCCATACCCATCCCGGTACCGATACACATGCTAGTGACACCAATCTTCTTGCTTGTGCGTTTAAGCTCAGTGAACAATGTGCTGACCTGGCGAGCTCCAGTACAGCCGAGAGGGTGACCAAAAGCAATAGCACCACCCTTGGGGTTCACCTTCTCGGCCGGTATGCCAAGTTCATGAACACACCAGACACACTGGGAAGCGAATGCCTCGTTGATCTCGTAGATGTCGACATCATCCTTGGTGATGCCGGCCTTCTCAAGTGCTACGGGGATAGCCTTCCAGGGGCCGATACCCATGAGCAGAGGCTTGACGCCGACAACGCTGGCAGCGACGTACTTGCCGAGAATCGTCTGGCCGAGACGCTCGGCGGTAGACCGCTTCATGAGGAGAACGGCGGCGGCACCGTCGGAGATCTGGGAGGCGTTACCGGCGTGGATGGAGCCGTCCTTGGCAAAGGCAGGCTTGATCTTGCCCAGAGACTCGGCGGTGATACCCGGGCGGATGCCGTCATCGGCCTTCACGGTGATGGTCTTCTCCTCGCCGGTTTTGGGGTCGGTCCACTTCACGTCCAGGGGAGCGATTTCCTCGTCGAAGAGACCGGCCTTCTGGGCAGCAAGGGCCTTTTGGTATGAGCGAGCGGCGAAGGCATCTTGGGAAGCGCGGGTCACGCCACGGTCCTTGGCCATGTTCTCGGACAGTACGCCCATGGGGACCTTGCAATTTGCGGACTCCGGGTGGCTCTCGAGGAGGTCAGAGAATTCGGTTACGGCACCGGGTCTGCATCAACGTGTTAGCCATGCTATCAAAGAATGGGGATTCTGACGGCTTGAAACATACCCGTACTGGGAGGACATGCTCTCGACACCGGCGCCAATGCCGACATCGATCATACCAGATTGAATGGCGTTGGCAATATCGGCGATAGCCTGGAGACCGCTAGAGCACTGACGGTTCAAGCTCTTCACGGCGGTGCTCTCGGGGAAGCCAGCCACGAGAGCAGCGGCACGGAACTCAGTAGCACCACCACCGGGGGCAAGGACAGAGCCGACGGCGATGTCCTGGACGGCACTGGGGTCAATGCCGCTCTTGTTCAGAATAGCCTTGAAGACACCGGCAAGCAGATCCGCGCCAGCGGTATCTTTAAAGCCACCCTTACCACCCTTGGTGAGGGCGGTGCGGAGGGCACATGTCACGACAATGTCATCAGGGTGCTTCTCAAGGATGGCAGCGGCCCCCTTCTTGCCGCCAAGGCTGAGATGAGAGGAAACCTGGTTTAGACGTTGCTGGGCTATAGATATGTGTATTAGTTATTTGGCTTTTCTTTAATTACAATCTGTGACAAGCCACGAGAAACCATGTGTTCAACAGGATGTAGAGCCCCGGGCTGTCACATGTACAGCACTTACCGTTAGACATGACGTCAATGTGTGATGAAGATATGGTAGAGGTGCGAGGATGAATTACAGGGCAAAAATGAGGATTAAAACGTAGCTCAGATACCAGGGGAACCGTTGGTATATAAGTTAGGCCCGTGAAATCGGTAGTATTTCCCCTTTGGATCGTTGCTGGCTATCGCACTCTAAGAAAGTACCGAGGTCCGTCAGGCCGCATTATCGTTGATCCACGGCAGTCACGGGATCTCTGACCGGTGGATCACAAGGGGCATGTGAAATCGGGGGATATCACATGCGTGTGGGGATGATCGGACTCACGTTTTGATAGATCGTCTAAGTAGATCAGCTCAGCATAAGGCTACACATGCATTCAATATTTCTTCGGTAGCTGTCTATCTAGCCCTATTACTCTGGAGCTTCTTAAAATGATACCGTTCTCAGAATATATCTCCACAAACAAGGATGCCGTGTTCTCTAGTCAAACTTTTGTAGGTCAAATATGCAAACATGAGGTCTCAATACAATCATCTCCCCTGATAGCTCAGCTGGAAGAGCGCAAGACTGTAATTGCTTGGTTCTTCAAGGAACTTGTCATCTTGAGGTCCCTGGTTCGATCCCGGGTCAGGGGATTCTTTTTGTCCTTTTTCCGTTGCACTTTTTTTGGCCCAGGCCTACAAGCCACACAACTGCCATTCAGATATGCACTTTCATTCACTCCTCTGACTTTGCTGTCGCCTTGGCGATCGGAGGTGGGTTCACTCGTGGTCAACTCTTCTCTTTGTAGTTCAACCTCGGTCGCGCCTTGGCTATAAACCCCTCCAGGCTACCGGTGGTCTGACTCTTTGGGACTTGGATCTCTGGGGTATAGAGTTTACATTGGATGTCTGCCAATCTTATATAACAGTCACTATTCATCTACGAAGCTAGCTGGTCCATGTGAATAAGCTGCAGTCTAATAGACATATTATATACAACATAGTTTCTAAGAATCGAATATGGTGAGACGCATATGCTAGCATCCCATGGTCTTTTAGATTGTCTAGGGTGCTTTTAATGCATTGGATGTAGAACGAACGCACTGTGGGTCTTTGGGTCCTAGAGAATAGATCATCCGCCGAGTTGTCACTTGTCGTTGGACTCCCCTTGAACCCTACCCTACCTTCTCAAGCAAGGATTAGTTTTGACTGGTACCTAATGCCCGACGAACCAGCAGAATGGTATCGGATACAGTGATCTCTTTCCGCGTGGTCAATTTTGTTCTGACAACTGCACGAAGGTCGTTCAGGCCGGATACACAAGTTCTTGCACATTCCGCTTGGTTCTCTTTCCCCGCGAATTCAAAGCCCGTACGATCTCGGTATGTTCTCCACACGACTTGCTCTCTTACTTTTGCTGGTAAATCCACATCGAGACGTCTAGCTTGTCGACTTGCGTTTAGGAAACTGCTGGATCAGGCGTTGCGAGAATTTTTTTCAATCTTGGGTCTCCTGTCGGGGGTCACGCAGAATCCAGAGCTAGTTCCCGCAAACCCGCTGACAGGGTCGTCGCCTGGGTTTCGGTCTGTTCTCTTCCTGTCATTTTTGCTGGCTGTTTGCCACGCAGATTTACACTGTTTCACATAGAGTTTCACGTTGTTTTCGGGTTTATTGGAGAAGGGGCTAGGGCCCCGCATGTACGGGGGGGATCGGCGGGCGGTTGAACAGCTGGCGATGAGAAGATAAAAAATGTTACTAGCCTCCGCCGCGGAGTACGATGTTGAAAGTGTCGCTGATCTGGGAGATACGAAGGCGAGAGGGTATGACGAGGGGCCGTATAAGACGAGCACTAAGATAGATTGTTGAGAGGCTGTAGAAGCGATGATCGACATCTGACGGGAGGTAAATAACCCGAGCTCCCACTTTATCCGGGCCCGGACATAATGATCCTTCTGAATAAGATACGCGGCATATGCTCGGTGGAATTTAGTCATAGTTCCAATGCGTGGTGGATGAGGAGGTGCGGATTTGGTCTCCTATACATAAATATACATCTATGCAGCCGATCGACGAATATCTTCAAACCAAGGCGTAGCGAGCAGAATACCAATCGAATCAAATAGAAGCATATAAGACCCCAGTAAGCGAGGGAAAAGACGCAGAAGTGATAAATGCTTATCTTTAATCTCCTATAGGGGGTTCTCCAAAGCCTCCTGTGACAGACATCTGGTTACACCCTACATTTATTATGGATTCGGAGCCCGGTGCCTATCCCAAAGATCTCATAAATCCTTTCTTTATACTAGGAAGGACCCCAGTACGAGAGAGCTCTATAGCTACGTGCAATGCTGAGGTAGGAGAGAACTGAACTCTCCGTTATGACTATACGTATTTCTATATCCAGACCCCCCCCCCCCCCCCCCCCCCCCCCCCCTGCCACTTGCTACGTGCGGGGGAGGTGTTCGTGCCTTTAGACTCGAGTACGCGTGGGCGATCTGAAATCTGGAAACCAGACTATAACAAGAAATTCTGAACACCTCACTATCTCCCGAAAGAGGATTTAGTTTTCTTGGCACGACGATATATCATTGCCTTCAATCTGGAAAAGATCGCTTCGGCGCAGATCTGGTAGATACCTCTATATAGGTTGGCTATAGTCATCTGCCCTGCCAATACAGCGTTCACCATCATCGGGGATTGCCACAAAGCGGGACTCCAAACAACAACGAACGTTCATCATCCGACATACACGGTCCCAGTAAAATATGTCGACAACCCAGCATGCCTAGGCGCCTATGATTCCGGCGTTAAGCAAGCAGATAAATGTCTCTTAACACTCCCGATATCCGAAGACCCCCCCGCTTGCCCTCGACTTATTTACGTAATTCGCAGCTAGACGCTATCAAAGCTTTTGGGAGCAATTGGATTCCCTGTTCCAGACGGCACTAACCCGGAATTTGCTTTAATGCAGAATATGAATGGACGGGCTAATAGGCATCATGCCGACGCAAGTGGTACCAAGCTACTAGAAGAAGGCAAGGCTGATATAAAAGCCGATGTCGAGCCTACTGTATATATAGTGAGATCCCAGAAGGCTCTGTAAATCAGAATTCCGGCGGCGCCCCGAATAGCAAGAATAGCATAGATAGCATAAACGGCGAGGCCGATGGTAAGCAGAAGCTCGGCTCTCGCACAATTGGAGCTCACATCAACAACACATAGGCTGTCGATTTTGAGAGCGGGATTCGTGGCCTGTGGAAGAGGTAGTTATGTCTTGATAGGTTTTGGTAGAAGGGTGGCCTTGTGGAGCAACAACGGTGGCACTCGCGGACGTTGGTGCTTCTGATTAAAGGTGTATTGTAGGGTGTTCTGCCGCTGGATTATCTCAATACACCCAAAGCGATCAGGAAGTCTATGCCTTTCTTTGGAATGGCAGATTGAGTCATCCAGGGTAGTAGGTTGGAGTGGAACTGAAGAGGACACAGGGTGTGGGACATGTCTGTTTTGAAGCTTGGTAGGTAATATCGCATAGACATGCCAATCGACCAATCAAATCCCCCTGATAGCTCAGCTGGAAGAGCGCAAGACTGTAATTGCTTGGTTCTTCAAGGAACTTGTCATCTTGAGGTCCCTGGTTCGATCCCGGGTCAGGGGATTCTTTTTTCTCCTTATAGCATAATTTTTTTTTGGTTGCTACACCGTATAAGAATGATCCGCTGTGTAATAGATCTTTGGTTAATCTTCCGTAGTTGTCTCTTCAACTGTCTTTTTAATGCATCTTAGCTGTCCTTCTCTGTTTGACATATAGACGGCAGAAGAAGGCGGGGAGAGGCTTAGTTTATGAAACGGCCTTTTCTTCTATGTCTAACCAGAGACCAAAGAAACTTGCTCATCTGGCGGTGATGGTTCAAACAACGAACTACATTGATCCAATACAATGAACGCAACCCCCTCTATGGTTGCGGATATCAACCTCCTCTCTGAATTTCTCGCCGATAATCAACTACCCGATCTCTCCACCACATCCCCAGTCGACTGCATTGTCATTTGCGCCTCAGCCGTTCTTCACGGTACCGAGATCCTTTTCCAAACCCTTGAGCAAAAGCCATCTCTTGCCAAAGCTCTCGTACTGTGCGGCGGCATCGGACACTCGACCGAGCTCCTTTATAAGGCAGTGAAATCTCATCCAATCTTTTCGCGCATCGCCGATGAAATCCAAGGTCTCCCTGAAGCCAAAGTTCTCGAACAAATCTTAGATCAATTCTTCGATCGGTCTCTCATCACCAAAGAAGGATGTCAAATTCTTCTTGAGCCGCTCTCTACGAATTGTGGACAGAATGCTTCATTCTCTCGCAAGGTCCTCGATGAAGCAGGCTTCCAGGCAACCAGTTATATTATCATTCAGGACCCAACAATGATGCTCAGGACTAAGGCATCGTCTGAGAAGGCTTACGAATGTGTCCAGCCCGCAGTCTCTATAATGAGTTGCCCTGTATTTGTGCCACGGGTACAGCTGTCCCGTAATGGAGTTATGGAGTACTTAGGCACATCTCCACCGTCAGAGCTGTGGTCACAAAGTCGGTTTCTGGATCTGATAATGGGCGAGATACCAAGGTTGAGGGATGATAACAATGGGTATGGTCCCCAGGGGCGTGATTTCATTGCCCATGTGGATCTTCCAAGTCATATTGAGGCAGCTTGGTCTCGACTTCAAGTGGTGGCTAAGAGCTATAGACAGATATGAAAACACAAAAACAGAGACATTGTGTGCATGGTATCTAAAGACCACGTGTTTGATTACGATAGAATGGGAACCGAGGCATCAAATGGAGATCCCGTGCATATACCTGTAATGCAAGTACGGTATACATGGAAGCCCACTACAATATGTCCTAAGACATAGGAGTTTGGAGTGAATTTCGGGATTTTTCAGGAAGACTGAAAGAAAAACTTGAAACGTATGGGACGGAAAAAAAGAATCCCCTGACCCGGGATCGAACCAGGGACCTCAAGATGATAAGTTCCTTGAAGAACCAAGCAATTACAGTCTTGCGCTCTTCCAGCTGAGCTATCAGGGGGATTGTATGTTTATCGATGCACTATGGCATATAATATGCCACAGGCACCCACTATTCACCATCCACATCCCCAAGAACCACTAGCTAACACACCTACTCCACTGAAACGAACCAAACCATCAAGCCAAACAGAAACATACTCATGATTCGACGCGCCCTAACCGCCGCCTCATCAGCGCGCGCATCACCTACAAGCACAGTATCAAGCGCCTCAGCCTGCAAGCTCCAACTGACCCGCCCATCATGGCATCATGTACGTGCACCCGAGCAAGAGCAAGAACACAAAAACGCGCCTCGCTCGCCGGAGATTTCTCCCAGCCCCAAACCCAAACCCAAAACTAACCACTAAACTACACCAACAGAGCCCGAGCACCACTCGTCGGTTCACTACAACCCCATTCCCAGCGTTCACAGCATCACCACCCGCCCAAGACCCCTCACCCTTCCGCCTCTCCGCAACCAAAACCGGCCCCCCCCCACCGCTCTCCTTCGAAGATGTCTATTACAGTCCTTACCAGCCAAAGCGCCAATGGCCACCGGATATGTCCAAGCTGTCGCCGAAACACCAGTTCCGACTTGAGCGCAAATACCGTCGTCGCGCGGCGCTGAAGTATGCCCGGCCGAAATTTATGAAGGCTGTTACGCTGGGACAATGGGTTGTTATTGGATGTGAGTTTATGCCGAGATTGCGGGGTTGGGTTGGAGATTGGGGATCGCGAATGGCGTCCAAACCTGTGGTGGATATTGTGTGCTGGATTTCGAGGAAGGATGCTGACTTTTGGTGCTACGTAGTTGTCATTGTCTATTCAGTGCTCTTCATGGAGTGGGATACGGATGATACTGCGTTCCATGCGGTACGTGCCCTCTCTCGTTTGGGAATTGTGTCTTGGCTAACATGATTCGGCCTCACAGATTCGGGAGAACTTCTTTGCTGGTCTCCGGGCTATATTCTCCAGCGCACCGCCTCCGGGTCTGAGAAGGGAACAGAAGGACACTAGGGCGTCTGAGGAGAGCTAGCCGTCGAGTAATTTAGGTCGAGTGATCTCTGACATCAGTATTATTGTACAACACTTCAACCAACTTCCCTACTTGCATCTATAGTCTACTAGAACAGCCCGAAAATTCAGTAAGGAAACTTCTGTCGATTCATTCAATTCTCATATCTGTTCATAGGTCATTTGTCATGAAGAAATCCTGTCGGAAAACAGGCGTCGCTGTACCATGGAGAGAAGGAGAGAAGAGACAGGGACAGATCATCAGTCTGTCTCTTTCTCGCTTTCTGCCCCGTCGCCTGTGCCAATATTTGGCTTCATTACATCATGTCCGCAGGACTTCTCTGGACAAGGAAATGCAGTCAGCATGCCCAATAACACCAAGAATGCCAACGCCGATCAGAAATAACAGACTACCAATAAACTCCAAAGGTCAAGTAAACGAAAGATACCAACAAGATAAGTTGGGGTGGGACTGCTTGAGGACCTGCCCTAACGCCGAGTCATGATAACGTGGAAGCCAAAGAAAACAAAAAAAAAAAAAAGACAAGAGAGGAATGGAAAATTCGTCGAATCGAACCGCAAAGTTGCGCCGCCGATTCTTAAAGCCAGCTGCGTAGGTCACTCGACGGGGTAGTTGGACCGCCAGCTGGACGGTTGTACGAGAAGTCCAGAGCAAGCTCCAGCCTAGGCGGGCGCTCATCGACAAGGCCCTTTCTAGGGCTACCAGGCGCGGACTTCTTAGGGGATTTGGTGGGCGAGCCGTGCTCGGCTGCTCGGGGCGGGCCTTCGCGTACCAAAGTATAGGGCCAGCCATCATCGGCCGCTGCTGCGACCCAGGTTCGCAGGCAATCATGCACAGAAGAATAGAACTTCTCCTTGCAAGTACGCAGACTACCACCCATGACCTTTTCAAAGCCGGAGGCACGGAGCTCATCACGAAGTTGGTTTCGCTCATCAGGGGTGGGCAGCACGGCAATCAGGCCATTCACAAGATCGAGATGTGCCGCAAGATAGTTGGTCGCATCCCATTCAACGCCTCCAACGTACGGGGCAGCCGGAACAGGAGGACGAGGAGCTGGGAAGTGACGCTCGTTGTAAGGACGAGTGTCTGCTGGGGTCTTTTCGCCGAAAAGGTCCTCTGACTTAGGGAGGGGAATCACATTCAGGTGATGGAGGAAGATCCAGAAGACCTCCTTTGTCACGTTTGTGATCTCCTTGCACCACACTCTGTAGGGTCTTGATTGGTAAATATTGGCAATGAAGGCCACGGGTTGGTTGTCCACCGGTGGCGCAGGATCCCTTAGATAAGAAAGGATCTGTCTGGCGCACGTGGTTGCCAGTTCACCAGCAGGAGCGGTGGAGAGCTGTGTGAATAGCAGGTTTGCGATGATCCCCCTAGTGGTGAACTCACTGGGGCCCTTCTTTTCCTCGTCAAAGAGCATATGCAGCAGAGCGGGAAAAAGCTCATTCTCGATGGAACCGAGGTGTGCCAGGGCCACAGATGTAGTGCATAGAGCCTTTAGACAGAGCAATGCCTCGTGCAAAAGGGTGTCCTCGTGGTCCTCACTGTAAAACGGATCAACCACCGGTCTGAATGAGGAAGGAGGCAGAAAACTTACCGCCAGGTCATCTTCATAATACGGTAGAGAAGCTGCACAATCTCGTCCATTCCTCCTTCAGTGATAAAATCATTGACCCATTGGACGGTTTCATTACGCAGGAGAAGACGCAGTTTGTGCATCTTTCCCACCTCAACCATCTCGGGCTTTTGTATCTCTCTCAGGTAATGCACAAAATCGGAGGGATCCGCCGCGGTATCGACAGCGGCCGCATCAGCAAGTGATGCTGCTGAAGCATTGGCTGAGAGGGTGGTGTAAAAACCAACAGGCTGGGAAAGATCCACGGACTTTGGACGACGGCTTGATGCTTCACTATCACGCCGCAACTTTTTGCCAGGCGACGAGGGGCCTTTAGTGAAGTTGAACCCGCGACTCCTGGATCGCGATCGAGAGCCTTTACGATCCTGAGGATGGGAGTCTTCCTTGGATTCTTTGCCGCGTCCTCGACGGCTATCACCAGTTCCCGCGCTGGGAGGAGTGATGCTCTCCGTCCGATCTTTCTGGATAAAATCTGCCTTAATGTTAGTATCAAGTGAGCGCATCTTATCTCTCATGTTGTGAGGGATATTCCTCGCATCCTAATGTATGTGTTAGCCCTGCAATTCAGATGGAGTGTATATAGTACTCAACAAACCAGCAGCTTTTCGAACTCGCTTTCGAGATCCTTGGAGTTCAGATGTTTATGCAATTCAGCATCTCGCTCCTTTGCATTAAATACCGAAATAGCAGCCTGTACACGAGAAAGCCGCTTTGGTTCCTCTTTTCCCATGGTAGGCGGGGATGTTTTTCGTGGACTTGATGATCCTCTGCTTTTGAACGAGGCATTATCAACTCGCCCATCAGGGTCACTTTCTCCCGAAGATGCGCGCTGCAATCCAAAAATATCCTTCATTTTGCGATTTCCCGTCAAAATTTCCGACTTGGGGCGAGGCTTGGACTCATTCAACTTGGTGAGGGAGGGTTGGTGGAAATCATAGAAGTTGCGTTGCTGGCTTGGCCCGTACCCCTTGGGTGTATAGAGAGAGACTTCTTCCGTCACAGTTCGCTTCAAGTCGGCGGTCGAGTTAGACCTCGATCGACCAGTAGGCTCTTTGTAAACCGAGGCCGAGTCCTGTGACCAGACTGGGGACGGCATATTATCAATCAGGTCGGTTGGGCTGCAGTTTTCCTTGTCGCGGCTCTGCTTCGAGCCATCCTTCCTTCCTCGTTGGGACCTTTTGAGGATGGCCGAGAGGCTATTGGATGATTTCGCCTTTTTGGGCGACAGATCCCCACTCTGCTCGGGTGTCTCCTCCGATTTACTGTCCTTCCGCTCCATGTAAATTCTCAGGGACTTCAATGAAACCGCGCTCTTGGTCTTTTTATGGAGGACTCCTTTACTTTCTTTGCTGCCTATCTTTGGCGAGACCATTCCGTGGTCGCCCGCATCGCGATTGGGAGCAATCTCACTGAGCGGGCGGTAGCCGGAAACGGAACCGGGCTCCTCAGTAAATGGGATAGGGATGATCTCGGTAGGTCTACTTCTCTGCAGAGGCCGCGAGGCCAGGGCATCGTCGGCTGATTGATTTCGTTTGTGAGTTTTGGACGAGATTATGGCCCGGAAGATGGACTGTTTGGTGGGAGATCGGTTCGCATCGTCAAATATTTGGGGACCAGAGGTACTCGCAGCCATTGCTACCCTCTTTGACCAGCAACTAAATCCATCTTGTTAGTAGATGAAGTGGATAAAGACCAGCGGAGGGGGACGGATAGTTGCAGTTTGAACTCACGGGATCTGTAGAAACAAACGCAGAACAAAACCACAACGCGGTCACCAAAAGAAAAGGATGATGGTCAAGTATAGCCCTTAAATTCCAACCCAAAAAAAAAATACCAAATGGCGGGGAAGCAGATAGGCCTGGTAGAAAAAAAAAGAAGAGATCAGTGGGCAAGCTGGGGAATTTGAAGAATCAACGGCGTCTTGCTGCCAACAGCAACCGTCATCGAGTATCAAGATGTTGATCCACTTGCCTCGACTTAGCGCAGAAGTCGATCCCTGGGGTTGGCTGGATTGAAGGTGAAAGAGTAAACAACGTGCGGGTAAAGAGGTTGCGAGGGGTAACGAAGGGACTTGGCGGTGAACATGGGGGTTTCTTAGCGGTTGGCCTTTTCAAGTACTTTTTGGGTCGTACACTTTTGTTGAAATGTGCCCATCTGAGCTAGACATGTCACATTGCCTATCATTGCCCATTCATTTTGGTTCATTTTGGTTCATTTTGGTTCATTTTGGGTCTATTATTTTTTAGGGTTGCATGCAGTCCTTGCATGTTTTCTTTGTTTATTTGATTGTTGTCATTGTGATGACCGTTTTTTATTGCATCCGGCTGACTTTGGAAAATATTGGACCGATCCTTGACAACACCTGATACATCCTACTGTAAAAATCAAAAGGGGATCAATGAGCCAAATCTATTTATCCACCATCTTATCGGGGTATCGTTTTACAGATATCATTCCTCTTTGTTCGTGACCAAACATCGCGTACCTCTGCCGCGGCTGGATTGGCCCAATTGAAAATAAACACACGATCGGATTCCATGCGGTTGTGGCGAGTAACTCTCAACCCACTTTTTGTTCCCTTAAGATCGGATCATATTTTATGCAATTTGTGCATATCAGGATGACTCCGACCGTTTGCGACGTCCGGTGGAAAATTACCAAAGTGAAGGCGAGGGGCTTACACCTCCACACCCCATCGTCAAAAGACGTATGAAGTAAGAATGTAGTAGAAACACGTAGTGGAGATTTGAAGCATGTGAGACAAAGTGAGATTGATTATATATAGGGTTTGTGGGTTCCAGAATGGAAGAACGATGGTCGGGCAATTTCGGACTCTCGCAGGATTCCCCAAGTTCCTCATTGAATGTGAACCTCATTGCACCCAAGAACCCAAGACTTCTTCAAGGTGAAATCATCAACATTCAGAGCCAAGACACTAGAATCAAGCCGGCAACCATGAATTGCCCCTCGCGGACTGACGACACTCTCGAAAACCCGAGATGGAATCAAAGTCCACCGCCCTTCAGCCCGGACACCACTACGCGGAATGACTTCAATGGTCTAGCCAATTCTAGAGTCCATCGTAGACATGCCAATTCTGCCAATGCAGCAGCAGATGATCCGCTATCCATCGATGACAGATCAAACAGTCAGCAAGAGCAAGACCCCGGAACGGAAAAGGTGCCAAGCGGCGAAGTGATCGCTGCGGACTCGGGAGGTGATTCACCCCCGAGGAGCAGCGGATCACCTCGCCAACCTTTTTTAAATTATGTGACGTCTTCTTTTCTGCACTGCGCTCGAACTTTGGTCAAGTTCGGCCGTTTCATCGGCCCCGGTTTCCTCATCGCTGTCGCCTACATTGACCCCGGAAATTACGCCACCGACGTCGCAGCTGGTGCAGATTTCAAATACGCCCTGTTGTTCATCGTCCTGCTTTCCAACCTGTTTGCCATTCTCCTGCAGTCCCTGTGCATCAAGCTAGGTTCTGTGACGGGTCTGAACCTGGCCGAAAATTGCCGAGAGCACCTGCCGAAATGGCTCGTGATTTGTCTCTATATCCTCGCGGAAGCCGCCATTATCGCAACTGATATTGCAGAGGTGAGTGTTGCAGTTGGGTTTAAGAGGCGTTTGATGGATGTACTGACAAACCTGTAAAGGTGGTTGGATCAGCGATCGCCTTGAACTTGCTGTTGAAGATCCCCTTGGTAGCTGGTTGTGCTATCACATTGGCGGATGTTCTTTTCATTCTCATTTTCTACCGACCTAATGGTAAGATGTGGGGGCTTCGGCTCTTCGAATTCTTCGTCATGGCCTTGGTGTTAGGCGTTGTTGTTTGCTTTTGCATTCAGCTCTCTCTTGTGAAGAACCAGTCAATTGGCGAAGTGTTCCGCGGATATCTGCCATCTTCAGCGATCGTTAAATCAGAAGGGTAAGTCTATCGAATCTGCCGCTCGGTTGCCGCTCGGTTGCCGTGAAATTTTCAGTGACTAACGCATCTATAGTCTTTACCAAAGTTGTGGAATCCTCGGTGCCACTGTCATGCCACACTCCCTGTTTCTTGGTAGCGGCGTGGTTCAATCCCGCCTCAAGGAATTCGACGTCAATTCTGGTTACGTAGAGACTTCGGTGCCCCTAGGCAACGCCGACGGCGAAGTAAAATATCGCCCGTCGATCCATGCAATCCGCGGCTGCATGAAGTACTCGATCATCGAGTTGGCGCTGTCACTTTTTACCTTCGCCTTGTTTGTGAACAGCTCAATCCTTATTGTCGCGGGTGCTGCTATCTATGATGTTCCTGGCGGAGACAATGCCGACCTCTTCGGAATTCACAGCTTGCTCTCCCAGTCGATCGCACCAGCTGCTGGCTTAGTGTTTGCTCTGGCCCTATTGCTATCTGGTATCTCTGCTGGAATCGTCTGCACCATCGCTGGGCAAATGGTGAGCGAGGGGATGCTGAACTGGACCATCCGACCCTGGCTTCGAAGACTCATCACCCGCTCGATCAGTATCATTCCCAGCATCATCATTGCTGCGGCTGTTGGCAAGGAGGGTCTTGACAAGACTTTGACTGCGAGTCAGGTGGCTTTGAGTGTTATTCTGCCATTTGTCTCAGCGCCACTTATCTGGTTCACTTGCCTCAATCGCTACATGACTGTTCGGACCGAAGAACCTCCCGGACCAGATGGCGAGGTTAATGTGGTGACCGTGCCGATGCGGAATAACCTACTCACTTCGGTAGTTACAGTCCTTGTGTGGATTGTTATCGTTGTTATGAATGTGGCTCTGCTAGTACTGGTGGGAATGGGCAAAGCGTAGTCTCTGGTGATGCTTTCCGTAATACAAAAGATGCGCATCCGGGACGATGGGAATGACCAACCACGTCCCTGATTGCAGCAAAAACAGATCCATGGAGCCTGGGAAATGCACATGCTAACTACTATGGTATGATGCCTGGATGAATTGAGGGTAGCTTATTGCAAGTTGAAATAAAACATCCAATCAACTCCACTGCCTGTGTCGTGACACGGAAGAACACCTAGTTGTCGCTAAACAAAAGTACGCTTTAACATTAGTCTTATCCAAGTCCGCCCGCGGCCTCCTTGACCTTATGTTGCTCCGGCGGCTCATCAATAAACTGCGGCGGAGCCACCTCATCCTGTAAGAAGCTCGGCATGGCACTCTCGCCTATGCTGCTCTCAAACATAGATTCCTCTCCAAGCGCCTCCAGCTCTGCATCCAACTCGGCTTCATCAACATCTTCAGGGATATCATAGGCTCGGGAGATACTTTCTTGAATCTCATTCCCGACCTCCATCAGCTCCGCCATCTCATCCTGCATCTGCTCGATCTTATCCACGTCGACCTTGCCATACTGCTTTTTGAGTTCCTTGGTCGTGGTCTTCATCGCGTCCACCGTCGTCATCACATTCTTCAAATTATCCTGCATCATGCCCGCCTGCTCCATGTTCCATGATTGCTGGGAGAGTTGGTCGCGCTGCGCCTCGTATTGTTTTCGTCGCTGAAGGACCTTGAGCGCTTTCTGTCGGAGGGCATTCTTGCCCGGCCCGTCGCGCATCTTGGCGATCTTGCTTTGGTATGTAGAGAGTTCGGAGTTGAGCGCTGCTAGCTTGACATCTATGCTGGAAACTCGAGCGTCGACCTGTTGTTTGGTTAGTGGGGTCTCCTGAGGAGCGGGGGTGGGTTTGTGCGGGCACCGTACATTGCTAATAGCACCTTCAAGAGTCGGCTTGGGACCTGTACTCTTTGTGCCAAATAGTCGGTTCATGATGGTGTGTGTTGGGGTGGCCGGGGGGGGGGATTTATTTTTTTGAAAGATAAAGGTGAGGGCAAATAGGCAGCGGACTTGAGAGCGATTCCAGACCGCGCGTGGCCAGTGCTCAATAAAACCGCGATGGGTGGACCGAGGTAGTGATTAACCAATCGCTGGAACAGAGTTGGTAAATGCTGGCAAAATATAGAATCAACGAGACTTGAATTGTTTCCTATGTAAGTAAAGACGTTATGTATATATATACTGGATAATACCTGGCACTCGAGACCTTTCCCTTTCCGTTTTAGTGCTCACCTCTTGCTGCTTTTTGAATACTGAGTAAAAGTGAGCACGTCCCTGAGTGACGTATTCGGTAAGCGAGCTGGCCACCCCAACCAAAACGCGTCCATGGATTAGATCTTAGTTAGTTCAACCACCCACTATGCCACCAATTCGTACTCAATCCTCTCGAAAATATCAGTTCCGAGTCTCGCTATAGTGTACGTAGCTGCGCTAGATATCCTCTACGGTTAAGCCCGTATGGCGGAAGTGCCCCTCTGCGCTTTCCCGCCTTGCACTAACCATATCAACACACCATTCAAGGAAGGTATCGAATCCTTGGTCTGGATTATTGTCGTATGACTGCTTATGCCGCCGAATGAAGGCCTTTAGCTCGGCAAAGAACTCAATGGGATTAAGGTCCGGAGAATATGGAGGTAGGTATAGTAGCTTCACCCCGGCTTCTGAATATATCTGCTCTATTCGGTTAGAGTGATGAAAGGATACGTTGTCCATAACTAGCACAGACTTAGGCTTAGGCTATGTACCACAATGCCGAAGTAGTTGCTTAATAAAATTCTCAAAAACGGACGTATTAGTCAAGCCCTAGAACACTCGAGAGAACACTATGTTATCTTGAGTATATATAGGTAGTATCTGATATCGCTGATCTCGATGGAATTTGGACACTTGAACTGATGTCACTCCTAGTAGAGACTAGCCTATTCGCCTGAAGCCAATCGTTTTATCATACCTAAATTTATCGATATATATGGTGGTACGATGTAAAATCCGAGACAAAGTGGGAATATTCATCGCGGAGGTCGTGAATACGTTCTCTGGCCTTAATACGGGCGGTCTTTTTTGACTAGCGTTTTGATACAAGAGCGCGACTAATACTACAACTAGACTTCGTCGCTTGGATATTAAGCTCATCCCACAAAAAAAGTGCCATCTCATTAAGGTATAGGCTAGGCTTTTCGAGTAGGTAGTCACAAAGGGCTTCTAATATAACTAGACTAATGCTTAATGGTCTACCACCTTTATTGGCCGGTGCTTTGATGCTACCAAATATCCGAATTAGACTTCCGCAAAGCTCGAAAAGCCCGAAACCCGACCCTTTTGAGGTCGAGTCGGGCCGGGTTTCGGGCTTTTCGAGCTTTTCGAGCTTTGCGGAAGGGTTATTTCTAATCCGGGGTTGTATTTTGGTCATCTACTGATTGATGTGGAGATGGGTACTTCGTAGATAGAACCTGCCTGCGTCTGATTCGCCATCTTAGTTGTTGATTGTATCCATGTGGATTTAGGGTTGCTCCGCTCCCCACGTAGTGGGCCAGCGATTCCTTATCTCCTAGTTCATCCTCAGTTTATCGTATGCGCACATCGTTTGCTATATATGCATGCATACAGACGCCATAAAATCATACAGCTTTGGAATCATACTATTCTCCTCATCTTTGGCTCTAATAATCGGGACTTGGTTGTCCACCCTAAAGCGAAGAAACCATCTCTCTGACATCAAAGGTAGAAAGCCTGTCACATGCGATCTCTCATATGAGGCATCGCAATAGAAATCACAATGGGCAAACATGGGACGAGTAGACACCTACGCCGTCCGTATAGTAACAAGAAACAATACCAAGAACATTCAAGGCTACAGTTAGGTTGCTTCGGTGTAAGATTCTCTAAACCACGGCTCTTGATCGGTGCTGAGAAAACAGCTGGGGGCGTAACACTGCCAGACAAGAGCGTTGATACCGCCTTGCTTGTCAAAGTTGATGGCTTGCTCGATGGTCTGACTCTTGGTTCCGTGAGGTATTTCATGAGATCGGTGCCCAGGATTGCTGGAGTGACGGTGGTATTCTCCTTCGCCTAAGACAGGCTGAAAAGTTCCTGCTGACCTGAATTTCAGTGCGAGCTGTACTGAGACTGAATAAGATTAAGATGCTCCTTGGAGCAGGTAGTAGCGGCCATGTCACTATTGTCTTAGGATAACCCGGCAGCCAACAACGAGGCAAACAGAGAGAGAAAAAAAGCGAACGTCTGGTGAGCATGATTGAACACAAGGACTAGAATGAAGAAAACATAGTTTGGGTGGTGATAGTGCCACATGCAACTTGTTTTTCTCTTATAGGTTTGACCTGATGTGTGTATATAGTCCACCTATCGACCTTATAGACCTTACAATTCGACTTGATGTGACCTACAACCAAGGAATTTTCTGGGTTAATTTATCCACAGAGCATGCATAAGACGTAATATCGCTGGGTCTCTTAACTCAGTCCGTCCTGGTGTTTCAAGCAGTCGAACCGATCTTGTATTTTTGATGTTGCCCCACTCGGACTGGAGATTGTTCGGAGAATTACCTGCCTACATAGGGCTGTCGGATTCCTAATCGGGGTTGGCGCTGCACGGTTGAAAGTTAAATTTATCCTTCTCGACCGCAACATTGTAGAGTAGTGTGGACATGATTATGGATTCTAGCACCATGTCCTTCATTGCAAAATTCCACAGTAGGATTTTTTTCTTTATGGTGGTTGTGGATAGACCTTTTGTCGTACGTTGAAATGCTCCGTACACGTCTTTTTGACAACTAGTTGGTCTTAATTTTTAACTCAATGTAGATCCCCTGTTATTTTGAATTGAGAGATTGCATTCTCATGTTGAGTCAACCAGCTTTAGAGTTAAACCGTGTGGCCCCCTTTTGTGTGGCCCCGGGGTGTGGAAGGGAAGTGCCGAAAGTGCCATCAAAGGCCGCTCGAGGGTCTCCAGGACTGATCTGCAGATCTGCAGGGATATCAGATGGTACGGACCCAATCTAAAACAAGGCGGGCCAATCAATAGGCCAATCAGCACTGCCAATCGAATGATCTAAACCGATGGGCCTTGCCTCCCAAACTAGTTTCGGATTGAGTATGGATTGCAGAGTATTGATATGAACATCAATCGCAATCTGAGCTTTGCAGAAGGTTTCTGGTGTGGTGCCAATCGAAGGCCCGGAACTTTAGCACAACCGGCTGTCTGGCAAAGGAATAAATGATCACCGGCAAGCAGAAGTCTGCCCTACAGGCTAGATGGTAATGCTGTTGTATGGCAACAAAGGGTGCAGGTTATCACAGCAAGTGGTTAGTATGAAACAATTCTAGATCACCAGCACCTTTTCCTCAACTTAAAGTGAATGTCTCAGCGCAAGGAAGCGACTCTTTATAGTAGGCTTGATGAATGGCGGCAGGGAAGATTATCGTGTAATTAAAATATAGTTGGTGTTGATAGGAACGTGTCCTTCTCTCATGCTTGTCTTTCTCTCGTTTCTGTACTTTTAGTGAAAGTGGAAAATCAGAAAGCCCACTAGATCTCCCTTTACTGACGAAGTGTATGTGTGCTGTAGGGGGCTTCACAGAGGAAAAGGAAAGATAAAGGCAGCAATTTGATAGAGGAGACTTTCATTGCATCGTGTCATCAATCTGATCTCTCTCGTAGCCTTGTTAAGGGGACGAATTGGAACCGTTTAGGAACAATAGGTAGCTCATGAAAAAAAAATAGTTGCCCGTATAAAGCGACCTAGGGTGATATCTTTTTGGTAGTCCTTTGGGCAGTTTTTCTTTTACCCCCCCCCCCCCCCCCCCCCTATTGGTGTTGTAGCTAGAGTATAGGCGGGGAATGATTAAAATATAAACACAACTTTTCAATTTACAAGCAGGGATTCATCACAGTGTACTATCTACAAGGCTTAAGGCTTTATTACATGAGAGATAGAGCGTGAGGAGGGTGAGGGGTCGCATTGTAATTATCTTGTACATTGAAGGGGTCATCGCAATTTCGTCGACCTAACGGAACTGATAATTAAGCATGATACCTAAAAATACAAAGAGGACTAACTAAGAATCTCCATCAGACCCTCACAGAAAACGCAAAATACCCCGAGACGCGAGTTCCTAGTACTCCTTTCAGTTTAGCCACTACTTGGATATGCTTTGTAAAAATATTTGTTATATTTCATGTGCAAGAATGCGGGAAATAATGGAAGATTGGCCCCCGGAATTCTGCTAAGCTTCATCATTGCGTGAGGGCACCTCTCATCTGACCTAAAATGCATTATACCCTCGTATGGAAATCGACAGCCTAGATTCAGCAAAATGATTCTTATTGTTCGCTTACTTCGGTAGCCTTTGGGAAACTATGCGCATGAATTTCTATAAATCAAGCGCAGTTGATGAGAATGTTGATACGCACCTTTTTTTTTGTTATCTCACCATTGATAGCTCAGTTGACCATGCACACGACTTGTGCGAGCAGTTCCTCGAAAACTATATGGTCTATGATTCTGTGTCTGATCGTTGTATTGGAAAAGGAGACGGGCTCCCATAACAACATACGAGCAACTTCATTGCCTGAGGCTACAAGCACGTGATCGTAAAGTACATACAAAGTTTCATTTCACATAAGTTTTATACCAAGTTTAGCCTGTTTCACCTTAGTGGGGAGATGTATGCGACGGGATTTTACAAAACTTACGGACGGAGTGCCAGATGATATATTTACTTTTCGCTGATCGAGATCCTTGGATTCACTGTGGTAGTTAAGTTGGGCTACGACGTGGGACAGAGCAAAGAAGGTAATTGATACTTGTTTTAACACACAAATCTGGCGGGGAAGGGTTGTACCCAGTACCCACTGTCATTTTCATGCAGCTGACCCCATGATGAGATGAGATGGAAATTTAAAAAGCACAGGCATCGATAAGTGAGATTAAAAAAAAAAAAAATTTGCAAAATAAAGTAAATAAACATATAAATCCAATTCAATCATATTTATTCAGGGATCTCGTAGTTCATTCTTATCTGGAGATTTTTATCCCCGCGGTGATTACATACGTGTTTCCGCCCCTGCTTCTACAGGGCTCGTGGCCATCAGGGATCGGTAATCGATCAGCACAGCTTCCCCCGAAGCGGAATCTCTCTTTCTTCCCTCTTCAACTGCTTCCTTGATGGACAGGTGTTGAGTCACCCTTCCCGTCTCTCTCTCCGCGTGTGTGCCCAGAGTCTGCTCATTTTGACTCTCCAACTCCACCTCCCATTTCTTCATCTTCCCCTCTCCAAACCCACAGGGAGGTTCGGATTTCTCTATTTCTTCGTCATTCCCTCGAGATTGAAGGTACGCTCTATCAAAGGGCTTTCTATCTTTTAGTTCAACAGCTCCTATAAACTCCCCTGACTAGATCCTCCAAATCCGTCTGTCGCACCCACTCGGCGAAGGCGGACGGGTACACACCATCGGGACTGCTGGTGATGCAAGTGTGAAATCGATTGCTAATTTACTCTCTATTCCCACAGCGCTAGATCGCTTCGGTTTTTCAATCGATTAATTCTCCATCTCCAGTCATTTATCGGCCGTGACGGTCGAGCGTACCCCACCCAACCTGCGCGACCTGGTCTCTGTGTGTGGACACCACGCTTGGCTTGCCGGTGTATCGGGCTGTCGCGCAACCTCTCCTGGGAACCCGATCTTTCGACCAACCCTTGTACCATAGACTGCTCCGTTACGACATCTCGGAGACGAACGAAACGAATCTATTTTACGAATCATTTCCCTCGGCTATATACTCCATCATGTTTTGGCGCTTTGGGGGATATGCGAATATCTCCACCATCGATACCCTGCTTGACAAACCCGATGTCACCCTCGAGGAGCTTTTAGATGAGCCCGAAATCATCCAAGAACTGAAACAGCTTAATACGAAACTCATTGAATACCTGCGCGAGGATCATGTCTTGAAACGGCTTATGGACTATGTCATTGCACCGAGCTTGGTGAATGATGACGAAGAGAAAGATGAAGATGATGCAAAAGACGCTTCAGAGAAGGGCAAGAATGCTGCCACTTCTGCGGAACAGACGGACACAGACGAGGAGAAGGAAGGGGATCCGCTGAGGGATATTCTTCACCCAGAGGACCTAGAAAAAGTTGAGAAGAATCGCCTGAGGCATGCTTATATCGCTTGTGAGATTCTCTCATCAGAGACCTGGTCCATTCTCGAATCTATGATGGCCAACCCTTCATACTTGCAAGACTTTTGGGGCTTCCTGCGACGATCCCCACCTCTTGATTCATTGCAGGCAAGCTACTTCACGAAAGTAAACGAGACTTTGCTTGATAAAAAGACAGATGAGATGCTGGAGTTCCTCAAGACCCTCGATGGAATCGTCCCGGCATTGTTGCAGCATGTTGATAACCCGATGGTCATGGACCTCCTCCTGAAAATCATCAGCCTCGAGAAGGCGGAGGGGGGTCAGGGTACCGTCGACTGGCTCAGATCCCAGGATTTGATCCCCAACCTTCTGTGCTTCTTGTCGCATGATCGTCCGGCATCCGTTCAAACCTCGGCGGGTGATTTTTTGAAGGCGATCATCACTATATCGGCAAACGCAAGCCCGAACGACCAGTCATGTATTGGTCCTAATAGCTTGACCCGTCAGCTTGTCTCGACCCAGTGCGTACAGCAGCTAATTGATGCCATGCTCAAGGGCGGCAATCCCCTGACTGTGGGCGTGGGTATTGTCATTGAGGTAATTCGCAAGAACAATTCCGACTATGATCCAGAGTCCCTTGGCGGGCCCGATACAATGCTCACCACTTACGACCCAATCTACCTTGGAACACTGCTACGTCTCTTCGCCAAACATATTCCTCAGTTCATGGCTCTTATTCAAAGTTCCCAGCACACTATCCATGATGGAAATCATCTAAAGACTGTTGAGCGAGGAAAGTTGAACTCTGCATGGGGTGGGAAAATTGAGCCGCTTGGTTTCGACCGATTCAAGACGTGCGAATTGATGGCAGAGCTTCTTCATTGCAGTAATATGGGCCTTCTGAATGAACCAGGTAGTGATGAGTACGTCAAGCAGAGAGATGCGGAGCGTGAGCGGTTGATCCGTGAAGGAGTTTTCGATCCACACCAAGACGAGCATTCTGGAGTTGATTGTAATGATACTACGGCCGATTTCGCAAACGATTCAGTCTTCAGTTCTGGATATCCAGAAGATATCAAGATCACAGAACTGCCACACGTGGGCGAAGAAGAAGAGTTCGAGGATGTTGCTGCATCTGGTGTTTTAGTGGGCGCAAAATCCGGTGCCGACACAACGACCATTGCATCCTCGCAGCCAAAAGAGACGGTCAGCGGAATTCCCCCACCCGACACCACAGCACCAGAGCCGGTGTCTTTCGACGAAGCCACAAGTTCATCTGAGAGTTCCACTAACCTCATTTGCCCCTCGTCACCTACTATTGGTCTCCGTGAACAGTTTGACAGCTTGCATCTTGAATATGAACCACAAGGCGAGCAGCAAAAGCCTGGAAAAGACAACCAGGAGCCCTTGGCTTCTGTCTCTCAAGATATTCCAGCTCCTCTTTTCTCGAAGGAACAAGCATCGGAACCAAACTCGGCTCCTGCCGATCATTCGGAAGAAGCGTCTAGTGTTACTGCACAGGTCGAGGACACAAGCATTTTGAACGACGGAGGCGATGAAGATTCAGCCGAACAATACATCCAACTCGACACCGACGGGCAACCCGTCGTCGGTGATTACTTGAAGGTCCAATTCGTGGAAAACAAAGTGGTCCCAACGATCCTGGTTAGTATTTGTTTTGGAAACAGTTAAACGCGCGTGCTAATCATTAATAGGGCTTCTTCTTCCGCTTCCCATGGAACAATTTCCTTCACAATGTTGTTTACGATGTGATTCAACAGGTTTTCAACGGGCCCATGGAGCGTGGCTACAACCGGGCACTTGCTGTCAATGTATTTGACACTGGACGGATCACCACCGCGATAGTTGAAGGACAGAAGCGCAGTGATGAGACTCAGCGGACGAAGCAAATCCGCCTCGGATACATGGGACACCTTACTCTCGTTGCGGAGGAAGTCGTTAAATTCAGCGAGCGCCATCCGCCAGAGTTGCTTTCACGGTCCGTTATGGAGAGCGTGTTGAATCCTGACTGGATTGAGTACGTCGAGCAGACTTTGTCAGAGACTCGCGAGCGGGACAATGCCATTCTCGGCGGTGTTCGTCCCGATGTGTCGGTTGGGTCTCGCCAGACTAGCCTCAACAACCCCAACTCTGGCCAAGGCTTCTCTAACTCCAATGCTCTGGCGAGTGCAGGGTTGAATGGAGGAATCGGTGGCTCAACCTTCCAGAACTTCGATCTCAGCCATGGAAGTGTCTCCGGTGGGGCATTTGGTGGAGGTGGCACCTCCATTTTGAGTGGCTTTGCCAGCTCAAGCGATGACGAGGACGAAGAAATGGAGGACCAGGAAGACAGAGACTCTGGAAATGCTGATCAAAATGACATTGACAATGTGGGTGCCCTCTTCTGACATAATAACGCACGATCCTTTAACGACACCGTGCATCCTCTGTGCATCCGTTGTCTCCCTATCTCTTCCCGGATTTTGATCTTAATCCCCCCACCCCTCCCTCCCTCGGCTCATGTATCAATGGCTCTAGCGAGAGGCGCCATCGATACCCTGCGGAGGCTCCGAATCTCCATCTACCTATCTGTCTCCTTGTGTAATCTCTGCGGTTTTACTCAGACTGGCGATTTGTTTGTTGGCCGATGGTCACTGCCAATGACACATTGGAAATACCAGCCCAGAGGCTTGTGTGCCATTTTCGTTCTGACCCGGGCTTCTTTTGCACTTTTCCCTCTCATCTCACAGGCCGTGGGCTGTAAACCTTTGTTTACTTTTACTGACGTGACTTTCTCATAGGTGTTGACAAGTTCAGCCAGTCAACCTATTCCTATCTTACCCCCGCCCCCAGCTCCACTGAGCCTCGGTCCATCTCGGGCACGCCGGCAGTTAGCTGCGCGCCTTGCCGCCCAAAAGCAACAGACATCAGAAAATGAAGAGGATGACGGAGAAGACAGAGGGGCCGAAGGAAGTGGGGATCGAGATTCAGACTGGCCGAGCAACCCATTCGTAATTGCAGGGATCGATGATGATGATGCGGAGGGAGGCAGCTCCGCGTTCCCTAATAGTGACTTCGGTTCAGCCAAAGTCAAACACTCACCGACCTTCCCACAATCAGGATTTAGCCCTCCAGACTCACTGTCAACCAACTCATCCGAAGATGAAGGTGATGGCCACGCAGAATCCGTGAGGCGCCGGGTTCGTGTCCCCCTCGAAGTCGAAGATGACGATGATGAAATGGGCGAGATGGTCGGACCGGGTGGCATTGGCATGATGGACTCCGATGATGAGGATGAGGCTATCATAAATGAATCTCTTGGTTACTCCAACCTCTCGGGACTTGGTCGATACAATAACTTCCGCCGACCCCGGGCTGTGAGCTCTCATTACGAAGACGAGCAAAACGACAGCAGCGATGGCGAGGATGACGGATTGGTGGAAATCATGGTCCCTGGCCGCAAGTCCTCGACCTCGAGCTAAGCTTGGACTTTTTGCATTTGATTGCGTGGCCACGACGGCATAACTCGCCGGGAGAAACGGTGGGGGATTTTACGTTGCCATCGTGGCATGGCGTTTGTATATACACTTTCCATCGATGGAGTAGCCATGGGGTTCTGCATTAAAGATCCTCAATTTCTGCATGGAGAGGTTTCTGATCTCATGTTCTATTTGTGTCTAGCATGTATCGCATGCTATCTTGCCTGGGAGCGGCTTACGAGTCCGTGGCTTTTGATTGTTGGGTATTCGCCTGTGTACGATAGTTGAAGTCTGGAGAAGCGAATTGATTGAGGTTGAGAAATTGGCAGAAAAGTCTTGTAGATCAGCTTGGAAGTGTACATATTTCATAGATCAGTCTTCCATGTGTAAATGAGAGCGTTGAATCTCGCAGAAAAAAAGCGGGCCCCCACCATCCCGCATCAATTCTTTCCTCTGGACTTTGACCGATACAACCAAGTCCGTTCTTGAGTAACCGTGTCAGTGGCAAACAGCCGTACCTGAGAGAAAAGATCAATCAAACCAAATCTACCGGTCTGCCTGAAAAATGGCAGCTTCCTCGGAGTAAGTGCAGTCCGGAGATACGTCATTCCTAGGGTAATGCCAACCAAGAATTTCAAAACAGATCTAACACAAACCAGGCAAGTTGATCCAAGCCTAAACGGCCACTTAGATCTAGTGAACTGGTTCATCCAGCATGGTGGCACGATCGACAAGAGCGTCCGCATCGCACAAGATGCCTTGCGCGGCGTGCACTTGCAAGTGAGAGCCGATTGGCCAGAAGCCATCCCGAAAGAGACCCGGGTAATTAACACACCAATTGAAGTGTCAATGTCCTGGTACAATGCCATTGGCTACGAGTCATCACGGGGCTCATTCCCCAAACACGGCGTGGATCTTCCGCGGACATGGATCGATGAGGTCGGGCCGGAGGAAACTTTTGCCTTCTTCCTCATGGCACAGTATCTACGGGGCCCTGAGGGGTTCTGGTATCCGTATCTTCGTACCCTGCCCCAACCGGGGCAATTGACCACCCCTTTGTTCTTTGGGGAGGAGGATGTAGATTGGATTCAAGGCACTGGCATTCCTGAGGCTGCTGTTGAGAGGATTAAGATATGGGAGGAGAAGTATGATTCAGGATATCTTCAGTTGGGTGCAACTGGATTCCCAGATTGTGAGACGTATACGTGGTAAGTATGAAATACTGCTATGATCTGTCCAGTTATGCAGCCTGAGGAAACATCATGCTGATTTGTATACAGGGAGCTGTATCTCTGGGCTTCAACTATCATCACCTCCCGGGCGTTCTCGGCAAAGGTTCTATCCGGGGCTGTCCAGCCTGGCGATCTTCCGGAGGATGGAGTCTCAGCACTCCTTCCGCTCATCGACCTTCCAAACCATCGACCAATGGCTAAGGTTGAGTGGCGAGCGGGTGATAAGGATATTGGCCTTCTGGTGCTTGAAGACCACTCAGCAGGCCAAGAAATTTCAAACAATTATGGCCCTCGTAATAATGAACAATGTATGTACAGCGTTGGCCACGTCGTGATGATCAAGCTTTTTAAAACATTTTGAATCCTTACAGAGACTGACTATAACCTAGTGTTGATAAACTATGGATTCTGCATTGCCGGCAATCCAACCGATTATCGCATTGTTCATCTGGGTGTGAAGCCCGACAGCCCGCTCGGCGCAGCCAAGGCTCGCCAGCTAGAACTGTTCCCTCAGGTTGCGAAGAATATTGAGGACCATTATTACATCTTCAATCCGTTTTACCCACTACTGGCCCCCGAGACAACGATGGAGCACTCGGTCTTCTCACCGGCACTGTTCAACGCATTGACCGTCATGGAATCAAACACGCGCGAGCGCAAATCGCTTGAGATCACTGAAGACTGTATTCGCATTGCCCCAGGATATGGAAACAGCCATAGTGTCTATGCTGCCCTTGCTCAAATTAGCTTTGAGCTGATGGCTCACGCTGCAAACCTGAAAGCCAGTGGGGAGCATCTGCCTTTGCAACCAACAACCCTGAACCAGACCCACTCTCAGATCTACCGCAATGGACTGATAACATTAGATCAGGCTGCCTTGGTTATTGCTACTTGGACTATCCTACGTGGCAGGGAACACAAGCACGGTGAAAGTTGGGAGGATACCAAGATCCTTCTGCATGAACTGATGGCACGCGTCCCGGCCGGTCTTCTCTCAGACGATGTCATATCCCGGATCCGAGTTCGTATCCTAGAGCGTCCGTCACTTATCACTAAAAACGGTGAGCTGTTCAGACTAGGCGAGCTTTTTAGCCTTCTCCCGGCTGGAATGCAGGAGCCAGCTCAGACATGCTTCCAGCATGCCCTCGGAGTGGCGAGCCAAACCGTCCCGAGTTTATCCACCGATCCACAAACTATGTTTGCAACGGTTATTTGCTTGCTAGTTGCAACATACAATTCGTCAGAGGCACGGTCAAGATTGTCTTCGCGTCTCAACCGATGGTTTACTTTCCTGCTTGAGCAATACCCTCCCCCTTCTGACACTTCCAGATCCATTGAGCCCGGAATGGACGAAGCTAGTGAAACAATACGTCAGTTCCAAGAATATGCTAAGACCGTACAACCGAGCTCATGGGCACCTGGTGATGGAGCTAATTGGCTCACCGAGGCTAATGGGTGGTTAGACTCAGAGTGGCTTCAATGGGCATGGACAGTGGCTGGCTCGGAAATGGTGATGATTCCCCTTGAGCCATTTGAGATCCTCAAGATGGAGGGATCACTTTCTATGTTGAAGCAGGCATGCGTTTATGTGCCACAGGAATAAATAATGAGATTGTGGGCATGGAAATGAAAAAGTTATTTACTGTTCGGCCAGCTTGTTTTGTGTCCATTGTCTTAGCTCTCCAGACTTGGAAAAATAATTTTAACAGAACAGATCGCCATGAGCATTCATTTAAAATGGAAACTTGAAGATGTGCTAGAGAAGCAGGCTTCTAAAAGCGGCGGTGCCTTGATGTATACAAAGTCACGTGGTTCAGCATTATTGAGGTCGCTATGATCAAATCTGGAATACTTACTCAGCAGGTTGATCACGTGTTGCACTGCCACCCAATCATATCGAGCCCAAAGGCGGATCATTCAGCAAGCGCAGGAATTGCCGTGAGCTCCACGACTCCCTTCCCTCCTTCTCCACGACCTTTTGACCCTCACCACGCATTGTCACCCCCGCCGTCATCATGATATCCAGAGCGGCGGCTCCCTCCACCTCTTCCCTTTCTCAACTCTCGACCCGCTCCCTCCGCGCCCAGGGGGCGGCCGCCCGCTCCTTCGCATCTGTGTCGGAGGCACCTCCCGTGAAGCACTATGGCGGACTTAAGGACCAAGATCGGATCTTCACCAACCTTTACGGACACCATGGAACCGATTTGAAGTCATCAATGAAATATGGTGACTGGTACCGCACCAAGGACATGATTTTGAAGGGTGATGATTGGGTGGGTTGTCGCACAATTGACGGGCAAGGGAATTATCAATTGCTAATGCCATGAACAGCTCATCTCCGAGATCAAGGCATCTGGCCTCCGTGGCCGCGGTGGTGCTGGTTTCCCTTCAGGATTGAAATACGTAAGTGGCCTACACGCAATTCGGACGAACGCGAGTGTTTTGGAATACCCGGGCTGATCCGCTGCTCAACAGTCCTTTATGAACTTTAAGGATTGGGACAAGGACCCTCGCCCTCGTTACCTGGTTGTCAACGCAGATGAGGGTGAGCCCGGTACTTGCAAGGACCGAGAGATCATGCGAAAGGACCCCCAGAAGCTGATCGAGGGTTGCTTGGTGGTGGGTCGTGCTATGAACGCCAACGCTGCCTACATCTACATCCGTGGCGAGTTCTACCACGAAGCTACTGTTCTCCAGCGGGCTATCAACGAGGCCTACGAGGCCGGCCTGATCGGCAAGAACGCCTGCGGTACTGGATATGACTTCGATGTGTACATTCACCGAGGAATGGGCGCCTACATTTGTGGTGAGGAGACCTCTCTCATTGAGTCAATTGAGGGCAAGGCCGGCAAGCCCCGCCTCAAGCCCCCCTTCCCTGCCGCAGTCGGTTTGTTTGGTTGCCCCAGCACAGTCACCAACGTCGAGACCGTTGCTGTGACGCCGACCATCATGCGCCGTGGTGCCAACTGGTTCTCTTCTTTCGGCCGTGAGCGTAACGCCGGTACCAAGCTCTTCTGTATTTCCGGTCACGTCAACAACCCCGTCACAGTAGAGGAGGAGATGTCCATCTCGCTGCGAGAGCTGATCGAGAAGCACTGTGGAGGTGTCCGCGGTGGTTGGGACAACCTGCTCGCCGTTATCCCCGGTGGCTCGTCTACTCCCGTCATCCCCAAGTCCGTGGCCGACAACCAGCTCATGGACTTCGACGCCCTCAAGGACTCCCAGACCGGTCTGGGTACAGCTGCTGTCATCGTTATGGACAAGTCCACAGATATCGTCCGCGCCATCTCTCGCCTGTCTACCTTCTACAAGCACGAGTCTTGCGGCCAGTGCACCCCCTGCCGTGAGGGAAGCAAATGGACCATGCAGATGATGCAGCGTCTCGAGACCGGAAATGCCCGCGAGCGCGAAATCGACATGCTCCAGGAGCTCACCAAGCAGGTCGAGGGTCACACCATCTGCGCTCTGGGTGAGGCCTTCGCCTGGCCTATCCAGGGTCTGATCCGCCACTTCCGTCCCGAGCTGGAGGCCCGTATCCGTCAGTACGAGAAGGAGCTTGGCGCTGCCCCCTACGCTGGTGGCTGGCACCCCAACAGCCGTGCTGAGGGTAAGCTGATCTCCCCTGGCATGTAAACACATCTTTCACCTTTCATTTTTCCATGAACAATCCCTTTTCTCTGTTGGTCCCTTAAAAAGAAGCAGGAACGGGTCGGGGATGATCATCACATCTAGACCACTCTTATATCTCCCTCTCCCCGGCCGGTAATGTCTTTTGTTTCTTGTTTGCCTGGTCCGGCCGGGGAGGGCGGTGTTTCTCTTTTCTTTACTCTGCTCGATCCCCTCGTGTTTCTCTATCGCGCCCAGGTTTCCCTTTCTTGTACAGTCGGTAGCAAATTTGATGCATTTGATGTCTTCATTCGTGCTATGAAGCATGTTCCCATTTTCTCAATTTCCATCCAGTTAATCCTATGCTCACAATCGACGATCGGAAGCAGTAGCAACAAAGTCTTACCGCCTTAGAATAGCTCAGCGATGATCTTCCGTGTTTCGCTTCACTGATTTAAGAAAGTGTCAGTTCTTTCAGTGACACCGGCTTTAGCACCAGCAACATGGGTATCTTTCTGTTCTCTCTCATCGGAATTTCTCTCAACCTGAATCTCCGCGGCTCTCGCCTCCTTCTCCACCTTCTTCCGTTCGATCTTCAGCAACCTCTTCTCTCTCCAGCCCATCCCGTACACGTTCTCAACCCAGAGCAACCCCAATCCTGCAGCCATGACTAACCCCAAAAAAACAAAGCACCAACCCCACCCCATGCCACTCAGCATCTGGCTGATAACAGCGGCCCCAACAGCGCCAAGACAGCAGCGAACAAAGTTGCATGCCGATGCAGCTGTGGCAGGCTGGTCTGGGAACAGGTCGACAAGAAGAGTGTTAAGGCAGTTTAGGGATGCAACGAAGCAGAAGCCTATGATGAACTGCAATACCAGTGGGGCAGCTAAGTGTGCTCTTTGCTGTAGGACCCAGCCATATGGGATGAATGCTGCAACGCCGATGGTCATTGCTGGGAATACTGTTTGCAGGCGAGTACGCTCGATTGGAAAATTGCGCAAGTCGTCTCCTTTCTTCCGATCGATCGAGAATCCAAGCTTCTGGGCTGTCCGCTTGTAATTGTAGTCAATGACTTTCCCATATAGGACTGCGCCGAGGCAAGAGCTTACCCCGAGGGGCCTGTGAGTTTGGGTTAGTCAATAGAGAACTGGTTTTTGATAGATAAAAAAAGGGAAAGACTGGAATTTACAAGAAACATAGACCAATCTGGAGCTCGTTGAATCCGTACAGTGGACCAAAGAGATTGGGAGTGCTTGTCAACAGAGCGATGTTGGAGAACATGACAATGCCGGCGTACGAGATGATGATCAAGGCATCCCACTCCAGCATAATGACGAAAGACCTGAGAGGATTCGGAAACCTAAGTCGTTCAGTACTCCGGAAGTGCTGTTGTGATTCTTCTGCACCACTTTGCCCATCCTCATCCGACTGTGCCTGCCTCTTTAACCACCACTGGATGACCGATCTGCGCCACCACTCATTTGGTATTGCACGGCCGTTACCAACAATCTTGCGCGCCGTCTCTGGCATAGCAAGCACAAATAACACTAAATATCCTCCACTGATAACGACCAGGAACCAGAAGACACTGCGCCAGCCGAGAAATTTGGCCAAAAGACCACCAATCACAGGGCCCAGCGCAGGCGCAACCATAACACCTGCTGCCATGGGCCCGATATACTTCCCACGCTCTGCAGTCGTCGTAATATCCGCCAAAACGCCATATCCAAAAGCCACGGTGCCGCTGCTACCTGCGCTCTGGAGACAGCGGAGGACAAGCAACGCCGCGAAACTGTTCTGCAACGCCAGCCCGATGTTGGCAGCGGTGTATACTACAAATGCAATGATGTACGCTGGACGTCTGCCCCCGGCGTCGGCAAATGTGCCCATGAAGCTCGGTGCCAGGCCTTGGAAGATCATGTACGCTGTGATAGTGAGGTTGATCAGCTCTGGGGTGAGGTGGTAATTCTGTACTAATGTTGGCATGACGGGGTAGTAGATTTGGCCGGAAAGAGGGGAGAAGAACGAAGCAAGAGTCACCATAACCACGATGAACAACTTTTCGTATTTCCCGAATGCCGAGAACGATGGCTGGAATTCATCCAGTGCTGTTTCTGTGGTGTTGATATGTGGTCCTGTAGCTGGCGGCGAGCCTGAGTCCTCAGCAGCAGCTTCGGGCTGATGATGGGCATTGTTAGCATCGCCGGATGATGCATTTGTGGCTGGAGCTGCAACTGGGACTTCAGTAAAACCAGGGCCATATCCACTATCGACTCTCCTTATATTGCGTTCTGCCGGGGCGTGCTCAAAGGGACCAGGTACTGTCACGGGACTCCCCCCACGAGTTCCTTCTGGACTCTGTTGGGGCTCCATGATAAGTGAGGTATAGTAGTTGAGATCAAACAATAGCAAATCGAGATGGGGAGATGGAAAGGAAAAGAGGGAGAGAGAGGTAAGAAGCACATTGTAGCTCTTTTCGTAACAGTGTTGTTGGCACCTTCCCCAAATTGTTTGCACAACGGACACTTCAACCTGCTACTTTGCACAACCTGACATACCACACGGTCGAAGCTTGAGGGAAAGCTCCGTCAATGGCCTGGTTTTCTACAAGATGTAGAAGGTACAGCTCAGCTCTGGAATTGACAGGCTATTGAAGCCCCACCCTCCCCGGCAAGAACAGCGCGAGAATGAGGATATAGTGGACGTCGGTGATGAGCATGGCGTACAACCTTGGTTCTAACACTCGGTTGACTCTATGGAAGAAATTCGAAGTGCCCAATCCATAACAGTTTGGCAGATTTCAAATCACTCGTTCATCGTTTTGTCAACATCGAAATTGCGGAGATGAGCGCGGCGTACATGAAGAGGGACCAGGAGCTCAAGGTTGTCGGGGAATTGAAGGTGCCACTGATTAGCGAGCACCGGCCCGGATACACAATGTCGGCCTCAATGAACTACAACTTTGAACCTGGCTTGCTCAACCCCTAAATGCAGGATACGAACTATGTGTGTGGGCTTTTGGGCACATACGAAAGGACAGTTTTCATGCGGCAGTGACTGGCGAACGGGGTATGGAAGATGGTATATTCTCCTGCGATGGAGGCATATCATCGCCAGTTGCTTCGGTCAGGCGATGCTTCTGCATGTTGCTAATGTGGCATGTGGAAAGCCTAATTCACAGTTGTACGCACTTCTCATATGGCGCCATTCTTACCACCAGAGGTCTATCCATTTCGGATATTCACACATTCTAAATTCTGCGGCTAACATCAATAAGAGGGAATACATCTAGAAAAGGGATATGATAAGGCTGCATAGGTGGGTGGTCGACCAATTTTGAGGTTATGAATGTACGGACTAGCAATGTGAAGATGGTCAACATCGACGAACATGTCACTGTTCAGAGCAAGGAAGATTAGGATCTACCTAGAGGACTAAAGGATATATACGAGCACATTTACCAGATTCTCTCCAGAACCGATGGAAGGGGAGTATTCACCAGGATATTCTCGTCCACATTCAGCAGCTCCAGTTTCGTCTACTACCACTTCGAGTTTCCATGACAGACATCCCGAGATGCGAGCACAGTGAAGCACAGCGTAGACTCGTGATGGTTTCTATTCCGCTCGTACTTGGGAGTTGCAAACAATGAGCAGAGCCACATGTGATTATAAGAGTACGACTACGAACTATGGACATTCTTTTCTGCGACAATGTCTACAACAAAGAAAAAGAATAGAATGAATTGGTTCAAATAGGGGTTCAGCAATAGGGTAGAGTACAATACATGTCATGGGAACCATTTGAGATCATTTGGGGGACAGAACACAGAGAGAGAGTAAAAAAAAAGTGCAAAACCAAGAGAAAAAAAAAGGATCAGATGTGCTTGGGCTTTGGATAGTTAGTGCCCGCTAATTCCACAATGAACATTTGCAAACTGGAACATGATTTCCTTTATGTCCTCAAAACTTAATAGCCACCGGCCATAATGACGCCGTAGTACCGACGGCTCATTTCAGCGGTCTGCAAAATGCGAGCGTCGCCTGTCAAGGGCAGGCCCAGGACAGCGGAGGATTCAACAGACTGTAGAAAAAAGGAAGTCAGCAATGAACATAAACAAGTAATCGACGGAAAAGGGAGAAGGGAGCTAACATGAACATCCTCGTGCGTAATCCAGCCAGCGACAGCTCGGCTCATCTCCTTAAATGCAACACGCTCCTCCAGTCCTTCCAAGCTGGACCCCTGGACACGATCACCCATGGCAACAAGAGCGTTCACCAAGCGGTTCAGACGAGTTGGATCACGTCGGCCGCTGGTGGAGTTGACCAGACGGAGGAAATCTTCGTAGACACCGCCACCAGAAGACCAGCCGCGCATTTTACGCTCGGGTGCGTCGCCGAAGCCAGAGACCAGAGCTTCGAGGGTGCGGTAGTCACCCTCGATGATGGTGCTTGGACCGACGATGCGACAGAATGTGGCATGGGCGTCGTTCCAGTGCTTGCCGCGAATGAGACAGTCGACTTCACGGGCAGCGTCACCGATGTCACGAGCATGCAGGGCCTTGGCAACCCAGATCCAGGCCTCGGGAAGCTGGAGCTCGGTAATGAGATATTGCCATGCCGGATGGGAGGAGCCGTCGGCAGCGAAGGGTTCGGGGAGTTGAGCGGCGAACCGGGCGAGAGTTTCCTGGACGGCGCGCTTGCGGTCGTTGGCTTGGGAAAGGTGCAAGAGGACAAACAGTGCTTGATCGAGTTTACCGCCTGCACTAAGTTCGGAAGCGAAATCCCAGACGAGCTGATCGGCTTGATGTTGGTCGATTTTGATGGCCTGGTTTGGTCCGACCGTTGCAGTGAGAACGTGGTGTAGCTGGAAGGAGAGTCGGTTGGAGAGACGGTCACCGGAAACGGATTCGGGGAGGAAAGATGCCGGGAATTGAATGGGTTGGGTGCCATGGCCTTGGATCACTGAGAAGGCTTTGAGCAGAACCCAGAGAGGAGATTCACGGCCAAGAGTATCAAAGCCAGGCTTTAGAACTGCACGTGTACTAGCGTGGTGCGATGGGTGAGGGAAAGCGGGTTCTTGTCCGGTGGTCAAGTCCTCAAGGAACTTGGATACAGCCACCTCAATTGGCTCATCTTCGGCAGTGCAATACCACAGACGAAGACCGAAGGCCTGGAACCAATCAAGATCGAACCGTTCAGTGAAGCCAAAGCTGGAGGCCCGGTCTTCAAGCGCACCACCTGATTTGCCCTCGCTGCGGAGAGCGTTTCCTGCAACCAGTTCGTACAAGGCTCGTGTGGGTTCACTGATCTCCGAGAGGATATTGTTCTGACGCCATACATCGATCTGATTTGCGATGTCAGCCCGCGAAGTAGCATCGCGGCCAATCTGTGCGACGACAGTCGCCAGATGGGGATTTTGACTGTCGATCAATGTCTTGCACGCTTCCTCCACGCGGTGAGAACAAATCAAATGAACGGCTCGTTCCACAGGTGAGCGAATCAAATCCAGGTTCTGGGAGTGCTTTTCACGAAGGATTCCCTCCCATAGACGTGTGAGGCGGTCCTTCTTAATCCGGTGCGCAAATTGCTGTCGTAGACGCGGCGGTACACCCGCTGAAATGTCGTCCTCAATGTCGTCATTAAAAAGAATGTTGAGAAGCTGCCACACCAAGCGCTCTTCCTCCGACTGGGAACGGGTAGACGGTGACAGAGGAAACTGCGACAGATCAACCTTGGCCATGCGAACAAAAGGAGAGCCGTCGATGCGCTGGATAGAGGACTGAAGCCGCTGGACGTCGAGCATTTCCTTAACCTGTATCATCATCAGCATCAAGTTCAAATGAACACCGTCAAACCACAAACGTACTTCGCTAGATTGATTGTAAGTCATCACTGCAATATCACGTTCCTCGCTAAAGACGGAGAAACTTTCTTTCCAGGTATGGTTCACCCCAAAGATTGTGTCCTCCATATCGTTTTTCGCGCAGACGAGGGAGTCCATAGGACCCCAGCGGGGTTTGAAGGAATCGTGGAAAGCGGCGTCAGATTCGCTCATTTGCGTTGCATCGCCAGCAAAAGTTTTTGGTTGCTTGTTGTAAGGCCACTAGGGTGAAGAAAAAAAGGTTTAGCTCAGGTTATCACATTGTTAAACTATCTGAGGAGTGATGTGCAATTTCATAGATACATGATGCAGTGACACAGGGAAGGAGACGAAGGGAATGATCATTAGTGTGAACATAAGGAAGGAATTCTAACCTCAAAGCCCTTTGGCGGTGCCTTAGAAGCCTTCAGCGGAGAAGGGGCAGCTTGCTTGCGCGGCTGCTGAAACAAAGAGTTCATAAGATCAATGCTGTTCGAGAAACCTTTCTTCGCAGGGGCTGTTGCAATGGTTGTAGGAGATTCATCGTTCAAAAGATTGCGGTCAATGAAAGCGTTTGCCTGCATTTCGCGCAAGGCATCACGGTTCTGCTTGCGAGGGCTGATGGTGCGCTGCAGCTGCTCTGCCCAGTCACCACTCAGATCAAGTTGAGGCTTTGCAGGGCTGCCAAAGTGTTTTGAGATAGGGTAAGTGGTATCCAGATCACTGTTGGTGCTCTGATAGTTGTCCCGCTCCACGGTGCGATGAGGAGTTGGAAAGGCTCCCGCCATATCCATTTCATCTGCCTCATCTGATCCAACTACCGAATCGCCAGACTGTTGGCTCTCGGTGACGACGTCATCGTCATTCTCAGTAGTCGAACCCGTGGAGCCTTCCTCTAAAAAAGACTCAGTTTCACCCTCAGAAAAGTAATCGTCCTCCACAGGCATGGCCTGACTCGCGAAAGAGCCAGGAACAAGCTTGCGCTTTTTGAAATCGAAGGTATCGTCCTCAACACCAATCATAGAACCGACGAAGGACTCGTCGATGGAGAAGGTGGTAGACTGATCGAAACTTGTGGACTGGTCGTAGTGAGCCCTGGGGGTAGGCTGGTCAGGGCCCTGTGCACCCATGGTGCCCTGGTCATGGCTCTCACCTTCCTCTTCATCGTAGTCAAGACCGTATGTAGTGAAATGAGGTACCTTAAAAACCCAGGTTCCAGTCTCAGTTTCGTAGTTGACGAACTCAGTGTCTCCAACTTTCTGCAGACGATCAATGTGTTTGTCGAACAGAGGACCGCTAGTGACAGGTGAGTTGCTCTTCCTATCTCTACCACGGGGCCAGGAGTTCTCAATCCGCAGGGTAGAGGGCACGTTCAGTCCTTTTCCTCTGGCAGGCTTGACCGATTCCTCAGGGTAGACAGTAATCTTGCGAAGACCAATGTCTACAATATTGGAGAAGAGGTTATCCAGATCAACGGCAGTCAGATCGACGGGGCCGTTGAAAGTGACAGATCCACAGTTCTGACGTCCAACGGTGAAGTCGACAACTTGTCTGAGCTGGTCGCGGCTCAATCGGCCAAGCTCGGCACGGGAAGGCTGCATCCAGTACTCGCCGGGCCGTGGGTCACCGCCAGGGATGAAAGTAAGGCGCTTAACGATAGCACCGTTGGTGGTTTGCGGGGCGCTTTCGGGGATAGAAGCAAGGTCACGGCGGACAGACTCTGTCTCCGGACGATCGGAAGTACCAGCGGTATCGAAACCGTTGAGGCTACCGCTCTTGCGCACAGAGCGAAGGAACCCAAGCTCTTCAGCAGACGGTTCCGGACTATTTGGTTCAACGCGAACAAGGTCTCCGCCGTTGAGCCCGGAGGCATTAGAGTCGAAGCTGACCTTTTTCTTCAGCTTGTCAGCAGACTGAGCAGCATCTTCTCCGTTGGTGAGAAGAGGGGCCGGTGGAGTGCGAGTCGAGGTCGAAAAAATTTCACTTCTCAGACCACGGTTGATGGTGAGACGCTTGAGGTTGCTGCTACCACGTGAGCTGCCGGCCTGCAGGGCACCGGGAGATAAAACGCTGTCCGCCTCTGGGTCGAAAGTCTTGCGAAGGTTGCTAGTAGAGTAACTCTTGCTAAAGGTACGACCAATGCTGCCATTAACGCTGCCGCGGAGACTGTTACTGCCGCCACCAGTAGCCAACAAACTACTGCCAAGACCAGATGGGGTACCAGTGTTGCCAGAGGGTGAGCCATAGGTAGAGTAGGAGAAACCATATCCGCGCTTCGGAGGGGTGATTAGGCGATTTGCAGCGTTGGGAGTAATTCTGTAAACCGGCAATGGGGTTCGCTGTTTTTGCTTCATACTGGAAGACAGTGGCGTGGCAAGGGGACCGGGGGCTGATGCACCAGGAGCAGGAAGACCAGAGAAGATAGACTGGCTTCCATATGGATTTCCATCAAGGAGCGACGCTTGGAAGCTACCAGGGACAGGCTGAGACTGTTGTCCAGGCATTGAGGCGCCGAAAGAACTGACACCTAGGCCACCAGCCTGCTGTTGCTGGCTTTGACCACCAAAGAGCGAAGAGCCGGCGCCTTGGCCCGCGGTGGTTTGGCCACCGCCGAACAAGCTGCCGCCGGCTCCTGTCGTCGAGGAAAAGAGGCCACCGGGCTTCTGCTGCTGTTGGTTCTGTGTGTTGAACAAGCTACTGCCGGCCGTGGCTGGCTGGGGCTGCGAGGCACCGAACCCAGAGAAACCACCTGCGGCGGGAGCTGGGGTAGATCCGAAGAGACCACCCGGCTTTTGTTGCTGCTGATTTTGACCACCGAAGAGTGAGGTACCTGCCTGCTGAGGTTGCTGCTGGGCTCCACCGAAGAGTGAGGTACCTGCCTGTTGAGGTTGCTGCTGGGCTCCACCGAAGAGTGAAGTTCCGGCAGCTGGAGTAGTGCCAGCGGCACCGAGCAAGCCTGTGCCAGTTCCCTGTTGCTGGGTGCTCGCGCCAAATCCACCGCCGCCAAACAATGACTTGGGTTGAGTTTGAGATTGGTTCTGCTGGGTTGCACCACCGAAACCACCGAAAGCACTTGTTGCTGGCTGCTGAGTACCGCCACCAAAGGGCGAGGCTGTGGCGGTCGAAGCTCCAAACGGATTCGCGGCACTAGTTGTTTGGGTATTACCGAACCCACCAAAGGCGCTACCGCCGGTTGTGCCGGCGGCGCCAAATGCGGGCTTGTTCTGCTGTTGCTGGTTGTTGGCGCCGAACAAAGACCCGCCGGTGTTGCCGAAAGCCGATGCAGTGCCAGTACCGGTGTTGCTTCCAAAGCCACCAGCAGTCTGTGTGGCTCCACCAAAGAGGGATCCTGATGAAGCTGCAGGAGTAGTTCCACCGCCGAACAAAGAAGTTGCGGGTTTGGCTGCTCCACCGAACAATGGGTTAGTACCAGTAGAGCCAAATCCACCTCCTGTGGTCTGGGTTGCACCGAAGCCGGTTGGAGCAGTTGTGGCAGCCCCTCCGAACGGAGTAGTACCAAAGGCGCCGGGAGTAGCTGTAGCATTCTGCTGACCAAATCCACCAGTGGTGGCGTTACCGAAAGCAGGAGCACCAAAGCCACCGGCTTGGCCACTGCCGTTACCGAAACGACGACCTTGTTGATAATCCGCTAGGCGAAGCTCCTCGAAAGACCATTTATTGTAGGGTTGCATAAAGCAGATGCTTTGATAGTGGTTCGTAGTATTGGCGGAGCTCGTATCTTTCTCGTTCCAAGGACTGAACGGGGTGCCGCCAGTACCTTCGCAGTTAGGTAGAGCACCCTGGAAGGCAGTGCCTGAGCCACCAAAGCCTGTGCTGGGGGTTGAAGTGGCAGCAGTAGATCCGAAGCCACCGCTAGTGCCAAATCCGCCAGTGCCCGTAGTTGAAGTACCAAAGCCTGTGGGTTTGGCCGCGCCGAAAAGACTTCCTGTGGGCGCTGCATTGGCATTGGCGCCAAAGCCGCCAGTGGTGCCGGTAGAGCCGAAACCTCCACCATTACCGAAGCCGCCGGTGGTGCCAGCAGTCTGAGTGCCTCCTCCGAAGAGGGATCCGGTGTTAGAAGTATTGGTGGTGCCGAATCCACCAGGGCGAGCTTGGCTGCCGAAAAGGGCATTAGGTTGTTGGGCGGTAGTATTGGTTCCAAATCCTGATGAAATTAAAAGTCAGTAAGCACGATCAACCCTTTGACGAAGCGATCAAACAAGTGCAGGTTATTGAAAAGTGGTCCTCGGGCGCATGTCGGCCAAAATTTGGGTCAAGTCGCAGGTTAGTGGCAATTGCAGGGGTGTGCCACCAGCGATCACACCAGGGGGAGCGAAGAGCAAATCCACCGATTCCACATGCGCGACCATTGTGGGAGCGTTTGAATCACAAGGCCATGTTATGCGACAGGAGATCCAGCCAGGGAAAATCAAGAGAGCAGCGCGCAGCTCAAGACGTTTGAGCACGTACCTCCGCCAGTGCCGGATACGGATCCGAAGCCAGTAGATGTGTTGGAAGCGCCACTGCCGAAGGCGCCTGAAGTGCCAGTAGTGGCGCCTCCGAACGGGGATGCTGTCGAGCCAAAGCCTAGATGACGGAGGGGATCGCGGTCAGAGAGACTTGGATTCGAAGAAGCTCTTGCATTTCTTATCTTGTTGTGGTGTCGCTAATGCACTTAAATGGTCCGCAGGTAATTTTTGATCGCACGACAAAGGTTGTTATGCTGATGTTATTCGCCTTGCGCGTGGCACCATCGCGGGTCGGAATCAGGAGCACTGATTGTCGAGATGGGGAAAAGCCGAGGACACAAGCAGGAGGGGAGAAAACGGGGATAGACCTCCAAAACACGAGGGGAGTTTGAATAAAAAAGAAACAGAAGTGACCTACCTCCAGTAGTGCCGGTGCCAGCCCCGAAGCCAGAGCCAGTACCTGCGCCAAAGCCACCGCTTTGGTTGTTCTGACCGAACCCTCCAAATCCGAAAGACATGATGTCGGCTGGAGTTTGTCGGGTGTTCACCAAGTCATAGGTTGATTGCGCGCAGTTTCGAGGGAGTGTCGATTAAGAGTAGAAGAGGAATTGCGAACAGGAGTGGGGATGAAGAAGAGAGGGAGAAGACGCGACAGAAAAGGCAGAGTTAAGTTTGCTGGAGACTTGTGTTAGGTAAGGTCCGGGTCACAATAGTCCGTCACGTGATAGCTGCCTAAATCGGAGTTCTCCAATAAATGCGGCGCAGAGCAAGCACCATACACTTGTCTTCGGTCTGTCTATAGACAAAAGACTTATTGATGCTCAAGGCAGCTTGAGTCGAGATGTCTTATCGGCTGAAGAGTAATTGTTATTCACAAGTGATCTGAAGGTGAAATGCACTCGAGTGATGTATACCAAGGGGCTCCGAGTCTCCTAGGCTTCTTGAAAAATTTCAAACAAAAACATGTCTTGCTACGTTCATGAATTTAAAAAGGTGTCCGGCCCTATTTTAGCCTATGAAAATTCGACGCAAACTCGCTTTTCACTCTGGTATTGAAATGATTGATACTACCAGCACAGAACTTTTGACATCAAAGAAAAGACATACAACATAGGCCATGTGTGTCTAGCACCTCATAATCAACAGCATGATAGCTCCCTATATTCTACTCCCACCCAATCACGTCGAATCTTCGAGTTATCGCTATAACCACGTGCGCAGATCAGCTGGTCTCATGCAGTCCAAGGAGGACCGCCGGACGCCCACGCGCCGGAGGCAACTATTAAACCAGTCAGCCTCGTCTGTATTAGTATCATCTCTTGGTCAATCTATTGGATCACATTTTAAAACCTAGCTCTATAAGAATATTCGGCCTCTTCACGTCCTTCTTAGTAGTACTTTCGGTGGCATTTTTTTGGTAACTCGTCTTCCGTTCAGATATTTTCCCTCTTTGATGTTGCAGCCAGAGTTTAGCTGGTAAAACGGCCTAGAAATATGTAATTTTGACGTTTCCAAGTTGGAAAATGTATTCAGGAGTAAGAAACTATAAAAGAAAATCTCTCTAAGGATTGCACAACAAGAAGCTAAAGGAAGAGTTCCAAGCCACGAGGTTCGTGTTCTGCATGAGAATCGCAAGCCAGCGCTGTAGCTTGAACTCAATAAGCGAGTCGAGATGCCGTGAAGAGTACGGTACACAACGAAACAACAGCGGACGGTTTATGGACTATGGATGTGGTGGTATACCGGGGATTGATCTGAGGCAACTCGCACAAGACGTTAATATGGAATCATGGAATCTCTTCGACAATTCGTACATGAACTAGATGGTTCTTGAACAACTTGATTTGTTGATAATCTCTCTATTCAACCAAGGGCATAATCCCATTTCCAGTCTATTGGACTATTGAACGCAGAGTACATGCTACCCAGCAGATAGATGCTTTGCATCGAGGCTGACACCCGGTAGATTTACTTCTAATGACTTTGGAACAACGTCCACGGGGTAGAGATTTGAAGTCAAAATATACTATTCACATCGCTTCAGAGCGAGCCAAGGGAATCTCAAGTACAAGTAGTGATTCTGAAACCGGCCAAAAGAAAAGAAAGAAAGGAAACGAACATAGCCAAGTCCGCCCAAGTGGACCGAGCTTGGGGTGTTTGATCCGTGCAGGACCATTATACTACTTCCAAAAATCTCACCAGGAATTATGCTCTCCGACGTCATTATCATCATATTCATAGACCTTCACTTTACTTCTGGCGGGCGAGGTGGACGGTTTTGATAATCCTGTCCACAACACTGGGGTCGGAGAGCTGTCCAGGAGATTGTGTCAGTCACTGTTTGGAGTAGACAATTGGCAATACTATGTTGCTGAGGGGGCAGTGTGCTTACCGTGGAAGTATCGCCGAGGCTATCCTCCTCGCCACTGAGAATCTTCCGCAAGATACGGCGCATGATCTTGCCACTGCGGGTCTTGGGGAGGTCATCCACAATGAAAACGGCCTTGGGGGCGGCGAAGGGACCGATAGACTTGCGGACTTGCATTGCAAGGTCCTTGCTGATCTGTTCTGACGCGTTGGTCTCCTTGAGAGCGACAAAAGCATTGACAGCCTGGCCGGTCAGCTCGTCGGCAATACCAACAACAGCAGCCTCGGCAACGGCAGCTGATCATAGTTAGTGTGGGCTCGATTGGAAAATTTGGATGGTTGCTTGGTTGCACTTACGGTGCTCGAGAAGAGCAGCCTCGATCTCAGCGGTGGACAGACGATGTCCAGAAACGTTGACGACATCGTCCACACGGCCGCGGATCCAGTAGTAGCCCTCGTGGTCACGGCCTGCACCATCTCCGGTGAACTATCTGGGAGTCAGTCTCAATCCCATAGAGTGCAGCTGCGAGGCATCTTACATAGTAACCCTTGTACACATTCAAGTAAGTGTCCATGTAACGCTTGTGGGCACCCCACACAGTGCGGGCCATGCTGGGCCACGGCTGCTTGAAGGCCAGAACACCCTCGACATCATTTCCGAGAATCTCCTCTCCGGAGACGGGGTCGATAATGGCAGGTTCAATACCGAAGAAGGGGAGGGAAGCACTACCGGGCTTAGTAGGGGTGATGCCGCCGAGAGGGGTGATGACGTTTGAGCCGGTCTCGGTTTGCCAGTATGTCTACATATCCAAAGATTAGAGGGCATTCCAAATGGGCCAAGAATAAGGGGGGGGGAACAAACGTCGCAGATGTGAGCTTCCTCCTTGCCGACCGACTCAAAGTACCACTTCCAGACTTCTGCAGCAATGGGCTCTCCAACAGAGCCAAGAATACGCAGACTGCTCATCTTGTGGTGAATGTGTTCATCTCCGGCGCGCTTCAGCAGACGCAGAGCGGTGGGTGCAACGTAGAATTGTGTGACGTCGTGCTTGTCAATGACATCCCAGTAGCGGGAGAAGTTGGGGTAGGCGGGAGTGCTCTCGAACACGACGGTGGCACAGCCAAGCAACAGAGGGGCGTACACAACATAGGTGTGACCAGTAATCCAACCGACATCACCGCCGCAGAAGTAGCGATCATCATCGTGGATATCGAACACGTACTTTCCAGTCATGGCAGCACCGAGCAGGTAGCCGGCAGTGGTGTGCATAACACCCTTGGGCTTGCCGGTTGAACCGGAAGTGTACAGCAGGAAGAGAGGGTCCTCGGAGCTGACCGGCTCAGGGGCGAGGTAGTTGGGGTACTTCTCGACCTCCTCGTGCCACCAGATGTCACGGCCGGCGGTCCAGGGCACCTCGGCACCGGTGCGCTTGAACACCAGCACGGTGTGCACATCGGGGCACTGCTTCATGGCCTCATCCACAATCTTCTTAGTCCCGATGACCTTGCCCCCACGCTTGCCTTCGTCGGAGGTAATAACGACCTTGGAGGAGGCGTCCAGGACACGGTCCCGGAGGGAGTCGGAAGAGAAACCAGCAAAGACAACTGAGTGTACAGCACCAATACGCGAGCAAGCCAGGAAAGCGATCACGGCCTCGGGAATCATAGGCAGGTAGATGGCGACGGTGTCGCCCTTCTTGACACCCCGCTCCTTCAGAGTCCAGGCAACCCGGGACACCTCGCGCATCAGCTCTCCGTAGGTGATCTTACGGCCCTCGTTGGGCTCATCGGCTTCATAAATTATGGCAACCTTATCTGGGTTCTTGAGGGCATGACGATCGACACAGTTGAATGACGCGTTCAACCGACCCTCGACGAACCAGGCATTGTCACCGTTCTCGAACGAACCGTGATGTGTGGTTTCAAAGTCCTTGTCGAATGTGAGCAGCTCGCGGGCCATACGGGCCCAGAAAGTGTCGGGGCTCTTAATTGATTCTTCGTAGAGCTTCTTGTACTCGTCGATGTCCTTGAGATGAGTGCCGGTGGGGTGCTTATCGTGGAACGCCTTCGGGACGTGGAAAGTGTCGACCTCGTGTGCTTCATGCACCTATATCACCCCATGTCAGCTCATGAAAATGTGTTCACCGGAGCTACATAGGTCTGGTCCTCCCGGTCACAAGGTGATTCTTACCACTATAGGCTTGAGAGGCTGAATGGGGCCGTCCGACATGATCGCGGAGTCCAATGGGAGGAATGGATGCAGAAATGAATTAGATGATGAATTCTGCACGAGATCAGATGTCAGAGGAAATGAATTGCGAAAGGTCCGGAATGGGAAAAAGCGAGCAAAGTGGAAGCTCTTCATAACCGGCGATGGGTCGGAAATGAACTTACTCTGAGAGTCGGTTATAAGTTAGAAGGGAATTATGATCAGGACTATAGCAATGCGAGAAGAAAAAAAAAAGAAAAAAGGAGAACCCAGAGCGGATTCAAAATATTAGTAGTCCAGCTTTCCCGAGAGGATGTGCCACTTCCCTTTTCTTCCCTGTTCCATATTAGGAAATGGTCCGTGCATCCTTTACCATGTAATACCCCAAATACCACTCTATGACTCTTATGTTGTACATCTATATGTTATATAGCCGCAGACGGCCTCACATATACACTGTACAGTCAACTGGATCATCCATTTCGATCTCCAAATCAGGAGTCAATGAAATCCTATGCCCACTACACCCCCCCCCTTCCTCCCCCTTCCTCCTCCTCCCCCCCCAATTCACTATTGAAATCATTTGATTGCAATTATCACATCAGTATGTCAGTTTGGGTTCGGCCATGCGGGGGTTGGAAGGCCCCTTCCGTTGCTCCGGGGTAAGCTTGCCCCTCTAAAAGATTTTGACTAAGAATATACCCGCCACATCAATGGGGCAATTGAAGTCGGGAAGATACGCTAGTTCAACTGATCACGGCCTAGGTGTTCTCGTATCGAACCCTTTGCCCCGAGTCCAATAGGCGGGGACCATGGCTTAGCCAAGGGCCAAGGTCTGGGGATAGTCACGGGCCACAGGTGACGTGCAAGTGACATTCCAAGATACCAGCGGATCGAGCCCCAAAAGTGTATCAGCTAACTTTGGCCTTTTAACTTCGTATGCCGTATTTGAATACTCGGCAACTTCGACTGCGTACATACCTTAATGCAGACCGATGGTATTGTGTTGAAATCCCCGTCATCTTGATTCTGAGATGTCATAGTTTGATCTTATGATGTCAAATGATTCCGAATTCCATCCCCGATTGCGTATGCCATCGAGGCTCCTGAGGAGACCGGATCGCCGACTTCTGGGGCATGTGGGGGAGAAGGAAACTACAACCCCGTTTGTGTTGGCGCTGGCATGCGGTTGATCCGAGAGAATCGTCTTGTGGCAATGTGCACGGCTCTGGTAGTCTCAGAGATTGATATTCACAGATTTAAGCCATACGGGTAGATCCACTGTTACGAGGGCTCTGTATTTAGAATCTGATTTAAATCCGATCCATTTTTTACGGAGCACCTCTGTATCATTCTTTAATTGGGAATTGTATTGTGGGGAGTGAAATGATTGTGGGACAGGGGTACCTTGCAGCCGGGGGGGGGTTTGTTAGGTGGTCCGACTAGTCAATGCATCTTATTCTTTTTTCGACGGCTCAAAGGGGCTTTGGTGGAAATGCATAGAGAGATGATCCTTGAATCTAAATCAGTTTCTTGATTTAGCAGTTTTTCCCATCTCTTAGCTTGAGTGAGGTGGAAACTATCTAGTCTTGTCATGGATGGACTATGTATACCGTATGCATTGCATAATTGACGGATCTCCCCTCTATATCTACTATTGCACTATGCACTATGTAGATCAGTGGAAGACGAAAGGAATGAAATGAACACATTGCTCTGGCTGCTCTGTATTTTTTTTTTTTTAAAAAAAAAGGTGGTCAAGATCCACCTTTTCCCACTCGTTTCCCAACAAAAAAAAAAAAAAAAGACGTGATAAACCCCGTACCGAAGACCAGACACGCTACACCGGGCGATCCGACGGGGCATCAAGCTGCATTTGTACTACTTACGACAGTACAAAGATGATAATTGTGGGGCAAGTCCCTCAGTCGACCGTGACAGAAACCCGAGAAAAAGCCGTACTAACTCCATGCTTTTGTACTTTGCCCCAACAAAACCAACATCCAAGCAAAATCCAATTCCACACCGTGGAAAAGGATTGGAAATTTAACCTGGTGAGTATTCCGCACACCCGTCCCGGTCCATCTCAGAACGCACAGGTGTCCTAGATACCATACGGCTACCCTTGCGAACCAAATCCGATGCCAAAAGAGGTAGAACGCGGCTAGATCGCTACATCCTTGCTGAATTTTTTTCCGGCTGCTTTCAGCACTGCACGTCTTATTCTTAGTTCGTTCGGTCATGTCGATTATGGTAACGGGCCGGTATCTTTTAGCCTCGGCATCGGCTCGGTATAGACATTTTCGAACCCTGTTGAATCTTCTGTCTGGAATAGTTGGAGTGGGCGAGCGGATCATCGGGCGGAGAAGGAAACGGCAGGCGAAAACTTCAGGACCTGCGAAATGAAGATGGTCTGGGGTAGAGCGCACTATAGCTTAACTGTGAGCCGACCTCTATTTCCTGAGCAGCACCTGGGCGTGGCACCTTGGCTCGTGTTACCGGAGCAAGGGATGTGTCCGGCACAACAAGTAACAAGGGGGTTCTATCATCGCATGTTGGAAAGTTTTGGCCTTTTCAGTTTTCATCCATTTTGAAACGTGCAATTGATGAACCCAATGGATGTTGACTTAGGGATCATCATGGCGTTTATAGTGGTGTGGTTGTAACTATACACATTCTCGCCGGCCATGCAGTAAGTCTACAATAGTAATGATTATGACGGGAACAACGTTGAAAATTTGATCAATGCTTCAATAAGTGCTTCTCTGTGTGCCGTTTGATACATATCATTCCCGACCTTCTGGGTGTAGTTTTGGGGAGATGGTATAGGCGGCTCCGCGATGAGCCGTTGACCTTGGAACCGATAATCTCCGGTCCTTGTAGTCATTGCCGACCGTATATTCAAGCATCTAGTCATCCGGTGAGCACATTTGATCATTGCTGCGACTATATTCACACCTGTTCTGAGAAGGCGCTGTCAGTCACAGAGTGGCGACTGTCTCGGACCTTTCAAAGACGAATGTTAACCCTAAAAAAAATCCCCTTTGATTTCTAAATCTCCAACTTATGCTGTATGCGTGAACTTCTATCGAATTTATTGAAATCGACAAGCTGTTGGACCAGTGTCGCTTTATCCACAAAATATACGGCACAAAACGCGCAACACGCGCCCTTCATTCCAATGCCCGGTGGGTTCTTTACGGCCCCCCGACTGCAAGCCCCATTAGGTCTCAAGGTCAACTCGCAGCGATTATGAGATACGCTGCATGAGACATGTGAATGGGGTACTGAGCATCGCAAAGGCGAGTATGTACTAATTTCCATTCGACCGTTGAATGCATTCCAACGACATGGCAGAAACCCAACAGACACAGGCATGGTTGATCTAACTCTCAATGATGATGACGCCTCTATTCGTTGATAGTCTGCCACTGAAGTCCAGAGCCTGAGAAGAAATGTGAGTTCCAGACTATGATGTCGGAGTGGTTAACTGGGGTAAGTAAGCGTCAAAATTTGTTCCATCATGCCCTTTGTGGAGTTATCATTAATATCAAATCTACAGCGATGAAAGTGCCCGGTTGCCCAAATAGATGTGTTCCTTGGGTGTCTGGGCCGGTGCCATCCCAATTCAAAAAGTTTGGGGCCTGCGTGGCATTCTCAGTCCCAGTGGGACTCTCCACTCCGAGCTTCAAAGACACGGATGCTTGGATCACATTGCTTGTTCCAGCGACCCAGCAACTGGATACGCTCTCAGAGCCCATTTTGAGTTACAGATTGGATAGGACCCAATTCTCCCAGGGAACAACTGATCAATCAGTGTCGTTCAGTGTGCCCAGAAATGCAGACAGTGGACTAAAACCGTCCACGGGAAAGATGCTCACACCGGAAGAACATCTTTGAGTGCCCGTCAGGATCCATGGCTTGCATTTTCCAAGATGATTGCCGCTTCGTATGACGTTGCTAAGCGATATGATGCATTGGCCTCGACTGGTATTACTAGAGTTCTATCGAACGCGTCTACGAAGACTGTCTCATCGCAAGTGACTTTCACTCTCGATCTCCGATACCCGCAGGATAGCGTAGTACACGCTATGTAGGACGAATGCCGCAAGGCGTTTGAGACTATTGCATTGTTAGATGGGAAGGGTGTCTTTTGACTAAATATAGAAATACGGATTCGCCGGCTGTCAAGTTCGACAATAATTGCGTGGCGTATCAACTGGTTGATTGTGGGAGATCGATGCCTATGACTAGTGGTGCGGGTCATGACGCTGTTTATCCTAGCAAGCACTGTCACTCTGCGATGATCTTTGTCCCTTGCCGGGATGGTGTGATCTATCACCCGGTAGAAAATTGCTGTCCCCAGGATTATTCAAGTCCCTCTGGTTTTTTTTTGGACATTTTCAAACCTGGCAGTTGTAGTGCTCTGGATCTGCAGACCCCTCTTGAAGCCGGTGTTCACTGCGATCAACTCAGGGTAGAGGCTAATGGATACAGGCAATAGGTGATTTCTGCATTGTACCCAGAACAACTAGATGCGAGTGCAGCACAACTGGGCCTGCCATTTACGGTCTCGCTCAATAAAATCCTAAGCCGAGCAAAAGAAGCCTCTTTTGTTTTGAAGACAGCCTCGATGGAAAACCATGGACGGGCAGTTGCGTTTATGGCTCGTCTCCTCGGCATCGAGGCACGGATCCTTGTTCCTCGGTCTTTGAACCATCGGACTCGGGATATTATCGCCGTGGAAGGGGCTCAGTTGGCTATTGTTCAGGGCGATTACGATCAGGCTGTACCGGAGGCTATGAATGAGACGCATGTGGGACAGGGGTGTACTTCTCATTCGGAATACGGCGTTCGAGGGGTATGAAGATGTCCCTACGTGGATCGTGGAGGGATACTCTACCACGATGCATGAAGTCCAGAATGAACTTGCGCAACTTGGTCTGGCGGGTAGTCTGATGATCACCCCCGCTGGTGTGGGCAGCTTCGTACATGCGGTCACGAAGCGTTGCAAGTCGCATAGCACGTCGATATCTGTAGTCTCTGTCGAGCCTGACACGGCTGCATGTCTATCTTCTAGCGTGGCTGCTGGAAAGCCGGTTACTGTTCAGACGTCATCCACTATCATGAATGGTAAGGATTGTGGCACAGTATCTTCTGCTGCCTGGCCTGATTTGCAGCGTCTCATCATATGAGATCCACTGTGCCGTGCAGTATCTGACTTTTAAATCTGTGGCAGCTGGGCCATGTGGAGGTGCATCATTGGCTGCACTGCGACAATTAGCTGTATCAAAGGAAGCTACGTCACCTCTGAGCATGAATTCCGTGGTTATTCTTCTCAACACTGAAGGCGTGCGCGACTATCCAGTTCCAAAAGACGTCTCTGTTGACGATGCCGTGGGCTCAAGTCAAACTCTCACTCAAATCAACTCTTCCAACCCGACTTTGTCTGTAACAGACGGAGTGGGCGGGACCGAAATCATAAACGATCTGGCCGCCTGGTTCTCCCATCGAGACATCGAGCATCACTGGATTGAGAAGGTCGCTGGATGACCATCCATTGTGGGTGTCTTGAGAGGGAGTGGAGATGGCAAGTCGCTCATGTTCAACGGCCACACAGACACTGTTAGTCTCTCCAGCTACGAGGCAGAGCCTCTGTACGGGTTGTTTGGAACCAAGAATGGCAAAGAGGCTATCTTTGGCCGGGGTTGTCTCGACATGAAGGGGGGCTTGGCTGTCTGGTTAGCGGCCCTTGCAGCAACAAAAGCTAGCGGCCGCATTCCTCGGGGTGATGTCTTTGTGGCTGCAGTATCAGACGAAGAGGATGCCTCGCAGGGAAGTCAGGATGACATTGAAGCTGGCTGGAGTGCTGATGCCGCAGTACTTCCTGGGCCAATCCACGGCGCGATACTTGCCGCCCACAAAGGATTTCTGTGGGTGGAGGTTGATATTTTGGGGGTTGCTGCACACGGGTTTGACCCTGCATCAGTAGAAGATGCGATTATGTTTGCCGGATCCTTCCTACAAGCTTTGGAGAAGTATCAATCCCAGCTACCTGTTGACGATTTCCTGGGTCATGGTTCGCTACACTGTGGCTTTATTACGGGTGGCGAAGAGCCTTCGTCCTATCCAACAAAGTGCACTATCACAGTCGAATATCGCATCGTCCCAGCCAAAACGGAAGAGTCCATCCTAGGAGACATCAGCGCGCTGCTGAAAGCAATCGCCGAGCAGAAGGTTGGTTTTAAATATGCAGAAGGCGATTGCTTGTGCCTCTCCTGTGCTGGAGACCAAGCCTGATGTCAAGGCGGGTCCATTTTGGACTGATGCGGCCTTGCTCGGCGATGCTGGTATTTCATCCATTGTGTATGGCCCTACAGGAGAGGGTCTTCACGCCAAGGAGGAATGGGTCGAAGTTGAGTCTTCAACAGTTTCTGAAGGTGTTTACTCAGCTTGTGCGGGACTCTTGTTATTAAACATCGACATCGGTATATAAATAAAGTAATAATAACAAACTCATATAATGTTGTTATGTTTCTCATGGACTTCATTAGGATTCAAGCCGAAAGACACTACCATCATCCAGCAAAGCACCCTGTGCATGCTTGATTTTGTGTGACTATCAACCTGATACTCTGGTGGAGTGATCCTGAAATATATGTAGCTGAATACAGCATGAAAAAAAACATTAATTGGCAAAATGAGTGCTTTGAATAGAGACAGCCAGGCGTTGTCGTTGATTCTAGTGACGAAGTGTTGTGGCTGGTGTTCTTTGTTGCCACGGGACTACAGGCCGATCGGCAACGTTCAGATCGGCCACCTTCGCTAGACGACATCTCACTGATAGTCTCTACTACCTAGCACACCATCTCGTTCTTTTTTATCAATTTCCAGCAATTGTGATTCATTCTCACGAAGATCAAACAACGATGGCAGACGAATCACCTGCACAGCGATCCGCCCGATTGCGCCGCGAGCGCCGCGAGGCAAAGATCAAGGAAGGAGGCTCAGCGCGCCTGGATAAAATCACCAGTCTCAGTGGACGCACGCCACAAACCGGTAAGGAATAAAAATCTCATCCCCGGCTCTAGGTCAAGGAGCTCCCGATTGCAAAACAGTCATGCCACATCGGCCATGCCAGTATAGACACCAGTACAGACAATGCTAACTGAAGTCAATGACAGAACGCGAAGAAGCCTCCCCATCTCCTCAACCTGCGCGTGCAATCTCCGCATCCCCATCTCCAGCACCGCAAAACCCCCAGTTCCTCCCCCCAGCCGCGCCTCAACCAGACATGCAGTCACCAGAAGCGATCCGCGCCCAGCAGGAAGCGTTCTTCTCGATGCTCCGACAAGCCGCACCGGAACCTGGCCAGGGCGTGCATCCCGACCCACAAGCGCCAAACGGCCTCCAGGCCCAGCAAGAAGCCTTCCGCGCGATGCTGCGACAATCCGCACAGGATCAAGGACAGGGCCAGTCGCCCGGCGACGCCGAAGACCCTACCATCAAACTCTTGAACTCTCTCATGGGTGCTATACCAGGGGGTGACCCTAATGCTCCACCAGGAGCACCTACAGGCAACCAACCCGTACCTGGATTTTCGCTTGCTGCTATCGCATCAATGCTTGGCGTGCCGCCTTTCCTCGCCAATATGCTGGGTGGAGCGACGCCTCCAACAGAGGCGGAACAGAAGCGCGCTCAGACTTGGAAGACGCTGCACACCGTCTTTGCTTTGGCAGTTGCTGTCTACCTGCTGTTCATTATTGGGGCTTCGGTCGCGTTGTTCGGTAGTCCCCCGCCAAAGCCTGCGACAGCACAGAATCCCTTTGCAATCTTTGTTACGGGAGAGTTGATGTTGGCTGGGGGTAAGGCGCTGCTTGGTGGGAAGTCTGGTGGTATGGGTATTGTAGTGCAGCTTTTCAGAGATGTTGTGAGGGATGGTAGCCTCCTACTCTTTATGTTAGGCATGGGGACTTGGTACAATCGCGAATGGCAGACTACGGCTTACTAGGGTAGGGCGGCTTGAGCATGTAGCTTCGTTAACGATCGGCGCGGTATGAGAATTTTCAATGGCATGTGCTATGTGATCATTATTTCATAATTCGTATCTTCTGATAAACGCTAAGCAGACATCTTGACGATAGCCCGCTGGGATGGCAAAACCGCGTTGCGCAAAGCACTCAAGGCTGATGCATCCAACCCTCAGTCACCTTCCCATTGATTCATCCGAAATCCTTTCTTAAAATGATCCGCTAGATGCTCCGCCCGAGCTGACCAGGTAGACAGTGAACAACCACAGAATCCACAGCAGCTTTCAACGTCGGTGCCCGATCCGCGCCAGGTTTCGAGGTCAGTAACGAGGGCTTTTGTGCAACTGTGGACTTTGTGCAGATGCTGCCACAGATAATTCTTCCAACTAAATGAACGCCCTTGAACAGGCTTATCGGCACAGACTTGGAATTCATGCTCTTCCCTGGGAGGGCGCTGGGAACAGCACGTCACAGAAGGGGCATTCAGAAAGCTGGAGGTCAAATATATGTTGGACATCGTTGAGATTTGGTGTGCAGACCCAGGAGTCAAGAAGGAGATGGATGCTTTTCTCGTGCCCGGCCCAATTATGTTTCTTTTCGAAAGACTGTGTACAAAATGTGCACTGGTAATGATAGTAGATCGCTGGTCGCTGCCGTCCTCGAATGCAATTCGGTTTTTTTTTTCGTTTGGGGATCAGAGGGAATGGCAGCCTTATGTCTGCTGAGGAATGATAGCTCCATGCTGAAGAGGCTAGAGGCTGTGGCAACGGCTGCCACGAGAAAGGGTGGCGGCTGTGGAGTCATGCCATATAGCGATGAACATAGTTGCCAGCGCAGTAAATAGTAAGCTTTTTCTTGTATGCCGAGCTTAGTAGTTGAACATACACAAGTAACTTGGTTGGACCCCATCTCGTTCAGTCCTCGCCGTTGACTTGCCGATATCGATGATCGCTGATGGGTCTGCGCTAATCGATATTGGGCTAGCGAATCTTCCTCGCCTACTAGTCCAAGAATGGCTAGTGAACAATCAGTCCCTTGCCCAGCACAGATATTACTAAGCTTTCGATGCGCCCCGGGGGGCCCCGGGGCCCTGGGCCGATCTCGGGAGCCAACGTACGTTGTAGGATCCGCACTGAATCTGTTGCCTCAGGCCTGCATATCTTCGCCACGCCTACCAGACTTTCTCCAGAGTCTCCTTTCCGATTCATCCGTATTGCTCTGCATAAAATCTTTGAACCAGTTGTAGATTATGCACGAGGTCGTGGTAGTTTAAAGTTCCTGAGGTCAGCTCTAGGGCCGAAATCTTCCTTGTGCAAATACCTGGAGTACGGAGTGCTTGTTTACTTGATACGCCAAGCAACACTCCTTGAAGAGATAGCAGGTCATACTTTAAGCAAGGTCAATAACCTGGTCTAAAATAAAGCCTAGTTATATGTTCTAGGAGGCTCCAATGAACCTTTTTCTATGGGTATCAAATTGGGCCACGTTGCTTATCTGAATTAAGCTTATCTTATGGCGAAAGATGACTAGAAAACTCAAAGTTCGACCCATATAGAAGTGGAACTATCACACAATAGGCAGGATACAAATCTTTGAAATCTGTGGTCTGGGGATAGATAGGCGAATTAGAAGAAGTGTAGGGGTTGAATTGGTATAAACAGCAGTAGATGAAGATGTTAGATTCGGGGTACTACTTGGGTACTCCGTATTCCGTACATAAAGCTATGTTGTACATAATTGAATCCACACCGGGGTGGGCGAAACCGGAGTTGGCCTTCTTATCCGCACTTCGAGTGGGGCTATTTTGAGTCGCCACTCGGTGAAAAGGCAAATCCATTTGGTAAGAAGCCGAAATGAACCCGAGTTCCGGTGAGCGAAATAATCTCCGGACAAAAAAGGTTATTCAATTTAAAAGTTAAGCCACAATTTGACGCCTTTGAAAACCTACTCCCAGGCAAATATCTAGATCCAAAGGGATTAACAAACATTCTCCAACAAATGATTAACCTCAAAGCGGGAATGGCGATCGTGACTGTAGCTATGTGTCAACGACCAGGCAATGTAGGCTGCGATGTAGTACCGAGTGGGACTGGGGGTGGATTGGGGCAGATTTAGCTTTTGCGACCAATTTCTATCACCAATTGCAATGAGTCAGCAAGGCCAACTCGCCACTGACATTGGTCAGTCGGTGGCCAGAAGTCCGGACTCGGGCCGAACTTAAAACAGCCATTGGTGAATCCGTCGGATTGCATCTAATTTTTGTGGAACCTTCCATTCCTTCCCATGGGGCAAATTTGCCCTGTGGCACGCGAGAAAATCGGGGAAACAATAAGTTGACCAGATCTCCCTCGGTTTGTTCTTTCTTCGTGGGAAATTCTCTTTTATAACCCATCTTCTTCAACACTTCCAGACTCCTCTGCTTTTTCAACTACACAGAATGGAGGTCAACACCGCACCACCTGCTTACGAGCAGGAGAAGATTTCTGAACGGAAGGAAATGCCACTATATGAAGAGGAGGGCCAGCTCAAGACTGGTGAGGTCCACGATGCTTTTGGTAACGAGGAGTACGCTGAGATCAAGTATAAAACCTTGAAGTGGTGGTATGTAATCACCGAGAAAACAGTCTCTAATCGTCCGTGCTAACGTGTGGTGTCTTCAGGCAATGTGGCTTGCTCATGATTTGTGAGTCAGTTTCACTGGGTGTGTTGTCCCTGCCATCAGCCGTCGCTACCCTGGGCCTTGTCCCTGGTGTCATCCTGATTATCGGCCTTGGAATTCTCGCAACATACACTGGTTACAATATTGGCCTCTTCCGCGAACGGTACCCTCACATTCAAAACCTGGGTGATGCCGGCGAGATCTTGCTAGGCAAGTTTGGCCGTGAGCTCTTCGGTACTGGCCAGTTCCTCTTTTGCATTTTCGTCATGGGCAGCCACCTCCTGACCTTCCGCGTCATGATGAACACCGTCACAAACCATGGCGCCTGCTCTGTCGTCTTCAGTGTCATCGGTATGGCTATCTCGATCGTCTTGTCCATCCCCCGTACGATGAAGGGCATGACCTGGATCTCGTTTGCATCATTCCTCAGCATTGTATGCGCTGTTGTGATCACCATGATCTCCGTGGGAGTGCAAAGTCACCCTGGTCGTGTCATCCACGCCACTGTCGACACCAACCTGTACACTGCATTCCAGGCAGTTTCAAACATCGTCTTCGCTTACTGCGCCCACGTCGCTTTCTTCGGTTTGATTGCCGAGATGGAGTCGCCCCAGGATTTCAAGAAGTCCTTGTTCATGCTCCAGGGCTTTGAGATTTCCCTCTACCTGACCGCCGCCATTGTCATTTACTTCTACATCGGCACGGATGTGCACTCCCCTGCCCTCACGTCCGCAGGCCCCCTGATGAGTAAGATTGCCTATGGTATTGCTATCCCTACCATCGTTGGTGCCGGTGTCGTCAACGGCCACATCGGCTTGAAGTACATCTACTTCCGCCTCTGCTCCAAGTCGGGTCTGATGCACCAGCGCAACAAGCGTTCCATCGGTGTTTGGATTGCTCTTGGTGTGGCCTGCTGGGTCGCTGCGTGGGTCATATCTGAGGCTATTCCTGTCTTCAGCGACCTGAATAGTTTGATTAGTGCTCTTTTCGCTTCCTGGTTCAGCTACGGTCTCTCCGGTATCTACTGGCTCCACCTCAACCGCGGCGAGTTGTTTTCCTCTCCCCGCAAGATTTTCCTTAGCATCCTCAACATCGCCATTGCCGGCTTCGGTTTGGCGCTGTGCGTTCTTGGCCTGTACTCTTCCGGCACAGCTATCAGCAAGAACTCCAACAGCAACAGCTTCAGCTGTGCTAACACCGATACTTGAATGACTCCGTCTTGCTTCACCTTTTTAACGTTACACGCACTGTATATACATCGCATATAGATTATGCTAAGAGCACGCTGGTTGGCTCTAGAATATAATAATAAATTCGAACTTCCTGAACATGCTTGTCTGTCCTCGCTAAATGTAGATTAAATACCTCAAAATATGAGAGGCAAGCCTTACCATCCTAGACACCCAGCGTGTTAATCTCCAGTTTGCCGATTTTTAGTGTCCTGGGTACCCAACCTAGAAGCACCTGCTTGTTTTAAAAGCGGCCAGTGCAGCGAGCTCCAGGTAGTCGGGCTTAAGGTTCCATTGGTGGAAGAACACCGTCTTAGCATGGCCGATGCTACTGAGACACTTCTCGGAATTCTCCTCGCCCAGCCTGTCCAACATGCACGGGGTTCTGAGTACTTACATTGAAATCATCTTCCTACGTTGGTGTCCTATGATGTGCCTAACGCTCTTACTCGGAAAAGCAGGCAAGCGAGGTGCAGTGTGGATACTTCCCTCGAAAAGAGAAAAAATGAAGGTGACTATAAAGATAGTGTGCTGGGAAGAGTCTCCAGATACTGCGTAGATGAAGTCAAAGAAGTGCATAGAGGTTGAGAATGAAAAACCTGTCGAAGCCCATCATTCTACCTCTTTTTATTTTTCACGCCGACAACCGCCGCGGCGATCTTCATGCCCCTTCTACTTCCTCCCTCGCACCTCAAGTTGGCAATCAAGCCGTTCGGAAAACTCAGGAAGAACAGGAAGAAACGGGTTCCTTTCAGAGCGAGATGTGCCACTCCTCACTCAAAATTCCACAAGCCTGTCCAACCAACAAACAGCAGGCTGTATTTATCAGTCTCCAATCATTACAACGGCACATGCACTGATTTCAGCCTGTAGGATGAGACCACCGACACGGATGCCTTGAGCCGCTCACCTTCCAAGGTGACAAGCAACTCCATGGATGTTGACGCTTCCGCCGCTGGCCTGGGCGATGACATGTGGTAGAAGCCACGGCTATCTCTTTCGGGGGCACTTCCCACCCGCCACTCGCCAATGCGGATGGGTCATGTGGGAAGCAGCCCGTTTCGAGTATATGGGCGCTAAATAGGCGATTTTGCAGCAATAGAAGGATGGACATCCGTATCACCCTAAGGAGGATTACTGGTAGCTAGAAGTGAAGAAACTCCCTATGATGCGATGTCAATACTTGGCTATTTGATTTTATCAAAGTTACGACAACAAGACGTTTTCAAATTTTCTTGTGCCAGACTCAAAGCCAGATGGTAGGCATTGGTCTATCCTCTTATTACACATAGAGAACAAAAAATGCTCAGGAGCAATGAAGTGTCAAATTAAATTATACCTGCCAACAGCCTCTGCGCCTCTAAACCTCGCCACACGACCGTGACTTGTTATCCAATAACGTGCCTTCGAGCTTGGCCGACGCCAATTAATCAATACAACAACCAATATTATTTAGACGATCAAAGTGTTTGAGGAAGTGGAATGCAGCTCTAGTAAGGAATCTAGGACAGGAAAATCACATGTAAACGAGTTGTGGCTCCCGGACCAGCGCTACGCAGGTTATAAGATTGTATGGTTATCAGAGTGAAGGGCTTCTGTCTTTGACTTTGGGATAGTTATACTTGATTGAATCTCAAGGGGTCGTGAGTTCTATTTCATGCTGTTAATGCCATCTCCTTGCTGCAATAGGGTTATTTGCGCATATGACTCTTGATGGTAGTGACACTGGGAACAAATGAGCAGATAGCCTCTCATGTTGTAGCACCCTTGAAGGATATATGAGCGCTACCCAGGTATGTCAATATGTTCTTTGGCAGTTCAGGGTTCTATCTCAACGTCATACACCCGTATTTCCATTCTGTAGGGTTGTTAGAGCCGATGTGGGGACTAGATTATGGACAGTATGAATATTCAACAAGTAGATGTGAGTCTATACGGATACATTCCATTAATGCCATGTGTCATTATAAAGTTGTACGTAAAATATCAGCAAGCAAAACCTCCTCGGCTAGTTCATCTCCAGCACCATACCCCTCAGTATGTAACAGTCACATTCTTGTTCACATACTTCGCGTCTATCTTCAAGACAAGGTTTTCAGCGAGCCACCTCCCCGCATCCTCTCGGGAGATTGTATACCCAACAGCTCGAGACTCCGGACCCGTCTTGGGATCCTCGATGCCAACGCGGATAGTCTTGTCCGACTCGCCATCGACAAGGTGACTTGCACGAATGACCGTGAACGATTCCCCGCTCTGTGCGAAACGGTCTTCCATAATTACCTTGTCTGCTCCGGGAACTTTGACAAACAGATAGTAGATGGGCACCATAGCGATAGGAGTATCGCGACCGAAGCGGGAAAAGCCCACTGTACCGCAAGCGACTATGTGAGGATTTCCGGTAATGCCGGTGCTTCGAAGCTGGGCGAGGGCATCTAGGAGAGTTGCCGCGCCTTTCTTGCAGACGTCCGGATCATCGACTGTCATTCCACGTGGCTTGGCACCGATGGTGGACACGATGACATCCACAATGCAGCCATTGTCGGTCAGGAGGCACTGCGATACAGTGGAGATATCGTGTGCATTGCCTTTGATGACTTTCAGATTTGGTGTTGACTCTGAAGGGAAGATGGCTGTGAGTTTGGAGGGATCGCGGCATAGCGCGATGCATATGTGCCCAGCAGCGAGAGTTCGTTTGAGGGCAGCGAGGCCAACGCCAGTGCTGGCGCCAAAGAATGCGATAGACTTGATGTTTGACGTCATTGTTTAGATGGGCTGTGGTTGCTCAAGTAGTTAGGTATTGGATGGCTTAATTCTGATGAAAGAAAGGGGAGAGGCGAGGTGGATGTGTGTCTTCAAGTGTCTCGGACAGGACGATATGCTTCATAATATACATGTTGGTGGCGCACTATGAAGAGAGCGAAACCCGTCCGAGTCAATGCCACAGGTCTCGCTCTTTTCTCGCGACTCGTGTAGAGCGAGAGGGTTGATCCGAGGCCAACAAATCGAGGCTGAAATGCCGTTCTCTCGTTGGCTGTCCCGCGCCATGTACAATACTGAGTCAGACAGCCAACCCTTCCAGACCTTGCCGTGTGCCTAACGAGATCAGGATAAACCGGATTTTGTTCGATCCGTTTATGATTGATTACTTGATGAAGCAATACCACGACGGTTCCAAAAATGGCCGAAGAGCCTCTTGTGACAGTCTCCGGGCCCCTTGGGGGCGCGTTCGCCTCGGCTTCGGACGCCGAGAAAAACGCGAGGTTGGACACCTCAGGCAGAAACGAAAACGCACCCCTGAAGCTGCGCAGCTGTGTGGTATGCCGAAGTCGGAAAGTCCGCTGTGACAAGCGAGCGCCTTGTTCCAACTGCCGTCGCGCAAATATCGCCTGTGTGCGTCCACCAACAGACCGTCCACCACGATGGGCTCGCCATCTCGACCGCCTCAACAGCGCGGTGTCCAACCTACATGCCTCCCAGGAACCTGAACCAGTAGCAGAAGACGTGATGGAGAGGCTTCATAACCTTGAAAGCCTTGTCCAAGAGCTACGCATCCAGCTGGAACAGGCCAAATCAGTAGTTAACTCTGCCGCTGAAGGGTCATCAGGGGTCGGTTCGCCGGAAGGCTCTGCGCATGGTCGACAGTCGAACCCATCTTCCGTTAATATTGCCAATGTGCAAAACAAGTTTGGGAGACTGGTGCTTCAGGATTCCAACCGAAGCCGCTATGTTAGCAGCGGCTTCTGGTCTCGAGTCAATGACGAGGTAAGTGGTCTTGTTCTGATCACATTGCTGCCCGGAATGAGTGGCTACCTAATCTTTATTGTAGCTTGATGGCCTTAAGGCAGATGCTCGCGGTCTGCCATTGGGAGAATCTGATGCCTCAGATGACGAGGCACCGTCGGAGATGACCCCTTCCACACAAGAACTAGACCGGACCCCTGCAGAGCGTCACGGATTCTTGTTTGGGCACAATTTGAGTCCCTTTTCTCCTAACTTAACCGACCTTCATCCACTGCCCTCCCAAATTCCGTTCCTTCTAGAAGTGTTCTCCGAAAATGTGAACCTCATCTTTCAAATTGTTCATCTGCCCACTATCAAAAACATGGTTCGCGACTGGCGCGGCCGTGAAATGAAGGGACTCACACCGGCCAATGAAGCTTTGATGTTCGCAATATACTACGCTGCTATTACTTCGATGGAAGAAGAAGATGTAAGCCAAATCATGAGATATTTAACTTTCTCACAGTTTCAATGCGGGGTTTAGGCTCACGTCTAGGTATATTCAGATAGTGCTTAATTTCGGAGCAACCAAAGCAGAGCTCAATCTCAAATATCGCCAAGGGCTCGAACATGCTCTTGCAAGAGCTGATTTTTTGAATGTTCCAGACTTCGTTCTCGTGCAGGCATTTGCCATCTTTCTTACTCTTGCTCGCCGACATGACAGTCCGAGATTTGTGTGGATGATGACAGGAATAGTAATCCGAATGAGTCAAGCACTAGGGCTACATCGTGATGGAACACATTTCGATTATCTAAGCCCATACGAGATTGAGATGCGGCGAAGAGTTTGGTGGAGCCTGTGCGTGTTGGATGTGAGATCATCTGAGGATCAAGGGACCGATTACACAATCACAAAATCGAGTTTTGATACCAAGATACCTCTTAACATCAATGAAACCGACCTCGACCCCGAATCAAAGGAAACGCCCCAAGCTCACGATGCCCTGACTGATATGTCCGTTGCGCGCGTCACCTTTGGCATGTGCGAAGTCACGCGGCAGATGATGGCTCATGGTTTCAAAGACGATGCACCGAGTCCAGAAGAGCAAGGTCGCTTGTTGCAGCAGATATACCAAGGTCTTGAACGAGACTTTCTTCAATACTCGACTGATTCGGGGAACATCAGATACTGGGTGATAGTTACGGTTGCTCGGCTTCTTATGGCCAAGATGACTCTGCTTATCTATCTGCCTTTGCTGTTCTCCTCGCCGAATGAAGAATTCTCGGAGGAGCTGCGAACAAAACTACTGATTTCCAGTATCGAGGTCGCCGAGTACAATCATGCCCTTAACAACGAGCATGCATGCAGACACTGGCGCTGGGTTTTCCAGACCTATACCCATTGGTACTCCATTGTCTACATGATGCTAGAGATCTCTCGACGTCCGTGGTCGCCTCTTTCTGAACGGGCCTGGGTGGCCCTTCATAGTCCCTGGCTAATACCGAACCAATCACACATGGAACGGAATCTACGCATCTGGATTCCGCTCCGACAGCTGATGACCAAGGCTAGGAAGCATCGTGGTATGGAGCTCGGGCGGCTGAGAAACGACTCTCAAGCTGCCCAACGGCTTGAGCAGGACTATTGCATTGCCCCAGTCCTGTCTAGTACTGGGCCATTTCCACCTGGCTCAAACTCTGCAGATTTCTTTCTTGAGCAATGGCGCCAGCTAGTGGCACACCCAGATAAAACCACGCACATCTCAATCGCACCCGGGTTCGGCGTCACCAATCCGTCGAATATACCGATGCAGATTGCAAGTACAACCCACTCGAACGTGCATCCTGATCCCAATTTAGCTCAAACATTCTTCTCGGATTTCACCGCTGGGTCACGATTTCTTTCTGCAGAGGAACGGCAGTTTGGATGTGATGTTTCAACCAATGAATCTAAAAACTTCGATTCCGCCATGGCGCCTCCTTCGGGAATCAGACCTGGACCCGACAATCCTGCCGCTTCGTCATATAGCCAGTTCTCAATGGCGCCGGAAGCTCAATTTGACGGTCAACTTGCCACCCCAGCCGTTGTACCTTGTTTGTGGTTTGAGGAGGGCATGTTAACTGATTTCACCGGTACCTCTGGAGGCCAAATCGATAGCAACATGGGCATGGATGAGGAGGTCAATTGGTACAATTGGGCTGCGTCTGTGAAGAATCTGGAGTCTGATGGGGGGACCCATAGTAGCAGACCGCGCTAGTCTCCCACATCGAAAACCAGAGACGTTATAGTTAGCAAACTCACTTCTTCATCACCGACGGATGTTAACTTTATGAGGGGGCTGCAGGGCAAAGGTCTTCCCCCATTGAGCTTGGTAAATCCCAAAACTCTTTAAATTACTTGCTATTCTGGCTTCTTTACATTTCAAATACACATTGTAATACAGTCAGTGGTTCAATCACGTGTAAATTACCAAAGATCTAGTCAGATCATCACACCCCCGCGTGGCTTGCATACCGTGGCGTTTCCCGGCTGTGGCTGAACCAGAACCGAGGAGCCATTTACAGGTCACATATGACACAAAAATGCACGCTGATGGGACACTCCGAATTCTTCAGCTCTCCACCAACCTGGGATGTGAGTTGATCGTTGCTTTTGATGCTTCCCAGCCTTCGTTTTCCCGTGTGGATTTGATGGGAGCGGCCAAACACAGAATGATGACGGGGAGAGGCAAACCCTGTGAAATAATTCTAGCAAAAATTTTTTTTTTAAAAATAAACAGGGGATGCTAATGATCAGTAAAGGCTCCGGGTGATGTATCCAAACCAGTACGTTCCCAACACACAGAGACACCATAAAATGGAAATCAAGCCCCTGAAGGGGAAAGCCATCATCAGGGAACTTTTCGACAATGCATCTTGACAAAATCCAGCCTACCGATGTTCGATTTGTTTGTGGGCTGTCTGGATATTTCCACAAGGACCTGCAAGCTGTGAAAAAAAGTCCCAATTATGATCCCCTCGCCAACGATATCGCACCAGTGACACCAGGGTTCAAGCAGGTTGTCCAAGCAGGAGAGGTGATCTCGATTCTGCTTCGTCTCCAAAGTGGAGCTGTAGCTGTTGGTGAGTGTGTCGATGTCATCTTCTCCGGGACTGCATCGCGTGATCCTCTATTCATCCCCAAACAACATCTGCCGTTGCTTGACATGATTGTGCGGCCATGGCTTCTTGAATGTGACGTGGCGACATTCCGCTCAAATGCGGTCAAAATTGATCAACCGTGGCCAGAGCTGGGAAATAAGAGACTCCACACCGCCGTTCGCTATGGACTCAGTCAAGCTCTTCTGTCTGCGACAGCTCTCGCCAACAAGTGTACCATAACCGAGATCGTTGCCCGTGAGTGGAAGACAAAGATCAGTCATCGACCGGTTGGTATTCTCGCCTCCTGCCACCGAAATGACCACCTACAACTGGATAGGATGATTATGAAAAAAGTGGCCCTTCTTCCACATGCGTCATTTGTCCACGTGAACGACATCGGCCCTGGAGGTGAGACCATGCTCGATTATGTGCACTCTGTCTCTCGACGTATTCAGGATCGAGGAGACCCGGGATATCGACCACGGCTCCACTTTGATGTTTATGGGACAATTGGTGATGCCTTTACGGACGCGGAAATACCGAAATTCCTAAAGAAAGTCGAGCAGGCAGCCCATCCATACGACGTATTGATCGAATCTCCCATTGTTTCTTCTAGTAAAGACTCTCAGATTCTCCGCCTGCACCGGCTTAAAAAGATCCTTGCATCTCGCAGGATCAATGTGGGAATAGTCGCAGACGAGTGGTGCAACACGCTAGACGACATCCGAGACTTTGTTGACGCCGATGCCGTGGACTATGTGCAGGTGAAGACGCCTGATCTGGGAAGTCTCCACAACTCCATTGATGCGGTCATGTACTGTTTCAAGGAAAAAGTTGGGTGTTGTCTTGGTGGATCTGCAAATGAAACGGACATTTCGGCGCGGATTACTGCACAGGTGGCTCTAGCAACACAACCGCAGTTTTTGTTATCTAAGCCTGGGATTGGGGCTGATGAGGGATTGATGATTTTGACAAATGAGATGATTAGGACTTTAGCCTTGGTTGATAATGGTTGGTAGTATGTTCGGTATTGGTTTCAAATGAAGTTGCATTCTTGACATGTAGATTGAGAACATCTGCACTAGCCATCACGAAACAACCGAATGCAGGCACAAATTTTCGAATACTACAGATGATACTACGCAGCATGCAAGCTCTGGGTCCCCTATTGAACGGAATATACTCCCAGGTGACCTTCCGACAGATCCACCGGTCTGGATTGAATGTTTTAGCATCCTCGCCCCAGATATCTTTTCGGCAGTGGAGAACATAGGTGCTGTACATGACTGTACGGCCCTTCTGAATGTAGATAGGGGATGTACCATCTTTTTCGCCACCGTAAGGAAGCGTAGTATCCTTCGTCGCGCAACGGCGGTTGAAGGGTACGATCGGGTAGAGACGAAGAGTTTCTTTGAGAAAGTGCTGGAGGTACTGATATGATCTCAAAGACGCAAAGTTTTTGTTTCGTGGCTGGCCGAAAGTACCGAATTGAACGAGGATATCCCTTCGAATTCTTGCGAAGATGCGCGGGTGCCGTGCAAGAAGTAGGGTCGCCCAGCTCAGTAAAGAAGCCGTGGTGTCACGGCCTGCCAGAAGAACGTTAAGAGATTTATCGCGCAACATGATAGGATCTCTTGTAGTACCAGTCAGAGCTTTCAGGAAGACATACTGCGATGGAACCTTTTCGATGCTCTGGGGTGTCTCTTCCTGCTGCTGCGCCTGCACCAGAGCAGAGTGAACAAATTTGTCCACAAAGCCGTGCACAATCTTGATGCACTTCCGAAACTCCCGGTTGTAGATGACCCAGTAGAGCCGCTCGAACCGGAGTCGCTCCGCGAGATACCACATGCAACGGTCAAACCCGTAAAGAAAGGTATCATCAGAGGCCTGTCCTGCTTCCTTTTGCATAGTACCAATCTGGCTATCGGAGCTTCTACCAAAGAGGAACTGTGTGGCCGAGTCAAGTGTAACACGAAAGAAAATGGCTTGAATATCCACAGCGGAGGACCAGCCGTCAGGCAGCATCGGGATGGCACGCAATGCATTGTGAACATGACGTTCTTCTCTGTCGAGATTGCTCATCTGATCTCGCGTAAACCAAGGCCGGAGCAGTGATCGGTAACGCAAACAACTCTAGCCATCAGTAGTAAACTAGGTCCAGTCAGTCATCCTTTCCTCCAAAGGGAAAAACGCTATTTTAGAAGCGAGGAAAGCACTCACAATACCATTACCTACAACAGGATGAGCTACATTGCGACACGCATCACCCAAACCGAAATCCTTGAACTGAGTCGCCAGTATAGCCTGGATGTTCTTAGGATCTGCTGTGAACAGGCTGTCCCGACCAACCTGGCACAAGCGAAAGGTAGAAGCGTATCTGCCATGCTGCTGGGATAGAGAAGCCACCCGCCTATCTGCTAGTTGTGGGAGCAACTTATTTCTCGCTGCATCAAGTATCTCGAGCAGGATGGAAATGCCGAAAGGGTCCTTGCTGGGGTAGAGAGGGGGTTCTCCACAGCCTATCCCGCGAGCTTTCTGAGCATGGCGCCAAGAAGTAGAGACAGATAGAAGCAGACGACTTGCAATAGCAAGTGCCACAAGTACTGGAATTAACCAGCTCTGCATGAGGAGGTTGTTAAGCGTTATGAGACCAGTAGATGTGGTGTTGAGACACGCGTTTGACTCGGACATGGTGTAAGAGATGAAGGGGAAGAATTGAAGACTTGTAATAACCATATATGCTGATTTTCAAACAGATGAAAGACCAATCAAGGCTGGTAAAGCAGACAAAAGTGCACCGAGTGAATTTACCAGCAGTATCACAATATGGACATAACAAAATAAACCCTACGTTTTCAGATATGCGAGGAAGGTATAATTCTCCGGCGAGTCAACTAAATCCGAATCTTTCTATAGCGTAGAATCAACGACGCTATGATCCTTGCAACATGCGATGATGAAACGCCCGAATGCGTTGCCTTCAGCACTTTTATGTACCCCCACCTACACCTAAGCGCCGTACTTCTCCCAATCGGATTTTCTTTACCCATGTTGGCCTTCTCCTTAGCATAGCCAAAATCCCTATGAGCATGTCGACCATGATTACTTGCTTTAGGCTATTGCTGTCGCTGGTGCAGCCTTCAATCTCTCTAAGGTCACTGTTGGAAGAATTTTGATGGGTATCGGTGGTACTGTTGTTTACCAAAGTTCTGTTGCGATCTATCTCTGATGTTGTTAGCCTCATAGGGCTCACAGTGACATAGTAACTTGAAATTGGTCGCTGTCTTCGCCATGCCAAAGCCACCTCGTCGACTCGGTCTTCTGAGCGCAAAATGGGTCATGGGTCTCGTCGCTGGAGGCCCTATAGGACCCGCTCTCGCCTCAAACAGAAATACCACTGGGCGGCGGGCTTTCTACATGAACCTACCTTGGGTGAGTCTCAGTCATGCGGTCACCATTATCTGCCTTCGTCGCAAATGCCTAGGACCAGATATTCCACTGATCTCCGGACTGATGGCGATTGACTACATCGGTATTGCGTTCAAATGGCGGCTCCACTACTTTTTACCCTCGCATTTGGGGTTTTTTTCGGTCCAGTGTGGGACTGGAGCTCTGGTGCATCTATCGCGACCTGGGTGGTTTTCGGGGTAACCTTGGTTGGATGGATCGTCTAACAATACTGGCGCACTGGCACAACTCCTGAATAGCCTATTATGTGGATGAAACCGAGTGAATATCTTGAGTTCTGGCCTGGCCGCCTCTCGAGGGTTATATAACTTGTAGTATTATATGGAGCGTGCCTAAACAATGGGTCTTGCCAATCGTTCGTAATAAAAAGTAGCAGCAATAGAAAAAGTAAGGGGCTTTCCTACTTAGGGTTTCCCCCCACTAGGCATGTGTGAAAATGGGCCAAGTTCCATTGTCATGTTGAGCCTAGTGAGATTAAGATTCAATATTCAGTTTCCGGGGGCCGCCTCATACGTTGACTTGTTCTTTTGGTCCTTTGGGTGGCTTGAATTCACTTCAGGATCGACAGTACCATGCAAGTCTGCACCACGGCCCTATGGCATAACTGCATGATGGCAGGCCAGAAAAGCATTCTGACCTCCCAGAACCTTCATTGAGGCTTACAACGTAATATTTCTCGATTAGAAGAAGTTTGGAATTAACCCCCATTCCTTCTATGTTGATCATTGATCAAGGTTTCATCATACAGCTTACCATAGCTCTAGTTGTCTGAATGATGTGAAGCCTCACGTCCACTGATGTTATCTTCTCATCTAATTAGAAATTCGACCAAGTATCATCATAGTTACTGCGAGCTTGTGGCATGGCTGCGAAGAAAATTCAAATTATTAATTTTACAAGCCCAAGCCTATAAGACCGCAATAAGACCGCTAAACAGTATGTGGTCGGCAAATTCATTTCAACATCATCGGTCGACTATACGAGTGATGCTAGCACTGCTTTCCTCCATTCTTTTCTCTTGTGTTAATACAAATTGACTCGTGTAGGTATCCTGGCCTTGCTCCCCTTACGATGCCAAATCATGTCCAAGGACTATGTGCCAAAGCAACACCCATTAGAGACGGTAAAAGATGACTGGCATGGAATCTTCAGAGGGCAATGCCAACCACTTTTGGAGGTGAGCTAGGAAGCTAAATGGGCTTTGGGAGCGTTGAGCTTGCGAATTTGCAATTCGAAGGTTTAGAGCATGGCTTGAAGCCAGTCAAAAGGTACTGGCATGGGTGGAGACTGCAGTGTTGACTCAAACGAAGAACGTTCAATGAGGGTTTCATAGTGGCTTTGGTGATAAAATGCGGTACATCTTGGGACATTAACGAGATAAGTAACCATAGAGACGACTGAAGCATGGCTGGGATTCCAATGCCCCTAAGCTTTCTTTGGCTTCATAAAGCCTGAAAAATGGCCCCTTATAGTAATACAACTACAACTACGATATGCTGAACTTAAGTTGCGCTAGAACTCATGCTTCCGTTGAAAATAGACAGCTGCTATGTACAACATAAAACTAACAGGAAATCAAGACCTCTGCCACCAGAGCATCTTACTGCGCCCAAGGGGCATATTGTGAAGTGAAAGCGTGGGCAACATCCAGGATTTTAAATTCTGCCACTGCCAATCAAGTCACAAAAATTGGAAACTTATTCCAAGTAACCCTGTCCGACGCAGCGCTTCAGAGGGTATGAGTTTCCCAGGCAAGTCGTAATGACACCGTCGACCCAGGACAAAGAATTCTGTCCATAGTTAAAAGTACTCGAGGTATGAGAATCCGCCTGGAAGTATTCGAAGTGTCCACTGCCGGGCTGTCCGTTGAATACGTATCCGCTTCGGCGGTAGGTCAAAGGGTTGCTAACAATCGCACCCCATCTGTTCTTCGGAATTGTCATGGCAACAGTGCCGGTGAGAGTAGCTGTTTCGGTCCAGCCGTAGCTGATGGAGCTTCCGACACTAAGCCACTTTTCCACGGTGGCTGTGTACGAGACACCAACCGTGATGCTGTTTGCGATGGACTGGCCTGCTGCCATAGAGACAGTGGCATCGGCTTCGTTGGCGTGCACGATGGAAGACATTGCGATGTCCCAGTCCAGGAATTTCTGGTCAGGAAGAGGGATGATGAATTGGGCACCACCGCGCTTGCTCAGACCCTTCGAGGGTGTGGAATCATTAGATCCAGTCTGAATGAACTTCGGAGGGGAAGCAGGCGGAGACAGAGAAACTCCAGGGAGACTGGCAGCTAGGTCTCCCTTGTTGATAGTCTGTGTGGTGCCATCGCTCAGAAGAAGAAGAGTAGTCTCATCTGCCTCGACCGGCAGGGCAGAAACCAGTGCACTGTTGGCACAAAGAGAGGCGAGGAAGACAAAGTCGATCTTCATAATGTCCAACAAGAAGGAATTTGGGTAAAGGTTCGGGGATATGGACCACAAATTGATCTAGAGGAAAGTGATATCGCAAAATCGGCGACGGGAAAGAGACGCTATTTAGCGTCGCGCAAGGAAGGCGACAGTTTTCCTAACCCCAGAGGAATGCTATAGTTTGTCAAACTAGATGAATCCATCTTACGAAGCAAGATTACGGTAGCTGATCTACCATGACCATAGAATCTCAGGATATCCACGCAAGAACCCACCATGTTTCAGCTCTGTAATTCCGAAAAATAGCCGGAGATCCACCGATGCTGATCGTATCTAACCATGGTGGGGAGACATTGCGACATTGCGACAGTGTAATCATTTGGGCTTCTTGCGGGAGTTCTGGGGATGATGTGTGTGTAGATCATACGCGATCTGTGGGTAAATTCATTGGTCAATTGCTTTGTTCCTGAAGAAAACCTAAAGGTTCGCAACGGGGGAGTTGAAACCTGGGGCGTAACAGCTGTGGGGCACATTGCTGATCGTGATAAGGGGCGTGGCTGTGAGACGACCCGGGGGCCAAGTCTAATTCATCCGAAGGATTCAACACGGAGCAGACGGAGTAGTAGAAATACTGCTCAATCTGGGCATTTTTTGAATCTCTTCATGAAGAAATGATCAACCATAAGGATCAAAATTCCTCTTCCGAGCATATAGTCACTTTAAATGATGGTTGAAACCGCCAATGAAGTTAAGACAAGCAGGACCCTGACGAGACACAGTTTGCACGTGCTGACGGTCTGGAACCTAAACGGCTAGCTGAACTCTAAAGTACTGCATTTCAACTCTGAAGTAACTACTCCATTTGTCATATGTCATATGTCGTATGTTGCAGGCAGAATTGTTGTGAGACATATCTCATCTTAGAGGACCTTGGAGGATGACAAGAGAGACAGTGAAACTCCCTTTGTGTAATTAGGGAAATTTAGACTGAAGATCTTCATTCTAATGGAGATTGTTCGGGAATTTTGTCTTGGATATTTCATTTCGACAACGGGGATGTGCATGATCTGACGTACGGAGAGATAGACAAACTCAATTTAGAAGTAGCAACCAGTTTCTTTTTAACCTACCGCTTCTCTGGCTTCTCGAGCATCATTTAAATTTACGTCTGCCACTCAATCCTCGAAAGTCAGCTTCATATTTACCTCCGACATCTTTATCATCAAGATGAAATCCATTTCCCTTATTGTCGCAGCTCTTGCTGTTGGGTAAGATCTTCTTCAAGTTGACGTGATTGATGCAGGTACTGATTCTTTATAGTGCTTTCGCAGATCTTCATACTCAAGGTGTTTGCATCGATACCCCTTCCAGAGGAGTGGTAAGTGCAACCTGAAGACTTATATCCTCTTGGTGGATGTGTCCTAAATACTTTACAGGACGTTTACAATAAGGCTGCCACTGAGAAGGCATGCAATGCCTATAAGAACCGGAACACTGGTAACAACCAATGGGATCACTGCCCCGATTGCACGCTTCTGAACGACCAGAACCTGCTGTACTACTGCGAGTCCAAGGGAATGCACATCGGAGGTGATGAGTTACACTATTACTGCACCCAAAATGGTGCCGGGGACAGTGTTGCTTGGTAAAGAGGCTGAGGAGAACAGCCAGAATTGACAAAGATATCACTTGGTGCACTTTGTACTTAACCGATGCGAGGTGAATTTACGAAGCTGGCGCTGTGCTTTTGGGCCCATGCTATAGACGTACACCGCCTATTGCCCTGTTGAAACTGCTTCATCTGTTATGTTTCGAGATTCGTATTGTAGCCTCTGCCGATACACGTAGCTATGAGCCAGGTAGATAGCTATCTTCAGATAGAAACTTCTGGCGGTTTTTTTTTTTTGAATATGCCATTGATGCAGGCTAAGTGGCTAGAGAGCTTGGAGTTTCCTCGTAATTTCTGGCAAAATTGAGTAAAAACGGATTTCAACCAGAATAATTTGATTCACAGTTGTACATATGGTTTACCTCCAGATATGCTCGTTGATGAGGAGAACTCGCCATTATGCGATTCAAGCCTGGAGAGGTGCTCGCTGATCTTTACTAAACCTTGGCTAAGGTTGTTTAGGACGTGTCCTCAACAGCATGGCTCGCGCATGATTGCAAGGGTAGCCTAAACTTTATCTTGAACTCGAAGCTGTCTCTCTGTATCTAACAAAGATTTAGGAATACCGAAGAGCTAGATAATATTACGGCACTGAAAATCGCCAATAACAAAACGAGTTCCGCTCGCCATACGCGCGATGTTTCACGTTTTCGAATATATCAGGGGCGCTTTGATAGCTGGAAGATGCCACAAAATATGCATTCGTGCTCTTCTTACGAGGCTTGATAATCTACATAAAGAAAGCAGGACGGTTCATACGAGTAAGTCCGTCTTACTGTCTTTCGTCGAAAGCAGTAGCATTGCAATTAAATGGGATTTAATATTCAGTCACATTTCATCGGGGTCTTAAGTCTGAAAATTGCCGTCTATACGGGCGCTGTGTGTGTTTCGAAAATGCATATATTTACCACGCGAGAACCGATCGAAGATCTCGCGTTCCGCTGCCCCCGCCTCCTTGCTGAACAGGCACATATTACATTCAAAATCAATTACATTTGGCATTAAAATTAGGCCAGAACTTAGTATCTTCCTATTTTGGAGGGGGATTTTAGTGATGCGTTAAGTCGAAGTTTACCATAAAAATTGTAATTGCTGCAGAATGGGCTTCTCCCGTCACGACAACCTCAGGACCCACTCCACGAAGACACATGGGGTGGTTACAACCGTAGTATTACTCAACAGCTGACTGACACTTGATAGATGTCCAATCAAGTTGCCAGCACCGAGAAAATCTATTCCCGTAGTTCAGGCTAATTATTTTATATGTGGGATTAGATTATAAACCGTGATAGGAAACATAGAGAGGCAATTGGAGAGCATAATGGCACAATCGGAAGTCAAGTGATAGGTGTGCAAAATACTATAGGAGTACTATCCTAAGCTTCATTGTAAATAATTTGATAAGAACAGCAGCGGTGGGCATATTCAAATTAGTTTGGCGATGATTGTGCAGCTAGTAAAACCCTTGAATCCGCAGTTTTTCTAAACATACACATCTCAGTTGTTCATTAAATTTCCCGAAACTCCCTAGAGTAGCAAGAAATTTTACGAAAAACCTTACGTCATATGGAAAAGTTCATATTGACGTGTGTTCTTAACCAGCTGGCTGCAATTTGGTAACATGCGCATCGGACTGTGTTGCCAACATGTAGGTCCAGCTCGTAACTATAACATATGAGGCCGCAACCATGAAAGATCAGGAATCAGGCCTTTGATCCCGCCATGCGTATTCGAAAATTTCCTGGTTTTTCAACCCGCGAATTTCCAGTTTAGTGACCTTGCGAAGCGCCCAACGACCAAATCTGGTGTTTGTGGTGCGCCCCAGTCAACGAAAATCGTCAGTTAGAGATAAATTCTGAAATTAGGTGCAACTTGTATCGCGTGCCCATATGTATCGCGTGCCCATATTAAAGGTACACGGGAATCAAAATCATTAACATCTATTTTTCTTAGCCCCCCATGTAGCCAGGGAGATCATAGTTTTATTTGAAAGGGCTTCCATTAGGTAATTTAGTTTCAATAACTAACTAGTTGTTGATAAGATAGGCTTAAGATAACAGAATATGGAAGTTCTATATGGAACAATATATGTCCAATCTTTAATATAATGTTTTTTAATTTGATTCTTATAATCTTGTAAATTAGCTGGAATTTTTTCGTAATTTTAGAAAGATCTTATCAGTCTTACGTTATATAAGTCCTTTTATTGATCATCCAGCGTAGACCAAAAATTGAGATTGCGCGGTTTGTGTCTTCTATACTTTCACATAGGCACACCATGCATGATGTGCCTAATTTCGGGATTCATGGCTGAAGGACAATCTTCTTTGACTGGGGCACACCAACAACAGGTATGGCTTCTGGATGTTTGAAATGGCTATAGTCATTCATATTGACCTACGAAGCAATATCAGACTATTTTAATGTAGCACGATGAGCTTAGATTTAGAAGTAGACATTCGTTCAAAAGGGGTTGAATACAAAAACCGTTTGCAATATACTGCAATACGAAATACTGTATTTACAAAGTTTCTTACAACTCATGTTTTGTCATTGAGATCAAATAAATGAAAATAAAGCAGATTTTCGGCATTAAACAAGTTTTGTGACATTACAAAAAAGGCAAGGCAATCTCCTTTCATTTCGTAATTTCGCAATTTGAAATTGAAGAAATTTTAATACTTTGTATCGTTTGAATTGTGATTCCAAACAAAAAGTACTTATGTTAAGAATTGTGCTGCACGAGTTTTGCAGTGGAATTGAATGAAGAGATTGTGTACTGTTGTATGCTAACAAGGCGTTATTTCCACGTCCGGCATCCCAACTAAGAAGTTGGATCGGATCTATGCGGGATTCAATGAAATCCCTGAATTGGGACTAGAACAACACCCGCCAAAACCCGGGGTTTTAGAAAACATGGCTTGAGTCTCCCGAGATCGGGCCCTGAGGCTTGATAGGTGAGAATCTCGCTTCCAGAAAAGTCTAGTGCCTGTGTTGAACCAAAGTTAAAAGCGCCACAGTCGGATTTTAGTTTTGTGCACAACTACTTTATATTTTCGAACTTCCTATGAGAACTGGGTCTTTAAGAGTGAAATTGTATGATCTGGGGTTGAGATTTGGGGTAAACCTAATCTTTGGACAGTACATAAAAACTTGACTAAAATTTTTAACCACGTTATCGCTGAGGGGCTCATATGCGCTGGGGGTTGTTCAACGCCGGGCCGGGTGCGCCGGGCCGGTAGAATCTGTCGCCGGGGTACATACCGCGCATGGGGTTGGTTCACCCGACGCCGCATACCCCACAAATATGGACGGGGCACCGGTGAAGATGGGCTTAGGTAATCATACCACGGTGTTGCGGGCCAAACCCATCAACGCATTTTTCAACGCCATCGAAGTTGCAACCTCATTGGCATTTTACCCCGGAGGACACCCCAGAGTGTGTTTGAAATTCTTCATTAGGCAACGATTGGGCTTTTCGCACTCACCAGAATTTCAGTACTTCATATCTGGTAATAAATAAATTCCATTAAATCTTTGATCTCACACGCCAAGCAAAAGCCCTTGGCCAACCGTTGATTTTTGGGCCTACACAAATTTTCGGTGCCTTTTTTTTCTCGCCCCGGACGTTTTTTTTTTTTAATTTTCTTCACTTTCCCATATCAGATCTTTTTCAAAAATATGAGTCTCCCCGAAGCACCTCATCCTATTCAGGACTACGAAGTATACAATGAGTCAAACGACATGGAGAAGAAGGCCTATCCGGTAGAGCCTACAGACGATCCCTTTGGAAATGAAGAAGCTGGGGAAGTGAAGTATCGTATCATGCCATGGTGGTCAGTATCTCACTCTGTTTACCCTTATTTTGCATCAACGAGCAAAGTTCTGACTTGTGTACAGGCAAGCTGGAACGCGTGAGAGCCCATCAGTAACCCCTATCAACGGGATCCATCTTCTAATGTTGTTCATCTAGTGATGGTCGCTGAAAACATCTCGCTTGGTATTCTATCTCTTCCGTCCGCAGTAGCAACCCTCGGAATTGTCCCGTAAGAAAATCTCTACCTCCACGACATAGGAAGATAGCTGACCATCTCCCAGGGCGTTCATCATTATCATGTTTTTGTCCGGCATCTCGTGGTACACTGGATACACCATGGGCCAGTTCAAGCAGCGTTATCCTCAGGTCCACAGTATGGGCGATGCTGGCGAGCTTCTTCTAGGCCCCATCGGACGTGAGATTTTCTTCGTCGGCCAGCTTCTGTTCATCATCTTCTTGATGGCCAGTCACATTCTCACATTCTCGGTCTTGTTCAACACAATCACGAGTCACGGTACCTGCACCATTGTTTTCGGAGTTGTCGGCTTGGTCGTTAGTTGTATTGCGGCTCTTCCGCGCACAGCAGAGAAGGTCTTTTGGATGTCTATCATTTCCGCCATCAGTATCCTGGTAGCCACAATCGTCACCATGGTTTCCATCGGTGTCCAGGCGCCTGCAGATGTCAAGAATGATATTTTCACGACTCCGACATTCCAGGAGGGTTTCTTGGCCGTCACCAACATCGTCTTCGCCTTCATTGCCCACGTCTCTTTCTTCGGTATCATGTCGGAGATGCAGGATCCCCGTGAATTCCCCAAGTCCCTCGCTATGCTTCAAATTGTCGATACTACTATGTACGTTGTGACCGCTATGGTCATTTACTGCTATGCGGGCCCGGATGTCGCATCTCCGGCTCTATCCTCGGCTGGACCTTTGATGAAGAAGGTTGCCTACGGCCTGGCTATTCCAACGGTGTGTAATGTGTTCTCTTTTGGTTGATTGAGTCTGTTCTAACTTCTGCTAGGTCATTGTTGCCGGTGTTGTTTTCGGCCACGTTGCTTGCAAGTATATCTATGTTCGTATCTTCCGCGGCGAGCGCTCGCACCATATGCACCAGAAGACTCTCTTGGCTACTGGTACATGGGTTGCGATCGGCCTGACCACCTGGACTGTTGCGTGGGTCATCGCAGAGTCCATTCCGGTGTTTAACGAGTTGTTGAGTTTGATTGTATGTGTCCTGAAAACTTATTATTGTGCGTCTACTAACTCGTTCTGCAGAGTGCTCTCTTTGGAAGCTGGTTTAGCTGTAAGTCGACTCCCGAGATTGAGATTTTGATGCAAAATGGATTACTGACTGAAAGTAGATGGTCTCCCCGCCATTTTCTGGCTCATGATGAACAAGGAAGACTTGTTTTCGTCAACTAAGAAGACTGCCCTGACCGTTATCAACGTCGCCATTCTTGGAATTGCTTGTGCTATTGTATGTTTTGCCTCTCTGAATCATTCCGATCATTCCGAACTCCTTGCTAATAAGACCAGTGTGGATTGGGACTCTATGTCTCTGGCGTGGCTATCAACGATAGCTCGTCCAAGGCCAGCTGGACCTGTGCCAACAATGCCAAATAAACTCGATCATTATGTCTCCACTGATGGACACGGTTGCTTAATAGATTTGCTTTGGTTAGTATTGACTGATACATGGCATCAATTGGCTGGGCCATTGTAAATAGACTTGTGTTCAATTGTACACGTATACCTTGCAAACAGCAGGTGTTGCTGGGATATTAAAGGGATTTTTTATGATGCACTTAAAATTGCAATTCGAGTTCTCACCATAACATCATCCTCTTCTCTTGTACAAATGGAGCTCTGAAATGTGGCCTCCAATTAATTGGCTCAAACTTTGTGAGACAGGGATGTCACAAGTGGAATAGCACCCCATTAAACTAGTCGTGCTTTCCAGCGTGGGTGGCGGGCTTGCCATTTCACTTCGTCTCCGACAACCCCAGGCATTCCGCCATGTTGAAGAAGATGTCGATCGAGCTGTATACACCTCCAAATCGCTCTTGACACGGGCCGCGCGCAAATACTGGCACGTCCGTCAAGGAGTGAACGCCCTGCGCCGCATCAACGGGGAGGGTTCCATTGACCATGAAACCACTGACCGCATCCTTGTAGTTAGCAACGTATCCCATCTTCTCGTCCTTCACAGCAGGTTTACGGGGACCCTCGCTGTGAACCTGATAATTTTCACGGTGGTCAGGGAAGGCACCAACACCCGCGTGCAGGGTGTATCTCGGGTCCCATTGGGCAGGGAAGTGGACGCCCTCGGAGTAACGCAAGGGGTTGGACCCAGCGACGGTGTATTGCGACAAGCCAGAGTTTTCATAATATCCAACTGCATTGCGCTTGCTGCGGTCGTCCTTCTGTGCCTCCATATACTTCGTGTCGACCGAGCCGGTGACGTCGAAGCCGTGGCCGTGATCGGCTGTGACAACGATGAGGGTGTCTTCAAGCTGGCCTAGTTTCTCGAGTTTCTCGATTGTTGCGCGCACGGTATCGTCGAGCTCAAGAAGCTCGCCTAGGGAACGGTCGTAATCCAGAGTGTGCATCTGCTTGTCGATGCTGGCGGCTTCGGACATCAGGAACCAGCCGTCCTTGTGGTGGCGCTTGTCGAGCACGTCGATCGCCTTAAGGGTCATATCCTTGAGTCCAGGTAAGTCGTCTGCGTCGCGACCTGAACCATCGGGATAATTGCTCTGGTTGTAGAGGTTAGACTGGTAGATGTTGCGATCAAGCCAAGTAGCAAGATTGGATTTCTGGAAAACGCCAAGCAGCTTCTCGTCGCTTGGGGCGCTGTGCAGGGCGGTGTTGTTCCAGGCCACGTTGTAGCCCTTCTCGGCGAAGAGTTTGTAGTAGTTGCGCTTTTCGTCGCTCCCGAGGAAGTCCTCTGCACCAGCGCCAAGGAGGACATCGGGGCCATCCCAGTTCGTCCACTCGTAGTTGGTGAGACCTTCGTAGTATGTGCCGATGACATGGTCGTACTCGCCACGGTCGCTAGTGTGCGCAGCCAATCCGGCAGGGGTCGCATCAGCCAAAAATGCAGTTGACACAATGCCAACGCCGGCCTTCGGGTGCTGACGGCGGAAGATCTCTGCGATGGTCTCGAATTTCGGGTCATCAAATGCGTCGCTGGAAGAGTCTACATAGACACCCAAAGCATTGACAGTGGTCTTGTGACCAGTGTAAAGTGCCGTGGCAGAGTTGGCCGAATCGGTAATGAACGAGTCCATAGAATGTGTCATTTGGTGGCCTAGAACGGGAAACTTATCCAATGCCATTTTGGTCATGTATTTGCCGTTGATGCTGCGGTGGGCAATTAGACGTGCCGCAGTGATCATGTTGGTTGTCATGCCATCTCCAATAAACATGACAACGTTTTTTGCGCGCCGCTTAGTAGAGAGATCACGAACAAGCCAGTTGGCAACTGTCTTCTGTTCACCGTAGTAGGTCAGAGTAGCTTCGTATTCACCGGGTTCATAGAGGGCGATTCTCCTATAAATCTTCGAGGTCACATTGACAAGGGAAGGCTTCTCTGCGTCCTCGGCGAATCGATCTGTTTCTATCAACTCAAGTGCCCCCAAAGAAGTAAGTAATAGGAAGCTATTACCTTCAAACCATGTAAAGTCCCACTTCTCTAGCTTAGGTTCCTCAATCTTAAAGTATTCCGCTGCAGTGACAGGAACACTGCCCTTATCCTTGCCGTTGCCCTTCTTGGCGATGGTGAACGTAAAGTTTTCGTCTGGCTCTCCAATTCGAGCCTCGGAACCATTGACGGGGGAGTGTACTTCGAGGCGGATATCGAAGTACTGACCCGCTAGGAAGTCGACCCTGCAAAAAGGTATTTGAAGCTATAAAGCAGGCGCAGTCTAAATATCACATACTGATCAGGTGGGAAGATACACCCCAAATTAGGACAACCACCCAGGCGCTGGAAGGTCTGGGCCGCCGTGAACACAACAAAACATGCGAGCGTAGAGATTGAGGAGGCGCGCATCTTCTTAAGCCGATTGTGATGGAGCAGAGCTACGTTTGCAGAGAAAACTGCTCTGTTAAGTACAGCGAGCTTTGGAGCTAATCGCAAGCGAGCCTCCTGCCAAGAGTCGCCTGCCAAGATAGTCCATGGTGATGTAGAGACACATATCTCTGGAATATCTCGGTCTCTTAATAGACTTTTATCGCTAAATAGCACATGTTCAGTATAGGAACAAATTAGAAAAAGGTGAGATTTACACGTGCATAATCCTGGGGTTTTACCTGGGAAGCTTGAACCTCTTTGCCAAGTCGAGGGAATGGAATGCCAAGCCCGTCTAGACAGCCCCAGTCATCCGCCAAGCTTAGAGGGCTTGGCGGACCATCGCACGTGGGATGGATGAGAGATGGGGTGGAACGACATTCTTCCTACTGGCAGCTGCTTAGCTTGATACACGAATGTTTTCCCATACTTGCTTCATCATAATACGAAGTTCTAGCTAGGTTTCAAAAAGATTGCACTCTTAAATCCCAGCTAGATCATTATCTCCCTCTCTGAGAGTTGTAAAGCCAAGCCAACCGTAATACCACATATCCAAGCACCTACCCCTATTCCTGCAATGGCACCCGAGGATACGCCCGACCAGTCCACCACAGTGTCCTGAGATCTTGATTTGCTTTTATGTGTATTTGTAGACACAAGCGCAGGCATCACGAAAGCGATAGTCAGAGCTAAGCGGATGTCGGCTGATTTCCAACAGCCATCAAACTTATTCTCATTCTTTGGTGGTATGGTTATAGGTTAAGGAGATTGATGTTGGATTGATACTTTGGCAACCCTCGGTGGTTTGTCAAGCCCACACTGGCGGCGCCCTTACTTTATGATCTGTAGGGAGTAGTAATGACATGTTAGCGTGGAACCAATCTTCCAAAAACTTTCAATATTTAGCCTGCTACTTTCTGAGAGTTTGCAAGGCTATCGGCCAAACTTCATTCGCTGGGACAAGCAATCCCTGATAAATGATAGGGCAAAAGTGCCAACCCCTGTGGCAAACATATTGTAGTCTTGATGGGGCTTAGATTATCCCAGCTCTAGACTGATGACTCGACCATGCAGAGAGTAGTGGAAATACACCAGGGGTAATGAGTGTTCTTGTTAGTGGGAGAGGCGCCTTTGATTTGGTGGTCATGGTACGGTGTGAAGATCTGAGAAGCATAGAGAATATCGAGGAAGAGAAATTTACAGAGCTGGTCCTTGACTACTTGTTCTGACCATCTTGACCTTGGAGCTCTGCTTCATTCAATTTATCAACCTCCAAATTTGGCCGAAACGTGTTTATGGGCGGCAAAATTGGCCCCAAGTCGTGATTGCGGGCATGAGCAGGGAAGGCTGAAAATGGCACTCAGCCCCACCAAATCTGCACAGGAAAGGCATTTCTTTCCCCGTGATAGTGCTTCGAGATAAACAATCAGTCTAGCATAGTAGTTGGAAGCAATAATAAAATGGACAATGAATCTATTCCTCGTGGCAAACCCTCAACAAGACTATGTGGCCTTGGTCGGCCATCAGCATTGGCTTTCATTGTTCTCATCTTTCATCTCGGGGCTCTAGAATTGAAATGTCGCTATTTATAATTGAAAGTCTACACTCGAGTTCAATCAAACAGATATTGTTTCTCAAAGGCTGCATGATTTAAATTTAGCCTTTTGATTTCGACGATTCTTTCAAGTCCATCTCTTTGTCCAATATCTATTGATGTCTTTCAGTGCGAGTGCCACGGACTAGTTCGAAGTGTAGACTATAAGAGTGCACGATGTCCCACAAGTTTGTATTGATCAACAGAATTTGACATCGGAGAAAGCACTCATTCCCATGCAGGGCCTTGGTATTAATCTCGCCTTTTTACAGCAATCTTCATACCAATTTAGATTCAGCAATTTCAACATGTCTCCAATGCGGCCTCCCATTCTCGAATACGGCAGGCGACAAGCCAGTGGCCGATTACTACAGCAATGGATTGAATGTCCCGAATCGGATCCGTCTGTGGGCATATGTCCAATTAGACCTTCGACGCTGAAATTCAAAGACTTCAGGAAGTTCAAGCAACTGGAAATAGAGACAGACATGAGTCCATATATTCCACTTCAGATTGAGCACGAATTTGGAGGCCTCGAAATAATAGGCCCTACTGGTGGTGCGTGGGAAAAGATCGCCATAGTTGAATCGGACGCTCCATCTCCAGAAGACCCTAAACACCAGGAAATTAATACCTGGGAAGGGCAAATTGCACCTGGGCTGTTAATTGTTGAAGAGATGAAGCGAACAACTGGTGTCTTCATGTCAGAAGTTTGCCAGGCCATTTACCAGAACCACTTCCCGATCGATACCTTGAAGTATGTCTATATGCTCGATGTTTGCAATAAGGATACCTGTTCATTTGTCAAGGAAGAACTTTATACTAGATCTCATGGTCTATCTTGGCCAGATGGCCAGATACGTGATTGGGTGCCCGGAACCCCGGAATTTGAGGCGCTATTAGGGACCAAACTTGGGCAAACTGTGGCACATCTGGTTTTGGGGGCCTTTAGACGTGGAACTCACCGAATATCACGAATCAGGGTATTTGATTCGTTTGAAGCATTGCAGTTGCAGTTTGCCATTGAGGAGATTGAGCAGATTGTTCCGACCAACAACCCGGCTCAAAGCCCTTCGGCTCGTATTACAAGGTCCACAACGCGACGCCAGCAAAAAATCGAATCTAGGAAGCGTAAGATGGACTGGGATGAAGAGACTGAAGTGAAGAAAGCTCGGAGGCAATAGTCTCCATGAGTTGTACAATTCTGATCTGGACCAAATTCCGTACATCGCTGTTCTTGTTATTTGTAAATCCCCCCTGTCTGTCTTTGTTCTCACCATTTCACATTATGTATCTGGTACATTTCTGGTTTCTAGTTCCGTTAAATACTTTCCTGTCTCCCTTTACCTTGTGATACAACCATCGGCTTATATGCGACATGTAAGCTATCTTTCTACTTCTTCTGCTCTCTTCATTGTGAATACCCCTGTAGAGTGCATAAAAATGCCTAAGGTCTCTGTAACTTGTGCAATTTCTTCATGTGTCTGCACTTATCTATTATTCCTACTCACATCGTTGGCTTTTCCCATGACTCTGTTTCCTTGCCGCTCTTGTTGGGATGCTTTATAAGACTTAAGAAGCACATGTTAATTTCGTAATGGACCAGCGTAAGGCCAAGAGATGCACATACCACCTGGGCAAGAGAATTTCACTGACCCCGGGGGGCCATGTGGTTACCTTGGATAGTCCCCCATATTCAGATCTCAACTTCCCTTCCCACTTTCAATTAACTCTCCATCAACTATATCAAGTCCATGATAACTCCTCTTTCAGTTTCTTCTGATTTAGTTTTTTTCATGCACATCCTAGGTCTTGAAGACTAAAGAGGGGCCGATTGATCCAAGGTTGACCCTTTGTTCCGCCGCATCGGCGGATCTGCCACACTATACTCAACCCCCCCTGCACCGAGATCGAGCCGGAACCGTACAGAACGTCCTTTTCTGAAAGTGTAAGTTCTTAAGTCCCCATCATTCTCTGTGCCTGACATTTTCTGATTTGTTCGAGCCCAGCCAACACTCATCGCGCCCCATGGCTCCCTTAGCGTTGGGTTTGGGGATCGCAGTGGCCAAATCCTGTAAGCAGTCACCAAGAAGTCTCTGAATTTGACAAACAGATCGTCTGATGCATCTTTAATTTAGTTGCCATTGCTATATGGACTGCGATCATTGCTCCATTCCGCGGTCAGAAGGGAGGTGCCACAGCTTACAAGCATATTGCACTGTCTTTTACACGCGCTCTCTTTCGAAATGCATCCATGGAGCAGATACAGTGAGTGTAGCTATGAATCCTTGGCAATAGTCCTTAGATATATCTAAAACCCATGATCCGACAAAGAAAGATTTCTTCTAACGCTTCGCAGACTTGTTCTTACCCCCGCTTTGGCTCAGAAAGGTTACGAAGCCCACGTAAGACAGCAAAAAACCTCTTCCAACATCCTCATTCTCACCGAAGACACAACGGCATTTTGGCTGGGTAACCCTGCTGCTGAAAAATTGATCATCTACTTTCCCGGTGGCGGCTATAGCCTGCCCGCTCTACCAACCCACTTCACCCATATCGAAGCTTTCTGCACGGACATTAAAAATCAGGGGAATAGTATTGGTGTGCTATTCCTTGCCTATGAACTTAGTCCCAAAGCCCGATGGCCTCGTCAGTTGCAACAGGCCGTTATAGTTCTACGGTATGCTATCGAAGCACTAGGAAAACGACCGTCAGACATTGTTCTTCAAGGTGACTCGGCGGGCGCTCATCTTGCACTTGCACTGCTATCGCATCTCACTCACCCGCATCCTCAAGATACCGTGCCAAGATTTTCGGTTGATGAACCCCTCAGAGGAACGATGTTGTTGTCCCCTTGGGTGGACTTCAGAACCGATCATGCGAGCTCCATGGAAAACGCTGATCGAGACGTGGTTTCAGCTCAGACTTTGAATAGCTGGGCACAGATATTTCTAGGTCAGACCGCGGAAGATGAGTACAACTACCCAGCTAAAGCTCCAGCAAGCTGGTGGAGAGACGTTCCTGTTTCAAGAATATTCATTGGAGCGGGGGGAGACGAAGTCCTGTTGGATCCGATTAGGCTGACGGCCGAAAAGATGAAGGTGAGGCGATCCCCACGGTCCTCGTGTCGTCCACGGCTATCTTAGATTTTACGATTAATCCTTCCCAGGCTGAACTCCCCGATGTGAGCATTAGCATTGTGCCACGAGAATTCCACGTTGAGCCAATCACGGACTTTTCTTTGAAGATACCCCCTGGATTGCAGTTCAAGGCGATGGCGTTATGGTTGAACCAGACCCTGTTCGAGGCGAGATGCTAGACGGAATGAAGATTAAGACAGTGAGATAAATTGCAATTACTACTCCATCTCAGAATTGTAGGTGAGTAGGCGGTCAGACGGCGCCAACTCGATCAGGCTACGTCTAATTTTACGCCATATGGCACAATCTATCGGGACTGGTGGAGACTGCGCCGCGATCTGCTAGCCTTTATACCCTCGCAGAAGACATTGAGAATCATATCAGAGGCTAGCAGTAGCTGGTGGCTCATGCGTGTGCAGCTACTCGGTGACGACGATGAACTATTGCTTTCTTTCTCGGAGGGAGAACTTCGAAACAGAAACCCGTCTATGGTTGGTAAGACCATCCTGTGGATTGCACTGTGTCTCCAACAACTTCCTTCGGAGTTTGATATAGCCTCTCTTGATCTTCCCTGCTTACCATGGGTCCTAGTGGAAGATTGTATCACCCGTGTTTCTACACTCGTCTGCTCTGATGACTCTATTGCCAGTTGTATCGACGGTCTCGAGTGCTTGGTTTTGCAAGGGTTGATCTTTAGCAACGACAGGAAGCTACGCAGTGCATGGCTTTCTTATCGTCGAGCTGCAAACATAGCCCAGATAATCGGGTTCCACCGTGCTGAACCCGCTCCCAATGAAAGCGCCGAGTATCAACATCGGGCGACATTCATCTGGAGACATATTCTCATGGTTGACAGGCATTTTTCATTGATTCTGGGTGTGCACGGAGCAATATCAAATACGGAAATAGATCTATGTCAATCTAACCCAAGCGACTCTCAAGATTTGCCCGTCCACAATGAATACGTTCTGAACCCGCTTGCTCGGAAAGCCGGATCAATCATTGAGCGTAATCAAACATTCACAGAAGTCACTCCGGCAATGCTGCAGATGACACAGGGCATCGAAGCAGCACTTCAAGCATTCCTTCAAGCATTCGAACCACCCCCTTTGGCATCACCCGACAATGTTCCGCCAGGCAATTGTCCCGAGCGGTCCTTGTGTTTCCTCAACCTTCACTATCGCTTATGGTACTACCTGCTCATGGCTTGGTTACACCTGCCTCTCAGGTACTGACAATTTCTATGATTAAAACCGGCAAGCGTGTCTCCATCGCCTGTCGTAGCATCATCGCTTGCTATGTGAACATTCGACGCACCACTGAAAACGGCTTTGACTCGAGTATTCTTGATTTCCAAGCATTTACAACAGCAATGACAATCAGTGTCAGTTCACTTGGGCCATTTAACCCACTGGACAAGACCAAAGAAGATTATCTGGCTATCGACCGGGTTGTAGCTATTCTAGGGCAACTATCGAAGAGCGTTACTCCAGACAGGAATACAACTCGAGCATTGCATGTTCTGACGCTTATCAGGACAATCGGAATGGGAACTGAGCCCCCACCCCTTGACGAATCAGAAGGACACCAACATGAGAATGGAAGGCTGAGTCGTATCAAACTTGATATCCCCTATATCGGCACAAGATACCTCGAACATCGTGCAATTCTCGATCCATCTAAAAATATCGCCGCTACTACTACCCCTCTGCCAACTTTTCCGAGTACTCCTCCAGTGCAATACTTCATCTTCATGGATGGGCACGATCCCGGACCCTGGTTATGCAAATGGGCAAGTTGCGGAAACGGCCCGATGAACGGATACCAGCTTGAACTTTGATCCGCCTACTGAGTTTTGGGCTCTCAATTCTCATCTCACATTTCAACCTCCGTTTCAAGCTGATTACGATGTTAATAGGGATTATTGGGATATGACGTTGTGACGAATGCGCACAAATAGAGCAGACACAGGGTCATTGCTAGCTTTGTTTCATTTCTTTGGTTGGTTTGATGTGTCACAATGTGTTTCCTCTACACGAAGTGCTCTTGGAGTCATTCGACGTGCCTTGGATGGTCCTGGTTTTAATAGATAAATTGGTATGCCCAGCAACAAGGCCACTTTTATTCGCCTCTTGTCGGTGCGATTGCTTTCTTTGGTCATTTAATTTTCCTCTTATCGGAGATTCTGGGGCCCCTAGTCAACATGCAGATTCTCCAGAATTCTCATAGAACGAATCCAATTCGAACACGCGGCCCACTTTGATCTCCCACTCCAAGCTAGCCCGATGGGGCATATCTATGATCAGCCAGCTTGAGCTTTCCATGTTTAGAATAGATGGTAATCCTAGATACCTATAAGTATCAAATTCACTTTTTGACCATTGAAAATAAATTGAAGAAACACATTCGACAGACGTTCTTCCAGATAGCAAGTAGGTCGCCCTAGTAACTAACCAGTTGGAAATCATGTAATCATGTAATTAGGTGCACAAGATACAATAGCAAGAAGAGAAAGAATGCTAAGCTTTCACAGATAGAGGAGAGGAGAGGAGAGCTTAAGAAGTGTCGGGCGTTATATGAGCAACACAACAGTCCGATTCAAGCCTACGAAGAACGGAGTCTGTTATAAATGCTCTAGAGCGTAAATTAGAAACATGCCCTGTTAAATCCCAAGGTCTTTGTGGGAAAGGCACTTACGAAAAGCCTCTTGCAATCATATCCGGAAATCTGTTTGTAACAGAGCCTCCTTCTTGGTGGATCTGGTGTGTGTAGGAATTGATCTTCTCCGTCGCGGCTGAGTCTTGGAAGGTTACCTTCTTTGTTAGTAGGGTTCATAGGAGAAAAAGTGATGAAATTTACAATGTATTTTGGGGCCATCTTATCCCGTTTTCACACAGTGTTTATTGGGGTTTTTGCTGGGTGATCGTCTTGATATTCTGCCTGTGATGTGACTTTTATATATCTCTTGAGCCAAGAACATTGACGTCATTGAAAGGAAACCCGGGGCCCCGAAGGTTCCATACTCACAACATCCAGGTGGCAACAACCACAACATGTTTGTGGATGTATTCTTGGGCTGGGGCCAATCGATTCTGAAACTGCGCACTCCCTATGTTTGAGTTGGATATGAGTGGACAGTGTTTGAACGTTGTCTTGCGGGTCGTTCCAAGGGTCACGGCCGTGACGCGTACCCTCGAGTACATCAATCAGACATGGCTGGTTTACATCCACTCTATGGTGTCATATTGCGCAAAATTTCCAGGAAAAAAGGACGTCACACTGCACCTATATGGTTTTAATTCTTATTTAGATATCCAAATGTCCAAGGTAGACGGGTGATCGAAGGGAAAACCAGTGATACTTGTCGTGTATGTGATGACAAACAAAGGAAAAGGGACCCAAGGGAATCCAGGGCGTGGCAAGCGACCGAGAGATCTTATAACAAGCCCTCTGGATTTTTGGATGACAAGAGCTCCGTCAAGTTATTCCAAGCCCGGCCGAAAGAGGGATCTTTGGTGGAACACTCACTCAACCATCGTAAAGCCTTTTGGACTCTTTCCAATGACTCGCTTTTACTGGTCATCGGCTGATTCTGGGCGAGCAACTGCGTTATGAGCACTATGGTGCTTTGTGTGATGTAATGGAGAGCACACCACCAAGGTGAGCAACCCAGGAGCCAGGAGATATTTGGTTCGTTGGGTTAAAGGTCAAGCATTTGACCTGCTGCTTTGAGGCAAACTAAAGCCATCGGAGTGTCAAGATGAATGGAACAGACTTCACCGGATAAACGCGAACGAAGAGCAGGTTGCGAAATGACAAGTTTGGTTGAATAAAATTGAAAAGCCAAACTCGTGCGTTGACGGACAAAGGCTCGGTCATCCCTGATTTCTGCAAAACGATACGTCGCAGGTAGGCGAGCGAACCAGTTCTCAGCGGCGCTGTTGAGCGATCTCATGGCCAATTCGGTGTCATTCGGTGATTTTCGTCCCGCTTCGGGGGAATATAACATCTCGATTGCTTCTCTCATCACAGCTGCCAAATCAATGGAGTAAAGTAAGTACAATGCGACGTTAGCCTGGAGCTGCTGGCTGGTTGAGGCCGATTGAGACATGGACTGTGAAGAAGATGAAGGGGCTAAAGGGTCGTTCGGTTCAGTCAGGGGATTGAAGGAGAGTAGAGAATCCACGAGGCGGCCTCTGGATTGAATGTCCAAAATAAGCCTCATAACATGCTCGTCCCGGAAGTCTTCCTCCTTGTAAGGCACTGGCAAAGGGGTGGTGCAGTGTTCTTGTTGCACCCTGGGCATGCGTCCAGTCACCACACAGAGCGAAATGTCCAATAGGTACAGCGCCCACCATAACCGATATCTTGTTTCCTTGGACACGTGCGTGATGCTGGTACTTTCGCTACGAAGGTGGATTCCCATCGCGACCGCCGACTGGATTGCGATACCGCATTTTCTCCAAGCCCTAAACCAAAATCAGTGGCTAAGTAAAGGCGCGCGGTATTCGACATACCTATTGGCCTGTCCTACGGAGAGCAAGTACAGTGACATGAGCCCCTCTACCTGTGTCTGCTGCAGGTTGGGATTCTCCAACAGCACACTCTCAATGGTGTGTAATCGCCAGGCACGGGAAAAATACACCATGTGGATGTTGTGATCTAGCTGAGAATGATCTCCAGAAAGCCCAGAGTGTCTTGCAGCGATCGCAAATACCATACTTAATAGCGCCATCCATTTGTTTCCAGGGTGTGTTGTTGAGTTCGAATAGAATGACCGACACTGGCTGAGAAAAATTTCTTTGCCGACGATGGGGAAGGAGGCGTGCGCAACTTGAAAGTATCTGTCCACAAGTTCATCGGCGACCGCTTGTGAGGGATATGCGAAGATATCTAGGTCGTTTATTGGCGGGATTCCGGTATCATCCATATAGAATGCACAGGAAGAAATTGATGGACGGGCTGATTCCTCGAACTGGACGTCCAGATCAGAGCTGGTCTGGCCGACGATCAAGCACTTAAGCCTGTATAGCCATGCCGTTGCCGAATGTTCTCCTACAAAACCAATAGCTTGCATTGTAATATCTCCATTAAAGTCCTCCACGGTGTGATCCACGTAGGAAGGCGCTTGGTTTGCCGAGTCTGTCTCATCTGGTACTTTGGCAACGGTCGGCGATGACAGGGAAAGGCTAGATATCTGTGGGTTGTTAGGTCTGTCAAAAGAGGCCTAATTTTGAATGGCCGGACCATGACATCTTCACTCACTTTTTGGAGAGCTTGATCGGCGACTTTGGTCAGTTCGGCGTCGAATTTGGGATAAATCTCGCGCACAAGAGATTCGTAGTGTTGGAGTTGTCTCGTTATAACTGTAAGTTGTCTAAGTCCTTGGGTAAATATTTTGGGCGATGACACCTAGGAACATCACAGACCTCGCATTTCTCTCTCGTTTCCCGTCGACGTAGACGCAAAGAACGTTGGCCTCCTGACACCGGAGGCAAGAAGGACGATGACCAGAACACTTGTTCTTCTGTTTCCGACAATTGTGGCATGCTCGACTAACTCGACCGTTATTGCTGTTATTGCTTGCAGGTGGAAGGTCAAGTCGGGGAATGGCCACTTTGGGGTTCATTGGCTGTTCCCTGATGACTTGAGATGTGCTCCAGGGAGAGTATGCACCGAAGGCAGTCGATGTCGACTCGAGTGGGGTCAAAGGCGAGGCCTCTCTACTCTCAAGCTCTGGTGTGAGAGGATCCTTATCATTTTGAGGGACAGATGGAAGGGGTCCAGACTGCGAAGAGTGACCAAGAGATGGCCTTCCGCTCATTGCGACTTGGCCCGCTATTCATTGTCGGTCCTCAATTCTAAGCGATGATGATTTAAAGTGAAACGCACAAACCAGCACGCCTGTGAGAAAGGGATCGGAAAGAAACCCCCCCTTAGCAGTGAAATATCCTTGCCGATGGTGGGATCATCGATGGCCGGAGTATAGCTTGTAACATTACTGTTTTGGCCAAAGAAATGAGACCTGTGATTGGCAGGCACATATTGCCGGTTGAATATTGTTCGGTATGGGCTAGTGTACCGTGATATCGAAACGGCCCACTGTTGGCTCGATCTAGTAAAGGCACACATTGTATCGAAGATGCTAGAATCATCTGATGCCACTGATTTTATCTTTACTTATATTACAAGGCTGCTTAAATATTGCTGATTTACCATACACGATCTATGAGGATTCAATTGGTTCATAAAGCACCTTCAACTCCAAGTCTTGCTCGATAATGTTGTGACCAAGGGAGGTCGAGCCCCATAGGATATGCATGCTTCACGCTGGTCGCCTAAAGCTTTAAGCCAATCAGAGACCTCATTGTGGATTATTTCCATCCAATAGAAATAGACAGCAACCTTTATAGGGTTTGATATCCATTGCACCCATGGACTGCTGTCTGGTCAGGAAAATAAGCATCAATTCACTGTGGTTCGCCCTACCGTGTGGATCAGAACAGCTTCTTTTTGTCTCATATTTCTTCATTTTGTGGTACGCTCTGAGCCTCTTGAATCTTAAGCATGTCCCTCTCCTTCGTGATAAGCTAACTATGTGTTCATTTAATCGCTTACGACGAGGGGGATAACTAAATACTAAATAATATGCGAACTAAGAAAATTAAGCGCTCTAGGAATATCATTTTTCATAAGAATCCTACACTAAACATTCAATTTCTTAATTACTAGGTCTAAAACCCCGCCTTTCAGATTTGAGATCTCAAAGGCGGGGTTTAAGACCTAGTAATTAAGAAATTTGAAAGAGATTGTAGAACACTGAAATGGTATGAAAAAATACTCTGAATTTCTTCTAAATAATGACAAGGTCCGCGCCTTTTTAAGCAATCTGTGCGGACAATGCTGACTAAACATCACATGTAGTTTATCTGTCTCAGAATGACGCCATTGAGGCATTTGTTCCTGTCTCAGGGTGGCACCACACATCTCGACACCCCCCCCCCCCAGTTTTTGAAGCTATTCAGAGCTTCAAGAACTGCTTCTTCCATCACTTTCTGGGATGATTCTGTCGCGAATTTCACGCATACCAAGCAGCTCCCGAAACACTTGTTGCTTCTGCTTTGGTAGCACCTTGGTGAGCCCATCTGCTGGCATAGCTGCAGTGGGAACCCAGTCCACATTGACTCGGCCTTCACAAACTTCTTGTTTCATCCAGCATCGGTTAATGTCCACATGTCGAAGCTTCGTATGCATTGCTGCCCCCTCCTTCGTCAATAGGTCGACGGTTTGCTGGTTGTCGCACATGATGGAGAGTGGGTGATCTGGTTCGAATCCTAATGAATGGAGGACTCGGCGCCACCATTGGATGGTTTTTCCTGCTTCTGCGAGGGCAAGAAGTTCTGCTTCTGTGGTCGATGTCGTAACAGTCTTTTGTTTAGACGCTTTCCAGTCAATGGGGCCCCCGTACAGCTTACAAAGGTAACCTTCCGAGCTCTTCCGGTCTCGGTTGTCACCAAAAGAAGCATCACTTGCGAATTCAATTGACTTCGCAGCAAGGGATAGGCCAGGATTGTTTTCGGACTGTGTTGGATAAGCATCACGTGGTCGAGTACCGTATTCAATAGCCCAATACCTGGTCTCATAGAGGTACTGGATGATCCGATCGATAGCATCCATATGCTTGGGGCCGGGATTCGTCAGGAATTCTGCCACTTTGGATGTTGCTTTTGCGGCATCTGGTCTTGAAATGGTAGTGGCATACTGAGCAGATCCAACCTTGGCTTGGTATCCATGTATCTGGCTCGGTGTAGCCACTCCATCATATGGGGCAAGAGGTTCAACTCCTAGTGGGGAGCCAACCTTTCTTGTGGTGACGAGGTTGTACTTGTTCGTCATGCTCTCAATGTAGCTATCTTGGCAGAGCCATAGCTTCTTCTGATCTCTGTCTCTGAGAATGCAGATATTCAGAAACCAGGTGGCATCCAATTCTCGCATTTCCCATTCCTTCTTTAGATCTTGATCCAACTTCGTAGCTTGCTTGGCGAAGTTGGGATGGTTAACAATGATGATATCGTCAACATAAAAGAAGACAATGATGCCATTTGTTGTAAAAATGCAGGGGTCTTCTGGTACTGGGGTAAGCCTTAGGTTGACTAGTACCCGTGTTGCTTCCTGTTGCCATAGCCTTGGGGACATCCGAAGACCATACAGTGCTCAGTGAAGCATCCAGCAGTGCCCTTCCCGTTCGAATCCTGGGGGGCACTTGGTGTAGGTTTCACTTTGTAGGGACGAGTTTAAGAATGCCGTCACCACATCTCGCTGTCTCATGTCGAGGTCGAAGGCAGCGACCAGTGCAAATACAGCTCTCGCAGTTTTAACTGCTAGTGTGGCGGCTCTCTTTTCGTCGGTAGACAACCATTGGAAGTCACCTCGAACACAGATTCGTGCTTTGAACTTCTCGAGCACACCATTGGCGTCAAATTTATATGTGAACACCCACTTCAAGGGTAGGACCTGTGTGTTTTTCCGGTTCGGTGTCTGAACTTCTGTGTATGTCTCTTTTTTTTCAATGTCTGTACCTCGAAGCTTGCTGCTGCCATGAATTCCTTGGCAAATCGATGGTTCTTCATTTGGATCCAGTTCTCAGGTGGTGGTGGAAGATCCTCTCTGTGTGGTTTCGTTTTAAACCTTTGATTCATGCTTGTTGTGAATGCATAAAGTAGGCTTGGTGGCTCTTCTTGAGCAAGTGAGAGGTATGTTGCATAGTCTGGATCGATCCTCGGCTTCCTGCTTCTTGTGCCAGTGACGATATTCGATGTTTCAATGCTTGCTGAGATGTCTCTCGGTGCTCGACGTTGAGATGACAACTCTGGTGTTGGTGAGTATATCATCTCTCTCTGGAGTTGTCTCTCGATCTCCTCTTCTTCATCGACTGTCTCCACCCCCCCAGATCCGGTTGATTGTGGAACAGAGATCGGATCTGGCACTGATGCTGGGATTTGGTTTGACAAAATTGGAGAGGTTGAAGCTATTGGTGATGATGGCGGTGATGGTTGTAGTGGTGAGAGATGTGGTGAGGCATCTCTTGGTGTATCCTCATTTCTTGTTTGCTCCCTTGGTCTAATAGTGGACTGCGGGGTCAATGGGAGATCGGATGCTGCTTTTGAACTTGCTAGCACCGGGGTTCTTTCTCTCTCCACCACCTCTGTGTCTTCTCCTTGATTGGTATGCTCGGTTTCATCATGAAGAGCTATCCTTGCTATTGACTTTGGCATCCTCGATTGGATGCTCATTTCAACTTGTGCTTCTTCCATGGTAAGCACGGTTGGCTGCACGCCTAGTCCCTCTGATATGGTACTAATAGCGTCTTCTGAGTCAGGTAGTGGCCTCGATTTTGAATACCGTCTTGTTTCGTCAAACACGGCATCTCTGATAATTTCAACATTTCCAATACTGGCTTTTCCTTTGGGTGGGAACTAGATCTTGTATAGGTTTTTCGAGACATACCCGACAAGATATCCTATCTCCGCTCTTGATGCCATCTTTTCTGACTGCACTCGCTTCAGGATTCTCGAGTACACCAAGCAGCCATATAACCTCACATTCGAGAGGTTAATCACTTGATCCTTTACACCATCTGGTGCGGCATGCTTTAGCAATTCATTCCATGGAATCATCCACTTGTTGTTCATTTTTGTGGTTACTCTGTTCAGCATATACGCTGCTGCGTACACTGCTTCAGGCCAAAGGTGTCGAGGAAGATCGGTGTCATTGATGAGGGCTCTTGCAGTTCGTACAACCACTCCCCCAGATCTTTCGGCGGGACTATCTATCTCTGGTAGGCCTGGTGGTGAGTGTTCAATGGTACACCCCTGGGCCTCTATCATGGATTCTACCTCGTTGCCAGCACTTCTTTCATTGTCATAGTGAAAGACCCTGATTTCAATCTTAAACCAGTTTTTCACTAGTGCTATGAACTTTCTGACAGCCATTTGACACTCGTTCTTCTTGGTGTGTGTGAACACAAAGTGGCATCTAATACCATCAAGATAGAAGTGCGTTAACCAAATATGACCATTGTGTGCTGGTTAGTTTTACACTAAGTCGAAGTGGACCCTTCCGAACACACCATATGCTTGGCCTATTTTCCTGCGAGAGATCTGCTTTGGCGCATCTGCCAATTGACAAGCTTCACATACCTGCTTCTTCTTGCCAGGGTTGCTTTCAATGGTGATGCCCTCAGTCATCTCTGCAAGCTTTTCGATACGCTCGGTCCCAACGTGACCAAGGCGTCTATGCCAGGTTTGAATAGATCCTTCGGATCTTGGTTCTTGAGCTGATCTCTTCGTGGCGAGGATCAAGTTTTCAGGTGACAACTTAGGGTATCGAAAACCCTATGGCTGTGTTAGCCAAGTCAATTTCTGGTCCTGGTACACTTGGTATACCTGTCTCCCTTCAGTGGTTTCAATGCAGTTGCTTCTGAAATTAACGAGCAAGCTGGCTTTCATCAATCCATGGGATATCAGATTACTGTGGAAGTTCGGAGAGTATCTTGTGTTATACAACTCCATTCTCACTGGGTTCTTTGTGACCGGGCTAACACCATAGATGACTATAGTGCCGATTCCTTTGACACTTGTTTCTGTGTCACCTACCTTCACTACGCTCTGGGCGTCCTCGAAAGTCACAAATAATCTTCGGTCATTGCACACATGAACCTGTGCGCCGGTGTCGACTACCCACCTTTTTTCGGTTGGTATCTCATTGTCATTGGTGGGCATGGCCGGGGTGGTGAAAAAACCAAAAGCTTCTCCTCCAAGCGTAACATTTGCTTGTTCGGTGGGTTTCTTGCTCTGGTTCAGTTCTGTTCTCTTCTTTTCGACAAGAGCTTTCCAGGTAGGGTTCGCTTTCATAGCTTTCTCCCATTTCTGTCTTGCTGGCGCTACTGGTTTGTAGTTCGGTGGTCGTATTTCTTCAAAGATGTCCCAGCATTTCTATGGCTGGTGTTTTTTGAAGCCTCTTCCGCATGGGCATGCCCTGTCTCCTAGGGGTGTCACTTCTTGCTTCGTTTCCGTGGGCTTCACTTCTTCATGACCTTGCCATGTTGCAAAGACTGCTTTTGAGATCCCCTTTTGGCTAGCTTGCTTGCCGTATGTGATTTTCCAATGAGCTTTATACCGATTAAGAAGCTCAGTGAATTCGATGTCACCCTTGTCTTGCAATCTCAAGACCCATGTCTCATGAAAGTGAGGTGACATGACTGAGATTGCATCAAGAAATTGGTTCTTAGCATCGTCTGCTTCTGGCATTTTTGCTCGCTTGCACCACTTTTGCATTGTCTCCCAACTGGTAAGCCACTTGTCGATATCGGTGTTTCGATCTAGTCCTCGGTCTAGTTGGCGCCATTTCTGACGAAGCCCAGCGACATACGTAGGATCGTTTTCTAGAGCGAATCTTTGAGACAGGTTGTGAAGCAATTCCCATAGAGTTTCATACTCGACAATCATAGGTTGGTATGTGGGATGAACTGTGCTTCGAATCGCTGCGATAACCAATCCTAAACCCTTTTTCTTTTGGGTATAGATCGCATTTTTTGCGACCCATTCGTCTTGAAAAAGTCTCTTCACATCAATCCAGTCATCTTCGTACTTCACCAAAGCAGATCTCACGCAGGAAAATAGGCCAAGCATATGGTGTGTTCGGAAGGGTAGACTTCGACTTGGTACAAAACCAACCAGCACACAATGGTCATATTTGGTTAACGCACTTCTATCTTGATGGTATTAGATGCCACTTTGTGTTCACACACACCAAGAAGAACGAGTGTCAAATGGCTGTCAGAAAGTTCATAGCACTAGTGAAAAACTGGTTTAAGATTGAAATCAGGGTCTTTCACTATGACAATGAAAGAAGTGCTGGCAACGAGGTAGAATCCATGATAGAGGCCCAGGGGTGTACCATTGAACACTCACCACCAGGCCTACCAGAGATAGATAGTCCCGCCGAAAGATCTGGGGGAGTGGTTGTACGAACTGCAAGAGCCCTCATCAATGACACCGATCTTCCTCGACACCTTTGGCCTGAAGCAGTGTACGCAGCAGCGTATATGCTGAACAGAGTAACCACAAAAATGAACAACAAGTGGATGATTCCATGGAATGAATTGCTAAAGCATGCCGCACCAGATGGTGTAAAGGATCAAGTGATTAACCTCTCGAATGTGAGGTTATATGGCTGCTTGGTGTACTCGAGAATCCTGAAGCGAGTGCAGTCAGAAAAGATGGCATCAAGAGCGGAGATAGGATATCTTGTCGGGTATGTCTCGAAAAACCTATACAAGATCTAGTTCCCACCCAAAGGAAAAGCCAGTATTGGAAATGTTGAAATTATCAGAGATGCCGTGTTTGACGAAACAAGACGGTATTCAAAATCGAGGCCACTACCTGACTCAGAAGACGCTATTAGTACCATATCAGAGGGACTAGGCGTGCAGCCAACCGTGCTTACCATGGAAGAAGCACAAGTTGAAATGAGCATCCAATCGAGGATGCCAAAGTCAATAGCAAGGATAGCTCTTCATGATGAAACCGAGCATACCAATCAAGGAGAAGACACAGAGGTGGTGGAGAGAGAAAGAACCCCGGTGCTAGCAAGTTCAAAAGCAGCATCCGATCTCCCATTGACCCCGCAGTCCACTATTAGACCAAGGGAGCAAACAAGAAATGAGGATACACCAAGAGATGCCTCACCACATCTCTCACCACTACAACCATCACCGCCATCATCACCAATAGCTTCAACCTCTCCAATTTTGTCAAACCAAATCCCAGCATCAGTGCCAGATCCGATCTCTGTTCCACAATCAACCGGATCTGGGGGGGTGGAGACAGTCGATGAAGAAGAGGAGATCGAGAGACAACTCCAGAGAGAGATGATATACTCACCAACACCAGAGTTGTCATCTCAACGTCGAGCACCGAGAGACATCTCAGCAAGCATTGAAACATCGAATATCGTCACTGGCACAAGAAGCAGGAAGCCGAGGATCGATCCAGACTATGCAACATACCTCTCACTTGCTCAAGAAGAGCCACCAAGCCTACTTTATGCATTCACAACAAGCATGAATCAGAGGTTTAAAACGAAACCACACAGAGAGGATCTTCCACCACCACCTGAGAACTGGATCCAAATGAAGAACCATCAATTTGCCAAGGAATTCATGGCAGCAGCAATGCATACGAAGCTTCGACATGTGGACATTAACCGATGCTGGATGAAACAAGAAAAGCAGCAAGTGTTTCGGGAGCTGCTTGGTATGCGTGAAATTCGCGACAAGATCATCCGAGAAAGTGATGGAAGAAGCAGTTCTTGAAGCTCTGAATAGCTTCAAAAACTGGGGGGTGTGTCGAAATGTGTGGTGCCACCCTGAGACAGAAAAATTAAATGTAATGTTTAGTCAGCATTGTCCAGATTGTTTAAAAAGGCGCGAATCTTGTCACTCATTGGAGGAAATTCAGAGTATTTTTTCATACCATTTCAGTGTTCTACAATCTCTTTCAGGTTCAACAATGTGTGTATTACTAATGGAAATGGTATGAAAAATACTCTGAATTCTCTAACTAAAGAATGACAAGATCCGCGCCTTTTTAAACAATCTGGACAAGGCTGACTAAACGATGTACAACATACAACATACATCCAGTCGGACTTCAGCTATAATTTAGCGGATTGGTTGTATTGTACCGTGTGCGTTTGTAAGAAAATGCCAAGATGGACTTTATGGTTGTTCACGATCAATGACATCATTTACTCTACCACGCCAGCTGGAATTCATCCCTATGGCCAAATTCGAGCAAGCCTGGCTAAAGTTACGAACGGTATCCCAAATCTCAGACTGGGTGGATTTACTTCGTATGGTCAATGGACAGATTGAAGTGGGAGCTCTCAATGCAAAGACCGAGATTCCGCTGAGATGGACAACCAGCAACCCCTGGCCAGGCCCAATTCAAGATTGGCAATAGAATTGTGGGGGAAAGAGCATGATCTGTGCGTGCACATAAGCAATCTAGATTGTTCAGATAACTGATAGGCGGTTGATCTCTTGTATCATCGTCATAGCCCCATTTCCCAGGTCAATGACGTAGCTCTGGGGAAAGCTCCCATCATCCTGTCTATCTTGAATTAATATCTCTTCTCCATTCTGGATATCTGTTCAGTTAACATCTATCACCTTGAGAGGGTGATGATGAGAGGGTGCACTCATCTTTAACAACGTTGTACAGTCAAATCGAGTTTAACCCTGCAGCGACGAGAAGAGAAAGCGGAAACCCAATCTATCCCATTTCTTCCACCGACTTGCAAGATGGCTACAGGTCAGCAGCCCAAGAGTCCACAGAGCCGTCGAGTTGGGGAGCACTGGAGCGGTGCTAATCCTATTCCCACCATTGGTCACTTTCTGGAACATATCGATGTCGAGAAGAAGGAACGCGATCGCAGGATAGAAGAAGAAAATAGAGCCAAGAAAGAAAGGGCTGCCCGTGCAAAGGCGCAAGAGACCTCTCACGGGCCGCCAGAGAAAGCAGATCAAAAGGATCAAAAAGATGGAGATGTTGTTGCCCATAAACCACGCGAAGTCTCCCAGGCCAAGATGCGCACTGTGACAGACCCGACCACGGGCAAGGACATCGGTGTTGAAGACCAAGACGAGACTTCTATGGAAGCGGTAAAGAATCCAATGGTATGTTGAACTATCTCCAACACATTATGAATGGAGTCTTATCCATTCACAGTTGACGGTTCCGAATGCAAATCTTGGGAAACCCACGGTGAGTTGTCTATATCGAATATCGTTCATCGTGGTATATCAATCACTGACATGTGTCTCAGGACATCCAAACGAGCCCCGACCAAGACCTTGCAGAGTACAAAGAAAAACAAGACATTACCGCACCCCCTGATCCTATTGCTGAAGGCACAACCTCCGATGTTCCCATTCGAGGAGAGAAGACGAATGTTCTTTTCCACCCCACACCAACTGTCTCGTATCAACCTATGTTTGATTCTTTGCATAAGCGCGCCATGGGCCTTTGCATTGGAATACCTGTTGCTATTATCATGCTAGGGCAGATGTGCGGAGGATCTCTTTGGGGCCTTATTCCCTTAGCCGCGTGCATTACGAGTGGAGTATGGTTATGGATGCAGGAGGTCATTCGCAGCGGTCGAGCCATGGAGTGGAGTAGTGAGAAACTTCGTGGTCAGATGGTAAGTTTGATGTTGTTTGATATAGTTGATATATCGAAATGCTGATAATTCAAAAAGGCGACTGCCAATCTCCTTCCTGAATCCGTCGAATGGATGAACAGTTTGCTCGGTGTCGTGTGGGGACTCGTTAACCCAGAGATGTTGACACCTGTGGCCGACACCATCGAAGATATCATGCAAGTCTCTGCACCCAAAGTTGTAGAGAATGTTCGCATCGCAGAAATCGACCAGGGTAGTAACCCACTCCGAATTCTTAGCATGCGAGCTCTTCCCGACAATCATGTGCAGAATTTGAAGGACAACATCCATGAGGAAAACAGAAAGAACAAGGACCCACAGGAAGCTGCTGCTGCCGAAGAAGGAGGGAGTTACTATAACATGGAAGCCTCCTTTGCCTATCACGCAAGCCCAACTGGTCAAAGTGCCTCGTCAAAAGCACGCAACATGCACATGCAACTGGTCTTCTATCTGGGCATTCGAGGCTTGTTTGGTGTGCCATTTCCCGTGTTCGTGGAGCTGATTGAACTTGTCGGAACTGTCCGTATGCGCTTCCAAATGATGCCAGAAGCACCGTTTCTGAAGGATGTGACTTTCACTTTAGTCGGCATTCCTCACGTCAGGGCTGGCTGCATGCCAATGTTTCGAACGGGAGTGAATGTTCTCAACTTACCCTTGATCTCCAACTTTGTCAACTCCGCCATTAGTACCGCTTGTGGCATGTTTGCAGCTCCTAAGTCAATGACCATGGATCTCGGCATGATGTTGACAGGAGATGATATTCACAAAGATACGTTGGCTCTGGGTGTGATGTGGATTCGCATTCACCGCGCCGTCGGCTTGAGCAAACAAGATGCCCGCGGCAGCGAGGGTGGCGGCAGTGATCCTTACATCAACCTGTCTTTCTCGAAATATGGCAAGCCCATGTATTGTACACGTGTGATTACGGATGATCTCAACCCAATCTGGGAAGAGACTGCTGCCCTCCTTGTGACACCAGAATTGATCAAGGCCGATGAAAACTTGAGCATCGAGCTCTGGGACTCTGACCGCAACACCGCGGATGATATTGTCGGCAAGGTCGAGCTACCTATCCGGGAGATGCTTCAGCATCCAAGCAAGATGTATCCCCAGGTGTCAAAACTTCAGGGGATGGATGAGGGCAGTGAGATGCCCGGTCAGCTGCATTGGGAAGTTGGATACTTCGGGAAACCCAAACTCCGCCCTGAGTTACGTACTGATGGCAAGAAGAAAGATCTTCCTGAAAATCTAAGAGGAAATCCTACTTTCGAAGACGAAAAGGGAGCTATCAACAATGAAGAAGAGGATGCCGTTATGCACACACCACCTGATCCAATCTGGCCTAGTGGGATTGTGCACATTGTTGTGCATCAGATCGTCAACCTTCAACTTGCCAATATCAAGGGCAGTGATGGCAACCGCAAGGGTAAGGAGTTTGAGCCGGCTAAGCCATATGGCGAGAACACAGAAGAGGAGGGAGTAGATCTCCCAACGAGTTACTGTAAGGTTTTGTTGAACGATCAACTGGTACGTACCTGTAGCTACATTCCATGTAACTCCCAATTCCAGACACTAAGAACGTCCTTCAGATCTATCGCACTCGTGCAAAGGCTGTGAGCTCCAAACCTATCTTCAATGCTGGCACTGAACGATTTGTTCGCGACTGGCGCTCAGCCGTTGTTACCATCACTGTCCGAGACCAACGTTATCGCGAGCATGATCCCATCCTCGGCGTGGTCCCCCTCAAGCTATCCGACATCATGCAAACTAGCTCACAAGTGACCCGCTGGTATCCCCTCGACGGTGGAATTGGATTTGGACGCATCCGAATCTCTCTTCTGTTTCGCCATGTGGAGACCAAGCTGCCACCCCCACTGCTTGGCTGGGATGTAGGAACCTTTGAATTTGTTAGCCAAAAGATCACCGCGAAGAACTTTGGTCGAAACACTAAGATCAAGCTGCGCACCGGTGGCAGCGTTGGAAAGGTCACCCGACACAAGTGCCACATGGAAGGTAATGATGCAGTATTCGATACTTCCGATGAGACTTTCCGCGACTCACTACGCATGCCTGTGAAGCACCGATACCGCTCCCCGATTGTGTTCGAGTTCCATAACCAAGGCAAGCGAAGCGCAGTAGCGTATGCTGTTCTGTGGCTCCAACATCTTGTCGATAACGAGGAAAGAGACATCGACCTTCCCATCTGGACTACAAAGATGGGTGCTCGGTTGACACAGAACTACGTTACCGAGGAGAACTGGAAGGCCAAGCAAACACCTGGACTCGAAGACTTGACAGAGGTGGGACGTCTGCAGTTCCGGTGCAAGTTCTCGCCAGGCATTGACGAATCGCACGAGCGCTTCGTGGTTGATAACGACTCCCGTGAGACCTTTGAGACCTGGGAAGCCTGTCTATCACAGGGCGTGCGTTCCCGCACCGTGGACGTCGAAGTTCCGGCCGAAGTACAGAAAAAACACGAGCAGTCTTTGATCGGCGGACGGGACATCCTGAAGCAAGCCTCGCCCTCTGAGCGTCAGCGATGGATTGACCACAGCGGCCAAGATTGGAGTGGTGCGTTTGGTCAAGACCCGCGTGCGTACACGGATTCTATCGGACGCAAGGTCGCTGAGCCTGGCCGGGATCAACCTCGTCATGATCCGTACACCCCTCCCCCACTCCAGGATCACGCTTCTCAGCGACACCATATCCAAAATGGAGAGTATCACGACGAGGACACCTCTGAATCCGATGATGCGCTCGAGCACTTGAGTAAAGGGCCCTCGACAATTAGTGGCAGTGGTGGAGCTGGGACGTCTTTGTCACAGAGCGGTATGAGTACCAGCCAGATGAACAGGGCGAATAAACACAGTGAGCAGCGACAGCAGCGTGGTCTGATGCAGTGGCGGCCTGCGCGGAATGCTGCTTTTGCCAAACATGAGGCCAAGTTTGCACTCCAAAAGATGAAGAAGAAGATTGGAGCGGGTGGTCTCACTGGTCGCGAACCAGATGTCGAGACAGAGACTTGACGACGTGTAGATGATTTTCTAATTGTTCTTGGCGCTTCGTATCTCTATTGCATAGTCACCAAGCGACTGCACTCAACTGGAAGCAATAAATGTCCGTTGTGTTCTGTTGAAGCACCACGAATTATCCAACCCTCACGACCATCATTCACTACTCCCGTGTACCTTTTGTACAACATAGGCGAAGGCATACAAAATGTACATTAACTACAAATTTTTTTTTACTCAAGCTGAAACCAATTGATCAGCTCCTCTCCAACGGTTGTTGACATCCTTCGCAGGATTGCTGCCGGTTCCGCACTTATTGCCGACTAAGAGAAAAACAACTCTTTTTGCCCAGATTCAATTTTTGTTCTATCTCGCCAACCAAGGGCCTACAGGCTCTCAAAATTAGTTCAAATTCTTTCTAACTTCCGGCTCTATCTTTTGATCCTATTTTATAGGAATTGAAGGATGGCTGTCGCCGGTGGTGGAAGAAAACCAAATTCGCCCCCTGAAACAGAGTTTTCAAAGGCACCCCCCAAGAAACCACGGAACCACTTTAGTACCATGGAGGAGCTCGCTCAGAGTGCTAGAGAGGTGCTGAACACAATGGAAAATGACGGAAGAGGTGAGATATATATTATCAACTTTGTGAAATCCGTCGAGCAATACGCACTGAACTCCCTGAAGGGGGACAAACCGCAGGTTCAGGTCATGGAAAAGGTGCAACAGGCACTCAACCGACTCGACCAGCGTATGGATAGCATCGAAAAAGCTACGACGGCGATCAAAGCAACAGCAACGACACCGTCCACACAAACAAGCAATTCGAAAGACTCGGCAGCCTTCTGGGCACGGCTCCAGAAATGGGGACAAGGGACCGGCTCCGGCCCCCCCCCATCTCTCCCGACAAGCAATGGATCATCCTCGATCGGAGTTTCGCCAGCTGAGCTCCGCGAAGATCGAGAGATTATCGTCAAGATTCGTGACAGCGACACCCGCGAAACCCTCCGCCGGCGGACACCAAGGGAGATCGTCGAGCAGGCTGAGAGGACACGGGAGCAAGCCGCCCGGAGGAAAGCCAGTGCCCCCCTTGGTGGTGGCTGCCACTTCTTAGCGGCGAAGGTTCTCCCCTCTGGGGATGTGAAGATGACGGCGAATAGCGCTTCCGGTGCGGAGTTGCTACGAAAGCATGCTGACGGCTGGTTGAAATCATTCGGCCCAGCAGCACATGTTAGGAAGCCGACATGGGGGGTAGTAGCGCGCGGTATCGATACGAAGACGATGCTGTTGACACAGGAGTCGATGGCGGGGATGGCGAAGGAGCTGGTACGCCAAAACAGCCACTCATGGGGTGATACCCAGGTTGAAATCCTCCACCTTGGCTGGCTAGTAAAACCTGGCAAGCGTCGTGAAGGCTCTATCATCATTGAATTCACCGACCCGGTGGTTGCAAACCAGGCGATCACGCAGGGTACGCTCTGGCAGCACCAAGTGCACCAGACTACCCGCTTCTGCCGAGAAGGCCGTTCGAAATTATGCCTGAAATGTCAGAAACCAGGACATGTACACTCACAGTGTCTAAACGAATACCAGTGCGGCCACTGTGCGAAGCAACACCCGACCTGGGAGTGTGCTAAGCAAGGGGACGTCGAAGTGAAATGCGCCAATTGTGGCGGAGGCCATAGGCCAACGAGCGACGCATGCGAAGTAAGAACAGCAGCGAAAGAAGGGGCAAGACTAGCACTGGCTAACAGCCCTCTATTCCATCGTGTGCCACTCCACTTCCGGCAAAGGGAGACTACGAAGGGTAGTACCACTACCTCCCAGTCCCAACAGGGACTCGATACCCCAATCCACGCGCCGCAGCAAACTGCACAGCGCACGACGATATATCGGGCAGCACCTACATCGAATCGGACGGTGATCGCATCGCATCCGACAGAGAACGCACCTCATCCGACAGAGAACGCATCGCATCCGACAAAAGAAATTCGGAGGATGTATACAAAGGTTGGGGTGGAGAAGCCCCAACGAAGAAAGGAGCCCAGCCATGTGATGCGAACTAGATCGAGAACGTCGGAGGATGACGATCTACCTATCATACCAGAGGAGCTCGCTGAAACTGCCTCAGCAGTAAGCCAGTCGGCTCGCTCTTTGAGGTCACAGAACCAAGAGACTATGCAGTTCATGACAGATCCGGAGAAACAGCTCCAGACGTCATATAAGAAGAGGAGGATGACAGCACCAGCTGATGATATGGCGGAGGACTACGTTATGGATGAACAACCCCGAACGACTCGGCGATACCAACTGGTACGACACAAAGTTGCTGAAATCGACGAAGATGCGGAAGAGGAGTTCCATGATGCGTCGGAGCACAGTGATGATCCAGGAACAGACACCAACAACACCACCACATCTCAATGAATTACTTCCAAATAATTCAATACAATGCACACAACGCCCATCCAGTCATGGCCTCATTTCTGTCAGACAAAGCAGTCCAGAAAGCGGATGTGATTGCGGTTCAGGAACCCTGGATCAACTCTCAATCAACAACAACCCACTACCCAAACAAGGCCACCCACCAACTAGTCTTCCCGAAGGAGTTGGAAGGTGAACGAGCCAGGGTCTGTCTGTTCGTGTCGAAACGGATCGATCCAGGTTCCTGGTCATGCAAGACGGTGTCGAAAGGATACCAGCTGCTGAAACTGCGGAGGAACCATCTAGATGGGTGGACAGACCTCTTTATGCATAACATATATAACAACGACGATGGTGAAACGGTGGAAAAGCTCAATAGAGAGCTTGCCCAGAGACCATACGCAGAACATATCCTGATCGGGGACATGAACCTACACCACCCAACGTGGAGTGGAATAGGTTCCAAAGCGAAAGCGACCGCAGCAGCAGAGAGACTTTTAGATATCGCGGGGATTCATAATCTGTCACTGACGACAGAGACTGGATCACCGACATGGCGAAGAAACGAGCAGGCATCGGTCCTAGATCTCACCTTTGTCAGTAACACACTAGCAGAGAGGGTGGTTGAATGCCAGGTCGGTACCGATCATGGGTCGGATCACTACCCAGTAGTGACAACAATCGACATCGGTACCCCGCCATACGAACCACCAAAGAGGAGAAACTGGAAGGCCACAGACGACAAGAAGCTGATAGAATTCATCGAGCGACAACTCACCAACACCACCACCAACACGAATAATACCACCACCACCAATACCACCACCAACCCCCAAAACCTCACAACAGCCGACGATGTGGAGGCTGAGTGCCAAGCATTCATCCAAATCATCAACGACGCAGTCGATATCTCTACACCATGGGCGATCCCTTCGCAGTGGGCAAATCCCAGCTTCACACCAGAGTGTCAGGAAGCAGTCAAAGAAGTTCGACAGCTCCGCCGTCGACACGAACGGACAGGGGACCCTTACGACAAAGAGCTATACAAAGCAGCACGAAACCGGAAGACCCGGCTGATCAAGATCGCGCTCCGTCGATACCACCGCCGTAAGGTACAGGAGGTTATCGAGGAGGGTCCTGGCGGTATGTGGAGGATGAGCAAATGGGCAAGAAATCGGCAGGGGGCATATGACCAGGGGGTCACGCCGTCAATCAAGATACCAGGGGGACTAGCCGAGACAGTCGAAGAGAAAGCAGCTGCTTTCCAGCAAGCTTTCTTCCCAGTACCGCCACCGGCAGATCTCTCTGACATCGATTCGAAGGTGATCAACCATGATCCGACGGAGATCAATCGAGGGCCAATCCGCTTCCCAGAGATCACACACCAAGAGATCAAACAGGCAGTCAAAGCATCGCCACCAGACAAAGCGCCAGGAGAGGACGGCCTTCCGAACTCCCTATGGCATAAGCTTATTGAGATACCGACAGTACTCGACACCATCTCTCGAATTTACAACGCGTGCATACGGCTTGGTACCAACCCAACACACTTCCAGAAATCGATTACAGTGGTACTACGTAAGGCTGGTAAGCGTGACTACCAGCTTGCGAAGTCATACCGGCCAGTTGCGCTTCTTAATACACTCGGCAAGTTCCTCGAGGCAGTGGTTGCCCGACGAATTAGCTACGCAGTGGAAACATACAAATTGCTTCCGGATACCCATTTCGGCGGGAGGAAGGGAATCTCAGTCGACCATGCTATCCAGTCGATCATCGGCCGGATACGAAGAGCTTGGGGGAAAGGCAAGATAGCAAGCATGCTACTACTTGATGTATCCGGAGCGTACGATAACGTTTCTCACGAAAGGTTACTCTACAACCTCCGCAAAAGGGGACTCGGTCAGCTCGCACCTTGGGTGAAAGCATTCCTTACATCCCGAAGTACTAGAATCCGTATACCAGAAGGGGTGTCAGAGAGTATCCCAACACCAACTGGTATCCCACAGGGGTCACCTCTCTCTCCAATCCTTTACCTAATCTACAATGCAGATCTGGTAGAGGGCTGTGAGGGTGTGAAGACAAGTGGATGGGTAGACGACGTTGCCTTCATTGTCATCGGGAAGGATGAGCATGAAACCATCTCAAAGCTGCAAAAGGCATGCCAATATGCCGACGCCTGGGCAGCTAGGCATGCCTCGGTGTTCGATCCTAAGAAGTATGCCCTTATCCACTTCGTTAACCCGGAATCTGGGGGGGAAGAGCACACACCACTAGTACTGCAGGGCACCACAGTACAGGCCACCACAACAGCGGAGCGGTACCTCGGGGTCTGGCTAGACCCAGGGTTAACTTTCCAGCACCACCGGCAGCAAATGCTTGCTAAGGCCGGCGTCAGTTTACAAGCACTAAGAGGACTGACTGGCTCCACATGGGGAGCATCTCTCTCCGCTATGCGTGCTATCTACCAAGCAGTGATGATCCCACAGATGCTCTTCGGAGCAGCTGCCTGGCACTCACCGCTGACCAGCACACTAAGAGAACGAAGCTACGTGAAACAATTTGCAAACATCCAGTCAAGGGCAGCCTGTTTAATGAGCGGTGCCTTCAAAACAACTGCTAGGGAGGCACTGGATATTGAACTGCATTTGCTACCTATGCAGCAGCAGCTTGACCGGCTAGTCCAGTTGGCTGCTATTCGTATACGTACAGGCCCGGCATACGCAGTGCCGAAAACAATGCTAGTGGAGAGAGGACACATGCAAAAGCAAAGGGGGGGGTATACACCGATGGAGGCCCAAACCTGGAAGAAGGGTGGCTGCCTCACTACACCCTTGGGGCCATTGGCGAGTACTTGGGAGAGCAGGAAGGCATACATCCAGGCACCATGGACCAAGCCACCAAGGGTATACATTGAGGAGAGAGAGCGAGCAATAAACACACACAAGCGAACCACCGAACAACTCTATGCACCAGCAAGGCTCTATACCGATGGGAGCGGGTATCAAGGCGGCATTGGGGCCGCAGTGTACCCGGCATACCCATACAGGCGGAATGAAGCCAGGCTGTGTAATATGGGGACCGACGACGACGCCACTGTGTACGCTGCCGAGCTACGTGCTATCGAGATGGCATTGGAAGTCATCAAAGAAAGGTTCAATGATGACAACGAATGGCGGGACTGTCTGGCTAAGAGTGGAGTGGTCATCTTTACAGATAACCAGGCGACGCTCAGAGCCATCCAAAACCCACGAATGCCATCTGGCCAGGTATATCTTGAAGGATGTCTCCGGCTGTTGGAATGGTGCAATGATAAAATCCAGGTGGAACTACGCTGGGTCCCCGCACATGAAGGCATTCCGGGGAATGAGGCTGCAGACATGTATGCAAAAGAAGCAGCTACCACCACCGAGACCAACATTCATGATACCAATGCCAATGCCAACACCAATGCCAACACCAATGACAACACCAATGTCAACACCAATGTCAACCACAACCGATCTATCCGGCTTGCCGCCGCAGCGAGCAAGAGTGTGAAGCGAGAATCGACGATCGCGTGGGAGAAGGCATGGACAAAGGGAGGATCAAAGAGGACAGCGAGGAGGACGAGGAGGATGATCGAGGTGCCAAGCAAGTCAAATTTGACTTATTGGAAGGGCCTGCGGAAAGCGACAACATCAGTTTTGATCCAACTCCGCACAGGTATCATCGGACTTGCTGAATATCTGTCCAAAATCAAGCGAAGCGACTCACCGCGCTGTCAATGTGACCTGGGAAACCAGAGTGTGAAGCATGTCTTGCTGGAGTGCCCGCTTCTGAAGGAACTGCGGTCGGAGATGGTGGAGGAATTGTTTATGGAGGGGGTGTCGACAACGCTTGGAGAACAAGCAATGTTGACAGAAGTGAAGGCAGCGCCGATCGTGGCGAAGTTCATGATCGCATCGGGACTCTTGGGACAGTTTCAGTCAGTGGACTCGGTCGCCATGGGTAAGGAGCAGGGGGAGGAGGATTCAAAACCGAAACCAACCCAAGACACTGCGAATGTTGGAGAAACAGGGAACACATCACAGTGGCCGGGCGCCAGGTCCGCCGAGGTCACCTCACACCAACGCACATGGAGAACAACGCACGCTGCCGATGAAGACGAAGAAGCATGGCGCCATGACCCGAACCTATTCGTGTTCGACCTGCCGGAGTGATGCAGCAAGTAGACCTGGCAGTCCTGGGGATACAGGGACTCGGTGACTCGGGGAGCTGGATGAAGAAGTGGAGGTAGAGAAGTGAAGAAGTGGAAGGTGCATTGCAGAGAAAGAAGGGGACACTCTGCGCCCGCGGGGACTACGGGAAACCATCTACACCGGGCAGATGGATTGACTTTCTTTACATTTCTTTTGTCTTGTTTGCATTACGCCGGCCGGTTTGTGGCCTTACTTTTCAGGTGGCAGGACCTCGAGAAATCGAGTCCTGCTCACAGGGTGGATCTGCATACTGGGAATGCACCACCATTTATCGTCGGGAGCGGGCTCTGGGACGCAACCCCCGCATAGCAGCATGTATGTAAAGCGAGCTAAATCGGGTCAATGAATTCATCATCATCATCATCATCATCATCATTGCCGACTAAGAGATATGTTCAGAATATGCCCTTTAAAAATTGCCTAGTCATTCCAAAGAAACGGGCAGAAAGCGAGGATCACGATGGAGAAATTATAATATGTATGTGAACATCCACATTCCAAATTTGGTTATTCTTATTATAATTTGATTCCGGGTTTGATCCAGAATGATGGACAGAGTCTTCTTGAACAAGGTCAAATTGTGTTTTCAATTGATCTCGACCACGAAGATCCGTTGTCAGATTTCCCAAAGACAATGTTCCACCATGCAAGACAAGATTTCCCGTCCTAGGATATTGCCACCCAAAAAATAGAAACATCCGGTGAGGTCCGCTGCCAACATGAAAAAAAAGGTCCAACGCCCCCTGTATAGGTAGGAAAGACCAAGAATTGTAGTAACTTGCCGACGGCCTCTCAGCTGGTTGGTTGTGCGGTGCCTTGTGGAATAGGAAAAAGTGCATACCAAAATACACGAAAGGATCAATGGATATGATGCTTAGATAAAGATGCTATGATGACAGCCAACGAAAAAGAAAGAGCGTAGATGCGCCGAAAAACCACCGGAAACCCTCAAACGGCGCCTCTATACAACATGATTCGTGGGGAAAATATGTTCATCGCCAGTATGATGCAAACAGAAAAAGAAATGGCGGAAAAAAAAAAAAAAACCAAGACATGAGCCATGAAACCATGAACATTGCACAATTAACGAGTGGACGAAAAGTCGGTGGATACTCGGAGAAACTCTGACCCCGAGTTGACCTGTGCGGCGTGCAACAATGAGACATTTTCGCACACGATATTCAAGGCCTTATCAGGCAGATCGACCGGCCCAAGAGTCCATTTCCATTCTCTGCGGCGCTTAGCCCGACCCTGCCGGGGAGTCTGCGGTGTGGAGGAGCCATAGGCCTCAAAGTCATCCAATAGAGCCACTGCGCGAACCTGTCGCTCTATGCGCATGGTACGACGTTTTTTGCGCTCCGTCTTTGAGAGCGAAGACCCGCGCACGCCTTCATCGGCGCTAGTGTCATCCGAGGTGCTTGTCTCTGATGATGAGGGACTAGAATCGAAGTTCTGTTTTTCGCCTTCGGGGTCCTGGGAGGGGGCGGGGCGTGTCTCAGGTGGAGTTTGGGATTTGGCGTCTGCCTCGGCTGGCACTGCCTCCTCCATCACAAGATCGAGATGTTGCGCGGTGTAGCGTTCTGTGCGAATTTCTTCTTCCAGTGGGTACCGGTAGCAAACTTGTTTCTTGGCCGGAAAAAAGACACGACGGGTGCCTGCGCCGTTGGGTCCATTCCCGCCCGCTGAGATGGAGCCTGATTGTCGCCGGGCCGGTTCTAGTGGGGAGTTGCGTAGAATACTACGCACTCCGATGGGGAGTTGGTAGGGACTTCGGTGGATGAAGGGGGAGGTTGATTTGTTGTAGCGGATGGATTTGGTTGGAGAGGTTGAGGAAGCTGGGGATGCGACTTCGTAGGCATTCTTGAAGGTGTTTCGAACGGTGGGTGATGAAGCTGGCGCCGCTGCGAAAGAAAAGGATAGGCCAGTGGTCGAAGTGCCAAATGTGCGAGGGAGAGCGGTGGTTTGAAGGGTGAGTTTTGGACGGGAGGTAATTGTTGTCGTGGCTTCTGGCGACAGACACGACATGGTGAAAAGTAGAGAAGAATGAGAAGGGTTAAGTGTGTATCTCCGATCAAAGATAGAAAAAAAAAATAGGCAGAGGAACGGTTAGCGGGGTTGAACTAAGAATAGAGGAGGTTGGCGCTTGGATGTGATGAAAGGTGCATATCACAGAGGGAAACTAAACACATTAAGTTTGAATCTTTGATGTTGATGGTACCCCATAATATAATATACCATCATCTATCACTCTATACTCCGAAGGACTCCGTTAAAAGCCCATGCAGAGATTTCCAAACTCAAGTGCGTAAACTATCGACGCCACCATCCACGCTATCTTCGCCTTTTTTAATTTAATGTACGAGTATGGGGTATGCAACAGTATCTATTTTTTGATCAATGTAGTTTAATATTTAACACATCCAAATCAGAGGCAAGATCAGGATCAGGATCAGAAAATTATCTCTATAAAAAGAACAGGCCCGTGGGTCTCTGATCTACATGCATATGGATACGTACTTTGGTGGACTGAATAAAGTGGATGTAGAGAAACATTTTAATCTATGTCTTGAAGGCCAGTTTGAAAGGCTTCGTTATCCACTTTGTCTACAACGTATAGAGGTATTCTAGGATCAAAGCCCTGATCTAAACCCGACTCTGGTATACACGTGACGGCCGCAAGCGTTACAGAGGGGGATTCGAGGCTACCATTGGTGGAAAATCATCGACATAAATTATTTTTAGGGCAATGTGGCATCATCTCCACCTGGTGTTGACCTTATCTATGTGGATTTTTCCACTTTCGTGACATGCCGGAGGAAAGCTTGAGAGTCGGATCGACCTGGACAAGGCAGAACGAGGTCTTTGGGTGTGGAGATGTCTTAAAAAAGGAGAGAAAGCAGCCTGGGAAGAGAACCAATCAACTTCGAAATAGCCTGTACCTCCAGGGCTTATAGCCCTGGTTAACTTTACATAGAAAAGCCCGTTTTCGAAACACGCCTTTTCCCGCCTTTTTCTGCTGTATACTTATGCATAACTTTTCAGAGAATATCTAAAATAAGAACTAGTCAAGGCATTAAACAATACAACATGAAATGGAAAAAAAGGGGACCGCGCGAGGCCGTGAAAGAATTGTGCTCCACCCCGGACTCCGTACTCCGGACTCCATGCACGCAACAAGGCTAATGGAGCCAAGCCACAAACGCCACATTCACATCAGCCACAAACGTGGTCCAAACTTGGGAATTGTCTTAGTTTCTATTCTCAGCAGCTTTGGGTCTATGCCAGGCACCCAAAAATCAATCTTAGAAGTCGCATGGACACAGCTCAGCTCAATGGCTGCACTGGTGCGGAATGACAGTCGTATCATCCTCCACTTGGTGACTCTCCCCACTCTTACCTAGAGGCTGCCAACGGTTGACTAACCATGTCCAGGATTATGACTGTTTCTATGCCTCGGTCTTCGAGGTTGAGCAACCTGAACTGAGATCATGTCCTTTGGCAGTTCAGCAAAAGCAGATTGTAGTAACTTGCAATTACGAAGCCCGACGGCGAGGTCTGCACAAGTTGCAGCTCATCAAAGATGCCAAACGCATCTGTCCCGATGTAGTAATCGTTCTGGGTGAAGATTTGACCAAGTTCCGAAATGCCTCCAAGGAGCTTTATCTGCTGGCTCGTTCCTTTGTCTGGGGCGGCCGTGTCGAAAAGCTAGGCTTCGACGAGCTCTTTCTCGACGTCACAGAAATGATTGAGTACAACATTGGCGTGCTAAATCAAAATGATTTGGAGAATTCGTACTTCCATCTTGATCGAAAAGACCCGACCGTTGGCTTTTCTTACGATGCCACTCGCTTCCAGGGATCGACCTTCCCCGCAATTGAGACAGCCTCGGTCGCCCAGAAAGATTCAACTTCGCTGAAAATGAGATTGCGTGTTGCCTCTCATTTACAGTGTCATATACGGAGTAAGATGGAGCATCAAATGGGCTTCACGGCTACGGGCGGGATCTCAACCTCCAAACTCCTAGCGAAATTAGTCGGTAATGTTCACAAGCCCAATGGCCAAACGACTCTATTGCCGCCATACACGGCGACCAAAGATACTACTAGCAACGTATTCCAGTTCCTGGACGGTCACGAGATCAAAAAGATTCCTGGAATCGGCTTTCGGATTGCCCAGAAACTTATTTCCCATATCACAGGGCAAGAGAGCGTCGACGAGAAGATCACGGTCAAAGATGTCCGCGAATTCCCTGGTATGGGCCCACCCTTACTGGACAGAATCCTTGGCGGGCCAGGCTCAGTGAAAGGGATCGGGATACGCATGTGGAGCATCCTCCATGGTCTAGACAATTCCGATGTGCTCGAGGGCCGCGATGTGCCCACCCAGATCAGCATCGAGGATTCATATGGCCGATTAGATACGCTCGAGAGTGTAAGACGAGAGCTAGTAGTGTTGTCGCGAAGTCTGATCCGCCGCGTAAGAGCTGACCTGCTTGATATGAGTGATGAAACTGTCCCCCAAGGAAGATGGCGTGCTCATCCTCGCACTCTACGGTTATCTACCCGACCAAGACCTTCGTTAGACTCTGGTACTACTGGGCGTACATACAGCTACAATCGCATCTCTCGCTCAGCTCCCTTGTCACCCTTTATCTTCAACCTGGATGAGAATATCGATGCATTGGCCGAGCGCCTGGTCCGAGAAAGTCTTTTGTCCATGTTCCGCAAATTGCATCCTGAAAAGGCTGGGTGGAATCTCAGTTTGTTGAATGTTGCAGTTACTAACATGGTGGAGATGGCGGGGGATCAGAAGCAAAAGAGCGGACGAGATATAGGGAAGATGTTTCGACAGCAGGAGACAACACTTAAGGATTGGACTGTGCAGGAGCTCGAGCCCTCACCGTCTGATGTGCGATTGTCCGGAGGTTCCTCTGAGGTACAGTCACAGTCGGACGATGGCTGGGATGACGATGAACCCTTGGGGAGTGTCGACTGTTCTATATGTGGGGTGCCAATCCCACATTTTGCCCAGTTGGCACATCAGATATACCATTCCGCTGAGAATTAGATATGGATCTGTTATTCGGCAGCCTTGAATGCCAAGCGTCGGGAGGTTTTTGATAGGTTTCTAGCGGCTTGGCCCTGAGCCACCTACGCATTCAATGTACTAAAAAAAAACCTGCAAAGAAAGAGAAACCATAGACCCTGGCGGTTTTTGCTCGTTCACTTATCTTCCATGCAAACTTGCCCAATTTTCGACGTTTTTGAATATACATGCCAACAGTGCATCGCCCATAGATCTGCCCAGCATGTCATATGCAACATCATTCGATATTGCTCGAATTTAAAAAAAAGGTGATATCTAAAGAAGTTGAAGAACCAGTCTCGGCTTACGGTGTATACTTTGTACTCCGTACATTAAAATGCATTAAAATGGGTAATGTTTCAGTCCACTGCCAAGCCCTCTGAGGATTCCTAAGCCCTTGGCATAGGAGCACTGCCTGATTATCTGATTCCTCTTCCCTTTTCTTCTGCTTTCTCTCTTGGGGTTCTTATTTCTTCCTTGACTCTTTAATATCTCTTTAACCCCCAAATCCCAGGTGGACCCTGAAAAGTTCCTTTGCTCAGGGCCCTGGAAACTCTATTCGCTGAAAAAAACCCCCCCGGGGAAAGCTCGGATTCAGATTTTGCTATGAGGTTTTCTAATCTCCTGCCCCTAATCGGTGCATTTTCATCGCTTTTCCAACAAATACAAGGTAAGTACTTTTGTACCCCCCACTTGCACCCCAGTCCCCAGTCCCCAGTCCCCAGTCCCTAGCCCCGTTACCTAGCCGCTAATGATCTCCAGCACGATCACAGGCCGCAGAGGCCATTCGACGAGTGACGCCCGTGGACAATGCCATCGTTCGTACTCCTTCACATCAAATAGACCACCTGTCACATTTTGATATCACTTTCTCCTTACACCAAGACGACAAACGCATAAAGCTAGAACTCGAGCCCAATCATGATATCTTGGCAGAGGATGCTTACGTGCAATACATCGGCGCCGACGGCACAATCAAACGTGCCGAACCAATCAAACGACACGAACACAAAGTCTTCCAAGGTCGCGCCTTGGTAGGATCTGGAAAGGGGAGATGGACGCCTGTAGGCTGGGCAAGAATCACCGTCAAAAGAGACGGCATAGAGCCCCTCTTTGAAGGTGCTTTCAGTGTGAACAATGACAAGCATCACATTGAGTTACAGTCGACCTACCTCGACAAGAAGCGCCCGATCGATGCCGATGTCGAGCCCAGAGAGGGGGAATCGATGATTGTCTACCGTGACTCCGACATGTTTCACTATACGCACTCTGAGCTCAAGCGTTCCCTTCCCGTATCCGAAGGCTGCGGCGCAGATCAACTCGGATACAATGCCGATCTGTCCAATTCGATTTTCGGATACGACTTGGACGAAACTGATGGTCAGTGGGGTGTGGCCTCGCTGAATTCAATGTTTGGATTGGGTAAGCGACAGTCATCCTCAGACGTTGGTGGTGTCTCGGGCAACACTGGAGGTGTGAATCTGAAATCGACCATCGGTGATATCAGTGGATGTCCTAAAACAAAGAAAGTCGCCCTGATTGGAATTGCAACGGATTGTGAATTCACGGAATCGTTCATGGCTACCAACTCCACCCCCGAAAAAGCAGCCAGGGACTGGGTCATCAACGTGGTAAATACGGCCTCGAATCTCTATGAAACATCTTTTAACGTGTCCATTGGTTTGCGCAATCTTACAATCTCTGAGACGGGCTGCCCCAGCACGGGCTCCACTGCCACGCCATGGAACGTGGATTGCAAAGGGGGAAATGTCACCTGGCGCCTGAATGAATTTTCCAAATGGCGCGCAAGTCATTCAGACAACAATGCCTACTGGACTTTGATGACAAACTGCCCGACAGACAGTGAGGTTGGGGTTTCATGGATGGGTCGGCTCTGTTCCTCTGAACTAGTTACCTCTGGTGCGAACTCTGTGACCAGTTCTAACGTCGTAGTTCGCAATTCCGGTTCTTCCTGGCAAGTGTTTGCCCACGAGACTGGTCACACCTTTGGAGCAGTGCACGACTGCGATGAGGACACCTGCGCGAGCAAACTAGACGCTTCATCTCAATGCTGCCCGCTGAGTTCCTCCACCTGCAATGCCAATGCGGAATACATCATGAACCCATATGCCCAGAACTCGATGACCAAGTTTTCAGACTGTACCATCGGCAACATCTGCTCTGCCATAGGCAAAAACAGCATTAAGTCCTCTTGTTTATCCGACAACCGCGGCGTCGTGACCATTAGCGGCAGCCAATGCGGCAACGGCATCGTTGAAGATGACGAGGAGTGCGACTGCGGCGACGAAGAAAGCTGCAGCGACAACTCCTGCTGCGATGCCAAGACATGCAAATTCAAAGATAATGCCGTCTGTGACGACTCAAACGACAACTGCTGCGTGAAATGCCAGTTTGCCTCCGCCAGCACCGTCTGCCGCGCCAGCACTGGCGAATGCGACATCGCGGAGACCTGCACCGGAACCTCGAGCTCCTGTCCCGACAACAAATTCAAAGACGACGGTTCGAGCTGCGGCAACAAGAACGAGGGACTCAGCTGCGCCAGCGGCCAATGCACAAGCCGCGACTACCAGTGCCGTACGGTAATAGGCTCCCTGCTGAACACCAACGACACCTGGGCCTGCGAGAACACAAATAGTCCTTCCTGCAGTCTCGTTTGTGGCGCACCTTCACTCCAACACTCAATCGGTGTCCAGGAGTGTATTGGTATGAACCAGAATTATCTCGACGGTACACCCTGCGAATCGGGCGGCCGCTGTAGTGCTGGACAGTGCAAGGGCTCTTCAGCCCTGGGCTGGATTCACCAGCACGAGAAGCTGATTATCGGCATCTGTGTCGGTGTTGGCACGTTCATCCTGCTCGCCATCTTCTTCTGCATCTATAGTCGCTGCAAGCGCAGTGCACAGCTGCGGAAGGCCCGCAAGGCTATTCCCCCTGGTCCCTATCGCCGCTACGATGGCCCCCAGCCGACTGCCCGCCAGCCTATGGATCAGTGGCATGGGTTCCGCAACGCCGGATATCAGAATGTGCCTCCAAATGCCGAATATCAGAATGCCGGGTATCAAAATGCTGGGTACCAAAATGCCGGGTATCAAAATGTGCCTCCCCCTGGGCCCCCGCCACGCTACTCATGATCATCGGGTTATATTGAACCTTCTCTTCTTTTCATTCATGCCTCTGAGATTCACGATCTGGGAGATTTGGGGATCGGCGTCGTCACGGGTGGTTGGTTGCACATGTGGTCACATGCATCATCAGTCGTTAAAGTTTCTATCATCCATGATCTGGGGTTTGAGGCTTTCTTGTCTTGTTTTTCTCTGTTCTTTTGAATTTGTATACTTTTTTTTGCAAGTAGATACTTCGAAGGTCCTTGGATCTATGAATCATACCGCACTCCCATCTTGTGACCTCAGCATGTAGATGTAGATGTTTTTAAGAGAAATAAATATCCATTTAAAGTGTTATTTTTACCCAAACTAAACACAAAGAGGCACTTACTCCCAGAACAAGAACAGGACACGACGATAGAACAAAAAAAGTACTCAAATCCCAACACCAAAGAAACCCCCCATGCACAACAAATCAACAATCCTCAGTCAAGCATCAAGCCATAAGTCTCCAAGAGACCGAACCCAACCGTATCCGAGCCCCAACAAGGGTGACCGAGAATTCCTCCTCATCCAATAACTCATTGCCAACAAATCCCAACAAAAGCCTCCCTGGTAACACCACCAACGCCCTCAAGATCGAACTCCTCGATCATAGCCCTAAGTTCTTCCTCCTCAAGCCCGGTCTCGCCCAACTCCCTGGCAACACGTCTCAAATCCTCAAGATCGATAAACCCCTTAGAGCCCTCGTCGAAAAGCTCGAAGGCGCGCAGGATCTCGTCGCGCGGGTCCCGCTCGAGGATCTTCAATGCCGTAACGGTCTGGAAGGACGAGAGTGGCATGAGCAGGTTGGACGGGTGTTGTGGGTTCGACACGGGGCCTTTGTTTGAGGCAAGTGGTTGGCCCGGGCCGTGCTGGTTGCCAGCGGCTTGCTGTTGTTGTTGTTGCACTTGTGGACGGGGCACACCGTACGTCGTTAGAAGGGAGATTAGCTCTTGTTTGCCGAGAGTGAAGCCGAGGGCGCGGAAGGCGACGCGTAGTTCGTGGTAGTCTAGGTGGCGGTCGCGGTCCAGGTCGAAGAGGGTGAACTTTAGGGAGGGGGTTGGTTAGCTGGGGGGTTTGGATGGTGTTTTGGGGGCTGGTTTGGGGTTGTGTTTCTCTTTTTCCTCCAAGGGGAGATGAGAGAAGGGAGGGGATTGCATTGCAGGAGGGCACATTTATGGAAGAGAATTGTGGTGAGATGGATGGATTGGGGTATCCCTTACAGCTTCGTTAATCTCTTCCCTCTGCTCTTCAGTCAATCTGTTCAACGGATTCGCGTCCTGCGCCGGGCCATGGGACTGCGCGTTTGTTGCTGGTGCGGGCGCAGACTGTTGCATCTGCTTCTGGCCTTCGGCGTTGAATTCACCTTGGTTGGCATTTCCCAGACCGCGATGCCGTGAGAACGATGAGGCGCTGAAGGGCATAGCGTTCGTGTTTACCGAGCGTTCTGGGAGTTTCGTGCCGGCGTAGGAGCGCGACGCGAAGGGTTGGCCAGAGGCCATGGTGAATGGCGTGTTCAGGTTTAATAAGATGGCTGGATCAAGAGGTCTTCAGCATTGATTTAAATGGAGGGGCTCGCAGCCCATGAGAATGTGGAGAGACGGAGGAGGTGTTTGGCGGTGGGAGGATTCTGGAGACGCGGGCGGAAAACGCCTCACTGTTTTGCTTTTGTTACAGATAAAGTGATCAACGAAATTCTTACTGCTTTCTTGGAGATTCTCAAATCAACTTTTATTTCATACTGTTTAAAAGGATGAGCGATTGAGCGAACTTCTAGACACAGCACTACCTGGTGCTAAGCACAGCCAATTGGACTTCTGTCCCAATCCAAAAAAAGAATTTCACTTCCTATCCAGTAGCTAGCGTTGTTCCTCACTCGAGTGTCGTATGTTCCTCCTATGGATAACTTGTAACAAAAGAAAATATAGTGGTGAGCGAATGTGGATGTTGTGGAAGCCTTCAACAGTTGTGTAGGGATTGTTGGAAATTGCCATGCAATGGCATTGTATCAACAAAGCTCGCAGTCATTGGATCGAATGTATTACCATAGTCGTTGCCGAGGAAGTTCAACAAACCATTCGGGTTAAAGGTCTCAATTTCATCGGTAAAGGGCATGTTATGAAAGGCATCATCATGTTCCTGGATGATCACCGTATTGTGAGAAGTTGTAGATGAATGCAAGAGCCCATCGTGATGCTCAAGAGGATTCGCCATACACCCAGGCCGAGGGAAACTATCAGCCAAGAACGTTTGCATGTCACAGGCTGGCGGTGAAAAAGGACTGTCGTGTCGGCGTAGAACAGAAGACGACATGTCCACGGGGTCTGCCAGCCAGAAAGCCATATCCACGTCTGGAGATGACGGGAGTTTGGGAACTACATCCTCAAGAATCGCTCTACAGGAGGATTTGCCGGTGGCCCCGTGTCTGGGGGACACATTGCGCAAGATGTCTTCGAGCTTTTCGCGAACGGCACTCAGAAAACAGCCGGAGAAGCCAAATTTTCTTGCAACAATTGCGTGTTTTTGAAGCTCTTGCAAGCCACATACAACGCGGTAATATAATGCTGCGGCGATCCAAGCGGGATCAACCTCATTTCCTTTTCGCGGCCGGCATTTCCTGTTGCTGTTCTGCTTGTCCTTTCCACACAGAGCGACATACAAACCAGGGCAAAAATCCTGAGACATTTGTGCGAGCTTCCGAAAAGAGAGAATCAAAAGATAACACGAGACGAGGCGCCCAGGGCTAGTTTCAAACCAGGAGGTACGGATTCGAGCTTGCGCCAAGCCTTGAATTGCCATAAATAGCTTTGCCATCCTGCACGCAGTCCAAACGAGCGAGCTGTGTTTGTATAGATCTCCAAGTTTGACCAGATCTGCAAGGGGGAGGACACTCGCAAACCCATCAATAAAATCGTCGACGGGGCAATCTGTCTTGCTCGATAGTGTGATACTGCACCTCGCCACTGTCCAACGCCATGCAGTGCAGTTTCCGCCATACGTTCCGCGGATATTGATAACCGCATTGAATGGATCAAAGCGTCCAAATACTTCCTCACTCATGCGCTGCAAGACATCTTTCGTCTCCTCGGACGGGAAGCCAATGATCATTAAAGAGCCTCCCACAGGCGGCCCAAGCAGGCACAGATCTCCCCAACTTCGAAAGCAGATTCGATTACCCTTAGAAGAGCATGGAGGACATGGTGAAGTTGTTCCACACTTCTTCTTGGCCCGATAGCAAGCCATACACGAGCCGCCAGCTTTCTTAAGTGCAGCGGTATCTTCTCTCTGTTGGTGAAGTTCCGCCGCATTACGGGGGATTTTTTCGTGGATTTTATCAGACTTCGCAGGATCCGCTGGATCCCAAAAGACAAAGCCATCGGGATACAAATCTTTGAGGGGGGGAGATGGTGGACGTACTGGCACAGCAAATGGCCGGGTTTCGCCGCTGCTTTGCACACTTTGAGAACAGCCACGTTCGGTCGAAATGCATGACCAAGAATCAATAGCGCTTGAAGGCCATGTCGAGAACTGAGACTTGGAGCTTTTTGGAGATAGGGGGCTTTGCAGTTGGTCCTCAATCATTGGAGGCGTCATAATTGTATCAAAAGAAACTGGGTCACCAAAGATATCCAGCTCCTGAAGTTGACTGCCAAGCTGCTGAGGCTGGCCGTCGATCGGATCGGTATTGAATTCGTTGACCATTTTCAGTATGTCTGGATCTATGGGCTGGGTCTCATATGCCATGGCCGTTGTCGACGATAGTTGCCATGTCTGTGGCATTGAATGCTCGATGTTGGGACTAGAAAGGTGAGGCATGTTTGATGCGAGTGGAGATATGCCAGACTGGAAGGTTAGTAGTCAACATCAAGAATGGACGAGACATGCAAACATATAACGAAAACCACAAGGACGTAGGAGGGCGAAATGAGAGATGGATCGGGCTTACAGAATAGATGGAGTCAGGTGTAAGCGGTGTACGCGGTGCACATCTACGCTCGCGGTTCGGATGAGGAGAGAATGCAGACGGCTGATGCCGTGTAGCTGCTTGCGCCATCATGGGTCCGAAGATAAACGAGGGGAATGAGAATGGTCGAGATTCTGAAAGATGCTCGAGCAAGGGGCAAGGAGCGAGAGCGAAGTGACAGGCTTAGGTCACAGCCAAATGATAAACTGATTTCTGTGCTTGAACAAATTGTCGATCCTTCGCGAGAGTAGAGACTGATTAAGTAAAGATGGAACTAGAAGATGTACCTGGGCACCTCTAAAGATACCTAAAATGGACTAGCAGGGCCATCGACAACCAGGTCCGATCTTAGCTGAAGCTTGGTTGAAGTTTCGACATCATAGCGAGGCACAACGGCGTCACTCGAGGTGAAGCAGGCACGACTAGGCCCATGAGGCCGCGTCCAAATCCGGTAAGGCGCACTGCCAGGTACAAGGTTTCTCTCGTCCATAGAATTTCCGTGGTTCAGGGCCGATGGAAGTATGAATACTGCCATGTCAGAGTTCCAGGCCTGGACATGGTGTATAGTTAGAAAGACCTGATCAGACAGTGAAGACAATCAATCTCTTTGATATGACGTACTGTTCAGATCATGGTCTCTCCGCGTGCCCAGATCCAAGTCCTCCAGGAAGGTACGACCGAGGAGTTGCTCTGGGAGGTAATCCTGTTGGACCTTGCCGTCCACATAATTTGGGTTATACTTGTATTCTGCACCATAGCCTAGCTCCTTCATGAGCTTCGTTGGCGCATTCCTCAAGTGAATAGGAATGGGTAAGCCCGCGATTCCTGGCTCGTTCAAGACGGCAAAGACGTTATTCAAGCCACGGTACGCGCGAGTGCTCTTTTTCGATAGTGCCATCGCCACGGTAGCGTGTGCCAGATTGATTCGTGCTTCTGGGAGTCCAATCTTCTCAACGGCTGAATGTGTGGATATAGCAAGTGACAGCATGGTGTTGTCCGCCAGGCCAATGTCTTCGGAAGCGACAACGATCAGCCGTCGAGAGATGAAGAGGGGGTCTTCACCCGACTGAATCATGCGAGCAAGATAGTAGAGCGCCGCATCTGGATCGCTTCCTCGAATGGACTTGTGAAAGGCGGAGATTGTATCATAATGCTGGTCTCCAGCACGGTCATATACTAACGTCTTAGTCAGGGATTGTTTCAGGTCCTCCTTGTCCATTCCAGGCCTTTTTGAAAGATCCATGGCTAGCTCCAACAAATTCAGCGAAGTGCGAGCATCTCCATCGGCGAATCTAGCGAGATACTGAACCAGCTCTGCGTCCACCAGTTCAGAGGGTGAATAACTCGGGCCTTCAACCCGGAGAGCACGATGAAGGATCGAAGTAATATCCTCGTCGGTGAGCTTTGAAAGGGTAAATGTGCGGCAACGTGAGAGCAGCGCATTTTGGACTTTGAATGACGGGTTTTCGGTTGTGGCACCGATGAGTGTGACCTGGCCGCTCTCCACTGGGCCTAAGAAGACATCCTGTTGTGACTTGGAAAATCGGTGAATCTCGTCACAGAAGATAATGGTCTTTCTCCCGGTGAGACCCAGCTCACTACGAGCTTCGGCAAATATCTTCTTGCACTCTGCCACGCCGCTGCTGGTACTGTTGATTTCCACAAACCTGCTGCCCACTAGCGACGAAATGACTCTAGCGATCGTTGTTTTCCCTGTCCCTGCGCTACCCCACAGTATCATACTTGGTACTCTGTCCTGTTCGATGAGTCCGCGCAGGATGCCATTTGGTCCGACAAGTTCTTGGCCGCAAACTTCCTCCAGAGTTTTAGGTCGCATGCGTTCCGCAAGAGGTGCTGCTTTGTGGAAGGAGTTGATCTTCGCACGTTTTGCTTGTGGCTCTTTGAAGTCACTCTTTGCTTGCCTTGACCCATCTCGCTCCCGCGTGGGGTCCGCTTCCTCAATAAATGATCGCTTGCCGTTTAGAGGGCGTGGGGTAGTTGTGAGACGCGACGGGGACTCCTTCGGGAAATTCGATTGAGCAGATGCTTTGCGCGCGGATGGAGGTTGGAACATGCTGGGGACTGGTCCCTTCTGGGAAGATGCCAGCTCTCCTGGAGAGGAGGACGGTTCTTCAATGAAGCTCTGGCAGCCCGAGTCGATATGGTCGTTGATCTTCAATTGGGAGACAGATTGCTCACATATTGGACAGGAAACCATGATGACCGGACAATAATCAGGTCATTCACTAGGTTATTCAAAAACTTCAAGGTGAGGTAAACGCAACGCGGATGCGACGCGTTCAACGCGTTAATTAGTAAGTAGCAGGCCTTGGTGCCTGAAGATGAGCAAACAACAAAGTCCACTGCCACTATGAACGATTGATATGTAGATATATAAATGTAAGTACATAAATGTACTATATAATCTCCGAATGATCCGAAGACATAAAACAAAACAAGCTGGTCCAAGTTCCGAGGGCCGTCAGGGCCGAGTGCGGAGCACGCCATGGTGGGGAAATCTAACTCCTCCATACATTGACCTCCCTCTTCTTACTTTCTTCAATACTCATGTTCTCCCGCTCTTATCGCCATATAATTGCTCAATCACAAAACTGCAGGTTTCGAAACCTACTATCCGCCCCTTTGACATTACCCCGACCTGGTTACATCGCAAGAGCGATGTCGGCTACAGCTTCGCGACCCGATCCATTTCGCCCCGCGAAGCGGGTGGCAGGACAGCGCCAGGATGTTTGGTATGTAGTTCTGGGAAACAAGCTCTGGACGACAAACTTAATCGGGATTCAAGGTCAATGGTCAACGAAGCCGCGGTGGCTTCGCCAGTTCAGCCGATTGTGAACATGGGCCAAGGGTTCTTGTGAGTCACGCTATTTGGCCCTAGATCACTTCAAGGGATAGAAATTGATGTACTGTCTTTCTGCACAGTGGCTATAACCCTCCTAAATTTGCTCTTGATGCGGCGAAGGATGCGCTAGACCGGGTGGAATGCAACCAATACTCTCCGACGAAGGTAGAGACCGCCAACAAGTCTGGGCATGGTCACACAAGTGCTCATACAATATAGGGCCGCCCCCGCCTCAGACAGGCTATCGCCGATGCTTACTCCCCCTTCTTTGGCAAGAAACTAAATCCCGAGACCGAGGTCTCGATCACAACAGGCGCAAACGAAGGTGAGAGATTGGTTCAATTTACCTACAAATGAGCATTTGGCGCTGACAAGTAACACGAAAAGGCATGCTCAGTGCCTTCATGGGCTTCATCGAGGATGGTGATGAGGTCATTATCTTCGAGCCCTTCTTTGACCAGTAAGAATCTCTATGTTTTGAGCTAATTGATGGGATACTAACTCGCTTGGAATAGATATATTAGCAACATTGAGATGCCTGGCGGTATTATCCGTTATGTTCCTCTCCACCCACCCAAGGATGGTGCCACCAAGACCTCGTCTGCGTCGGAGTGGACTATTGACTTTGAGGAGCTCGAGGGTGCCATGAACTCTAAGACCAAGATGATTGTAAGCATGCGAAACCAAAATTCTCATGGATTTTCAAGCTAATTGTAGCAGGTCTTGAACTCACCGTAAGCAGCCTTTATTTACGGAGACAAATACGATCTCAACTAACCCTATGTTAATAGTCACAACCCCGTCGGCAAGGTCTTCTCACGTGAGGAGCTCGAGCGCATTGGTGAACTGTGTATCAAGTACAACCTTATCATCTTATCCGACGAAGTCTACGACCGCCTTTTCTACGTTCCCTACACTAGAATCGCCACCTTGTCCCCAGAGCTGTACGAACGCACCTTGACAGTGGGCTCCGCCGGCAAGGCTTTCTACGCTACTGGTTGGCGTGTTGGGTATCTCATCGGCCCTGAACACCTGATTAAGTACGTGGCCGGTGCACACACCCGTATTTGTTACAGCAGTGTGTCTCCTCTTCAGGAAGCTGCAGCTGTTGCTTTCGAGCAGGCAGACAAAGAGGGCTTCTGGGACGAGAGCCGAACAGACATGAAGGGTAAAATTGAGCGATTCTGCGAGGTCTTTGATGAGCTTGGTATCCCGGTATGTGACCAATCTAGCCCTAACTATCAAATCGACCCTTCTACATATTGATTTTACTGACAATGACATGTACAGTACTCTGATCCTGAGGGTGGATACTTTGTGCTTGTCAACATGGCCTCTGTCAAGCTCCCTGCTGACTATCCTTTCCCGCCACATGTTGCTAGCCGTCCTCGGGATTTCAAGCTCTGCTGGTTCCTCATCCAGGAGGTTGGCGTGGCTGCTATCCCTCCCACTGAATTCTATACCGATGCCAACACTCACATCGCTGAGGATTATCTCCGCTTTGCGGTGTGCAAGAACGATGATGTTCTTGAGACTGCTAAGGAGCGCTTGAGAGGACTGAAGAAGTACATTACCCAGTAAAAAAAACATGCAGTGCTTTGATATGTGAGAAGTGAGGAGATGTGCATATATTTGTTACGATGCCAATAGACAATTGGATTTGATTTAAGGATGTAGGATATGTGCCACTGAAACCTATTCTCCTTGTATCCCTATTTCCTTCCATGATAAATCTTCTAGTACAAATCTACTCATGCACAGCTACTTAGTGTAACTTACAGCACCTAAGAACAATGAACCAGGCACAGTAGGACAAAGGCACAACCTCGCAACGGTTTTTGTTTCTAGAAACAAAGAAGGGGGCGGTCAACTCCCCCTCCAACCCACTACCACCACCGAAAACGTAATACATAAATGGGTATCCTGGACAAGGGGGGCATCCACCTAATTCGCACTGATGACATCTCTCTCCAAACCAGCCACCCCAGGTCCCAGGGCCCCGGTACAAAACAGATGGGCTAGGGAGGGGACGGCTCCCTACCCTAACCACGGCATCTCCAGCTCCATGGGGCCCGTTCCCGCCCCGTCCCAACCGACGCCACGACAGAATGTCTGCCGGTCCATTGAGAGGACCTCCGAGAATCCTGCCCCGCACGTGCGAGCCACCACGTCGCTCACCGAAGGATGAGTGGCTCGGTGCGCCCTCAGAATCCAATAGTTGGATTCAAGTGCTTCACACACTCTCCGGAAGCCCAGCCCCATACGGTGGTTACCGAGCAACGTAGGGCGACGCTCGCTCGCGCAGGTCAGATCCTCGCAGTGGCGTCGGTCAGCACCGACCCACTCCGTCTCACAAGCATGCCGCAAACCAAGACGGCTCTCATCGATGGTGTAACCCATCTCGAGTTTCATCTGGTGGCACAGCATGCTGTCCATGTCCTTGTCACTGGCCCACATGTTGTGAGCCCGCATCCAGTCTCGAACAAGCCGATAAAGATAGTCCACGAGGGCTGGATGTTCAACCGCCGCTAGAAGGAAAAAGAGTCAGCATATGTTCTAAAGGGTAAACAATTGCGAGAGTTGTATAACTATCAAAGTGCGGGGAAACCGAGAGTGAAGTGAATTTAAAAGTGCAAGGAAGCTGAAACTTATTTTAAACTTACCGAAGAGACAGATTGCCAGGCACCGGCGGAACCGGTCCTTCTCCTCGGCGTCCTCGAATCGCACAATATTTGCGATTCGAGGTGAACATCGCAGCCCTATGTGACTGGGAGCGTCCTCAGCCTTCACCGGGTCATCCAATTCCTCGAATAAAAAGTAGTCACCTCGGTCACGGGCGGAACTAAACCACAGTGCCTGACGATGGCGCTGAGGGGTGTCCCACAGGTGAAGGCAAGGAAGCATTGGTGGACCCATGAGATCGTCGTACGGAATCAGACTGGCCAAGTGCTGTTCCAGGACTGGAAGCATCGTGCAAACCTCCCAGTGCCTCTTGGCATCCTCCCACAGGTGGCTCTTGCCGCAGTAGCGGACCAAGGAAAACGGCCCACACTTAGGGCAAATAACGGAGACTCCATCCCCCATAGCACAGAGAACTTTGCAGTCTCTCTTCTGGCAAGCAATACCGACCTTGTGCAAGTCCATCTGTAGCTCAGAGGTTTGGGCCCCAATTTTTCCGAACTGCTTAGCTGTGGGAGTTGGTTCATCATCCTCAAACAACTCAGGTGGAGACGGAGAACGACCTTCCACTCCATCGCCCTGAGAGGAAGCACTAGATACGAGGTTCTCAACATCCGCATGGCGTACTTGATGACGCTTCGTCAAGTGCTTGCGCCGCCGTCTCTCGTGCTTCTTCTTTTTGTATGCGGTCTTCTTGCCAGATCGGCTAGACTCAGTTAGGCTTTTTTCACCTCGCAGGGCGACGCCATCTGGACTAGGATCATCTTTCCCAAATTCAGCTGAGTCTGTGGTGGACGAGGCAGAAGAGGCACAGGAGGACGATGGAGGATCAGCCGTTGGGGACAATTGTGCGTTTTCCTGACTCCTGAAGAGCCCTGCAATCTTTTTTTCAGCCATGTATTCAAAGAAAATTTTATATAGAATGTAGCTGCATACGTAGATTGGCCGCATCAAAAGACATACATCGACGCAAGATTGGCTCCTGCACCTTGTGGCCGCCAAGAAGCTCTTCGGGGTCTAAGTAATAGTTAGCATCTGCATCAACAATGATTCAAAAGATGGAGATACTTACCGGAACACCACACCTCGTCCACGTTGTCAGAGACAGGGCACCGCATTCCAACCTCATCCCCCCGCGAAGCAAGGCACAGCTCATCCGAGGTCTCTGCTAGCTCAATTTCTTCCGCTTTCACTTCCCCTCCCCCCTCGCCCCATTTCTTCCATGAAATACTCATAGGTGTGAAAAAAGATGAAAGTGAGGATGAGGGGTGGGGAGTGTGGGGGGAGAAGTGGGTTCGGGCTGTCTCGAATGATAGAGAAATCGGTGTAGACAAGTCATTGGGGTAAATAGGAGACTGGGGGGCATTGACTGTTTGTTGGCCAGCAACTGCTGCAAGTTGCTGCTCAGTCGGGACATGCTGTCGAGCAATATCTAGTACACCCGGAAGTAAGTCACCGCAGCGGTCGTCAGCACGCTGGTTATCAATCTGGTCTGTAATGTGGTCCGAATTCTTCTTTCCTATGTCAGAGCCAGACGAACCAGGCATGCGCTTACCCTTCCCTTTACCCTTGCTATTTGACCTTTTGTTGCTCTTCTGAGTATCAATCGTGAGTGTAGAAACCCTTTTAGTCAACACTTTCTGGGTTGAATTTTGCTTTGTGAAATCTTCCTGAGGCATCTCTTGACTCCCCACAGTCTCCATCGTGTGTTCGTGCCCCAACACAGACTCCTCTGGAGTTTGCATGGCTGGCACATATGGCTTTTCGTCCTCAGATCTTCCTTCTTCTGCTGTGAATGGTTTCCGGGCACTTTTTTGGGGTTTTTTTGATGCTTTCTTCCCTTTGTCCTTCTTGATAGAGGAAAGGGTATTTCTGTCGACAAGCAATTTTCCAAACAAATTGCTTTCGCTGCCGCCGGTCTCTGATATTAGCCATTGAATCCGTAACCATATCCGGACCGGAAGTGCCATCCATTTGCCGTAAGTGCTCTGTAAAATGTTAGTTAAATTCCAAGTTTAGTGACGGTTGTAGACCGACAGGGTCATTCTTGGAGATGTTCTGATAGAACTCCTCACGCTCATCAACAGTGACCAACATCTGTTCCTCGGCTTTTGCATTCCGGGCGCTCACAAACTTGAACTTCAAGGTTGGCGATTTTTCCTTCGTCTTCATCCAGCTTACTCGACAGCCGGATATCTCCCATGGGGTTGTCCAGTTGATGTAATAATTATCTCTCTTCGGGTTCTTCGACTCTCGAAGAGCCGGTGCAGAACCAGTCTCGATATTGCTCATGGCAATCTTCCTTGGAGACATAAAGAGTGCTTCGATCGACTGCATTATCCCCATCATGCCACCTGGGTAGCCAGCAGGGACCTTAAAGTCAACGTGTACCATTTTGGGGCTTGCAATTTCTCCATGAAGTTCGCACTTGGGGTTACCCTTTGGGTAGTTCTCCACGGCGAACTTCGGGCCAGGGGTCTGCCAGTTCTCAATCTTCAGCCTCAACTGGCCATTTCCCAGTGTGAGCCCAGCCTTTTCGTCATTCCAACCATCTGACTTGGACTGGACTTTGCCAAAATCTTGATCTGCAGATCCGCTTACCTCGGGTAGCGCTATATCAACGGCAAGTGATCCAGGGTTGAGGAGCTCTGGCACTCGGGTTTCGTGTGTGGTGTACTGATTTGTGGATAAAGTCTGAGCCTTTTGGATGCATTGCTGAGATTCGGGCTGATCTTCGTGTGTCTGAAGCAGTTCAATCTCAGCTTGGCTCATCTCAGGATTATCAGAGCTGAGCAGCTGGGTGTACAATTCCGACTCGGCGTCCTGTCCCTGTGACGAAGCAGCTGATTGGGAATCGTGGGGGATAAGCTCGCCACCGGCGAACTTGCTCAAAACGGTAGGCATCTCAGATGATTATTATGGCGAACTATTGCATTCATCTCGTCAGTAAGTGCCTCTCCACCGAGTTGACACTTTCCAATACACACCGAATGGGGGGGAAATGAGGTACTTGATGTTTTTAGCCGAGCATGGGAGTCAAACTGACTATGCGTTAGCTGAGGTCTATCGAAGTCGGATGCCATGGCTAACAAGAAAACTCACTTGATGAAAGGCAAAAGTTTACAACAGTTTCTTACTTTCCACTGACTTTCCGATGTGTTAGTTGAGGCTCATAGATGAGATGCATGAAGATCTTACCAAGTACTCCTCGTTCAGCACAGGCTCTCTTCAGCCCAAGATAGTTCTCGTTTCAAGAAAGATACCTCTCTGCAAAATACGTCACTCAAATGTGAGATGGGTCATAGTTATTCCCAAGAAATGACTTACCAAGGTCAGTTCGTGACAGACTCGTAACTGTGAGACTTGATCTCACGCGGGAAGTTGTGTGCACTGCCCCGAACATGTATCAGTCGACAGTACGATGGGAAATATGGCTTCACAAGAGAAAACTTAACAAAACTGGTGCTTGAGACACTGAAAGCTGTGGATCTGGTTATAATAGAAAGATTGTGGATGCTGTTTTGATCTGATCATGGTTCCATTAGCCAATAGTTATGGGCACATGGAATGATCCAACACGTGAAGATGGGTGATAACTTACTGTTTGCGGCTTCAAAGCTTGGCTCATGTGGTAAAACAAGCTTCTTCTCATCAGCACGATGGCTTTAGTCAGTGAAATGCATAAAGAGGGATATGCACGAACCAAAGCTATGGTGTGTGCGGGAGGGAGAGGATTGAAAACAAGAGTTTGGGAAGAGAGGGCGATGCAAAGAAGTAAAGACACCAAAAGAGGAAAAGCTTCGGCATTCGACGACAACGAATGGAGCAAACAAAATTTGCACGTGCTACCGCCCCAGAGTCTTCAGTAGGAAGTTGCGACTTGCCAGACGAGTGTGGTAAAAGTGAAGATAAGTACCTGTGTCTCTTCTCAGCAAACTCGGCAAATGCATTTTTGAGGCTGATCAAACAAATCGAGTGGAGCATCTAGGAATGAAATAGCCTCAACAGCATCTACCAGCGGGTCATGGTGCTGTGGATTTTTTATCGTCAAGATTTAGTTCCGGTCCTGACAATTACTCGACAAAGAGTCTCAAATTGAACTTTGAAAGCTTATCTGGGACGGAAGATTTCGTTGGTTACCATCCCCAAATGATCCATACGTGATACTGGGAAGTCACATTGAGCAAACGCTTTGGCATGCAACAAAAACAGTGAAATCGATACCATTTGCTTGTCGCCCCCACGCGAAGACCAGGGACTTAAACACGAAAATTACATCCTATTCCCACCATTACATCTGAAATACCAAGAGCAGGCATCTAAATAGCTACGTCCGACAGAGCCAGCTTTTGCCCAACACTCGACTATATCAAAGACGAGGCGAAAGAACTGACATGTGGTTCGGAGGCCGCGCCAAACGGAGTGACAAGGCCAGGAGGACTATTTGTAGACAGTATCTATCATCTCTTAGCTACAGATACAGCAATTCAATTTGATGATAGATCCTACAATCTTTTGTGCTTTACACAAATCTTCTCTACATAGGTCTCTCGAGAAACCCACCTGAAGCATGCATATGAAGACTATCTTGGAAAAAGAAACAGAAGAAAGGCCAGTATATTAGGGATTTATTCTAAAGCTACTATAGAGGAACACAAATTAAGCAATTAATTGGGGGTTTGAGCGTCTTCTTACCAAGGAATTCAAGGCATGTAGTTGCAAGTTGTTAGGGTGCGATTGGGTCACGTGTGGTCACGTTTCACTGCTCTTTCAATGCTGGCGACCACAACTCGAATAAGCATCAAGTACCGTTTTCACGCACCCCACCCTTTAGTGGACTTACTAAATGAACTATGATCACAGTGGAATACATTTTAACACGGTTGACTACCTCTCTTTTGCCCAAAGTTGTACTCGTGAAAATTTGCTCTGCACTCGAGTGCAATCTTCGGTGAATCGATTCACAGGCTGGAACACTCGAGTTGAGCGGCAACATCCAAAAAAAAGACTAACCTCTAATGGCGTCAAAGCATCCACATCGTCTACACGCATGCCACGGGACTAAAATATCTGTACAAGCATGATGTTAGATCAAGCAGCAATCGCTGTCCGGCTATTGGCTCCCAGTCGTGGGCGGCTAAGCGCCCATAGTGGCTATATTTGGATGATTGTCCACACTGATGCTTTTGACGCACATGGTAGCCAGTGAGATTCTTTGATGCTTCATGAAACAAAACATTGCACAGACCTCTTGTCTTCAGGCCCTTTTTTCCATTTTCCTTGTTTCAAAATGGTTATGGTTCACTCTGATTGGGGCTGTCTCGACTACACGGTGTTGCCAAGGTCCATTCAACTGCTTCTTTGTGAGCAAAATTGGGCTATTGTAATTTCTGCTGCCGCCCTGGATGCATGAGAAGCGTTAGTTGACGTTTGCTGGATATTTGAAGATTGATTGTCCCTTGTTCTATTTTGATTCTATTGTTTTCAGTCTGCCACCGGCTCTATTGATCTATTGATCTCCTCTTTCATTCAACATTTATAAGAAGTCAGATACGTCATGTCCCTCCACTAGTCCGGGCTTTTCCTTTGCTATCTTTTTCTTCTTTCGAAAACTCTCCGTTTTGATGGAGGTTTGCGGATTGTTCCTTGATTTAATTACACCCCCCAAGCATTCCCTAGCCTTCGCTGGACGAGATTACGCCTGAAGAATTTGCCAACCATTTTTTTTTCGAAAAAACGAATCACTACAATGGCATTCTCCCGATCTGGCCGATCGGTCTTTCCACTGCTCCCGCCTTATGGGGCTCACGATTCAAGCACCGGGCGGATAATCCCTCTACATCCTGATGGTCTCACTCCCTATCTCGGTCTGCGAGCTCGACTTTCACAAGTATGGATCAATCGATGGACAATACTTCTACTGCTTGTCCTCCTCCGAGTCTTGCTTGCAGTTGGCGACCTGCAATCCAACATGGCATCCGCCAAGCGTGAGGCGCTCTCTGCATGCACGTCTGTGGAATCTATGGGTAGCGCGATGGCTTCAATGCCACACTACCTATCCAAAGGTACTAACGAGCTTGTGGCTTCCTCGGTTGATGAGGCGGTTTCTGCCCTGAAATCCGTGTTGTTGATGACTATCACGGGTGTCGGGGAGATCCTCTGGTTCGTCATTAACATGATGTACTCCACCTACGCCTGTCTCATCACAATGGCCGTCCGCGGCACTGTAGGAGCCGGGATTGAAGTGATCAAAGAAGCTACTGAGTGGATCAACAAAACCCTCAAGACAATCAGTGGCGACATTGAGAGCACCGTCGACAAATATAAAGACGAACTGAACTCATTCCTCGAGACAATCAACAAAGTGGCCAGCGTGTTTTCGGATGATCCTAGTCCAATCAACCTCAACAGCTCAATTAGCACGCTGGAGAATCTGTCCCTTCCGTCGTCAGTGAACCGCACGGTGGAAAAATTGAATAGCGTGGTCCTTCCCAACTTCAAAGAGATCCAGAATTACACCAAGACGCTCTTCCAAACGCCCTTTCAAGAAGTCAAAGATTTGATCAACGGAAGTTTGGGCACTTACAGCTTCGATCGGTCCGCTCTCCCTGTCCCTGCCAAGACACAGTTGACCTTCTGCAACGACAACAAAGGAATCGACGATTTCTTCAATGAGGTCACCGAGCTAACACTAAAGGCACGCAAAATATTCATTGCTGTCCTCATCATTGCTGCCATATTAGTGTGCATTCCAATCGCGTGGCAAGAAATCCGCCGATGGCGCTCAATGAAAGAGCGCTCCCAGTTAGTTCGCAAGGAAGCCCATGATCCGATGGACGTTGTGTACATTGTCTCACGGCCATACACCGCCGCTGCAGGTATCAAGGCAGCAAGTCACTTCAGCAACAGTCGCCGACAGATCCTCGTACGATGGACCATTGCCTACGCAACATCCCTCCCTGCTCTTTTCGTACTGGCTCTTGCACTGGCAGCACTATTCTCTTGTTTGTGTCAATATCTGCTTCTCCATACGGTCAAGCAAACTGTCCCAGCGCTAAGTGCCGAGGTGGGAGAATTCGCAGACAAGGTCGTTGAGGCACTTGAAAGAGCCTCGACCGATTGGGCTACCGATACCAACAAGGCCATACTTAATCTCAACAACGACCTAAACCACGATGTCTTTGGCTGGGTCAACACCAGCACGCATGCCATTAACGGGACTCTAAACTTCTTCATTTACAACACATCCAGTGTTCTGAACGAGACCTTTAAAGGTACCATTCTTCAAGACCCCGTCTACGAGCTATACGAGTGCCTCGTTGGCCTGAAAGCAGAGGCATTTCAAAAGGGTCTGAACTGGGTAGCTGAGCACGCACATATCTCCCTCCCTACCCTCCCGAATGACATATTCTCCGCCGGTGCCGCCTCCAGCATCAATGACACGTCCAATCCTTCCGACAGTTTCCTCGCCGATTCAGGCGACCAGACAGCCAACAAAATCACCGAGGTCGTCACCAGCGTGATCAACAAACTCGAAGCAGCCGTGCGCGTCGAAGCCATCATCGCCACAATAATTTTCCTGCTTTGGGGTTTCATAGCCTTTGTTGGTATCACACGAGCCATGATGCTTTTTTGGAGCCGGGACAAGCACCGCGGTGAGGGGGGGCAGGGTCATATTCTAGATCCAGTGCCCAATGGTGGGCCACCACCTCAGGATCCAAGAGGTTTTACTGAAGTTCCACTCACTGCTATCCCGAGGAGCATGTCTGCGGATGGACACATTGCTCCTCACTACACTGCGGCGGCAGCATCCTCTTTGCCTGTGCGTAATGAGACGCCGTCATATGGTGATGAGAAGCTTGGTTTTGCAGGGCAAAGGAATTATGAGCATGCATTGCAGGTGGACTCTGGCCCTGATCTGAGGGGAAGTAGCTACGTTGAATACGATGTGAGGCGATGATGGGGAAAAGTTTTCTTGTCGTCCTTCACCTCTCTTTTCATCCTCGACTTTCTGAAGAGAAATTTCTCTACACATTCTCCCCTTGTCTTTGTGCCATCTCTAGCATTGTATTACACTCGCCTTTGCCATTTATTTCTATGTGGGGTCGGTGTTTTGTTGTAACAATTCCCAATAATATTGCACACCTAGTTTAGAACCAAAAAATACAATGTGATTTTGAAATCATAGCTATCGTAAGTTACATCCCAAAAGTACAGCTCATACAACACGTCTTACAAGATCAATATTAAAATGCGTAGAAAGTGTCAATCTAGTAGCCTGACTGTACTAATTAAAAAACACCAAGACAGGCTCATAGAGATACTTGGCCACAAATGAATGCCCGCTATATGGCAACAAAGAAGCTCTTCTCCCCTTCCTTGGGCTGCACTCTCACCCTCTCGATAATCGGATCACCGCAGCTAATCCGAATACGCTCAGGTGTAGCAGGTGATTCCAAAGAGAGTACGCCATTCACATTCCACTGCTTACGTGCAGCCTTCAAGGCGTCACGAATAGCGAAGAAAACCGCACTGCCCATAAACAAGGGCGGCTCGCCGACACCACGAGAGCGTTGAATGGTGCGCAAGTTCTCCCACTCCACATCCTTAAGCAAACTCACATTGAAAATCTGAGGGATATCACGGAAGCCAGGGATTTTGTAACTACCCGGGCCTTTGGTGAATATTTGACCGGAGGCACGGTGCCAGAGACTTTCTTCGGTTGTGAAGAGTCCTTGTCCTTGCACAAAGGCGCCTTCAATCTGGCCATAGTCTACTGACGGGTTTATACTGCGACCCACATCCATCTTTATATCGGCGCGTAGAGGAGTCCAATCACCGGTCAGCGTGTCGATCTGGACTTCGGCTGCGGTGACACCTTGTGTGAAGTAGAAGAACATCTGGCCGCTGTTCTCGCCCCAAACATAGCCGATATCGGGGGTACGGTAGTATCCTTGTGCGGAGAGGTTGACACGGTCGAAGTAAGCTGCGTGGGCAAGTTCTTTCATGGTGGCGTTGGGCATCTTTTCACGGAAAGGACGTAGGCGTTCGTTGATTTGTTCACAGGCATTGAATATGGCGTAGCCGTTGAGGTCGGAGCTTGCTGAAGCAGCGGTTGCGGAGGTATTGGCCACTGTATTAGTTGCGGTCTCGGAGATGAAGACGCTCGCCTGTGGCACTTGCAGCGCTTCTGCGGCGATCATGGTCATCTTTGTGTGGAGGCCTTGTCCCATTTCAACGCCACCGTGTGCTACGAGGACACTGCCATCGTGGTATATGTGAACCAAAGCTCCTGCTTGATTCAAGAAGAGAGCTGTAAAAGAGATACCGAACTTGGTTGGCACAATCGCCATTCCACGTTTGGACCACTTGTGCCGCGTGTTGTATTCCTCGACAGCCTTCCGACGCTCGTTATAAGAACTCTCCTCTAGCACTTGCTTGTACATCAATGGCACATACCAATCTTTGAGCGGCTGGTTGAAATGTGTTGTGTCATCTGACTTGTACATGTTGATGGCTCGGATCTCTTCGGCCGGAATGTCCAGATGATCTGCAATCTCTGATATATAACACTCGGCGAAGAACAGGCCTTGTGGACCTCCAAAGCCACGGAAAGCTGTGTTTGAAACAGTATTGGTTTTGCAGATCCGGCCGCGCACACTGACATTCGGAATTTTATACACGCCATCAATGTGCGACAAGCTTCGCTCCACTATAGCGCCAGAAAGATCTTGAGTGTGACCTCCATTGGCAAATACATCTGCATCCAGCGCAAGGAGTTTTCCATCTTTGGTCACACCCACCTTCCATCGACAGAGGAACGGGTGACGCTGACCGGAAGTCAGTATATCTTCATCTCGGTTGAGCATGCATCGCACGGGTCGTTTTGTTTTTGCAGCGGCAGTGGCACAAATAGCGGCTAGCTGAACAGATCGCGATTCCTTGCCACCAAAGCCACCACCAAGTCGCTTCACACGCGATACAACTTTATTCGCAGAAACTCCGGTCACCTGAGCGACGTAGGCTTGTCTTTAAAAAATTAGCTCATTCGCTCGAACTTTTATGCTTGAAATACAGTCAAATATTTCGCTACTCACGTTTCGGTAGGATTCTGGGTACCACTCCAAATCTCCATTTCACCATCCTCTATCTTTGGAATTGCCACACAGGCTTGAGTTTCCAGGTAGAAGTGCTCTTGGCCACCCATTCGCGAGGTTCCAGTAAAGATGTGGTCAGCTTGCTTGAAAGCTTCTTCAGTATCACCATTCTCAATGTAGCGATACTGCTCAAAGTAAGACTCTGCCTCGATAGCCTCTTCAATTGTAAAAATGCTCGGGAGATCTTCGTATTCAACCTTGACAGCCCTCATACCTTCCTCGGCGATCTTAGCGGAAGTCGCGAGAATCACACCAATCGGCTGACCAGCAGTAGTAACTTCATCGACGGCAAAAAAAAGCTCATCGGACTTGGGTTGCCCCCACCAGTTTGCCTGGGGGTTAGGAAGATCCGTGTGGTCCACGTAGTCTGTAACACCAGGAATATCTAATGCAGCGGACGGGTCCACGCTGAGGATCTTGGCATGAGGCTTGGTAGACAGAAGCATGCAGGCGAATAACTCATTCTGTTGCACAGGAATATCATATGTGTATTGAGCCTCTCCCGTGGTCTGCTTCAACGCAGCGACATGCGGGGTCGCTCGTCCAAGAATCTTCTGCTGATAGGCGACAGAAGTTTCAAGATCTTTTGCTCCTGTGGAAATTGCTCTTTCGATCTCAGCAACAACATCTGGATCTAAATCCGAAGCCTTAACATCGAGTCCTGAAAGTACATCGTGATAGAATCTGTAAAAGAATCCTAGAGCCAAAGACCTTCGGTAGCTAGCCATGCCACCAGGAACTCCAAAAGGCAGGTTGAAGTCCTGCTCCAGTGCGCTCATGACACCCTCTAGGGTTGCAGGGTTCGTGAACTTTTTGCCAACCAAAAATTCCTCGGCATTCGTCGCTGAGACGGTCATAGCCGCCATACCACCAAACACAAGGTTGGAGCTAATCACATCATTAGCACCAGAAAGAGTCACACGTAACGCGGAGTTGACAATGGCAATATCATCGTCCTTCCGCTTAGCCTGTTTGTAGGCTCGCATGTGCTCTCCATGTGCCTTCGCCACGGGAATGCGCAAGCTAGCTATGATTGCGTTGGGAGCGAGGGCAGTCTTTCTGTATCCTTGAAAGAATTCGGTCATTGGAATCTCAGTCTCACCTTCGAGAGACCTAGCCACGAGAATGGTGTTGGTGGCTACCAAAACCGGGTTAAGATCAGAGATGGGTGATGCAGTGGCCAAGTTACCCGCCGGGGAAGCGACATTTCGGATCTGTCGCCCAGCGAAATAGAGCAACTGTTTCTTGATCGCTTTGAAAGGTTGGCCTCTAGCATCGCCGTATTTCTCTACCGCTTGGTCACAGATGTGCTCGAGGTCGGTTAAAGATACGTTTGCACCGATCTCCAGAAAATCGTCGTGCAAGGTGAATTTTCGCAATTCTGGGATATCTCCCAGGTAGACGGAGACAGCGTATTGCATTGCCTTGAACTTGATCTCAATCTGAGTCTCTGTGCTTCCACCGACTAGTTTTGCGTCTGGGTGGACATTCTTAATCTGCAACAGTTGCGCGACGGTCACTGGTCGGTACCACTTCTTCTTCCTGTTGCCAAATGCTAAGGGTCGGTATTCGTGTTTCCGTAGGGCTGCAGGGAAGATCAACTCTGTGTCTGGACTGTACGGCTTGAATTCCGGTGCAGGAAATTTGTAATCGACTATCTCGTTCTCACCATCCTTAGAACCTTTACAGCAGCCACCGGGGCCTTTTTTCTCCATGCAGCAGCCCAATCCACCAGCAGAGGGCTTTCCACAGTTGTTGGTTGAGTTGAAGCTTTGAGCAGCATCCAGGATAGGTCGGTAACCCGTGCAACGGCAAAGGTTTCCATCGAAGGCTTCTTCGACGTCGTGCTCCGAGGGAGACGGGTTGTTTCGCAGCAGGGCATAAAGAGACTTCAATCTATAAGTCAACTTAAGATGCCCACAAAAAGCTAATCAAGCGAGGGGACCACATTGGCGTACCATGACTATTCCAGGAGTGCAGAAACCACATTGACTTCCATTACCGACCGCAATCCGCTGCTGGATGGCGTGGGGATCCTTCACATTCCCAATCCCTTCAACTGTAATAACGTGCTTACCGTCAACGCTAACGAGTGGAGCAATGCAGGCATTCACGGAGGCATGGTAGATCTTTTTCGTTGAAGAATTGATATGGGAGACGACCTATTGATCGTATAAAACTTGGGTTAGCACTAGGTACATAACCCAATACAGTTGACTTAAACCCACCACGGTGCAAGCACCACAGCCTCCCTCGGCACACCCAAGCTTTGTGCCTGTCAACCCAATACCCCGCAGGTATTCGAGTAGAGTTACTTCCGGGTTGATCGTATCTACTGCGACCTTGGCGCCGTTGAGGTAGAACCGAACAGTGTCATCCCAGTCTTTGGTCAATGCAGACAGGCTAGTCGGCTTTTCAACCGCGACCGTGTGGTCCGTCTCTAGGATTTCCGGCTCCATAGTGGAAATGTAGGTTGTGGCGATATTTAGGAGTAGGCTTTCAAGGGCGACTTCAGGTGCGCATTTTGGCTTTTGTAGCGAGCTTTGGAATTCAACAACGACCTAAATCAATTACTAAATTGCCAAGTCTCAGAAATTCTGTATCAAAGGAGGGGAAATGCAGAGGATGAGATCAGTTCTCCAGATTCGATATCAGGTGCCCCACTTGGAGTTGTTATCTTTGCGGGGATCGCCACTGTCCGATGGGAAATCGGCTGACCGTCGGATTCCGCCTTGGCATCTCTGGGGGCCAGTTGTTTTGCTGGGATTACCAACTATCCATCGACATTGGAATTTTTAAGAAGTCTGGAACTTCTGCGCAGTGGATAAGATTTCTATATTTGAAATACGCCAAACCAAAAAAGAAGCTACAATTAAGATTAGAAAGAAATGGTGCGTAGATGGTAACCCGCAAATGCACGCTCACAGCCTTGAGCCAGCAAAATACTTCTCTTCATCTTCCCACTTCTGGCGTTCAACGACGCTTCGGGCCCTGTATGATAATGGAATTAACAGAGATTCTATGAGACATAAGGTACAAGGCAACGACTTACCGATAGGCCTTGACAAAACGCCAAACCTCTGTGTCTGCAAGGTTCCAAGCCTCAACAACATCCTTGATGTTGATGCGGTTCGTTTCTTTATTCTTAATTACCTCGCGAGCCTTTTGGATCAGTTCGTACTCTTTGCCGATACCTTGCTCGCTTGGCGTGTGATCCTGCGCGCTCTTGGCGGAGTCTTTGTCGTTCTCGGTTGCGGGATCAATCTTACCCCCACGAGGGATCTTGAAACCAAACTGCCATTCAAACTCATCCAAGAGTTCTGAGGGGAGACTCTGGCCTGCTTGGGCAGGGAGAGATTCCACTGTCATCCACAAAGAAGTTCCGACAGCATCTTCGCCTGCGACAACCTGCTTGAAGATCACTCCCCGGTATGAAGAACCCAGTTCGGGTCGAAGGTGTTCCTTGGTTACCTCAGACAACCATGCGTCGCGCTCGGTCTCCCGGCGAACTAGCGGTGTAGTAATCTCCTCGGAGTTCTTCTGCAAGCTGATAAGAGTGTAAGGGTGAGGAAGGGTGCCGATGGTGAACAAGAAAGTGGTGTTTTTATAGGTCGAAGGCTGGCTGATACGCATGGGTTGCTTGTCCGTCCCAGACCCGCATGGATGGCATTCCGGCTCATTGGGTGGACAAGAGTCGGGAATGGGCGACTCGGGGCACTGAATCAGGGCCTTTGCAAGCCGAAGGGCAGGTTCCACCAGCGCAGTGGTGTGCTGAGGGAACGGTTTTAGCACAGCCAGTCCAGCAGGGAAGGAACTATGGAAGTGATTATGGAGGTGGGAGTTGATCAATTGGACAAGAGCCAGCTGACCGCTCGCAGGGCTCTGGGTCATCTTTTCATGCACGACAGAGTAGTGAGAGGTAATGAACGAGGATTGATAAAACGCCAAAGCGCTCGGCGGCTCAACTTTGAATAGTTCCGGTGCAATTAAATCAAAAAAGGACTGGGTTTTGTCATCGAACTTCAGGACTGCGCTCTGAATGGCCGTGTCGATCCGCGACTTGTCCGCTGAGTAGAGGCCATTCTTGAGGTTCTCAAATCGGGTAATTGACTCCGGGATACTCCCCCGGCGAAGATAAGAGAGCATTGGATCATCATACCGCGCCATGGGGAAACAGTGGAAGTCCGCCAGCAAGCCGGTTCCCATGTGCCCCCACGCAAGCCAGGCAAACACCTCGTTTTGTGCTTTGGGTGCGAGTTTCCACTTCTGAACAATTTCATAATTGGGGTTTTTCATCGCATCGCCCGGAGTCAATACTACAGGCTTGAATCCTTGCGCAAACCATGCCCGACGCCACGCGAGAAGCAATTCCGCATCGGCGTTCTGCAAGTCCTTGAGATCCTTGCCATTGGCTTTGTTGGGATTATACTTCGCATCGTAGTACGTGTAAATCGGTCGACGTTCGCGAAGGGGAGGGAGGACAGATCGATTCTCGTCCAAGGTGATAGCAGAGGAAAATGGGTTCAACCATTCGAGGGTGCTGTACCATTTCGATTCGCCGTGTGTGCTGTTGTTCTGTTCCTCAGGCTGCTCGTGGGAGGGAGGGCGGAACGATGGCAGGTGAAATTTGCTTAAAGAAGGTAGTTTTGATGTAGACACGAACTTGGCCGGACCTGTTGCAGAATGCTCGCCGGTATCAGGCACCGGAGAGGACGAGAAAATGAAAAGCAAAAGCGCGACGAAAACAATTACAGACAGGAGGGCTGTACTCCTGTGAGGAATCATCTTTCCAACATTCAAACCAGAGGACCTGTATAAAGGCCCGTCAAAAGTTGAGAAAACACGTGTAGCTTCAAACCGCGACGCTTCTCCTGAAACTCCACCTCGAACGAGACCGGATTTAGCCAACACAGTCTTGGCAAAAAAAATTGACGATGGTATGAAAGCAGCTCAGCACATGATCATCCGAATCTTATGGAGTGGATTGATTTCACCCTCACTTTAAAAGATGAACCAAATGCAAAATAGAACATTTAATGGCAATGTTTCTGGCTAGGACGGGCTGGTTCCTTGCCTAAGATTGAATGTCACACTATGACTAAGCCGATCCCTTGGAATCCTCAAATGACCTCATCGGAAGAGTGGTCCGTGAACCTCATAGGAGCTCTGGAGCATGGTCAAGGCCTCTTGGTTAACGACTGGGTATATGTCCAACTACGTATTGTGATGTTCATCTTTGAATAGACATGATAGTTGAAACTTTCAATCCCTAAACAAATGTTGCACTCATTTACGAGCAACTAACAGTGTGTCATGAACACCCTTGTCTCCGCATATACCCACTAATGGACTTGATGATGCTGTGTGAAGGTTTTGTATAAGATGATATATTTGACTATATATGATGTTCCACCAAGCTATTCAAAAACCAATTGATCTCTGGAAAATACTAGCAAATCTGATCTTGTACATTTATATCTTGATCTTCCATCTAAATGCTCTCTTCACCATTATCAGACTTCTGTGATGGTTGAATTAATTTCTACACTCAGCGCCCAGAAATAGCTAGATTGGGCAAGTATAGTCTCAAAGTTCCAAGTCATTCAGTGGTGAGGTCAGATGAAGGAGATAACTTAAAGCTCCTTGTACAAATGTGCTTTGTACTCTCAACGATATACGAACTCGCCGCTCATCTGTGCTACTCTGGGCTGGAGAAACCTCAACTCCGACGCCACCCCACTATACACAAGGCGGTGAGTGCTCTGTGGGGAAAGCAGCTGATCAGCGCCTCAATTCTCATTGGCAGAAATAGCGGCGAGATCGGACTTGAGGGGAATTTTAATATTGAGTCATCGTGTCTTTCATTCTCCATCTACTTTGAACATATTGCAATAATGGCTGTGGGAACGGCCTCTTTGCAGGACCGCCTGGAGATCTGGGCACAAAGGTTGAGCAACCTGACTGTCTCTCCATTGACTCGCGACTATCCCGATACACAAAAGACCGATAGCAAGAGAGTCATTGAAGCTTTTGAATCTCTTCAACTCCCCAAGGAGAGGCTCTCGGGCTCATCATCCGGATTTACAGCCTTCCTGACTGCTTTTATCGTTCTGGTAGCGCGATTGACCGGTGATGAGGACATCGCTGTGGGCACAAACTCCAATGAAGATGGTCGTGCATTCGTCATCCGGGTCCCCATTGATACCTCGGAGACTTTTGCCCAGCTCTATACTAAAGTCGATAAGGTACGTATGTATGCTTCTTGCCATATGGTCTACTGCTAAAAAAAGACTTGCAGGCATACAAGGAGGGCTCTTCCCAAATTGTGCCTTTGGGCAGCCTTCGCTCGTACATCCAAGAGAAGTCCAAGTCCGAGCGTACCCCAGTCCTCTTCCGATTTGCTGCATATGATGCCCCTGCTGCCTCACAAGATTACCCTGCAAACACCTTCGACACTACTGACTTGGTGGTTAATGTTGCACCCGGCTCAGCCGAGGTCGAATTGGGCGCATACTACAACCAACGTCTCTTCTCGAGTGCTCGTATTGCTTTCGTTTTAAAACAGCTAGCCAGTATTGCTAGTAATGCTGCTGCCAATCCAGATGAGGCTATTGGCCGTATCGATTTTATGACCGAAGATCAGCGCGCACTCTTGCCCGACCCAACATCAAATTTGAACTGGTCTAACTTCCGTGGTGCTATCCACGACATTTTTGCCGCCAATGCGGAAAGCCATCCAGACAAGTTGTGTGTGGTTGAAACTCAGTCGAACAGCTCCCCTCACCGCGAGTTCACCTACCGCCAAATCAACGAGGCCTCCAACATCCTCGGACATCACCTAGTACGGTCTGGCATTCAGCGAGGAGAGGTTGTCATGGTTTATGCCTACCGTGGCGTGGACCTGGTGGTTGCTGTCATGGGAATTCTGAAAGCCGGTGCGACATTCTCTGTCATAGACCCTGCCTATCCTCCGGAACGTCAGAACATTTACCTCGATGTCGCCCGTCCCCGCGCATTGGTGAACATTGCCAAGGCTACAAGAGATGCAGGTGAACTTGCGGACATCGTGCGCACTTTTATCGACGAGAATCTTGAGCTCCGCACTGAAATTCCTGCCCTTGCCCTACTTGATGATGGAACTCTTGCCGGTGGATCCATCAATGGTCAGGATGTGTTCGCCCACGATGTTGCACTGAAGTCCAAGTCTACTGGTGTCATCGTTGGTCCTGACTCTATTCCCACTCTATCTTTCACATCCGGCTCGGAAGGCCGGCCGAAGGGCGTTCGTGGCCGACACTTCTCCCTGGCCTATTATTTCCCTTGGATGTCCGAAACTTTCAAGCTCACCCCAGACGAGAAGTTTACTATGCTGAGTGGAATCGCTCATGATCCTATTCAGAGAGACATTTTCACACCACTGTTCTTGGGCGCTCAGCTGCTGGTGCCTGCTAGGGAGGACATCCAAAATGAAAAGCTTGCTGAATGGATGCAAAAGTACGGTGCCACTATCACTCACCTTACGCCCGCTATGGGCCAAATTCTAGTCGGAGGTGCCTCTGCCCAATTCCCTGCTCTTCATCACGCATTCTTCGTGGGTGATATTCTGATTAAGCGAGACTGCCGCTCACTACAGGGACTTGCCCCTAATGTCAACATTGTGAACATGTACGGAACAACTGAGACTCAGCGCGCTGTCAGTTACTTCGAAATCCCTAGCTACGCCAGCAACGAGGGCTACTTGAACAATATGAAGGATGTGATTATGGCCGGTCGCGGAATGTTGGATGTGCAGATGCTGGTTGTCAACCGCTATGACCCCACCCGTCTTTGTGCTGTTGGAGAGCTTGGCGAGATCTACGTTCGTGCGGCAGGTCTTGCAGAGGGTTACCTTGGTTCCCCGGAACTAAGTGCGAAGAAGTTCCTCACCAACTGGTTTGTTAAGCCTGAAGTCTGGGCGGAAAAGGATCAAGTCGAATCCAAGAACGAACCCTGGCGCGAATTCTACGTTGGTCCCCGTGATCGCCTTTATCGCAGTGGTGATCTAGGCCGTTATACGCCATCTGGAGATGTTGAATGCTCTGGTCGCGCCGACGACCAAGTCAAAATCCGTGGTTTCCGTATTGAGCTTGGAGAGATCGACACCCATCTTTCTCAGCATCCTCTGGTTCGTGAGAACGTGACCTTGGTGCGAAGAGATAAAGACGAGGAACCCACGTTGGTCAGCTACTTTGTGCCCGATATGAACAAGTGGGCCTCTTGGCTGGAAAGCAAGGGCCTTAATGATGATGACTCTGAATCTGAGGGTATGGTTGGTTTGTTGCGACGCTTCCGTCCTCTCCGTGATGATGCTCGTGAGCATCTCCGGAGCAAGCTTCCTACATACGCTGTGCCGACCGTTATCATTCCCCTCAAGCGCATGCCTCTGAACCCAAACGGCAAGGTTGACAAGCCCGCACTTCCGTTCCCAGACACTGCAGAATTGAGTGCCGCTGCACCCCGTCGCCGTTCATCTGCAGTGCAGGCCCTTTCTGAAACTGAGCAGATTCTGGCCCAAGTTTGGGCCAAGCTTATTCCCAATGTGACATCTCGCATGATTGGACCGGATGACTCTTTCTTTGATCTCGGCGGTCATAGTATTCTCGCACAGCAAATGTTCTTTGAGCTTCGTCGCAAGTGGCGTGTTATTGACATCAGCATGAATGCTATCTTCCGCAGCCCGACCCTCAAGGGATTTGCTAGCGAGATTGACCGCCTGCTAGCCATGGAATCATTCGCAACTAGCGATGACAAGACTTTAGCTGCGCAAGCTGCTAATAAGCCGGATGACGAGTATTCGAAGGATGCTGTCAAGCTTGTGGATGAACTACCCCAGACCTTCCCTCGGCGTACCGAGGCTATGCTCACCAGTGAGCCTACAGTGTTCCTTACTGGAGCTACTGGTTTCCTAGGCGCACATATCCTCCGAGACCTACTTACCCGCAATTCTCCCTCCACTAAGGTGGTGGCTCTCGTTCGGGCAAAGTCCGAGGAGCAGGCAATCGAGCGACTTCGCTCCACTTGCCGTGCATATGGTTTCTGGGATGAAGCATGGACTCAGAAGCTGCAAGCCCTGCGTGGTGATCTTGGAACCCCGCAGTTTGGTCTTTCCCAGTCAGCGTGGGACGACCTTACCAACCGCGTCGATACTGTGATTCACAACGGAGCTCTTGTCCACTGGGTCTACCCCTATGCGACTCTTAGACCTGCTAATGTTATGGGCACCATCGATGCCCTCAAGCTGTGCGCCAGCGGAAAAGCCAAGCACTTTGCCTTCGTCAGTTCGACCAGTGCTTTAGATAAGGATCACTTCGTCCAAGAATCCGAACGTATCATCGCCGCTGGTGGAAATGGTATCAGCGAAGACGACGATATGGAGGGCAGCAGAGTTGGCCTTGGAACCGGTTATGGGCAAAGCAAATGGGCTGCAGAATACCTTGTCAAAGAGGCCGGCCGCAGGGGCCTGAGAGGAACCATTGTTCGCTCCGGATACGTTCTTGGTCATTCGGTCACGGGAACTACCAACACTGATGATTTCCTCGTCCGTATGCTGAAGGGTTGCATCCAAATAGGCCTTCGCCCAAATATCTTCAACACCGTGAACATGGTGCCTGTCGATCATGTGGCTCGTATTGTCATTGCCACTGCTTTCCACCCACCTTCCACAGGCGTTAACGTCGCCCACGTTACTGGACACCCTCGTTTGCGCTTTAACCAGTTCCTCGGTGCGCTAGAGCTCTATGGATACAATGTCCCCCAGGTTGACTACGTGCCTTGGTCCACTTCTCTTGAGCAGTATGTCAACGATGGCGAGCACAATGACAAGGAGTCTCAGCATGCCCTGTAAGTACCACACTTTCTTAATCCTCTGGCGGATACATGCTAACCCTCTTTAGTATGCCTCTTTATCACTTTGTTACCTCAGACCTTCCCTCTAACACCAAAGCTCCGGAATTGGATGATGTCAATGCAGCAACGGCTCTGCGTGCCGATGCAACCTGGTCGGGTGTTGACGTATCAGCCGGTGCTGGCGTGACCGAGGAATTAGTCGGCTTGTACGTCTCGTACCTGGTTCAGACCGGTTTCCTTCCCGCACCAACCGTCGCTGGAGCCCGCCCTCTACCTGCTGCTCAGATTAGTGAGGAACAGAAGAAGACTCTGTTGAGTGTCGGTGGTCGCGGCGGTACATCTTGAATTTTATAACCAAAAGGCCCATGTACTTAACCTGATTCTCAAAAGTTTCAATCTTTTAAAAGTTCCTGCAAATAGAGATTCAATTGAACCATTAAAACGTGGCTTGTAGTGTCTACAACCCTGGCAGTTTGGAGTTGTTCGACTCTATCCAAAGAGCCCGATTCGCCGGTTGCATGCTACTCGGGATTCGCCGTAATCCCTCTCCACTCTTTGTTTACTTTCACTGCGGAAACTAGATCGCTTTAAAAATTTCCTCTTTCGTGCTCCATTTATTAGTATTCCATCATGCCTGAAAGCAAGTGTGTGAGCGGTACTTATGCGCGTTCTTGGCACTTCAACTTCCCCATCAATTTTTGCCCGCTCTCTTTCTTATCTCTCATTCCACCCGATCAAAACTGCCTGAGCTCTGTGAGACGTACCGGTTGTTAGGAATCATTGTCGCCCTGGTTATCTTTGTATTCCTCCGGTGTCCCTCAGTCAGCTCACCCTTCACCAATCCCTGTCACAGACCAGCTTCTTCCCTTTTTCTCTCCATGGGTGCTGCGAGATACACCGGGCGAACCGGTCTCATTGCGCGTGCAATGAAGGATTTCAGGTACTCACCTGGTTCCCTGCTCACAACTCAGTCTCGAGTGACGCGCAGCATGACCGCTCTCTCGTCATCGCCTCCCATCAAGCCCTTCTCAACCTCCACCTCCTTCTCCTGCGCCAGTCACCAAAGCACCAGCGCAGCATCACCCTCGGGCGTGCAGGCAGATCTCAAGCCTAAGAGCCAGGCTGAGATCGCTGGCACGGATCCCACAGATCGATATGCAGCAGGCCTGCGCCTGAACAAGGAGTGGGCTGCACAGACAGCCCGCAAACAGCCCGACCTCTTCCCTACCCTCGCCTCAGGCCAAACGCCGCAGATTCTGTGGATCGGGTGCTCTGACTCTCGCTGCCCAGAAACCACATTCTTGGGCCTCGAGCCCGGCGACGTCTTCGTGCATCGCAACATCGCCAACGTTCTCCACCCAGGCGACCTCAGCTCCTCCGCCGTTATCGAATACGCCGTACAATACCTGCGCGTCAAACACGTCGTGGTGTGCGGGCACACATCTTGCGGTGGTGTCGCGGCTGCCATGGGCAATAAGAATCTGGGTATCTTGGACCCGTGGCTATTCCCTCTTCGCCAGCTGCGCGAGCGCAACCTCAAACTACTTCAGTCAATGCCTAGTGATGAGGCAGCGTCGAAGTTGGCTGAGTTGAATGTTCGCGAGGGCTTGAACATTGTCAAGCAGAAGAGTGTTGTGTTGAATGCCATCCGCGAGCGAGGACTTGAGGTTCATGGCTTGATCTATGATGTTGGATCGGGCGTGCTCAGTGAATTAGACACCCAGGATTCGGAGGAGGTTATCAGGGCTCGTCTGACGGCTTTCCACACGGAATAAGTTGGCGGGGTTTTTTCGGAGTTGGGGGGGGGGGGGGTTTCGGCCGAAGGTCAACTCATTGCAAATGTAGAACTCCGTACAAGTGTCACATGGAACATCTCTAGATAGCGACTGTGTTTTTTGATGAATTGATGATAAAGATAAACCATGTAGAAATCATCCCTTTTTCTGGCCCTGGGGAAAATGTCGAGGCTATGCAATGCCCATAAATATGGAGTACCGGATGGCATGATGTGTGTGGATCAGGGGATCCGCAATGGCCAAGGCAGTAGATCGTGTAAATAAGGCCAATTACTGTGAAACATCTTTATATCGTATTCAGGTCCAATCAGGGACTTTTATGGTTGTAGGGCTCTACTTTGTGTGTGTTGTATACGAAGCACATTGCATACACACCTTGTGTTGGTGAATAGCAAATTGTAAAGTGTTCTTGTCTAGCAACTTCATCCAAAAGGTACATGATTCCTCCACCATTTAATTACGCCTACAACATAAGTTAGTTTAAAAAATAAGATCCGTAATAGCATTGAGGAATCGAAATTCAATTTCTGAGAAGGTGTAATAGTAATATAAGAGGGGGCTCATACATTTAGGGCAAAAATATAAGGGTAATCCCTCCTTCCATTCCTGGCTCCTTCTCTGAGTATTTGAAGTTTCCCTTCACCCTCTTAGGTCAAAGTCTACCTTTTCTTCTTCCAGTTCTTGACATTCAACATGGCGATCGAGATCTCAGATGGTGTTGGTGAGTCTATGGCCCTTCTAATATTCGACTATCATTCACCTAAACACGCTAATAATCAAAGCCATCGGTGATAGCACTACAGAACCCGAGACCAAGGATATCCAGTATGAGCCTGTGGGCACCATCTGTGATTTCCGCACCCTCTATCAGACAAATCCCGATTCATTTGACGAGCGGGCATGGAGCAAAGAAGTACCCATCGACTTACCTGATCCCGTCGAGGATGCAGAGTCAGCGCAATACGCACTTCTCGTGAGGAAAAAAAAGTGCTATTATGGACGCAGTAGCTTGTCGGTTCATTCTATCGTAGTACAAAGCGAGCGTCTCAAGGTATTTTTGAAAAAGGCGCTAAAGAATTATCCTGGTGTCATCCCGACCTTGCAGCGCCTCGAGATCAAATCACCTTTCCGGCCTTTTGTTCATCGGTGGGAAACCATTACCAAGCTGCGAGATAAAAGAGCAGGATTCAATAACCAAGGCTCATGTAGATACATTCTTCCGAATCATGGACGAGGAGCTCAGTTGATGTCATTGACCGCAAAACCGATCTAGTTGCTAAGGGAGTCATCACACCCACGGGTTGGCTTGGCCGATTTTGGAACCGCAAGACGTAGTCCTTTCCTTGGATGATGAAGTGCGTGCATATTTGTTCAGGCAGGTGTCATCGGAAGATGAACCATCGCAAAATGATTATTTCGAAGTCGAATACGTTGAGTTCAACGGAAGTAGGTTCGGATACAGTTACGCCGGGTTCACCATACAAGCTTTCCGGGCACTATACCAATTCCCTCATTGCCTATCTTTCCACTCGGGTACCACCCAGAGAAGGATACTATCCAGAAGGTGTCGACTGAACGGGGCAAGAAGTGGGAAGCATACAAAGAGTACCATTTCAGATCCTATGAACGGGTATCAAACAGCAAGAACTCCAAAAGTCGGGACACCAATTTTAAGGACACCAAATACCGTGTCAAGAGTCGCGTCATTATCGACACTGAGGTATACAACCTTTCTGAATCGACGAGGTCAGTTCAAATTTGCAGGGAGATTGATGGAGAACTGGACGATTTGCAGCGCCTGGTTGCAACCCCAATACTTTATGGATATTCTCTGAATGACAAGGGATGGTGTTCGTTCCATGTGAACCATTTGAAAGACATTGAGTGGAATGAGCAGGCCGTTGGGTCCCTAGTTCTACTGCGGGAGCAGCAGGGACTCAAGGAAGTGATCTTGGCCGTTGCAAAAGCTCAATCAAGGAAAGTGGATGAATTCGATGATATCGTTCGGGGCAAAGGCAAAGGGTTCATTATGCAGCTTAGCGGCCCTCTGGGGTCGGAAAGACCCTTACTGCGGAAAGCGTCGCCGAGGTCATGAGGGTTCCTCTGTACGTCATGAGTGCGAGTGACCTTGGAGTTGACTCTAGAGGGTTTGAAACAAAATTGAAAAGCATTTGGCAAAGCCCTAAAGCCCTAAGCTTCCCAAGTGGGGTGCTGTTCTGTTGCTTGATGAGGCCGATGTCTTCATGAAAGCCCGTGATTCAAACAATCTCGCTCGCAACGAACTTGTCTCAATCTTCTTGAGCATGCTGGAATACTACGAGGTAAGCTCCAATCGCAAGATCATCGAGGCCAGAAGAGATGGGAATAATCATGCAAAAAATGACATGTTACTGATCTTCTATCTTTCTCTTCAGGGTATTCTCTTCTTGACCACCAACCGTACGCAGAATATCGATCCTGCCTTCGAGTCTCGGATCCACCTTTCCCTCACCTACAAGGATTTCGATGCAGAATCCAGGCGCCAGAGCTGGGCACAGTTCCTAAGCCACTCAATGAACAATGAGGCCTTCACGGATGAGTAACTTGACCAGGTGGCCGAGTTGCAATTGAACGGTCGTCAGATCAAGAATGTGATCAAAACAGCTAGTCTCCTGGCTTGGTCCAAGGAACGTGAGCTTCGATATGAAGATCTGATGACGGTGCTTGCTTTGAGAGATATGCTAAAGTAATGCCTGGTGAGTGATCATGAGAGAGTAGCTACATAGCTAGTGATACCCCATGGACTTAACATCCGATTTCCTAAAAGGGAGGGAGGAGGGGGGGATAAAAACCACAAGTTTAGGGCTCAACTTTTTTTTAGTAATTTTCTTCCAACATGGTGATGCGTAAATGCCGTTAAATGTTAGGGGGCACTCGGTTACCCGTTTACCGCCGACGGGTCCCACAAGGAGCACATACCCGACACAATCAGCCAAGACATTCACTTCTCGTTCCATCGAGTCATGTTTATACAGCCTTGGCTCTCACTACCAAAAGTTTCCGGCATAGGGGTCCCCTGAACCACACTTGTCCATAGGGCTGTATGGGGCTCTTCGTTCTCGTTCCCGGATACGCAGACACCGGCCCACTCGGTTCCACTCGGCATGGGTAATGTTGAATGTGCAGTTTGAAGATGATCTGGCTTCTCAAGGCTGAACAAATGTTATTACCCCGGCACGGCGATCACTATCTAAAATAAAAAAGACTTCACCAAATACACCAAAAACATCAAAACACCATCTCCAGAGCTGAGCAGTGACCCCTGACTCAGGTCCACAGTGTGTTGGCTAGTGCACCCGCACGATCCGACGATTTCACAACATTCTAGTCCTCCAATTGAGGTAGCGCCCCCATGGCACAACTCCGATAGTATGCTGCTGTGGAGCACGCGAGTAGTCAATTTTTTCTCCTGATTTTTCTCGTTCATCTCTTTTCTCCTCTGCCCCTTATATCGTGATAATCGGATTGGCAAACAGTCCGTGTCGAAAGATTTCCTAATGTTGGCCACTTTTCGAGTTGGGCCATTATGATTGTCACTCGTTTTCATCATCCGCAGCGCTTGATTTTATCTATTTTGGTGCTGTCCGGTCTCTGTTCCAAATTGCTTCACATATACCAACATCGATCTCTTCCCCTATACCTTTTGGCCCTCTATTTTCCAACCTTCTTCATTGAGGAGATCTTTCTATTCGTTACAATATGGATTCTCTTATATTCAACCTCCGGTCGGTGGTCAGTGGCCGCCGTTGTCGGCTCGGCGATTGTCGCGTTGGTTCACCTTTTCCTCAACGCGACGGGCAACAAAATTGACTTTTACCCTCAGATCCATTGATTTGTTAGCAACGTCTTCGCAACTTAGCTTCTATTCACAGACCGGCAGTGAAATTCGATGGGATGCAGCCAGGTCCGTCGGCACCAGTCGGCAGGGAATGAACTTGATAATGAGCGGACTGGTCCCTATGGCTACCGCTACAACAGTGATCACGGTAGCTTCCTGGCTTATGGCTCCAGGGATCTGGAATGCCATGACTCGCTGGCTATGCTCCCTCACTAATATTGGAGATGCCAAGACTTCCGCCGTGTTACCGGGGCCTTCAGATCTGAGAAATCTAGTGTCGAAAAAATATCGCCTTTGGACGCTTGTGTGTACTGGTATCACGATCGGACTCTGGCTTATCCGCCCACCAGTCCCATACAATCATTTGACGGGAGCTCTACCCTTCATCATGCTTGGCGAACACTCTCGAGCTCGTCGGATGACCATCGAAACATTCCCACTGCCTGAGTTGCTGGCGGAGCGATATCGTGAGCCTGCAAATGGGTACTATAGGGGGTGGGCACCGACATTGAATGACTCGGGTAACATTGCCTATGGAAATAACAAGCCAGCCTGGGCGCAAGGCCCTCTACCTGCTGCGTTTGAGAGATGGATTGTGAACCCCGATTCGAACACGACCGAAATCATCTTAGGAGCCTCTAACTCGACCGTTCGAAGCGTGCCGAAGAGAGGCAAAAAAGTATCCAAGTCTAAAAGCCATAGAAAGAAAGCAAAACCGCGACACTACTTCTATAATCCCGTTCAGGATCCCATGAGGATAAGCAACTTTGACCTGGAACCACTTATTCCCCTGCAGGAGGCTCTGAAGGACCATGCCATTCCGATCAATCATATCGTCTTTGTGTTCTTGGAAAGTGGTAGAAAGGACCTATTCCCCCTCAAAAACGATTCTCGCTTATACAACCAAATCCGCAAATCACATGAATTATACGATGAGCAGGATGAAGCTGATCTACATGACAAGCTGTCTCAGATTACTCCCGTAGCAGAGATGCTTACAGGGGAGCAATCTGGCTTCGGCACCTCGGTTAATTCTACGAATCCCGGACTGGGTGGTCTCAGCTTCGACGGGATATTGTCCGGTAGCACTCTCTCTGCGAAATCCCGTCTTGTCAACTACTGTGGTCTTGCACCGCTCCCAGTGGACTTTATGCATGAAAATGGCATTATTCCATACCAGCCTTGTCTGATGCATATCATGGATCTATTCAACCAGCGCAAGAACTCTTCTGCCTCTGCAAACTCCTCTATCTCTGGGAATTCCACCAACAGTTATCTAGAACGGCAGTGGCAAACCATTTATGCGCAGTCTGTCACTGGACAGTTCCAGGGACAGGCTCTGCTTATGGATCTGCTCGGTTTCAACCAGACATTGTACTCGGAAGACATCAATGTGAAGGACGCCAAATATTTCCATGAGGAAATGCAAAAGATCAACTATTTCGGGTATGTTGTCAAACAGGAACCCGGCAGCTATTAATTGCGTGTCAGTACTAACTTGGTATAGTTATGCTGAAACCGAGGCCCGCCCCTATATCAAAGACTTGATCGACGAAACACTTCGTCAGAAAAAGAGACTCTTCCTTTCGCATTTCACCAGCACCACTCACCACCCTTGGGGTACACCCGAAGGCTGGAATCGAGAAAAATATTTCGGCAATGTCCGCAAATCACAACGCGAACCCATGGACGACTTCCTCAACGCCAACCGCTTCGTCGACACATGGCTCGGTGACTTGATGGGCATGTTGGGAGAAGCCGGTATCGCCAACGAGACCTTGACGGTCTTTGTTGGAGACCAGTACGTATAATATTTCACTACCCAACAAACTTGACATCTAACCCGTAAAACAGCGGCCAAGCATTTAGAGGAGACTGTCCCGTCACAGGAACCTACCACAACCCACATATCAGCAACTTCCGCGTACCCTTACTATTCCACCACCCCTTACTACCCCGCATGCACCTCAATGTCAACGGCAGCGCCGTATCTATCCTCCCGACAATCCTCGATCTCCTCGTGAACACCAACTCCCTCAATGCAGACGACACCGAAATTGCCCTGGATCTGATGAACGAGTATGAGGGACAGTCCCTCATCCGGCCATACCGTACCTCGCACAATGGCCGCGAAGCCTGGAACATGGGTGTCATTAATGCCGGTGGCTCAATGCTTAGTGTTGGCTCTGCTGCTGTGCCCTGGCGTCTCAGCCTACCATTGAACAATGACTTCGAGTACCGGTTCACGGACTTGAGTGAGGACCCGTATGAGCTTGATCCTGTTGCCTCCTGGACTATGCCTGCGCTTGCTGCGGAGATTTATTCCAAGCATGGGCCTGACGCTTCTAATTGGGCTCAGAAGGCTGAGAAGGTCGGTCTTTGGTGGGTTGCTGAGCGGAAGAAACTTTGGAATTATAGTGATTCTGATGAGTGAGGCACTGTTCACTATAGTGGACGGCTTATGTTTTGTTTTCTTTTTTTTCATGGTCATTGGAGCGATTTGCATAGCATACACTCTGGGGTATGTGATTTTTTGGGAGCTGGCTACCCAGGGTTAGTTTGGTTGCCTTCCGGCTGTGTATAACATTCAGGTTGGGTAGACTGACTGTATACCCATACAGTACATTTTTGCCTTTTTTCTATTCGTATCGATTCTAGGGCAGCTATGAGCATGGAATAGTCAAAACGTCAAAATTGTCACTACTGATGTTTCATCAACAGCATCTGTCGAAACCTATATCCCGTATTTCAAGTCTTGCGACAAACCCCACATTTTAGCGCCTAGTAAATCACCCCCCTAACCAGCCCAATTTTAATTTTTCTTCTTATACCTACTATGCGCTCCTTTGGCGTTGAATCTCTAGAAATGGGGGCATATAGGGTGAGCTTTACCCTAAGCAACACTCTGGGATCTACAATGACCTAGATACAAGGGTATCTACTTCAAAATCCGCCGTCGAATATACAAACTACCGTAGCACTGTACCGTATTAGAAAGCGGTTTTAGAGTCAAAAATTCGTCCTTAAAACCTCGTACTAACCGTCTACCGATTTTTGACTGTCACAGATAACCATGTGCGCTGCTATAAAATATTGGTCCTGGGCATGTCAGAGCGAGAGCTCTGACACAATGGTCTTGAGAGAGGGTACCTAGATGATCTACTATGAAGTTGTAGATATAACTGGAAATCTCTGTCATGCGTGGAGAGAGAGGGAGAAACTACCTACAGGCACTAGCTAGACTAAAGTACTGGGAGCAACCGGGGAAGTCACATGCCTTCCAACATTATGATATGTCCCGTTTCGATCAGGGACAGTTATCTAATCCCCTACCACACCCTTGACCGCAGATACCACAACAGCCTTCAACATTGTGTTGAAAGGGAGAGCCATCCGCCGAGCGCTTCAGGCAGAAAGTCACCCCGATTCACAGAGGCCTTGGGTACTAATGGCTTGTGTACAAGACATTCACATCGCCAGGTCTTCTTCATGCTTGCTGTGCCGACAAGCTCCAACTCCAGGAACGACAATCCTCGGTACGTCGTCTCCTCCCTAACTTTGCTTGTCTAATCCAGTTCACAGACCTGAGTCAAAACCTGCTTGTTGTTCCAGAGTGCAAAACTCAAATTATCGATAAATATGAGTACCTTCCTCTGATCAAGGATAGCGATGGCCCTATCTCAGGTGTCTTCCATGATGGATTTGACCCAGCTTCCAATTACGTTTCAGAATTTGGAGTTACCTGCAGTCGCTCGTGTCGGGGCGGAGCCTCAGACCTGCTTCCCATCGATATTCGTCTTGAACCCCCGGCAGTTCCTCCCGGCCGAGGCTCAATAGCGAGTACTTGGTATATGACAAAAGCTTCACTCAATGGTCTTGTCAAGGTGCAGGTCTGCAGAAATCAGTATCAGTCACATCATCCAATATCGGGTCTGCTGCTGTTTTTCACTGACGAGCATGTCGAATCGCTCAGGCAGGCGCACTGGGACTACGATCTAAGTCAAGAGATTCTCATGCCTATGTACGTCGAAAAAGGTACCATCGGTGGACGAGCTTACATCAAGGACATCTGAGAGAGATGGTATTCAGTCTACAAATGAAGCTATAGATGAAACTGGAGATCTCTGGGCGGGTTGGGTTTTGGGTACCCGCGGGTTTTACGCGACTCAGGAATAGATAGATCCAAACGCACGACGCGACTGGAACAAAATCCACAATCAAGTACCCAGGATGAAAAAAAACCCCCCTTCTTCCAATATCAGTGGCCCTTTACTTCAGTATGGCGTCTTCTTCCTCATCATCGCGATCAATACATCGGCCTTTCAGTCCACTGCTCTCCATTGAGCCGTCATCTGACGGCTTCTTGGATTCTGATATTCAATCCTCCGTAAGAAAATGGTCCCTTCCACTAGCCTCTGATTGTTGCGGCGCTACCTACGTGTATACTAAGATGGACCGCAGCCTTTCACAGAACCCCACAAGACATACGACATAACTACTCGAAGACCTCCAGCGACACTCCGACGTGTGGGACCTCAGCACAGAAAGAAATGGATTGCGTACGAGTCGCATTTAGAGATGGAGTTTCTTGAATGGTGGAAGGAAATAGAGTGCGGCCAAAAGCTGAACGGAGAAGGCCAATCCCAGATCAAATGGTCCACCGGATCGCGTCACGCTGATGTGTGGAAACACTTTGACCAAGTGGCTGATATTGATTCTGGGCGCCCTCGAGTCATCTGCCAGGCTTGTCTCACTGTGCTTGATCATCCACAGTATAAAGGGAATGGGACAAGCGCCATGAGTAGACACAAAAAGTCTAATACTTGTCGTAAAGGGAAGAAAAAGGGACTTAATCAGTCATTGATTTCGGATTCTTTGCAGAACCATTTCACGAGAGACTCAGCCAGTATCCACAGAGTGACGAAATTTCAAATCGAGGAGCAGATATTGAAGACAATTACGTGTCTTCGTTTGCCTTTCCAGACGGTGGAGAACCCGGTGTTTCAGAGGCTACTCAACCTTTTATCTTCTGGTCCCGGAGAATTGGAACTCCCGTCAGCGAAGACCCTGCGGAGACGGCTCCGGGATGCAGTCAATTGCCAGCAAGAGTTACAGTTACAAGATCTGCCTGAAGATGCCAAGGTTTCCCTCGCTTTTAGATTGTTGGACCAGTCCATTTCAGCAGGCATTCATGACAATCACGGTTTATTTCATCGACAAAGATTGGAACTATAGGGAAATGCTCCTCGGCTTTGAGCCGTTGCACGGTCCTCATACAGGCAACAACCTTAGTGATTTTTTGCACCGGTTACTGGAGGAACGAAAACTTCTGGATCGTATTTTTAGCGTTACTACAGATAACGCTACCAACAACGACGCCATGATACGCGCCTTGCAAGAGAGACTGCTCTCTATCGGAGCTATTAGCTCTTACCCGGCCAGAAGAGATCTTCTGGTCGGGTAACAATGCCCTTCAGCAGACTGCGAGGTTTCGAGGTATACTAGTCTTTATAATTAGCCAATTTAAATTTTTCAAGCCCTTCATGTTCCTTTCCAAATATTCTCAGCTAGAAGCTATCAGTTACGCCATCGAAACAATTAGATAATCGAAAATTACTGCACAACTTAGTGTAAAATGATCAGTCAGCTTTTTTTGCTTTTTTGGGTAATCGCGGGTACCCATTGGGGTCTTGGGTTGGGTTTCCCGGATGACAACCCACCCACGGGTTTGCTGACTAAGACCCAACCCGGCCCATGGGCTGGGTTTTCGCGGGCGGGTTTGGGCGAGGCCTAGTAAGAGGAAGATCACGGCACGTGATCTCCGACCTGTTAATCTGAACTTCAGTTCTAGATCCTGTTGTAGCTCTTCGAGCTACGTCTTGTATAATAGCCTGCCCCTGTCTGTACCTGTCAAGTGGAATCTGATCTGCTATGACCTGTTCCTACCAGTCATCTCCTATCATACCGTCCTGCTAGCCCGCACCCTGACAGAAAAGCTCGAAAAGCCCGAAACCCGACCTGACTCGACCCTCAAAAGGGTCGGGTTTCGGGCTTTTGGAGCTTTTGGAGCTTTTCGAGCTTTGCGGAAGTCTACTAGTCCTAATAGGGACTTAATACCTTAGTCTACATACCGTAGTAAAGGGCTATATAGCGAATAACGGTAGTATTGTCACGGTGCGAACCGTGATGCTTAGTTAGAGGAAGATCACGGCACGTGATCTCCGACCTGTTTATCTTGAACTTCAGTTCTAGATCCTGTTGTAGCTCTTCGAGCTACGTCTTGTATATTAGCCTGCCCCTGCCTGTACCTGCCTGTCAATGTGAATCTGATCTGTTACGACCTGTCCCTGCCAGTCATCTCCTATCATACCGTCCTGCCAGCCCGCACCCTGACACTACGTAGCTCCTACCCCTAGGAGTTGACTGTCTGAAAATGTCTGAACCGCCACGAAAGCCCCCGAACTGAACTCTGGTAGACCCGGTCCTGAGCAGACCGCTACCACCGAAGAACCGCCTGCTACCGCTGAAGAACCGCCTGCTACCACTGAAGAACCGCCTGCTACCTGTAAAGTCCCGTCCGAGGAACCTGCCTGCACGACCAACTGGTCTCGAGAAACGAGACATTGCAGCCGTATCGCTAGCTGCGTGTGCTGCGTATGCAAGAAAGAAATACAGCATGTTCGCAATTACAACCGCGGACATCGAGACTGCACTGAACCCCAAGACCGACACTGAACCTGACCCCGTGTCTGCACTGCCTGAAGAGTTTAGAGACTTCGCCGAAGTGTTCTCACCCAAGGAAGCCGAGCGCTTGCCACCCCACCGATCATACGACCACAAGATGGTCTTACAAGAGGACAAACCCTTACCTTTTGGGCCCCTCTATCCCATGTCCCGAAATGAGCTCGAGGTCCTGAAAGACTGGATCGAAGATAACCTGAGGAAAGGGTTCATTCGGCCCAGCTCCTCGCCCGCTGCCTCGCCTGTTCTGTTCGTGAAGAAACCCGGCGGAGGTCTCCGCTTCTGCGTGGATTACCGTGCACTGAACGCAATCACTGTTAAGGACCGTTACCCGTTGCCGCTGACCAAGGAAACCCTGAATAACCTGAAAGGGATGAAGTTCTTTACGAAGATTGATATCATCTCCGCCTTCAACAATCTGCGAATTGCGAAGGGACAAGAATACCTGACTGCCTTCCGTACGAGATTAGGACTGTTCGAATCATTGGTGATGCCATTTGGTTTAACTGGAGCCCCCGCATCCTTCCAACGATTTATCAACGATACGTTACGAGAGTACCTGGACTGTTTCTGTACTGCTTACCTGGACGATATCCTGATTTACAGCCGCACGCGTGCGGAACACATAGAACATGTACGAAAAGTCCTCCAGCGCCTCCGAGAGGCAGGCCTGTTCGCAAAACTATCGAAATGCGAATTCTGTGTGTCCGAGACGAAGTTCCTTGGTATTATCATCGGTGAAGATGGTATCCGTATGGACCCCGACAAGATCGAAACGATCGTGAACTGGAAAACACCGACCTGTCTGACTGATGTGCAAGCCTTTATTGGTTTCGGCAACTTCTACCGCCGCTTTATCAGAGACTTCTCGAAAGTCATCGCCCCGCTCGTGAGACTCACGAAGAAAGACGTCCGTTTCGAATGGACACCTGTCTGCCAGCTGAGCTTCGAAGCCTTGAAGAAGGCGTTTACATCTGCCCCGGTTCTGAAAGCGTTTGACTGGTCCAAGGAGATAGTCCTGGAAACAGACGCGTCTGATTTTGTCTCTGCCGGTGTACTGTCTCAGTACGATGACGCTGGAATACTGCACCCTATCGCATTTTTCTCGAAAAAACACTCCGCCGCCGAGTGTAACTATGAGATATACGATAAAGAACTGCTAGCCATAATCCGCTGCTTCGAAGAGTGGCGTCCCGAACTGGAGGGCACACCCTCGCCCGTGAAGGTCATAACTGACCACCGCAATCTGGAATATTTCACGACAACGAAACTCCTGAACCGCCGCCAAGCCCGATGGTCTGAATTCCTGTCCCGGTTTAACTTCAAGATCACGTACCGTCCCGGAAAACAAGGTGCAAAGCCCGACGCCCTGACCAGGAGGTCAGAGGATATCCCTAAAGAGGGGGATGAGCGCTTAGCGCATCAGAGCCAGACTGTTCTGAAGAAAGAAAACCTACAGATAAACGTCACAACACGACAGAGAAACGGAGTCACTACAACCACTCCACCTGAACTGCCAGACCTGCCAGAAGAACCGCCTGCTACCGCTGAAGTCCCGCCTATTATCACCGATCCGCCCATCACCGCTGCTCCTGAAACAAGAGTCCGATTCATCGAGAACAACCTGCCCGAACCACCATCTACGATCAAGGATTTACTGCTGGAAGCCTACAACCAAGGTAAAGTAGTACAATCTATCCTGGAAGCGTTAGACAAGAACGCTAGCCGTCACCCTGAGATTACACTTGCCGACTGCGAACGAAGAGGCAACTACCTCTACTACCGGAACCGCTTGTACGTCCCTGACAACGATGAACTGAAAGCTGAAATACTGCGCCTGTGTCATGACAAGCCCACCGTGGGACACCCTGGCCGGTCGAAGACCTATGAACTGCTGTCCCGAGAATACTACTGGCCTAGAGTATACCAGTACGTGAGCGACTGGACCAAGAACTGCCATACCTGCCGCCGTATCACCCCCGCCCGAGAAGTCCGTCAAGGGATCCTGAGACAACTGCCCGTACCTGAGAGAGCCTGGCAAGATATCAGCATGGACTTCATCACGCACCTGCCCCTGAGCTACGGTTACGACGCCATCCTAGTCGTGGTAGACCGTCTGACCAAGATGAAGCACTTCATACACTGCAAGGGAACCTGCAACGCTGAAGAAGCCGCCCGCCTGTACACCCGTCATGTCTGGAAACTGCACGGCCTGCCGAATACCGTTGTATCTGACCGAGGACCCCAGTTCGTGGCCCAATTCTGGAAACACCCGACAAAGCGCCTGCGAATCACCAACCTGCTGTCAACCGCTTATCACCCGGAAACTGATGGCCAGACTGAACGCGCGAACGCCGTACTGGAACAATACCTCCGAGCGTATGTGTCCTACTTACAGGATGACTGGTCTGAATGGCTCCCGCTGGCCGAATTCACTGCAAACTCTCATTACTCCGAGAGCACCCGAGTTTCTCCGTTCTACGCGAACTATGGGTTCCACCCCCGCATCGGGTTCGAACCATCCCAGCCTGCCAGTCACCCTGCGACCCGAGACGCGGAAAAGTTCGCTACACGAATGCAAGAACTGACTGAGTACGTCCGCGCCGAGATACTGTCCGCACAAGCCCGATACGAAGAACAAACGAACCGTCACCGCGCCCCTGCCCGCCGATACCGTCCTGGACAACTGGTCTGGCTGAACGCCAGGAATATCCGAACCCTCCGCCCGCAGAAGAAACTGGACTGGAAGAACCTAGGCCCCTTTAAGGTCCTAGAAGCTATAAGTGCACACGCTTACAAGCTCGAACTGCCTGCTAGTATGAAGATCCACCCTGTGTTTAACGTCAGCCTGCTACAGCCTGCCGCCACGAACCCGGTAAATGGACAAGTTACTGAACCCGCACCGCCTGTCGAAGTCGAAGGACTGGAAGAATGGGAAGTTGAAGACATCCTAGATTCCCGCTGGGAACGACGAGGCCGAGGAGGCCCGCGTCTGAAGTACACCGTCAAATGGATTGGTTACGACGAACCCACTGAAGAGCCTGCTGAATACCTGGACCACGCCCGCGAGATCGTACGGAACTTCCACCGAAGATACCCGCACAAGCCTCGCCTCGACGGAGCTCGGCTCTAAGGGAGGGGGTACTGTCACGGTGCGAACCGTGATGCTTAGTTAGAGGAAGATCACGGCACGTGATCTCCGACCTGTTTATCTGAACTTCAGTTCTAGATCCTGTTGTAGCTCTTCGAGCTACGTCTTGTATATTAGCCTGCCCCTGCCTGTGCCTGTACCTGTCAATGAGAATCTGATCTGTTACGACCTGTCCCTGCCAGTCATCTCCTATCATACCGTCCTGCCAGCCCGCACCCTGACAACGGATTAGACTACGACATCGCCCGTCCACCGTGGACGGGCGATGTCGTAGTCTACTAGCACCTCACTCCTATCTCTTAGCACTCCTATGGGATCAAGTGGTGGGAGTTGGCAAAGTCTGTTTTGTAAATTCTCACATTGTTTTCGGGTCTTTGGTGGCCTCTAGCGTGCGTATAGTAATCGTGCCAAGCGCCCAACACACCTTCGTGGATTCGAAGGTGTGTTGGGCGCTTGGCACGAATACTAGTTACTGGTTTCATCGACTACCCGGCCATCTCAGGGTGTTTTTTTGGGGATTTTGCGATTTCTCGCAATCTGTGAGGACCAGGCTTCAAATGTGATTCTATGATGATGAGATATAGAAAGGCTTTGTATTGGGTACGATCGGATAATCCAAATTAATAATTATACCCAACGGCGACCTCTGAGCACAAGTGCTAATCTGATTCGCCCAGTCTTTACACGCCCGGGTGGACTATCACACGCTAGTGTCGTCTATTGTTCCAACCTTTTTCCCTTGATCGTTTCGTTCTGATATCTTATAATTCTTCACATATTGCTCATTATCCCCTTGGCTTTGCCATCACCGACAACTATCTTCCTGCAAGCATCAAAGCCCAACAAATAACTATGGAACATTCATCTGAACTATCCACCAATACCAGCAAATAAAACCCCGAAGTCCTTTTTTTTTGAAAATTCAAGAACTCAGACCGGGAGTGGATCTTATTGCAATGAGATCTGTGCTTTGAAAGCATCATGCGACCCTGCACGGGTTGACCATTGGGAAGGACTAGGACGTCTTGATACCGATCCCTAATAGCGGTGTACTGGAACTTGGTGCAATTCATCGTGATGCAGGCAGGTCTCATCTCGGTCACCGAAGCTGTTTAAGGGGTAATACAGAGTAAAATAAAGTAGGGAGTACCCCTCATCCACAAAACCCCTCGTGCGGGGTATTCTGTGAGGGGCAGACCATTTTGTCTCTCTTTTGATCGTCGATTTCAGAGTATCTGGAGCCCGGAACCCGAGTGTCGATCAAAATTTCTAATCTAGATCCTATCTTGCCTTAATTTGAAGGTAGTTTTACACCATTTTGAACTATCCCAAGACCTTTATCAGAGAGGCCGTAGCAAAGCGGTGCTACCCCATGTTCCGGCCCACAAATTTACTTGAGAATAATTGGAAATGCCCGCAGGGGATTCCCGGCACTGACAAATTTCGGGAATAAAAGTGGCAACATTCCCGAGAAAATTATTCCCGAAGATTCTTTTCCGTTTATATTGTAGTTGCTGGTTCAAATTGTTTTTTTTTTCCTTTTTTGTCACTTGCTTAGAGCTCAACGTTGTTCAACCCTGGAAATCATCTGTTTGTTGTGTTCAACCAAATCCACAAGCACTTGATACCCACCATGCCTTCAACAAGCTTGTGCCAAGATGAGGCACGCCCTCCATACAGTCTGATGGATGATTATAGTGAGGGAGCTCACCCGCAAATCCTTGAAGCTCTTTTGCGAACAAATTCCATACAGCAAATCGCCTATGGAAATGATGAATACAGCATTGGTGCCCGGCAACTAATCCGAAACAAGATTGGTTGCACCGAGGACGAGGCGGGTATTTTCTTTGTTCCCAGCGGAACTTCCGCAAACCTCATCTCAATCGCCAGCTGCCTAAGGCCTCATGAGGCTGTTATAACTCTGGAGTCGGGTCACATCGCCTCTAAGGAGGCAGGTGCGATCGAGGCAACCGGCCACAAACTTATCCTCGTGCCTGCAGTCGACGGCAAAATGACGCCCACCAATCTCCAAAAGGCGCTCCAGCAGAACCAATTCTACCCTCACATGGCTAAACCCCGGCTACTTTACATCTCTAATGCCTCGGAGACCGGCACTGTCTACACGAAACACGAGCTGAGCAGCCTCTCTGCGATTTGCAAACAATCAAATGTCCTGCTTTTTATGGACGGTGCACGAATTGGCGCAGCCATTTGCTCAAAGAAGAACGATCTCACTCTACGGGAGATCTTCGACATGACCGATATCTTCTGGATCGGTGGCACCAAGGCTGGTGCTCTGATGGGAGAAGCAATCGTTCTCAAGAAGGAGCTAGCCGATGGTTTCGATTTCCACCTCAAACAACATGGCGCTTTGCTGGCGAAGGGCCGTATTCTTGGGGTTCAGTTCATGGAGCTCTTCCGATCAGATTTGTTCTTCACACTAGCTACGCATGCCAATGAGATGGCCCAGAAGATCTCAACCAACTTCGAGAAGTTGGGTTACAAGTTGGCTGCGGAGACGGAGACAAACCAGGTGTTTGTCACCATTCCTCAGCAATTGGTTCGGACCCTGCGGGAAAAATTCCGATTCTATATTTGGGAACAGCTTGATGATGGAAACTCCGTGATTCGGCTTGTGACATCCTGGGCCACGGATGAGCTGGAAATTGACAAGTTCAATGCGTGGGTGCAACAGTGGACAGTGGCAACTAACATTTGAAGAGACTTGCCGTCTATTGACTGTTTCCCACCGTGACATGTTATACAGTTCATTTATAACTATAGTAATAACCAACTTTAATTAAATTAGAACAAGAGTTCAAAATACATCCCAATTCTCGTCCAATTTCTTCATAGATCCAAGTCAGCTGATCGCGCTAGCCATTTTCGGATACTAAGATATCCGCGAAACTCTTGCTCCCTCAAACGTGTATTCAACTGTTCAATGAATCAACAGAAATTGTTGCGTTGATGCGAATGCGCTGCTATATTGATCCGCTGGCTTGATTTTGTCTTAAAATGCCCCACGGCACTTGGAAGCCACTTCTTTTTCCACCACGGCCCACTCCACTGTTCCCCGTATGTACACTCGATGAGGCTGTCAATATCGTGTGATGCTTGTCGGTAAGTTCCCATCGGATTTTGGAAACACACTTTTATCTGATCTTTTATGTAGACAAGCAAAAGTCAAATGCGTCCATGAAGGGCAACCGCCCTGTCAACGTTGCTTGAAAACCAAGAATCAAGGATGTAATTTGACAGATCCCCGCGCCTCAAGACTCAGGACTCGGAGAAATACCAGCTTATCCAGGACCTCAAGAAAAAAAAAAGCATCCTCCGCCGTATCGTCAGTGGTTAGAGGTGCAGGGAGAAGCACCTCTGTGAATAACCCCGTGGCGCAAGACCTATCCAAGGATCCCATAGCAGCACTGTCACCGGCAACCGTCATCAGCGCAGTGGAAACCTACAGAAAAAAATTTCCAATTACCAATTTTCTTCATTACCCCTCTTTAATCTCCGAAATATCATCCAACGTCCATTCGGTGGACTCGGTCTTTGTGGCCTCGGTCCTTTCCTTGTGCGTGCGGTTTATGAACAGCGACGAACTCAGAGAAGAAGAAATATATGCCGACTATGCGCGCAATAACCTTGCCCAGCGCGTGCTTGAGGCCCCCTCGCTTCATCTTGCCCAGTCCCTCGTGATGCTCTCGTTTTATGAATGGGGAACTGGACGACCATATCAAGCTTGGATGTATAGTGGTATGTATCCAATCTTCAATTCATTGTAGAGCACTGGCTGACAAGTAGCAGGCATGGCGACTTACATGATTCAATCCCTTTTGAAGATGGCAGACGATAGCATGGAACACAATCCTCAGGAGTTTCACGCATCCCAAACACAGTACGAACAGCTGGTCCGAACCTACTGGTGCTGCTTTGCACAAGACTGCGAGTTGAGCTCAGGGGCCCGTCAGCACTTCGCGCTATCGTTTTCTCAGATCTCAGTTCCTCTCCCTATTAGTGATCGAGACTTCACATTTAATCATTCTCCAGCCAGTCGGTTGATGCCTGCTGATATGAATAAAGACTGTTTGCTAGCGAAGGATCTCACAATTGAGCATGGCCTCACAATCGTTACTCGAGGATTTGACATATTTGTACGAATCCTAAGATTTGCGAGCGAACATCGGCGATCACTAGCTTCCTTGTCTTCGAGTGACTCGGCTTCCCCGCTCCTCTTGACTTGGCAGGTTCTCAAGGAGGAGCTGGATGAGTGGAGATCTCTTCAGGATATAACGGTTAGGTTCCCGGCTACCAGCGTTCAGTCACATGTGGCACTCGGGTACGGGGAGCTATTTGCGTACATCAATCTAGTTCATTGCATGAGGTAATTATTTTTCTTAGAGGCATTCCAAGCCGCCATACTAACTCCATTTCTTCAGCATCCTTTTTCTCCACCGGGACCGCTTCTTATCCAGCCTCAAGCCCCATTCCGACGTTTTCCATGACACGGATGATGACGCGCAGGGCGAACCCGATACAATCAAACAGCTGTTTGAAGCCGCTCAGCAGATTGGGAGTATCCTCGATGCACTAGACGCCTCTGGTGCACCCGTCATATCACCATATTCTGGCTTCAGCGTCTTTGTCGCCGCTCATATCAACATGTACGGAACAATTGTCCCCCAGCGATATCCGGGCGGTCTCAAGCGGGCAGAGGAAGAAAAGAGCCGAAATCTTCTCTACCTTGAGCGATTAAGCAAACTCTGGCCCGTTGGTCATAGCTGGGTAACTAGTTCCAACACACCTCTAACCAAGTATCGCAACTAACAATAATCAGTGGCGAACGGTCCAAGAAGCAAGTCGATTCTACGAAGTGGTCAGGAGTAACCAGGCCCATTCCGAGTCTGGGGTGCACAGCCCTAGAAGATTTGCCCTCGTAGGTACCCTGGACGAATATGGTGACATTCGATCTCGTCCGAGCAGAGATGCATATGCGGCAAGAGCACGAACCTCCGAATCTCGTGATACACACAGCTCTCATGTCCGCGAAGGAACTTTGTCGTCGCCTGCTGTTGGTGGTGAACCCAACTTTCATGACAGAGAGAATGCTGCGCTTGGTAATCCTCATGATTTTGAAACAGATATGTTTCAATGGCCATTTATTGATGGATCGTGGTCCCTTGGGTTTGATACTGGATTTGATGGGCTGTGGTCTAACTCGGGGTTATTTGACCTAAATCCCTCTCTTAGGTGATTGTACTCTTTTTTTTCTCATTGGGGTAGATATTCCGCTGGGGAAAAAAAATTCCATCACAACACGATATCGTCAATCAAGAGTTGTACATCCCCCCGGTGTGGTTATATATCACCACGTTTTGCTTGCATTTTACGCATCGAAGAAAGTCTGAAGGAATCATGTTGCAAGTCATCTTATTCAATAAGCATCTCAGCAAATTCCAACTGATTAATTAGAATAGGTACATTAGCTAGCTACACAATGTTGTTTGAACGCTGTATACAGATGGGTTGTGGACAGGGTCTGAAGTGGATGCACACTTGAAGAACAAAAGTAGTGATGAAACCAAGATGGACCGTATCATTCATCAATCAGCAAAGTGGCCGAGCAGTAAATCGATCAACGCATCTTCCTTGGTCTAGTGGTGATGATTTCCGCTTGTCATTAACACCGATAAGCGCGGGAGACCGGGGTTCGATTCCCCGAGGGAGAGATTTCTTTTTTGGGCGGTTTGATTCTTTTTCCTATTCTTATGTGTACACTCTCTGATTGAGAAAATGACAGATTTTTCGAAGGAGAAATAAATAATACCCAAGACTGAAACCGACTCTGCAGGAGGAATTATCCCCGGCTTATTGCATATCTAGATTCGACATTTTAGGGCAAAAAAACAACACTGCAGCAAATGATCTCATAGAATACCATCTAGACATTCAAATGAAACGAAACCTTCCTTGCCATTCCATCAAGACACCCAGCAATGTCAGCACAGTAACAATCACATGGGCCGTTTTTAAGGGCCAACATTATGTTGACCAAGTCGTGCTCTATGGCAAGAAAAACATCCTCGAATTTGTAATGGCCATCAAGTCCACGGGACCAAAAGGCGGTATTGCGACGGATTATCTCGCTGTCAGGAGCCCCAGCAACCATATCGAGGGCGATGTTTATAATCCGATCCGTTTGAACTGACAGTTCTACTACTGCCCGAGAGACATCCTTGATACGCTTCTTTCCTCGATCATCTGGATCACACTGTAGGATATGGACTTGGACATCCAAGTTGGTTTTGAAGATGCGGCATTCATCTAGGAGTTTGTCTTGCAAGTATGGGAATACTGAAGGCATGGTTTTGGTGAGTACTAGCCTGGCTGTTTGATAGATTTAAGTAAAGGGGGGAGGGGGGCGCCACCATTTATATTTAACAAGGTTGCTCGGTGAAGATGACTATCATTGAAAAAAGAGGAGAAAGAAGCTCATTGTTTGTTTTTTGATTGCCCCAGAATACAAAGGGGATGTAAATCAATGAAGACCTGATCTTGTCTGTGTTTCAAGGTTGGTTGATAGAACAAAGACAATCAAATTACCTGGACACAACCCTACCATGCAAGTGAAAATCCACGTGTACCTACAGTAGTATATGCATATCAAAAAGTTAGGGGAAAAAGGAGGACGGAAAGAAAATTCATTAGGGTATAAATGAGTGGGTATAGAATATAGAGACATCGGAAGAGAACGTCCCTCGTTAATGTGTTTCCACGGTCTGTGATACAGCAATCGTTTTCCTGATGCCATGGTCGTGGATGAACTCGCCAGAATCGCCGTCCTCTGGGGGGCCTGCGAATGAAATCAGATGGCTCTGGTCACCAAAGGCTGTTACCTTGTCCCAGTCAGTAGCAACATGGGAAGCCGGGCCCGGCTTCCTATCACTCAACGGATGGGATGAGCTGCAATTCAGGTAATATTTCTGCGACGAGTAGTTCTTCTTGTAGTGGGCCAGCATGACATTGAGGACAGGAAGACAAGCGCAGATCAACCCAACGCCTCCCTCGGCATTGCTACTAGACGTTAGAAGAAAAAAAAAAAATCCAAGACCAAATGGGAAAAGATCTACGACATACCCAGATAAGATGATGCGAACGAACATGAGGCCCTCATCACTTGAACCTTTCAAGATTAGGATCAATCGGTAAAGACTGAACCCGGTGGCCAGCCCACCAGCGCCAAGTAGGCCCATCACGCGAAGCTTTCGATTGCGCGACATTTGCAAAGACCATGTCAATGGCAACGGGAGAATAAGAATGATGATGTCACTAACGACACTAATCACGGAGTCGGCGATGAAGGCGGCGGTTTGGTTCAGGCAGCTTCCCGGCACCTGGTTTCCAAGCCAGTACCTGGGGATGGGGGCGCAGATGCGAATCTTGACGATCAAGGCGACGGTGTAGTAGCAGCATAAGCAGCCGAGGAAGACATAGATGAACCAGACTTTGCCGCGGAAGGGGGCGAAAATGCGGGTGAGAATAGCTAGGAGGGCGATTTTGAGGAAGAGCGCCATCGGACAGTAGAGAATAGTCGCTATATAGCAGAACTTTTTGAACGCGATGATCTCTTTAGTGTCGAGTTCGGTAATTGGGTATCCTCCGCCATGTTGACCGACTGGTAAAGTGAGTGTGTAGTTGATAACATGTGGGAAGTACAGCACCTACTGACGATGGATATTGTACAATATCCCATGAACAGAAGCTGCGCAAAGTCAGTTTTGGCTACTTAGGCCCCAAATTATCTTGCTCAACGTACCCAAGCAACCGTACAGGCAACTAGACAATGGTTAGCAAGATGTCACGAAAAGTGTATGCATGCCAGGGAACAACTCACGATCTTCAACCCCTAGGGGTAGCTTGAATCGAAACCGGGTATAAAATCGCAATGCTACGAAGACAGTCACGATTGGAATACAGAGAGCTTGTGTGACGAGATTGATAGTGTGCAATACATCTGTTGGGTTCTCGACCGTCATGATGGGCTTGAAGATGAAGTCCCCCCTACAACGCAAAGTAGCGGATAATCAATATGATAAAGGCCTTCACATCTTGAAAATGAGAATCGACCAAACGACGATCTTTACTCCGTAGCGCGGACTTGAAAGCTATCGAACCACTACTATGAAATAGTGGCGCCAAATCCATCATGGTGGTGAATGAATGCCCTATGGGCCGCGTTAGACCCCACCACTGGGCTCTTCTCAATTCTGAATGGTTTGGGGGGCATTTCTATGACCCATGAAGCACACTAGATGACGCTAAACTCGGGGTTACACCCCACCAGTATGCACGAGCGTCGTAGGTGCCAATAAGCCAGGCAAATAGTATCAATTCTAGTGCCTTGTATTAGTCCGATCCAAAAATTGCACCGGTTCGCCACTAACACCGTTGTTTTGCTAAACAGATAAATGGGCCTTGGTTGAACCCTAAATTGACTAGCCGAGGCACTTTGATAGCTTCGAAAGCAACAATGCCTTTTAATTAATGATCGACATTGGGCCAAAAAGGAGTTGTCAGTGTTTTTTTTTTCTGCTTTCCGTCTTTTCTCCTTCTACAATTCTCTCGGTTCTCCATAATTTGATACATAGTAAAACGACAAAGATCCCTCCCCCCCCCCAAAAAAGAAACATGACCGTCCACAACTTGAATGGCAAAGACTCCGGTCTCTTCAAGCCCCTGGCTATTTCAAATGGCAACATTACCCTTGAACATCGTGTCGTCCATGCGCCTCTGACCCGCAACCGCGGCGAGCCATTGAATCCTTTCAGCACTCCAGATCACCCAAATCGTATTTGGATACCTGGAGAAGCGGTCGTGGAATATTATTCCCAGCGTGCGACCAAGGGTGGCTTGATAATTTCTGAAGGGATTCCACCATCGCTCGAGGTAAGTATCGAACCCAATCTGGTGGCACACGGTCTTCTTTTTTGGGCAACAGATTCTGGTAGTCCCTCGGGATTGCACGCTTAATTAAAATTTTTCAAACGCAATTTTTTTCAACTCCGAACAGGCCGCGGGCTGGAAACGAGTCGTGAACGCCGTTCATGCAAAGGGGGGCATAATCTTCTGTCAGCTGTGGCATGCTGGCCGTGCTACGATCCCTCAGATGACCGGATTGCCCGCGGTTTGCCCCTCGGCCTCTGTGTGGGATTCGGCGACGGAATGTTATTCGCATCCGCCCGTCGGCTCCACCAAGCCCGTGCCCTACGCTAATCACCCGCCCATCACAATGACAGTGGAACATATCCAGCGGACGATCGCCGATTATTGCATTGCCGCTAAGACTGCTATGGATATTGGATTCGATGGCGTGGAGATCCATAGCGGAAATGGTTACCTACCGGAGCAATTTTTGAGCTCCAATATCAACAAGCGTCAGGATGCCTACGGTGGTACTCCAGAGAAGCGCTGCCAGTTTGTGTTTGAATTGATGGAGCAGGTGGCCAAGACCATTGGTGAGCAGAATCTGGCTATTAGACTATCGCCGTTTGGTATGTTCAATCAAGCACGCGGAGAACAGCGTGTTGAGACTTGGACTCACCTGTGTGAGGGTCTGAAGAAGACTCTCCCGTCGCTGTCGTATGTCAGCTTTATTGAGCCGGTGTGTTTTCGTCGGTCTTTATCTAATAGCACATTGCTAATCTACCCAGCGTTACGAGCAAATCTTCAGCGTAGAAGAGAAAGATAAGTTTCTCAAGAGCTGGGGTCTGCTGGATGTGACCCTTGATCGTTTCCGCCAGATCTTTGGCTCCACACCGTTTTTTTCCGCTGGTGGATGGGACGATCAAAACTCCTGGGGAGTAGTGGAATCAGGCAAATACGATGCTCTGTTGTATGGTCGATACTTTACCAGCAACCCGGATCTAGTGCACAGACTGAGGGAAAAACTCCCTCTGGCTCCATATGACCGAACTCGGTTCTATGGACCATTCGAGGACACCACCTTCCATTATACCGACTACCCTACGGTAGATCCGAAGTAGGTGATTCCACAGAGTGTCCCTTGTACTCCGTATAGAATTTGATATTAGAATTCTTATTTAGATGCATGTTGAACTTGGATCCTTTTAAGCATAAAGATAACCCTGGAAAAGTCAAGAGTCCAGACCCCGGCCGACTGCAAAGTGAACCATGGCATACCTTTCGCTTTCTAATCTAGTCGCCAAAGAATTTACTTTTTTTTTTTTAAAAAAAAAAGATCAAATCCGCTGTTGGAGAGTATACAGGAAGTTTAATAAATGCTTCTCTCCTTAATGTCTATCTCTATCTATCACTAGGATAGCAGTAGTGGCCTGTGAGCGACGACAACCGGACTTGGGGACCGTCTGGAAACTACTCACTTTTATTCACCTCACCGTCTTTCACAATTTTTACATTCGGAACACACTTTAAGATACACTTTAAGATAAAATTTCCAGGTTCAGATTGCGCTCTATGTGTTTTCCATGATATTTTATCAAGAGTCTACAGAGCATCGCTTTTGTTTCAATTTTGCCATTTCAGGTGATGACGCAGTTGAGATTTTTGGTAATGGATTTCACGTCATCATGCACATATACATTTCGGTATGCCAAAAATGAATGGAAGTTATGATATCAAGGTAAATAGAAGAGAGAATGGTTGCCTACTAGCCAAATTGTTTTGCGCCACTCTAAGGCTGAGCTGTTTAGAAAGCACAATCTCTCTGTACGGAGTACTGAGTCTAGGTGCATCAGTTTCTCATTTTGCCTACTCAACATACTATTTCCTATGCAGGCTGGTTGAGGAGACTAATTTGATCATCAACCCAAGTCCGACCATTCCAACCATCGTTGTCAATCTCACATTTGTGCCGGTTATTTGCAACGCTGGTTTAATGGATATCCCCCACTGTGAATCCCATACTCACGCTCAGCACAAAGGTCAATTGAATATTGGGTGGGACCAAGGTAGATCTCTTTTTGAAACACAGTGCTGGCCTTGAAACCATTCTCAAGAACAGTGGTGGCGCGGCAGCAGGCTTATTGACAATGAAGTCTGACCGCCGTTGTGTTTTCTTCAGACGTGGACAGGAAAAATGTCCAGACATTTGGAAGATTACGCTCGCGGGGGATCAGACATATGGCTCGAATGCATTTGACTGGTTGGCTGCGGGTTTGAAACCGCTCTCCCCGAGGTTCGAACTCGATTGGGTCCCATTCGGGGCTGAGAAGGCCGTCTGATTCGGTTAGGTCTTTTTGTTTGCATGTAGGGTAGAGTTGACACACTGCACAAATAATCGGTGATGTCCATGTTGGGAATTGAGCACGATGGGAGAGAGGTGTGAAGTGAATTCCGAACACCTCAGCCCTAGCAAAGATGGTGAGAGGTCAGTTCGTAGCAACGCATATGAGAATGGAATGAGACACGAGAGAAGATTCAATGTTTTGGCCTTCTGTCTGCTACTTCCTTAACCGATCTCTTTTGTCTAGTTGGCCTCTCTTGAGATGTGAGCCCTTTGTAGTTCGATTTCCAATCTCCATCATTTCTATTTAACAGTCAATCCCTTTCCGTCTCCCAAGATTGATAGCATTGGAGAGTATCCTGCGGCTGGTTCCAACCTCTTTCTATCGATATTCTATCACAACCACGGTCTACACACAGGTGGCCGTTCTGAAGAGAACCGTTTTGTTGCTGTTTTGCTGTTTGCAGTTGGGAGAGGATTTCCTCGGCTCCTAAATTTTAGCCACAATCCTTTTTTACCAAGTCACCCTGTTTATGGGATTTGGGCTTCTCTTGGTGGTGCTTTTTTTTTTTTCTCTTTTTCTATCTAACTGTAAGTTGTAGGTGATAAGTGTAGGACTCACATCAAAAAGACTGACTAATAGGCATTTCTCCCTGTAGAGTGCTTGAGTGAAATGCGGTCCTAATGGTGCACTACAAACGTCAAAACCGATCTTATATGGTTTTCGTTCGGAGTAATCCAGATTGCCATCGTAGATACATTCTAGACTAGTAGATGATCACCACCCTATCGCAAAGTGCTGCATTTGACTTGGTGACCTGCTAATTTCCTAATTCAGCTATAGATACGACCGGTGCAACTTGATCTCACACACCCTGCAGGGCCTCGTATTGCTGAATTTGTCATTCCTCAAGAGTTCTAATTTAGAATGCACCCGTCGTGTTTCCCCAAACTGACATTTTGAGATCTCACTGGCTATAGAGAACCACATCATCAGATATAACCTGTCTTCCAGTACTGCTCAGCCCCGGAGACCTTCTTCTTCTTTCTATGACCATCATTCACATCGCCCGCAATGGATCTCATTCCAAGTGCCTTTGTGGAACGTCCATTGAAGATTGTGGTTATCGGTGCTGGGTACGTGCATGCTGAACTCGAGCGATAATCGCCTAACAGCTTGTGTTAGTATCTCGGGAATCCAATTTGCACATGATACGACCACATCATTATCAGGGGTCGATCTCGAAATATACGACAAAAATCCGTCCCTTGGGGGTACATGGTATGAGAATCGATATCCCGGGTATGTACTATATTCCTGCGAGCTTGGTTATCAGATGGGTCCGTTGATGTTGGGTCACAGCTGTACATGCGATGTGCCTTCCCACACCTACCAGTTCAACTGGGCGCCCAACCCATCATGGTCATCGCTTTATCCTCCAGCTCCCGAGATTCTCAAATACCTAGAGGATGTGGTTAACAGGCACAATCTTCGCCGCTTCATGACTTTGAACACTCAATGCGTCTTGGCGCAATGGAACGAAGATTCTTCAAAATGGAAAGTTGTTCTCTGCGATGTGAAGTCCGGTGAAGAAAAGACCGTCGTTGCTGATGTCTTTGTCTATGCTGTCGGGCGATTGAACGACTACAAGTTTCCTAAGATTGCGGGCCAGGAAAAATTCCGCGGAATCCAAGTCCACACTGCTAACTGGCCAGCGGAGATAACGGTCAATGACAAGCGAGTGATTGTGATTGGAAATGGCGCAAGCGCCATTCAGTGCGTCGCAGCTTTACAGCCAGGTGAGTTGTCAAAGTCAACCCGAAGACACACGACGCTGACGGCTCCGGGTCCTTTTAGTTGTTTCACAAATGATCAACATCGCGCGAGGACCAACGTGGGTTCTCCCACATGCATTGGCTGAAGACGGTACTCTCCAGCGCGAATGTAGGTCTCGCCTTACCACAGAAAGACAGAAGTGCTAATCCGTATTGAGATTCAACCGAGCAGAAGAATGCTCTCCAGGCTTGCCCTGTGCGCTATTATGACTTTTGCATCTCCGTGGAACAGAGACTTGCCGCAGGTTTCATGGGACTCTGGAGAGGAACCAAATCCCAAGCCCACTTTACATCATTGGCACATTCATTCATGAAGTCCAAGATCACAAACCCCGATCTTTTGAAAACCCTTCTACCAGAATTCGAAGCTGGCTGTCGTCGCTTCACGCCCGGTGGTCCCTATCTGGATGCGTTGCAGAAGCCGAATGCCGGGTACGTGCAAGACTCCATCAGCAAGCTGACTGAGGACAGCCTTATAACCGAATCCGGAAGGGAGTACGAGTGTGATATCCTGGTGTACGCCACGGGATTCGAGCCCTATCAGCCACGATTCCTAGTCACTGGCCGCGCTGGACGTTCGTTGAATGAAGACTGGGATCGCGAGGGACCTTGCGAGAGTTATATGGCTGCGATGGTTGCCGAGTTCCCTAACTTCTTTGGTAAGGACCCCAAAGCTTTTTGTTGGTCATTGTACTTAGCCGGCATCTCTTGGACAGTCTTTAATCCCCCAATCTGCCCTGTGAATGGGTCTGCTATCCCCGGAATCGAAAGGGCCAGCAACTATATGATTCGAATCCTATCCCGACTCCAAACAGACAACCTGCGATCAGTCTCTGTGACCCAGCGGGCGCAACGTGCATTTAACCAATGGGTTCAGTCAAGAATGCCTCACATGGTCTGGTCAGGACCATGCAAATCATGGTGTAAGTGAATCCTTATCTCTCCTAGCTTGGTGGGTTGACTCATCCTTGGTGGTACAGACAAGAACGACAATGGAAAAGTGGTTGTTCCCTGGCCGGGGACTGTCCTCCACTACTATGCAGCAACTGAAATTGTCCGCTGGGAAGACTTTGATCTCGTCTACGAGAACCCCGATGATCCATATGCAAGTTTCGGCAATGGTGTGACTGTTGATGGATTTGTGCCCAACCATTTCCCCTGGGTCCATCCCCCCATGAATTTTCGCAAGCCAGAAAAGAAGGTGGAGTCAGCTTCTTAAGTTCTTCTACCAAGTAACTTGTTGTATCGTATGACAAACCAAGTTTTATACTGGGGGGGGGGCATGGTTGTATCCCATTGAGCCACCAATGAAAAGTTGAAGGATCTATAGCTCGCTTCCAAGGCTTTCAGAAATCCAACCTGTTTTCGGGTTAAGTGATGATGTACCCAAGGTCCCTCCATTGTAGACTCCAACAACTAATACCACTCGAGCTCGTGCTACGTTTCTGAATGCTCCTGATATTACACGGTGTATAACATAAAAGTAAAATCTTGGCTCTATCGCGTATAAAATAGAACTTGACATCCGACGTTCTGAGCCGATTTGAACGTTAAGGTGGAGATCCCGGTGATTCATCGGCTATAAAATGCCCCGCGCTTGTGGTTTTCGGCAGATTCACTTGGATTATTAATGAGCGACTTTATCTCTTCTGACTTCAAAAGAAATTCTAGACTGGCTTTCATTTCTTTCCTTTTCTTACTGATTTCCATTAAGATTAATTCTTGTGTTGGTGAGTGACCCTCCAGCGTTCCAGCGACCCTGGGATTGGACGTCATCTTCATTGTGAATAGACAAGATCAATTCTTCAATCCATTCGAATCACTAATTTTTTTTCTCTTTGGCTAGAGCTCACGTAAAAAAAGAAACCTCCTCCCCCCCCTCCCCAACTCCCAAATTTCATAATGGCCGACAACAAGATGGAATATGTCCGGTATAGAACCCCCCCCCGACACACCTTCCCCTCGAACAAAAGTGCTGATGCCAAATCACTAACAGCCTTGGTAACTCCGGTCTAAAGATCTCCAAGATCATCCTTGGAACCATGGGCTATGGCAGTAAGCAATGGCAAGACTGGGTCCTGGACGAGGAAGACTCACTGCCCTTGATTGAACATGCCTACAAGCAGGGCATCAACACCTGGGATACGGTAAAATCAAGACATTGCAACATGGTCTAGATCGTCGAATTACATACAACGTACTAATATCTACCGTTTAGGCGGACGTCTACTCCCACGGCAAATCCGAAGAAGTGGTCGGAAAAGCCCTGAAGAAGTACAACATCCCTCGCAACCGCGTGGTAATCCTAACCAAGTGTTTCTTCGGCGTCGACGACGAGGGGAAATTCCCACCAATCGCCGCGTCTGCCACAAACGACGGCCCCTTTGTCAACCGCACCGGCTTGTCACGCAAGCATATCTTTGACGCTGTCGATGCCAGCGTGGAACGTCTGGGTACATACATCGATGTGCTGCAGATTCATCGTCTAGACCGTGATACCCCCCGCGAGGAGATCATGAAGGCGCTAAACGACGTCGTCGAGAGCGGGAAGGTTCGGTACATTGGGGCCAGTTCGGTATGTCCATCGTGCCTTCGACTTCTGCCCATTCCCCTTGCTTTCTTTTCTTTTCTTTCCTTTCCCAACCACCATCTACACACTAACCCCACAATCAGATGGCTGCCTGGGAATTCCAATCCCTACAGAATATCGCAGAGCGCAATGGCTGGCATCAATTTATTTGCATGCAAAACTTCCACAACCTCCTCTTCCGCGAAGAAGAGCGCGAGATGATCCCCTACTGCCAAGACGCCGGAGTCGGCATTATTCCTTGGTCTCCGATTGCCCGTGGCGCGCTGGCGCGCCCCTGGGGCTCGCGCGAGACGGTGCGCGAGAACACCGACGGCGCGCTGAAGATGTTTGTCCGCAGTCGCGAGTCCGAGGCTGACAAGACTATTGTCGATCGGGTTGAAGAAATCGCTAATAAGAAGGGCGTGAGCATGGCTCAGATTGCTACTGCTTGGTCTTTGACTCACCCTGGTGTGAATCCCATTCTTGGACTGCATAGTGTCAAGAGGATTGATGAGGCTGTTGCTGCTATTAAAATCCAGCTGTCTCCTGAGGAGATTAAGTATTTGGAGGAGCCGTATGTTCCTAAGGCTGTCACTGCTCTGGAGCGGTAAGATGTTGTACCTACGTAGTTTTTATCAAGGGCAGAGCAAAATTGGACTTGGAAAATTCCCTTTCCAACGTCAAAAGGGGGATTAGGAATGATATTGCACAAGAACAGCTCTGGGGCTTTCGATCATGAAGGTAGCAGTTTCGCCAGGCAGTAGTCGTAGACAACTAAATGTCCTAGATCCCCAAGGTCTTCTTCCACTGACAATTTACGGCATGCAAGGAGAGATATGTACTCCGCTCTCTGTATCCCTGTCAGATCCAGCTATGTAAATCCCCTCTATTACGGGCACTTTGCTTTTCCTGGAAGCAATCTGATGTGAGCACTTCTACGGGTTGCCACCCACTCGGTAGCCCCATCAGTCCATTCTGGCCCAGCCACGCATTCTCGACAAGTCACCCTTCTACGGAGTACGAAGTACACAACTCTTAAACCCGCCACATTGGCAAACGCCGATTCGATTGGAAATTGTACACAGGGTGTAGCATACATCACATGTTGATCCTCTCCTAGTATACTGATGACTAGGCAACAGTCTGCTCCGTGTACTTGTAGGATTCACCACCTCCACCCGCCTTGATACCTCATGATTAATGTAAGGTATCAATCAGTGTATTTCTTGGGTTCAACCTAGAATTGAAAATGGAAGCAATAGGGCTCTAAGCTCTCAAATCAGCATATAGTATGAGAGTTAACAACTGCCGGGCATCCGACTAACTTACTCTGCACTAGCAAATTTAGGGAGTTGCACAATATAGAAGAAGAATTTTAGGCAATTCCAAATGATATTAAACATTTGTTCAATACTAGGGACTACCAGGATTGATAGGCGGTATGAAGTAAGTTCTTATGCCACTGGAAAAAGAGCGTGGGAGAATCCCGCCGGGGATAGACTGTTGTAGATGGATTCTACTCCGAGCTCTCCGGTCTTATTTAGCGAGTGGATTGGTTACTGCAACAATTGACATGGCCTGCTAAAAGTTTCAGGCGAAAAAAAAATGTGATCATGGTGAATTCAGGCCCGTCTTTCTTGAAAAGGCATGGATTGTGGGTGTGAATTTTGGAAAATTTTGTAGATTGAAGGATGTGATAGTTCGATTTTTGAATTGATGTGAGAGTGCACAATGTATACATAGGTTTGATCTTTGGGTCATTGAAGAGACCAATGAGAGATTTTGAACTGTACAATGGAGACGGGGGAAATTGAAAAGCTCGCGGAATTGACAGTGGGTGATGGGGTATTTGTTTCATATGTAGCGTGATGGATAGATGGAAAGCAATGTACACAAGTGAAATACAAGCGAACAAATTTAAGTAAGGGCCCCCTGGACATGGAGATGAAGATATGGCGAGAAGAAGTATGTATAGAAAGAGAAGACCGGAAAAGACGCGCAAATGCAAAGGATGCAATATGCTAGTTGGAATGAGAGAGAGCAGAGAGTAGAAGAAAGAGAGAATCGGCAAGGACTCGTACCAGACGAATCGCACTGCACTGTATGAGTGGCCCAACTTGTGCCAGTTGAATTGAGACTCGAACGCGGTGCTGTGATGGCGCATGCCTACATGTGGAATAGCCACAGACATAATGCAGGCGTACATACGGCGATGGGGAATTGAAAAGTCAATGATTATCGTGTTTTCGGTGAAAGATACTAAAGAGAGAACTGAGGCGGCGGCGAACTTTGCCCTTGTCGGGGGTAGCGACGTCTTCGGGAAGTGGGGACTCTGGCTTCTTATTGCGGGTGCTGTTATGCTGTGGGATGCGTGAATTCGAAGCAAGAGGATCCCGATCTGGCCCCGGTTTGGATTTGAAATTTTCTCTTTCCGGCTGGGCGTTTGCAGGAGATTTCGCTTCAGGATGACCAGCACTATTATATGGATCTTCCACCTCAACGGAGGGTTGGCGAGGAGAAGGAGGACGGGAGACAACAATGTCGCGGCCGTTCTCGCCCGAGGTAGTGAACATGCTGTGTCGGTTCAGGCGAGTGCTAAGCCCGGAAGCGGATCGTCGTTTTGCTCGATCCATGAACGCAGCACCGGTGGAGTTGGAGCGCCTGGACAAACTACCAAATTGCGCTTTTTCTATGATGGATGGGGTTGTGGAACGGCGAATACTGGAAATTGACATGCAGCGTTTGCCATCTTCATCGTTTTTCGGGAAAGTGTCGGTTTCATTTTTGGGAGTCGTCGGAGATGGATATTTCAGAGATGTTGGAAACATCGTTGACTTTGTGCTGGGTGAAGACACCGGATCGTCGTAGCGGAAGTTGTCTGACCACCCCTCACGGAAGGCAACCCAGATGCCGGTGATTACAATCAAAGTTCGCAGTCCATCATCAAGGGTGACCAAGCTCCCATTGAGGGGAGTCTCTCCATCCGAAGCATCGCTCACAACCGACATTCCTGAGTTTGGAGTCGTTGGACCGGTGCCGGACCAAACAGCGGTGGAATATTCGTCATTGATTTCTAACCGATTTCGAGTCATGGAAGCGAGAACGGGATGCCGGCGAGTGGTAGGATCGATGACACTGAAAGTGAAGCGTTTGCCGTTCTCGCGTAATTGTGCCCCTATGGGTGTGGTCATCCGACGACTCCTCCCACTTCGCAAAGCCCACCGCACGATTTGAACACCGCTATCTGTCTGAGCGACAAATTCGTACGTCCCGCTTGGGAGAGGCGAGGCCTCCCAAACAGGCCCAAAGTTCAGGCATATCTCTGCCTTTCCTTTCAGTCGAGCATCTTCCCCATGCTTTTCGCAGATCGTGGCAACTACCTCGCGATGGTCTTCGTCCTCATCCTCCGAGCTCACGCGTTTTTCGGGAATGCTGCCCACCGTCCGGTCATATTGTTCACTCAACACCACAATTAGGTCATACGGACCCAATCCATTTCTGGTCCGATAGATAGCCGGGAACTTGCGAGCCAATAGTGGTAGGTAAGACGTCGATGGCAGAACATCCACCACGGGTAGGGGCCGAGGGGTTTGCGACACCTGTTGTAGCTGCAGGAGGAGCTTAGGACGAAGTCTCAGCCGCTTGTGGCGAGCATGTGCGGCGGGATGGGCGAACTGATATGATGTCTTGGGTCGAGACCTCCGACCTGTGGCTGAACGGGCGACTCGGGACCTGGTGACAACATCTGAATCTTTGGAGGGTTCCCCAGGGTCTGAGGCCGACTCGATCGGATTCATCACCATAGCGGATACAAGCCCCGGGCAATCAGTGGAACCATCAGGAAGCCTGGGAGGACTGCAGAAGGAGTTCAACAATGGTAGGGCACTCAGTAAGCTAGTAGCAGAGTAGATCGGACACAAAGAAGACTGGGATTCTGGTGCATGGGCTGCTGCGGCATCCGCTGCGAGGCCAAGATTTAAAAGCATTCTTGAGCCCTAGCGGAGCCACATTGGTGTAAAAAACACAGGTTTGTGAAGTTTCACCTAGACCCGGCGTACTAGTTACAAACGGCCCTTATTTCAACGCGTCAGCTGCGGGGGGGGGGATGTTCAGCCTCGGAGCTATGTGTGGGGAAGCCCTAGTCAGGATTGCAGGAAGGGCAAAACGAATAGAAATGTGAGTCAAGATTGTAAAGACTTGTAAGATATGTAAAAGAAAGAAGATGTAAGGGGGGAAGGGAGGGGTTGAAAAAGGTTTAAAGAGTGGTAGGGATGTTTGATTGCAGGAGCAATTAGGGACTTCCTCAGGATGAATGGGGCGGTCAGCCTTATAGAGCTATGTAATGGAAAAAAAAGGAAAAAAAGAAGGGAAAAAGAAAAGAAAAAAGAAAAAAGCAAAGAAAATTACGTAGTCGAGAAAGTCTATTTTTGTAATGAAACCCGATTGAGCTGCACAAATTGACCTCAACTGTTTATTTTAATTGTTTAATTATTATGAAATGTGTTTAAAACGTTTAATAAATACCCAATACGGGGCAGTTTGTACAAAGTAGTGGAATTGAATGCACAAACATTCGGCTTATGGCTGTCGGCGGTCTCGGTGGTATACGGCCTCCGATACATCCGGCTTCCGTGACGATTGTTCATCCTTTCTCTAAGATCGGGACAAGGATTTTAACCTCTACAACAAAAATACCTACCTTTTTGGCGAGCCCCATCTTGCTTTAAAAAAAAAAAATTAAAAAAAAAATAACATAAAATCTGATCTGGCCAGATTTTGCTGAGGTTCATTACCTTATGAGCCCATATCATAGTGTGAGAGCAGCCGTATAGTCTTGGCATGGGACTGTTGCCACATTCAAAAAGTGAACTTACCAAATTTTCTTTTGCATGACCTGAGGGATTTTGTATGTACACTACTCAGTTTAACCTTGGAATCGGATAGATTGATGTACCGGAGAGACCTCGGAAGTTTAATGAACTAGCGCTTGTCGGAGTTCGGAAGATCTCACTTGACCCAAAGCCTAAGAAAAATCCCAAATTGCTCTACGGGATACGGAGCGGAGTAGTGCAAGGTTGTATGAGCCGAAGGTTTCAAGGTTGATTTCAAGAATCTGATGTTGATCTTCAGACATCTTTTTTGTTGCACAAAAACGCCTTGAAATATGTACGAGAGTAGTCATGATTTGTAAAATTCCCCCAGAATTGCCACTCCAATACAGTCCTCCGTACGAGTGCATACAGCATGATCCAGACAGGAGTCCCCAGAGGTTCCGGGGCCGGCCTTTTAGCTAGATGACTAATCATGCACATTTATGCAGCCGACCCTTTCAGCTTTCACCTCCTTCCTTGGGAAAGTTACAAGGCTATCTCGGCAGACCGGATCACAAATCGGGATAATCGCGAGGTAAACATCCCGACATCCATCCAGGCATCCCGATTGCGGAAACTCCCGAGGTATCATTCAAATCATCCTGTTTAGTGGATAAAGTCACTGGAAACTTCTCATGGCTCCAGTTCAACCTACCACTAGGCCACCGCCATTGTTTGCCAAACTACTACGATTGGACAACCCAATTCGGAGTTTGACACTGGCATTTTGGTCATGGAAGGTCTTGGTGTACATCGTCGTTGTTGCCTGTCCAGGATCAGGCTATGATACATCCACCTCCTTGATCTCATATGTTGCTGATCCATCGACGGTTGCCAACTCCGAGTCTCTCTCGGGACCACTTCAATTTGCTAGATGGGACAGTATCTACTACCTAGACATTGCCGAAAAGGGATATCTGTTTGAGCAAGAATGGGCCTTTGGCTGGGGCTACACTAAGCTTCTATCCATTTTTGTTGCCGGTACATAATTCCTTCTATAACTCTACCCATATTGGGCATCTCATTCTAGCACAAACTCATACCGTGAATAGGTATTCGTCTCTCTGGCGGAGATGCTGGGCCCGCTAGCACTGCAATGGTAGGAGTGGTTCTCTCCCATGTTGCGCATTATCTGTCCGTGTTGGCGCTCTATCGTCTGTCGGCCAATATCTTTGGTCATGCAACTGCCACCCAACATCTGATTTGCTTCCTATCTGCAGCTCTTCACATCATCTCACCAGCGGGCGCTTTTCTGTCCGCACCCTATGGAGAGTCGATAGTCTCTTTTTTCAACATGGCTGGCTTTTACCTCTACTCATCATCTCTCATTGCTGAGCGCAATGGAGCAACGCGTCTACGCGATTTTCGAGTTCTCCTATCCGCAGTTCTGTTTGCGGCCGCCACCATGGTCCGTAGCAATGGGATTCTCAGTGGGTTCCTGTTTGCCTATGATGCAGCAGCTTTGGCTTGGAAGATCTTGACTAAAGGGCCCACACTACACACTGCTGTTCGCCTTGCCGTGATTCTTGTTGGTGGCTGTATCGTAGGATCTGGGATGGTCATTCCTCAAATTATGGCCTTTCGCATGTACTGCGTGTCCGAGGATGATCTTCGGCCTTGGTGTGAGTGGACTTTGCCTAGCGTCTATGGCTGGGTTCAAAATCATTACTGGTAAGCAGTGATTCGTGTCCGAATGCTACTATCCACACTAATACTAACTGCAATAGGGATGTCGGGTTCTTGAGATATTGGACTGTCCCCAATGTACCTCTTTTCCTGTTGGCAGCGCCCATGTTGGCCATTCTATGCCGATCCTCCTTGTGGGCATTACAAAGCCCCTCTTCCTCCTTAACAAGCCCGGGGTCAATGCTCGTTCGACTGGCGGTTCCCCAGGGTTTGCTGGCTGTCTTGGCATTAACCAGCTACCATGTCCAGATCATCAACCGCATCTCATCGGGGTATCCCTTGTGGTACTGGTATCTGGTTACTAGCGCTGTAGACCTCAGTTCAAGTACACCCAAGCAAAGCCGGACTCTTGTGGCCGCTGTGTATAGCATGGTGGCCTATGCGTTGATCCAGGGTGTTCTTTTTGGTTCTTTTCTACCCCCAGCATGAAAAAAAAATGACGATGACCCGGCTTGGTATTGATCCGAGTCACCCACTGTGTATCTTGATGTGTGATTTAAGTCGTTAGACGTGGCCTAGACTGCTGTGAATGGCCAAAAAAGCGGCCTTTCCGAATCGGGTTCGGCGGTACGCTTGCGTAAGATGGCTGTCTGCCTAAGTTGGGGTAAAAGGCGCAGTCGCTCACTATCTGAGCTAATTTAAATCTGAAAAGAAGAAAGGTGAAGAAGACAGATTTTTGCACATCTTTCTCAGACTATCCTATCTCAGACTATCAAGAGAAAATTCGACTATATTGCATCTTTCCACGCGGGTCACTCTGCAGGGCCCAAGCTTCCAAGGTATTCGTTACGTATAATTATGTCATCACGACCTCGACCATCTCCCCTTTGACCTCTTGATCTTGAACATCAAGGTATTCCAAGAAGAAACGAAGATACGGAAGCCGAAGTCCTGAACTACTCAATTAACAAAACGAATACGAGCCTGTCATACTGCCCCCTCGCTTGCCGAGAAAAACAAGTACCTTATGCGAACACAACCGTGTTAAACACAATCTCCGGCTCCAAATTCCGCGCTTTTCGGAGTGGGAGCTTCAGAGTTTCATTAGAAGTACGATCTGCTTCCAAACTTATTCTGTAATTGATTCTTTGCGAGAGAAAGATGATCTTGTGAAACATCGGCGTTGCTGACGTATTGCTGCCAGAGCTAACCCGACGGCAACGGCTACTCCTCCCTCACCTCATCTCCACCCCGTGTCGACTATTTCCTTTCTTGCCTCTCATCCGACAATGGAAGACTCCGGCCGCAAGGCGATTCTAACATCAGACAATTTCCATCATGCACAAGAGCTGTCCCGGGCGACCTCGCCCGGTGGTGAGCCCGTCGCCGTGAATAGCGAAGGCGAACCGATAGCCCGCGTGCGGCCCCGTACCTACCCATACTTCAAATATCTTCCATACCAGCTCGAGGATGAGACTGAGCGTAATCAAAATCTGCGAGAGATTTTGAACCAGCTTTATATTGCAGTGGAGGCCGGCGACTTCAATCCCGGAGCCGTGCACTGGACACGCGAGCTACGCGGATGGCTGTCGCTCAAGTTTGATCCAACCCGGGCGCAGCGCATCAGCCTTGTAAAATTGTATTTTGAGCTTGCACTTGCTCCTGGTATTGACCCGTCGGTCGCCGAGCGATTTTCGAGCATGTTCATGCTTCTCACGAAGTGAGTTTCGACCAGAGTTGTTGAGGGAGTAGTGCGGCTGCTAACCCAGAATTCTTAGGCGCAAGCATTATCTAAAGCCAGTCAAAGACCTCGTGTTAGATTGGAAGCCCCTATACAAGGAGCTCAAGGCTTTTGTCCTTCCCACTGAGTCCGGCCTTGTTCACTCGACCAACCTAAAGCGGAATGTCAAGACCCTGACCAAGCTTTGCGCATTTGCTCAATTATTCATTGACCCGTGTGAACTTCCCGCCATGCTAGAAGAGTTTTTGCCTCATTATACCACATCGTTCTCAGAAGGTGCCTTCGTTGTCGCCGGGCTCATTAATTTGCTGCTTCCGACCTCCCCTGCTCCGGATTCGCGAGCCGATCTCCAACCACAGAGCCATCTGCCTACACATTTCCATTTGTGGTCATTGGTCGGTCGGTCAAAAACATTCGACACAACATATCTGGACTATCTCTCCCGGTTGGCCCGAGATTCTCTGCCGGCTGCTCACATTCCATTCTCCGAGCATGGTATCTTCACAAAGGAACAGTCTGCTCTCGTTTTTACCGCGATACTGAGGTTGTTGGAAATCCCGGTCGGGCAATCTACTTCCCCGTATAGTGCCTTGGTGGATATTTCGTCTGGTCTGGGTATCATGCTTGATCGCGATGGGCGGAAGCACCCGGTTGCTCACCATATTGCCCGGTGGATTGTAATGTCGCTTTCACCCGCTTGTGTGGATGCCGAAGTTTCTATTCTCACACAGCTGGAAGGACTCATCCAAGCCGTTGAGACTTTTTTCCACCCTTCAAACTCGGGCCATTGGACCAAGACTCTGTCACAACTGGTTTATTACCTGACCGATTTTTTTGTCATGCGTTGGAATCGCGAACAAACCGGTGAGATGGATGTCCCACCTGAGCGACAATTGAATGAGCCTCTGAAGCGGCGGTTTGTCTTGTGCATCCGTGACGTAATCTTCATGGGAATATATGCTAAAAGCAGCACTGCAATGACCTTCTCCCTGTCGACTTTACAAGGCTTGGCCTACTTAGAACCGCATCTCATCCTACCCGGGGCTTTGCAGAGAATCTACCCTGCGCTGCAAGGTCTTGTCGAAGTGCACCGAACTGCGTCCTCGCTTCGGGCTATGACATCGCTATCTCGTGTTATTTCACGCACCAAGGGTTACCGCTGTCATATGACAACCTTGTTGGGTCTGACCCTCCCTGGCATTGATGCGAACGACCTTGAAAAATCGCTTCATGCCCTGTCGTTCATTCAATCGGCCTGTTACAATATTCCTATGGTTGACTTGACCCAAGGGCGAGATGACATCAACTGCAATATGCTTGCCATGCAATGGATCTCAGGTGAAATGGAGAGGATGGAAGAGCAAGGGTCCGATGTGCAGCTTGGTTATGATACAGAGTTGGATGATGAGACCGAGGAATTGATCTTGCGCTCTTCGACATGTGGTTTCGGAGACTTCACGATAGCTTTCCTGGGTCGCGTCTTCACCCTCTTGGAAAATCTGCCCGACGTCTCCAGAGTTCGTAACGGTTCGCCCGAAGAGAATATCGTGAACACTCTCCCCGCCACGTTCATGCCTTTGCTCGCTTCTTTGTCCCCGGAGTATTTCGATATCGCTTTGGGGAAGATTGTAGATTTCGTGTCCAACCACGTCATTCACCAGGCTCGTGATGCAATGGCTTTCATCTGCAATGCCCTGTGCAAGGTGAACCCCGAGAAGGCCCTCAAGCGTTTCATCCCTGTCTTGACTGCGGCTATCCGTACCGAGATTGAAGACAATGGTGCCGGATCAACACGAACCACAGGAACTGATGTTTTGCCTCGTGATCGAGGTCTAGTCTGGAATGTCAGTATGCTGAGCATGTGTGTGGTGCATGTCGGCAGCGCCGTCATTGGCCACCGCCAGGAACTGTTTGACATTGCAGTCTACATGCAACAGAACTGCCGTGGCATTCCTACAGTCCATATTTCCAACTTCATCCACCACCTTCTGCTCAATCTGACTGGAACCTACACTAATGATTTTTCACTCTACGAACCTTCAGTCAAAGCGAACGGCATCGGGCCGAAGCTATGGAGCTATCAAGCTGATGTGAACAACCTCAACATCAATTGGCACGTGCCGACGCGTCGGGAAATTGAGTTTGCCGTCGACGTCTTCAAAATCCAAACAGAGACGGCTTTGAAGTCGCTGTCTGCGCTGACTCATGAGACATCAATTGTCAAACGTGATGGAAGCGGCAAGGACTGGTCGGATGAGGTTACTCGGAACCTTGTGCTCTTGCGGCTCGTGTTGTCTGGAGTTTCCGTTCTCTTTGATCCCAAAGCCGCATCAACTACAACGCTCGGACCTTCAAACGGCCCCTCTGGGGATGTTGAGATGGGTGGTGATTTTGGTGTTTCAAATGACATCGAGGAAGATCCTGACACTGTCCTGGACAGCTCTGATGATGCTATAATCAGACAAGCTTTCACCTACCCCACTGGGTATGCCCTCAAAGAAGGAGACCCGTTATATACCACCATCCATGAACTACGTGAGCGAACTGGTTGGGTCTTGCATGATGTACACCGGTTCTTGAGTGATAAGCAAGAGGATGATGTTCCTTGCTTTGGGGCTTTGTACTCTGCCTTCAGATCGTGGTTTGTTGATGTGGGCATTGAGAGATCCGCTCATGTACTAGACCGAGTAACTCGCCTCTTGGCCGCGGACATTCATCCTTATAAGATGAGTGGTATGCGAAAAGATTACCCCAGAGCCCTGCTTGTGCGCAGAGCCAACGTATATCACCTGCAACGGCTAAGACACAACGCTTCTCCCCGTCCTCGGTCTAAGCTTGATGAAATTCTTCTTCTTGATATCGCCGAATCCTGTGTCTCTCTCTACACAGAGACGCGCCGTAATGCCCAAAACGCAGGCGAGTCAGCACTCAAGGCGGTCTATGGTGGCAGACTGCTGGTCATCCCCCCTCTACTCACGGCTCTGCAAAGAGGTGTCAAGGAAAATGACCATGCACGCATCAAGGGAGCACTTTACTCGTTGCTTCTGAGCAGTGTAGCCAAAACTGTTGGGCGGCATTGGAAGTATGCGCCTGCCGTGGTCAGAACCTTTATCGATGCCAGCGCCGTTGACAAGCCTTCAGTCCAGAAGATTTGCTCTACCGCAGTATTCCAGGTCATGGATTACGGTCGCGCGATGGAGCGAATGGCTATCCTAGATCAAGAAATTGTAGAGGCAATAGCTCCTACTGAGGATGTCACCGGGCAGATCGAGAAAAAGCGCGCAGTTGTCAATAGCAAGCGCGTTGCTATCGAGAAAAAGAAAGCTGACCTGGCCGAAGAGCTGGTAAACCTGGCACGGGTATCCCACTGGAAGATTGCTAGCCGCGCTGCGACCATTGTCATCACTATGGGTCTCCGCTTCGACTATATCGCCAGCGATAATTTGATCGAGCTGATGACACTCGGGTCTATTGACGACCACCCTGGCTTGCGCGGCATGTACTCCCAGGCGCTAATCGCGCTATTCACTATGATTGATGTGCGAGCAATTTGCACCCACGAGTATAAGAACTATGTTCTTGGTCATCAGCGCTTCCCGTCAAAGATCAAGGTTGCAACAAAGCCCTATGAGAAGGGATACACCCAAGAGTATATTTCTAGCTTCGCGAAACCTGAGGCAGAGTACTACGTTGATCATGATTTCCCAGGCTGGCTTGTGTGGGGCAAGACTATGCCTGCTTACAAGTCCAACGTAGCACGGGACATTGAGTATGACGATGTTGAATGGAAGGTTCGTACCAAGATGGGCAAGTTATTTACTCGCGAGTGGTTCTCCAAGTTCTTCATGTACTTGAAGCAAGAGCCACGGGACCCATCTGCTGACAAGTTCCGCATGTCCTGTGCCATGTTGCTTCTCTACGCATTCGAGCTCATGATTCGGGACGGGCTTACAGCCGCCTCGTTTGAGGAAATCCGAGAAGAGATCAAAGAAGTCTTTGAAGATGGCAGTGATAAGCACCAACATCGTGCCACGGCTGAAATTCTCGGGGCTTTGATATCCTCTGTGACGGATACAGGCGTGGAGAAGCGGACTATGGTCTGGGCGTATGCATTCCCCATTGTACGGCAGATCTTCACCGACGGCCTCACTCCAGAGAACTCTGGCTACTGGACAACATTCCTTCACATGATCCTTCAATGCCGTGATCCCCGCCGCGCTTGGCCGTTGGTCGATTGGCTATCCAGCTTCCGTCTTGACATGTCGACCAACGCAGCTTTCAAGGAAAGTTCCAAGATCAACCTCCTGCATCAATGTATCATTGATTCTGGTTGGCATTACCAGCTCGAGAAGCCCATTGTGGAAGATTTCCTCGCACATTTGGACCACCCGTACAAGGGCGTCCGCGAAGCAATGGGTCAAACTCTTGCAACTATTTATCGTACGAGGTACCACGAGTCGTACCCTGATGTTCAGCATCTTCTAGAGGCCCAGAAATCCGCGTCTTCTGTCGGCACATATCCCTACCCGCCTACCGAAGATTTTACAAAGGTGATTCATGGAGTCTTCACTCGAATCGAAGAATGGCGGAAGGCCAGGACTCCTGGTCAACAGACACCCTCATCCTACACCTCGGGCAGCAAAACTGTTCTCCTTTGGCTGGATTCGACTTTGTCTTCTCACGAGTGTACCCAGCTTGTCTCATTCTTCCCCAATGTCTTCACCGCTCAGCTCCTGCACATGATGGATGTGAAGGAAGACCCAGAGCTCCAGTCCCTTGCATACCACGTTTTCCGTCACCTCCCCAATATCCCGTATCCAGCCGAGAAAAATTCTGAATTCATACAATCTCTCATCCGTATCGGACAGACATCCCCATCATGGCATCAGCGCTTACGTATCATGATCAACATCCAAATCATCTACTTCCGCCGCCTGTTCCTGCTCGACCCCGCAGACCGCGACAAGCTCTTCGAGTGTATCGCCTCCATGCTCGAAGACCCCCAGCACGAAGTCCGTGCTGGCGCCTCAGCCACACTATCCGGTATGGTCCGATGCTCGCCTGTCTTCCTGCGGGAAAAGATGGTCAGTCGCTTCCATGACCGCTTCACGAAGGTTCTAGCAGACAACCCTCTCCCTAAGAAGCCAAAGACCTTCCGCTCAGGAATCGCCTCCTCCACGGTATCGTCCAGCGCTGGAGCCCCTACTCCCGAGCACAACCGCTTAATCATTGTTCGCCACGGCGCTGTGTTGGGTCTCGGCGCATTGATTCAGGCCTTCCCCTACAACAGTCCCCCGCCTCCCTGGATGCCTGAGGCATTGACTTCACTCAGTATCCGCGCAGCCAACGATCCTGGCATTGTTGGTTCGAGCGTGAAGTCGATTATCAGCGAGTTCAAGAAGACTAGACAAGATACTTGGCATATTGATGCAAAGGTTCGTGTTTCTGTGTTTCTCCTCAATCCTTTTTCGAAGCAAATAGCTGACGATAATTCTTATAGGCCTTCACATCGGATCAGCTAGAAGACTTATCGGGTGTTCTATGGAAGAGCTACTTTGCGTAGATGGAACTTAGGTACTGCCCAGACAACTCCTAGTAATGTGATTAATGGCCGTTCATATATATTACTCGGTCTCCCCCCACGATGAGCTCTCTGATAGGATGAGATGTCTTTCTAGAAACGAAATGAAAGACTTGCGCTATTTTTTATCTGCTCTTTATATAGACATCATGGATTTCTCTCCACTTGCGATCATGGGTAGCTGGGCCAATCTGTTCGAATATCAATGTGTGAATGACAAGTCATGTCCTAAGGCTAACCAAATGATTCTCCAAAACCTGTCTTTTCTAATAGCCCACACGACTTAAGTGTGCAAGGGAGATAGCAAGCCATAGACAAGAATCCTAGTGCTTCAGATCTTTAACAAGTAGCCAAATCAGGAAATGCGGGTTACATCCACTTTTCAACTGGAAAATTTTGGAAGTTGGTACAAATGACAGTCACACAGCTTGGAGATGGCATTCCAAGTCATTTCCAACACTCCCTTTTCTTGGCTTCTGAGACTTAGACTGTTGATGTTCAGTCAGATCGATCACGTCGGATTTGAGTGTGGTATGACCCAGGTCTTAGTCGGAGATGCAGTCAACGCCGCGTAGTGATGACATCGTAGGCCCCTTAACCCTATCAAACGGCCTTGTAGGTGTTACGGCCAAACGGATTCATCGCTTCGTCTTTCTCTTATACAGGTTTGACCTGTTCATACAATCTAATTGCTCATCTCAGCACTTCCATTTCCATCCTACCACACATACCACGCACATCCTGTGCTCGAAGCCAAAGCGTGCATTTTTTTTGCCTTGTAACTTAGTTATCGCTCGTTATGAAACTCCTTACCAGAAACAGGACGCCCTCTCCGTTTGATTTTAGGTCTCCCGTCTCTCCATGGGATCCCTGGTGGGCTTGGTTGCGCTGGTTGGGGTATCTTGCCTGTCTGATCACCGCTATCCAGACTAGCTCATATCTATTTGGATACCCAGAGGCAAATCTTATGACCATCTCTGCCTCGTTGTATGGCACCAGGATTCTTCGGCCTGGTCAGTATTATGGGACTGTTGGTGTGTGGGACAAGGTAGCAGACGAGGACTCACCTGAGCCGGATGTGTTGGGCATGGCACATGATCGGAGGTTTGTATCTATTTCAAAGAGTGGTGGTATATCATTCAGCTAAAAAAAGGGGTTGTGCATTAGAGACAAGCGATTCTATCAGGGCGGTACTTTGACCCTAACCAGCATCGAGTCCAACACCTCGCACCCAGTCCCACTTATCTACGATCCATACCCGATTTACAATAGTCGAGGATGGAAGAAGCAGTTTCATGGAAAATTCCAGCCCTGCATCGGCCCCAGGGGTCGATATCTCGACCGCAGGTCCACAGAAGACATGATCCAAGTCTACAAGGGCCAACAAGCGGGGTTCCCAGCACCGCGATTCGGATCTTACGAGGCACTGGGCCTCGACAAAAATGTCTGCATGGACCGGTACTCCCGCTTTGGGGCGTATGGATACGATGGCGACGGCGAAGATGAGGTACCGGGTTTCTCGCGCCCTCCCGCAGTGCCGTGGTACGAGGTTGATTGGGACAGGCTGCAAAACCTCTGCTTGGAAAGAAATGCCGACAGATACAAGTCAATCGAGACCGCCAACTCTTCGACCCAGAGTCCACTGGCCTTCGATCTTCCCCAAGACCCTCACAAAGTATGGGAGTCACCTGTGCGCGCTTCGGGTGTGAAGCAGTACCATTCTCGTTCGGCAGTGCTAATTCGCGCGTGGAATGGACTCAATTGGAAGCCTCACCATCGTGAATACCTTCGGGCTTTGATTATGGAACTTTCCTTGCATTCGGGTGGTGAATATCAGATCTACCTCCTGTGTCATGTCAAGGAAAACGAGATGCCCATCTTTTCTGACATCAAGACCATCAACCGGCTCAGGAATGCCATCCCAAAGGAATTTAGGAACATGGCTCTTTTCTTCAATAATAAACTATTGGAAGCCTGGTATCCCAAGATAGAAGAGCACAGGTGGATTGACCCTTTCCTATCAATTGATGTTAAAGACAACTCGTTTTAACAGCACTCACAGTCCCCAACTCCAACACCACCAACCTCTCCAAATCTTCTCCCAGTTGTATCCCCACTACGACTACTATTGGCAACTAGAAATGGACGGTCGACACACAGGGCACATCTACCACTTCCTCGACCGAGCAGTCTCATTCGCACGCGAACAACCCCGAAAATACCTCTGGGAACGTAATGCCTACTTCTATACCCCAGGTGCCCATGGCAACTGGAGCCAGTTCACACAAATGGTCCACGAGAGCCTCTCCGATAGATCCAACCGCACAATCTGGGGCCCAGTAACCGGCACCGGGATCAGACCACTAGGCCCGGATCCTCCAATACCATACCCAGACCAAGACAACTACACCTGGGGCGTAGGCGAAGAAGCAGACTTCATTACATTCCTACCAATATTCAACCCACAAGATACGCAGTGGACATTCCCGGACAAGATCTGGAACTTCAGATACGGACTGGATACGCCGCGTCGAGCCGCAGTCATCACAATGGGCCGGTACTCAAAGCGTCTTCTGGATCTAATCCACCACGCACAGGCGACGAAGGGTCTTGGTCTCGCGTCAGAGATGACGGGTGCATCGTGGGCTTTGTTTCATGGTCTCAAAGCTGTGCATGTCCCGCACCCGATCTATGCGGATGGTCAGTGGACGCCGAGGGAACTGGCGCGTATCTACAACCCTGGTCCGCCGGAGAATATTAACGGGGGTCCGGGTAGTATTTGGAATTTTGATCATCTGTTTGATCACATAATGTACCGGCTGTCGTATATGTTTACGACGCATAGCGGGGAGGATTTGTATAGGCGCTGGCTTGGGTACAAGACTGCAGAGCATGAAGGTGGGAAAACGGTTAGTATAGTATTTTCTTCCAAAGTTTTGTCTCATTGGGTATCGATCTTGGGATCATGGGAATTATTGACTGATTTGTCTGTTCTAGATCTCTGAGGATCGCTATGGTCGACATTGTTTCCCGTCTATGTTTCTTCATACAATCAAGAACACGGCCCAACAAATGGGGCCAGACAGGGCTGTTCCCTAACCCATGTCCAGATGGGGTGATTGGCTTGACATCTTAGTTTTCATTTGCTTGGAGCTATCTTGCGTTGAGGTAGAATGAAAATATGATTTGCTTCAATTTCTACATGTAGTTTTAGAAGAAGCTGGAGCCATTTGATATCATTTACAATACAAAATTGCGCCTAGTTACAGTTGTTAAAAGAGGTATATTGCAAGACAGGTCCATTTTAGATACTGAAGTTGTCTGATTGACACAAGTTAAACAAATCGTAGAAATGCACAAAACTGAACTCTTCGTCGCTGTGTCCATTGAGGAGAAGCAGTGAAAAGGCCGTCAAGTCAGGCCAGGAAGCAAAAACGATGCAACCTATGTGCGTGAATGGAACAACCCGAGAAACCGAGAGCAACTTACCCTTTATATGCTCTGTGAGTATTGATAATCCCCGCCCCATGAATGAAAAGCAGTCCATCTCATGACATCGTTAATAATACCAGGGAGTGAGTGCCTCTTCCTCTCTATCCCCTGGCATTATACTTCTCATTGAAAGCATTAACAGCTGGAGAAGGGATTTGGTTAGCGAGTGACACTATCTAGCATGATCTGGGTAACCGCTTACCAACAGCAATCTGTCTGTACAACCAGTTCCGTGAACTTTCGTCTTGGACAGGAATGAAGGGTCCGTTGGCACCGCCCTTGAGCGTAATACTCATTCCCGTGCGCTCCTTGGAGATGGTTTGGATATCTGTAAGACGGATGTCCCACTCGGTCGACAGCTTCTTCGTGCGCACCAGCATGATGCGTGCGTACGTTAACAAGACCAGCATGTCTCGACCAGGAAGCTCTAGGTGGGCAATGTAATCCTCATTGAAGTATTTGCCATCGTCTGTGGTCTTCAGCCAGAACTGTCCGAGAGCCTCACGCTGCGAGTAGGGGCGCACGATGCCATCGGTGCCAATAAAACGGGTGAGTCGAACACGATCGAGACCCTCGGCATCGAAAACAGTAGTGGTGTTGCGAACACCTTCTGCCAGATCTAGTAGTGAACTGTTAGTTATCAAACCCAGAGAGAGAAAATGGTATAACTTACTGGACGCAAGATCGAATGCACCGATTGCTGGCTTGGTAGCCAATCCAAGGACACCCTTTCCAACACCCTTGAGAAATCCTTGGATACCCTCTTTCTCGGCACCTTGCAGTGGATGACGCGCCAACCCACCGATACCGCTGGCTAGACTAGTTGCAAACGCGTTGCCACCAGCCGTGATCCCATACAGCGCGTGTTTGGGGCGGTTGCGCACCTTGGACATCCGGCGCTGGGTTTGGAACTCCTTATCAAGAGTAGCCGCGGCGAGACCCTTGGACATACTTCCAGTGAGTTTGGCCATACTGTCTGAGAATCCGAAGACGGACTTCTTTACGAAGCTAGTGGCACCCTTTGCGATACCAATACCCAGCTCTTGGGGACGGTCGGTCATGACCAGACCCTGATATGGCTCATAGAAGATGGCGGCGACACCGGAGCTGACATTGTTGAACAAACCAACAGGGTTACCCAAGAAGTCGGCTGAACCAAGAATGATATGGATTTGGCGCAGGAATTCTTGAGTGTAGTGTGCACGAACATTGCCGACCAGGCTGGGGAAGGAGACGCGGGCATTCTCGAGCATCAGCGCATTAAGTCGGACAGGTGCATCATTAACATTACCCATCGACATTGTCATGACGTTGACAAAGAACATCAACGGGTTGGAGGGCTGCATTTCATCTTCCACGTTGACGCGCTCGGTACGCATGAAAGAGATATCCATCTGCATGGGCTGGAGATGAAGGAGCTCGAAGTACACATCTTGGCCATTGTCTGCCTGTTGCGGCTCTGGAATATTGAGGTCTTCATCACAAAGTTTGCCCTCTTGTTCCTCGGCCCACGAAGCACCCGGAATCTTGACAAAGTCGAGCATGGCAAAGACGAAGTCCTCATCCAGTTCAAGTGTCATTTGCTGCAATAGCAAGGTCGCATACTTGACATAGAGAACACCGTACGAGTCGTCCTTAACCCGTGTAACCATTGCATGGAAGATCGGGTGTGCTTCCATCTCCTTGCCGGTCTTCGGAACAACACTGGGGTAAAGCAAGATGGGGAAGATTCCACCGTAGAGTTGGTTATCGATCTGGATCCACTTAATGGTCGTGTTCAGGGTCTGGTACAATCTTGACTCTCTGAACTTGATCTCAATCTCGCGGAATGTAAGATACAGCAGTTCCTTCAGGTTTTGGTTGATCAATGAGATTCCAATGCCACCTAAACGAAGTTGGGCCTTGAAGTTGACGTCCGAATTCATTTCCTTGATCTCGAACCCAGTGTTCGTGCCAGTCTGGGAAGATTGTCCTTTTTGTTGCTTGTACATACTCTTCGATGCTTTGAAATTGGACAGCACCAGAGTCTGGGTGGGCCCATCGGCAGCAATATTGATGTCAATGATCTTCTGGTATCCGCCAGGCTGCGAAGGTGGAATCCGCATTGGGATCAAGTTTCCTATCTCAGCAAGCTTGATGTGGCGCTCTTTGCCCTGACAGGTCAACACAAGCGACTTGTTTTTTGTCGCCGGGTAGTCCCACGCATACGGCATGATACTCCGCGCGGGAATTCGATACCGGATCGGTCTCCAGCCGCTAGCTTGGTCGTCTTCATCATCATCTTCCACATTTGGATTGGCTTGGTAGAAAATAAACTCCATATCGCTTTCATTGCGCATGGAAAACGGCCAATTGCGAGACTCGATACTGAAGTGTAAGAAAAGGGTTGCTCCTTCCATTACGATATCAACCTTGATCAGCTTCTGACGCTGGTTTGCCTTGGCTAACTTCAGATGCACAGTTCCAACGTTTGCGATGCTGAACGGAGAAGACCATTGGTTGTTGACGCCCGGGAAGCAGAGGCACAGCTGTTTCTCTTGTACTTGGCGAAGGAAATGAAGTGGTACTAACTGCCCGTTTTGAAGCTGGAGTACATTGGAGGATCCTGGTTCGCGCACGAGAAGATCTTCGTTGAGCTTGCTCTTTAGGATGAAACGCGGAGCAAGTGTGACCACTTTGGTCAGCTTGTACTTGCCCTCGCCTTCGGCAACAGACACTCCAGAGTGGAACTCAGATCTGCCTTGGCGATCGGGGAAGATGACCTCGAAGGTACTGCCAATAGCCTCAAAACTCTGCGGCTTGCTCCATGCAGAGTCGCTGACCTTTAGGATAGATCGGTTTCGTTGATCCTCGTTGGCATAAGAGTACATGTATGGGAGTGCACGGCCCTCGTCTCTTGGATCGGCTCTGAGTCCTTGCCCGGCAGCATTTCTCGCAGACTGAAGGAACGCTTTGCTTTGGATGTCCATGGGAAGGCCAGTCTTGTTCAAGATAAGGTATGGGCTGTAAACAGAAACCTTGAAAGCACCACCACTGTTGGGGATGTTGAAGTAATGCAGCTGTAACTTTAGTTGAAGACCCCGCTCATCCTTAAGAGATAAGGTATGCTCTCTGCGGTATTCTTGAGCATTGCCGTTGACAATGGCAAACTCGCTCTGGCGGAAGACCGTATCTTGCAGATCAATGCTGAGCAACAACAAGTGGGACAGCTCCACGACGTGGACTGGGCTGACGCCACCCTTCCTCAGGAAGTTTGTCCAATCCTTCTTGGTATTCTTGTCGTAGATGCGGTACTTGAAATCATAGGGCAACAGGTTCTGAATCTCCACAGGAGCGAAGATTCGGATTCTCATGTAGGGATACACGTTGGTTAGCGAATCTTTGCTATCAAAGGTTGCGTTGACTTGGAAATAGAAAGAAGGGGACTGCTGTCCGCTTTCGCTAACGCACTTGACAGTACGTGTGGGTCGCTTGATGAGGTCCTTCCAGAACAGTCGCTCATCTGACCAGTCATATCCGAAGCCTTGATCGGGGCGAACAACGATAGAATGGAGATACGCTGATCCAACAGGAGCCGGTCGTGCATCGCCAGGCAAAATCTTCTCGATCTTCAACAAGTGGCCGTCTCTAGGGCTGAAGATGCCCAATTCCACAGGGATTTGGGTGTTGTTCTCGATGAGGAGCGGCGAACGGAATGTGATGTACTTGACATTATCGGGTCCCAGTTTGACTTCCACGAGTAGTCGGTGAAGAACATTTTCTTGCTTCGGCTTGAGAGCGTAGATGGTCTCGCCCTCGCGCACAACAGGAATGCGACTGATGCTATCGAAGCCACTGCCTTCCAGTTTGACACCAACCACTCCGCCGTGGCCTTCTGGTGTTAGCGTTTCACGGACAGCGGTGGAATCTTCAAATCGCCATGGAGATTCTTCACCATCAGTTAGCTTCGCCGCTGGGCCTTCCCCTCCTGCGCTGATATCGGCCCAGACTCTGAGGTCAAATCCAGTATAGTTGCGAATTCGGTATGGGGCATCAGCTCCTCGTGGCTTGGAAAGGACATCCTGATCCGTAGAGAGGAACTGGAAGGATTTGGATGCGAGTGCAATCGTAGCGGATGTTACGGTAAGCTCCATTGTCTTGTGTGAATACACATCGAACGAGAAAACATCCGGGTTGATTTCCTTGGCCATGTGGAATCCCAGCTGCCAGGGCTCAATCAACGGCTCCCAGGCTGACTTAGAGAAGTTATACACATTCAAGAACGTCTCAAAATTGGTATCAGCATTAAGTGTTGATGACCAGTCGCGCACATCGACGTTGAATTTCTTGACACTCCAATCGAGCAAAGGCAGATCGTGCAAGTCACCAATAAGGATGACTCTAATTCCGTCGATCTTGGCAGACATCTCTTCGCGCCTAAGGACAATTGTATTCTGTGACGCAGTTGTCTGGTCCAGGCTTCCAACTCCTTGACTCAGGCGACTAGCTCTCTTAGCAATAGTAGAGGGCGTCTTGTTGGCCAAACGACTATTGGTTGATTTCGTGTCCGCGATTTTCTTTGCCTCTCCGCTCTCGATTTGCTGACCATTCTGAGCCCTCATTTCAGATGCTTTGTTAACAATCTGAATTGCCATCAAGATATCACGCAGAGACAAGCGAAGAACGAGAGGCTCAAGGTGCACCTCAATAGAGGTCAAAGCAGATTCCTTATCTTGCGATCGACTGTCGATGGACATTTCAAGTGTAAAATCGTCCAAAATGCGAAGTCGAGATGTCTCGAACTTATCCATGCGGCACAGGAACATGCCTACTTTTTGTATTTGTAGAGTCGACACATTTTGGTGAGAGATGAGGACTTCTTTAGTGCCAAGGACGATAGCTTCGGAGTGAGGAATGGCAGGGTTGGCCACCATGATCACCTGAGCATCAACAAGGTTCATCCTGAGTGATACGGTCATGGCCGCTGCTGTATTATCACCCGAAGAAGCCTCAGTTATAGCCTTGTTGGAAATTGCAGCAGCATCGGACCCTGATTCAGACTCTTCGGGTGATTCACTCTCCTCCACCACCACTTCTACTGGTTCATCGGAAGCAAAGGCAGATTGGCTGAATGACTGTAAAGCAGACAGATAATCCAAAGCAAACATAATGCGAGGGCTGTCGATAGTGAGCATTGCAATGAGATGTTTCTCTGGTCCTCCAGATATGGAGACGCTAGCCATGAACTGCTGCTGTACATCGTTGTTGATCAAAGACATAATATTTCTGAACTTATTCGAGTCCTGCTTGCGGCTATCACGTATTGAGAACGAATGAATGAGCAGTTCCGACTCCAATGAGCCATCCGTCAAGATGCGCAGCTTGAGTCGCGTGTCATTGAGAGAGAACTTGGATAAACTCGAGTCCTCCAGGTGACCAACGGGCCGGTCGTCGTTTGCTAAGATAAGCTCTAAGCCGACACTGTCGACCTTAAAGATCATGTCAAGTCGCACCCAAGTCTCTGTGTTTTCGCTGTCATCAGCAGATGTTCCCGTGCCATTTTGTGCCTGGACGGCCTTTGAAGTAGCCTCTCTAGTAGGTTCAGTCACAGACGAGGGCAAAGACTCCATGGCCTCCAGTTCTTGCTGTTCGGCATCTGTGGCAAACGCGGCCGGTATCGACTTTGACAGCTCTAGCAAGAACTTGAGCTGGCTCTGGGAAATACGAAGGTTAATGGGAGATAGAGAACCCTCGATTTCCATGTCTGGGCGTGAGTTGTTTGCTTGATGCTCCAGATAGCAGATGCTAAATTCCAAGTTCACCTTCTGGATCATCTCTAGCTCCTCAGATGTACCATCTTCGAAATAGAATTTGGATGTGAGCCGAATATTGCGGACACCAGTGGAGATGACATTGACAGCAAGGCTATCCATTCCTTCTTCCATAGGGACAAATTCATTCTTAGCGTAGATTTCACCAAGGTGAGCAGTGATAGTGTCTCGAGGCCGATCATCCGTCATAACACGAGGGAAAACTACAATGGGTGTCTTCACAATGATGTCAAGTCGCACACGCGAGGCATTCTCCTGAAGCTGGTTGGCCTGGCTTGCAGCGGCTTGGCGAGCTGCATTGAAAATGGCTTGCATCTTGCCAAACTTAACGAGGAAGTTGATGATTTTCCGGTAAGGTTCTTCCAGGAAATTGATCTTGATTGAACCAGACCGTAGATAGATCTCGGAATCATAGCCGGGGTAAGTATCACTCTTAGGGTCGAAGGTCTCGTACTTGAAGTCCGCGAAATTATCTCCTTCGATGGTCAAAAGGCGTCGGATATCAGAGTCCTCCGCGGCACCCAAGTTGACATCATCGACCAAAGTCAGACTGCCTATCCGAGACTGAATGAGCATTGAGCTGCCCACGAGGAAAACGCCGACGTCGGCAGTGTTCAAACTCAAAGTCGCCAAGCGGACTCCATCATTATTGAGAATTAGAGCTATACTCTTGAGATTAGCCCTGATGCGAATCTTCCCGGCTTGTTCGGGTTTCTCTTCCACAATTGCTATTCCTTCAATAACCTTGTCTGTTTCTGGGTTGGGTTCAACCGGCTGTTGGGGATTTGTGAATGTGAGGAGGATGAAGTCTAGGAGCGTGAGAAGTGTTTTTCTTGTCACGACAAGATTGATAGTAGAGACTGATATGTCAAGGTTCATGGCAACCCCTTCATAGGTTGAGTCAAGCTCAGGAGACTCAGGTTTGACCCGAACCATCTTCAGCTGGAACAGATCCTTGTCTTCGTCGGCGTCGAAGCCTTTAGAAGAGATGATTCTCTTGAATTCAGGAACCGGATTCTCCTCAATGTAATCATCCACGCTTAAGGACTTCAGAATAACCTCAGCGACCATGTCATAGGGACGCATGTAAAAGTCCAGTGCAAATCCTTCAGCAACCAGTTCAACCAGCAACTGATCCCGTTGCGGGTCATGGGGGTCGGCACGGAACAGTGAGCCACGGAGACGGCCAACGGTGAACTTGAATTCGAATTCTCGGCGATGGATGTTGGTCGGAGTATCCAAAGTCTTCTTCGCCTGTTCGCTGTCTACTTCAACCTCCTCCTCGTCATCGTCAACAACGGGAAGGTAACGTTGAACTGTTGGTTGGAAGGATGATGATCTGGCTTGTGTAGCTATAGCTGCTTCTTCCTTGGCTATTGCTGCGGTAATTGGATCAGAGGCAGACTTTCCCGCCTCGAATTGTGGGATGGCAATATCAATCAATTTCATCAAGCCCTTGTATTTGGTATCTGAGATTGATGCGTGAAGCTCTGGCAGATGTCCGGAAATCCGTGTTCGGGTAAGCTGTGTCACGTTCGGTACGATACACATCTCCAGGACAAAGTCGACATTGATACGGTCGATGATGTGGAAGTTCCTAGACTCGACATTCGTGTAGAGCTGCGCTTTAGTTGCTTCAATGCCAGGTCCGATGAGGACTTGGGTGGAGTCCAGTTTGATGAGGAAGCGATCGTACAGCAGATGCTCTAGTTGCTTGTAATCTTCCTCCTCATACTGTCGTTTCTGCTTGGACTGAAGGTCTCGCATCGCTTGGCGGTCGACCAACTCGCTGTTGACACTGGCATGACCGGCGTCGATAATCAAGCAAAGCAAACTTGGCTGTGTGATACTTTCTGGGATGATAAACAAGGGCGCGTGAATGTCAAACTGCGCATCAACTTTCTTGTGCTCTTGCAAGGCAAACTCGAGGCCGGCCCGTGTTTGCTGCCGCAGTCCTTCAACGGTGGCACCTGCGGTGTCCAAGAGAGCACCAATCGACTCCATGTGTCGCTCGGGTGGCTCAAAGAACTGGACAATTCCCACGAGGAATCGAGGGTTGTAAATGACCTCAATACTCTTCAGTTTGACCTTCACCGCTGTATCTGCATCGCTTTCGAGCGGGTTCTTCTCCAGCTGAAGATGGAACAAACTGTCTTCATCTTGAAGATCATCTGCGCTGGTTTGGGATGCAAGATCATCATCTTCCTCGTTTAGCTCTTGTACCTTTGTAGGTTCAGGGGGAGAATCCTTGACCTTGACGATCTGGGGATAAAGACTCCCGGCAGTAGTTCCATCGTACATCTTTAGCCCTCCAAGGTCAAGATCAAGGAGATAGGAATCAGAACGTTGGAGTGCTTTAGCTCGGAAATTATCAAACACTAGCTTCATGACCTCATTGGCCGACCCGTGAGGATCCTGGATTAGAGTGAAGCTACCAGCCCGAAGACTCCAATTGACTTGGAGCTTAACCCATTCCCGGGGCACATCCACACTCTCTGCGATAGCTTTTTTTTCATCCCAGTCGATGGCGTTATACAGCTCTTGTCGTTGTTCTTCGGTCATAGTAGTCTCCTCGGACTCCTCTTTCTTGGCGCCCCAGAGCCAGGCAGACCATGACTTTTGTTCTGCGGGCTTTTTGACCCCCACATTTTCTTTCCGTAGCTGGTTCCTTGCAAGTGAGCGCCAGAATCGAATATCCTCGTAGCTGAGTTTTGCTTCCAGTCTCTGCATTTCCTTGGTTTCTTCAGGTGTGAAAGCTTCTTCCTTCTTCGATTTCTTGAACAATGCAATGTACGCGATGCGGTCATCTCTGCGCTCCTTGATGTAGCCCCAGGTCCAGCGTCTGTTGCGTTCATGGATCTTGCTAAGGACGGCTTCTCCTGCGAATCTCATCCATGCCCGGGGGTCTTCCTTTGGTGAGGACTTGGGCTGGATTTTCTTGTGTTCTTGATGGCGAATGAAATAGTGGAACAGATCCACCAGCATCAACGCGTCGCGATATTGTTTGTCATCAAGAACAAAGCCGAGCTCATCGAAGAGCAACCGTGCCTTGATAGCGGGCCGATCATACGTGCCTGACTTGTCCATCTCCAGTCCAGCACGGCCGCTAACGGGGCGCAGCATGAATTGATTTCCTTCGTCCACATCAATCGCGGCTTTCAGTTTCCCCATCAGCTCAGTACGGCCAATTCCCTGGGCGTCTGCGCCTATATCAGAGCCTCGCCCGGTTCCGAGCAGTGTGGCGTCTGTATTCCAATAAACCGAGAGAGCACCGAGGACTGCCAGTTTATGCGTGACATCGGAGTCGGATTGGATGAAAGTCGGTTTCCAATCCCCGTCTGTGCTGACGGCACTCAATTCCTTGAGTGTGACGCCAACGGCAAAAGGATGCCCAGGAGATGCAATAGAGTCTTCGTAGCGGAAATGTACATTCTTGATAGAAATTTGCAGGTTATCAACGACGGCTGTGATCATGGTCTGCGTGAAGCTTTGGTTTCGGCGCTGTTCCTCTTGACTCATGCCTTCCGCATTACGCTCGCGCAAAAGCTCAGCGCTCTCGATTCTTTCCATCTTTAGCACGTTCGCTCTCCTTTCTTCCTCCTCCGGGTCGTAATCTGCATCTTCCCTGGGTGCCGCGAGCAGGAAGACATCTTCAATATGGACTTTCACCGGTTTTCCTCGTAAATTTGACCATGGGATAGATAGTGTAAGCTCTCCGAGGTGCCCTTCAACGACGTTCAAAGGAAGGCGTAGCTGATCAAGTGCTTCACGGCGCAGTTCAAGGTTCCGTAGCTTGACATCGCCTGACCAGATTCCGATGTTGAGCTGGGTGGCATCGAAATTTTTGACGTAGATTCCCAGGAACCGATTAAGTAGGTTAGCAACCACTCCCTCCAACATTGTTGCAGCGTGCAGCCGTTGACTGGGCCTGGTGGTTGGGCTCTATGGCCGAGGCGGATGTCAGTGGGTCGGGGATTTGGTGATAGCCTGTAATTGAAAGCAGTTGGCAAGTCAGAGGTGATCCAAGTGAAATTAAAGAACGAGGCTAGTTCATTGAATAGGTTCTCACGTAGTATAAGAGCCGCTTTCAAAAACCCTGGGTAGCATGGGACATCCAAGCCATCCAACTGAGCGGGCTGGGAGCACGCGCGATATAAGTGGAACTTTCCCCTCCAAACAGAGCGGAAATCGGTCGAAATGACTAGGTGTCGGATTGAGGAAGAGTGTCAGGAAGTCACAAGCGCTAAATTGAGAGAGCACGATGTTGGGTACTCAAGCCCAATTTAATGACCTTGATTGCGTGGATCATGAGAGGTGATGTCTGTTACGCAAGTTATATGGAGGGACTCGGTACAAACGAGGTACAGCTTCTTACGCCAGGGCGGGTATCATTTCCGCCCACCACCAAAGTATCTGAAAGGTACAGAGTACTCGAGCGACAGTACAGTTGGTACTACGTGGGTAGTTGGGGGTCAGTGGTAAGTAATTTGGTTGCTTTCGTTGTCACGACCGTTTAAGCACGAGGTGATGCACTGAGAACCATCTTTTGCAATATACCTGTACCGTACTGGTGGATACACACTTGTTTACCCCAGGAGTGACGTAGGCAACTTGGTTAGGGCAAAAGCCCCCGTACCAGACTGGAGCTTTCATGCCTGGGGCATCAGTTGTGACTGCCTGAGGCCAACATTTGGGCTGCGATTTGCAGCTCGGGTCGCTGCAGCCTGCCCGAATGCAGACCACACCTCATCACTCGGTCACTTCATTTCTGGATATTCTTATTTGTTCCCTCCCGGAAAGCCCACGCCGTCGACTTTGTGAACAAGTTATTTTCCGGGTGTATACCCTAAATCCCCACTCTTCTTCTTCGATTTAATTTTTTAAAAGGCCAATTGGGTGAGTTGACACTGCTGTCCGGCCATACCCGAGGCTTTTCTTCTCTCGACTTGCTAACCCAACGACCACGAAAAGCTGTATATCTCTCCACTATGTACCGTAACGCCGCCGCCCGCTCCGCTCTCCGCGCATTCTCGAGCTCCAATGCCTCCGTGGCTCGCTCTGCCCTGGGCAACCAGATCTGCAAGGCCCAGATGACCTCGTCTGCCCGCAATCTGCTCCGTCCCTCCGTCTCGCCGAGCTTCGCGCTTGCCGCCCACAAGCCTGTTACCACCGCTCTTGTGCGCTACTCGTCTTCTACGGCTAAGGTAAGGGAGGGCACATGGCTTGTGAATTGCTCCAAAGCAATCAATGGCTAATTGCCGGTACGATAGCACGATGAGGACGATATTGATATTATGGCAGGCATGAAGTCCGAGGCGGTACGTATTTCCCTTCACTTGTGAAGCCAAGTTGCCACATGCTAATTGGGCGTTGTCATTATAGAAAGTCATCAAGGAGACGTTCAGCCTGGCTGGAGTCCCCAAGGAGGCTCTCTACCTCGGCATGGCTGGTGTCGTCCCCTACCTGGCCACCTCTTTGCAGACCGTCTTCCTCTCCTACGAGATCAACCGCGCCGCTGCTCTTGGTGACGGTCTTATCTTCTCCGGCCAGAGTGCTGAGCTCATGCTGCACATGATCGAGCCCGTCCAGATCGGCTACGGTGCCGTTGTGAGTGATTCCCGAGTCTAGTCTTTCTGAGCAATCCGAATACAAGTATGCTAATCGCCGTTAACGCTTAGATCCTTTCTTTCCTCGGTGCTGTCCACTGGGGTCTTGAGTGGGCTGGATACGGCGGTAAGTTCGGCTACCGCCGCTACGCCGCCGGTGTGATCGCCCCTGCTGTGGCCTGGCCTACTTTGCTGTTCCCCGTCGAGTACGCTCTGATCAGCCAGTTCCTCGCTTTCACTTTCCTGTACTACAACGATGCCCGTGCTGCGGCTACTGGCCGTGCCCCTCACTGGTACGGCATGTACCGTTTCGTGCTGACCTTCGTCGTTGGTGCCTCCATTGTGGCTACCCTGATCGGCCGTGGGCAGATCCAACAGACCATCACCTCCGAGCACAGCATCAAAGACAAGATCAACGCTCTGATCTTCCTGCAGAAGAAGGAGAAGGAGGAGGCTGACGCTCGCCGTCGCAGCGAGATCGAGGAGTCCGAGTAGATTTGCCTTTTTGACAAGATGAGGGGCGTTATCCCCCCCGAGACTGATCTCGATGTTTGCATTACCCGTTTCCTGTAAGAATATACGCAGATCCCACTAGGGCGGCCGCTGAAAATTTCTTTTGTTAAAAGTGTCCCTAATTGGAGACACCGGGGTGTTCTCGTCCAAGTAACCAAAAAATGTTGGGTGAGAGGGGTTTACCTAACAATTCAGCATCGAGTGGGGGTAGATATACGCGCTAGGGTTTACTCCGTACAAGGGTACAGGGGATCCATGGATGTAACTATGGTGGGCTCCCGCATTAAGTTTTATTTTGCAAACGTGGATTCCAAAAAAGCTACGCACGTGCTTGGCATCACATCTGATCTGGAGCTGCAAGATTAGGTACTCTAAATCATACACACTGCATCCCTGGATGTATCCATCTATCTATATAAAGGGGCTAGGGAATTGGTAATTGGCATCTTCGTTGGTCACACGGGTTGCCGCAGATCGGAGTCGAGGGGTACCTTCAAAGGGGTAAGAGGACAATTATAATGTCCTAGAGCGGGTCGATCCTTTCGAAGTTGTCACGGGGTGCCGAAAATATTGATTGAAGATCTGACTATGGAAGGAACTACTCCGTAGCTGAAACGCACCTGAATATCATGGGAGATAGAGGGTACTTTGGAGCAAGTAGCATGGATTTTTGTGCTTGAAAACGGTTCCTAGGGAAGGTAAGGCGAGACCTGTATGCGAGGTACGCATAGTAACACCCGATGGCGCCAGAAAACATGTTGGAATCCACCTAGATCGGCCTTAACTTTTCCTTTCTCTATTCTTTTGCTTTCGTTTTTTGGGGGGGGTTTTTTTTTGGGTCTCTTCCAATCTGTTGTACTGGTCGCGCACGTACCTGTCCCTGGCAGGTTTGACAAGATCCCTCTCTCCACGTCTTGGGATAATGACTTCTAATAGGGCAATGAAGCCGGTTAACAAGACTGGTTCTCAATGGGGGAAAGAACCTGGTACGGGAGACATCATTTGCCGGGGATTCATGCTGTATTATGAGTCAAGGATTTGACTATGTTGTATCAAGCATAAAATGCCAATGTGCCAATGCTGGAGACAAGGACCCTGATCAATAAGAATGAGACCCGGGAAGTAGGGAGTCAAGATCATAGGTAGTTTCCCGGAGGGGAGGGTGATGCGCTCGAATGTTCTTGGCCTCGACTAGAGCCCGTTCTCCAGGTATGGGGATTCCCCATTCCTTTATTTTTTTTTTTTTTCTCTCTTACCTCCCTGGGCTAAATCGCTAAATCCCCCGACAATTGAATTTTCTCCATGAATAGGAATGATTCGATTAATCTGCAAAGAATGCAGACTTCAAAAAGGGGGTTCTAGAACGACTAAAGGGACCGCAGGGGAAAAATGGACCGTGTCAGGTGTACGATCGACGGGGCTTGTGGAGTGCCCAGGCTTGGAGAGACGGGGTTAGAGGGAAAACATGTACGGAGTATATATACTGTAGGATAGATAGGGTGCTCCTTATAGGATGTATTAACTACTCCTTATAGCAAGAGTTATCATATACGAATTAGATTGAAGGAATATATAGGTACTCCATAGATAGTATAGTTCCTCTAGAAACAGCTTAATCGCAGACAGATAATTTGAAAAAAAAAAAAAAGAGCGAAATAGTGGGGGGAGAGGTGACGAGGTCTTCTGATCAAAAAAATCCCCCGAACCGGATTTCTCATTTCCCACCTTCCTCCCCCCCACCTGGGCTTCTCTACGAGTCCACCCCTTTGGATAAAGAGGCCCTGGTTCTACTCCGTACTCTTTTGTGTGATCTTCTCCCGTTCCGTTCCCTCTCCTTCATCTAGACTTATTCTTAAATCTACTTGACCCTGGAAACTACTCAACATCTCACTCCCATTTGAAAAATTTCAAACCCTTTTTTTTTTATACAACAGTGAAGGGATTGCTATATTTCACCCTTTATACCTGGGCACTTCTCTGATACGTCACGCTCCACTTTTCTGCCACGGGAGCTGGTCCCCGTATCCCAACACCGCCACCTCGTAGTTCTCTTCCCCTCAGTCATTCTCCCCTCTTTAAATCCTGGAGAACAGTAAAATCGGCCTCTTTCTCTTAATACCTTTCCCCCCCCTCCCCCCCACACACATTCGGGAAGATGCGCAACCCATTCGATTTGGACTTTGACAGCCTTGATGGAGACTCCGAACCCGCCCAGGATTTCGAACTCCCCGAACACCGTGTGCACCAGCATTTGGAGGACAGACAACGGGAACACCTGAACCTCAACTATCGTCCCAGACAGAGAGACGATGGGGATCGTTCTTTACTGCAGGATGAGGACGAGGATGCAATGAAGCGTCGATTCATTGGTACTATTGACCAGGGTACAACGAGTACACGATTCATCATTTTCGACTGCACAGGCGTCCCTGTCGCCAAATACCAAACCGAATTCCATCAGATTCATGAACATCCAGGGTAGGTACAAAAAACTCCCTCCTTCGATTCCCGACTCAGTATTAATTATCCGCCACCCGCACAGATGGCATGAACAAGACCCTTACGAATTGGTTGAGTCAGTCTATATCTGTATCGAAGAGGCCATGAAATCCTTCCTTGCCCTCGGCTACTCCACATCCGATATCGAAGCCATTGGAATCACCAGTCAAAGAGAAACCGCCTTGGTCTGGGACTGGGAAACCGGCGAGCCCCTTCATAACGCAATCACGTGGACCGATACTCGTACCGTCAACCTAGTACGAGAATTGAAGGAAAAGCCTGGCGCCGATGAACTCCGTAATATTTGCGGCCTCCCCCTCTCTACATACCCCTCATCTGTCACGCTACGATGGATGCTTGACCACCTCCCCGACGTCAGGTCGGCCTATGATGACGGCCGGGCTGCATTCGGAACCGTCGATAGCTGGCTCATCTACAACCTCAACGGTGGTCCTCAGAACAAGCTTCTGGTTACAGATGTGACCAATGCCTCACGAACTATGTTCATGAACCTCGAAACCCTCCAATACGACGATCGTCTCTTAAAGTTCTTCGACATCGACCCAACCAAGATCCGTCTGCCCGAGATTCTTCCCTCGGCCGATCCCGAGGGTTTTGGTAAAGTGGCCGAAGGGCCGCTGGAGGGTGTTCCCATCACCAGCTGTCTGGGTGACCAGGCTTCAGCCTTGGTCGGCCACTGTGCCTTTTCTCCGGGAATGGCTAAGAACACTTATGGTACCGGATGCTTCCTTCTCTACAATGTGGGCGAGAAGCCGGTTATCTCAAAACACGGTCTCTTGGGCACGGTTGGGTTTCAATTAGGGCGAGACCGCAAGGCCGTTTACGCACTGGAAGGCAGTGTGGCCGTGGCGGGCAGTGGTGTCTCTTTTCTAATGAATAACCTTGGCTTTTTCCGCGACTCACGCAAAGTCAGCGATTTGGCGGCCAGTGTGCCGGATAGTGGAGGCTGCGTTTTCGTCACTGCGTTCAGTGGTCTCTTCGCACCTTACTGGATTGATGATGCCCAGGGAACTATCTGTAAGTCTCGAACAAGCGCTTCGCCTCACAGAGAATTCTCATCGCTAACACCCACCAGGGGGGATCACCGCCCATACACAAAAAGGACACATAGCGCGTGCAACCATGGAAGCGGCCTGCTTCCAAACGAAGGCTATCCTCGACGCGATGGCTATGGATAGTGGCAAGGGCCTGACAGAACTGGCTGTTGACGGCGGCATGAGTAACTCCGACATTTGCATGCAGGTACGTTTCAATGTTTCGCCTCTAAAATTCCCAGACCACACCGCTAATTCTTTTTTTGTTTCGTTAGACCCAAGCCGATATTATTCAAATCCCCGTTGAACGTCCCTCAATGCACGAAACCACCGCCCTCGGCGCAGCCATCGCCGCCGGCTTCGCCATCAACATCTGGAAGGATTTTTCCGAACTCAAGCACATGAACCGCGCCAACCGAGCCTCGTTCACCCCAAATATGTCCATCAAAGCCAGCGGCCGCATGTATAAGAAGTGGTCCAAGGCCGTGGAGATGTCGCGCGGCTGGATGGCTGACGAGGACAGAGAGGAATACAACAACGACGAATAAACAAAATTTTATACTTGTTCCTTTGAGATGATCCCAATAGGGTCCATCATCGACCCCGTGGCCCAAATTTGCATACCATACCATGCATGATACACACGCGCCCAATAAGCAAGAGCGATTAAGACGGAAAGGGTTTACGTGAAGATCATATTAACCGGCTATCGCACATAACTCTCTCTTGCAGATACCCGGATTGTTTTTTTTTTCGGGGGAGCATTTGGACACCTCGTGTTTCCATTTATACATACTTAGAGAATTTCCACCCACTAGAAAGTCCATCCTAATAGGCGTTGTCCTCCAACGCCCCAGTTCCCCTTCATCATGATCGTTATGACGGGAGTCGTTTGTTCCAGAAGCTGAGCCGAAGATTTTCCTTTATTTTTTTTAATGCCGTTGGCTAGCTTCCTCTTCTGAAATGAGCTCGACTTAGGCACTTGTGTACATATAACCCGTCTTTTGTGAGGAAATTAATACCATTCCAAAAATCTCAACATCTCAACAGTACAAGTCCCTCTTCGCAATCACGCAGAATCAAATAAAACCCCGAGGATCAAACCTTCACACTTCCCCGCAACTCTTAACTCTACCACATCATTTCCATATCACCCCCCCCCCCCCCCCCCCCAAACTGGTTATTCTTCCCATATTCCTCCGAGAAGCGTAAACAAAATCCCCCATGACATCATGACAGTGGAGAAACCCAATCAAGGTTGCAATCATGTCGTGCCTGGGCGGTGATGCCGTGGTGAAGTCAGGAACCCCGCAGAGCTGATTTTAGGGTTTGGGGTTTGAGTTGCTAATTCTGGATCGGGTGCCTTGAGAATACAAAGGTCTACATCCATGAATTTTGGACATAAACGCAGAATCGAAGTACAAGATCTCTATTTCTATGCTACACTTTTCTCCTTCCGTCTCTGGACGGCTTAATTGCAACGATGCAGACAGGATGTCTGCCGAGGACTTCCCCCTATCTGGGCAACCACCGCTTTTGTAAAGAGAACTTGATTTGACGAAATTGTACACCATTTCCACAACGATTCGACACAGCGTTGCGAAGATTAGCTAATGCCAGCTCTATACCAATCAGATCTAAAGCGGTTCTTCTAGGCCATTAGAGGGATCACATCGCCGCTTGAGCTCTTGTTGCATCTCAAAGTTCTCGGCGTATCTCTCAACCCCCTTTTTAGCTCTGCAATGGATAGAAGAAAACTGATTTTGCTCACCTTTCGTGAGTCACTGAACCCCTCAAGTGAATGAGTGGAGTTGTCCAATTCGCATGGTTCATCCTGTCCACATGTAGCGGACGGTGCTCCTCCAACCTCCCTTAGGTTAGCCGGCTAACTTAGCTCCAGGGGTGCGGTTACTTGAGGTACCCAGACGGGAACTGACGTATTTCACTACTGAGCTGGATAACCCCCCGAGCTAGACACTCTAACATGACTTGTTGAGTTTAAAATATAAGGATCTTAACCAAAACTCCATTAAATAAAATACTACAAAATCATCTAACTAGCTAGGTATCTATTAATCTTATATCTTATTTATAGTATTTTCTTTAATAGCGTTATGGTGGAAATAAACGTACTTGAAATTAGTAGGTTGGGTGGGGTGCGCAGCTCGCATGTGAAATGTGAAATACGCTAACTAGGCCCTAACATCCATCAAGAATTGCAATATATAGATACCGAGGTCAGTAGAATGGATCTGACCATTTCTTGGATAGTCAAGCGGGTAGAAGACACTCATCAGTCGGCCCTAAAAAAAGGTCTGCTTGATTCATCAACCAAATGAAGCAGAAGAAGGGTGGAATTGAGTCATACATTCGTTGACATCAACATGAGTTGTTCACACAACAGCCCCTCTACGGCATTTTTCCATCGTTTTCCTTATTAAAGTCGTGTGCAAAATGAGTTGGGTTCTTTCCTCGGGGTTCACCTGGCTTTAGCCACCTAACCCTGGGCCCCCGTATCCTGAATCAAGAGTCAGAATTCATCATAGGGAGATAACAACCGAAGAGACCACAATGGAACAAAGCGGGAGCCGTGAACACCCTACAAGTATTTCGAGGTCGACTCCATAGAAACACGAAACATCCTTATTCAATTCCAATGGATCAATTATTAGACACGGAACAAGATCCCCGACACTACAACCAAGAAGAGTTGTTTGCGCGTGAGCATGATGATGGATCTGATCAAAGGAAGACTTGGCTCGAGTGTGTGCACAAGACTATTTGAAAACTCCCCCGAGAATGGTGAAAGTATCGACGGGACTTCGGAGAAAGGGCTGTGTCGAGGGCATTCGACTTGTGGCGGTCACATCCTGTGTAGTATGTAATATACCTACGACTCTACTCTGAGTGCCAGTAAAGTAGGCGGCGGTTCAAATATGAAAAACCCATCCGACAGGGGAAATCCAGTACACAGAGGTGCATATAGACAAATAGCCATGTCTACAAATGAGTGGCTAGAGCAATTTGGCACCACTATCCTAAGGGTTTGTCTGATGTGGCCGTAGAGCGCTGTTCTTGATGATGGACCAGCGATCATTTTTGCCCACTACCCGTGGACGTTGGTAACGAGCAATTCAATTCAACAGATAAATCGTGACATACCACGCACAAAATACATGGAATTTGTACAGAGACCAATTCAAGCTTCAATAGTGTTACGCACGCATTAAAAGCGGCGAATCAAGAAACAGAGTCAACTAGAATCGACCTTACCGAGACTTGATGCAGAAGAGAGAACCAAGGAAATGTGGTATTTTCAATAGACGCCCGAGTGATTTGGGGACGCACAAAGGAGACGACAAAAACAGGGTAGGTGCGGGTTTGTAGAGCCAGTAAGAAAACAAGTGAGGAAAATGAAAAGGGGAGATTGCAAAGTGTGGTGACTTATTCATTCACCGTGGGTGCTCTTCCCGCCGCTGCAGAGGGGTTGAAACTGGCCGACTGTAAAGCATCGGGTAGCTTCAGAGGCGCAGTAGGGGAGGACTTCAGTTTGTTGATCTTCTCGCCCTTCAGCACCTGCTCCATCTCCTCCTTTGTGAGCGTCTCGTATTCGATGAGCGCCTTTGTCAAAAGCTCAAGTTCGTTGCGCTTTTCGGTCAGAATTTTGGTTGCTCGGTCACGGGCTTCTTCCACAAGCCGGCGCACTTCACCCTCGATCTCTTGTTTGGTTTCCGATGATAGACTGTCGTAGTTTGTAGACAGGTCGACATTGCCGAGTTTCTTGGAATATCCGAACCTGGTGATAAGCGTGAAGGCCGTCTCGGTGGCACTTTGAATATCCTAAAAAGATCGTGAGCATCAAGAAAAGAACCCTCAAACAACAAGCAAGACTTACAGCTGAGATACCACTAGTGACATTGTCGTGGCCAAAAACCAGCTCTTCAGCAGCCTTGCCCCCCATGGAGACGGCGATGTCCGCCAAGTATTCGGTGTAGTTCCGGGAAACAGTATCCATCTCCGGCAGGAAGTGAGTGATGCCAAGGGCCATGCCACGGGGCACAATGGTGATCTTGTACAGCGGAGTGGAGGAAGGAGAGAAGTGTGCAACAAGTGCATGGCCAGCCTCGTGGTACGCAGTCAGGAGCTTGTCCTTGTCCTGAATGATGCGACTGCGAGCCTCGGCGCCCATCATAATCTTATCCTTGGCCCAATCGAAGTCGAACGAGCCAACAAAAGCCTTCCGGTCACGGCTGGCATGGACTGCAGCTTGGTTGACCAAGTTCTCCAGATCAGCACCGGAGAAGCCGGGAGTGCCTCGTGCAATGACGCCGACGTCAACATCAGGGCCGAACTGGATTTCCTTCATGTGATGTCTCAAGATGTCCATTCGGCCACGAACATCAGGCAGGTCTACAACGACTCTGCGATCGAATCGACCAGGTCGAGTGAGTGCCTTGTCGAGCAGTTGAGGGTAGTTGGTGGCAGCAATGATGATGACACCACTGGTCTGGGAAAATCCGTCAAGTTCCGTAAGCAACTGGTTGAGCGTCTGCTTAACATAAGCAGCATCGCGCTCGTTTCGCTTTCCACCTATCGCATCCAGTTCATCGATGAAAATGATAGCTGGAGCCTTGCCACGGGCCTGAGCGAACAAATCACGAACACGCTTGGCACCAACACCGACGTATACCTCATCGAATTCCGATCCAGACATGTAGAAGAATGGAACACCAGCTTCGCCAGCAACAGCACGCGCAAGCAAAGTCTTACCAGTACCGGGAGGACCGACCAAGAGAACGCCCTTAGGCAGCTTACCGCCTAGGGAAGAGAAACGATCTGGGTTGAGAAGGAATTCCACCAGTTCCTGAAGTTCGTCCTTGGCCTCGTCACAGCCATGCACATCACTGAAGCGAGCAGTTTGCTGTTCGGGCTGAGCTTCTTTGTCCTGCGCACCTCGGACGTTCTTTAGCACGCCAGTAGTTTCAACCAAAATCGTGACCGTGACCAGAGAGATGTAAGTGAAAAAGCCGAAAATGAGCAAGAATTTGACCCAGCGGAACACCGTGCTTCCGAGAGACTCGTCAACCACAACGTAAAGAGGAGCGTCCTTAGCACCAGTACCATTTTGTTTTCCCATTCCGATTTGACTACCAGTAGCCCGGGCAGCGACCGCTTGACCAACTGCTTGGAGCTGTTCAGGGCTCAGATTGTGATTTGACCCGGCGAAAGCTCCAGCTCCAGCATCGGCACCACCGATGCTTGACTGGGCCTGTTGGACCAATGCTTCAGTTGTAAGATCACTTGCAAAATGACCGCTTCGGTGTCGTTCGATAACTATGCCTGGCATTTTGGCGCGTAATAGAGCCGAATAGAGAGCATTTTGAGCATCTGCGTTGTTCGGGCTCTTGTTGGCGATCTTCTCTTTCTGAGCTAGCACATGATGCCAAGATCCTCCGTATAAGAACCGCTGCTGCTGAATCTTCATTAAACCATTGAAGTTCGGAGCCGGGCGTAGGGAGCTAAGGCGGAATGGAGTTAGAGTCGAGTATGAACGAGCACTGGGGATAGCATGGCGGATCGGCGTAAAAGATGAGGGGGCATGAAGTGTGTTGTCTATTATCGATGGTTAGCCATTTTTCATCAACACAGGTTTTTCATGCCAAGGCATACTTCGGTTCAGCAATGACGGTAGTGTTTGTTGCGAAGGCCGGCTGACGATCTCTGCTCGTAAGGCTTCAATGGAAACGGCTTCAAGGTATTCAGGCAAAGTCGCGCGTTTAGCGATCTGTTTCTATCAGCATGGAGTGACGCTAAATGGATAATAGGTTATCCCATACTGTCTCATTTCCTGGTCGGCTGGTAGTGCGCTGGAGAGACTCGCTGAACTTGGTCGACGGAGTTCGCCCTGTCTGCTTCCATGGAGCGGCCAGTACGTTGTACATTGAAGGCCAGAGATCCGATGTTATGACAGCGACATTCTAGTAGCAGGTTGCTTGTGTTAGTTATGAAGTTTGTATGATTAATCGCGAAGTGGTACTCACAGGCATGGGAATCGGGACTTGGAAGGCCATGACTGTCCGATGTACGGCGGCACTCGGCCGGGTGCGAGGATTGGCGCGTGCTCCTCTTGGTCAAATTTACAGCCAAAATGCAAGATTGAATCTGTCAAGCCCGAGCTGAGGATACTGACATTGCTGACGCAAGAATGAAGATAGAGAGGAAGGTGGTAGTGTGCTCCGCTTTGATGCGGCGAATGGCGATGGCCACCTGTGTCCGAATTGGCGACCGTCTGGATGACACGTGATTTGGATGGCACGTGCATGGTATAACCGGAAGTTCTTCATAGTGTCGTTCAGCTCTCATCAGCTCCGATGAAGAAATGAGGAGGTCATTTTCATGGAGAATCTCGAGTGACTCAATTGTGTATGATATGACTTGGCGGGGAAAAGTAAAACTAAACGGGGGTAGTAGCTAGGAAGAAGCCAGATACACTTGTTGTCAACGATGATGTTTTACAGAAGCTGCCCATGGTTCGCAACTCAATCTTTACGAATTCCGACGTCTTGACATCCACGGGCATTTGAATTTCATTGCCCTTCTTGGAGCTCTTAACATGGCCCTGTGATACCTATCTATCAATGGCTTTAGAGACCTTCCAGCCTACGCTCTTTCTCAAGGACGACAACTCTTCTTGGCCTGCATACCTTGCCCTCTGATGCATATTGAGATGTCTCAAAAATCAATCTTCTTGGTAGGGGCTCCGTTGCCATCAAGTCTGAACTGGGATACAGACGAGCTTCTCAACACGCCCATACCTCCCTTCCACGAGAATGCGAAGAGCCCAGAACAGCAGCTATCCCTGGATCAACCAACTGCAAGATGGAGAGTGTTACGGTCATCAGTCGATGGGTTAGGTGATAATTGTGAATCTTTCCAACGCTATGAGGATCCAGCCTTTTTCATCTCACATCAACTGGCTGTTGCGACAGATGTGACAGATGCGCCACAAGGGCATTCAGAAGATTCGATTCTTCAATTCTACGACCATTCGTTTGCCATCCACGAAATCTCGGAGGTAGCTAGCTCAGATGTGTACATAGCAGATACCACACAGGAGAGCAGTTTGGGTGAGGGTAGCGGAGTGGCTTGCTTTACAGAGTTGGATAGAGCAGACCCGAGCTCACCTCGCATCCTTCATATTCCTGGACCCCTCAGCAATTTGCAAGATCTTCCCACATCCAGGTACATTCAGTCCATCGCACCGCAAACGATGACGGTGAATATAATTGTGGGGGTGTTGGCCATTCACCCCCCACGTCGGATCGTTACCCGACAATGGAAAACCGAATTGGACCTTGTCGAGCTTGTCGTTGGAGACGAAACCCAGGCTGGGTTTGCAGTTAATTTTTGGCTCAAGCCAGATAAGCCGACCGCTGCCAAGAACAATGAGGCGGATCGTCTGGGTCGATCGCTGGCGTCGCTTCGACCCCGCGACGTCATTTTGCTCCGAACCGTCGGACTCAGCACATTCCAAGATCGAGTGTACGGACAGAGTCTGCGCCGAGGGATGACTACGGTCGAGTTGTTGCATCGACAACGGGTGGATGTGACGGATGCGGTTGGATTTTACCAGGGCAGAATCCAAGAAGCTAGCTCCCAGGATGATCAACCGATTCGCAAGGCTCGCCGAGTACGAAATTGGATGCTCCGATTTGTGACGGATTCGGTTGGAATGTCACATCCACGTGGACTGCCTCCGGATACACAGTAGTCAACTGTCGTTCATTGATTTCATACTTTAATGCTATATTGTATGATCGGTTAGCTCGATCGACTTGATTTCCGAGTACAAAAACTCTACTCCGTACTCCGTCCCTGCCATCGTATTTGAGGGAGAGGGGGAACAGAGAAATAACCCCTCACCACCTCCCCTCATCACTTAAAATTCAGGGGCGACACCTCATGACCATAGGAAATTGAGATTTACTTTCGCGGGCGCCATCTGCATTGCCCCGGTAGACACCATGCAACAATGGACACATTGGCCGGGGACGGCTAAACTAGTGAGACCTCAGGAGACATTCGGAGACTTGATGCACGCGTCAGAGCTGTCGAATTTTTGGAATGCATGTACTTGAAAGAATTCTCATGGGAATATAATACTCCGTCCAACATACTCCGTACTCCATACTTATATCAATATAAATCCCAAAACAGCACCCAACTAGCTGAAGTTGAAGTATACCCCTTTTTCCCGCAAACAGAGGCCGCTCCAATCACTGCCACTCACGTGTCCCCACTTGGACGAAAATAAATCCATCAACGGCCAGGTGTTCCCTAAATAACTGAGAGTCTCTCTCTCCTTTTGCCTCTTCCTAGCCTTCTCTGCTCTATTCCTATTTTTTGATCTAATTTTTCTACTTTCAATTTCAATTCATCATGAAGGGTATGTTTTGCAGTCAATGCTTCCACTTTTCCCCCCCCCCGCTGACCCATCTACAGCTCTCATTCTTGTTGGAGGTTTCGGAACCCGTCTGCGCCCTCTGGTAAATATACCCTTTAATTTTTTTTTTTTAAAAAAAAATGTCTTATTCTCTAATCTGCAATGCTGATGCTAAATTGTTCTAGACCCTCACCCTTCCCAAGCCGTTGGTGGAGTTCGGAAACCGGCCCATGATCTTGCACCAGGTCGAGAGCTTAGCTGCTGCGGGTGTCACTGATATTGTTCTTGCCGTCAACTACCGCCCGGATGTAATGGTCGCGGCCCTCAAGAAGTATGAGGAGCAATACGGAGTTAACATTGAGTTCTCCGTCGAGTCCGAACCGCTGGGCACGGCTGGCCCGCTCAAGCTGGCGGAGGAGATCCTGGGCAAGGATGACTCGCCTTTCTTTGTCCTCAACTCGGATGTTATATGCGACTACCCCTTCCAACAGCTCGCCGACTTCCACAGAAGCCACGGCGATGAGGGTACTATCGTCGTTACCAAGGTGGATGAGCCCTCCAAGTACGGTGTCGTCGTCCACAAGCCCAACCATGCCTCCCGCATCGATCGCTTCGTCGAGAAACCCGTCGAATTCGTTGGCAACCGCATCAACGCTGGTATCTACATTCTGAACCCCAGTGTTCTAAAGCGTATTGAGCTCCGGCCCACCTCCATCGAGCAGGAGACCTTCCCCGCCATCTGTAAGGAGGGCCAGCTCCACTCCTACGATCTTGAGGGCTTCTGGATGGATGTCGGTCAGCCCAAGGATTTCCTCACCGGTACTTGCCTGTACCTCACTTCCCTGGCCAAGCGCAACCCCAAGATGCTTGCCCCCCACACAGAGTCCTACGTTTATGGCGGAAATGTCATGGTAGACCCCACCGCCAAGATCGGCCAGAACTGCCGTATTGGTCCCAATGTGGTTATTGGTCCTAACGTCGTCATTGGCGATGGGGTCCGTCTCCAGCGCTGCGTCGTGATGGAGAACTGCAAAGTCAAGGACCACGCTTGGATCAAGTCCACCATTGTTGGCTGGAACAGCTCTGTTGGCCGCTGGGCGCGTCTGGAGAACGTCACTGTTCTCGGGGACGATGTCACCATCGCCGACGAGGTGTATGTCAACGGTGGCTCAATTCTACCCCACAAGAGCATCAAGCAGAACATTGATGGTAAGTCTTGCCCTATACCGATTACCCTAAACTTGTACTGATGAACTGGTATAGTTCCCGCGATCATCATGTGATCCTCCTTTCCTCCTTTCCTCTTCCTTCACGTCGCTATGCCTTTTGAAATATCTCCCTTCAACTCTCGTGCCGATACCACCCTCCAGTCCGCCCTCCTTGATGCATAGAACCGGAGTCGTTTACTGCGTTTTCTTCTCTTCTGTTGCCGGCTTGCCTTTTCTTCCGTGACACTTTATCGCCCTCGCAACTTCCTTCCTTCCGTCCGATAATCAATGCATTCGGAAACCTAGATGGTGAAAGAATGCGATTTCGGCTGTTTTGCAAGAAATTACCCTTTTTAGTCTTGATTTTCTACGTTTTCCCTTCCAATTCACCCCCCGTTTTAAGTGCTACATAATAAGGGGTTCGTCATTACATCCCCGCTCCCTTGCGTTTGGCCAATTTTCTTCTTTCCTTTTTTTTCAATTTCTTTTATTACTGCTGGTCTTGTGGCAATTGGTGATCAAGGAAATCATGCCACATATGTTTTAATGAGAACATGGGCGTGGGGCTGGTTCTGTTGATGTAAATAATGGGAGGCGAAGTTCGCAAAAAAAAAAAAAAGATTCAAGTTTAGTTGGTCTTCAACACAATTTTAAAGATGTCTCATATCAGGTGTTCTTGCAGAAGTATTGTTGACAAAATATTACACACAATTTTACATAAACATCTAGTCATTGAAGCTGTTTTGCTTCATGTCAGTCAAGCAGCAAAAAACCAAAGGAGAGACTTGAAGAAGCATTTGTGGCTCTTTGATAAAGTCTTTCTTTGCCTCCATACCGTCTAGGAACGTGCCTCAGCTTGATCCAGGATCTCATCCCACTGAATTCTCAATTCTTCCATTTGCTTCCAGCACTGGCGTCCAAGTTCTTCAAACTCTTCCCTCTTGTCTTTGGTAAGATCTTCTGCGCCACGCTTACGACGTCGTAGCCGATCTGCCTCAACAACAGGCGTGCCGATAACACCGCCATGTCCCCAGCCGTCGACCTCAGTAGAAACGGCACTTTCAATTCCACGACGCCCGCAAGATGAACCCCATTTTACTCTACCACCACCAGCCTGGTGGTAAGGTTCTTCAGCAGCTTCCATATCAGCCTGCGATGCCAGCGCGAGAAACACTGGCGCGCAAGCTCCAAGGTATGTAGATAATGGATGCCAAGGCGAACCCAGCATTCTCGCAGCCCAGAAAGCTGCAATCATCGCCCACGCAAGGGGAAGAATAAGCGGGATGATCGATGTGGCGCAGATGCCAGGGTGAGAGAGATACATGCGCGGGGTCGCGTCCGGGGAATCTGTGTGAATGGCATGGGTCTCAAGCTCCGTCTCGGACTGCAAGAAGCTATCGACCGCCCAGGGGGCCGTGCTCGGCAAATTGGAAGTCAGAGCTAGGATATCTGTGAGAGCCTTAGAAGACTCATACGGCGCATCAGTGCGTAAACCCTGGATATCATCAACTTTGAAAAAGTTCCAAGTCGCCTCTAGACTGGAAACCCAGACAACACGGCCAGGCCCGTTGGTGCGCGCCCGCTTGAGCAGTGGAGCCACGTTATGGGCCAACATATAGTGCCCGAAGACATTTGCACAAAAGACTGCCCCAAGTGCGGGCTCCTCTTCCGTCTTTGTTTGCTTTGCTGTTAACACACCCGTCGGTGCGAGCTTGTAGGACGGCCAGGTTACCGAGTGAAGGAGATCTGTGCAGACGTCCCAAATGGCCCTGGGCCAGTTGATACCGGACCAGCCGCCTAGCCCGGCATTGAGGACCATCGAGTCGAGTCGGGGAAGGGTGTGAACTAATTTGCGGGACAGTTCGCGCACTGAGCGGAGATCGCCGAGGTCGACGCTCTCGGAGACGAAGTGGATACGCGCCGCGTCAGATGCAGAGGAGGTTGATCGGAGGTGTGCTTCTAGTCTGCGGATTGTGTCTTGGGCTTTGCGCGCGCTTCGAGTTGTAAATATTATGGTGAGCGACTCGGACTCTGGGTGGGAGGAGAGGAACTCATCGGCAAGACGGCAGCAGATCGAAAATCCGAGACCGCTACGGTTGGTCCAAGTTAGTATGAGAAATCCAGTTAAACGGGTTTGTTGAGACTTTTGTACCTGTTGGCTCCTGTCACAAGTATGTACAACATTGTTTGCTCAGTAGCAGACTTGGCCTGATCCATGGCTTGCAGCTCCAGTTAGTTTGTTGACTCGGCAACTTTTCGATAACGGAGATAGGGGTGTGATAAGATGTGCGACAATGGAAGCTGGTGGAGGCTGGAGAGGTTATTGTTGTCGCAACAGGCAATGTACTTGAAAATTTGCTGCAGCTAACTCTACAGAGGAATCCGCTCGAAGTGAGCACTGGCTATTGTCTGTTGTCTGTTGTCGAAAATCCACCGAACGGGAAAGTACCTTTCCCACGCATATCACGTGCCCAACTCTAAATGTTATCCTTATCGGACTTGTAGATGTTCCTCGTCATGGATACCCGCTCCTCACAGTTCATGGCTGAAATCTGCTAAATCCCAAATGTCGTGCAGTCGACACAAGGGAAGTCATGGCAGTCAGATTTGAGAGATTTCTCAACACAACCGGATTTTTCTTCTTTGCCCTCATCCTCTGCTGCCTCATCATCCTCACACCAGCAGATGCCGTTTACCAATGCTACGAGACCAATCGATTCACCAACATCTTTTTCATTGTCGGCGCATATATCATTACTCTTTTAATTGCTTCCCTCATATATGCGACACGCATTTACACAAATCGGAGTGCACTCACCGGCATACCCAAAGCCTGGATCCCCGTGGAAAAGGAGGATGTGAACAAGAGCGTTAGGCGACTGGTGAAGGAAGGTCTCGTCCGCAGTGCCGTTATCGCGTATCAAGCCCGCCCGCGCGATATCTCCACCGACGAGGACAACTTCCAAAAATACAGACCGCTCCTCATTGACCCCGAACGACCCCCATGGGGCCATGTTGAACACCCCGGCTGGTCATCCCCTGATTCGCCAGACTTGCCAAATCTGCCATATCGCACGGTCATACAGGAGCTCCCCAGCCTGATTGAAGCCAAAGCCGTCTCCCTTGCCCCTGCCGATTTACTATCGCCTGCGCCTACATATCACTTCGATCCGTCAGGCGACCTTGCGACACACTCTCTCCCAGATACACGCGTGGTGGAAGTATTACAACGACCTGCCTCAATGGGGGTGAGAGAATATATCCGCCATCTGACATCCCTCGGCGCGATATATCCACCAGCACTCGGTGCGGATTTCCTTGCGCTGTACGAACAAGCCCGATTCTCGCCGCGCGAACTACACGAAGCGGAATTCCGCGACCTAATGCATCTCTTCGCAGAGATTCTGAGAGGGATGACATCCCTTGCACCGCCGATCCTGGATGAAATTCGCGACAGCGCAAGCTACCGACAAGCCTACAGCGAATCCAATATCGGGCCCTCGGATGAAGAGGGAGAAACAGATACCGTGGGGACATACGGTTACGACGGGGCTCCAGGGTCTATGCGAAGTAACAGCCCACGCCCATCGAATGCGTCTACCTGGGAAACTCAGTCCGGGTATGACACTGCACCCGCAATGCAGAGCCCCACCTCGGAAATTTCGACAGACAGTGGATCCTATGCGACACAAAGCCCTTTTCGCACACCTTCTACGAGGTCTCTACGACGCGTGGCATCGGGCCAATCTGGCAGTTCGGGGGGAAGTGTCATTCGTCTGGTGCAGCCACGAGATCCGACAGACTTTCCGTATACAACTGCCTACGCTGGACGTAGGCAGTAATAATGTTCCATTCATGCCCTGTACATTACTTTACTATAGAGCAACACTAATTGGTCGCCCAATTGCGCCAACCTTGGAGGTGGGGTGGACTTAGTCATGCGGAAAACATTCCGAGAACCTTGGCAAACCTGCAAAATGATTGATAAGATCAATTTATCTTTTAACCACGCATCATAAGAACAACTGGCCAAACCGGCAGACTTCCTCTTTTCTTGGACTGTTGAAGAGAACTATAACATCCTGTAACTATGCATCTCTTTCGCCGAGGGACGTCCTCCCTTTTTAACTCCTCCAATGCCTCTGCCGCCTCCTCCAAGACCGACGTCACCACTGACGCAGTGGGCGATATTGCCCTCGCCGCAGAGGGATTTCAGACAATATCATCAAGCGATAAGCTTTTCAAGAATGTCGACCCAGCGGTCGACGGTGAAGACTGCTTACACGACTGCGCGACATGCACAATCAAATACCCTGCCAAGTTTGATGTCGATCACCAAGACGAACTATATGGACAAGTCAACGGATGGGCAACGCACCTGCTCGTTGCCACCGGCAAGTCCGATTGGGTGAGAGATGTGGCAGACGAGAAAGGGAGCGTCATGGAAGCCATTGAGAAGGGAGGACTGGAACCGAGCAACGGAGTATGATAGCATCCACCACCCTCCCTCTACACCGGTCGAAACCAACCCACACAGAAGCTCACAAATCCCTTCTTACAGCGACTCAAACTGTCCGCGTCAAACATGCCCGTTCCAGACGACTATCACATGGCCGACGCAGGCAAACAGCCAACCAACGTCCTCCTACTGCCTAGCTTCACTGTCGTTGAACACGTCACCCCACAGCTAGTCCCAGATCTGATGGAGAACTTCATCAACCGGTCTCTGACAACAACAACGCCACTAGGCGCAATTCCACCCCCACCCGAGAAACCAACCGAGGCAGACCAAGACCAAGACCCTACGCAAACACAAGACCTCCCACACCCATCCACAACATCAATCACCACATCCCTCCAGTCTCACCCCTGCCCGCATGCAGCAGTTATTTTGCTCTGCTCGCAGCGCACGCGTGACGCAAGATGCGGGCAATCCGCGCCTCTACTGCGCCGCGAGTTCGAGCGCCACCTGCGCCCCCTCGGTCTGCACCGCGATATGGACGACCAGCGGCCTGGCGGGGTGGGTATCTACTTCATTAGCCATGTCGGTGGGCATAAGTACTCTGCGAATGTGATTGTGTACCGCCGCCGGGACTTTGATTGGTACAAGCGAGACACTCCTGCGGATGGCGAGGGGAGGGTCGAGGATGAGGGTGCCGCGCAGGGAATCTGGCTGGCGCGTGTGCGGCCGGAGGAATGTGAGAATATTATTCGGTATACTGTCTTACAGGGGAAGGTACTCAAGCCTGGGCAGCAATTGCGGGCTGGGTTTGATCGTGAGCGCGGTGTGACGAGTTGGTAAAGTTAGGGTTTGGTTGGAAGTTAGCATAGTGGATATAGAAAGGTATATCACGGACATGCGTATGACCATACTGGGCTGATTCTGGGTTGTTTGATGTATCTCATTTGTGTACATAGTGTTCTTTATGTGGGCCACGACCGAATTTCTAACCTGGGATAGTTACATTTGGCTGACACTGCAGATGCCTGAAAATTTTGACCCATCACACAGAACTGGCTCTAGCGAGGAAACATTCAAGACTATTTTCGGCCACACGAGTAACAATCTTACCTCTAGCATGTCCCGTCCTCAGCTTCTGGAAGGCCTGCGGCACCTTGGCGAAAGTAAACTTGCTATCAATCACGGCCTTAGGTTTTTCTTCAGTCATCCACCACGCAATCTGTGGTCAAGGCTCGTTTAAAATTCTTCGCATTCTGTGAAGCACGCGAGATCCTACCGAAGACAAGCTTGCTCTCTTTAAAGGTGAGTACCGAGGCATGGGCGGCAACAACTCGGCCGCAGAGGTCAAGGCCAGGGAATGGTGGGGTGGCGTTGAGCCGTAGACTCCATGCTGGATTCAGTGAGCTTGTGGTCAACTGGGTTGAGGGAGACGGTAGGAACACGGATAATGAGTTGGTCTATAGTAAGAGACGAGGCTGCTGGGATGGGACCGGTGACCATGTGAATGGCATCCTCAATGTTATCTTTGATGTTGGCTTACTGCCACATCTTCATTGTATCTGCCACAATCATATGACAATGGTTGATGGATCTGTCTATGAAGCTTTGGGGTGAGTAACGTGGTTTCTATAACTTGCAGTGGGGTTAGTCCACCACTTAGTGAACACGAGAAGAATGTCGGACACTTAATGCCGTCGTAGTTCTGGGCCTAAGTTCTTCTCTACCGCTCACACGGCGGCACTCGTCCATCCCGAAACTTCACCTGAGATGAAGCACTCTTTTGACCAAACGACAAGGTGCTTTGCATGGTTTTCTCTCGGTTAGCAAAATGACTCAGGTAGAAATATTTTTAATAAGACCGCTTTGTGACGTACCCAGAATACTCGGCTGTCCCCTACGAAGAACGCGGAGGTTATTCCAATCAATGGTATAACCATGACAGTGAATTTCCATGATCTTTGGAGTTCCGCTCGGCTACCGATGGTATCAGAGGCTGATCATCAGGTGTTGTTAAGCTGGAACACCTTAGAATTGTCAGAGTGGGACCGTTTTGCGTTTTCTAGAGAATACATCACTAGCACTGCCACGGATAGGGATGCCTTTAATGGCATAGGTAGAGGAGTAACATTAAGCAAATGTCAAGTGCTTGGACGACTAGAGTGAGGTAGACGAATGCGGAATACCAGAGCCCAGCAAGCATGAAGATAAGCTGATAGAGATATTATCCACATTGTACTACATATGTATGCGCATCACAAGACTGCTGCGTGGGAGACAGCACAGCCTGTATAAAAAAAAATTGCAACTAACTACAACATGTGGAGAGAGTTCGAGTTCGAGTTAGTATACTCTCTCTTTCTTTCACTTTCTATTCAACCTATCCTATAGGAATGTTATCTACTTATTTCTCTAGTTGTAGTAAACCGTACAAAGACGATTGGTGCACCTGCCCAGGTGGGAAGGTCCACCTGGTCCACCTCCAAGTAGAGCTTATGTAATACAAAAACGCTGCCCAGTGTGCTAATGTGCCGAGATCGGAATTGTCCCGACCTGAAGTCGGGCCCCGGCCCGACCAATCTTGGACCTCGGGAAGCGAGCTCGCTTATCTAACACCCACCTGGCCTGTGCCCAGGTGGAAACCCACATATCTCAGGGGTGTGCTCAATTTTACTCGGACGAGTGTATTTGTGTGGATGATTGGGTAAACTCACATCTGATAGACCATATAGTATGTAGTTAGTAGGGCTAGGATGTTGTAGTATGCTCTTCATCTGGACATCAGACCATTTTTACTCTCTACGGAATCCATTGCACCATCTCTCAGGTGCATCCACATCACTGTATCTCAAACCCAAGAAATACACATCCACAAGATTCCAAGCAAGGAGGATATAAAGCCACGCTATCGAATGTGCTCCATGCCAGTTGGTTGCATCAAGGCGTGCATGCGTACCCGACGGTCGAGACGGCCCTACCAAGACATCCACGCCGTTTAACAACGTACATCAGATGACTGGCAGGGGGATGATGCAGTTCTACAAAGCAGAACGACGCCAAGCCCTCCAGCTGTACCTCAGCCCTCGGGTTTGATTCTCCTCTGGGCTCCACTGGGCTTGTTAGAAAGTAACATGAGACGGTGATTGCACAGAATGGAAGAACCGTTGTGTTCCGGCGTTGCGTTTATCGAGGGGCCCCCTTGCAAGGAAATCAGGAAAGTGGTGCGGGAATTTTTTTTACTTTGCTTTTTTTGCGGGGGAGGACGTCCCGAGATCTCTTCTATATTATGTTGTACACATTCGTGCTAGAAAGGAGCCCGGAGATGATGTCTTTCTACGGCAACAGATCCCGCATTAAGGAGGTGTGCCAAATTCTTTAGTTTTGCTGTCAGCTGTGATAGGGGCTTGCGGTAAGTTTCTAATTTCTTTTTCGGGGGGAGGTTTTTTTTTTTTTCTGATTTGATCACATGCTTCTCTTCTATCTCGCTTGCGCCGTGGACCTTCAGAACCAACATTTGGTGGTTTCCAGCTTCGATATTGGAGCTCAAATGCCTGCAAGGGGTTAATTGGTGGCTGTTTACCTTTTAGCCCCAAGATCCTAGCCGGTGAGTTATCACTTAGCGCTGATAGGAGGGCAAATCCCGACTACTGTTGACCGACATTCACACAACGCGAGTGAATGCGATCTCGCGGAGAATGACCGAGAAATTCGAGGGATTTATTTTCCAGCCTGCTGGTTCTGCTCGGGGAAATGTTATCATTGACCGTTTCTCGAAACCACAATCCAACCCTTTGTAGGGAGAATATGATCGCAGTCATGCCGTATTTCTTTGGTGGGAAAGCTCGCGAGGTCACTAACCAGATTGCCACCGAGTACAGAGTAAACAGAGCCCACCTAGCTTCTTAGCTTCTTAGCTTCCTGACCAGAGTTGGCGATAGCTGCCCGAGCTTCTCCCATTAGTGCGTCGCCATGCGCGCGTCGGAGATTAATTTTGTTGCTTTTTGGGGCAGGAGAAGATTTGTTTTTGTAGTTCCTGTTCGCTGGCAAATTCATCGTATTCTATTTTATTATTTTTATTTTTATTTTATTTTTTTGTATAATACACCTTGTAATTTCATATGGAAGAGGTGATTGACGCAGAAGTGTAGATATTTCCGATCTGTTGACTAGTTCACATTCCCTTTTCATTTTTACTATTGTACACGGTACATTAATAACATCTCTCGTATACAACCCATTACCAATAATTACCAACGATAGCGGCTTAGCCACAAGCCTAAAGAGGGGCACCTTGCATAGGGTCAAATCAGAGAACTCACCAACATCATCTCTCAATCGCCAAGATGAAACAAAATGCGGGGTAGTCAGAGCTTCTCAGATCGTATCACCAACCAAGGGAAAGAAGAGAAAAGCAGAGTCGAACTTTTCAACGCTCGTGAAACTCATTCCTTGCGTGACGCTTATGCAGCTTCGAAACAGCCTTTAAACAGCTTCTGACTCTCGTTTCTCCGTGCTTTGGTACTTATTTCGAAAAACACGGTAGAATTTCCGTTCGAAATATGACACGGCCCTCCAAAGATTCCATCCATATCCGGAGGTCATCCCCTCCACAAAAGGAACAAGTTTGTCTACTAAAGAACGAAAGGATCCGAAGACCAGGCTCTAGGTATTTGACTGGTGCCTCGTTGCTTTTGCGCATGCAAGCACACGGGGGATTTTTTTTTTCTTTCCAAGTTCTCTTGTTTTCTCGTCAAGCTTACGAGTTGCCCGGATGAGCATCGTAATATGTAAATACACATCTGTGCCTTGAGCATGCATGCTGTGCGGTACCTACCTGATCCACTTCCGCATACACAATAGCCGAGTGATTACTGTTTTATCTACCGTGCCTCGATGGAATCGATTAGGGCGAGGTCAACGATAGTCGCAGTTTATCTCTTAGGGGCTGTCTCTTAGGGGCTGATCAGCAGAGAATTTGGCGCTTCCTTTCGTTGGCGGGATTTCTTTTCAAAGTTTCGTAGCGTCGCCACGAACGCATCTGTCCGTCTGGAGCCTTTGGGAGGAATGACGATGAGCGGTGCCAGTTGGACACTACAACAATCTCGAGTTAGCCGTTCTAGGTTTTGAATCAACATTTTTCTATCTTCCAACGGGTTCGATTTCTCATCAATTTCTTTAATGACATCTTGATTCCGTGCTATGTTGTGTCCGATTCCCTCACTGGCTGAGGTGGGCTGCATCCATAGCCTCTATTAGCGAATGTTTGTGGGCCCTCAAGCCTACACATGCTCTTGCCTCGTTCACTGCGGGCATCCTCAAGAGCCGGGTATGCCATGAGCGTAGAACCATTGGTCCTCTGAACGGGATCTACTTCCAAGGTTCTCCCTAGTCATTAGGGATCTACGGCAATCGATCTGTAATACACGATGAGGCAGAGCTCTATTGCATACGTCATATCCATACCTAGTGTGTATGTACTGTATGAAGGGGGGGGGGGGTTATTGATCATGAAAAGAGAGAGAAAAGAAAGCCACACAGCGTTAGCCATACCTCCTGCGTAATAAGGTTATAGGGTCAAAAGCTCGCCTCAAGATGACCGCGAGTGGGCCACCACGTTCAGAAGCAGTTCCCACCAAACGCCTCAAGTTCTATTTTGGTGTCAGCTTACATTCCTTTTCAATGCGAGATCCAACCCGCTGGAGCACATTCCGCCTATGATCCTCACCGCATACTTTCTTGCACGAAGACCGAAGCTTCTTGGGAATCGAGATATCCCGGTCCAACTGAGCCTACCCGACGCACCTTGTGATGAGGCGACAGACCATCTATTCGATCGTTTAAGATACCAGGTTTCGCCACCAGAATTTTCGAGCCAAGTGGTGGATTGAAAGCCTAGTACGGAGTACTCTGTAACGGTATCCTGTTTCTGGCCTACAACAAACTTGGAGGATGGCAGTACGTCACTGAAGCCAAGCGATCGGCCCCGTTACGTTGAGGGAAAAAAAAAAAGCAAACATGGGGATTTATATGCGCTAAGCGGGAAGTACGGTGACTAGAGTAATCCCTTGTTTATCAGGGAGAGCATGATATCTCGCAAAGTCTACATCAAGCGTTAAGATTCTTTCGAGATACTTGCATGTGAGTAACCCAACCACCCTCCCCCCCGGAGAATCAACACCATTCTCAACTATGTAAGTTGTATACAAGACACAAGTGGAGAGACGGGAATAGCCCCAACCGTAAGGTGGGACCCAAAGCTTTGAGGCTGTTCGGGGACAAGTGGAAGAGCTGGGGTACCTGCTCCATTCGGGATAGAACACTCCGAGTAACTACCGTTGATGCAGATGCTGCGTCACAAGCCATCCCTTGCAGTTGCCGTTTTCTGTCCCCCTATCAACTCCTGTGCTCCTGACGTGTTCCAGGGATTTTGGGAGGAGAGGGAAAACTCCAAGTTTACAATGTCGGCCCCCTTTCTTTCTTTTTTTGCCTATCCCTTTTGTTTAGAGAGACGTGGATGTTACTGGAGGCACTTCTAGACCCTGTCTGAAGGAAATGTAGTCGACTTCTGCACTACTCATCCGTGTATTACCAGAAGAAGATCATTCCGAACCTTCTTTTTCAATTGACAACTTCGGGGTAGATCGGAGTAGATCAGCCGCGGCTAACCTTGACCAAATTGGCTTGAGCCTAGTTATGTATATCGTCTTTTCATGAGTCTTTGAAAGGACGAATTCCCGAGCGCCCCTATGGCTTGTCCTGCGGGCGAGAATCGCACTATGTACGAGATATGATATCATGTACACAAGCCCATCACTCCGATTTGGCAAGACACGGCAGCCCCTTTGGAGACCCTGATACCTCAGCTGTGTATAGTATACATCTCATGATATAGACTTGCTGGTACCTCAAGAAGGTCTCTGAAGACTCCCGGGTTGTTGTGAAAGGGGGCCACAAGATTGGGAAGTTTAATTAAGATACGGTCACATACGGGGGTATTCTATACGGTACCATTCCAGGTCCGGTCCAGTCTCGCATGGCTTGTCATTCGGGCCTAGGTGGAGCTTTTCGTACATCGGCTGGTAATGTGGGGGTTGATATTTTTCAACGGCAATTTACCAGTTCACTTTCTGGCTTTTAGAGGTAATGAGTTAACAGTTCAACCTTGAAAGTTTCACAAGGCCACTAAACCTAAAGTCCCTCGGTATCAGACGGTTTTCCGAGGTGGTACACTGTTCTGGGAAATATGGAGACCAAATTTCCTTTGTATAACAAGGTTACGAAATAGAAGAGGAAATAAGGGGGAAATGAAGAGAGATGTAGGCAGTGAGATTTCCAATCGACTCTGATAGGTGTATGAGTAGATATCCTGGGAACGGTATCTATGTTGTATATAAAAAAAATCATAATAATAATACATAATATACGAAGAAGCACAGAAAAAAGAAAAAGATAAAAATGAAAAAAAAAAAATTAAATAAACAGTAAGTAAAAATTAAGTGAAAAACATCCCAAAAAAAAAAAAAAAAACTAGAAATTTTAAAATAACATGCTCTCTCTACGGTCCCATCCGCGCCGTTTTTTTCCCCTTCACCAAAGGGTCTTAAATCTCATTAAGTACTCTTTTTAATACTTTGCGGCTCCTCCCCTCTTCTATAATCTTTCTGATCTTTTATCGTATATCAGTCCCCTCTTATATTATGCTCTCCATTCGCAGTATCCCGGCCATTCAGCCTGACCAGGATTAAAAAAAAAAAATTTTAATTTTTTTTCTCTCTTATTTCACGGTCGTCTGCGCATATGCGCTTACGGTTCCCCTCTTTCCCCCTTTGTCTATTTCCTTTCCCTTCAAGTTTCCTTTTTGTTATTCGCGCTCTCAGATCTTTGCATCATGGCTCCAGGTAGTGGGCGCGACTTTAACTGCCCATGGGATCACTGCGGAAAGGTAGGGCGCTTCAGCTCTTTCTACTCTTTTCCCTCTAACCTGCGATTTGGTAGTCTTTCAATCGCAAGTCGGATCTCTGCCGCCATTATCGCATTCATACAAATGAGCGGCCGTATCAATGCACCGTACAGGACTGCAACAAGAGCTTTATTCAGCGCAGTGCCTTGACCGTACATTCGAGGACCCACACTGGCGAAAAGCCCCATGTTTGTGACCATGAAGGCTGCCAAAAAGCATTCTCAGACGTATGTACCTTTTTGGATTGGGAACGGTTGCGCAATCACTGATTATCGGTTATAGTCATCGAGTCTGGCCCGTCATCGCCGAATTCACACCGGCAAGCGGCCATACATATGCCACGAGCCTACTTGCGAGCGGAGGTAAGCCATTGGGATGGAGAGATGGGAAAAGCACCGTCTAACGATCTTTTGGAAACTGCAGCTTTTGTCGCAAGACCACCCTCACCAAACACCAACATCGCTCCCACCCGCCAGGGAGTATGACCCGACCATCCTCAGAAGATGCGACCTCAGAGCACTCCTACCAAACACCTGTACCAGTCACGGTCCCGAGTGAGCAGTACGTGCTCGCCCCGCAACCTTACTACGCGCCATCGGCGACACCAAGTCAGGATTTTTACTCGCCTCAAAGTGTGTCGATGGGCTCCGTGCCGGTTCACGAAGCCGCCCCTCCGATCGTGTCTCACACTATACCTGTGACCTCTCCGGTAAACATGCCACATGTTCAACACCATGCGCATCCACATCAAGTTCCGCAACAGCAACAGCACCAGCACCAGCACCAGCACCAGCACCAGCACCAGCACCAGCACCAGCACCAGCACCAGCACCAGCACCAGCACCAGCAACACCAACACCAACAATACCTACAAATGATGCAACAGCGTTACGACACAAGTCCACGGACGAACTATCTCCCAGAGCAATATCAACACTCATCTTTTCAGGGCCATCAACTCCCACCCGATCAGTCAATGATGGTTTCATACCACCCAAACTATACGTACAAACCCCCAGGCTCCCGTCTCTTAAACCAAGCGGAGGGGACTGACTGGGGCTTTCTGGGAGTAGGCTAAGAGGGGATTACACCTAGATTCGTGGATCCAATGCGTGTTCAATGTCCGTTATGACTCCCCTGCTTTCTCTGGTGCCGGTTCCTTTTTTGGGGGGATTTCAACCCGGAAATTCACCCTTTTTCGTGGGATCTATCTTGGCTCTTTTCAATCCCTGCTCCCCTTTGCGGTTTCTGGGCGCTTTTCTTATGGATTCCCCTTTGCGATGCTCTATAGTTTTTTTTTTCTACTTCTATAAATTGTCATTTTAAACGGGGGCAATGGTGTTTCCCTTCTTGACGAATCTTTTCTTGATACCTGGACATGGGATGTGTGTGTGTTTTTTTGGGGTTTTTTTTGGGGGGGTTTTTTTTTCCTTTGAAGTCTTCCAATTCCTTTTCCTATTATGTTCCCTAAATCTCTGGGTGTATTAGTCGTCTATTTCCACCCATCCGATTCCGACGAACTTCTTTCCCAAGACCGTCATCCCGATATTGCCCATGGCATCTCAGCAGAAGCTAGTGTTTCTAAGGAATATTACTGCGATGGAAACTCCAATCCCATTGGCTCCCTCCAAGATCTAGCTTTTGAATCAAATCCGTTTCCATGCTTGCTTACCGTCATTTTTTCAGCTTCCCGTATAATCTCACCACGTTGGCTGGGTAGTATCAACCCACTCGAGAGCTCGTTCAGAGAGTGTCATACCATGCCTAGATTGATCCGAAGATTACATGACTCGTGTCTTTTTCTTTCTTTCCCTTTGTTTCTTCCTGGGTTCAATGTTTTTTTTCGATTTCCATTTGGTGGCCCCCTTACCCTATTCCTCGGAGTTCCCAGGAAAGCCAAGGAGGGCCAAGGGCCCAGGGAAATTCAAAGAGCGCATCCCTGTCTCGCTAACAAAGCGACCGTTTTTTTTTTTTTTTTTTTTTTTTTGGGTTCGCGCTCGTTCTCGCTTGCCTGTCTAGAATGGTCTCTTCCTCCTTCACTATGTTGGGCCTCAAAAGCCGACATGGAAAACGAGCCATCTAGATGACTTGTGTACATATCTATTTACTACAGGGTCACTGAATCTACTTGTCGATCCCTACATCACCATCTTAGACCATATTCGGGCAAGGTTTTTTTTTTCGCCTTCTCTTCCCGAGTTCCCGAATACTACAACCATTTGTTCCCCCCCCTTCTCCCAACATGATTGCCTGTTTTCATAGACAAACCCTAGTCGATTCTTCTGGTAGGGATCTCTACCCGGTTGACCTTCTCCAGATCGAGTCACCGTTGATCTCAGGAATATTCCAAGGTGGCACTCTGGCTAAGACACATCACAAGTAGCAAATCAAAACACCACCAGTCTCTCAGCTCCGTGGGGGGCACCGGAGTGCTCGGTAAGTGTGTACCCCCTAGGGCCTTGTGGCAAATCAAAATTCCGATTGATGTTTCTTTAATCAATGGGAATTCCGCTTCTCGAGTACTTTGTGAGACCCTGCGTCATTCAGGGTGTGGTGTGTGTATGTTTGGGGTATACGGGGGGGGGGGGGGGTTCGAAAGGGACCAGGTACTTGAGATTCTTCAGCAATCGATCCATACGAACTACGAAAGGAGTGTTGAGGAAACATTCTTGGAAGTACGGAAGCCCCTCCGTGGGTTCATTTTAAATCTTCCCGGGGAAAAAAAAATTCCGATAAGAAGAACGGGGCAGACATCGTAAAGGGCAAATCTCGACTTGGATGTGACCAATGCAGCACAAAACCGGTTTTCTGTGGTCAAGGTCAGGAACGCATACCATTTCCGATTTGAAAGGAGAACCCACATCTTGATGTCCGAGATGGGATGGATTTGCCTCTCGTTTCTCCTTTCACCATGTTTCGCTCTCTGGAGGGATATTTCTTTCCCTGGCTAGTTTAAAAGAATCCGCAACGGAGTCTCCGGACTTACGGCCAGACCTGCCAACACCCTTTCACGGTCGACGCAGATCCGTATAGGGGGGTCATGGCCCAACCTGTCAAGAGTGGAGAGTCACAAGCCCGGTGGAAGATGAAAGGGCCGGTAGATCCCGTCTCCAGAAGGATCATTTTGGTTTTTTTTTTTTTTTTCTTTTTTTTCTTTTTCTTTTTCGGTTTTTTTTTTAAAAAAAAAAATTTCCGAAGACCCGACCGATCGGTGCCAGGCTGTTTCGTTTCCCAGCGGACTGGGATTTAGAAGTGGACACAAAAGCCCTCAGACTCTACCTCGGTGATTCCATATGATCAACGCCGTTCATACTCCGTATAGCATAAAAGAGTCCGGGCTCAGAGTACTCTGTAGCGTGTACTCCGTGATGTCCACATGCAAGTCACAGACTGTACGTGAATTTGGATGCGTTGGCCTTGAAAACGGGGTTCGATGCCTCCAATCGTTGAGGGTGGACAAGGTTCTTGGAGTCGTGATTCATGTCGCCTCATTCCTTGCTCATTTGGTCTCTTCCGATCGGAGATTTCAAGTAAACTGATCTGAAATTTTTTTTTTTTTTTTTGGAAATTTTTCTTTCTTCTTGCCTTCCAATCGATCCAGTAACTCAGAAAGTGGCTGCGAATGGGACCCAACCTTTGAACCACTCTGCAATACACTATGCTGGACGGAGTACTCCGTACTCCGTCGAAACTGAATTCCTCCGCCGCAGAATACCAAGGACCAATTTCAGGCGATGATCTCCACTCAATCCGCCCGGGTCTGGTCTTGCACCGCCTTCGCTTCTGGAGAGGTGCCAAACTGGGAGCTCAGGGCAGCCTCCGCGGGCGCATCGGACTATAGATGCCCGGGGAAAGAATCAGAGACGAACATCTAGGCGCTTGCGAATGAATGTATGTTGTATTAGAAAGTGTCGGGATGGCAATGAAACCAAAGCACCAGATGCTCTGGCGCGATGGTGATTGGTTGACTCTCCGTTGTGTAAATGCGCAGACGGGGTAAAGACGCACTAGTAATGAAGATCGCAAAAGAGGATCGAATGTTAGCAACTGGTCATGCAATTTTAAAACAGCGGATTCACGATCGGACACTCAGGTCTTGCGGCCAACGACCGAGACTGGTGTTTCCGGCCCCCATGCCAAGCCCCTTTTTCAGTCGCTTTCGGCGTTCTTGGCCCTATCGACATCCAGGGGCGCAATTTACTCCGTAGGTACCAAACACACCGGAGATGGACATCGGGGATATGAGACGTCGAAGCTGCGGGCGAGGTTTTTTAAGTTCATCTCCGTATTGCAGCCTGGGAAATACCGGAGTGGAGAGAGAAATAGGAAGGCAGAAAAATGGAGTGGCAGAACTAGGCGCTGGTATTTCCCCTTTTGGATTGATCGGCTATCCATTCATTTGCTGGTTTTACTATAATATGCAGGACAGAACGTACATAAGCTCCTATGCAAGATCCCTACGCCCCCCCCCCCCCCCCCCCCCCCCCCCAATAGTCGGTGTGGGGATGTTTTCCAACGGCGATCAAAGGGAAATAGAATGACTGGATCCGCAGACGACTTCTCCGTGTGAGGGGGGCAGAAACTTGATTTGCTAAAAACACCTCGGTGAAAGGGTATGGGAATTTCTGTCATGGGGGGGGGGGGGGGGGGGGGTCCCCGGTACGGAGTACTCCATACGGTGTCTAGTGAGGTGCAAATCGAGTCTTGCCTCATGGGTGAGAGGGTTCCGAAATCGACAGAGAAAATGACGAGAGTCTGGTGATGGAGCATCGGAGTTAAGACAGTGCATTATTCCCCTATTCCCTAGGCCCAAAGTACTCGGTAGACGCCGTTGTATAGCTTGCCGGTGTTGACGCGAGGTGGAGAACGTGAACGATGATGATGGGGCGCTCACAGGAACTAGCACTGGACCAAATTCCGAAAGTGGTGGACAGGGTGGAGTTTGTTTAAAAACATCCCAGTTTCTGCTACCTAAATGAATCCAAAAGGGGTTCCCATCCTCGATCCAAAGAGATATCAACATATCTATACAACATCTACCCGGGAAAGTAAGTTTCAGGAGCTTGGGCCTTTCGGGAGCACCGGGGTACACGGCGCAGAGACTGGTGGGTGCGGGTATGGTACAGTCAGATACAGGTATGACAGTGCGGAGATGCGCTATGGACCGTTCCCGAAGGTCCACTATGATCCCGGTACCTGGGAGTGTATTTTGCTTTGGTATAGGTACGGAGAACTCGGTATCTGGTAATTTCAATACACGACACCGAATTGTGTCGAGGAAACCAAAAAAAATGCTTGGCACGAATCCACAATGTAACCTGTCAAAGACAATTTTCCTGGCAACCTCTGTTGGCCCTGTGAGCCGGCGAGATTCTGGTTCCATGTGGTTCCCGACAAGACTTGCATAATCCACATTGGGAACGGTCCAAAAGAGGAGTCCAGACTGAGCCCGTCCGAACGAGCAGTGGATCATCGGTCCAGATATTTTTAATCATTCAACCTCAACGCATCGACTCATTCCATTGAGGCTAGCCCGATCTTCAGTCAGAGGTAAACAAGCTTTGTGGGATGGGGCGAAGGACGCGCACATCTCAGATCACGGGATTTTTGTCCAATGATTTGGCGTCGAAATCATTTCCGAAACAAAGCAGTACATACTTTTGTTACGGAATACAACGTGGAAAGAGGGGGGGTCCCTCTGAACGGCAAGTTGGATACGAGCGATCGACTCATCTAGGTCAACGAAAACCAACCGGCCGATCTCAAACTTTCAAGTTTTCAATTTTTTAAAAGAAAGAAAACCAACACCAAAACCCAAACCAGAGCTAAAACAGAGCTAGAACTAGAACTAGAACCAAAAGCCAATGCACATGCCAAGACCAGAACCAGAACCAGAAACACATCACCCTTGGAACCAACTCAGTACCGCTCGGCTATTGGCAAGCAGTGGAGAAGATTCTAACCCTTGAATTGTTCTCACCATTCCCACATGGCAGATCTAATGATGGATGGATCCTCCATATAATACACAGATCTGGAAAGGTCGGAGCTCGGACTTCCCAACTCACGTCCAGAGTCCCTGAGAAGTATCGTCTCGCAGGATGAAGCCTAATATAACCAAGAGATGCCCCCCCCCCCTCTCCTCAAATGAATGTCGGGCCTAGATCGCAGTCCGGGATCGTCTTTTCTTGGAAGCTCCATCGATCAGCGGCAATTAAAGTGAATCTGTGGATGCCGAGGAGATACAACACAGAGAGAGAGAGAGAGAGAGAGAGAGCCGGCTCTATGCACAACTCCACAACACACCGATGAATAATTCTGGTTCTCATTCTCGAGTCCACTTGTCGCGCTAACCGATGTGTGCCATCGATCGAGAGCGAGATAATGGCTGCTTGTTTCAAATGAGTTTCCCCTGGAGGTGACATGTGTGCCGAACCCTCCAAATCGAGTTTAGTCAGATCGGTGTGATAGTCGTTTTTTTTTATGTCGTTGCTCTTGCTTGTCTGTGACACGCAAGACTCTTCGTGCATTAGCAGTACCGATGTAGCATGTAACTAGCTCGGGGTACATGTTACGTGGAAAAATACCAAGATCCGTCGCACTGGAGAAACACATCGATAATCGTTTCGAGTTCTGCCGATGGGTCAAATAAGTCCAAATGCCAATCATCAGCTCTAAATTAATATTACGAACGCTCTCTGCCACCTGCTGTAAGATTTGGAACGAGACTCTCTGCGGTTCTCAAAGGATGCCCCAGGCATCAACAGCCAAGCCACTAAACCACATCAGGAAGCTTTAGACGAACCAACACCAGTGGCCCTGCCTGTCAATGGCCCGCTTTTCCTACGATCCTCACAGTCGAGGAAGGGTGTCGATATCAATAACCAGGGCAAATCACTGTATAACGATACAGTTGTATAGGGATGTCTATTATTATCGAGGGTTTCACGCGTGTACGACGCTGGTAACGGCTGCGTTTATAAGCCTTTGGTGGGACACCATTCGGTTTGGATGAAGACGCTGGGTCTGTGGAGGGCACAGTAAAGGTTGCACCATGCAGTTGCCTATCTAGGAATAGCCATCCTGGCAAGTGGTGCGTCAGTCTTGGATTCCTGAGGTTTTCGGCGAAGGCTGACCGGAGGTTCTCCTGGACTATTCGGGAACAGGAAAGGGGGCTTGATCAAGGGAATAGGGGCAGTGGGCTATATACGGAGTACTCCGTATACACTGCCTTTCTAGGACCCCCCCCCCCCCCTTTTCTAAGTTGTAGTCAATCCTAGTCAATCAGAGTGCCGGCAAGATGGGCACATGGCGCATAGTATCTTGACCGAGGCTAGGTGGGAGGAGATTGGACGGTTACGATTTTGACTGCCCTCCCGGCTGAGGCCGAGGTTCTGGCTGCTTGGAGCACATGAGCACGTAGTTGCATGATATCGGTACTTCATGCAGGTACATCTGCAATCGTGACCTCGTATTCTGTTTCATGAGGCAGAGTTATTCCACCAGTGAGGGAAGACAAGACGCAGTTTGGAAGTATGCGCAGATATGTACTCTACAACGTGGTGCGTGTCTAATCAATCCCTCATCCGTTTCTACTTCTATTACCCGCCTCTTCTCCACTGTCAGTCTAGCTAGCAAATCAAATGAACAAGGTCAAAATGGTGAAAAATGCAGTCTATTATGCTCAGCCAAGATGTTGACCAGGCACAGCCTGACATCAAACTCAACTCTAGATCGGACCAAATGTCCCCAGTGTCAAGGCCGAGTAGTCTAGTCATCCGCAACGGCAACCTCATCCTCCCACTTCGCCACGCCCATCTCACGTGCACGCTTAACAACACGCTCAATACCATCAAGACCCATCTTCAACACATCCATCTTAGGCCCATAGCTCAGACGAACGAAGTGGTGACACGGGCTGTCGAAGAGATCACGACGCTTCGCCGGGTTCAAGTCGAAGAAGATACCAGGAACGACAATGACCTTCTCACTCAGGAGAGCATTGAAGAAGTTCAGACCGTCAGAGATGTTAGCCTGGGGAGGCAGGGGCGGGTCGAGCGAAGTCAGATCGAGCCAGATATAGAAGGTAGCCCCAGGGATATCCTGGACACGGAAGCCGATATCGTAGAGACGTCCCAGGACGTAGTCGCGCTTCTCCATGAAATGGCTCTGCAGCGCCTTCATCTCGGTGCGCACGAGTGAGGGCTCCAGCATCGGGATTGCGGCTTCTTGGAACGGGACGTTTGCACCGCCATCGAGGTACGAGCCTGCGGAGCCGAGGGCGTCGACAAAGTCTTTGGGTCCAACCACCCACGCAATTCGCCAGCCAGGAAGTCGGAAGCGCTTGGTGAGTCCGTCGATCAGGAGGACGTCTGTTGCTCGGGTTAGTTTGGTCATGTACAAAATTGAGTTGCCGGGGGGGGGGGGGGGGGGGGCGTCTGTCGTACCATCCTTGTTCACGTCAACAACGTTCGAGGCACCGCTGATTGTCGATCCGTCGCAGCCCGTTGTGTAGTTGTATCCACCGTAGAACTCGTCCAGGATGAGAGTCGCACGGTCACGGCAGAGGTCCTGAATTTCCACCAGCTCCTCTTGCGGTACGAAGTGACCTGTGGGGTTACGAGGGTTGGAAGTCAGCAGCACCTGAGTGCCACGGGCAATTTCCTCGGCGATCTTGTTGGGGTGGATGTGGTAGTGGTCATCCTTTGAGAGAGGAAGGGGGATAGGAGCAATCTGCAGAAGAATCAGTAAATGGCGATTTGGTGACACTTTCTAGCTTAGTGAAGCTTTTCCGACAACGTACGTTCTTGAACAGAGTCAACATCTCCGAGTACGCAGAGTAATCGGGGATGGGGAAGGACAGGTACGAGTTGCCCAGAATGGCAGCAATGCGAATCAGGCCGGCGCGACCCCCGGGAACAATGCAGACATTTTCCCACGTATACTGGCTCTCCTTGCCCTGGCGGTAGTGTTCGTTGTACAGACGAGCGACGGCGGCGCGCAGTGGCTTGATACCGGCGGTCGGGCCGTATTCCCGAGCAGCGGAGGTGATGGGAATGGAAGTCGGACGAGGGAAGCTTCCCTCGATCTCGTCATCGGCCTCAGGGGCTCCCTGGCCGAGATTGGCCCAGCCGGTGGGATCCTCGGCGTAACCATGCTCACAGGCTCGCTCCGTGCACCAGACGACACCGGTGGAGGCACGAGAAGCGTCGAGACCAGCGTGAGGACGGTGACCTTCGTGAGCGGCTCGAAACTGCCGATGAGTTTCTGACTGGAGTTCTGAAGATTGAAATGTCAGAAAGTGTCAGAAAGCGTCAGAAAGTGTCAGAGATGTGATATTGATTGCACATGCACGCACCATTCTCCGTCAAGCTCTTGGTGGCCGAGAAGCGGCGGCTGTCCGAGGGGCGCAGGATGCTCAGGCGGCGGCCGGAGAACGACATTCTTGGCGAGTTTTCTGGTTATCAAATAAAATGTTTGTAGGCTCTTTGTTATGATTATAAGATAAGAATAGGGATTTCAGCAGGTGGGAGGGGGTAAAGAAGAAAGAAAAAACCAGCTTTGACACCGAGCCGCTTTTTGTTTTATAAATGGACGCTTGCCAGCAAATGCTGGGCGACTATTCGACGGAATCACCGACTTTGCCCTTCCATAATTCCCTCGGACATCAGGAGCATTTCCAATCCATTAATAGCGCAATTGAGGTATTTGAGGCATTTCCGATAGAGTGCTTTGCCCGGACAATCTTCTTCAACTGTAGCCGATATTGCCGGGAGCTATACTTAGGCAAGAGTTTAGGTATAGTTACATATTCGAAATGGGATTGGAGCTAGCTTAGCTCTAATTGCAGCAGATCCCTGCCAAGAATTGTCGGCTATCCGGCATCCCGATCAGATAGGCAAGTGGATACGGATTAAATGGGAAAAAGGTTGAATAATTCTATGCAACAGCCCCATTAAAAAAAAAACAATAGGCATATACATCATATAGAAGCTTCGTACGTTCGTGGACATTGAGGTACTAGTAGATCAGTAAAGAGATAAACAATCCGCGAAATGGAAAACGCAAATTCAAAACAATGCAGGGGTGTCTTCGGACAATCCGTTCACCTCGTCACCAGGACATCATTCAGGCCGTAAACAAATCATAAGATGCTCCGGAGAACAGTCCAATTACATGCCACGGCGTGGCTCGCTGAAAGTCACAAAGAAGATAGGGAGATAGAAAGAGGTATCTCCTCCGAGAACGGCTGCTCAACAGTTTCAAGCCAATCCGGTTGGAACATTAAGGGTCAGGATGGGAGAACGAGCGTCACAGGCCATGCAAAGTTTTGAAAAGACGGGGATCGACGTGATCCTTGCGGTGGGGGAATCAAGGGAGGTATTAAGTCAAGAACGAGCAGGAAAAGCAAACCAGAAAATGCAAAATGATCTAATCGACCACCTGGCAGTAGAGTTCAATCTCTCCCACCAACCCCTTGGCGAGCATTTCACGATGTTGTTCCCGCCACTCCATAAATGCAAGTTGGACCGCCTCGTCACTATCAATCGTGACGAAATCACCATCCTCATCGCGGTAGCGCAGTCGAACGGATTTGCTCTCGATGGATCGATCGGTAAACCGAGCGAGTTTGGCATCCACGCGGTCCGTCAGTGAACGGAATAAAATGTTGCTCGCAATTACCAGCGTGACATAGTTGTCCTCAAAATTCACCTTGGCCTTGAGTTGAGTAGGCATGTAGTCTCCTTCCTCGGACTCTTGTGGCTCTTGGGTCAGGGGCGATGTAGCATGGTCGGAGGTTTCCTCGGAATCGCAGTTATCGTTGTATTCAGGCTCGTTAAAATGTGTGGTGTGGATTTGGGGTTGGGTGCGAATAGGGAGCTGATTGTTGGTGGGCGAAGCATTCTGGCTGCGGTTGACGGGGGCTTTCATATTGGCCATGTGTGCAGGAATCGGTGGCACCGGGACATCGTCGACTGTCTGCATAGTGTGTACTCCCATATAACGCCGTGATTCAGCGTTGTTGTTGTGATTGTGAATATCAGGGCTACTAGCCGATCGCATCCGCTGCGTCATGCCATTTGCAGACTGAGCTTGCGGACCCGAGAGGGGTGGCAATGACGGACGCTGAGAACCTCTTACAATAGGCTGAGGTGGGAAATATCCGCCAGAGATTGACCCTTCTCGCGATGTTACACGAGATAACGCTGGTGCTGTGTAGCGAAGGGTATCCTCATTCCAGACCGTTGATGGAGTGGTAGAATTTGTATTCTGACGACCGAAGGAAAATGCAGCGGACTGAGAGCTCGATCTCGCGGAAGCGGTCTCCGCTGTGGGGGAAAAGTAAGAGCTCATGTTTCGATCACCGGGGGACATGTTTCCACCGCCGGGGAACTGAGTGTGCACCGAAAGCATGGGATCAGCTACCGCAAAGCGCGGTCGGGTGTTGTGGTGCGGAACAGAGGTGGTGCTCCCATTGGTGGCAGATCGGGTTCTTAGACTAGTACTGGACGCATTTCGGCTCATGGGAAATTCGGACTGTAAGACATCTTTGTGGTTGGCGTCATCGGCATCAAACTCTTGTTGTTGATAGGGGTTTGGCATATGCGCCATGCCCTCCATAGATGTGAACTCGCTGTCAGATGTACCAGTATTGCGCAACGTGCGTCGCTCCGCTTGGATCACCCGTTGGGTATCAATGTCTTTGTACCAATTCCGCATGGTGTCTTCATTAATATATCGGATGATGAAATTGTCGACGACACCGGGGTCTCCTTTCCAGAAAATCTGAATACGGTACAGTCCTGTTAAGATCAGTCAGAGACATATTGGTAAATTCAACAGGTCAAGAGTAGTGCTTACCAGGTTTTTGCAGACAAACAATATCCGTGACATTGGCCATATAGATCCGACCCTTCAATTGAAGACGAGCCTTTCCTTTCGCATTCAAATACGGCCTATCTTTTTGCATCATAAGCTTAGACTTTTGCTTGTTGGGATTGATATCTTTGCAACAGAGAAGTATGCGCTCGAAGAGGTAGATATGGTACTAAGGGCCGTGTCAGCAATGTGCTATCTTCGGGGAACAAAAAAAGGGACAAGATGCAGAAAGCGAGGTCACATACCTCTCTCTCACTATCCTTTCCACTGTCCCCCTTGACAACTTGGAAAGTGCCAAATCGAAGGAGATCTCCGAATGACTCCATCTTCAATGCTTTCCAGTCATCCACGCGTTCAGATAGATCAACTACTGCGGCAGCCAACTGGTCTTTGTAAATTGCCTGGTTAGCAAAATCCAACACATTCTGGATGCAATTGACTGCATGTGTAATATCGGCCCGGAGTTGCTCGTCTTCTAATTGCTTGCGTAGCTCCTGAGAGGGTACAACCATATTAGCTCGTTGAGATTGAACCCAGCATTCAGCAAACTCACCAAGAGCATCAGCGGGTATCGAGTCAAACGCTGGAAGGGTTTCACGAAGAATCCGTTGAGTGTTTTCGGCTGAGCGACCATTTGTTGCAGATCTATATGGCGTGGCGCACTTTTGATATTGTCCCATTCCTTCATACAGGCTTCGTCACAACGCATCTGGTTGGCAATGAAAGGCTCATACTGCCGAAATGCATCTTCATGCAGGAAGAAAAGGTGACCCCAGTTCTGCAATTTTTCTGGCAAGGCGTAGTGCTGCTCCATGCGAATCAGGAACCTCTGGGCAAAGTCTAGTAGATTGTTTAAGTTGAGGAAAATCTGATGGCTCGCATCGCCTGTCAAAGCACCCGTCTCTTCCAGTTCCTTCTTGAGCGCCTGAAGATTCTGCAGGTGATGAACATAGTCACGCTCCGTCTCTAGAAGTTCCTTGAGAATGTGCTCTCTCTTGGTAAGCTTCACATTTGTCTTCGCGGAGGGGGCCTCTAGAACTTCAGATTGCTTTAATTGACCTTGCACCTCGAGAATGTCCACCACACGGTTAACCATTTTGATCACTTTGATGAATCCGGTGGTACTCTCGCCGTAAAGATCAGTGATCAAAAAGCAATCCTGTTGAGGAAACGCTAGGTCTTGTAAACAGGCCTGTAGGAATTTGAAGGTCGCCGCTTTCGGACGCTTCGCCTCAGTTACCTTGGCAGGATCAATTTCTAGTGGCTCCTCTGGACCAGACGCATTATAAATGCTCAATAGCGGATAGCCATTTCTGAGACAATTCCACAAGGAAGCCACCGGGTCTGTATTGCCTCTTATGCGATCATCATCGTCCATCTCTTGCAGGTATGACTCGAAGTTGGGAACTTCGGATAATCGCCTCCTCAAATTGACGCAGCTCTGGTAGATTGATTCTCCACCGCGGCGGTTGATAATGTTGTCCTCGGCGACCGGAGCGCCACTCATGGCTGAAGAGTCAATCATATCGAATTTCCTCAAGGGCCAGATGCAGGTGAGTTATACCAGCCAGGCTCAACTTAAATCTGCAAAGCAGACCCAAGAGGATTCAGTTCGGAGGGATCGACGAGCGTCGGAATTAGAGAGATGACGATCATGGGTTCCCCGGGTGGGTGTGAGATGCGCGGCGTAGGGGGTTGTCAAACAAGAGTTCCGCTCGAATATTGAAGATCAACAGCGATACGATCGAATCTCGGTCGCAGGTCTGAGTGTTCTAGATGCGTATCCCGGAAAGCGCCCTCGATATTAGAGATAACAGGTGATAAATATAGGTGTATTTGTTGGAAGCAATAGCGCGGATATCAAGTGCGATGCACCGTCACTTTCTGGGGGGAAAAGGAGGGGCTCGAGGAATATATTCCAACCTGCAGCCAGCCCCAATCGATGGGGTGTGGAATTCAGGTGTTTCAACAACCGCTGCAGCCGGGCAGGCGAGTCAAATCAGGTTAAAGAGAGTCCGGAGGAACACCTTTGCGAAAGAGCCAGTCACTAGGACTAAGCGGAGGACAATCGACGTCCCGAGAATAAAGGGGGGTCACGGAATGGTGGAATAAGAGAAGCCAAAATAAGACGAACTTAGCAGGTTAGATGATGCCAATAACGAAAACGAAAAGAGCAAGCACAACAGACAGGAGTTCTGCTGATGGAACAGAAGAATGGGATCCTTGGAGAGAGGGTGAGCCGAAGGAGTCTGTTCTGTTGCCTCAAAGGGTTTAGCGTGTGTTTTATGGGGCGGTGTGATGTGGAGAGGGGCAGTTGGCTTATGCTTGTGTCAGCAGCCCTCCACCTTCCAAGGTTGGGGCCCAGGGCTGGGGGGTTGGAGCATTGGAGAGGGGGCTGGACAAGCTTTATACTGACGCTGGAGTAATCCTGGCGTCACGCAATTTACATCCATGGATAGGCGTACCTATTGTATGGGGCTCGCATACAAAAGGTACATCTACTGGGCTACATTTTAAGGAAAAATATAAGTACACCCACTAAAATGTTTCTGCTTCGGAACGTTATTATCTCCTGCATTTAGCGCCTAGAAGTGGTCTGTGCAATTGTAAGACAGATTTTAGCGGCTCCTTCAACGTAAAATAATAACACTATATTAGCACCTACTCCGTACGTATTATGGAAAATACAATCGGTACGTATGTTGTATTCTTTCTGGCTACCTCGACATACAACATAGGTATGCCCTCTCACCGTGCTAGTATGGCCCTAGCCGTGTAGAATAGAGCAGATCTAATGGAACAGGTCATAACTATAAGTACTCGGAGTTGCTCTCTAACCATGCACATACGGCAACATAATGTTATGTGACACATTGAGAAATCGGCACTTGGCTTCCTGCCTTTCTTTGATGTATCTCATGCCGATAACCCGCTTTTCTCGTAAAGTCGCTAGATACATCTAGCTATAGCCCTATGTTGTATAGCAACAACACAAACTAGAACCCACTCCATGCGCGTCTAATCGAACGTATTCATTAATTCCTTTTGAGATATGAGAGGCTTTTGAGAATAAATCTATTAAATCAAAAGTCTACGTTTCTCCTTCTGGTTCGGATCTTAAATGAAGTTTTCGTTTTTTTTTCCACTGGGCGACCGAAGTTCGTGATATTAATTGCGCTCTATCAATCTGGTGGGCCACCTTGCCTCGTTCCAACGTGACGTGACATGCACCGCGGCCAACCCATCTGCTCAATCTCCTTCCATTTCCCAACCCTCCTCTTGCAACGTACAATACCCTTATTTAATAATTTTCTGTAACATTTTCGCGATAATTTCCTTGCAGGATTTCGCAGACATCGCACAACGCCATTGATTTCGGCGGTCGACTCATCAGCTCGGCGCAGATCCCTCTGAAAACCCGCATCAATGGAGGTTGAGCCCTTGCCCGATACTCCCGATGCTCCCGATGCTCAGATCTCCCCTGCACTACAATTGCAGACAAGCACAGTCCCCGAGTTCTCCGCGCCTTCTCTGTCCCCCTTGTTTAGGCTAGATGAAGGCTACTCGGATGATACGCGAAGTCAGGCCGACAAAGATCTGGGATTGGACAATGTCATGGCGCTTCCAAACTGGGTACTAGCCCAGTCCGAGGCCGGCAGAGCTGGTAAGATATCCCTTATCTTTTGCCCCTGTGGTAATTGCCACGAGGGTGAAGCACCAGCCTCTTTTTCGTGTCGCTTTGCTATCTTCCTTGCTAACCGAGCGTATTCCGACTGCTAGAGCTCGCATACAGCCTTCTTCGCTCTCTACGAACCTCAAGCATCGCCGCAGTAGTCGACCGACTTAACCCCATCCTCCATATTGACCCGTGCGTCAGGCTTCCCCCGGAAGTCACATGGGAGATCTTTACCTACCTCGACATTCGGACCCTTCTGAATGCCTCGCTTGCATCCCGCTCATGGCGTGAACGTATCCTCGACTCGGGCCTGTGGAAATTCCACTACATCCGTGAAGGTTGGGTCATGGACACGAGCGCGATTCGTGCGTTTGAGCAAGAACATTCCGAGGTCATGTCGCCTCAGACCCGGAAGTCCCGCCTACGCCACTCGGAACTAGATCTCGGGGAACCTAAGCCAAAAAAGCGCGTACCGTCGACCTGGCTCGATTCGCGAAGCGATGAAACCCCAAGACCGACTGTGTTTGGCCCTGCGCCCCCAGTGGCCGATAGTGAAGGTGATCACCACATGACTGATGATGACGATCAAGCTACCCCTTCGTTCACTGATGACCAGGAGTTCATTCTGCCAACTGATGTTCCCCAATCTCCTATACCACTGTACCCCCCTCTACGATCGAACCTGCTCATGCGGGATAGCGACGGAAGCGCCAAAATCAACTATTTTCATCTCTACAAGCAACGCAGGCGGCTCGAAGCGAATTGGCATCAAGGCCGTTACACCAATTTTCAACTTCCTGACCCGTCTTACCCAGACGAGGCCCATCGGGAATGCGTATATGCGATCCAATTCGAGGGCCGATGGCTAGTTAGTGGGAGCCGAGACAAGTCTGTGCGAGTCTGGAACCTAGATACCAAACGACTGAGGCATCCCCCGTTGGTGGGACACGTCAAGTCCGTACTTTGCCTGCAATTTGATCCTCATCCCGATGAAGACATCATCATCTCCGGCAGCAGCGACAAATCCGTCATCATGTGGAAATTCTCCACTGGAGAAAAGGTCCATCAAATCGAAAAAGCGCATCTTGACTCGGTGCTCAATCTCAAATTCGATCATCGTTATCTTGTAACATGTTCCAAAGACCGAACTGTAAAGGTATGGAACCGCCGAGAACTTCTACCGAATAGCAAGGATTACCCGCGTATTTGCCATGGATCAGGCGCCACATATCCTACATGGATAATCGATCTAGACGCGGTTGCACCAAACGTGCTTGAAGCTGGCATTGCGCATGAGCAGTACAAAGCCCTAGAGCCTTACACGTTGCTTATGACCGTGGAAGGACATGGAGCCGCCGTGAATGCGATGCAGATCCATGGTGATGATATTGTGACGGCATCTGGAGATCGAGTGATCAAGGTCTGGAACATCCGCACTGGTGCTTGCTCGAAGACGTTGATGGGTCACGAGAAAGGCATCGCATGCGTTGAGTTTGACAGTCGAAGAATTATCAGTGGCAGCAATGATAACTCCGTTCGCATCTACGACCATGCCACTGGAGCTGAGGTGGCGTGTTTGCGAGCTCATAGCAATCTTGTTCGCACCCTTCAAGCAGGGTTTGGTGATGCTCCGGGAGCCGATAAAACCTTGCGTGAAGAAGCGCTAGCGTGTGAAAATGCATTTTTCGCCGCTCAAGAGGCCGGCTTGGACGTTGACATGGGTCATCGGGAGCAACGCCGCGGTGGTTACCGACCGAACACTGCGGGATCACGAGACCCTCGCGATATCCCTGCTCTGGGTGCAAAAATCCCACCCGGTGGAGGAGGTAGTAGCTGGGCCCGTATCGTGTCCGGTTCCTACGACGAGTCGATCTTAATATGGCACAAAGACCGTGATAACAAGTGGACAACAGACCATCAACTACGACACAGTGATGCCATCACCAATTTCGCTCGTGCAAACCTCAGCCAAGTGGCACGAACTACTGTCGCGGCCCAGGCTCAACAATTACAAGCAGCACAGGCTCTGGCGTCTCTTGGGCAAAATGCCAATGTCAACCCCCAAGCTGGTCGTACCAACCCACCATTTGTGCCTCCTCTGGTTATTAACACCGTGCCACTCAATCCTCCTCCTGCTCACCATCATCACCACCATGGTCACCAACGCAGACCTCTAGGGTCCTCGACAGCTGCGAGAGTGTTCAAACTCCAGTTCGATGCACGAAAGCTTATATGTGCCAGCGTGGACCCTCGTATTGTGGGATGGGATTTTGCTTACGATGATGAAGATATCATTGAAGCAAGCCCATTCTTCAAGGGGCTTTAATCTTTCTCTCGCTTTTACGCCTTTTAATATCAGCGTCTGTTCTTTTTTTTTTTGTTTTTTTTTTGCTTAAGTGAATCTCCTGCATCGTCTCACTGGGCGCGAATCGGGGACCCTCCGATGAAAAGACGGCTCAATTCACTTGACGATTTTCTATTAGCATCCCTGCGATCGCGTTATGATTTCTTTGCCTGGTGCATTGCTCCCTGTTCTCCCGCTCTGAATGTCTATCTCTCTCTCCGTGTCCCCTTGTCCTCTCCTTGCCCATCTTCTCAATGTCGTGCCATATACGTACGGTGGGTCCTTGCTTTCTTATTTAATGATGTATCTCTTATCTTGACTTCTGTGTTAGGAATCATTCCCCCGGCTGTCTTGGATAGCCAGTTCTCATATCTTTTTTCGGAGTTTCGTTTTCCACGGTTTTCTCGATCTCAACATCTTTCATGCATGGCGCTGGTGTGGCAATTTTATCAGTAGCATTATGACTAGTCTCAATCAGAAAGGTTCGATTCCCAAGACATTCCCACGTTATATAAAAAAACCACGTCGGCAAATTTGTCTCGATCTCTTAAATGGAATGTGGGACCCGGAAACAGACTTATATCTATGACTCATCAGGAACTACATCCCGCAATAACTACTTGCAAGTTCCCTCAGGTCTATCATCAACTTCACTTCATTTCTGTATGTCATCATGGCAACCCAAACCCCAGACTACCACCTCATCGGGCTATACACCCGCTACTCCAGTAAGCAGCATGCAACGAACCATCCATACACCAGCGGACTTGGCTAATAAGCCCTCTCCAAATTAGGCTGGACCGCACGCGTCGAAGCAGTACTGGAATACTTCCAGATTCCTCACACTCCCAATTTGTAAAGCTCTCCGAGGTATGTACCTACCTTCATCCCCAACACAAGTCCAAGTCTTCAGTCACTCACACAAATTACACAGACAAAGGCCTATTCCCCAACAGGCCTTGTCCCAGTTCTGCAATGCCACTCCCTCCCCTCAGCAACAATTACAGACTCCCTCGCCATCTGCGAATTCCTTGCTGAATCCAACCCAACTCTTCCCCTCTGGCCTACTGACCGCCACCTGCGCGCCCTAGCTCGTAGCGCCGCAGCCCAAATGCATTCCGGCTTCCCAGTCCTGCGCAATACCTTTCACTCAAACTACCTCGCCAGGTACACGGGTAACGTGCCGATTCCGGTTGGCGCGGCCGCGGAGATAGCGCGCATGTTCCGGATTTGGGATTCGGCGCGCAAGGCAACGACTGAGCGGCTTGCGGCGCTGGGAGCGGTTGATGAAGGGTTTTTGTTTGGTGGGTTTAGTATTGCGGATGCGTTCTTTTGGCCGGTTCTTTGGGTGAGTTTCTTTCTTTCTCTCTTGTCGTTCATAAAAAGAACGAAAAACGGGTAATAGGAGCATTGGCTAACTTTGCTTTTTAGCGGTTCCGCTCTTATGGTCTCCCGCTAGAGGGTGCTGGGCCTGGTGCCCTGGCATGGATGGCGAAGATGTGGAGTGACCCCGTGTTCAAAGCGTTGGGGGATAGTTACTACGCGCAGGCTGAGGATCCGCATACTCGCATTGCGCACTACGATGACATCTTCCGGGATATGGATGATGTGCAGTATGGGTTGTTTCCGAAGGATTGGACTTTTTCGGTTTCTGGGTGAGGATTGTACATGTTGTGAACGAGGTCTAACCTATGCCAAAAACAGACATCATTGCAATTGCGAGAAGACCTGTAGGCTCGAAGAGCTTAGTAGGTTTCTCGTGATAGCTATCGGAAAATTATCACGGGTTTCAGCGTAGGGAAGGGCCATCTGAGCAAGGTACCTCGAGGGCTGTCGGGTGTTTCCTCCGGGTGTGCCTATTTTGGGGATTCAATGCTGAGCAAACTCTTACACGGGGTCTGTTGAGCTTCCAAGGTTGCTCCGAGACATGGTAGACCACTGACACTCTCTGACCGGAAAGCACTTCCTGGTCCCGAGGCCAGACTCCGCTCTCTCTGATCGCTTCAATAGTCCCCAGGGGCACCCGTGGGCCTAGGCATCTACTGACCTCGGAGACTTTAGCCCATATTCAGTCCATCTCCAAAGGGGAATTCGGCCCCACAGTCTCGTCTATGCTGTCGTGTGTTGTATGTTAAGATTGTATGGCAAAATCCAACCCTTGAAGCTCCCTGGAAAGTAACACACCTGGCAAAGTGGACAAGCAACTTCAACAGAGGCAGATTTAGGATACCATCAGATAGCTCCCACAGGACCTCGCCGAAGTAACTTCCCATGATTCGAAATATCAGGAGTAAGTTCTTGCCAAGAGTTCCGGGTTTCAACAAGAAAATTCCGATCTTGGCATCCAGAAGCGCCAAGCCCAAGGGGGAGGTTATATTTCCTTCAACCAAATCTAGAATCCTTCGAGGTGGAGAGCTATAGACGTTCGAATATCACAGAGTCGTGACAGGAGAACACTTGGATTCACTTTAATTCTTTCAAGTATAGTGAAGATACACAGCTGGGCGCTCATAACCACGATGCAAACGCTTCCCTGGGGTTCTTGGAGGACCTTTTTTCATTCAAAATCAGTTGGCTCTTGAACGTATACCGCCACCTTTCTCGTTCGAGCCAAATTACAAGACTTTGAATTCCTTAGTTCACAATTGGCATTGGCTCAACTGTCTAGCGGTGTACAACATATGATGTCCAAGGTACCCTACTCACGTCGATCTTTTCGCTACTCCGTACGGAAACTCCGGGCTAGAGCTACTTCTAGTTACTCTCCGGTATCCCCGGAAGGAAGGCCCTTCAAAATCCTGCCAATCGGCATCAGGTGCGCTAGCGTGCGCTAGCGTGCAGTAGCGTGCCTGAAAGAAACCTTGATACGCTTCAAGAGCGGAGCCCTCGGGGATCAAGTCTAGCTCTAGCTACGGACTACGGAGTAGATAGATAACACTCATATCCATCTCCATGGCTTCTCTATAGCCTCATCAACTCCCTATAACCCTGATTGTAGTCGATTTCCTCTCGTAGCCTTCCCAGTCCCTAGTTCAAGCTGTGATATCGAAAGCTTGCCGAAGAGAGGTCTAGCCCTTTTGGTTTGTGGATCTTGTAATCGCGTAGATAGTCCAAGGGTTTCAAGCTGGCAGTCACAGCCACAATGCCAATACTTCGGAATCTTGGCTTTCGGATTTTTCACAAGAAATGTGCCTTGGCATTCGCTGCATGGTGCAATCAAGCGCCAAGAGCCAAGGCGGAAAATCAGACGTTAGAAAATGTCTTATGTTCCCGTGAAGAAGTAGACATAGAATGTGCATCTCGGCCAAATTGGGACCTGGAACCTGCATGACTAGTTGGAGTCGTGGGGTTGTGCATCAAATCCATCCAGTCGGATGTTGTCGAGCTTCTTCACGGATATTGAGGAGCCATGCAACTGTACATCTGACCAAGACAGTACGGAGTGTGTCCTGTCTTGTTATGATGTTCAAAAGGTATAAAAGGTCTCTTGTTGGCCCTCGATTTGATCAACCATCACCATCAACCATCGCAATCAACTATCACAATCAACCATTACAATCAACCATCAACTCAGCAAGATGCACGCTAGCACCATCATCCTCGGTCTCGTTGGCCTCGCCAGTGCCCAGACACTGAACATTCCCTCTCGGGTGGGCAGCATTGTCTCTTTGCCTTCTCCCAGCGTGATCAAGGGCAATGTTGATCTGGGCAACCGGGAGTACGACCGTGGTCGTCCTTGCAACAGTGACAAGGATACCGGTATGTCCACCTAGAATTGAGTCCATACCAATGAAGCTAATTGCATGAAAAGGCTCCGTTAGTGCCGTGTTTGTCCTGGAGAACGGAGCATCCCTGAGCAACGTGATCATTGGAGCGAACCAGCTCGAGGGCATCCACTGCAAGGGATCCTGCACTCTGACCAACGTCTGGTTCCGTGATGTCTGCGAGGTGAGTCGTCTCATGTCTATCTTATCATGTCTATCTGGTCAACCAATACTAATCTGCCCCGTGTAGGATGCCATTTCCATCATCGGAAGCGGAGATGCTCTCATCAAGGGCGGAGGTGCCCAGGAGGCTAAGGACAAGGTTGTGCAGCACAATGGTGTCGGAACCGTCACCATTGATGGATTTACCATTGTGAACTCGGGCAAGCTGTACCGGTCATGCGGTAACTGCACCGGCAACAAGAGCAAGAGCCCACGTAAGGTCGTGGTCAAGAACGTCAAGGCCAGCAATGTGCCTACCTTGGTAGGAATCAACTCCAACTACGGCGATGTGGCTGAAGTCAGCGGCACCTGTGGATCCAACGTCAAGCACGTCTGCGAGGAGTTCCAGGGAGTGGACAAGTCAGAGGGCAAGGAGAGCCCGAAGCTGACATCTACTGCTTCCTGCAAGGGACAGTCGTCTCTTCCTTCTTGCTAAATTCATCTTGATCTTTTGATGGGAGAAAGGGAGAAAGGGAGAAAGGGAGAAAGGGAGAAAGGGAGAAAGGGAGAAAGGGAGAAAGGGAGACAGAGGAGGAAGGAGGAAGACGAGGAGAGGTGGGAAAGCAGATAGTGAAGTCAGAGCATCACTGCATCCCCATAGGGCCGTTGAATCTCTCTCAGACTAGTTAGTAGCTATCAATGTGATTTGAATGTAAAAAAAGCCCGAAAACTTCCTGATCTCTCACACACAGTAAACCGTTTGCCACACTGTCTCCAAATTTTCCATTTTGAGCTTCCTTACCGTGGGGGAGGTGACGAGGGTATATCATTTGACGTATCCTCAAATTCGATTAATTCACATCAGGCTTCAAACTGAGTCCAGACATGGTCTGTCGATGCACCATTGAACTCGACTGCATTATCGAGGACGCGCAGCTTAGGTTTGGGTCACATTTAATCCAAGACGGTCTTGTCGGGTTGATTTGCTCCATTGTTTTAGAGTGACTCAATTGACTTGCAGCATGCTTTTTTGATGTCAAATGTGATGAAATCGACCATCTCCCGGAACATTGGATTGAGGAGCGTATGTTGTAGGTTGTGTAGATTGTGGAGCCCGTCATTAAGACGGCTTAGATTGACACGTGACATTATACGTGAGAGGTAGAAGACAGATGGCGCACCAACTTATAGGCTATTTCGAATGCGTTTTAAAATCAGTAATCGCAATGTTTCCTTTCTGATTTTGGCTGCATTTGGGCACCCGCATACAAATGGATACATTTGTTAGGGTAGATATATATTTTGTTGCGGAGCTATTTGAGTCACAACTAAGCAAAAGAGAAGTATGGAAAAAAAAAAGAGATTCGGACCATGTGGCGACTGTAATTGCCAGCTACGACCAGACGGGCTTAGGTCGAGGTAATCCATAGAAGGAATTGAACTCACAAGTATTACACAAGACCAGTCCAGTCTTATTGTAGCTTAGGGATTGATATTGAGAGCCCATTTAGCTGCATTGACACAAAAACGGAAAAGACGTGGTAGAGGAAATCTGGCCCGTACTAACGTATGGACAAAAGACAGACACGTTCGAGTTAATGATAAGTCTACTCAGCAAGCGCGGCTGGGCATTGATCACCCAGACAAGAAGGAGAACATAATCACAGTAGCAACGTACCAGGTCGTGGAAGCGCATGTACTTCAACGAAAGATTATACAGTGGCAGGGTTCACAAGAGTCGGAAACATGACGCCATACAGAGATACGATCCATGCCTGGAGGCCATAGAGACGGGCATTCCCCGCACTGCTCTCATTCTGAGATCCAGCAGGTGATACTTGGCTCTGGGCAGTGACATAAGTTTCCCGCGAGCTCGTTGCTCCAAGAGAATCATCTGATTCTTCGTGGCTACCCGTACAGCAGCAGAAAAGGCATCTCTGGACGTTCAACCACGCCAAAACGCCCGGGCAGACCGGCATGCTTGAGTGAGGGTTTTCATCTGTACCACCGCCGCAGCCAGCCATCGTAAGAACTGAATGCAACCGCGATGGGTTCGGGGGGGTGTGGTCTCTAGTCGTCCTCGTCCCTTGTGCAGAAAGCTCAACTGAATTCCTAGGACCGTCTGACCCAGCCAGATTGCGTGACAAGGTGAGAAGGGCAGTGGTCCTGGGCCGCAGTGGGCAGTTTATCACAGCAGGGACTGGGTCTGATGGAAAGGGGAAATGTCGTCCAGGCGGGGACCGGGCCAAAGGCTGGACATGTCTGTTTGGGCTTCGCCCAAGACAACTCTTTGTTTGTGCAGCCTCAACATAAGGATCGTAGCTTGTATCCGAGGCTTCGTGGCGGGCAATGGGAAGACGTTGATGGAAAGGGTGGTCCTGCAGCGGTCGACCGATGTTCATTCCATGGCCACTTTGTCGATGGGGGAATCGGCCCTGTACCAGCGTGCCATCCTCGGCTCTTCCTATGCCGTTAACGTAGATTCCACTAGCATGAGACGCAGGCAGCAAGCCAAAAAATCTCCTCAGGGTGTCGCCACACGAACTGCCACGCTGATCACCAGCAGGACCGCCACCTTGCAAGTTTGCGTGTGACCGTGCAGGGTTGTCTGGGATCATGAACCGCGCAGAGATGGACACAGCCTCTGAAGTGCCGAAAGAGGGAAGGCCAGGGGGCGTAGGCGTTCTTTCTGGCGGTGGATATCGTGGTTGGACGGTTATTACTGCAGGTCCCAAGTTCCCGGGCCATTTAGGCCTGCAGACACTTCCATCACCGAGGGAAACAGCCTTGCGGTGTGAAGGCCGACGGGAGTTTAACACCGATGGGTTTGAGTGATTTGTACTCAAAGGAGGTCTTGACCAGTGTGCGGTTTGCCAGTACTGGTCGGATAATAGTTTGGTGTGATTTCCAAGCTTCCCTGCCATTCTCTGTCGTCTTTCTTCTCTGACCAGAACACTGGTAGGAGTCTGATCCTCCTGTGAATCTGTAGGGATGAATCTGGCCATATTTACCGCTAAGCCTTGCTCGTGAACTGGGTTATCAGAGAGGAGAGACGCATAGAAACGAGGACTGGAATCATTTGGAGTGGTAACTCTGATCGCATTGTATATAGATCGTTCATCGCTTAAAATAGACTCAGACGAGTCTGGGTTTTTGTATGGTGAAATGGAGTCGGAATCTTGAGGGTGTTTTCCACGTTGGATGTTCTGTGACGCCGAAAAGAACTGCGAATGCGGGTTACTGGATTGATCGATTCTTCGGGCAAGCATTTTGATGGCAAAAGAGTGAGGCCTGGTCAAGATTAGAATATACTGGGAGAGAGTGACAGGTGGGAATAACTAAGACAAGAATGTGATTTCCGCAAAAACCCTCATCCACCATCGTGCCTGCCGGGATCAAACCAAAGAAAATTATTATAAAATCAGTCTATATGTACACCCTTGAATGAATATGCGCTCTAAACCCGAAAACGTTGAAAGTCATGATCATTATGGAGTGCTACCTGGGCTCTTGCCAGTCACCTTGGCGTGCTCCTTTTTTAGGGCTCGCAGCAACCCTTCAATTCTGCGACGCTCTTCTTGTTCAGCCTGAGAGGTGTCAGCTAGTTTGATAAAGGAGAATGGTACAAGAGAACTCACCCTAAACATCTTCATGTTCTCGTTGCGCGTGTCACGCATCATCTTCTTGAACTCATTCTTGAGCACCATGGTAGATGTCGTGTCGTAAGTGCCATCGCGGCCCACAGATGTGGGACTACTCAAGTTCATCCAGCTTATACGTTCTTCTGCCAGTTTTGTTTCGAGTTGCTCGCAACGGTCCCGAAGACTGTCAATGAGAATCTCGAAGCGTTCGCGTTCTTTTTCAAACTCGATGCTGGCTTTCGTCATGGCTTCGTAGTCATCGATGATCTCACTAAGTTCTCTTTCTAGATTATCTGCCCGCTGCTGAAGATCACCACCTCCTCGTTGGCTCTTCAGAGCAGCCAGTTCCTCAGTGAGCTCGATGTTCCGGGTGACCAGTGCATCATTCTCCCTTTGGACACTAGTGTTGGAAGCCACTACTGCCGCACGTTCGGCTCGAGTACCATAGGCCCCATCCAGCTCTGCCTTGGCCATTGTCAGTTCAGTTGTGACCCGCACAATCTCGCCTTCAAGCTCAGTCAACTCATTCTGCAGGCGAGTGGCGTTGTGGTCGGACTGCGCGCGCTGATCATCCGCCTCCTTGATACGGGCATCGGATTGAATTCGAATCTGCCGGATCGCGGCTTCAAGCTGAGCGACCTCTTGTTCGGCGCGATCACGAGCACCCCTAACTTCCTCGGATCTGAAATCGCTATCGTTCTGCAGTGTTTCAACGACGCTCTGCAGGCGTTGAACCTCGCTCTCCGCGCGGTCCCGGGCTTCCTTGACGTCTTCACCTCTAGCATCGGCGTCGTTTTGCAAAGTTTCAATTACGATATGTAGATGCTTGGCTTCGTCTTCCGCACGGTGGCGGGCCTCTATGACCTCTTTCGTTTTAGCGTCGGTGTCATTTTGCAACGATGCAATGGCCACCTGGAGGCGCTTGACTTCTTCCGCATGTTCGCTGGCCTCTCTGGTCTCTTCGCTCGTGCTGTCGGTATCATTCTTCAGCGATATAATGATGTCCTGTAGACGCTTAACTTCGTCTTCCGCGCGGCTATGGGCCTCTCTGGTCTCTTCGATCTTTTTCTCGGTATCATTCTGTAGCGAAGTATTGACCACCTGTAGACGCTTGACTTCACCTTCCGCATGGTCGTGGGCCTCTCTGGCTTCTCTGAACTCTTCGCTCTTCACATCATTATCACTCTGCAACGATGCAATGATGGCCTGTAGACGTTTGACTTCATCTTCCGCGTGGTCGCGGGCCTCTCTGGCCTCTGTGGCCTCTTCGCTCTTCGTGTTGTTATCATTCTGTAACGATTCAATTATGGCCTGTAGACGCTTCACTTCATCTTCCGCACGGTCACGGGCCTCTCTGACCCCCTCGTCCTCGATGTCTTTGTCTCCCTGCAAATCGTTGATGAATTGTTGCAGGCCTTTAACCTCGGCCTCTGCTTGATCTTGGGCATCCTGGGCTTCCCTGACTTCTTTAGTCTTTGCCTCAGCCTCGCTACGCAGTGAGGTGATAATGCTTTGCAAACGCACGACTTCACTCTCAGCCTGAGCCAGAGTCGCCTTGGCTTCTTCCTGGGGATTGCCTTTGGTGCGCATTGCGTCGAGCTGTTCCATGACAAGAGCCAATTCGTCGCCTTTGGCGTTGCCTTCGCGCTCAGACGCTTCGAGATCCTTGCGAACGCGGGACAACTGTTCCGTCAGGTCGCCGATATGGGCATCGCGCTCGGCGTCTGACTTGGAGTTGAGCTCGCGCTGTTGCTGGATTTGCGTGGTGAGAATGCTCTTCTGCTCAATGACTCCATCCACTCGGCTCTCCAAGCCGTCTATACCTGTTTTAAGGTAAGAGAATTGCTCTTCTAGTCCCTCGCCGTCAGACGGATCAGGAGGCGGAGGCAAAGTTGGCGAACGGGTCAAACCAAACCGATCAACGATTGATTGCACTTGATTGTTGATTTTGGTAAGTTGGTGTTTCCAGGCTATCTCGGCTTCAGGTGCAATGTCGCGAGCAGTCGTGGGAGCAGGAGCGTCCCCTGTATGCAAGACGATTTTTTCCATGCTACTCTCGATATAGGCTAAATGAGCGTCGACCGTTCCTGTGGGATCGACGGGCCCTCCACCCGCTGACAGCTGCGGGGGAGGATCGATGAATTCATCGGGGTTCGACTTTTTCATCAGGTCATGCATGCGCTCGCTAATTTCCTCCAATCGTCGCTCTGTAGCCTGCATAGCCTCAGTATTCATTGCGGCGGCCGCGTTGGTCTCGATCTTCCTGTCCACGCCAAAGTCATCCAAATGCTCAGTTGTCCGGTAGAGACTACGATCGTCGAATTTTAGATCATCATGGGAGCTATCCGAAGTGGGTGGAGCAGGGTTCTTAGGACCCTTCTTCAGACCCTTGTGTGTCATCTGCAAGACACCCGCAGTGTGCTCCAGCAAGCGCTGACTGATCTTCTGCGACCTCTTCTCCAGTTTCCAAAGTTCCTGTGCCAACTCCTCACATCGCCGCTGGCTGACCGCGAGTTCAGAGTCACTCTTGTCGAGGGCCTCAGAAGCCCGGCTCATCCGGTTTGAGTTCGATCCGCCATTGGCACCGTATTCGCCGCTGCTCCGAGGGCTGGGCGGGCTGTAGAGTCTACCAAGGGATTGCGCCGCGTCACGCAGTTTCGTTTCGAGTGCCAGTTTCCGCTTCGTGCCCTGGATGCGAGTGGACAGCAAAGAGACTTCCTTCTTCAACCCTTCCACCTCCTCGAAGGATAGGACTTCGTAATCCGTGCTATCCCCTATGGCGGTCTCGGTCAATAGGTACATGGTCACGGGGTCGTTGACATTCAGGAAAACCGAGCTCCGCGAATGAGCCGGGTGGAGCTACCAGAAACGAAGAAAGCATGGTCAGCCGAAGTCTCAAGTTGGCGCGTTGCCTCTCTACTCACTGGGTCGTATTGCGACTGCTCCTCGTGGTGGGGTTCCAGGGCATCTCGATACTCCTCCACGAGTGTCTTTCCATTCGGCGGTGTTGGAGCTGGAACATCGGAAGTGGCAACGTTTGAGAGATACTGTGAGTCCCCGTAGGAGGATTGACTGGATCGCGTGCTCATATTCGTGGTCGTTCAATGGCCAGGGTCTCCCCGATTAGAATGGTTCGTAGAGGAGAAATTCAGGAACAGGCGTCACGCATCATGAAATTCGAGCGCTAAAGATTGCGGTCGGGAAATGTAGTAGGTCTGAGTTAGGGGTATAGTTGTGGAGAGGGAGTGAATGTATTTTGGCGAAGGTACAGAATAGAGAGGCCAACATTAATTTAAAGATAGCGGGGAGGGAAGGGGAAACCATGATCGGCATCATTTTATGGTTCAGCCACGGTTTTTTCTCCAACTGCAAGTACACAGAGTAAAAGGAGATATTTGATTTGATATCGTACACATAGATTCAGATCTTGAAGATGTATGGAGCACTGAATACGTATACAAGACAGTTCCAAGTTTGGTCATTCCACTTTCTTCGTCTCAAGGGGTGATTCGATGATTTGTTAGGGGATCCACTCTGTAGTAGAGATAGATTCTACCATATGTACACATAGTACAACATTCAACAGCTATAAATAAATCCAAGTAACCTCACATGTTTTCATCTACCCCGCTATGCACTACCTAAAAGTAGCGTTGTAGTACTTGTGCAATGCAGCGTCACAGTAGGGCTTATCAAGTACCGCCAAGTACCCCGGTTGGGACCTCGGACCAGAGTGACATGAGAGCCAAGAGACTTGAAAGATGTGAAACTGCCCGCTTTGTTTGATTTTATTGTAGCCCGCGCAGAATGAGCTTACTCTGTCACACATCGCGGTAGACATGTCGACTCTTGAGCGCTCTCGGGATATAGAGCAGGGCTCTCGACCTATCTACAAGGTCTATAAGCGACGCTTCTGGGGTCTGGCCCAGCTGGTATTGCTAAATATCGTCGTTAGTTGGGATGTATGTGCTCCGTTACGATTAATCCCGATACTCGGCTTTGCACATGCGCTGACTTTCGTATACAGTGGTTGACCTTTTCGTCTATCTCAACAACGGCCGCGGAGTACTTTGATGTCTCGGAGAGCGCTATTAACTGGATGAGCACTGGCTATCTCTTCGCCTTCTGTGCTGTTAGCCCGTAAGTTGACATAAATTGCCATGTTGAAAAGCAAGAGAAGTCAAAACAATTAAATAAAAGTCCGCTCCAAGTATCCCATTCGCTAACCCGATTCCCAGCATCGTTATCTGGATCCTGAACAAAGGCGGCCCCAAACCAGCTATCATCACCACCGCCACACTCCTACTAGTGGGTAACTGGCTCAGATATGCTGGTACCAGAGCGAATGGCGGTATATTCGGACTCGCGATGTTCGGCCAAATCCTAATAGGATTCGCGCAGCCCTTCTGCCTCTGCGCACCAACCCGATACAGCGAGCTCTGGTTCTCAGATAAGGGCCGCACGAGCGCAACAGCAGTCGCCAGTCTCGCGAATCCACTGGGCGCTGCCCTGGGCCAGCTGATCGACTCGGAATGGGCGTCGAAACCCTCTGATATACCAAATATGGTCCTGTACATTTCGATCATCGTACGTGAAACCCATAACCAATACCTAACCCATCCTTTTTTCATTTCTCTCCCTCTCACACTTGCACTCCACCTCAAACAAACAGTCAACCGTCGCAGCAATCCCATCGTTCTTCCTCCCAGCATCACCACCAACACCCGCAAGCACATCCGCCGCAAAGCCGCACACACCACTGGGTGCAGCAGTACGCGAACTAACTAGCGCGCGTGAATTCTGGCAGATTTTCATTCCATTCTCTGTATATGTGGGCTTCTTCAACAGCGTCTCCTCACTGCTAAACCAAATCCTCAGTCCGCACGGGTTCTCCGAGACAGAAGCCGGTATTGCAGGCGCCATCCTGATTGGGGTAGGACTCGTCACGTCGGCGATCATGTCGCCAATAACAGACCGGTACAAGCACTACCTGGGCAGTATCCGAGTGCTGGTACCAGTGGTGGCAGTCACGTATATCGGGCTGATCTTCGCGCCGGGCAGTGCGGCCGGAATACCGCCTTCGTATGTGGTTATGGCACTACTGGGCGCAGCGTCGTTCGCGATGCTACCCATAACGCTAGAGTATCTCGCTGAGATTACGTACCCTATCTCTTCGGAGATTGGGAGTACCATCTGTTGGACGGGTGGGCAGTTGCTTGGTGCGTGCTTTATTCTTATTCAGGATGCGTTGAAGGCTGGAGCTGGGGCTGAACCGCCGTATAATATGCGGAATGCATTGGTCTTTGCGGCTGTGGTTGCTGTTGCAGCTGCACCGTTTCCGTTGACCGTTGGGCTTTTTGGAAGGAGTGTTCATCGTCGTAGGTGGGAGGTCGACCGTGGTGTTGAGGTACAGGAGGTTAGGGACGTGGCTCGGACGGATGAGAAAGTTAAGACGGTTAGATCTGATGATTTTGCCGTGGCAACTGATACCCCGATCAAGACTTGACGGCTGTTTCTCTATCAGGGTTCTTTTGGGATGTGCGACTTGTTCATTTCAAGGGTTTGGAAGAGCTTTGACGCGTCGCTCTTTTTATTCATCGCTGTACCATGACCATGGTGCTTTTCACGGGCCTTCATTCCCATTGTCTCTTTTTCCGCTTGAGTTGTACCCCGGTTTATGGTACCCGAATCTCTTTTGAATATGTGATAACCTCTAGGGACTTGATGCACTTTGGGTCGACATATCCTAGTTAGCGAATTGAGCATATTGTGAATCAATAATCTGGCAAGAACAATGCCGAGCCGACTTGTGCACATATGCATCCTATAGTTAGATAAGGAAAATAAGCCTAGCCTACCAGCGCACAAAGGTAATCTAGACAGATGAGATTCGTTTTAAAACAAGAGAATAAACCAAAGCACAGTTCGAACAGGCGGAAGACCAGCTATCTGTACACGCAAGGCTGAAAGAGGGGGGAAAATGACCTATTATTCTTTGTTGCTTCCTCTGAGCCCTCCTCCCTGCCTTGAAAACACAATACATATGCGCACACATACGCAAGGAACGACCAGAAAACAAAACCTCACGTTTCTGGATTGATCCTGCGTTCTCAACCCAAGGCGGCAAGCTACCAGGCTATCAGTCCGCCTTGGCAGCTATCATAAAAGCGGGATTGATTTTTCTTCCGGCGTTTCAGTCCAAGAGGTTCCCCGTACCGATGCGGTTTATAGCGAAAATAGTTCGAGAGCCAGATCGATGCAAGAGTTAGATAGAACGCCGAAATCAAGTCTCAGTAGAAGAGTCGTTTACTTCAACTCCCTCCAGAGCTTGGGGGCAGCGCACGCGGTCACGCAGTGAGTGAGGTGGAAGACTAGCTTATGTTAGTTGCACAATCAATTATCGATGGGAGGCAATTCCATAGTTTTGTCTGGTTCCATTGTTGATGTCAATTGCACTTACACTCCTCGACGCAGTCCTCCTTGGGGCCCTTGTAGTCCTCATCCTCCTGCTGGCGGGTGACGCGCTCAACGCACTCGTCATAGTGATGCTTGTAGGGAGCGCAGACGGCGGAGTGGGCGCACTCTGAGAATTAAAGTTAGTCTCCGATCGAGAAAGCCGGTGAAAATCGTCTTTGCAATGCCATTGGGGGCCATAGAACGCAGGGGCGTGTCCTAACACATAAGACCAGTTGGTGCGAACAACAGCTCGTGTTCAACGATCGCATGACACTGGCGATAATGGAATGCGAACAAAAAAGCAAAAGTCAGAAAAGCAGCAAGGCCACTCACCCTCCTCGAGCTTGGGCTTGATGTCCTCAGGCTCATCCTCTTCCTCTTCTTCTTCTTCTTCCTCGGCCTCAGCCTCCTCTTCCTCGGGGGCCTCCTCGGAAGACTCCTCCTCGGCGGGAGACTCCTCGGCGGGCTCGGTGGAGGCTGACTCTTCCTTCTCGGCGGACTCTTCCTGAGTGGTGGTCTCGGTCTCGGTGTCTTGAGCGGGAGCCTCAGCCTGGGCCTCGGTGAACCCGAAGGAGGAGACAACGTCAGAGAAAAATTCGGAGAGACCCATTGCGGCAAAGATCAATTGAATGATGACCGGAGATCTTGTGTGGGGGTGAAAAAGCGGAAGGGGGTGGTAACTGAGGGAGGTTGTTGGTTTTGCCCAAGAGCTGCTTCTTTCGGACTGGAAAATCGGAAAGGCCCGGCCGCTGAGAGACGCCAATTATGCCGCACGTGATTGGCCAATGGGTTCCAACGCCATTCAGGACTGGACAAGTGCAGTTTTTAGGGAATTTTTATTACTGGAGTTACTTCTCCTTGATTTAAGGATCTCGGATATATGAGAAAATTCAACTTTTGTTTGCTGAAAATAAGTGTAGGTGAGTTGATATCAATTCTTCCTCCCTCCATTTCCAAGTGCGTAAGAACCGCTTTCGTATCGCTAAATGCTAATTGATGGGGACATAATGTACATGAGATAAAATTAAAAAAAAAGAGCCCAGTTCAAATATGTGATAGAATGGCATGTTGGAATGGTCTCCCGAAAAATTAGATGGCGCGTCGCAGCCTCTCTTCCAGCTCGTGGGCTACACTTTGCGACTGGACCTCCTCGTAACATGGAGGCGGCTCCGCGGGTTCGAAACCGGCGTCAGACGCTCGACTGCTTTGCGGCTCTTCTGGTGTCTGGCTGGGTCTAGCACTTTGGCTAGCATTAGGCGGAGCTTCATATGCAGGCAACTCTTCCAAATGAACTGCTGAGAGATCCACGTTTTGTTGCCCTCGAGTGCTCTCGCTTGTATTCTCAACAGCCTGCTCGAGTCGTTCCTTGATCCGCTCGAAGTTGGTGTGGAAGTCAAAGGCTCCGCCTTCCTTGAATGTCACTTTCAATTGAACAGCAGGCAGGGATGGTGAGATGCCACCTCCAGATACTGGTTGTACTAGAGCTGTCCATACATTGGGTCCAAAGAATGGTGCAGAAACATGAGAGTCACGGACATTCAAGAGAGGTGACGAGAAGGACTGGAGGTCATTGCTTTTGGATGCGGGAAGGTAGATAACCTGTCGAGGGTTAACATGGCGTGGAGACATAGACTCAAATTAATACCGACTCTTTGGTTGGTGAGGTGGATGCAGCCAGCACTGCTTTGGATTGAAAGTTTTTCTGCACCTTTGTATCGGGAGGGCGGAGTCAAAGAGACACTAGTACGAGGAGGGGAGGAGTAGATCAAGCGCTCGTTGGGAAGACGGACGAAGCCATCCTGATCATCAAGCATTACCCAACTAGGCAGTCAGCGTGGATGCTTCAATATTGTATGGGTCTGGTCCTGGCCCCGGAGAGAAACAGCCATGAGAGCAGAGGCATACTTGAGAGACATGAATGCGAGATCATTCCAAGCGCATGTGACACTGTTTTTATCGGCCTAATCCCCGGGAGAATAGTGGTCAAGTTGGATGTCGAGTTGGAAGATGAAAGGCGGGGTGTGTGAGTAGCAGGTGTAGACGGCGTGAGAAGAGACCAAAACAAGGCCTAAAGACTTCCCAAAAGACAAGATTAGAAAACCACTATTCAGAGGTCTTCGAGTAAAGTGTAGACTTGCAATATCAGGGAAGTTGAAGTGGAAAGGCGGGGCAGGCGGGGAGATAAACCTGCAGGGGGAACTTTTACGTTGTACGGTGTGAAAACTGATCGTGTTTTTTTTGTCTGTAGGTCATTTTGATGTTAATTCCAGTATACTGTGTAGTTGATCATATCACCTATCTACCTGGAATTGTAAATTAAACACATCGTCTCCATCGTGTTAAGCTTGATGCTTTACGCACTTCAATGCTCTTGGCGATAGCATCCAGGCCGATCTCATTTGATAAGACCTGGAATAGCTGCATGATGCTTTGATTAGTGAACTCCAACACTCGGTATGCTTAGGGGTGTTGAGATTCTATGATTGAAAAGTTGGAAAGTTGATTTCATTGATCTCATACTGGGATTCTCGGGCCATCTTGTGAAGTTGCAATGGCCTGTGCTCACCTGGAAGGTATTGTACGGAGTGCGGAGCAGTTTCAGAGCTTTTCTCATTGTGACTGATCATTTAATTTAGCTTGCTTCGCATGTAACAGTTGTATGTACACATAAACAAGAGAATTCTTCTATTAAAAGTCCAAGATCAATCGTAAGTTGAATTCTTGTCACGTTCTGCAAGCGTCCGAGTCAAAGCGTTCCAGTCAAAGCGCGCTAAGACTCTCAAATCTTCCAGATGCGAACTTCGACCCTCCCCCTCTTCTCATGTTTTCTTCCTTGACCTCATGTTCTGATACCCTGTCTATCAAATATATTAGATCGTCTATGGTGATCTGAGGCTCGAAACGGCCAAGTGTGTGGATCCCAAGCTCTTCCGGCTAGCCGTACTCACGTTTATCTTTTCTCCAGGGACTTCATGTCGACACAATCATAATCCTTCATTATTTCACAAATCAGCTTTCTTTCCCCCAGAAACGGCCCACCGGGCTTCGACAGCACAATGGGTGAAAAAGGCCAGTACATCCCACCCCTCATTGGGTGGATGTATGATTTGGTTCTTTGGACATTCTCCGTGCTCATCGACCTCTTCTTCCGCGAAGTCCACCCCCGAGGCTCATGGAAGATCCCTCGCCGTGGTCCCATCATTCTGGTGGCAGCTCCCCATGCGAACCAGGTATGCCGCCTGCTTCCGGTCCGATAGACAAGATGCTAATGATGGATTTTCGCCCAGTTCGTAGATTCTTTGGTGTTGATGCGCGTCATTCGCAGCGAAGCGCAACGTCGTATCTCATGGCTTATTGCGGACAAGTCTTTCAAACGCAAGTTCATCGGACTTCTGGCGAGAGGAATTGGCACACTGCCTGTGGCACGTGCTATGGACAACTTGAAACCCGGAACCGGCACCATCTACCTTCCCGACCCGATCAACAAACCAACTCTTGTGCGAGGTGTTGGAACCAACTTTGAAGAAAATAGCTTCCAAAAGGATGGAACTATTGCCCTACCAACCATCAACGGAACGTCACACAGTACTGCGATCGCCGAGATCAAGGGACCGGAGGAATTGGTGCTTAAGAAGCCTTTCAAGCACAGGGATGCGCTAGCCCAACTCACTGGACGCAAAGACATTGACCGTGATGGAAATTTCACTGGAGATGCATCCGAGCAAGATCCAGATTTCAAGGGCACCAAATTCAAGGTTGCTCCTCATGTGGATCAGACTGCAGTCTATCAGGCAGTATTCAAAAGACTAGGCACGGGCGGTTGTGTCGGTATCTTCCCGGAAGGTGGAAGCCATGATCGCACTACATTGCTTCCCTTAAAAGGCAAGCTCTTCGTGTCCAATAGTTCCGAAAGATTTACTAACATGACACAGCTGGTGTCGCCCTGATGGCTCTAGGCACCCTGGCTGAAAACCCGGACTGTGGTTTGAAGATTGTGCCTTGTGGCATGAACTATTTCCATGCTCACAAGTTCCGCTCCAGGGCCGTTATTGAGTTTGGTAGTCCAATTGACATTCCTTCGGAATTGGTGGAGCAATTCAAGCAAGGTGAACGACGGGAGTCTGTCGGTGCTTTGCTGGAAATCATCTACGGAAGGCTCGTCTCGGTCACTGTCACTAGTCCCGATTATGAAACACTAATGGTTGGTTTCTTTCCATTACGGGGACATACACTTCCGCTAACAGTTCAAAGGTCATCCAAGCTGCCCGTCGTCTGTACAACACGAAAGGCAAAAACCTTCCTCTTCCTATGGTTGTGGAGCTGAATCGCCGCCTTGTGAAAGGTTACGCCCACTTCAAAGATGATCCCCGGATCGTTGAATTACGCAAGTCGATTGTGGGATATAACAAGCAGCTTCGTCTTCTTGGAATCCGGGACCACCAAGTGGCCTACGCGAAGTTCTCCATCTTGCAGGTGGTTGCCACATTGATTTACCGTCTAGGCAAATTAGCACTCTTGGCAATCGGGACGCTTCCCGGTTTGCTGCTCTTTACCCCCGTTTTCATTGCAACCAAACGTATCTCCGCAAAGAAGTCTAAGGAAGCACTGGCTGCTTCTACTGTGAAACTTCAAGGCCGAGATGTGATGGCTACATGGAAGCTTCTTATTGCCCTTGCATTTGCTCCGGCACTCTATGCCTTTTACACTGCCTCCCTCACGTATTGGACTTACTGGAACCGAGTCAATGGAATAGTTCCAGACTGGGTTCCGCTTTGGTCGGTAGTGGTGATTGGCGTGGTCCTCTTCCCCACCATCACTTTTGCGGCTCTTCGGATCGGTGAAGTAGGCATGGACATTATAAAGTCACTTCGCCCGCTTGTTCTATCTCTGAACCCATCATCGGCCAACACGCTGGTGAAACTTCGAGAGAGACGCGCTACTCTAGCTCATCAAGTAACCGAGGCAATTAATACCATGGGACCTGAGCTATTCCCCGACTTTGATGCCTCTCGGGTTGTCACCGATCCATTCCGAGAAGCGACCAAACTGGATCACAAGGTCGAAAACGAATTGCCGGAGATCAGAAGAGCCAGCGTGTCGGACTATACCGAGAAAATGCCCTCGTCAGAGCCTCTGCCCCGCAACGAGTCCTTCCACAACCTGGCCAACATTGGTTTCTTCTCCACACGACCTCCTAGTCGTAATCGTAGCCGCAGCAGATCTGCTAGCGCCCGACCTGGGTCGCAGCACGGGCTCAAGCCGCTCAGTACTCTCACCCCGAAAGACCCGCTTGAGGACATCAGTTCACGGATCCGTGATGCCATGAGGGAGCGTGGGGAACGTCGCCGGCGTCGAAGCGAAGATGGGAGCTGGGATATGGCCAGCTCAGGCCCTGGAACTCCTTCCAGCCTTGAGGAGTTCCGAAAAGATCTTTGAGATGTGGACTGCCTTGATCCTTCAATCATTTATCATCACGAACATCAACCACGGTGTTCGGTGCAAAGTTGTGTGCGTATTTTCTGTTAAATAACCATTCAAGATATCCTGTCTGTTTTAATTATGCTCTTGTTGTCAAACATTCATCTGGGGGGTCAACTGGTTATTATTGCAGAAATCTTCTACCAAGTGTAATCAAACGTGAGAAATTGTTTACAATCATCCCAAGGGAAACGATCAAGTAATCACACTATCAGTAGCAATGGACACTAATAGTAGTGGTACATCGACTCATTCGGCCCTCTATTTCTTCTCTTCACGCCCTCTGTTCACAATATTTGTCCCTGCAAATACGTATCTACGGCCGACTACTATTCTATTGTTATGATGAATGTACAAAAGGCGATTTCAGCGAGGATCCTCTAGTCACAGGCACTTAGATATAGATATGTTAAACCTGAGTGGCATACCCCAAAGCAACTTATACAGCCATAGGCACCAAGGGCAACCAATGAAGATCGCTCCCTGGGCTGATCTTGGCCGATGCATTTTTTACCTTGCCACTTCCACGGGGCTTACACTAAGAGCTGGGGCGAAAAACCCCCCCCTAGAATCTAAAATTACACATGGAAAATGGTGTAGCCTAAGTGCTTGAATTGCCTTGCCTCCAAATCCTTTTAGTAAAATTGCCCATAACAAAGACTGTAAGTAACTGACCACGTCGCGTTTTGTAGTACGAAGACAAATCCGGCCAGCCGCTTGCCGCGCACCTTTTTATCTTCTATTCTGTAACCAGTCTCTACCCGAACTCCTCGATTTTTCTACGGAGTTTAGGGGACTCATATACTTTCCACACCTCCATCATGCCTTCAATGCATCTGTCACGTCTTCGAAATTGGTTCCTCGCCTCTCCGCCTGCCGAATACGCCATCACAAGCCTCAAGGAACTGCTGATCGGCGCACTCCAACAGGGCCCTGTCCCCCAGCATGTGGCTTTCGTTATGGATGGAAACAGGCGCTTTGCCCGATCACATGGAATTGAGACAGTGGAGGGACATAATTTGGGGTTTGAAGCTCTTGCAAGAGTGGGTGCTACTATTTGGGCAGCTCGGCGTTACGCGGCTGCACCCGTATTGTGGCCCATGCTAACGACTGATAGATCCTCGAAGTCTGTTACAAGAGTGGAGTGAAGGTAGTTACGATCTACGCGTTCAGCATCGAGAACTTCAAACGCTCAAAATTCGAGGTGGATGCGCTCATGGAAATGGCCAAGGTGAAGCTGTCGCAGATGGCTCAACACGGAGATCTGCTCGATCGGTACGGAGCAAAAGTTCGCGTCCTGGGCCGTCTTGATATGCTCAAACCGGACGTTTTGGAGGCCGTCAACAAAGCCGTTGACATGACCAGCCGCAACGGAGACCGCATCCTTAATATCTGCTTTCCTTATACCTCCCGCGACGAGATCACCTCCGCTATCCGCGACACGGTTGAGGATTATACTACACCGATTCAACAGGGTCGCTCCGCGGCTGCCGCTTCCCGCTTCTCGGAATCCCATATTGCAGATAATATCCGCGCTCAGACGCTCGGATCGACAACACATGAATCACACAGTGATTCTGAGTCTACGTCGGGCTCTTCGGCACAGGATGACGACGCTTTTTCTCGGCACGACTACTCCGACCGAGTCTATGGATCGATGTCTTCCTGCTCGTCTTCCACAACCCTCCACCTCGGAAACCAGCAAGACCCCAAGGGCTGCCCCCCACCGAGACCCGCAACTGAGGCAGATAGCCCAGTCTATATCTCCCCCGAAAACATTTCTCGCCAGACTCTAAACGACCACATGTTGACCAAGGATGCTCCGCCCCTGGATATCCTGATCCGCACTTCGGGCGTCGAACGCTTGAGCGACTTTATGCTCTGGCAGACACACGAGAACACGGAGATTGTCTTCCTCGATGTCATGTGGCCAGAATTCGACCTGTGGCACTTCCTACCTGTGATGCTCGGATGGCAGAGGCGGATTTCCAAATCTCGGCAGGACCCCAATGCAGAGGGGAACTTTGCCGGCGACGCAAAATCGAGCGAGGAAGGCCCAGACGCGATGCTTTGGTGTCAAGCTGGAAAGGTCAAAGACATCTAGCGAACTGTCTGTTATATACCCTGTCTCTACCTGTTTTTGTTCAGCTTCAGCATCACTAACGTGTTGCTTTTTGCGGAGTTTCTGTTGGGCACGCCTGACATGATAAACTTGATATCAGCATGCATCTATGCATCGCCGTCCACTAAATCGGTTGTCGGTAAATCAAATATTATCTACTTCCTAATCCTCTACCTCCTCCACGCCAGATCCATCCTTCATCTCTCGTTCCATCACTATAAATCATTAATCCAAGGGTGTTCCTTTTCAATGATCCTTTCTCTTCTCGAGTATGAAGAACAACTAGCTATAAACAGCAGGCGGTGAAACTGACACTTTGAACACATCTGTGCTCAGCTAAACCCCCGCGCCGATACCGGTTCACGTGATGTTGAGTCATTTGCCGTATGCCCAGAGCTGATGTGCTCCGGTTGAACTATCCCAACATCATCTATTATACCGATTCAATCAAAATGGTCAAGCAAATTGCCGGTTCCAAGGCTCTCCTTTTGGGGTCGGGCTTCGGTACGCCTCGTTTCTCTTCTCCAAACCTCTTGGCCCTAAATGCGTCATGCTGCCCCGCATCGAGCTTCTTGAGTTGTACAATTGCTAATTTCTGATTATTCTGAAGTCACCAAGCCTACTGTTGAGGTCCTCAGCAAGGCTGATGTTGAGGTCACTGTTGGTATGTTCATTGAATCCACTTAGGCCCCTATTTCATTGAAAATCGCTGACAATGCGGTAACAGCCTGCCGTACCCTCGGGAGTGCCCAGGCCCTTGCCTCTGGCTTCAAGAATGCCAAGGCCATCTCTCTTGATGTCAACGATGATGCCGCCCTCGATGCTGCTCTGAACCAGGCCGATGTTGTGATTTCGCTTATCCCGTACACTTTCCACGCTACCGTCATCAAGTCTGCTATCCGCACTAAGGTAACACATCTTTCTCTGGAGGGAGCGAGCACTTGACTAATTTATTACAACAGACAAACGTGGTCACCACATCCTACGTCTCCCCTGCTATGTTGGAGTTGGATGAGCAGTGTCGCGAGGCTGGTATCACAGTCATGAACGAGATCGGTCTCGACCCTGGTCTCGATCACCTCTGTACGTGTCTATGTCACAGATATAAACAGACCGACGCTTACGAGAGATAGACGCTGTCAAGACTATTCACGAGGTCCACGCTGCTGGCGGCAAGGTTACCGGATTTGTTTCCTTCTGTGGAGGGTTCGTCCGATGATTCCCGTGTTCTATACGTGGTATAGCTAACCAACAACAGCTTGCCCGCCCCCGAATGCTCAAACAACCCCCTGGGATACAAGGTCAGCAAAAGTCCACTTATCACCAAGTTGATATATAACTGACAAATTCCGGTTTCAAGTTCTCGTGGTCTAGGTTAGCAGAAGTTCAATGCTGAGTGTTTGTTTGAACAATTGACTAACTAGCTCAGCCGCGGTGTGCTTCTTGCTCTCCGTAACGCTGCCAAGATCTACCAAGGTATGTGCTTTATTTACGCATAACAGAAACCAAGAGTGCTAATGTAGAATGCAGATGGTAAGATCGTGTCCATCGACGGCCCCGATCTGATGGCTACCGCCAAGCCCTTCTTCATCTACCCCGGATTCGCCTTCGTCGGATACCCTAACCGCGATTCCGTATGACATTTAATGCGTTCTACGAGAATTAGTTTCAATCAACTGACCTGTACAGACTCCCTTCCGCGAACGCTACGGTATTCCCGAGGCCCAGACCGTTATCCGCGGTACTCTTCGCTACCAGGGCTTCCCCGAGATGATCAAGGTCCTTGTCGACATTGGTTTCCTCAATGACGCGCCTAACAGTGTCTTCGATAAGGCCACTTCCTGGAAAGAAGCCACTAAGGAGGTTCTCGGCGCCAACTCTTCCTCCGAGAAGGATTTGCAGTGGGCCATCGCATCCAAGACCAGTTTCCCTAACAATGACGAGCGGGATCGTCTCCTCTCCGGCCTGCGCTGGATTGGTCTCTTCTCCGACGAGCAGACCACCCCCCGCGGAAACGCCCTCGACACCCTCTGTGCCACTCTTGAGCAGAAGATGCAGTACGGTCCCGGCGAGCGCGACCTTGTTATGCTCCAGCACAAGTTCGAGATCGAGAACAAGGACGGCTCCAAGGAGACCCGTACCTCCACCCTGTGCGAGTACGGTACTCCCATTACTTCGGCTATGGCCCGCACCGTTGGCATTCCTTGCGGTGTTGCTGTTAAGCAGGTTCTCGATGGCACTATTAGCAAGACTGTATGTTTATCTATCTCTCCTTTGCTCTCGAGATTCTCTATACTCACTTCCTTGATAGGGTGTTATCGCTCCCGTTACTTGGGATATCTGTGAGCCTCTTATCAAGACCCTCAAGGAGGACTACGGTATGGAGCTCATTGAGCGCACTCTGTAAGGGTGGGTTCAATTTTGGAACTGAATAGATATCAGGCTGGTAAAAAATCTAGGAAAGACATAGACGATGAATGAAATACCATGGTGTGCATTGCTACTCTTATGTTCCACCCTATCAATGGGATGTATATGCGTTAATGTAGACCAACTCATCACTTGCAGTAAGGTATGGATCCATCTTCCCAAAGGCTAGTCACCTAGACATGAGTTGCCATGTGTAAAGTGCGGCGGAGTAAAAGAGGTACACATCAAGAACAATCTATACAATGCAAGTCAAGAGGTGCCGAGAGTTGAGAAAGATGCGAGAAAGCTACCAGTCTCATAGCGGGCTTCTTGGGAAGAGATAGAACACAAGGCTTCATCCATCTCGGTATCGAAAAGCGTGGAAGGATGTGCTGAGATGTTCTTCCCAAAGAGACCCGTAGCTCATTTTGGACCTGGCCACCTTTGAATCTCCGACAGGCTCAAAAGGCATGGGGCTTCCGTGAAGGCAAAAAAAGCCCGGTACTAGCAGAGCAACCAGCATACCATCTATTAAAAGGGTCCAAGTAGATCAATAGGTTAACTTATCTTCATTATCATAGACATACCACCATTTCTCTTATCATAGCGTCATTGAGCCCTGCCCGACACAGAACTGCAAGGGCCATACGGGTGGAAAAAGAAAAGAGACACGAGTTGAAAAAGAAAGCAGGCGAATAATCTAGTTGCTTGCGCTTTTTGCAGTCTTTACCTGTGGCCAATCCATGTAGAGAAAAAGAGGAAAGAAGTCTTTCGGACGAATGCATTGTTTTGTGTGTATTTCATGCCACCGAGAAGAGATGTAGTCGATCAGAGAATACTGCCAAACCTACACCAACGAGAAGAACGAGAATGATTAGTAACCGATTCCAGTATTGCGATGTTTCTGAGGAACGCTGAGATCTGTAGACAGAGGCCGGATTGGCAAACGAGACCAGGAAAAAGAATGGAATGATCCGAAGCAGATGAATGTAAGGAAAAGAGAAGAGGACGGGAGGACGGGAAAGAAAAAGAGACATGACATACCCGAAAGTCTGCTTGATGCTGCGAACATAGTACATGTCCCAGTTCTGCTTGGTGACATCTTCCTGGCCAATAGGAACGCCGGACCAAGAAACACGCATCTGAGTAACACCGTCGATATCGTTCTGATCGAAGTTGATCTCCTGCGTGCTGAAGTGACCCTCGGGCCACTGAGCAAGACGCCACTTCTGGATAATCTGCTTGGGCTCATTAAGGGTAACGAACTCTCCAGTCACGTTTCCGTCGAAGATAGCGAACTTGCCGCCGACCTTGGCGCCCTCAAACTGGCGCGGTGCACCGCGCGTGAATGCAGTGATACGCTGCGCGTCCGTAAAGGTGGTGTAGAGCTCGCTGGCTGTGGTGCGGAACTCGTCTGAGGCCGAAACGGTGGTTGTGTTGACGGCGACCTTACCGGTCGTGGTGGTGGTGGCCTGCGCGGCTGCGGCTGGGGTATCGGCCTTGGTTTGCGGGTGGACAGTGGCCTTGGAGAAGCCGCTAGATGGGTTCACGCCTGGGGCGTGCTGGAGATCCTTGCCGTGCTCGGCGATCAGGGCGGGCGTAAGGCTGGACAGGGTCTTGCGGAGTTCGGCGACGAGCTTTGTGCGCACGAGGTCCTTTACGGGCTGCTTGGAGTTGGAGTCGGCGCGGTTTTCAATCTCGAACTGCAGGGCGTTTTACATGGTTAGTGTTACAGATCATCTTGGCGATGGGGAATGGGGACAAGTGAACATACGACGTACTCATCTTCCTCGGTGTCGTGGGCTACCTCGGGAATGTTGATGGTGCCGGTGACATCCTCATCGTCCTTTGTCTTACCTATGGAAGCGTCTCAGCTGCCAGGTCCACAAAAAAAAACCAAGAAGAATTTGAAATAAACTGAATTGATATTGGACTACAAACCTGAGTATTCTAGCGAGACCTTGACATCGAACAGAGTGATGACTTTGCCCTTGCGCTGGCTGACATCTACGTCTCCATCCATTGACAACAACTTGGCTACTTTGGCTGACACGCCCCCTTCCTCAACACTGACGCCGACAAGGTTCTTTTGCAAGTACTCCTTGGCCCAGCCAGAGGCATCCTTGTTGACCCAGTGCCAGTTGTTGGGGTTGTGGAGGACCATGATGAATGTTGACTAGGGGAATGAAAAGAAAACTCTGATTTTTGGCAAATGGGTTGCTTCTTCTTTTTTTTTTAAAAAAAAAAAAACAGAGATCTTTGGAGGAAAAAAAGAGCTAAAAGTTCTGTTGAAATTCCTGTTAGCCATGATCTTTCTCTTGCAGTGGGCGAGAATTGCATGTGTAAGGAAAGGCCAATGTCAGGTCTCGGGGCGTATCCCGGACTTGTTAAGCGTTGTCCGCAAGTAGATGGAGAATCATCTCTCAGACTGGTGCCAGCTGAAGTCTCTTCATGCAAGGCCAATTGAGTGCTGTCGAGGGGCAGGTTGAAACCACAACCCTCTTTGCACTCAAGGGGGAATGTGATAAAAAGCAAAGAGGCAGTTCAAACTTACAGTTGGTGTGATCAGGTCCAAAACATCAAGGACATCAAAGGACTCTGAGGTGAAGTAGAAGAAAGGAAAGTCGAGGGGGAAAAGAGCTATTTGAAGGCGGACGGAAGACTCTAGAAGGTACACGTGACTGTGGATAACGCTAGCGCTCAACATCGCATGAGGTCACCTTCTTCACTACCAGCTTTTATCCTTCAGAATTTACTTGAACACAAGGTATGTTCTTTAAATCGAAGTGTGTGTGTATTAAACCCTCACATCCTTAAAAGAGTCTAAAAAAAAACCAAGTGTTACAGGCACTGCCTCGCATCACTCGATCTATAAACGAACAGGGATATCACGCTGCCAAGTACATAGCAAAAAATCAACAAAACCACTCTTCTATTCCTCCAATTGTTCTAGTTCCTCCCAACCGTTTTCACTCATAAGCTGTTTTTTCACCCGTTCTCTCAAACCCTCAATCTGGCTCCCCAGCGCCTCAGTCCACTGACCCTCAACGGTAGCAACCTTATCCTTAAGATCAGTCGTAAGGGCCAGTTCTTCATTGGCACGAGTCTCCTGCATCTCACGACGAACATCGTCTTCCGTCTCTCCACGCTTGATTCGTTGTGTCTCCACAAGCTTCCGACTAGCCCTCATAACAGCAGACCTCACCTCATGCAAGAGGCACAGCAGATTCGTCTGCGACTCAATGAACTGGTAGCTTGATTTCTCCGCATGCGAAAGCAGTGTATATAAATATTGCAGCGGATGTTCATAGTAACTCGGATTCTCCTCGAATTCGCCTGCAGGGATCTGCACCTGGAAGCCGCGTAGGTTCTCAGGCGCCTGCTGCACAAGAGCCAGGAGGGACGGGGCGATATCCCAAAATGCCGAGAGCTGTACCTCGACTCCTCGCATGACATTCTGCTCAATGACATCCAGGAACATCTCGAGTCGGGTTAGCGCCTCGGTTTCGTACTGAACGCGGCGGCGGAGTGCGTCCTGGGTGAAGAAAGCTTGAGTCTCACGTAGCTTGTCTTCGATTTTCATTTGCTTGTAAGGAAGGAGGGCGACGGCTTTGTATTTGTCGTCGCGATCGCTGATGAGGTCAAATGACTCGCGGTGGAGCTGTTCGCGCGCTTCGAAAAGCCATTTTAGTTGCGTCAGTTTCTCTAGGAGCTCAGGCTTCTCATCGCCTTCTTCCTGCGTTTGGTCCAGTGTCCCGCTCTGTGCATCGTCAGAGAGCATGCTACTCAGCTGGTTGATACATGTTGTTGCTCTGCTGATTCTGTCGACGAGAATGGCGTGCATCGGCTTGAGCACTGTTTCTTGGTACGTGTCTAGCTGGCGTTTGACCATTGCCCTTTCTCGCTCGTTCTCTTCGGCAATCATCGCCGCCTCGGCTTCTGCTGCTTCCGCAAAGGTGAGACTGCCTTCTTGGAGCTGGCTTTGGATATTCGATCTGAAGTGGCGGTGCCCCTCATCGACTTGTTGCTGATGCTCTTGAATCATTCGCTCCACGTCAGCCTTGTACCGATGTCTGGTGGTTTTGATCTCCGCGAGATCAGTAATTGATCGAACTGTAGTTCGATGAGTCACCAAATCAGGATGGCTGTTATTCACAGCAGGGTGGTGGCGGGGATAAGGCGGAGGTAGAGTGATCAACCGCGAGATGTCCAAATTGCGGCTTTCATAGCGATACCCAGTCCCGGTAGAATTTGCAGGAGACCCTTCATGCCAGCCGACTTTCTCAGGTGGGTAATCATCAGAGCCATATTCCGTACTCCCATAGTTCATGCTCACATCTTTGGGCTGAGAGGGAGTCAACTCCTGGTCCCCATGCATGGCCTCTCGAGGCAAGCCCATATACTTGGATTCCCGCTTGGATCGTTGAACCCTTCTCTCGGCCCCCTCGCCGCTGGAACCGGTTGCCGACTCCCACCAGCGACTTGGCGCACGGCCTCGAGAGCTCTCATCGTTGCTCATGTTGAGGCTGGCAATCGGCGATAGGCAAGGCTGATAGTTGGTCCACCATGCAGACTCCGGTCGACCTTCTCGGTTTTGTGGGATATCTAGCTTTGGCTGTGGTTTAAGCTTCGGCGGTTTCTTGACCGGCAACTCGAAAAGATTGCGGCGCACATCGTCTACTTGGAACGATTCCCAGACTTTCGAGTACCGCTGGCGCCGGATCTGCGATTCGGCAAGTAAATAGTCCGCAAATATCTTGAGTGCTTCCGCATCATCCTCGGCACTAGCTTCTTTGTCAATAAAGGTTTTGTGTCTTTGAATCGCATCATGCAGGAAAGCAGGATCTTTTTTAAGGACCGATTCCATTGAGACCTGTGCTGTTTGTCCTGGCATTCGGCGTAGTGGCAAGGGTTTCATTGTCGAAACAGCATCATAAGACATGTGGAGAATGTGAGAGAGTGGGCGGCTCTCTGCTTCTTGGGAGGGTGCACGGGAGTGTGAGCGTGGCCGGACCTCTTTTGCCGAGTTGAGAGGCGGAGTTGGTAGTGCTTTTGGCGGTACTGCTTGACTGGTTACTTTGGCATCTGCGGACGAGCCCACTCCATTTGGATTTGGCGAAAATGGAGGCGTATGCGCAAATTCAGCCGAGGGACCAGCAGAGCTGGGTTGTTTTCTGGGGGTGACGTAGGGTGATAGTTCGGGAAGTACAGCGCTAGGCGATGCTCGAGGTCGTGAGACAATATGTGGTCCTTCTGGTCTAATGCTGCTGCTACTGCCGGGAGTTTGATTGTACTTGCCCGACGTTGGATGCCGATAGTGGTCTGGGTTATTGGTCTGGTCTGGTAGAATCAGGTTCGACGGTTTGATCTGCTCGAGAGCATCGGCCCAAGAATTACCATTTGGTGATATCGCACTTGGCGGCTCGAATACCTGGCTTTGTCGGTTGCGTCGTTCAATTCGCCTTTCACGGATGCCCTTGGCACTCGGATCGCGGACTGCTGAGCTGCGGAAAAGGCCGCCACTACCGGGAGTTCTTTGATCAGTTGAATCCTGAGGATCACTGTCCTTCGGCTCTAGTGTCTTGGCTGCTTTTGCTGTATCAACATATAAAGTCTCCGTTGGTCGACTGTTCAAATATCCCTCGTCTATCCAATCAGCTGGCGTAGGCGGGATACTTCCCAGTCCTGTTCCTAGCACAGGAGGTCCCCTTCTCGTCGTCCGGTTCGAGTTTTGGGTTACTCTCAGAGATGAGGATTCTGTCGAGCCACTCACGCTGACAGACCTCGCGGCGGGAGGAGGCCCTGGAGGTGGTGGCGGAAGTGGCATCCCGGGCTCCCAGTTACCATTTGGCGGTGATCGATTTCGCGACTGACTCGTTGCCCTCGATGAGCCTGCACTGCTTATCACGGCTCCAGCAGATGCGGCTCTTCGAGATCCAGGGGCCCGGGATGGCGTATCGAAGTTTGCAGGTGTTGCAGACATATGCTCGTCAAAGCCGGGCGAGGGTTGGGCTTGGTCATACAGTGCCAGCTGAGGTATGTGGCTAGAAGCATTATATGGAATAGCTGGGTCATTATAGGACATGCCCTGATACCCCACTCGACCGTGGGAAACAGACCTACTCGCTGGGTGTCCCCTCGGGGGAGGTGGAGGGGGTAGCGACTGGCGCCCAGAGTCAGGCGGGTAAGCCATAGATATTGGCCGTGGCCGATTTGATCGTCTTTGATACTGGGTAGGCATCTCAAACACGCCCTCTCTGTTGTCAGGTGGGGAAGGCGTTCCGGCAAAATGAGATATTGGCTGACTAGAAAAGTCCCGGGACATTCGATTTTGGCTGCTGGGAGGTGAGTATGGCGGAGGAGGTGGCGACAACGACACATCTACCAAGGGATCAACGTCAATTCAACGCGGGTCTTGGGATACCATTGCTCTGCAAAGACGTAACCTGTGAGCGAGACTCACCCGGATCATTTCTTTGCGGCGTCACACGATGCATATTGCCTGGCTGAAGAAACGGGGCCTGCGCCTGGGGCCTGCCCGGAGGCCCCCAGTCTTGAGGATTATAAGGAACATTGTATGCGTTTCTAGACGCCATCGAAGACGACGAGACGGATCTGCCGTTCATAGGCGATGGAACAGCAGGCGATAGACCGTGAGTAAATGGGCTTGAAAGCGAGGTTGACGATAGAGGCGTCGGTGTTAGTCCAAGACCAGCCCCAAGACCCTGATATTGAGGACCGCTCAGTGATGTTGTCAATAATGGCGGCTGTACGGCGTGCTCTCGGCGACCTGGTGATGGCTGGTTACTGGGACTCGCAGCTGTCGATGACCAGCCCGGATAATGGTTGCTCAGCGGCTGTTCGACACCTGCATGATTTGAACCCAACCAGCTAGAGAGGTAGGGTCAGTATCACGCGTATTGAAAGTGCCCGAGGATGAGAATGGGTTGCACCTATTCATATTGGGCTGTGCATCCATTTAGGAGGCCCGATCGGAAGCCATGGCCGCCTGGAAAGGAAGAGGATGGCCCTACAGAACAGAAAAAAAACAGTTGCCTCGAAACAGGCGAAATACTACTATCTTTTTTTTTCTGTTCCTTACAACTGCGGAGGGCAAGGTTGAGGAAAACATCAGTCTAGCCCATGTGGAGTACTCCTACCGGCAGAGCCAGAGGGATGGTGCGCCCATTATGAAATTAAATCTATATTTGGAACAGACGAAAGAAGAATTTTAGCAAGATCAAATGAGCTTGTCCGAAGCGGGGATTGTTATGCACCTGGCGATGTTCTCATCACATCCGGGGCCCATGCTCGGCGCTTATCGCTCTCTATGAGGGGTCCAACGACCCTTGTCCCTTATGTCCCCGCAATAAAAACAACAAACCACAGGGGAATTTGGTGGAATATCTCCAGCCGTGTGACTAGAGTATGCAAGGGTGGCTGTAGGGTGCAAAACATCCAAAAATAAAGATCATACGGAGTAATTTCAAACACTCTAAGCAAGGATCAGATGTTTCTTTGAATTCGTATTGGCATTTGTATTGAACTTCCAACTACGGAGTGCTGCGGCTTTCTTTTTTTTTTAAAGAAAAGACCAGGATGTATCTGCCACGTGCGTGGACCGAGGGAAGACCGACGACAGCTTCGACATCTTTGGGACTTTTCAACTGAAATCGATGTTAGCAACAAGACTAACAAGCATTGGACAAAAAGACATTGTGTATAGAGGAATTTCAGATAAAGCCTTGTCACAGGCGATGGTCGTCAATTTTAAATCCTTACGTTGACCGTCGTGATAAATTGAAGTGAATCATCATTTAAAAGGGTGAAGCAAGAAGAAACTGTTGGAACTTACAGAAATGAAGCAGATCGCAATTGGCGTCTGCAATTATTAGTTCGCTCAATTGTTTCTGTTCGAAATCTCATCAGCGTCGAGTACTGAGTGGACATTGTAGCAATGTGAGACTCGTGAATTTATCAGGCATGACAGTTTGTCGTCTTCGCCAGCAAGCCGACTAGGACATATGCTTGTCTTTTTGTGTCGTTTCATCATGTAAGGTCGGGAAGAGGAAGGAGACATGGTGTACATACACCCACTGTTCAAGAGAGCTCTTGGAAGTTCAAATTGAAAAAGATCTGTCTTCAAAGAATCATTAGCACTAGCCAAAGAAATTTAATGAGTCAAGTTTGTGTAGGAGGGATTGTCAGAAAGGCATGAATGGTTATTAAAAAGATTGTGTCAGCATCGAAAACTCGAATCAGACTCGTCATCTAAAGGGTATCATCATAAAGGGTAGGGCAGCAAGAACAAGACTCGATTGCATACCTTCTACAGTTACATTTGAGGTCTCAAATAGTGCACATTGAAATATGCTTCTATTGAAAAGGGTTAGTGAGTGTCACGCAACCATCTCATGAATTGTTGAATATATGGCATGTCTCAGTGGGCGAGGTTTTCTAGGCCTGCCGCAAAAAAGGCGCATCCAATCATGACCGAACATCTTTTTTCAAATGCCGTCGGAGCCCAGTGCCGTTTCATCTTCGGACAGAGATTCTCAGGGGAGAGGGGCGTAGGCTTACCATCAGAGCCAGTAGCGCATCAACCTATTGGTCTTGACAAATTAGCACACAGTTCGAATATGACTTTGATGCAGATGTTCAAGCAAGGTAAAAAATCAGAAATAGCCATTTGTATCATCACCGACCCGAAGGTCTGAGACGGTAATTTCCAGCGTATTTTCATACACATCGCGTTCATCATGGTATGGGACAGAGAGTGAAATAGAGACATTTAGAACTCACCATATGCGCACATAGTCAGGTTGTGCCTGCAATCGATGATATGTGTATCCTATCACTTCTGGAAAAGCAAATTAGCTCAGTCCAACTCAATGTCTATGTGATGATTTGAAGCAATGAGGTGAGATCAGCCTGACGTGCAATAACATAAGTTTCATTCCCCAGAGGGTCAAAGACTCTAGTTTGTATTTGGTTAAAGGTATCATCATGTTGGGAGGTGCGCAGATGTGTTGAGGGAATTGAGTGGACAAGATCTTACCATCGTTGCAGATCCTGCAGAACACCTGTTGATTAGTGAGAAAAACCCTGTTTCGGAAGTTGTGATTGGCTCAAGGCCAGGAATCATTGACCTCAGTCTCCATTTGCATTGGAAGAATTAACCATGCTGGAGATGAGCGTAGGATAATGGAAAAGAAAAGTGTGAAAACACAAATTTGTACTTTTTTCAAGCTCCCGCGGCGCGGAATCACCTTCGGCCGGAGCTAGGTCATATTGGGACTAGCGTTGCCATAACCGAGATTTCGCTTACGTCAAATACCAACGGGGCCGGCCCGAGGTCATTTGGGGAGCTTAATCGAGTTTAGCTGCAATTTTACAACATGGAAAGAAGAGTCAGAATCTGATCAATAAAATCTATCAAGTCATTGTTTCATAGCCATCTATGCATCAGAACGCTTCTTTTCACGGGCCCAGAACTGGTAGAGAACAGTCAGCATAGCTAGCATGCACACATCAAGGGCAATAGTCCAGTTATATCCAATAAGGTACCTCGGGGCATCGACAGTCTTCCACACGCTAAACAAGAAAAACGTGTTAGCATAAAATTTCAGCATCAGCAGGTTGCACCAATACTCACAGAAGCGGAATCCAAGCCCCAAAAGTATTACCAATAGTGTTCATAGCACTGATGACAATAGCACGCTCCTCGGCACTATGAGCACAAATCTCATTTGCCCAGGCATAGATAATAGCCGCAATACCATCCGCTGTACCCGATAGGAAGAACGCAAAGAACTTGAGTCCAACAGGGACATTCCAGATGGCCAGCACAATACAAGCAAAGATATTCAACACAGCAGTGGCAGCAATCAAGCTGGCCTTCGAATCGTATACATCAGAGACAACACCACAGAGTACAGATGCCACAATGGTGACCGCTGGCGATACTGTCGTGATCGTATTAATGCTCTCAACCGAGTATCCTTTCTCCTTAAGCCAGATCGGCAAGCCACTGTTCGAGGACACACCGTCTGCCTGTGAGAAAAAGAATGCAAATGCGACTAGAACCCACAGCCGCCAACCTTTCAGTATCTGGACAACTCTCACCTTGGTGAAAGGTTGGCGGGCTTCGCGGTTCTCAGATGCCATGCGTTGTTGCGCGAGGAGGACTTCGTCAGCGCTGAGGAAGCGCGAGTTGCATTTGTCTGGTGTGCTAGGAAGAACGCATAGGCCTAGGAAGGCGATGGGGATTGTGCATGCAAAGCCTAATACCGTTAGTCTGTGTCTGTTTGGGGGAGGGTTCTCGTGGGACACTTAGGACCCACTTACAAATGATGTACAGCCATCTCCATCCTTCAATCCCATACCGACCATCAAGCTTGGCATAAGCTCCTGCTTGAATATATCCCGAACTCATGCTGCCGACTTGGGAGGCTATGAAGAAGATCGCGCCTCGACGGGACAGCTCCGAGCGCTTGTACCAACTACCCAGGTACCATTGCACAGCAGGGAAGAAGAAGCCACCGAGAGCACCGACGAAGAAACGGAGAGCGTAGAGCTGGGTAACATTGCTAGCTTTGTATTGTGCCAGGGTGAAGACACCCCAGAATAGATCTGCGGCAGGCAGGAAATAGTTCACAGGGCAGCGTGTCATCTAGGGAAAGCAATCAGCGAACCAGCATCTCCGTGGGATGGATTGTAAATAACAACGAACCAGTAGAGTCAGAGGAATCTGCATCGTGATGAAGCCAACCCTATACCATGTCAGCATCAATCCTCAATTCACGTTTTCCAAGCACCACCACCAGCCCACTGGATAGACATACATGTAGACCGTCTGCAGATAGTTCAACTGGTTCCCATAAAGCTTCAAATCTTCCTTCATGCCGGACACATAGGCTGTACTCGTCGCCGAAGAATCCAAGACTTTAGCCCAGTACGCCAGGAAGACGAAGACGATTATCAATCCATCGAGCTTGAGGATCAGCCGCCGCTCAGCAGGGGTATCGGTCGGCGCAAACCACTCGTACAATTTTTGGCGTGCGGGCTCAGAGGCGGTGGGACTCTCTGATTTCGTGGGGGTTTGCTCTTCCACTGCCCGCGGGGCTTTCTCGATAGGCAGAGAAGACATGGTCGAATATCTACCTCTAACAACAACCCTTGCCTCTGGGGTATGAGGTTATGATATCGCCGATCAGTGGTCTGAGACAGCTTCAAAGTTTTTTTTCGTAGGAACTCTGGAATGTTATAGGGCTGATTTGGAGCACGCCATCAGCCTCTCGAATGAGGAGTCATCACATTCGCCAGGAATTTTTGACGCTATCACCAAAATCGCATCACGTAATTACCAAGCGCATTTGTGACTCGCTAGGGCCTTTGGGTTTGACCCAGAAGGAATAAAGAGATGAAGTCTCATGTTTCCCTTGAAGAGCCTGTGTTGTGGAAGGGGTGTATAGTCAAAATCATTTAAACTTCGGTAGCTTGTTGCCCAGATTCCCTGTGGGGACCCGATCTAGTGGAGTCTCCATCCTCAGCGTGCGCCACGGAGTAGACAAAATGCACGGATTTGGTAGCACTACAGAACAGTATGGTTCAGGGATTTTCTAAAAAATTTTCAGTCCCGAATTATGCGGGTATAAGTATCGTAAAGCGCTCAAAACAACAAGACTGCAACGAAGCAGAGATCGGGAAACCAGATTGTAAACTCCGACCATCCAAGTCATAATTTCCAAGAATGAGATAGATAAATTATTAGTTAGTGTCAAGAGAGAAGATGCCAGAGGAGACTAGCATCCAGAAAGGATAAAAAACTGTCTCGCTTATTTCTTGTACTTGTTGTACATGTCAATGACCTTCTGGACCTCATCCTTGGAGCCAAGGAAGACACCGCTCTTGTCGTGGATGTTCTCAGGAACAACCTCCATCAACCGCTCCATGCGCGAGTTAACAGCAAGACCGCCGGCGTTCTCGAAGACCATAGCCATGGGCGCACACTCGTACAGGATGCGCAGTTTGCCTTTGGGGCTCTTCGAGTCGGCCGGGTAGGCGAAGATACCGCCGTACAACAGAGTGCGGTAAGCATCGGCGACCATGCTGCCAATATAACGGGCGCTGTAAGGCTTGCCACCGTTTTCCGGGTACTTGAGGCTGTGGAAGTAGGCATTACACCACTCATCCCAGTACTGGCTGTTACCCTCGTTGACTGAGTAGATGGAGCGCGCTGCGGGCAGTTTCATGTTGGGGTGAGTGAGGATGAACTCGCCGAGCGAGTTCTCGAGCGTGAAGCCGTTGACACCACCACCACGCATCGTGATCACCAGCTGTGCTGAGGCGCCGTACATGGTAAAGCCGGAGGCCACCAGGCTGGTACCCGGGTGGAGCAGGTCCTGCGGGCCGACGGTCTTGTTGGGACCCAGAACCTCGTCGGGGAGCTGGAAGATACCGAATATGGTGCCAACGGATACACCTGCGTCTAAGTTGGAGGAACCGTCGATGGGATCGCAGACGACAGCGTAGCGAGCATTGGGGTGCTCGTCGAATCGGATGACTTCCTCTTCTTCTTCTGAAACGACAATGCGGCACTTGCCAGAGCCACGCATTGCGGAGATGAAGATATCATTTCCAATCACGTCCAGCTTCTTCTGGTCATCGCCAGTTATGTTTGAGGAACCAGCCAGTCCTGTAAGGTTGATCAAGGAGGCACGACGGATGTAGTAAGCAATTGACTTGAAGGAGAATTGGAGGGCATGGCACAGGAGGGTGAAATCCCCCGAGGCTTCAGGGTGCTTAATCTGTTCTTCTGTGAAGAAACGGGAAAGTGTAACAATATCAGTGTTGATGTTCTCCGCTCCGACGGGGGGTGCTGTAGCCATTTTGAGGTATTGTGAGGATTTGACTAAGGGATGAAGATTGAAAGGTATAGCAATTGAGTTTCAATGACGAGATTAAATAGTCGAAGTGGCAGTCTTGAAACAATGAAGATAGAAGAAAAAGTAGTCCAACGTCAGTGAGGGGGATTAACCCGGGTAGAAGTACGGAGTATGGGGAGTGACCTCAGACCCGTTTTCGTCATTTTGCCCCGCGTGACCTGCCCGGGCCCTCCTCGCCCGGTTTCCCCTTACCGGGAACGCCCGCCTCTTAACTATAGAGCTCCATGTCAAAAATCAACCATTATTAGTAGATCGCTGCAGAAATTTGACATGTTAGATAATTCCCTAAGCTCTCTCCAACTAGCTATACATCCATATCAATGTGCCCGAGCTAATCGAAGATGCGCTGTACTATAGTCTAGATCCTCCCGGTCTGTTCCTTGCTCGACTCAGAGCCTCGGCCTCGGGATCAGCAACGGAAGAATAAATTCCCTATACCCCACCCGCAGTCATGTGCACTTGAAAAGATCTTGAAATCTAGGTAACCTATGGGTGTAACTAAGTGTACCTAATTAAAGGGGGATATCTGCGCTATTAGTGATAGTTCGGTGTGGATATGTGCAGAGATCTACATAAAACAATAGCAGGTGGGACAGATCAGTAGTCAATATAGATAGTGTATTCTTCTAGACCCTTTACAATACAAAAAAGGAGACAGGGAGTGAGACAGTCCCATGCGTTGGAGAGAAAGAAAGGAAAAAGACTAGTCCACAGGGTCCTCCTCCAACAGGGTCTTGAAGCTGAAAGGCAGGAAAGGAATACCCTCACCAACGAAATGCTTGCTCATCGCTTCAACCCAGTGAAGACGAAGCGAGTGCAACATGGCACTGGTACCTTCCATCACACAAAGAATGCAAATCGTCAGTACGAACCAGAGGTAGAAGCTGACAACAATCATGATAACACGGGTCACGGGGTTCTCCTGGTCAAAGGCACCGCCGATGGTCATGGTCCAAAGAACGATCGAGAGTTGCTGGTGAGCCAGCGACAAAGCCCACAGACGAAGATAAGAGGCAGTGTGAGAGATACAGTTTAGGCAGAATTCGATGGTGTGGATGACTTGGTGGATCATGATGTCGCCAAAGTCGAATTCCTCGTGCTCTTCGCTATCATCGATGTCCTGAGAAAGCATGGCCACGCCTTCTCCATCGCTAGCCAGACTGTCACGACCTAGCAGACCGTCCATATCACCATCGGCGTCAAGTGCACTCACGCGGGAGTTCTCTCCAAGACCACGGTAACCTAGGGCACGAGCACGGTTGTGTTCATAGCGGAGCCAGAACGGCTTAAGGAAGAGCATGATAGGGACCTGGGCCACGGCAACGAGGAGGAGAAGAACCTGGACCGAGCTCTGGCCAGGATAGAGTTGCTCTTCAACGGTACCAGGGCTCAAGAACATGAAAATGAGCATGTTCAGGAGACCGGGGGGGTTCACACCCTTCTCCTGCCAGTTCACGGACCACTTGTAGAGAATAGTGAGGACAAGGTAACCAAAGATTGACTGGAAGAAGAGCAGCCCAGGAACGAAATTGCCCCAAATATCAACCTTGGACTTGAAGTGCCGTCCGTTGACGTACTGCAAGCAAAGGGCATATGTCATGTGGCACCATCCAAGGAGAACACTCATCTTCATCTTCATACTGTTCGAGAAAAGCAAGGAATTGTCCGCCTCGTGCCAGTTCCAGTCCAAACCAATTGGATAGCGATAGCCTTCTTTCAATGTCGCCTCAACCATTTGGCCGGCCTTGATGTCCTCGGGCCATTGCCACTGACTGGGGAAGATGGTGAAAGATTTGGAGAAAATGTCGTTGTAAATGAAACCGGTGTAAATCGAAAACAGACCCATCATTAACATGATGTATCGTCCATAAAATGCCATGTATGTCAGTTCATCCAGTTTAGTCCGCGCCAGCTTCTTTTCCCAGAAGATCATAGCAGAAGCGGCCAGAGTCATCAGTGTACCATGGCCGCAATCACCGAACATGACTGCGAACAAGAAGGGAAAAGTGACAACTGTGTACAGGCCAGGATTGACTTCCGAATACTTGGGGATACCGTAAGCATTGACAATTGTTTGGAATCCTTCGGTGAACTTGTTTGTCCTGACAAAAGTCGGAGGAGTCTTGTTGGTGCGGATCTGATTGACAATTGTAGGAACGGTGAGGCCAGCACGGTCGTTCACATCCTGAAGGGTTGACTTGATCAGAGCAAGAGAATTTGTGGGGCACCATGCCTCAGCAATCAACGTCTTCCGCGCCCGGTCGTATGAAAATTTGTTCAAGGTATCGTAAACGGCCTTTTCCTTCTTGACAATGATCATCCACGCGGCGAGCGAGCGAGCAATTTGGGAAAGTTCCGCATCAAGGGTGTTCTTGGTGTTACGGAGCACATTGCCAACATCGCCGAGACGAGTATTCACTTCATGAATCTGGTCCCTTCTCAGCTCACTGTTCTCATCGACACCGTACAAGGATGCGTTGAGCGACTCCGAGATCTTTCTAATCTTGGCTAGGATGTTCTTGCCATGAGCAAAGATAACGAAAACATTTTTGTGTACTTCCTCGTTGGTCATCGGGTCAATAATGGGCTCCGGGATCTCGGACTGGTTCATGTAGAGGTTTCCACGCAGGGTGCGCCAGAGGATACGCTCAAAGGCTCCAATGCGATCCCGGGGTATAACACCAGCGACGAATCCAATGTTCATTTCCGAGAAGCTCTGCTGGCCCTGAGTGTCTCCATTTTGATGAGGTGCGTGGTGCTCAACATCACGGAGCAAAGGAGCTTCATCGTTGTCAAAAGACTGGCGAATGTCTTCTGTTTGTGTATGGGCCTATTCAGTCAGCCTCGTATGTCAACAGCGTTATATTCGAAGCCACCTACCCGATCGAAGAATCCACCGGCCTCCCTAAGTACCCATCGCCATTCGCTCAGTTCGACTTCACGCTTCTTCAAGGTTTCATAGCTATCGTTCAGAGAGATAATCCGCTGTTCAAGACTCTCGCTGCGATCAGCCAACTCATCGATCTCAGACGCTAAAGGGGCAGCCAATGTATCGGAGAAATCCGAAGAAGATCTCATGGGGATTGCAGCTTTTTCCATCTGCTGATGGAAATAGCGGAGCTGTCTTTCAACATTGTCCAGGCGACGGATTTCTTTTGTAAAGGTTCTTTGGAAAGCGTTGGTATCCGGGTTGAGCTAGAAAGAAGTCAGTGGGGAGCATCAAAGCACGGCATTCTTCGTCACCTACATCTCGGAACTGAACCTGACCAACTTCGCCTAAAGCACTGACAACTTCTCTTCCGATCTCGTTGGCAATGTAGAGCTGGGTCAGGCTCATGTCCGCCGAGCGGAAGAAGGTATCCCGCGGAGCCATGGTGTAAAGAGGCTACCAGGAGCCGTGTCTTTTGGTAAGAAGACAGGGGAAAGGAAAAGTCTAAAGAGCGACAGTAGACAGATAAATTCAATGAAAGGCAAAGATCCTCAGCTCTGTTGTTGCAGGTGGGCCGGGCTCTACTAGGACTTGTTCTCGGGTGGCTCTGCCAAGCTAGCTCAGCCGGATTTAGTCACGTGCTTTGTTTTTGCACGTGATGTCAGAAGACTTGATTATATGTACGGAGTAGTAGTCAACTGTAGTTCCCTTGAACCACTCCTGATTAAAATAACACCTGAATAGATGAACTAGTGGCCCTTTTTCCATTTTTAAACTTTCTTTCTGTATTTCAAGAGTCTGAACCCGCTAGATATCTGTCCGTATGGCCTACCAGGGAATGGGAGTAGGTTAACCAACTGATCAATGTTGAGGAACGAGTTTGCCGCCGCATGCTACAAAATCGGTGATTCCGTTAGGGCTTATATACTGCCGCGGTGATACTGGAAAATGCGATGGTTTTAATTTTATATGCGGAGTACATGTTGTTTCTAGAATTTTCTGGTCGAATTCATAGTTTAATTTTCTCATCCAATCTCCTTGTTGGAATCAGCGACCTATCTACATAAATCTTGAGATTCTAAACGCACGACACAGGATCCGGTGTTTTGCCTAAAACTCTCTATGTAAATGGAAGAGGGGGGGGGGGTCTCTGGTTACCATTCAAGAAATGGGTTTACCTGGAAACTCGACTCCGTACTCTACTACCTCACATCCCACGCAACACTCCCTTCTTGTCTTTCTCTTTTAGCCTCATACTGCAAACGCTGCACCGAGGTTATCCGAACACATACCGGCTGACTTGAAAGACGGTTCCGTTTTCCGCGTGTCACTGGCTTGTCGTGATAGTTGCTCATTGCTCCTCTTCGTCTTCATTCAAAGAGACACACCCATGGCTTCAAACAGTTGATCAATTTCGGATTACAGAGACATTAAACCACAGCTAATTTGAAATTCGATGTGTCTTGGTGGGCCCCCACCGAGAAAATCGAGCATGGCAAACTGGATACTTTTGAGTCTCTCATTGATCCTCTTTCTCGTTTCAGCTTGGTCATCTTTCCTTGGAGGGCCAACTTACTGTAAAGCATTCTCGGATGTTTCAGATACCGGGGAGGAATAAAATCTATCATGGAATGGTTGTTGCTGCGTAATTCACAAAACACCCGTTGCATTTGAGAATGTACCATTGACACTGCCACACTGTTTTTGACAAAATTTCCATATGCAGTTTGCACAACAATTCCTGAACAATTCTGGAAGAATTATGCATACTGTAAATAGGCATTCTCTTTGCAACTCTGGCGGGGTTCTGGGGCTTCGGTGCCGACAATCTACGTGGTTTCCTAATGCGAGCGGAAGTTCGAAAAGAGCGTAAATTTATGTTGGTGCTATATCACTGAGACAACTTCTCACGAGGGTTTCCATCGGCGCATTTTTTTCATATTTTGTGTCGCGTCACCGTCACCTTTCATGACCATCTGTCAGACTACTATAGAGAGTTCAGTTTCCAGGATCCATCTTTCTCATAGATGGCTGTGTTCATAATTAGACATGGTTTCATTAGAGATATTATACTGATGGGCAGTCCTGTAGAGGATATCCATAGGGGCTGGGGTATTGATGAAGGATGAAGAAAGAAGCTCTCGTTCAATAATTATCAGTCACTATCCTGGGATATCAGGATAGTTGTTCAAGGAATATGATCTTACAGCCAGCCCGCCACGTCTTGTCTGTCGGATCTCAAAGCTGGGCGCGGCGTCAGCCACCGTCAGCTATCGTAGATACGGGCGACCTCGGGCGACCAGGTTCCACATCGGCCAGAATGATCATGGATGTAGCTTGGTTGGGATCGAAGCTCATTATAAGAAAAATCCTGTGTTTGGAGGCTGGTTTTTTTGTTGCATATCGAACGATGAGAGCTGCAGAGATTTTTGATCATCGTTCGATATTTGATTTGAAGACCCACGGCTAGAAAACCACTGAATACCGTTAAATTTCCATGTCATACCTCTGGTCTTTGTCGTAATTTTTGCGTCGAAGTAAAACATTTTGCACGAGTTCCCCGGCCTGGACCTGGACTACAATTGAGGTTGCCTACCAGCGATATATGCAATACATGATAAGAAGGGTGCTATAGAACAAGATAGGGAAAACTTGTTTGAAGAGAACTCGACAGAAACGAAATTTGAGATCGGAGATCGACCACCACCACTCCGACAAAACATCTCTTGGTTATTGAAGTTCCACCATACAGAATCGCCCCATCATTTCGAGAGCCTGGTAATTCAAAACGAAGTTGGTTGAAGATTGCCATGTTGTAATACATGCCCACAATATTGACGTAGGACGAAAAAAAAAGTTCAACCCCATCGTCACCGGTACACATCAACTCTTATCGACCGGAGTCGACGAGCACACAGGAACTGAGATGTCCCAGTCGCACATCAGCTTATCAGTTTCGGTTCAGGCCCCGCCATCCCTCTTCGCGTATTCCTCCTCCATCCGCTCCTCGTACAGGCGATCGGCTTCCTCCTTGGTCAGAGCGCGACCACTGTCAGTATTCTGCGACGCGCTGGCCGAGCTGCCAGGTGCGGTCCCGAAATAGCTGTTATTGTTGATAAGGTCAGGGGAAGTGTGTGTAGCCGAACTAGGAGGTTGGGTGCAGTTGACTTCGTGTTGTTGCTTGTCAAAGAGATCGGCAGTGGGAACAGGCATCTTGAGTGAGTGAAGTTTTGGGTCGTGATTGCGGTAGTGGTTTTGAAGGATGCAAGTTTGAGGAGGAGTGAGGATAGAAAAAATTCAAGCTGTTAAGAATGTGGTTGTATTAAGAATGTGGCAGCTGGTATTTTATGCTAGGTAGTGAGAGTTGGCCTGGTGGTTTATCGCCACACATGTGGCAAAGCTCGTTAGTCGGACGTCATATCAACCAACGAGGCCGGGAATTGAGAATCCAGCGATCAAGGTCTAGTAAATAGGGACACAGGGCACTGAAGCACAATGGAATAAACACGACGCGAACAGGATTTTACAATGAGCGATAACGACAGCACACACCATCTCACAATCACCGAAGGATGGAGACAAAAGAGCTTCGCATAACGAGTCCCGAAGGAGGCATCGAAATACTTGAACCAATTTGAAAATAACTCAAGAAACAAGTGCAGACGCTATCATACAAACATGCCCTGACGTCGCATTTTTTTTCTCAGATCACATCTCATCTTCAACCTCGAGCCACTGGCTCAAAACTTGATGAAAAGATATCCACGAAGGAGAGTGCCAAAGAATACGCCTGTCAATGACCACGAAGGCCATTGAACAAACTGTTCCGCCGCGCTGTGCAATGCAGGGACCAATCTGTGGTGAGCTGCCTTTATGATCGCATCCACCCAAACAAGGTAAGTATGAAGAAGAAAAGAAAAGGGGAGGAAGCAGCGGGCGAGCAGGGAATATTTATACATGTGAAGAAAAGCGGTGGCAAATATCGAAGGCTTTTGTTAATCTCTGATTGGCAAATAACCGAGAGCACGTGACTCCTGCCAAGACACATCTGCATGTGACACAGCTCATTCACCGCCCTCCCTTTCTGGATCTTTCTGACCTGTCAGGTTGAGGAATGACCGTCCCGCGTACAACATGTGTTCTAGGTATGTACATCGTAAAGCGCACAGGATACAGGTACCATGCATTTGCTTTTATGCTCTAGGGCTCAAGGTAAATGCTTGTGCCAGAGTGAAAATGAAATCATGAACCGATATATGGAGTACGGAGTACAGATACAGACATGAATCAATAATTGAAACCTCCTCGTTCGACGCCTCAAAACAAGCCAGACTCCATACCCGAGCTTGTGTGGATCCTCCCCTATTCCACAACTTTGTATTGTGGCTCTCGCCTCATTCTCACCTCCCGTATAGTGTGCTACCCAAAAACACAAAGACGTTTGAATCACAATTTGATTCGGATATTGTCCGTCGGAAATATACCTTTGTTCGGAGAGTTCTACAAGATTGAACCGGGAGAGAAACCCACAGTTAATCTCAAGCTAATTTTAAGCAAATGCCCATCTTCATCAAAGCGTGCCGTGGTTAAGTTCATCAAGTGGACGCTAGAGTCATCGGAGGGCATCGGAGAGCTTAGATGGACAGGAACCCCCCTCACCCGTCCCCTGCGTACACCGCAGGTCAAGGAGGTGCTTTGGTGCAAAGGATTAAGATTAATTTACTCGATAACGCGCTCGGGAGATGTGTTCTGTCTTTCTCGAAAGTGAAGTACTTGGTGTGGATCTAACTAGGTATAGTCCTGCTGCTGTAGCACTAAATTAAATGTAGTTTAATTTTTTTCCTACTAAAAACGTACTCTGTGCTCCGTATGCGGAGTAGCTAGTATCTGCATCATGTACGGTAAGATGTACAGTGATGGTCCACAAGTTTCATCACCCCTACTCTGCCCGCCCTAATCCCACCAATCAAAGACCTAATATTTTGAGCGGTATGGTAATTCCAGTAGGCGGTGCGACCTTCTAGGAAGGCGGTAGCCAAGGCGCGCTGAAGCTCATGGACTGTCACTAAATGTCCCTGCAACAATCTCAGCTACAATGTAGTCACATGGAGCAATAACAATGCATGCTGAAAAAGCGGGAAGGAATATCTCCAACATAGGCGCTTGAGCTCCGTTACGCATGGCACTTGCATGGTGTCAAAATTAGTCCATACATCGATAAGAGAACATAAAAGATCGACAAGCCCGACTTGGAACAGTAATGTGATCGACGTTGACCAGGAAATTTCAACCATTCATAGACACAGCAGAAGCAGGGATAAGACTCACGACTCGCGACCGCAAAAAAGGGCGTGAGGATAAACAGTTCCGAGTAGCGCTGGCCCTAACGGGTGCAAAAGGGGGCCAGGACAGGGTGTGATGAGTTACCGAGCAGGGGATGGATTCCCCCGTGTGTCCATCATCACTGGAAACACCATATGTATACAACACAAAGGCGGTTAAAAATTCCTATACGACTGGGACGATGAGCTCATGGTGCTTATTCTGATGATAGTGGCAGTTCGATCAGAATCATACAACGTACCAATAAAATGGTGCCACACTTACATTGTGTAGCCGGGAAAAAAAAAGAACTTTGTACCAGGGCACTCTCCGTTCTGGCGTTGGGCCTGCAGACGCTATCTTGTAGATGAACCGTGGAAACGATGCCAAATAAAGTGCATTGATTCACCTGGGCAGAGTTTTTAGGGCTGGTCAACCCCTATTCGCTAAGACTCAATTCTAAATGCATAACATGGTGGAGATCATGTTATTTTTTTTCCTTAACGGAGTGCACTTTGTCATTGATAAACTTAGAAAAAAAAGGTAGCGGACGGGGTACTACGTATATTGTAAAGGGTGAAAGAAAAGGGGCTTGATTAGGGCCATAATGGTCTAAGTCTGTGGATTTTGTCTCTCGTTTCATGTATGATCTTTTGTACAACGATATAAAGTTGTATACCTCAAACTCCGTGGGTTGGTACCATGACGAGAGGATCCTCGTATAGAATGATGCGCTTATCACGTAAAGAGGCGACACGCTGTGATGATGCTGGGATTGGCCTGACAAAAACATCATGGGATCCTTCCCGCAGGGTGATCAAGATAGTTGATCCACCGATAGGGACATTAAAGCCAGAGCCAAGAAGGAGGGGTTGTGTCAATGTTGGTTGGTTGTCCCCGAGGGTTTGCACGCCACTCCATCATAGAGTTGATATCGGGTCATGGGGTCTGAGTAAAGATTGCACCAAAAAGTCGTGACGGCCAACCATTCTGTAGAACCTAGCGATGAGTGCATTGCCCCAGTAGCCAATAAAGGGACGAAGTTCAGATATGCAGATTATTGAGATCATCACGAAGGAAGAAAATGATGGGCTGTCTTGTGGTGAGGGGCATAGAATACAGGGATACCCCTCCAAAGGGTTATTCTAGTCCATGGCCCTTCCGAGGGATGGAGAGGCTTGCCAGCTCGGATCGGGTTGTCGACTATGCGGCGTAATACGAAAATACCATTGAGACGCCTACTCCGTAGTTGATTTGATAATGAATTGGCTATTTCAGAAATTCTGACGGCAACGCCCCCTTGAACTGTGTAACGGAATAGTTGAGCGCGATGATAAAATGAGCGCCAACGTTGTGGTGGCCCACTGAACGATCATAGAACCCTCCTTACGGGGCCAGGAAGTATGAAATTATGTACTTATACTTTTTTATAGTCTTATGACCTGATGCCATCCGAGACAACCCCGCCATGACGATATGAGACTAACAATTTGTTATTTTTTTTTTGTATAGAATGGAATGCACATGAAACAGAAAGAAATGTTGCAAGACACTATCAAATCGGTTAGAGGATCCGAACTGCACGGATGAATTAGGGGATACGACGAAGTAGACGGGACGGGACCTTTTGACTCAAAAGCTGCATGGCCGATCATAGCTCGGGTGGCCATGGTGTGATGGTTTCATACGGAATACGGTTCAAAATTTGCAGAGTTTTCTCCTATTTCCTTGATATTTACGAACTAAAATCAGTTAGATCAAGTCTAGCGCCGTGCTAGACAAAGAAAGTTCGTATCTTACGAAGTATCCCGTCTTGGGTGTGTGTAGATGTACACTATGCTCCACGCCTACAAAGTTGGTTTCAACCCAATTTTCGTATACAGTAAACTTGTGAGATCTTGCAAAAAGAAGTGGGAATAGACCATAGTTTTAAAAAACAAGGTAAAAATAGTGCTCGGAAAAAAAAAAAAAAAAACAGCAGAAAAAATTACCAAAAAAAACCCCCCCATTTCACCCCCTGAAGTGCCATTAGCTAATCTGGTGGGTCCCCTGAGCTCTGGGCTCCCTGCAGGTCCTTTCCTATTTTGGGAGGACGCCATCAATCACCCTCTGACTCTTTTTTCCCTTTTTCCTCTCTTCCTTTCTTCCTCCCACAGAGCAGAACAACCTACTTCGTGATACCCCGAGCTATTGTGCTCTAATTTCCTTTGCTTTTCCTTTGAGATACCCTATACCCAACCCGCCTCTTTCCCATTACGAAGCTCTGCTTCTTTAATACATTTATTATTTTAATCATGTCTGAAGTCCAGAAGACCGTTGAGGAGACCCCCGTGGCCGTCCCTATCATTGAGACCCCTGTCCCTGAGACTCTGGCTGAAGTTCCTGAGGAGGCCACCGAGGCCGCCGAGCCCACTGCCACTCCCGCCATCGAGAGCACCGACGCTGCTGAGCCCGTCAAGGAGGAGGTGAAGCCCGCTACTGAGGGTGTTCTGGGTTACAAGGCCCCTGGTCTGGTCAAGTGAGTTGCAACTGAATGCCACACACGCGACACCGCCTAACGAGTTTTCTTTTTCCCCCAGGGGCTTCCGCTTCGCGAAGCGCTTCTTCTACTTCAACGAGGAGGCCGTTGAGAGCAAGCAGCTCTCTGGCTTTCACCAGAACGAGAAGGCAGCCGTTGCCAACCCCACCGCCGCCTGGGCCAGCCAGACTGGCAAGGGTCTGCTTTTCTACACCAAGCGCGCCGAGGACAAGGCCACACCCGCTGGCATTTTCAACCTCGTAAGTGCCTTGGCGATTGTGCCGTGATACAAGAATCACTAACATGCTCGAATAGGCCGATGTCTCTGATGTGACCAAGGAGGGGTCTAGCGAGTTTATCTTCAAGGTTGCTGGCCACAAACACACCTTCCAGGCCTCCAGCGCGGCCGAGCGTGACAGCTGGGTTATCGCTATCGAGACCCAGGCCACCGCAGCCAAGGCCGAGAAGGAGACCATCACCTCTGGTGAGGGCTATAAGGCCGAGCTCGAGAAGCTGACCAAGCCTGCCGTTGCCGTTGCCGCCGCCAAAAAGCCCGAGGAGAGGAAGTTTGAGGACAAGAAGGAGGAAACCCCCGCTGTGGCTGATGAGGCCGCTCAGGAGGAGCACAAGGATGAGAAGTCTCCTAAGAGTCGTTCTCAGTCCCGCAAGCGCACCAGCATCTTCGGTTCCCTTCTCGGTAAGAAGGACACCGAAGAGAAGCGCGAGGAGACTCCCGCTGCTGAGGAGACCAAGTCTGCCGCCGAACATGCTGCCGAGCCCACTGCTGAGCCTGCTGCCGAGCCTGCTGCCGAGCCTGCTGCTGAGCCTACTGCTGAGCCCTATTCCGAGGCTGCCATTCCTGTTGTTGCTGAGCCCACTGAGGCTGTTGCTGCCCCCGCCGAGGTTGTCGAGTATGCTGCTGAGACCCCCACTGAGACCTCCGAGGCTGCCAAGGAGGAGGTGAAGGAGGAGGCGAAGGATGAGGTGAAGGATGAGAGGAAGGATGAGAAGAAGTCCGAGAAGAAGGCCAAGCGTGCGTCCATCTTCGGCACCTTCTTCCAGAAGGTCGCCAGCCCATCCCATGAGAAATCTGAAAAGGAGGTTACTGCCCTTGCTGCTGTGGGGACTCCTGTCGCGAACACCGCTCCTCAGCTCGAGAGCCCCGTCGATGAGGCCTCAAAGCCCACCGAAGCCGAGGCCGTGACTGCTCCCGCTGAGGCCGTTGAGGCCCCTGCTGCCGATACTCTTGCTGCCGAGCCCGTCTCCAGCCCCAAGGAGAAGCGCCGCACCTCTTTCTTCGGCAACCTTGGCATCAAGAAGGAGAAGAAGGCTGACTCTGACAACGAAGTCACCGACGGTGAGGCCAAGGAGACCAAGACCAAGAAGCGCGGTGGGATTTTCCGCAAGCCCAGCAAGGCTGTCAAGCTTGACAAGGAGGAGGTCACTGCCGCCGAGACCGAGGCTAAGGCTGAGGCCTCTGAAGAGGTACCTGCCGTCTCTGCCAAGGAGACCGCCACTGATGCCCCCGCTGTCGTCGAGGAGACCTCCGAGGCCGTTGAGACTGCCGAGGACTCCAAGAACATCAATGTTGCCGCCACCACCCCTGTTCAGGCTGCCGCGTGAAGCGTGACTCGTAGACCTGTCGCACAGTTTGAACGGTGGTGGGATATGTCCTATCCACCGTCCGCCCGCGATATCCCTGACGGTCTAATTGAGTCCTGAAGTTGCAAATTTGATACCACTTCGTACCATCTGTTTTTTTTTTTTCCCTCGCCACTGTCGTTGTTCTCAGCACCCCATGCTCCCCCTTATAATCGGGCCTGGTCCTGAGAGAGCGACAATGAGATACCCGCTGTCGCTTTTTTTTTTCTTTTGATCTCTATTTCTCTAAAATAATACCATCGGCGCAAACGACGCCAGCAGCCCTTCGGACTGCGGTTCATTCCTTTACGACCTGTGTCGTGCGACTGTGATTCTACTCGCAACGCGATTATGCGTTACGTGGCGGTCGTTCGACTAGATTGATACCACTCTGCTTTTTTTTGGTTTCCTGCTTTTGTGTTTGATACCCTGTGGGGAGGATGGGTGCTCTTTTTGCTTGTTGCTTGAGCTTTGGATCTGGTCTTTTGACTTGTTTCTTCATGCAACCCAAATTGACCCTCTAATGTTGTCTACCGTTACTGTCCCGAACGGCTGGTTTATATTCCGCCCGTGGAGGCACACCTTGCGATAGGTAATGCGTAATTGAATAGCTCAGCTTTTGCTTTTTATATATCTACTATGTCTGAATAAAATCCAACGTAAAACAACGTCTTCAACTCGATGAATATTTCAGTGTCGTCAAGGTGAGCAGGTGAGAATCATTGCGGGAGACGGGCCGAGGCTAGAGCCATTCTCCACCACCCCACATCTGCATCTGTATAACAGTAGGAATACCTTTTCTACTCTTCTTTTTCCCCTTATGCCATCTCGTAAAATTTCGACTACAAAGACAGAGTCTTTTACTCTCGAGCGCGAAGCTTTCACTCTTCTATCCAACCTGCAGCAACGGCAACAGCAAAATCAACCACCTACGGCGCCCACAGCACCGTAATTTGAGCCTCTCAACATCGAATCCACCATGGGCATAGTGCCAATCTACCCAACAAGCACCATGTTTGGCTTACCATCATTCCATTATGTGTCGTCCTCAGTCTCGGAGCCCTAGACGCAATACTGTCGCCACAGCCGTGCCGGGTATCACTGACCACTTCCTTGCTGTCGACGACGTGGGACGGTACGCATCTGCATTTCGATTCTGCATGTGCGCGCTCCAATTCGGTTTCACCAAGCTGTATAAGCTCTTCTCCATCACCTGAGGCCATTCTCTTAGTAAGCATCGTTATTGCTAAGCCATTCCGTAGAAGTTTTTTTGTTTTGGTTAGCAGACTGAGCCTTCTTCATATGGTTTTAACAGGGTACACAGAATCCGGGATTTGCTAGTTCCAATCATCATGATTCTTCCTTCTTTCTCTCTCTCCCTTAGCCTATAGTAGCCCAAGAGTTCTTTTCCTCATTGGCTCTTTAACTCTGTGCCACGACTGCTTCGTCGGTCAGGTTCATTATAGGGCAAGCAGTGACGGGTCTAATGTTCTCGGGTGAGATGACTGGGTGCTTTGCGATTATCGTGCACATTCTACCACTCAATAAGCGACCAGTATTTACGGATTTGATGGCTTGTGTGGAATCGCTTGCGACCATTTCGGCGCCTGTAGTAGGTAGTGCATTGACGCAGTCTTTGGGAGTGGGGATGGTGTTTTCGGTATGCTCTTCTAGTCACAGAAATGATCAAGGTATCTTGCCACTGACCTTTTTCGTAGGATCAACCTTTCCATTGGAGGATTAGCACTGCTGGTCATGTTTTCCCTCTTCTCGGAACTAAGAACATGGTAAGAAGACGACAGGATGTCATCTCTGAAAGCCAGAGAGCTGGACCTCGTCAGCAACTCCTTGTTCATTTCACCCCTAACTGCGCTCTTTAGCGTTCTGTCTCGCGGTGGGAAATAAGGTATCCTTGTTCAGATGGGAAAGTGATTGCATTGTTCATTGCATTTGGTGTGCTACTCGCAGCTTTTGTCTATGAATAGGTTGGCGTCAAGTTTGGAAGAAGTTGTTTCAGGGCTGATTCCTAGGTTTGTTGAATAGCACAGGCTGGGCGATAGTCAGAATGGTGTTCCTACGAACCGCTGAGATGAGGTCTTGGGTGGCATCAATGTGAGCCTGACTCATCCTTGGTATCTCCCTGTCACGTTGGCTTGCATGGCGATGGCAGGGAAGTCTTATAGTTGAATGGCGCTCGGTTAAGCAGAAGCAGTCGTGAAGTATGGGCTGGCGGTACGGAAGGAGCGGTCCGACAGGGAAGGTTGTGGACGTTCTTTAATGTCCATCTAGAGTGTACGAAGGCGGTCAAAAGTATAGACCACAAAGAGGAATCTTCACTTTTTCTCTGTATTGTACATGCATGTAACCTTGATAGTCGCAATTACATGTATTTAGTTGCATAACACATGTTCATTTCCACATGTCCTCGGAAAGCCCCACTCGCGAGGGAATATCCAGAACGTGTACGGAGTACTTCACAGTTGCATATGTCTATGCAAGCAACACTCGTAGTTGAGGATTTAGCGACCCCATCGCGATGCGTTGGTGGTATGTGCATTTTTAAAACATGCCGTGCCAAATATGTAGCCCCATTTTAGGAAATCACCATTCGACTAGGCAGGCATGTATGGTGTACACGATGCCCGTGATATTGGCTTCTCACACGACCTCATAATTGCGGTTACCTACATTTAACTTTTGATTATTATGTTGAATGAAGAAGGATTGACAAAAGTCTAGAATTGAAGGTCAACTGTAGCAGCTATGACTTTCTTTTTCTAGGCTATCCGTAGTAAGGTGTCCCCCGGGCTCCTATTTCGGCGAAGCCTCGGCCCTCGCAAGGTAGGATTTCTGAAAATCCAGAATAGAAAAATTTCGAAAAATCAAGCCTGGACGTCGGAGTAATCCGTCAGCGGGTACTCCGTATACTCCGAAACATTCTCCGTAGCGTCAAGAGTTGGCTAAAGAGCTTTCAATCAAAGTTTCTTGGAGACCAATACAATATAGCATTGAGCCTTTAATTTTTCTGAAACCACATAGTATATAAGAAACACTAGTTCCAATATACGGCGTTTATGCATCTATAACGTTGTACGGAGTACTCCGTGCATTCAAACTATTTCAGTTTCAGACAGGACAAACGTCAAAAAGTCAATTTCACGCCCTTCGGTAGGACTGAAGAAACGTGAGCATTTCATAGGACATTGACCCTGGACTCAGCCCACCGCGGGGACATAATTGGGAAAAGATCGGTGGGTCTTTTGCATATTGCTATCCTTCTGGAGAACGGCTCTACCTCCCCGAGTTTGTAAGCCGGTATGAAGTACATAGCGGGAATTGATCTCCAAGAAGATACGTTGCACTTGTTTGAAGATATTTTGGGAAGTAAGATAAAAAAAATGAAGCAAATTAATTTAGAAATGAAAAGGACGGAGTACTCCGTGCTAAGGATGCGTATTCCGAAGGGATAGGAAAATGATCGATGATTGGTCAATTTGAAAAGAACAGAAAGAACGTGGAGACAGGTACTTGAAAGAAGGTGGAAAGATACTTGAACTATGTAGGCAAATGCAAGCGAAGTCGTGGGTATCGTCCAATGTAGACGCCTGGTCCCACTGAAGCCAATCAGAGTCATGGATCACATTCTGACTCACACCCCGTGACTTGCAACTACTAAGCCCCGTGCGGCTCCCGGCTCCCGATTGGTCAGCACCAGGGCACACAGCCCTTAAGAAGTGCCTGAGTTCCCCCTCCCCGTTTGCCTGATTTTTCTTCCTCCTTATACCAGCTGTTCTTACATACCCCCTTTACATTCACAAAACCGCCATATTGCTTTCAGATCACAACTATCGTCAACTTCATTACCGCCAAAATGGGTGCCCAATAAGCTCCCCATCTTTCAACACCCAGTCTATCTCAACTGAGACAGACATTATTTCTTCAACCGGAACCAACCCTATCATTTCCTCTCCTCCCCCTTCAGAGTCTCCTTTTGGACCTCTGAACTTCAGCATCGCATCGCGTAGCTCGAGTTCTCCCAACACTTTTACCCCGACCGACTTTACGTCGTTCACCACGGATCACCACCAGCAAACATGGCTTCCCTCACCCCCACCATCACAGCCCTTGGCTTCCAACCAGAACAAAAGCAGCAACAACAACAGTGCACTCGAGGACTTCGTGCTCTATCCATCAGCAACACCACAAGTGCAGCCCCGTTTGCGTGTGCCCGTGAACACTACCCATAGACCTTCTGCACTTCAGCCATTTCTGGCGCAGAACAACCCTCGACGACACTCCTTCAGTCTGCAGTTGCACCGGCATCTCCAGCAGCAGTTCTCTGGCTCACCTGTTCAAGATCCCAGAGTGACCCAGCTTGCCCGGTCCCCCTCTTATTGGTCCCGTCCCACGTACACGCATAACCGTTCCAACACGGCTTCTGTGCTTTCCAATTTTTCAATTACGAACCGCCCTCCTATCCCGCTTTTCAACGGTCAACAGAACCACGCAAACAACACGCAAACATACAGACGTGTCATGTCCACTCCCAACTTCATGGAAGGTAATTCATCTCACTTTTCACAATCTCCTAGTGAATATATCGCTAACCCCACCCAAGCTCACGAGGTTGATCTTTTCGGTCTTCCCTCTGCCGACTTCCCTGCTAGCATGGCTTCGCCTCTCTCGTTCAACGATCTTGGTCTGGCGAACGACTTCTCCCCTGAAGGTCCTCCGGGCACGATCTCGCCCAAGGATCTCATGATGGATGCGTCTGTTCCTCCCTCCGGCACCTTCACCGACCTGAGTACTCCCTCGTTCGAGTCGCCCGGAAACTTCAGCCAAAACACTTCACCCATGTTTACTGACCTGGACATTGTCGGCCATGAAGATTGGCCCTCCCTCTTTGATCACTCGTCAGATCCACTCAATGTCTTTGACCTCGCTACCTTGGATGTCGCAGCTGCCTTCCCGATCGAGCAGAAGAAGCCAGCCCTGGTAACTCCTATGTCTCCTGCCTCTCCTCGTGCGAAGCGATCGGCGGGATCGTCGCCTGTTCCCGCCTCCGGTTCAGTCAAGCACTCCAGCGTCGCTGGTATCAACCCGCGTGCGCGCAAGAACCTGTCGCCCGTTGAGTTCGATCCCAATGATCCTGTTGCTGCGAAGCGCGCTCGTAACACCGAGGCCGCCCGTAAGTCGCGCGCCAAGAAGATGGAACGGCAGTTCACTTCTGAGCGTCGCATCGAGGATCTTCAGAAGATCATTGCTGAACGCGACGCGGAGATTGCCAAGCTTAAGGCTCAGCTTCAGATTCAAAACACCTACCAGTGATGGTGATGCTTTCATCCCAAATTGAGGCATTGGTCTTTGGTTTATGGCCTGTATGGTGATTCTGACGACTGTTAACGATTGAACATCTAGTCTTGTTGGTGTTTTCAATGTTTGTTTTGGTTTCCTATTGACCCTCTGGGTATTGTGGTAGGCGTGGGTGATGGGTAGAGCCTAGCCCCGCCGTCTCACCGAGGTCAGATGAACGCGATTTGGTTCGTCTCATCTGAATCTCCTAAAAGTTTTGAGAGATCTTTCCTAGTCAATTTCTCTCTTCTGATTTCTGATTCTCATTTTGGTTTCGCAACTCTGTTGTCCAAGATTACCTGCTCCGTTTTTGTTTTCTTTTTGTTGGGCCGGTTCTGATCGTCTCCCTACGTGGGATTGACTCGTGGCTATCTTAATTGTGATATTTACCTGTTTGAATCAATTTTCTTACTCTTTCTCTTCTTCCCACCTGTAAAATAGTGTTCTAGTAGGCTAGATAATCCATCCTTGAAAGATCACTGTATCATGTGGACTACGCACAGCGTGGGCTCCTGGCTCCCACCCAGCACCAATCCCCCTTTCCTTACAGGTGCCATTCTCACCAAGTACATATGTAACCCACAATGATCATTTTGCATTTCCCCGAGGTGAAAGGACAAATGTATCATCTAACGCAGCTCAGACTTGCCTTTTAAATGCCTCATAAACACACCCCAATCCCCCCAAACCACCCCCTATCTCATACCATCCACACTTCCAACCAAGCCTTCCAAATTCCCTCTCTGTACCAACAACCCAAACTGCACTTCATCCCTCCGCGTCTCGCCCGCTTCCTCTCAGCATGAGCTACGCGCCGTCCGAGGACTGCTGTTGCTCTATGAATGAATGAAAGAGGGCGGGAGACACTGAGAGAGATGGGGCGTTCGGAGTTCTGTGTGCAGGGGGGTCGGAGACTTGAGATGGAAAGGGGTGTTTGTGGATGATGTATGTATTGAAATGAAGGAAGGCTGGTTTGTTGGGTGAGGTGGAGGTTTCGGAAGTATCTGTTTCCATGTTCTGTCATCATAGCTGGTGGCGGTGGGGTATAGGAGAAAAGTGAAAGGGAGAAGAGGGAATCTAAAGAGAAAGAAGGCGTAGATGGACGGATGTGTAGGATGTAGGAAAGATGTATGGGATACGCGCAAAGCACCTCGAAAAGACATGAAACAAACAGGCAGCAGAAATCCATCCGCCACCAGTCTCAGCTCAAAGCATCCGTGCCTCTCGATCTCCCCGTCTCCATCTTAGCCGTCCTCGCGCCGAATTGAATGGCCCGCTTCTTCTCACGAGAAACCTTCACCAAGCCCAGCCGCAGAGCAACAAGTCGCAATGCCAGCTTCTCAGAATCAATACCAGCCGTGGCCTCGACCTCCGGAAGCCCGAATCCGCATTTCTCCCATACAGGAGCCCGCAGCACCCAAGCCACGAACTCCTCGTCCAGGAATGGGAAACGCGTCTCGCGGCCCCAGTGGGAGAGGACGCGGTCGTCGCGGCCGAGATTGCGCGAACCGAGCCGACTAACGTCGAGATCAATCTCGGCGATCAGGTCTTTGAATCCGCCTCGGTTGAAGGCGATGCCGTGTCGGCCGTAGCCGGCGAAGAGCTCGTCGGCGCCCAGGCCGGAGAGGAGGACACGGGAGGTTGTTGTGTAGAGGGGTGATGGAGGGCTGTCTGGGGTTGGCAGTTCGGCTGAGGGGTTTGTTTGGGCTGTGCCTTGGCCGCGGGATGCGAAGTACAAGGCGCATGCGATGGAGATGTCCATTTCGGTATTATGGGGTCTCATTAGGCGCTTGACTTGGTCCCTGTGCGCGAGGGTTTCTGTATAGGGGATGTCGATGGCGATGAAGCGCCATGTGCGGCCTGGACAGGTCATTTGGAGCTCGATATGAGCGGACCGGCCGGTTATCCGGTCAGGGCAATTTTCATATATTGAGAGTGGTGGTGTCGAGGTTGCGGATTTTTGTTGGTTGGCTTTTGCGGCGGCTGCCACTCGTGGGTTTTCAAATGCTACATTGAGGAGGTCGATTGGTTCGTCGAGGGGGAGAATGTCATGAGAGAGTCTGGCGAGCAATGTACAGTCTAAACCGCCGGAGAAAAGGACGGCTGTTTTGGCGGTCTGGCCTGGAATGTAGCCAGGAGGCTCGGGGACGTTCCGAATTCTCAATTCGAGTGATTCACGCAGTTTTGACTCGAGCTCCTCAACGAATACTGAATCTGTGGACAATGCCGGAGGCTGCTCTGTTGGTAGTGATGTGTTCATGGGTGGAATTGATTTTCTCTTTGGCATCTTGTCAGTTGCGGCTCTTAGTGGAAAGATATGAAGGACATACAATGTGATCAGCTGGCGGCGAAGCAGAAGAGCTCCATGGCAAGATCTTAATTTGGCACAACTCTCTGGGAGAAAAAGAGGGATCTTGATAGCGAGCTAGGTCAATCGTACAAACACCTTCAGTGCCCACTTCTTTAAAGCAATCCACCAACGAGCTGTCGCAGATGCTGCAAATCTTCAAATTCCCATTTTCATCAAATCCCTCCAGGAGAGATCGCCTCCCAAGACAATCCCTACTGTAAAAGAGTCTCGAGTTGATCGCGTCATAGAAGACAAAGGCAAATGGTCCAGAGACACTTGCAATAGCTTCAACCATTCTTTCAACAGAATCCTTCTGACCGCTGTCCACTGCCTGTAGAAATAAGTTGAAAACGCGTTCGGTATCATTGCCTTGGACGCGCTCCCCGGCAATCTTCCAGGCCTCTCCGTTCCAACAGAGCACAGACTGGGTTCTGGGATCTACAAGTGGTTGTGTAAACACATGCTCGCCTCTCAATGAAAGTACTGTAGATGTGAAGGTGAGATAATAGGAAACTGGAGGAGACACTCCCTCCTGTGCGTTGATATCTTTTTGCGCTGTGTGAGTTTTGTAGCTGTCTGGTCCTCGCTTTTGAAGCAGAGTACAGGTCTCCTGTGTTGGTAGTGTGGGCTTTGATGAGCTCAACGAAAAGAAAATCCCACACATGGTGGAGGAACAGGGTAGGAGTATTGTTTATTCCGAGATGGTTGGCTTGGTAGCTTTTTTTGGCTATACAGATGCCTGAGGCATAGTGCACATTAGTCATTTCTATAGATCCACCCTTGACCTGGGCATCCACAAGGTCGCCTGTCACCAGCAGATGCATTTACAGATTGTAAGATGTTGAAATTCTAGTTGGTATTCACCTCTTTATACTGCGTTTGAATTTCAGATCAGTGAGAGGTGAAGGGCATCATGCAGGTACCTCCAAAAACTCCCTGGCATTTTTGAACGAAATGTGGGCAGTAACTGGATGTTGTTGCTGCTTGAAAAGCCCATAATACCATGATGCTCTATTGATTAATCTTTTTGTCTGTTAATCTGGTCTTCTCAGATGGGGGAAAGAAACCACCTAGGCACTCGTTCCTCCAGACGTCAATGTAGCCTCCAAGGCCGAATCAAGAAACGGATGGCCTCGGTTGAATGATGATCCGCACATCACCAGAGAGCCGCATGAGCATGCTCGGAGTCCTTATGACCCCCCTGAATCTATCAATTTTGCCCGGGATTTTTGCCCGGGCGCCTATGTTTAATATAACTTATGTCGGTCACAGAATCCCCGTCCTCTCCGGGTTCCGAGACAAGAGACGTCCCTCACATCCATGAGCACACTGAGACGCCGGCCGCTCCAACCGATCTCCTAGCTCAAACACAAGACAATCTCGTGAAACCAGATAGCAGTCAAACGGTCCAAATGAGTGTGCAAGACACAATAGAGTCACATGCTGTGACAGCTATCTCCGATCCCACCACGACCGCTGCGATGGATTTGACGACAGCTGCCGAATCACCACATGCAGAGGAACAACTTGCGGGGCAGATGGAAGGACTGTCAGTCTCAGGAAATATGACACCTAACCTCTCATCCAGAGCAAATGCTTCTCCACCCCCTCTGCCCCAGAAGGACGATGTTTACCTCAACCTCAACGCAAGCTCCACTACCACTGCGCCAACACTGCCACCCATCGACACAAACCGGACCTTCAGCCCCGAGAAAGAGCTTCCAGATGTGCCTGGTGATAGCGATCTGGACTCTAAACGAGGTGGTCATGTTGATGCGCCCAGGGATGAAAATGCCTCTCAGCCGGAGATTCAAAGTATTATGGGACAATTCCAGGACCCCGCGCGGAGCACCGACCAAAAAGAGATTATGTCTCCGCGGCTCGAACTTGCTGAGAAATTCCGAGGCGGTCCAACATACTTCCCGCCACGCAAATCCAGTTTGGACCATGCGCCTTCCACCCAATCCGAGGGCTCCCCGGTCGCTAAATCCCCGGAGAAGCAGCCTGTATCCCAACATCCTTACAAGCCTGAACTGCCCGTAGAAAACCGACGAGCTTCCACCTCGATGGTCCTACCACTGCCGGAACCCGAGTCTGACCAACCGTTCGATTTCCACCGTTTCCTAGAACAGCTACGTCACCGTACCGCCGACCCTGTAGCCAAGTTTCTGCGGTCGTTCCTCATGGAGTTTGGCAAGAAGCAATGGATGGTTCACGAGCAAGTCAAAATCATCAGCGACTTCCTGACATTTATCACCAACAAGATGGCCATGTGCGATATCTGGCGAGATGCATCGGATAGCGAATTCGATAATGCCAAGGAAGGTATGGAGAAACTTGTGATGAATCGTCTGTATTCGCAGACTTTCGCCCCAGCCATTCCATCTCCACCAACGATACCCAGAAGTGCAAGCCGGAGCCGACGGAGAGAGCTAGAGAGGCTTCATGGGCCATGGCGACGTGGTCAGCATCAGGAGGACATTGAGCGAGATGACATTCTGGCCCAGAAAATTCGCATTTACAGCTGGGTCAACGAAGCGCATCTAGACATCCCGACTGTGAGCGGCAGTGGACGCCGTTTCTTGAATCTGGCACAGCAAGGTATGTATTTTGGGCTATCTTGGGGAATTTTACAAGTTTCTGATTATCTGACTTGGACAGAAATAACCAAAATCAATGGCTATCGCGCTCCCCGAGATAAGGTCATCTGCATTTTGAACTGCTGCAAAGTCATCTTTGGTCTATTAAAGAATTCTAAAAAGGCCGACACATCCGCCGACTCTTTTATCCCCCTCCTGATATATGTGGTTTTGCAAGCAAACCCTGACCACCTTGTTTCTAACATTCAATACATTCTTCGATTCCGCAATCAGGATAAACTTGGCGGCGAAGCAGGTTATTACATCTCGTCGTTGGTATGCTTGACTTCCATACTGCCTCAGAAATCAACAAACTGACCTTTCTTCAGTCTGGAGCCATCCAATTCATCGAGACACTCGACCGCACAAGTCTAACCGTCAGCGACGAAGATTTTGAACGTAACGTTGAAGCTGCCGTGTCCGCTATTGCAGAACAAAACCGGGAATCCGAAACCTTTGAAGAAAAGCCCTCTACCCAACCCCCTACATCTCAGCCCCAAGCCGGATCAAGCCGCACAGAAAGTGCCCAATCCAGTGACGATGACATCTCCGCGCCAGTTGCAGGACTACTACGCACAATTCAAAACCCTCTTTCCACCATCGGCCGCATCTTCTCCGATGACCCAGACTCAGGGTTTTCTGCAACTCAAGAACGCCCCCAGCCTGTCCCGACGCCCCAACCAGGTATTGCTCCGCCACGTCTCACCCCGAATGTCTACCAGCCTCCGCGCGCAAGCAGCGAGGAAAGTCGTCGCTCAAGCGATGAGCGCGCCCACGGTAGCGGAACCTTCGCGAAAAAGAATCTTACCCGCGTTCTCGACGCTCAGGATGCCGCCGCACGCCAGGCTAGTGCCGAAGATGCGGAGGCGCGCCGTATCCAACGTGCTGAACATAATAATGTTGTCGAGACACTTTCAAACATGTTTCCCAACCTAGACCGTGAGCTTATTGATGACGTCGTTAAGATTAAGGAGGGGAGGTGGGTACTTTCTATCCTTGCAGAAGTGTGAGCGTTCTATTGGGGCTCGACTAACAGTTTCTCACAGGGTTGGTCTCGCTGTTGATGCTTGTCTTGCTCTCAGTGCAGAGTAGGATATATTATAATGTAGCGTCTTGACTGGTTCGAGAATATCATGTCAGAAACACTCCTAGCAGGAATAGCGTCTCTCTTTCTCTCTCTCTTGTACTTGACTTAGAATTAAACGAAGTTTGGAGTGTTTTTTTTTTTCTAAAAAAGAGAACCTGCAGGCTCCTTCGCCTGGCAAAGAGCAGGACATAGCTTCAATGGTTACACTTCGTCGCGTCCAAACCAACAGAAACTAGGAATGTTTGCTGCAAGAACATCCCATCTGATCGAATTTACATTTTTCTATGCACCTAAGTATAAGCGGTTGTGGAAAGGATGGTTGTCGGCAGTTGAACATAGGCGAATGCCTCCAACCCCAAAGATCCTCGGCTCGTTTCCGACGTAAAACCGCGGCCACTCGGAGTTCCACTGACCCCATTCTCCTTTACATCCTCTGAAACAATTCCAAACTGGAAAAAAATTATTAAAAGTGATCTCTTCTCCCTCTGAGGGCAACAATAGACAACATGTCATCTCCTTTCCGTATCGTTGAGCATGTCGTGCCTACCCAGCATATCAGGGAGTATCCGGGGGCCACGGCCAATGACCAAGAAGAGCCCTTACATCTGGCCGTGAAACAATATATCCCACTGGATAATCCTAACCCGCAAGCCGGCGATTTTACGATTCTTGCTGCCCACGCGAATGGCTTCCCCAAGGTACGAGAGACAAACTGCCGAGGCCTAGAGCCGCCAGGCCCGCTTTTGGAACTGCGCGCATTACAATGGCCCTCGAAGTGTAGAATCAGCGGTGTGCTGATCAATTCTCGCAGGAACTTTATGAGCCACTTTGGGAGGAAATACACGCTCGGTCTAAGCAGAATGGAATACGCATCCGCAGTATCTGGATGGCCGACGTGGCGCAAGAAGGCCAAAGCAGCGTGATCAATGAAGATTCCCTCGGAAATGATCGTATGTAAAGTGAATATCTTATAGGAAGCAATCGTGCTGCTAACTTCATTTCAGCTAGCTGGTTTGACCACCCCAGAGATCTCCTCCACCTAGTCAATGTCAAGCGGGCTGACATGCCCCGACCTATCGTTGGCATAGGGCATAGCATGGGAGGTGCCCATCTGTGAGTTTCAATTGCAAGAACATCCACGCAGCAGCTGGCTAAGATAACCCCTAGCGCACAACTATGCCTAATGCACCCCCGACTCATCCACACACTAGTCCTCCTAGACCCGGTGATCCAACGCCAAACCACCCAGTTAGACGGCCTCAGTCTCCAAATAAATAAATCGGTGATCGCCAAAACCACCCAACTATCAACCTACAGACGCGATATCTGGCCCTCCCGCCAAGCCGCCGCAGAAAGCTTCCGTCGCAGTCCCTTCTACCAAGCCTGGGATCCACGAGTGCTATCCCGCTGGATCGAGCACGGCCTGCGCGACCTACCAACAGCAATCCACCCTATAGACCCCAGGATCCCGATAGACAAAATTAAGGGGCCCCCGGTGACACTTCGGACCCCACTGCACCAAGAAGTGTTCACCTTCTCGCGGCCAAACTACACCAACGTTCCAAACAGCACCAAGCCCGTCAATCGTGTAACACACCCAGACCTAGACGCAACCTACGCATGCAACTACCCCTTCTACCGCCCAGAGCCAGCTCGTATCTTCTCCCAGCTCCCATTCCTGCGCCCCAGCGTGCTGTACATCTTTGCCGGCAAGTCGGACATGTGCATCCCCTCCATGCGTGCCGATAAGCTCGCTAAAACCGGCACCGCGGTGGGCGGGAGTGGCGGCGTTGCTGTAGGCCGTGTGTGTGATGTCTTCTTCGAGGATTTTGGTCATCTCCTTGCTCAGGAGGCTGTGAATGAGTGCGCTGATGCGGCGGTTTCTTGGCTTGCGCCAGAGATCCGTCGCTGGCGCGCTGAGGAGGAGAGTTTCCGTGAGGCTTGGAGTCAGAAGTCGAAGATTGAGAAGGTTACTGTTGATGCGGAGTGGTTGAAGTATGTTCCTGCACCAGCACGAAGGCTAAACAAGGCAGCGAAGAATGGAGAGTCGAAGTTGTAAGCGGTGGTTTATATAGCTGTCTGGTTTTAGACCTGCTTTTTCAGAGAGAAGGACATTGTGCATAGCCTGCATTTTCGAGTTATTCTAGCACACGTGACTGTAGAACGTTCAAGGCTGCACCGTCTGAATGTTTTTCTATTGCTTTCAGATTCTATGAATGAGTACGCCGAATCAACGATCATAATGGTTCACAAGTCTGACTCCCATCTATAGTAACGACCCCGCACGCCCCCAGGTAAAAAAGAAAGAGAAAAAAAAGGTATTGTATGCATATGGGTCAAAGCCAAAGGATCCGTCTCCGGGACAGATCGGGCTTGTGGAAGCTATGCAAAAGCAACACAAGAGGGAATCAAAGACAGTGCTCTGCTCCGATCTCGCGGCAAAGGACAGATAGGAAGGAGCGTGGTATCTAATTCATGTTATGTCGGGAGAAACATTTGCAAGAGTGTGGTATATCGCCATCCAAAAACAACGATGGGTGTACGCAATGAGCCTACCGTAGAGAGAATGTCTAGGCTACTGTTTCACGCTGACTTCTTGGCTCGGGATACCCCGTCCTCGGATGTCCCCCCTGAGGTGCGTATCACTTCTGGGATGTGCCAAAAGTGCGCCCAGCGCAGGTGGTATTCGCCTTGTCGAATGTTGAGGCAATGGCGGAGCCAGATTCCCCATGTGATATAGAGGTAGGCACCGATGCCAGTCATGATATGCCTGCGAGCAAGAATAAGCAAACGTTCCAATAGTAACCGTATATGTTGAACACCTACCACCAGCCATGCCCTTCTAAAAAGAGACCCCATGGCAGACCAACAAAGTGGCGCGCGCGACGGATCTCAGAGCAGAACACGTTATCCAGTCCCCAGATAAGGAAACCTCCCAAGAACATGCTCAGACCATATATCACCATGAACCACATGGCCTTGAGGGTCTTCTCGTCGCGCACGTTCTCATAGTGCTGGCGCTCCTTCGAGGGAACAGGGAGCCCCTTCTTCTGGCGCGCTAGGCGGTCCTCCTCCGTCGAGTGGCGCCATTTGGGTCGGAGGGTCACTTCCATAGTGTGCATACTGCGCAGGAAAACGACATTGGTAAGGATTGCAAAGGCATTCTGGTGGAAGACTGGGTCTTGGAGGTAGTGGTAGTACAGGGTGATGAATACAGCGAGACCTGTGAGCGAAAGTCCGAGACAGACTCGTACAGTGGTACTTTGGGAGTACGAGAATGAGGCATAGGCCATAAGGCAGGTGGTATAGATCATCGAGAGTTCGTCCACAAGTTGCATGGGGTCTGTTGTGGGGGTTTCACCGGTCAGCAGTGCTCTTGCGATCCTCACATATCGTTTTAGAGGTTGTTTTGGTGAATGTTCACCGCTACTTGACCAGATTTTGGGCATGGGATATAAGGGCACTTGCATTTGAGGGTAGAGTGAAACAAGAAACTCCCCATGCCGACTACTAGGTAGCCAATGAGGGCGACTGTGAAGATTTGGTCATGTCCATTGCGACGGCAGCTCCGTATGCCCTGGACTCCAAGCCACATGAACATCAAATTCGTGAGCGTGTTGACAATCTCCGCAGAGTACTCGGTGGCATAATAGTCCTGGGCCAGGAATAAATTAGCGTAGTTCTTGTCCCTGTATGTTTACTTCTGATCTGCGGTAATACACACCTCTTCACACCAGTTCAAGGTGGAGGTAACAGGCTCCCAGTATCCATCCTTTGCGGGCGGATAGGGAAAGAAGGGTAAAGACCAAAGCATTCTGCTGTACACCAAGGTAAAGAGAGGTGTTAACTCCGTAAGTTCTGTAATCTCTATAAGCTCTCTTTAAATCTCAAGAGAAAGTGAAACCAAAACAGCAGAAATCATACTGGGGGGGTCCGCCTGACATCTCGCTTTAGTCCCATGGTCAATGCTCACGTGGGTACCCCCCCCCCCCCCCCCCCCCCCCCCCCCGCTTTGCCATACGAGAATGCAGTTTCCTTTTGAAATTTATGGTATGTGTATGTTTGATTAGGTTATCCCGTTTCTGTATAAAATATGTGGTATCTATGGAAGTGAATTCTAAGGGATGATTGGTACATTCCTATATACTGTTACGCACTGCCTAACTGGTCACAATTATGTTAGAAGCTTTCCTGGTTATACTTGCCTGTGCTGGTCCTCCAACGTCAATGATCTGTCTCTCAACCGAGCTGTTGCTGCGCACAGTCTTATCCAGCCTAAGTCCTTTTGAGGGTATCAGGGAACGATGCCAGGTAGAGCGCCGAGCAGATCTATACCGCAGTATTGGTCTGTTCGTTGGTGTTGTCAAGTGATAATATAGTAAGTGAGTCAACAAGGTCGTAAGGTAAACACAAGTAACAATGTATGATTGAAGACGAAGAACTAAACTAAGTACATGAGAGAGTGTCCTTATATATCCTTCGCTTCCTGGGGTCGCCAGTGCTCCTGGGGTATATCCTACACCCCGGGGTAGATCGACCCCTCTGAGTATATCCTACCCCGTGCAGGGATATACTCCTCCTGTGATCACGTGATTGCTTGATTGGCTCTCGGTGGCCCATCTGTGTACCCGGTGGGTCACCACTGATTGGTGACGGGTAGGTCCGTAACATATACTTACTAGTTATTTACTAGTTTACTACTAATTAATAACTAGACTTCCGCACGACCCAGTTTGGGTCGAAGGTCTCGACCCAGAACCCAACCCAGTCTGGGTCTGGGTCGAAACCTCATAACCCAGACCCAACCCAGACCCAGTGACTGGGGCCCCAGAAAACCCAGTATAGCCCCAGTTCGACCCAGTTTCTGCATAAAGTATGGCATAAATATTTAAATAACATACTGTCATTTTCCCCTGTTATGGTTTCTACATCGAAATGCTACACTCTCTACCAACAAGGCAAAGGAAATTTTAAGAAATAACCTCGTTCTCCAAAGTAATATATCTGGTTCAAGATTAATTACTTCTTCAAATGCTTTATTTCATAAGGAAAGGTGGTATGTGTTGGCTGCTGGTTTTCTCAGGCGTAGGATTGCATTCCATTTAAAATACAAAGTATACCCCAAGTTGCAGATATATATATTCAACACACATCAACATAATATATATTTTCATCTACAGAGTAAAATAATTTTTGAATTCATTTATTTCTCTTCTTCTGTTTAATTCTAGAGCTTATATAACTATGGATAGATATCTAGTAAACTTTTATATTCAAAACTACTTACTACCTCTTAATCTACTTGGTATATGCGACTTGAAGGGAGGGTAGGAAGAAATATTTTGAGAAGGATTAATGGAACTGGGGTGGGAATTGGGGTTTGACTGGGGTTTTACTGGGTTTACTGGGTTCTTACTGGGTTAAATGGGTTCTTACTGGGTTCTTACTGGGTTAAATGGGTTATGACTGGGTCTTGACTGGGTCTTGACTGGGTTATCTCAGGGGTATTTCTTTAGACCCATATAATTTTAGTATAATAGACCAATCAACAAGAGTAGGATGATTTACTATATTTGATATATCAATATTCCTAGACACTTCTACAACTTTAGTGCATTTCTACCTTTGTACGTTAAAGAATTTCTCCCCTTACATCCATTTGTATATATTATATGTCATTCTCATGTTATGTCTCAAAGCCAACTTTCCGACTTTGCATCGTCGCTCTATGGTGGTGATCTTGACGATCTCTCATATATTTCAACTGGACAAGTCACACCATCCGCAAGTCAACACACAATCGACTCAAACTTCCGAAGACCAGATGATCCCCTCCCAATCCCCCCTTTATTGAAACGCGTTGGACCCGACCGTAGGAAAGGGTTTATTCTATACGATACAATGTCACATAACGATTTTGTGGACTGGTGGTTAGAGACTGACTACGGGAGGAAAAGCAAGCTTAAATGGGATTCGAACCGCCATACAGAGATCTGGAATAGCTACCATCAGGTAGCTCAGGGTATTGATGGCGCACCAAAGGTTATGTGCAAGCGCTGTGGGAAGATCCTAGAGCATCCTTATACACTAAGCCCGAACAGCACAGGCAAAGCGCAGTATCATGGCACATCAACCATCCAGAAACATCGGAAAACGGCTGGTTGTTTACGGTCGGAAAAGGGGAAGAAAGCGGAGATTACAAACTTCCTACAACGAGAGGTATATTTTCTATCATAAAATCAAGTAACTATACTAATTTATTATTATTCTAGGGAGAAGTTTCAGCAAGCATACCCTTCTTACAAGAAGATTGGGAGGAGGATCTCCTCCAATTTCTTACTCTCAACCGGCTCCCATTCCATCTGATCGAGCATCCATCATTCAAACGCATCATCAATAAAGCTCGTTCCGCCCCATCCCCTCCAGTGATCCCATCTGCCGATACCATCCGTCGCCGATTGGGCAGTCTAGTCAAAGACCGGCAGCAGCGTATCCTTCGTACGCTGCCTTCTGGCTCAAAGATATCCATTGCGCTTGACTGCTGGACATCTCCATTCTCGCAGGCATTTATGGCTATTACTGGCTATTTCATTGACAGTGATTGGGTATATCGTGAGGTACTACTTGGGTTTAAGCCGCTTCATGGTACACATACCGGCTCTTACCTGCGTAGTGTTCTTATAGAAACCCTAGTGGAGCACAACATTGAAGATAAAGTATTCGGGTTGACAACAGATAATGCATCAAACAACAAGACATTAGCTACTGCTCTCCAACAGGCTTTGTCAGATGATACTATTATCACCCGAATACCATGTCTTGCCCACGTTATCCAGCTCAGCCTCAATCAGCTTCTTGCTCGGATCAAGGCAGTTCCATTAAATGAATCAGCCGAGACAAGGTGGACAGAGAAGCAGTCAAGGCTAGCCCAAGAAAATGCGAAGCAAAGTCAGATCTCCTCCACACTGAACAAAGTCCGTTATCTTGCGATTTACGTCAATGCAAGTCCCCAGCGCAGAGAGACCTTTTACAATCTTCAGACAACTAATATCAAGATCGTTCCAATCCAAGATGTAAAGACACGATGGAATTCTACGTTCCTCATGCTTCGCCGGGCAAAGAGGCTACGTGCTATCTTCTCTTTATTCTGTACAGAGTATGATTGTGAGGAGATGCTACTCAGCGAGCAAGAGTGGCGTCAGATCGACTATCTTCTTTGTATCACCGAGCCCTTCTTTGATTATACAACACAGCTATCAAAGACTCGAGATGTCACTGCCCACTATGTGTTTAAGATCTACAACAAACTGTTTGATCATCTTGAGCGATCACAGGCACAGCTACGCCGAAAGCGTGTCCCATGGAAAAAACAGATGCTAGAGGCCCTTGAAGCTGGTCGGTCTAAGCTTGATGAGTATTACTCCCAAGCTGATGATCTTCGAGGGAATATCTATGCAATCAGTACAATGCTTGCACCGGTGAACAAATTCAAATTCTTCCTCTCCAGTGATTGGGATCAGAAATGGCGAGATACCTATCGACTTGCTTTTGAACAAGCCCTTGTTCCATATCAAGCACAAGTTAGAATAAGCAGTCGTGATCTACAAAGCTCTCTAACGATAGCCCATCCAAGCTCAAGGCTAGAGGAGATGCTTGATGGAAGGGATATACAACCACGAGCCATTACTGATGAAATCAGTCAATATCTTGACAGCGGTAAGTAAATACAAAGAGTATGTGTGATAATAATACTAATATATATATATAGATACTGTTTCTGTTAGGCCGCTTACTTTCTGGAAAGAGCACCAGGCTCGCTTTCCGGCCATTGCTGCCCTTGCACGAGATACACTCTCATTTCCAGCAACTGGCGCAGGAGTTGAACGCCTCTTTAATACCGCTCGAGATATTTGTCACTATCGTCGTGGTAGAATGAAGAGTGAGACTGTCGAGGCATTAATGATGTTTCTTTGTACAACGAAATTTGATATGGAGGAGCAGGAAGCAACACTTCTTGAGAAATTTTTCTCCCAGGATGAGCTTGAGGCGGCAAAAGAGGAGAGGGAAGAGAAGCTCAGTGAGATTGAGGTTGATCCAATTAGTGATACAGAGGAGCAGGAGGATGAACTGGAAGATAAACCAGGGGATGCAATTGAGGTTGTAATTGAGGATAGACCAGAGGATATACCGGAGGAGAGGCCCTTACCTACAAGTGAATATGGTCGTCCTTGCTCGCCATCATTACCACCAACCTGTACACAGACACGAGCATCAGGGAGAAAACGTAAAAGCAGGGAAGATGATTTATTTGAATACCATTAGCTTGCTTGACAAAGAATCCTCAATTATACGCATCTCTTTTACCCTTTTTACAAATAAAATTAGATATAATCAAGTAAAGCAAATACTCAAAATTACCGCGAATAAATGCATAAGTTATACATTTAGAATCCTTAGCATGTTTGTTTAGTTTGTAACCCAGTTTGGGGCCCCAGACCCAGTACTGGGTCGAACCCTCCGACCCAGACCCATTACTGGGTCGAAGGGTTCGACCCAAAACCCAACCCAGACTGGGTTGGGTCTGGGTTGGGTCTGGGTTTTACTGGGTCGTGCGGAAGACTATTAATAACCCTTAAAATTTGAGTGTATCTATAGATTTGTAAAGGTATACTGTTTGTAGGCGTAAGACATTCTCTAATATGCTAAGATGATTTCTTGCTAGAATTAATAGAAATCCTAGGGGATCCTAGACTATATGGAAAACCGTCCTCGGGTGCTAACTAAACGAGTCTAACCTAAACCACTCTTTAATCGGTAGGTATTCGGTACCGATACGGCACTATTATATAGTCCCTATTCCTAGGTTATAACTAGACTGCGGCATATCCGCTCCAATGGATATCAGATCGATCCTTATATCCGCAATTTGCGGATATTGGATATGAGTTGATATCCACATCCGCACTGCGGATATGAGTTTATTGTGACGATCTAGGAGGATTTCTGCCGGAAGTTTCCGTCTTGATGAGGTTTGCATTGTTTGATTGTTGGATCGTGACAGGATCCCATAAAAGGTTCCTGTCTCGCAGGTTTCTTTCCTTCTTTCTTTCTTCTTCTTTCTCTGTACTTAGTATTCTCGTTGAAATGCACTCTTTTGTTTAAAGAACTGGCTGGTAACATAATACTAAGTACCACTTTCATTTCCAACAAAGCAGTACGACTGTACAGACCATCATTGTGATTGGTCTCGGTCCAGCTTTACCCTAATTTCGTTCCTTGGCATCGCACAAGCCAAGACCTGAACCCGAACCTGAACTTGATATCTGACCAATCAGAATGGCCGGATCGAAGAGATACCCGACGAACCGTGGCAAGCAGCCGGTTGCTGATTTGCCTGAAGATGAAGAAGAATCCGTTGAGCAGGAGATTGTCGCTGCCCTCGACCCGAATACCCCGACCCCCGAACCACAGAGACCAGTTGATGCTGGTGAAGATGATAGTAATGGAGAAGGTTCCTCCATTCGCGAACGGCTGCAGAAGACCCCGACTCGTGAACGATTTCACGAACTCGCCCGCGAGTATCAGAACTTGAAGAGGAAAGTCCAGGAATTAGAGGACGAAGTGACAGTCCTACATTCCGACAAGATTGAAACCGAGATTGTTATCGAGTCGCTCACGCAGGAGCGAGATGAAGCGATCGCCCACCGGGATATCGCTATCCGTGAGCGTGGTGATCTTGCTTTCCGCCTTGTAAATCTCCAGAACCAGAGTAGCTCCAGCACACCGATGGTGGAAGCCATTACGAACCGAAAGACAACAAAGATGCCGGATGCTCCGATGTTTAGCGACGGTAAAAAAGTCCGATTTGAAACCTGGGAGACTGTGATACGACAGAAGCTCGAAGCAAATGCCGACCACTACCCGTTGCCAGTACATCGCAAGCTCTATGTGCAAAGTCGTTGTGAAGGCAAGGCTCAGTTGCATATTGCACCCCGAATGAGTTCTGATTCAAGTAACGCATACGTGGACGCCGAGGATATGATTGTCCATCTAAGGCCTGTCTTCGCGAATCCGAATCGACGTGCCGAAGCCTACACCGCATATCACAAATTGATAATGACGCCAAAGGATCACTTCACCGATTTCCTTGCTGAATTCATGCAGCTTGCTGAAGAAGCTGCCGTGATTGAAGAGAACCGTAAACGTGACTTGTACTCAAAACTACCATACCTGCTCCAGAGCCAGGTGATGTGGGCGGTCAACCAGGATATGGTTACGTTTGAATCTTTCTCCAAGACTTGCCAGAGTATGTCTCACGAGATCAACCTCCAGCAGGAGGCAAAGACTATTTCCCGCACGCGAGTAACTACTATTCTTGGTAGTAGTGCAGGAACAACAACGACTACGAAGCCGACGTACACTCCTCGTGTGAAACGTGAAGAAAGCTCCAACCCCGGAAGACTCTCGAACTCCGAGCGTGACACCCTGATGAAAGAAGGTCGATGCTTTAACTGCAAGGAGCAAGGACATATGACTCGTGACTGTCCGAAGAAGAGACTAGCGAGCACCGTTGCTACAGCCCACCCTTCTCCCCGTATCATTGAACTCGACAATGGAGAAGACAACGATCAGGGAAAAGCCGATGCCTAGGTCAAGTCTCCTACCTAGGTGGACAGAAAGTATCACTATACTCGCTGGATTTGCACAAGTTGATTGGAGGTCCTAGGGATAGTTTAGTTTTTAATACTAGACTGATGCACCATGGACGCTCTTTTTCTATCTCAGCGCTTGGTGATACTGGAGCAGATGGATACGTGTTTTTGAACCGAGAATTAAGTGTACTTCTCGGTAAACGATTTGGATTGAAAGCAGAGAGCATAGGACAGGAATGTCCTGTTCGAGGATTTGACGGGAAGCTTAGTAAGCCGATAACACATGTCACCTTTCTTACAATGTGTGTGGACGGAAGGATACAGCAGCAAGTTCCGATGTTGATTGCCGATCTCGGAAAATACGATATGATTCTCGGGAGAAAATGGTTTGCAGAAAATGATGTCCTATTGGACTGTCGTCGATACCGAATGATCTGGCCGGACGAGAAGACACCTTTCGACGATGTAGCAAGTAAAATGGCAGTACCGACACCTACTGCTATTCTCCAGAAACCGAAGCCGAATCCTAACCATCAAGCCGATGCCAATCGACGAGACCGTCTTCTTGATCGAGAAGTATCGAAGACGAAGAACAGATATGAACATACACGGGAACGACACAAGACAGTGATCTCGAAGACACAACGACAAGAGACATTTCCGTCAATCGACATCAGTGCTATTGGGGGCGTTGGCTTCAATAGACTCCACGAGAAAGGAAGGGTGAACAAGGAGGTTGAAACCTTTACAACTTCACTCTATGAGATAGACCATATTATCGATGTGAAGAACATGCAGATTCAGGACCCAGAGATCAACGAGATCCTGATGACTCTTCCGAAGGAGTATCACGACCTAGCAGAAGTCTTTTCAAAGAAGAAATCCGACGAGCTACCACCCCATAGACCTGGTGTGGATCATGACATCATTCTCGAAGCAGAAGCACAACCTGGATACTGCCCTCTCTACAAGCTATCACTTGAAGAATTGAAAGCAGCAAAGAAATACATTCTTGAAAATCTTGAAAAAGGATTCATTGTTCCAAGTTCAGCTCCATACGCATCCCCGATTCTAATGGCGAAAAAACCTAATGGAGGACTTCGATTCTGTGTTGACTTCCGGAGACTGAACGCAATCACCAAGAAAGACTGCTACCCCCTGCCGTTGATTGACGAGGTATTACAACGAACAAGCAAGGCGAAGATCTATACGAAGCTTGATATCCAGCAAGGCTTCCACCGGATTCGTTTGACACCAGGAGCAGAGGATCTTACTACATTCCGCACAAGATATGGATCTTTTAAGTACAAGGTGACACCATTTGGTTTGACGAACGGACCGGCGACCTTCCAGAGATTCATGAATGATGTTCTTCGAGAATGCTTAGACGAGTATGCAGTCGCCTTCGTGGATGACATCTTGATCTACAGTGAGAACGTCGAAGATCACCAACGACAGGTCAGAGAAGTACTCCGTCGTCTACAGAAAGCAGGGTTACAAGTGGCCCTATCAAAATCCGAATTTTCAGTGAAGGAGACCAGGTTCCTTGGATTCATTGTGAGCACCGATGGTATAGCGGTGGATCCAGAGAAGATTCGTGTGGTCCAATCATGGACGATACCGACCACAGTGAAAGGAATACAGTCATTCTTAGGATTCTGCAACTTCTACCGACGATTTATTCAGGGATATAGTGCTATTTCGAAACCATTGCATCGACTATCAAGACAAGATATTCCGTTCGAGTGGTCAGAGAATTGTGAAAGGGCATTCCAAACTCTGAAGAATAAGCTAGTTAGTGCACCGATCCTCCGACACTACGATCCAGTTCGACAAACCCGAGTTGAGACAGACGCATCTGATGGAGTTATGGGAGCAGTGCTCTCCCAGTACTATGAACAGGAAGATTTCTGGCACCCGGTAGCGTTCTACTCGAAGACTATGCAACCCGCAGAATTGAACTATGAAGTACGTGACAAAGAGCTTCTTGCAATTGTTCGTGCTTTACAGGAATGGAGACCTGAACTTGAAGGCCTATCCCAGAAGGATCGTTTCGAGATCCTCACTGACCATCAGTCACTTGAGTACTTCATGACAACCCGACAAATGAACCAACGACAGGCGAGATGGAATGAGTTCCTATCTCAGTTCCGTTTCGTAATCAAATACCGTCCCGGGAAGAAGAACATTATTGCTGATGTCCTATCACGAAAAGAATCTCCTTGTGTAGACAATGGACGACAGTTTGTGATGCTTTCGAAAGACTGTCTTGAAGAGGGAGTCTACCCAACTCATCTGGCTCCTATTCACTCAGAAGAAACAGAGACGATTGGGGTCGTTGAACGGATAAAGGAAGCCAACCGCCAGAGCTCAGAGTTAGACGAATTCCGTCAGATAGTGCGAGATGGAGGTAGTTCCCGATGGACATTGTTAGATGGGCTGCTTCTTTACGAAGGACGACTTGAGGTTCCTAATGAAGGAGACCTTCGTGCCCGACTACTTGATGAGATACACCGTCAGCCGCTGACCGCACATCCTGGTATCGAGAAACTGAAGAAACTGGTATCTACAAGATATCACTGGTATGGATGGGCAACAGATGTAAAACGATACGTTGATAACTGTCTGATCTGCAAACGCACGAAAACTTGGCGAGATCGCACACCGGGATTATTACGGCCTCTACCAGTTCCTGAAAGACCCTGGCAGCATATCTCGATGGATTTCCGATCATTTCCGAAGGATCGTCATGGCTATGATGCTGTCCTTGTTGTCGTTGACCGACTGAGCAAAAGACCAATATCCATCCCTTGTCATAAAGATACGAACGCCAAACAGATGGCCCGACTGTTTATTGATCATGTCATTCGAATCACAGGGATTCCAGAAACAATTGTCTCCGATCGTGGAGGTCAGTTTATCTCTGAATTCTGGACCGAATTCTGTAGGATCCTTGGAATCAAAAGAAAACTATCAACTGCACATCACCCTCAGACGGATGGACAGAGCGAGATCGCAAATCAGTATATGGCCCAGAGGTTACGGCCGTACGTTGAACAGAACCAGGATAACTGGTCGGAAATCCTACCGATGGTTGATTTCGCAGCCTCGATTCTTCCCCAGGACACAACGAAGAAATCACCTTTCTTTGTAGAAAGGGGATACGAACCTTCGATGACGTTTGACTGGAAAGACCAAGAGACAGTGACTCCAAACGAGCAAGATGCGGTGCAAATGCTCTCCGAGTTACAGGACATCTGGACTCAGACAAAGGAGCAAATCGCGAAGTCGCAGCAATTGCAGATTCGTCAAGCAAATAAGCATCGTCGAGAAGAGGATTTTGGAGTTGGTGACTTAGTCTTTATCACAACAAAAGACTGGTTACAAGATCGGCCAAGCAGAAAGCTTTCACGCCTAGCCAGTGGACCATACAGGATCATCGAAAAAGTAGGCAATTCCTACAAGATAGATCTACCGGACGCGATTCGAGTACACCCCATCTTTCATCCAAGTAAGTTGAGAAAGGCAGCTACAACGGAGCCCTTACAAGGACAACATGTGGATCCGCCTCCGCCGATACAGGTTGGAGAGACAGACGAGTGGGAGGTCGAGAAGATTTTAGATGTCAGGACACATTACCGGAAGCTACAGTACAGAGTGCAGTGGTTTGGACATGACCTCGATCTGCAGTGGTATCCTGCCTGTGATATGAAACATGCACCGAGAAAAGTACAGGAGTTCCATGCGCAGTATCCTGCAAAGCCCGGTCCCCCTATGCGTTTACAGGAATGGTTAGATGCAGATGAAGAAGATCGAGTTCTCGAGGACCATGTTGATGATGACAAGCCAGCATTCAGGGACTGAATGCAGTTTTAGTCGGGGGTTATGTGACGATCTAGGAGGATTTCTGCCGGAAGTTTCCGTCTTGATGAGGTTTGCATTGTTTGATTGTTGGATCGTGACAGGATCCCATAAAAGGTTCCTGTCTCGCAGGTTTCTTTCCTTCTTTCTTTCTTCTTCTTTCTCTGTACTTAGTATTCTCGTTGAAATGCACTCTTTTGTTTAAAGAACTGGCTGGTAACACGGAAGAGTTTAGAAGGTTACCTTTATAAGCTATATAGGGGCCCTATTAACTAGAAAGCGTCGAAATAAAAGACTATTACGATATCGACTGCCGAAGTAGAACTTCTTACCCTTATAGAAGTAGGAAAAACTATCTAATAGTGGCGCCGAGTCCTCTATATATTAGGATTCGAACTAGATCACCTACTTTCTATTATATCTTACTAAGGTGCTACTAAAGCAGAAGTAGTGAGTGTTTCGGGAGCTACTTAGTATACGTGAAATTCGCGATAAAACTATCCGAGAAAGTGATAGAAGAAGCAGTTCTTAAAGCTCTGAATAGCTTCAAAAACTAGGGGGTATATCGAAATGTGAGGTGTCACCTACGTAAAAGGACTAGGATGTCTCAATGATACCACCCTGAGACAGACAAATTGTATACATCGTTTAGTCAGCCTTGTCCGCATAGATTGTTTAAAAAGGCGCGGATCTTGTCATTCTTCAGTTAGAGAATTTAGAGTATTTTTCATACCACTTCCATTGAACCCAACGATCTCAGTCAAAATACGTTACTAGGAGCAAACATGGAAGTCCTGTGACTCCAACAAGGATCTTAGCTGACTGCTAGCTTTGTACACGCTATTTACAGGAAGATCACGCAACATACCTTGAACAGCGGGCGGTTTGATTGGTTTAAGGAAGAGGGGCTTCGCGAGTGAAGAACCTGAGACAGTGATCCTCTACACTGTGACTGTACGTATCGAATGATTTGGAGAGGGTCTGGATCTTCAAGTACTAACGAGACCAATTCAGGTATCGCGCAAACGTGGAGTCGACGCGTTGTATCCATCCTGAAAGTTTGCCTGAAAGATCAAACGGGTTTATGCCTTAGGCATTGAAGTGAGTCACGGGGTGAGTAGGTTGGGTAAGCTGCATCCTGGTGCGTAATCCCCTTTGTTCCCCTGTCTCAGATTGCAGGCTCCTTGCTGTATTTGCCTCGAATTTGTTTTAATCAATTTTCTGATAAAACTGCTTTTGACAAGGCATGGAAGAAACAATCGCCGAGCTACGGCGTCAGCTTGAGGAGGAGAGACAGGCGCGAGAAGAGGCGGAGAGACGCCAGGGAGAGGCGGAACGACATGTGCAGCCCAACACACTATTCACCCTTCTCGATCGCTGCCACAACTATCTGTCTCAAGCGATCAGAGTCGAGACGGATGCAACCCTCACGACTCAGGGCGATGCGACCAACCCGGTGAACAGACTTTACCCCAAGCGCATAGTCCCTTGGCTTGATTTCCCTCAGCTCCAGGAGCAAGTCTGGAGGAAACTCGACCGCACGGCTGCCTTAACCTCGCGCCCTCTCTTCCCTTCTGATACCCAAATCGATTATGTCTTTGCGAATATCCAGAACAGACCGATTTATTCGGAGGCGTCCCTTCGAAATTTCGAGCGAGACACGGTGGATAATTTTGTTGAAATGGTTATCAAGGCGTTGCGAGATGATGAAGTCTTTCGACATGAGTTTGGAATCCAAGGTCAAGTCACCTTTTACGACCGCATGAACCTATCGGAAACTTCGCTACAGAACAGCTTAGAGCAAATGAATCTTCAGGACGTGCGAACACCCCAACGATTCGCGAACACTAGGCCTGGGAGACGCAGAGGAAGGGGAAGAGGAGCGATGCAGGGAAACAATAGGGATGGCACTACACGAAGACGTAATCGTCGTGCCGACCAGTTCTGCGTGCACCGTATGGCTGATGAACGACAAATACCAATATATGCGGTGGAGTTCAAAGCGCCGCATAAGGTGACAATCCCCGAATTGGTGGCGGGTCTACACCAGATAAATCTAGCTCGCGATGTCATTAACCAGGAAGGCGATACGTTTGAGTTTCATGCCACCTACCTCGTCGCCGCTGTGGTCACTCAGATATTCTCATACATGATCGATATTGGGGTTCAATACGGCTATATCTGCACAGGAGAAGCTTTTGTTTTTCTCTATATCCCGGAGGATGATCCCACAGTTGTTCAATATTTTTTGTGTATCCCAAACCAGGACGTGCAGGCGGACGATGAACTACGCCTCCACCGGACCGCTATCGGCCAGGTGCTTGCATTCACCCTTCAAGCGCTAGCCGCCAAAGCTCCGTCTCAAGAATGGCATGATGCGGCATACGACAAGCTAGAGACCTGGGATGTCGAATACCTAGATGTGTTGAGAAAAATCCCCGAGACTCTCCGTAAAGACCCGCGAGCCTCCAATTATCGACCATCGCACTGGAAACTAGAGCCGAAGACGCACAATACACGATCCCGTGCTCGCTGCAAACCAGATATCTCTACTCCAAAGCATTCGTCGACCGAAGGCAGCGGTAGTGATGAAGAATCGCACTCGCCATCTATCGCTGCAGCGGCTCGTAGCGGGTCGAGCCGTGGCCGAGGCAATAACCGCCAATCAACTAAGGAAAGCGAAAGCAAACGAGCCGGTCAGAATAATAAACAGACCTCTCGAAAAGATGGGCAATCTACACGACCCTACTGCACAATTGCCTGTATCCGCGGCATCGTTAACCGAGAACCTCTGGATCAAGAATGCCCTAACTGGAAACTCCACGGCGGCCAGAGACACTCTATAGGACCGCAGGAGTTCACACGCCGGCTTCACCGCCAACTTACCCAAAACCGAAACCATGGGTTTGAACAGCTTCACGTCTGTGGTCGGACAGGTTACCTCGTCAAAGCTACCCTTCTATCACACGGGTACACTGTGGTCATTAAAGCTACCACAATGGAGAAGCAGCATCGCCTTCAAGCGGAGGCGAACAATTATCGTCACCTCAGGAGCTTACAAGGAAATCAAATCCCCGTCTGTCTTGGCACATTTACGCCACAAGTCTTATATTGGTACCATGGCGAATTAATGGCGCAGATGATGATACTGAGCTGGTCTGGAAAACGGCTTCAGTATATTATCAACGATGAGAATTCCAGATTCTTTCACCAGGAGCGCGACAAAGCTCTGACCGTGCTCCGGTCGCATGGAGTTATCCACGGCGACAGTGAGTGGCGCAATATGCTGTGGGATGACCTAGGTGCTCGCTTGTTTGTTATTGACCTGGAGGAAGTGAAATGGTTGAAGTGCCCTCGGGCTCTTGAACCAACCTTTGGCAACATGCGGCATAGCCATCGCGTCGGGGTGGGGAAAAGTAGAAAAAAGCTCTTGTCCAGCTCAACTGCTGTCTGCTCATGACGGCCCTCAGACCCATAGACCACTGCGTTAGTTAACGTTACGTCTACACCTTAGATCAGTCGTGATACGTGGGGGAAGGGAGTACAGCGTTAAAGTCACAAATCGAACAAGGAATTCAAAGCCCTCGGGATAATTATGTAAAGACCTTATGTCACGGTGCGAACCGTGATGCTTAGTTAGAGGAAGATCACGGCACGTGATCTCCGACCTGTTTGTCTGAACTTCAGTTCTAGATCCTGTTGTAGCTCTTCGAGCTACGTCTTGTATAATAGCCTGCCCCTGCCTGTACCTGTCAATGGGAATCTGATCTGTTATGACCTGTTCCTACCAGTCATCTTCTATCATACCGTCCTGCCAGCCTGCACCCTGACACATATGGAGTCGAGGGACAACTCTTTTTAGACTGCGGCATATCCGCTCCAATGGATATCAGATCGATCCTTATATCCGCAATTTGCGGATATTGGATATGAGTTGATATCCACATCCGCACTGCGGATATGAGTTTATATCCACATCCGCACTGCGGATATCCTTGGATATCCGCACTAGCATAACTCTCGCTTACTTTCCCCCTTATAGCCTGTCACATGATCTTAATGCAGCTTACCAATATTTCCTTACCACTGAAATAAACGCATGTTTGGTCCTGACAGAACCAACCCCTTCAATCGACAGTCGGCCCTTTGAAATTTTAGGAAATAGACATGTATCGAAGGTCTCCTTATACAGTATTTGTAGGTGGTGTCGTAGTTTTCTTAGTCCAACGTTTTGTTGTAAAGGTGGCCGTAGATTAACGATTTTGTGGTAAATTACATGTAGAAATATATATTTAACTACTGTTAACTATGATAAACTTCGTAGGAGATAGAACATGGAAAATCAAAACCTTTATTATTGGATAAGTTCGTTCGATTTTAGGCTCAAATAAAAGCTAAGAGTCCCAGCTGTCTACTGATTATTTTCTTAATCCGTTTTGACTACTAGAACTTGAGAAACCCGAGATAAAAGTTCTCAAAATGCGGACTTTTCGAGTTTCGATATCCTTAAGATCCGCAGGATATCCTCCAATTATCCGCACTAATATACAATACAGCCAATCATTTAGGTAAACCATATCGAAAGTAAGTCTAAGTCAGAATATCCTAGTACGTTTACTTTACCCCTGATTCAGGGGCCCTGAAAACCTCTACTAGTTTAGATGTAAGCTTCTCTGTTCTTTTTAAGCACCCTACTACACTATATATTATAATTGTTAACTTCTCAATGTCTCAATCACAGTTCTCATTCACCAATTCGGATGTGGATTTAGCTTCTGATCAGATTTATCCTGACAACTTCTCTGATTTTTTGGGTATCCAAACACCGGTCCCATCGATATCGCCGACTCGTTTAACTCGTTCAACTTTTGCGCCCTTATCCCTTACTCGTGTTGGACCTCCCCTTCAAAAGCACTGGGTTTTATATCCATCTGATTCTATATGTGATGACATGGAGGACGTACGCAATAAATTCGTTAGTTGGTGGCTTACAACTGAGTATGGATCTCAGTCTGATATTAAGAATACAATTCGATGGGAATCAAAAAGCAAATCGGATATCTGGGACAGCTTCTACCAGGTTGCGAATGACAAAAATGGAAAGCCGAAGGTTATGTGCAAGGCATGTCTCTGTACAATTGGCCATCCAAGATTCCGGCGTGCTGGTTCTTCGCCTATGACAGCGCACCTCAAAACTGGCGCATGTTCAAAAAAAAGTGGCCTAAGAATCGACCAGCTTATCAAAAGAATGGTATGTCAACCAGGGTACTTAACTGGCGTTACTACAGTGGTTAAGTTCTTTACAATTTAGCAGCTAACATTGAGTACTTTAATCTAGCCAGGTACCACTAGTATATCATTTACCCAAGACCGTCTCTCCGATGCTATTCTGAGATTCATTTCGACTGCACATCTACCCTTTCGAGTGATCGAACACCCCCAATTCCACCGCATGTTAGAGGTTGCTCAACAATCATCCACTAAACTTACAATTCCATCAGCACGAACCATTCGACGTCATCTCGATATAACAATCCAGAATAACCAGAAGGGGATTCTACAGAGGCTTCCAGAGGGGTGTCGGCTATCAATAGCCTTGGATTGCTGGACTTCTCCTTTCCAGCAGGCCTTTATGGCTATCACTGGTTACTTTATCGATCATAACTGGGATTATTGTGAGATTCTTCTAGGCTTTGAGCCTCTTCATGGCTCCCATACTGGTGAAAATCTCAGTAAAACCGTGACCCAGATCCTAACAGAGCATGGTATCTCGGATCGCGTCCTATCAGTGACTACAGACAACGCAACCAACAACAATACTTTGATGCAGAGTGTCCAGGACCACCTTCAGTCTCAGCATTCATCAGATCTCTCAATCTTCCGCGTTCCATGCATCGCGCATGTGATCCAGCTGAGTCTGAATGAGCTTCTTGGGAAGCTTAAGGCAGTGCCAAGCAATAAGGAGATCGAGTTAGAGTGGTCCGAGGAAAAAACCCACTCTTTCCAGAATAAGCGCAATACCTCCGGCAGTATCCAGATCACATATACATTGAAAAAGGTATATCTTCTACCCCTAGATCCTTATAATGGCTAGACTAATAAAAGTATGGAAGATCCGAGGACTAGCAGTCTTTATTAATGCAAGCCCACAACGTCGGGAGGCATTTATAGCCCTTCAGCCGGAGCCTGCATTGATTCCAATCCAAGATGTTCGGACACGATGGAATTCAACATTTCTGATGCTCAACCGTGCCAAGAAGCTCCAGCCATTCTATGATCAGTATTGTACTGATCATCAATATCTTTATTTCAAGCTCGATCAAGAAGAGTGGCGTCAAGTCGAGTATCTTCTTCTTCTGACAAAGCCCTTCTTTGATTTCACAATGATGCTATCAAAGACAAAGGATATTACCGCACACAATATCTACAGTATCTACAATAAGCTTTTCTCTCATCTCGATGCAGCCGAGGCGAAGCTTAAGAATAAAGGTGTGATCTGGAAGAAACGGATGTTATGGGCACTCCAAACAGCAAAGAAAAAGCTCTCCAAGTACTACACTGCCACCGAATACGAGCCTTATGGTGACATCTACGCTCTAGCAACAATCTTCTCTCCATCAAAGAAGCTCCGGTACTTTTCCTCGACTGATTGGCAGGGCGATATTGATTATGCGAATCGTTATCAAGAGGTCCTGAGCCGAGAGTTCGATCGATATAGGAAGATGCTTACGCATGATACTAATGACCCAGCGGTACTGGAGACTTCTGGAGTAGCCATCGATGAGAATGATGACTGTGATCTTGATGCTGCTTGTGCATCCCAGAACCAGCCATTGGAAGAGCTTACAAAACCAGATGACGACGAGATTGCACGATATCTTGCTCGTGGAATTGAGCGACAGAAACCTCGACTTTTCTGGAAGGAATATGAGAAGAGCTTCCCGACCCTAGCTAGGATAGCAAGGGACATTCTATCTATCCCTGCTAGTGGTGCTGGTGTTGAACGACTATTCAATTGTGCTCGTGATATCTGTCATTACCGTCGTGGTCAATTGAAGCCGAGTACAATCCGTGGCCTGATGCTGCATCAGTTTGCTACCAACTTTGATCTTCGGCAAGAGGAGCTGGAGATTATCAAAGAGCATCTATCTCAAAGTGAAGCTGCTTTGCTAGATCAAACTCGGAGATCATTACCACAGCTTGAGGTCTTAGAGCCTATCAGTGATAACGAGGAGGAGGATCAAGAGACTGGACTCGAGGCTACCCAGCACACTGAGAGCGGTGATAATGACTCGGATGATGATAGGGCTGAGCGATGTAGACGGGCAAAAGGAAAACAACCTCAAAAACGACCATGCGAGGCTGTTGAAGAGGATGATGAGCTTCCAGAGATGCTGGTCGATGGGAGTATTCCAAGTCGTTCAGGGCGGATTCGAAAACAGCCAAGGTTACCAGATGGCTTCCAGTTAGATCTGTAAATAGCAAATAGGCCCTAGAAGATTCAAATTCATAAAACCCCCCAAAAAAGCATAGACTGAATTTCTGACCGTGGTCAAAGACTAGATTTGCGACCGTGGTCAGAGATTCCAATTGTATACTACTATAAGTAGAGCAGTGCTTAACCGTCTACCCATAATTTCTGACCTCGGTCAGAATTTCCAATTGTATACTACTATAAGTAGAGCAGTGCTTGACCTTCCACCCATAATTTCTGACCGAGGTCAGAAATTATACTTACCTGGTGATATTCAACAACCTCGAGTACCAAGTATTACACGAAAAATACATAGGAATGTATAATAATAATGCATACCCCTTGAGGTCACGAGTCTAGGCATGTTTGTATTGTTTGATATCCATTGGATATCCGCAGATATCCAATGGATATGAGGTCCATATCCAAATCCTCAAGGCTGCGGATATTGGATATCAAAAAATATCCAAATCCGCACTTTGCGGATATGGATTGCGGATATCCGCGGATATTGCGGATCGTGCCGCAGTCTAGTTATAACGTATTTCACTACCGAGCTAGATAAACCCCTAAGCTAGACACCCCCACCAAAACGTGTTAATTAATCTAAACCCTACTTCTTTAACCACCCACTATGCCACCAATTCGCTCTCAATCCTCTAAAAATTTAGTGGAACAAGAGGGTAGGATTTTACTAGCTATCTAGGCTTTTAAAAATAAAGAAATCTCTTCAAGTTATGAAGCGGCGCGCCGTTTTAATGTACCACGTTTGTCACGGTGCGAACCGTGATGCTTAGTAAGAGGAAGATCACGACACGTGATCTCCGACCTGTTTATCTGAACTTCAGTTCTAGATCCTGTTGTAGCTCTGGGAGCTACGTCTTGTGTAATAATAGCCTGCCCCTGCCTGTACCTGTCAAGTGGAATCTGATCTGTTATGACCTGTTCCTACCAGTCATCTCCTATCATACCATCCTGCCAGCCCGCACCCTGACAAGAATCTACAGGTAGTATTTTAGAAAATGGTAGGGCAAACCACTAACCCATATATATATCTTCAAACTATACAGTATAATTTAATAAGTTAATAAAAATACCACACAATATAATATATTTCGATTAAAATTTATTCTAAGTCGTATTTTATATAAATTAGTTTCTTATGTACTTAAATATTTCAGCAAAATTAATGGATGCTATAGATTAAAACCGCGATTTTACATAGAGTTGGCAAAATAGGTGTAAATAACAGTTATTTATTATACAAAGTCAGCGAGTTATACGTCCATTTTAGGTGACTTTATGCAATGGTGGTCATAGTGGGTATGCCCGGGATGGGCATGCCCGTGGGCCGTGGGCGTTATGGACGGGCACTCGAAAATCCAAATAGCCCACCGCCCACCGTGGACGGGCGATGTCGCAGTCTACTCCTCCCCCTCTACGAAGAAGCCCTTCGCCGGCTTTATAACTATATATATAGGCGCCACTAAAGTGTAGTAGTTGTAGAGAAATAGGGCATAAGAATAATAGATGCCTAGCTAGATAGATAATTTTAGTATATTTAATTTAATGGCGGTTTAGTTAAGATAAATACATTTTAAATTAACAAGTTGGTGGTTTGTCTAGCTCGGTAGTGAAATACGTTATGGTGTCACGGTGTGAACCGTAATGCTTAGTAAAAGGAAGATCACGGCACGTGATCTCCGACCTGTTTATCTGAACTTCAGTTCTAGATCCTGTTGTAGCTCTTGGAGCTACGTCTTGTATATTAGCCTGCCCCTGCCTGTGCCTGTACCTGTCAATGAGAATCTGATCTGTTACGACCTGTCCCTGCCAGTCATCTCCTATCATACCGTCCTGCCAGCCCGCACCCTGACATATGGTACTGGTAAGAGAGAAGTGGGTAGTTGCAAGAAGATGGTAAGGTAATGGAAAAACGTCAGGCACACATGAGTTCTCGATGGAGGCCTAAGGCATCGCATAAACGTGAGAGATCAGGCGGACCCCCCTGGTGTATAGTCACCTGAAACAGAACCACATGACGTCGTTTACCCACGGGGCAGATTGGTCCGTGCACTCCGCGAGATGCCGGATGCAGTCTGTTCCTCTCCGCGGGGCTATTTAGTGACGGATTTCTGTTTCTAGGTAGATGGGTTACTTCCAACGATATTCTAGATTTATATCCCTTGTATTAGATATTATAAGATGTATATGTGTGTTGGCTACAAATGGCGTGAACAGTTTAGAGCATACAGTCTCAAGGTCAAAGAGCCGAATAGTTTGGTAGTCATACGACTTACACATTATGTAGTTGAAATTGTAGTACTAGCTATTTGAGGTCCGAGGTATTAATTGGATTAGTAGTTGACTGCTACCCTTCTACTCTGCACACATTGCACAAGAGTGAAAAACCAACATGAAAAATCCCAAGCGGTGTGGCTTATCGATAGCCACAGCTAGCGATGACTTCACTGTTTTTCAACGTCTTTCCTTGACCTCGGCAGAGTCAGCACTTGCAATTGCTCTCTATCTTATTCAGTTCTGTTTACCTTCCTTTACTCCCTGGTGGAATGCAAGCTGGTGCCAATCTTTAGTTGTGACCGTCTTTGTGGAATTTTCTCTGATTTTCTACGCATCCGGTGGATCTCTGCGCCCTTTGACCATTGCGCATACGCGACGCCCATGAACTTCGATCTAGCATTGAATCTTTCACCTTCAAATTAAATCCATTCACTCTCGCTAAAGTCGCGGCCCGAGTTGATCCAGCTATGTCGAACAATAGCACATTAACGGTGCCTCAGGTGAAAACGAGCACCTCAACCAGTATGCTTTTTGACAAGCCCCAATCATTTTCATTCTTTGCTAATCAATACATTTTGTATGGCTCCAGCCTCAAAAACAACCTTTCACTTTGCTGCCGGTCTTTGCTCTGGCCTTACCTCTTCCGTCCTTCTCCAACCCGCGGACCTCCTCAAAACTCGAGTCCAACAGTCCCAGGGAGCTTCCCTCCTCCCAACTTTGAAGGCAATCATCTCCTCTCCGAACCCAATCCGTGGATTATGGCGTGGTACACTACCTTCAGCCCTCCGCACTGGCTTTGGATCGGCACTCTACTTTACCAGTCTCAACGCATTGCGCCAAGCCGTTGCGCAATCCAACCCAATGGCGCTAACCAGCCCGGTAACAGGCGCTAGATCATCCTCTGTCCTCCCCAAACTCTCCAACACAGCCAATCTTGCCACGGGGGCCGTCGCAAGAGTCGCCGCAGGCTTCGTCATGATGCCCGTGACCGTAATCAAGGTCCGTTATGAGTCAGATTTCTACGCATATCGCAGCTTAGTAGGCGCAGGACGGGATATTGTCCGCACCGAAGGGCTGCGAGGGCTCTTCGCAGGATTTGGCGCTACTGCCGCTCGCGATGCCCCCTATGCGGGCCTCTATGTTCTTTTCTACGAGCAATTGAAGCGACGGTTCGCCCTGATGGTTGCAGAACCCTCTAATGCTGGCGAGACACCAACTGCTATTTCATCGTCGTCAATACACTTTGTCTCCGGTGGAGCGGCCGCAGGAATGGCGACTGCAATCACCAATCCTTTTGATGCCGTCAAGACCCGGTTGCAGCTGATGCCTGCCAAATACGGGAACATGTTGCATGCTACACGCTTGATGATCCACGAGGATGGCATGCGAAGTCTCTTTGGTGGACTTGGTATTCGCATGGCTCGCAAGGCTATTAGCTCCGCGCTGGCATGGACTGTCTACGAGGAGCTCATCCTGCGCGCCGAGAGGCGATGGGAGACGAATTCCCGGATGGGCCTATAGGCTTGCATCGTACCTGCCTTTGACTACCACTCTCCCTCACATCATACCCCATTCCCATTCCACTTTCTGTATCATAGTCTATTTAAGCCCCGCTCTAGCTCGCATCTGGGTCCGTGCCCAGCCGTGCATACCTGCATTGAGATAAACCTTATGGGGGGATTTTTTTTCTGAGGCCTGACATGTACATTGTACTGCATCTGCACATAGTTTTCGCCCATCATAAAATCTTGACCTCCACTTTTCCATTTTTTTTACCAGGGATTTCTCCCAATCTACCTGTACTAAGCACTTCTGCCCGCGAGGTATTTGTCAACCCCGTAGATCAGACAGGAGACGGTGGACTGGATATACAGGGCAGGTTGGTGCAATTAGAGAAAAGATAGAATTAGAATTAGAACAATGTCATCAGTTCATATCGCGTAATTGTACTATCACAAGCTCTGTGAAAGAAAGAAAATAACGAAAGAAACAAATCTCAACACAACACAGCATAGTTTCAACAAAAAGCAGTCCTCAAAAGACAAGATCCTAACAACGTTCAAATGGAAGACATTCGTTACATCCGAATCTCTTGTCCAAGCATCAACCACAATCAAGGCCGCATAGATTAGAAGATCTTTTATCCGAAGATGCGCACCCGGCCTGAAGGGCTCTTCTTCCGAACCAGGAACAGTCTGTCCTTTCTGCGGTCATTGACTTTCAATTCAGTCGTCGAGTGGGATCTCTGAGCGATGAACTTGCCCTCGCGAAGACGTTGGGTGTGGGCGAAGAGCTCTTCTTGGAAGTCGTCGTCTATCCATCTTTTGATGATGATGTAGTTGGGGTCGCTCTATGAACGTATTAGTCTTCGTTGTGTACACGTGGGGAATGATTCTGACCTCGTCCCAGTCCCAAGGCAGACCGTAAGCGGTCAAGGTGTCTGGTAGCAAGTGCTTGCGATGGACCTGGCATGGTGTCAGTAAAAAAGCCCGAGTGTTCAGAGAGGAAAAGGTAAGCTTCATACCTTGATCCATGTGATCCTAGTCTCTTTCTCTTCTTTCTTTTCTTCCTTCTTCTCCTCCTTTTTCTCCTCCTTCTTCTCCTCCTTCTTCTCCTCCTTCTTCTCCTCCTCCTTCTCTTCCTTCTTCTCTTCCTTCTTCTCCTCCTTCTTGTTGATGATAGCGTCAATCTCCTCCTCGGAATAGCCGATGCTGCGAAGGCGATCGCGGAAATCCTTCGCCTTCCGGATCGCCTCCTCCGCCTGTCTCTGCTTGATCCGCTCTTGTTCAGCCTTCCACTCCTCAACAGCAGCAGCCTTCATAGCGAGCTCCTTATTCCTCTTCTCTTCGGCCTCCCTCGCCTTGCGCATGTCCTCATCTCGAATCGCCTGAACCAGTTTCTCATGCTCCTCCTCTTCTTCCTTCTGCCGAGCAAGCGCTTTCCACTTCTCCTCTCGCACAAGCTTGGCCCTCTCCTCTTCCTCCTCCTTCGCCCTTGCAAGCTCCTTCCACCTTTCCTCCCGCACAAGCTTCTCCCTCTCCTCTTCCTCCTCCTTCACCCTTGCAAGCTCCTTCCATCTTTCCTCCCGCACAAGTTTCTCCCTCTGTCCCTTCTCATCCTGTTTGCGCGCAAGGTCCCTCAGTTTCTCCTGCTCCAGTTTGTGTCTAACCTCTTCTTCCTCGTCAGCGGCCCTCTTCTCCGCCGCAAGCCTCTTGAGCTGATAGCGCTCCTCGGCCTTGCGCTCCTCCTCCGCGGACTGATGCTTGCGCTCGAGCCTCTGCAGCTTACGCAGCCGCTCTGAAATCTCGTCCTCGTACTCGAGCTCCTCCCTGAGCAGCCGAGATTCATGCGGATCCCTGAGCAGCCGAGACTCGTGCGGATTGGGTTGCGGATTCACAACGATTTTCTCGCGCTCGTGGTCGCTGCGCCCACGAGACTTCTGCAGCTCCCGCTGCAGCCGTTCGATCTCCTGCTGATGCTTCCAGATATCCAAGTCCTGCCGGATATCATTGCGTTCTAGGATTTGTTGACCCAAGTCCTGCCGGAGATCGTTGCGTTCCAGGATTTGCTGACTCAAGTCCTGCCGGAGATCATTGCGTTCTAGGATTTGCTGACCCACGTCTTGCCGGAGATCATTGCGTTCTAGGATTTGCTGACCCACGTCCTGCCGAAGATCACTGCGTTCCAGGATGTGCTGGCCCACGTCCTGCCGGAGATCATTGCGTTCCAGGATGTGCTGACCTACGCCCTGCCGAAGATCACTGCGTTCCAGGATGTGCTGACCCATGTCCTGCCGGAGATCATTGCGCTCCAATATGCGCTGGCTGATGGCTAGCTCGTGGTCACGTTGGAAGGGGGACGCAGAGGCATCGCGCGAGACGCTGCTGACGGCGCGCTGACGGCGGCGCGGGGCGACCGGCGCCTGAAAAATTTCGTCATGTTCGTCATCGAAGTGGTTGTGTTTATGGTTATGACTGTGCTTTTCGTTGAACTCGTGGTGCACCCGTCGAGACTGGGGCTTGTTCTCCGAGCGACTCTCTGACTGCAGCCCTTGCTCGTTGAAGATCATCACCGCTGGTGGTGGGGCAGGTGCCGCTGGTGGGCCGCGCTCGTGGCGTCGACTACCGCCTGTCGAGGCCGACCGGTGCATGCGGGTGGATCGGATTGGTGCTAAGAACTCGCGAGAGATGATTTCCGGGCGGCGGTGACGAGAGACAGAGCGCTCGCGAACATGAGTTCTGATACCTGTTCTCCGGGTGGAGATATCGGTCTCAAACTCCGAGTCATGCGAGGAGTAGTCAGAATCGTCATACATGGCTCGTGTGGGAACCTTTTGGCGGGGTTGTTGCGAAAAGCACTGATAATATAGATTGGGACCCTAACAGAGGGGCCTGAGCGGGGGTTACCAGGTGCAGGTAGCAGATGATAGGAGATGAACACCACAGAAGGCGAAATTTAAAAAAAGTGACCCGAAGAATATTTTTTTTTAAAAAAAGAAGGCCGAAATAGTCGAATTTTGATGAGAAAAGTGCGCTGATATCGTCAGTCAAAGCGGGGGAGGGGGCTGGGAAGAAAGTGAAAGAGGAAAAAGAGGAAAGCCAGCTGGAGTACCTATTTATTTATTCAGCTGGACGCCATGGTCGTCATTTTTTAATTAGCACTGTCTTTCAGCCTCATGGCGCATAGGCTGTGGATTCGATCATCTTTTAATCTTGATACCCTCCGCTCTCTACTTGATTCCATTCTGTCAACCTAATTATGTTGAACTGTTTCCATCGTTCCTCTTTACTTTTGACACGCACACTCTCTCCAACGTCAGCTCCAGAGGTGAGAGACATAGCATCGCCAGAGCCTCCGTCTCGAGTCCAGACTCGAGACTTGTGTCAACGTTATTGACAACTGGGCACTCTAATTTTAACTCTTCTTAACTGCATATTAGGCCTTCCTGCTGCATAAACCCCTAGAACACTTTTGCATACGCTACTTAAAAATAGTCACGATCGGAAGCTACCACGCTAACTTGGGTCTAAAAGAGAGAATGTCTAAGAGAGAGAAGGGCGATTACTGCAACTCTACTGTCCAATCAACTCCTTTTTCTGTGGATAATCTCGTCGCTCGCGTGTTGAACTCAGACTCGAATAAGGGCTCTTTTAGGCACTGGTTCGTTTTGGTCTTCCTACCTGATATTTGACAATCGGGCATATGAAATCCTATTCGTTGCAGCGATGGATTGGGCACCAACCCTGTTTCATATTTTCTCCCGTCCGTGATCTATATCCATTTTCAACACCACGGTAGCTCCACGGGTGGGGCTTTTGCATCCATGGATCTGAGCTGCCGCTTTTGTGGGAATGAGGGAGCTGGGCTTGTATTTTCCCGTCCGGACGGCTAGACATCGTCACGTGCTGTAACCGTGTCGAACTTGAAAGCCTACCCTACGAAGAGTTGATTTTGCAATGCATCAGAGATGGGACAATCCTGAGTATCTGGAGTATGGTGGCTTTTGGCGTATTGCAGGTAGGGCTGAAAAGGAGAATGAGTGGGCTCATTCAATTCAGCCTCGGGACAGAATGCGAGTCTCCACTCGAGGTCGGGTTGGGCATCTCCAGATCAAGACCATAGACGATGAAAGTTTGCTTTTTTTTTTAAAAAAAAACTTGTAGCTATCCGCCATACCTATTGTACTTGTTCTTCTCAGTAGCATCGAGACAACGTATCGGGAGGATCAGTAAAGGTGAATGAGACTCGCAGCATCTTGGAGACGATCTTGTCATTTTGGTCGCGGCTTACACCGAACCAGAACAGTTCATGGTCAGTTTTTCATCGTGCATTGTTGGCCGAGGGGTTAGTGCTTTAGGTCGAACTTCTTCCATGGTTGGAAACTGCGTTGATACGGATGGGCGGATGAAACCCAACTTTACTTGGTCATAAGCGGCGAGACAAGGTGCCTGAAAGGGAAATCTCACAGCTGAGAACGTGACACATTATCCATGGAATGCGACAATGAACCTGTGGACGAGGACGGGTATTCCCGTGCAGACCCATGGGGCGTCCGACTATTGTACCTGACTTTGTTCTTTCTAAGAGCACTCATCCTCGACATCTAGACTTCGTGTATCTAGTCCTCGAAGATCGATATCGGTGGATGCTGGACACAGCTATACACAGGTCCACAACACCTGGCTGCATCATTCTTTTGACTACAACCCAAAGCGACCACGAGAAGCATCGCTAGTGGTTATTGAAAGGGCCAGGGCTCAAAACATAGGTACGATCTGATATCCATGGGGCGACTGGGGGCAGTCTAGACTTGTGAACGCCCCAATCCAAGCCACACCTAGAATTACAACATAGCTACATGTGGAAGTGGCAAAAAAAGTCCATTGTAGGTCAGCAAGTTGCACGAGGTACTCAGTCCATCCCTAACCCTAAGGCAGGAAGTAGGAAATGCTTGTCATGGCGGTAACAGTGATAAGGATGCTTTCCTCGCCCATTCAGTGGTCAGTCTGTGACTTAATTCATGTACCGCGAAGTTGCCACAATCAACAAGCCTATCACATGGTAATATTCCACAAATGATGTGTCTTAGATTCTTATTCCAGGAAATGTGTGGTTATGTGTGGCCTGGACATACGTCATTTTTAATATACTCAGTGGGGCAACTGGGCGTTGATGCACGGAGTGGACACTGTGATGACGCCGACGGCGTTGATCTGGTAGCACACGAGAGCTCTGCAATGTACAATTTATTCGGTCTGTCATGTAGTTCCAATGCTGCATTTTATGGTAAATTCCCTTTTTACCCCTTTTATGTCCTTGGGATCCCGTTGCTGACATTGAGTATGGTGTCGAATAGAGCAGCGTTCTTGGCATGTCAGCCCTACCCAACAGGCGTTTTGGGCAGACCTTACGAAAATGTTAGAGCTACATAGGCATTTACAAAGTATGGTGTATGTCGCAATATCTTGAAACAGATGAGAACGAGGTAATTTTAACCGTGCTTCGCATTTGGCGATCCTTGCATCGTTGACAATGACAGCTGCACGATGAACTACCGGCCCCGCAATGCGCTTGTTCAGATGCAACCCGTGCAAGAAGTAAAATTTGAAATGGTGGCACCCGGGCTACGTATCTTTCTGGATGGTTCTCTTGCTAGACAGCCGAAGATCAATCAAATCTTGACCCCAGCTCTAGGCGTTGACAATGAAATCACAAAAGAAGGAGGGGGCATATGCATAGAGATTATCAAGGCATACTGTTTCCTCGCTTGTATCAAGACAGAAATTTTGGCAAACGATAACTCCGGGTATCTAAGTCACCAGCCTGCAAACCAAGTAAGTATAGTCGCCAATGTGACCAGGCCAGCCGGACATAAAAGGGCAAAGATTTGAACCCTCCCTGCATCTCCCCGGGGCAAAGTGTATCACGTCCACGGGTCATCCTCGAGATGATGACATTTTCCACCCGTCCCTTCTTCTCCGTTCAACCTGTGTCACAAATCCCCCCAGAAGGGAAAGACGGAGCAAATCCCGGCTTGTGCGCTCCTTCTTCCTTCCCATTGAGATCCACACTCGCGAGAATCGCTGAACCTTTGGTATAAATTTACCCCAATCAAGAATACCCGCCACATAGGAGCGCATTGAATTCACGTCTTGCTCTCGTCTAATATCCTCATTTCAACGTTTTGTTCACGACCTTCCACCGGACTTGAGAATCTGCTCCAGGTTCTCCCGACTCTTTTGGTTTGTCGTCTCGTGATAGTGCAGCTTTTTCTCGAGGTTGGCGATCTCAGCGGTGGCCTCGCCGCTCTCGCGCGTAAGGCGCTTGTTGACTGTGTTGATGGGAACGTTGACGAACCTAGAAACGGGAATTAGTCAAGTCTCAGTTTCACGCAAAAAGGGCCCATTAAAGAAATTTCTCTGATTGCCCCAGTGTTTCGGAGTCGCAGAATTAAAAACAGAAGAGAAATTAAAAGAAACAAGAAACAGAAAGACAAGGTAGGAAGAGGAAAAATTCAATGCTCACATTTTTCCAACGCCCTCATAAACCTTTGTCTCGGAAGGCAACTCAGACAACTCCTTCGATGTAAGCTGTAGCATGCGGATATCGCGCTGCTTGGAGGTCATATGAGCCTTAGTGATACTGATCTGCTGCTGCGAGGCGATCGCACGGGCTTCAATCTCCTGAAGGAGCTGTAGTGATTGAACCTATTAGAATCTGCACACCTTCATTGGAACTGACATCCTCAACCGGAAACCAGAGAGAGACAAGAGGCTGAGTGAGACCGAATTGGCTTGGCACACCGCTTCCCCTGGCCATCTGCTCGCAGAATCTGACCCAAAGACGGAAAATTATTCAGCCTGAGACACACCTTTTGGAGAGCTTCATTGGGGATTGACATCTTGGCTGTGAATGTTGTCTTCGGAGCTTGAATGCGGTTGAGGGGTAAGAGGGGTGCGGAGGAATGGGCGGAAGTAAAATTGTTTTGTTGTCGTGGACTCCGGAACAGTTGCTTGATTTTCTCCCTTTAGTGAATGTGTATCGACCGATCTGCTTTTTTTTTTTGAAACTGTCTCGAACGCGTGTCACTATGCAAAGTCTAGATCAACAGAATCAATTCGACTTGCTCGGCGAGCCCTTTGGGGTCAAGGCGGTGGGCAGGCGGGGCGGTGGAGTATTGCCTGACTTAGGGCTCGGGGAGGTGTACGAGGTGTGTATCAAGTCCCAGAGAAAAAAGCATGGAGCTTGTGTTGGGCAAGATGGAAAAGGGGGGTTTGTCTCTGATATGTGTGTCTTCTGTTGAACGAGTCTAACTAGATTGGATGAAGTCTGACTTGAGCCATTCACACCGGATGGACTGATGTCTAGGAAGGAGCTTAACACGAGCTCAGTCCAACCCAGAGCCCCTTGTGCATGGAAAGGAAGAGAAAAACCCAAGTGCTCTTTCAGTCTCTAAAAACTTTTGTTAGAAGCATCTACAGGCACTCTTCAACGAAAATGGCATACATCCCTGCAAAAATTGTAGGTAAGAGCCCGATGCAACAGATGTCTTGGACTTGATGTTGAACGAAATACAGCGTACTTTTCCCCTAGACCATAACAAAAACCAAGGTTCCTGTTTATGGCCTAGGGAGGCCGTATTTGAGGTTTTGACACTTGAATGGCTTCATTCAAAGTGGAAAATCCCGGCTCAAGTCCTCATGCATAAACCAATCTAGTCTTTGTGTTACTAAGAGGTTGAAAACTTCAGAAAATTGGGTTAACCCACATAAACATAGGAACGAACAAGGCCAAATTGCCCCTATCAGAGCCGTCTAGAACATTTCTAGCAGCGGTGTGATAGGGTGCGATGGAACGAAATAGAGGGGTGTTTGACGGAATGCTACGAGAACCAAGATCTTGTTGGAAGGGATATCACTGCCGTTTACAGCATAGAGTAGAGGTGATGATTGAGAAGGTCAGTATGATGCTAAACTGGCTGAGATGGGTGATAATGATCATGGACAGAGACCTCTTTACCTAGTGTTTATTGATCTTTGAGATGTGGAGTAGAGAAATTGAAAATGGATATTTGAGCAGGTAGAAACAACGCGCATTTAAAACAATCATAGTTCCCTCCAGTGCACAATTCCTTTAGAATGAAAATGACAGAAATCTAAAGACCCTAAGTACCGATAGGATTTTCAGCCGATCCGAAAATAAAATGAACGTAAGACAAGATTACCAGATTGATTGGCATGACAGCGTGACAAGTAAAAAGAGAACCAAGGAGATCATTCTTGGACGCCATCTGCGCCAAACCCGAACTCCGTTTCCCGCCGAGCTTTTTTTTGGGGGGGGGGGGGGGGGGGGGGGGGGGGGAAAGCCCATCAGCGTGGCCAACTCTTGCTCGCATACTCATCCCAGGAGTACGGCAGCACGACGTTGGTCAGCCCATAAAGAATGACGCAGCAGGCTTATCAAAGGTTAAGATGGCCATGGGCATCATTCGACTCTCTGACAGCCCTTAGTAGCCATTGGAGCTGGGCTCAGCGGAGCACCACAACTCGAACTCGGCGCCAGTAGGGTCAGCCATGCTCTCATGGCGAGGCATCTCCCAGGAGGAGTCCCGACCCTCAAGGCTCTGCATGCTGGGAAGGTAGGCCGAGGTCATGCTAGGATGCGCGTATGAAACAGTGCTCGGAGACATGGATGGCCCCGATGAGGCTGTGTAAAAGCCAGGTTGAGCGTCGTCAACCCAGGTAGAATATGTGCCAGGAGCGGCGGAATAGGAAGGACCGGACATGGTGGCAATTCCAGAAGACTCGCCGCCGTTGCTAAGAAGGCGGGGATCCATGTCGTGCATAGGGAGACCGTGTGACGGGTGGGTAAGCTGAGGCTGGAGCAACTCATGGTGAGTAGCACCAGGGAGTCCAGCGAGGGAAGAGCCATACCCCATATCCTGCTGGTTAGGGCTGATGGAGTGGTAGATATCTCCACCGTAGGATTCGGAACTCGGGAGGGAGCTGGGCGGCATCACTGGGAGTCCACTGGGGTGGCTTGTGTTTTGCCAAGAGGAGTGGATATATCCCGGTGTCATCATGGAGTCAGGTCCAAAGGGCGAGGAATCCCGACTACTGTCGTAGTAAGTCTCCTCGAAGCTTTGGGATCGTGAGTGGGCGTAGGAAGACCCGTGGTATGGGTTCGACCCCAGGTCACTGTCCATGTCAGAGAAACTCCCTTCCTCACCGAGATGTCCGGGTATCAGAACAGGCGAGCCGCTATCGCGTCGGCTGGTGGTGGTTGGGTTTTTGTTGGGTGAGAACTTGTAGTCTGGATGTGTTGCGGCATGGTTGTCGCGTTCTAGCTTCGCCAGGTCTTCGTATTTTCGGCGAATCTCGATGGGCTCGAGCTTCCAGCCTTGGCCCGCAATCTTGGAGACGATTTGATGGTTGTTCGCACCCACCAGTCTCTTGGTGCGCTCTGCGTATGCAGACCGATAAAGCATAAAGGAGTTCATGGGGCGAGAAATCTTCCCATTCTTCTTGCGGACCTCATCCTGTCGCTCAAGAGCAGATCGAGATACCCAGGCGTCCATGTCCTTGATAGGGGTAGTGTGGAACGATTCAGTCAGTTGACTGATTGGTCCATCGAGCTTGATACCTGGATCGGAGAGCTCTCTCCGGGTACGATTGCGTCGCTTGTTTGCTGCCCTCACTGGTCCTTTGCCGCGAGAGTGCGGGGACTGTGACCAAGGTGGAGAAGGGGCCATCATGGTAGGTGAACCCATCTGGATGAGATCTTCATCAGATCCCGGAGGAGGCGTGGTGACCTGGGCATCGGACATCATGATCTAAATTTGCGTATGCCGGTCAGTTTCACACGGGGTTAAATGGCCATCTGGGAGTCCAACTTACCGCTTGAGGAGGCATGTTCTGAGGAAAACTGGGGGCATGATAGAACGGAGAAGACCCGTAGTGCTAGGATAGTTAGCGTTGTCACCAAGCAACAGCCGGAAGACAAGAGACTCACCATCTCTTGCTGACGATTCCTGATGTCCTCAGCAGACCTGCTCATGTCGTTGTATGCAGGTCGATACCCTCCAGGACCGCCAAAGGGCTCTTCGGGTAAGGGATATCCGTCTGTGGACTGGGGAGGCGTAGGTGGAATAGGTCTTGCCACCAAAGTCATTGTTGAAAGCTTTTCGACCCTGATAGGCAGGATCAAAAGATATGCTATTACAGGATGAATTGCCAGGCAGCTCGTCCAGTGATCGCAACGAAGAGAAAGAGAATTTCCAGAACGAGAAAAGAAGTGGAAGAGATGTAGAAGAAAGATCTTCTCTGTTGTCCTACACCGGTGGGTTTGTCTTGCAGTTGGGCTCCCCTGAAAGAGAAGTCTCAAACACGGCTGCAGGTGAGTCTGATGGGTGAGACAAACACTGCAACAATCCAATTGGATGAAGGAGGGGGGAGGGGAACTGGGTGAATGGGGGCCTGAGTGAATGGGGGACTAAGTGAATGAAGAACTGAATGAATGAGTCAATGTTGAACGTATGAAGATTAAGTGGATATCACATTCAAAGGATAGAGACAAAAAGCCAAAGACTTGAAGATTGAAGGATGGGCGGGTCAGTCTAATAAATAGAGTCAACGGTATAGAAGGGGAGAAGATACGCAACCAGCCAGAGGCTGAAACTGAGTCAAGAAGGCCTGGAAGACAATCTGGATCGATTTCTTTTGGTTAGTCTAAAAAAAAAGAATTCCATTTCCAGTGACTTTTGATTTGATTTGGGATTTTCGCATTTCAGAATTATTTGATTCTTTATTAGATTTCTTGACTCTAAATATGGACTCTAAATATGGGCGTTGATAGATTGTTGACCCAGATGATCCTAGATCATCTATCATTGGCTTGATAACCTCTATATTCTGATGAGTTGAAGTCAAACTGGCGCTGTGACACTGCAATCCCAGCAATATCTCAAACATCTCGTCTTTGTGCCAAATTGGGAGAACTACAAATAGCCGACAGAGAAAGAAAAAGGTTCGGCAGATTGACGATGGACCAATTGACCCGGGAAGAGAGAGAGAAAGTCTCCATTGGCTCCAGTACGGAGTGCACTGGAGGGGCAGACCATGGACCTGTAAGAACTTTCCAACGCCCGACACCCGGGGGTGTCATAGGCTAGACTCAAATGATTAATGGAAAGGAGACATCCGGAGCCGGGGTAAGAGGGGCTTAGATGCTGGGTGCTTGAGAAATTGCATAGTAGGATCTGAGCTTGGATGCAGGGTCGTTGGCGTGTTTTCTTTTTTTTTTTTATTATTATTCTTATTATTGGTTTTTCTCTCTCTTTTAGAATTTCGTTGTAATCTTTTCTATCCATCTCGACCTTTTTGACATTTGAAAAAAAAAGCAAGCATGAAGAGGCTTGGATAAAAGGTCAGCATCCAGAGAAACTGGAAAATGAAGCATTTCAAAAGCCCTCTGACTCGGTGCTATCAAGCACAGGATACATATAAACACATCCTCCCGACTGGAGACGTTGAAAGCACTTACCAATGTAAAAGCTAAGTCTGCAAGATCTGCTCAGGATCACCGTACCCATAATCCCCACTAGTTAGTCCATCGATTATCTACTTCATCCCGAGCCATGAGCGACCTTTTCTTGATGCATCTGCCACGGTTCAACCGATGAAACTAATCCCGAAGTGCTCGAGAGAGTGAAGATCAGCCATGGATGGCGAGAAAAAAAGGAAACAATCTAGATAATTGGCTCATCATGTCGGGTCCGGGGACTCGGGGACTCGGGGTGCTCATTTCCCATTTCCCTTTTCCCTTTCTACCGGATTCTTGAAGTCGGGTCATTGCGGCTGTAGTGGAGTATGTGGATCCTGGGTAACTTGACTCCGCTGAAATCGATCTCGCAATCAGAACGAACGGCCAGAGCGCTTCATGAGTGCTGATTGGCTGAATCCAGGGGTTATGTATCCGCCCATAGGGACCAAAGGCGGAGTCTTTTTTTTTTTTAACCTGTCTGGCCTTCGACCTCGAATTCCGTTCGGTGGATACAACATGCGCTTGTATCACTTGACATCGTGCTAGGTTGAACGGTTGGATGTGGAACTTGCACAGAACCGCCGAGCTGGAATGTGTTCCGGTCGGATTTCGGATTGTCCGCATCTCATCTCTAGATGCATCGGTGCAGGTCAAGTCTCCCTTTAACGCCACCTGAAGTCATGAACTCATTGAACGGACTATCTTTGGAAGATCTCCCCGACCAATATGCTCGAACCTCTTCAGTACTCCAGACATGCACGGCGGTTCGCGCTTACTCGGGGACATCTTGATTTCTGAATCGAGACTAGCAGATGCAGCCTGAGGTGGACATTCCTTTGACAGTGACCCTCGCCAGACCTCATAGGTCACGGGGGTACTAGGATGTTGCTCAAGATTGATTGTGGTGGTGACCATATACGGTGAGAGACCAATGAAGCCCTGCAGTTTTTCTAGAAGGGATTGCCAGTCCCACAGAATGGCCCCGGGGGCTCGAGGGATCTTGGACGCAGGAACCAGCCACGTGATTGCACGGCCCTCGTTGCATGTCAGACTTGGCTAGGTATGGTTTTCTTTGTTTTGGCCCTGCACCCTGTCCTTGTCGGGCACTGGAAACCCGCCTAGAGGGATGCAGAATGTCAATCAATTGCTAGACTGGTGGAGACCGTGCAGATGCCATGTTTGATCTACAGCCTACAAACTGTTGGACGGGCTGAGACCTGCATTATATGCCCATGGGGGTGACTCCTCGCTCAAAGAAGGTGGGGAGTTGATACAAGCCTGCACGTTGAGCCTCTCTCTTCTCTCTTCTTTTTTCTTTTTGTTTTTTTTTGTTTTTTTTTTCAAATCTGAAAGACAGCCCTGTCAGGTATCCCGTCAGCATCTTATTCGTCCTGATCCATCTGTCAGCATATTATGGGGCTGAGCCAAAATGAATTCCACGTGCTTCGAACGGTTAAATCAAAGAAACCATATTCCGCCGACTCGGGGGGAGCACGGCGTCGGGCATGGGCTGCCACATTGAGTGGGGATGCCTTGTACCCCGAACCCCTTGCGATAGTCGAAATTCCTCATTGATGCCCTGTCCGTGAAGTCCTCGAATTGACCCTCCGTATCAGACTTTTAGCTTTGATGCAGCTTTCTCGAATTCCGAACTCCTATAACCAAAAATGAGGGATCAATGGGATCTTCTCCGCCGTACCGGAGGAATCATCGAGATCACCAACCAATAGCCAACACCCCTATCGACCGGAATTCCCAACTCCGTCGATCCCGTTCCCCAAACTGAAATTATAACATTCACATATGAGGCGCTCGGACCTCCGAGCCACGGCTGCAACTGGTTGACGCACTCACGAACTCTTCTCGGAGAAAGGTGAACCGGATTGACAGCCAGGATCACCCCGCTCCAGCCTCCACTGCTTTTCTTCGAAAGTCTTCTAGAAGGTCCATACATCTACCGAAGAGGATAAGTTCCAACTCTAATCTTCGGGTGGTCGCCGTTCGGTCTGCTGACTGGATGGTTTGGGGAATGCACCAAAAGCACCGATCTCCGCAGTCTCCCTGATCAACGGCGGCGTATCACATTGGCTCTTCTCTATCACCCCCTGATTACCTCCTCAAGTGTTGCTAAAGATATCGTCGTTGGAAGTGATTCTAATCACGTTCATTGTTGCTCTTTTCATAGTATCAATATGAGAAACAGAGAACACAGACACAGGATTGGGGAACTGATCAGCGTTATGGGGAAGAAGATCGATATGGTGATAATGAGAACCAACAGCAACGAAGGGTGAAGGGACTGACTGGATACTGGATCAAGCGACTTGGTGACTTAATTTTCTTTCCATTTTTTTAAAAAAAAATTTTGATGCCCGGAACCTGGTCCTCCCTCATAGTCCGCATGTTGCAGGGGCCCTATAGGGGCCGCAGTTGTTCTCCTATGACCTGCTTGGCTTTACCTAACAGCACAGTCGACTGTCAAAAGGAGGGTTCAATCTGTGTATTTAATTTCGGGCCTAGATGCTTTTGATCACCACGAATGCCATCTGGTTCACTAGGTCCTCAATTCTCAAAGTCGTAGTCCACAGCTTGCAGTCAGGCCATGCATACGAGAAGAACAGGGGGAAAGCCGGGCCAATGTGGAACCGGAGTTGAAAGACCGAAACGGAGTTGGCGAACGAGCACAAACGTGATGTCTTCCAAGGTTCCCCATAAACCTCAACTCCATCCTCTCAACCCCTATCCCTTTCACTTGACCAAAGGTACCCTGCAGCAGTCAACCGACATGGATGAGATGATGAGATCAGATCCAAGTTCCCAATTCCCAGACCGCCACGAGGGATCTCCTATGCAACCCTTGGAACAGCGGCCAGATTTCATTTGTCAGTCCATCCCTGGGTCTGATGCACTAGCTTCCCAAAAAGGAGCTATGGCTTGCAAGAACCTACAGGCCGCAGTCAAAAATTAAAGCAGTGTCACCAACCAACAGTTGGATCTCCTCACGATTGGTTCATAAACAAGAGAGCTGACGGTTTATCTGCCAGAATACGCTCAGACGATAGAGCGATGGAAAAGCCGCTTTTGAGCTGGCGTGCTTCCCCCCCCCCGGTAGATGCCTTCTTTTGTCCCCGCGCCATTTTGGTGGTGTTGCACTCAACCTATTGTACGTCTGCATCGTTCCCCCTCTCTTCTTCTTCTTTTTTTTCCCTGTTCTTTTGCTAATTCTCACTAGCTTTACATAGTGGCAATACCGGATGTCGATCTTCATATCGACAATTTGGGGAATAGACTTTTTTCGTCATCTCAAACCCCTCAAGATCTGAAAACGTGACATGTGTGATTTGACTGTCCCACCTCTCAGGTCCAACGATCCATCTGGTCCCGTTGCCATATTGGCGATATCGACCCGAGTTCCCTAAGAGGAATTTTAACCCCGAGGTTCCCAAGGGGAGTATAAACTCCGAGACGAGGAGAAAGGTGTCGGAGACATATCCGGATACATATTGGGCCGATAGCCGACTTGGATTGACGGATTCAAACGTTCTTTTTCTTCTGTCGTGTCCGAAGTCCAGATTGTTTTCGACCCACGGAATTACCGGACCTCGACTGTAACCTAATAGTCAGAAGCGAGTCGAAGAGATGTGTTAGAGACACTGAGATTCTAGGACCCGACGTTTTGTTTTCTCTCTTCCCCCATAGTCAACCCGACTACAAATCCGAGCCCACGGTGCCTCGAGTCTTTTCCAATCCGATGTTCTCCGTACAACGGACTACTAATCCCTGCCTAAGACCATACCAATTTCGGAGACATCTAGCGTCACCTACTAGACCCTGATCGGCTTGGCTTTCAGTCAGCTGTTCAGAGATCCGGACCTGGTTTATCTCCGGACCCTCCGTAGCCCTACTTTCGTACGTTGTACACGTTGTCCAAATCTGAACCGATCGGCAAGAAGAGTTACTCAATTTGTTCAGATAGCGGTAGGTCAGAGCTTTAGAGTTCACTGAACGCTCAATTCCATGACTCGAACGAATCCCAGGCCGTTGGGGTATGGAGTTGGATAAGGCGAGGCCAGGCGAGGCAGACGGAGCAAGGGCAAGAAGGCAGATCGTGGGTCCCAGAGTTTCGCGCGACGTCTGTGATGGTCACTCTTCCGTCACATCCAACGGCGCCAGGATTACCGAGCGTCGTATGACTCCACTTCCGCGGATATCGGCGCATTCTGAGTGGATGAAGTATGCGGCTGTGTCGGGACTTGGGTGTACCTTAGGGAGAAATCTCACTGATTTCCAATTAAGAAAGACACAGAACCCACACGGGATACGAGATGGTCTATTCGCGCTAAGGGAAACTAATGGCTGCCTCACCAAGAACCATCCTGGTCCATCTTCAAATGGAAAACGGATCCTTTACTCCGTTAAACGGACTAGGTTTCTCGTCTGGTCTAGTGGATTGAGAGGGGCAAAGGTGGAAAAAAAGGGTGAACTTCGGCTAGAAATGTCAAGAGTTGGGGCTTGAAGCATTGACCAATGCTTGGTATGGTATCTCCGTTATGCTTATTTGTGATCTGCTCAACATGGACATATGTCCTCCGTATGGAAATTGATACTGTGCTTGGTCATTCTGGTGGAGAACTCGGTACTTGGATCAAAGAAAAGGGATCGCCAACACGAATGCAATTGTCTTTCCTTTCGTATCAGAGAGAACTAATTTGATGGGGTTTAAAATAGTCACCGGTAGCTACCCGTGTCGGAGACTAAAAAAAAAAATAGGGCCGCATGCTTCCCGGGTCAACTTCGGGAGCCATTTCTGTCGACTTCCCTTCCCACTTCCTGTGATATAGTCATGACGTCTATATTCATACATCAATCTAATCGTCTGTCAAATTAACGCATCTTCATCGCTATAATATCGCAATCGCAATTCCTTTTAGAATACTCGCCGTCCAGGCTCCACAAGCGGAGCCGGGAATACCCCGAGTGGCCGGGCCAGGCTCCAGATCTCCACTCCCTGGTTTCCCTTTGGTTTCCACATCTTTGACGAGACGATTTGAGCTGCCTGAGTGGAGAAACGGCCCAATGAAAAAGCTCGGATCATCATCGTGTCTGTCGTGTGAACCTAACCATTTGCCCATGTACCGTACTGAGATTGCTCTAAGCTTATTCTCGTCATGCCAAGGAGTCCGAAAGAAGTCCGAAAGAAGCTACCGGAGTCCACTCTGTGGAGTGGTATATGGAGTCCGGAGTCATATAGAATCTCTCTTGAGATCCCGAAAGGAAAGCTCCCCCCCGACGATTTTCTGATTGGACCGTTGAGCTTCATTTTTACCGCAAATCGGTCCCCTACTATGGCGTTAAGATATAATTCCAACATAACATGATCGGGCAGGATTTGAGTCCGTGTAATATCCGGTGTCTCAACTCCGCACATCGTATATCGGACAACGTTACAATCTATTCGGCTACTCCGTACTCCAAACACGGGATAAAACCTTGAATCATGCAGGTTCGGCCATAGATCGGATCGTTAAGCTCGGAAGAGCACCCATACCCTTTGGGCCTAGCGACAATCCTGATCCACGGACATCCGTACCATGGAATCTACATTCAGATCCCATACTCACCATCGGCGTTCGGCCTCCGGACCGGCCCCGGTGGACACGGAGGTCACGGCCGTTCTTGCGGTCGAGGTTGAACAAACTCACTTGTATGTTCTTAGTTCCTCAACTTCGTATCATCCACATCCCTGCCCATGCCCCTGTTGAGAGTGAGACTCGGACAGCAATATAACAGGATTGGCAGATAGACGAGTCATGTACTCCAAACTCCACAATGGCCGTGAGATAGGGGGGGGAGGGGGAAATGAGCATGCAGCTAACGCTGCGCGAGTGAGTGAGTGCATGATCTACACCGATCGCCTTCAACTAGTATGTAAGTTGACTGCGCCGCATGCAAAACCCGGCAGAGTCGGCTAGGTGGTACGGCGACACTTTTGCCAACGGGTTTACTCGATTTTTTTTTGCTGCATTGGTAGCCTGTCTAGAATAGTACGGAGTACTCCGAACTATCGTGAACTTGGACCTGGCTTATCGGGCATCTGCCGAATAACAACTTGCTACCACCCTAAGACCCTTGTGGAATAGGACATGGCGACGGGGGGGGGGGATTCTGGTTGCCCTTTTTTTTTAAAGATTGCTATTCTAGCCGATCGCTAGGCCCAATAGTAGTGACGATAAACGAAGTGAGACACTTAATAAAGAAATGGCATAAGATGATGGAGAGACAGGGGAGAAAGGGTTCAAATGCTGCGAGCCGTGTTGGATTTTGGCTTACAGGGATGCAGGTAGTACGCAGCTCGGTATGTCAGCAGGCGCCGCGGGCTATTTAGCTGGGCAGGATTGCGTTTGGAAATTGCATTTGTGCCCAGGGGTGAATGTCGATCGACGCATCGGTCAATTCTGATCTAGGCCGGGGCATAAAACTTTTGTATCAACCACCACGTTCTTTTAGATGGATGATAGGATAGACATGCAGCTATCTTAAAAATAGATCGGGTGGTTTTTTTTTTGGGATCAACTGAAAGGGCTCGCAATAGGTTAGATCGCAAATACTAGCCACTGTTGGCTTGGTGCATGCTGTTCGATGACTTGAGTAGGGGACAGTAAACAGATAGATCGCGGATATATACATGCGTTGACCTTATCCACGCATTTTCTCTTCCATTAATCTCATCGCCATCAAGTAATTCAAAATTGAAATCCAATAATATTGTCTATTAGAATACACATGTTCTCGCCCATCAAAACAGTAGTGCCCAGGGTCAGACCATCTGAAAACGCCATTCAAGCCCCCATCCATCTCGATGCATTGAAAATCAGGAAAGACACTATGAAAGGGGTTCAAATCGCCGGCCCATCACAGTCTCAAGCAGCTCCAGAGACAATTGAAGAGAAGTTCCCACACGACAGAGCCTTGACACCGACGACAAAGGAGAAACTCACTATCAAAACACGGTACTTCAACGAGGTTGGCCTGCAGTAGGAGAACTTTTAGGAAATGCGAAGAAAGAACAAAGGAACACGAGCGTCTGCCAGACCCGCGACGCTTCATATGGCAGACTTTGAGGTTCGAGGTATGACTTGTCGTCTCATGGAAAATGACTCCGGATGATCACCGGGAAAAACACACCCGGATGAATACCATTTGCGCATATTGATCCACTCGCCCAACGTTGCGCAGAAGCTAAATCAGACGTCCGAAAAACAGTGCGAACCCACAGATCACACCGGCTCAAGATGAATTGCAATTACAAGTTGTGGGTTAAGATTCCGACGGTAACTTCACGATGTATCCAAAACGGCGATCAGATTCCCGCAGACTCAAAGAAGGGGCAAAGAGAAAGGGTATTTGGGAAAAAAAAAAAAAAAAAAAACACATGCTGTTCACAGTACTGCGCTAGAAGTTTATTGAGATTGGCTATTAGTTTCGCGTCGTGGCGAAGGAACAGGATCAGGGTACTGAGACATGGTCCCAGAGGCCAAGGGAGGAATACGATTCAGCGATGGCGACGACATCAGATGCTGGCCATTGCCCTGATAGTGGTGAGCCTGGTGTAGCATTGAAGCATTCTCTCTCTGTCGGCGTTCCTCCTGCTCAGGAGTCATGCATTTGACAGGTGGGGGGATCGGAGCATCCGGAGAGCTGCGGCCCATGAGCTTCGGGCTCGGCTCCAGTCTGTGGATGGGTGGTAGGACTGGTGCACCTGCCATGGCATTGCCAGTAAGCGGACGAGGTGACTGCTTGGTTGGGCTAATCCCCGACATAGCCATGCCGTGAGAGCTTTGAGGAGGCGAAGAGTGGTTGCCATTAGGCGTTGCGGCAGAAAAAGACGGGTAGTGGCTAGACATTGATGGCGTGGCTGCATGGCCGGATTGCGGACGCGGAGTCTCAAAAGAACTCCATGGAGATGGTGCATAACTTGGAACAGCAGGCGGGAAGCCCGCAATGGGGCCAACATCAGGGTTACCCTGCGTAGGTGACATGGATGGTTGATTTTGAACTGGAGATTTGGCAGAGTGAGAAGAGGAGGGCCGCACAGGAAAGGATCCAATGGGGGGAAGGTGAGAGGCTAGTTGCATGGGCGGCAAAGAGTGCTGAGAGGAGGATAGCCGCGGGCGCTGCTCAATAGTGGCATGCAGCAAGCCATTCATGCCCTTTGGAGAAAATGGTGCACGGGGAGGGCTTGAAGATGGAAGGGGCGTGTGATCTGTATGATGGACCCGGCGCTGGGGGGACGGAGGAGGATAGAAGTTGTCATGACCAACAGCGGACGAATTTAGAGTAGGTTGTGTTGCCGAGAGTTCATTTTGAACATTGGACAGAGCCAGATGTGATCTCTTCACGGGTGAGGGCGGAGCATCATCTTCGTCGTCCTCCAACTTTTGCTTCTTGCTGGCTGAAGGAGCAGCTGAAGGAGATGCTGAAGCGCTGACCCGGAATTTGAGAGGCGGAAGTTTGGGCCTGTTGGCATTCTCTTCTTTTCGCTTGCAGTCTCGGCAGATAAAGTGAAAGTCTTCCTTTTCGGCCGCTTCTTGCGAGATACCAAGACACTTGCTATGCTGCCAAACGTTGCATTTTTCACATGCAACACTGTGACTTCCATCATCCTGGGGAAATTGTTAGATTGAGATCCCGACGTGTTGGAAAACTGAAACTCACCAAGTTCTCGCCATACACTCCACAACCAGAGCAATCGAAGACCCATTGGTCATCTTGGGTAAGCCCTGCCAGGTTCTTTTGGGACTTCTCCAGGTCAGCCTGAAGGTTTCGGGCAGACAATCTGCTTTCACCCCTATCAATTCTTTCTTGTTCTTCCGCAATTCTTTCCAGCTCCGCCTCATGCAGCAGTCGCTTCTGTTCACGATCTCTGATGCGGTGCTCGCGTGTCATTGTACGTGACTGTCGATCTTCTTCCAGCTGATGTTGCCGAGCCTGCTCCTTACGAGCCTCGGCTAGGTCGTGTTCACGCTTTTGGGCGGCTTCGGCAGCATCTCGATCTCGTCGTTCTTTTTCTTCCTTGGCGGCAAGTCGACTGGACCTCTTGGCACCTGCGACAAGCTGCAGATTCAATAGCTCTTTTTCACGCTTCTGACGCTTGCGTTGCTGCGCCTCCTCTGCCTTCTCGAGGATGGGCAGGACATGCTCAACAATGCTATCGCGCAGGTATCTCTCATCCGCGTCCTTGGTTCTCTGGAGTGTCTCCAAGAAAGCCTGGTATTCTCCGAGTGTGACAGCCACACACTCCCACTTGAAAGGGTCTTCGGCAAAGGCTGCGACGGCATTTGCGTCGTTGGTATCCTTATTCTCCTCATCGGATCCTTCTTCCGCCGTCGCCGCCGCCGTAGAAGTACGCTTTGACGTTCTTGACACTCGAGAGGACCGGCTTTTTGCTTTCTTCTTGGGACGCTGAGGAGGGGGAGGGGGAGGAGGGTCGGTTCGACGGTAAAGACGGTTGTCATCTAGGACATAGTACGAACGCCCCTCGCGGTCCCAACCAAACTCTTCTATGCGCTAGGGAATGTCAGTATAAGATAACCAGGAGTCGAAGCTAAAGGAGACCGAGCTTACCCATTCTGTCTGCTCGGTTTCCTTTTTTTCAGGCATCTTGTCGCGAATACGGTCCGCGTTCCAGAACGTCCATACCGTCAGCTGATGGAGAACACGGATCTTGGTGAAAGTATCGAACTCCAAGAACTTGTTTGGTTCGTCATTGTGGCCGAAGGGGTTGGTGGTATCGGGTGCTTTCGCATTGTACTGGCGTCGGGTGTACTCATCGAAATTGTCGAAGCTGCCAACGCAGTAGTGTCAGTGAAACCGTCCCAGAATAGCAAGAACGATATTCAAGTATACGTACGTAAGACCGCGGTGCGAAGAAATCCACTTGAGAAGACACAATCCAATCTCTAGTAGTTTATGAGAGGGCTCGGGTTTGAGGCATTCGACTTCTAGGTCCTAGCGTGGGTCAAACGATATCAGTGATAATTGAACCAAGTGAGATATCCTTATGTATCCTTTCGTAAATGCGACATGAAGTGCAGCATTTGATCTCATCCCAGACAATCCTAATGGACATACCTCTATTCCAAACTCCTCGTCAATCTTCATGACCTGGCCAAAGATGGCAATGTATTGCATGAGGCTTGCAAATGCCCAGTTGCTCCGGAGTTGTGACAGCAAACCAGGCTCTTCTGGTGCCTGTTGCTCGGCCGCCGGGGCGACCTCGGAGTAGTTGCGCTTTCGCGATCCCATCGCGGCGGGACAACCGTTAAGGCCGGTTTTCTCAGACGTGTCCAATGAGGGGGTTCAGTGGAATTAAATTTGGGCGGAGGTAAAGCCAGAGAGGATCCAACTTCCAAATGAAAATTTCGAGCGTGAAACTGAAAAAAAGGCCTATTAAATACAAACGTTGGGTCTGGGCATTTTTTCGTGTCGTGAGGCAAGATGATCAGTAAGGCGGCGCGTCAAGGGCTTTGTCACGTGAGAAGGTGCGTTTGTCGAATTCAACAAGGGGAACTTCTTCAGAGCAAATCTACATCGATCATACAATTAATCCTGATTCTTAGACGAGTAGGAAATTATACAGATATACAATTAGACTATGCAAACTATAGAAGAGCGAATATTCATGAATTGGAGACGAGTACATTCATGCTTTTGAGAACAAAGTCGCATATACACAAGGAAAAAAAAGAAAAGAAAGCAGACGCCTGGATCTTTGGATATCTCTCGCTTTCAAAGGTCTATCTCACACAGAGCAGTTTGGGGTCATCAAAGACGAGGAGAAAATGCACACAGACGACAGCGCCAACCAGAATTCGCGCCACACGACAGAAGACTTCTGTCGAATATGAAAATCAATGACAATCAAAAGAAAAACAAATTTTTCCCACAAGCAAAATGCAAAGCAAAGATAAGGAATAGAAAAAGAAAGGGACAAGAATACATTAAACCTTCCCCTAACACAGATCACCGAACCCTCAAGAAACCCAATATAGATGCGGTAAAGAGAGAAACAACCAGGAATGAAGAAAAAAAAAATTTGGATCCGATGCCCTCAATTGATGACATACCTCACACGTTGGATCCAGTTCTTCAACCACAATTTTGCGCCTTGTGTCCGTAAACCGCCAGAAGCCTTTCCCATGCGTATCATAAAGTAAAATATTTCGGGAGAAAGAAACAGATGCTTTTCGTATGTTACATGGCTACCGGGGCTCCATCCGAGACAGTGTCGGACAAGTTGATAAGGAGTTGAGCCAGGCAGCGCTTGGTGGCTGCATCGTCACGAAGGACGGAGGAGAATGTGGCGTCCCGGAGAGGTTCAGGGAGACATTGCCGCAAGGCCTCTCGAGCCCGACTATTGTCACTGAGGCTGCATTTTGCTGTTAGAGGTGCCCACAAAGTAGGAGATCACACGAGGACTTACCGAAGGAAGCAGCGCACAACGTGTTTGAGAAGGCGGACAGTCTGTTGCTCTACCAACTGAGTGACCATGTTGCTCAAGACAGTGCCCACGGCATAGAATCTTTCGTATGTCGCGCAAATGTAGCCCAGGCCAATATCATCAAGAAGAATTTTCTGTACGATAAAGATAGCAACAGTTTTGCTCAGCTCTGATCCCGTCTCCATGATGCGAAGGCAGAGAGGAATAATCTCTGTGGTTAGAAGGAAGTTGATCACATCGGAGGAGTCATTTTTCACCAAGGCGCCGATGACGCCCAGCGATGTTAGTCGGAGGTATTCGAAAGGACGGGACTTGGAGGTGGTGTTGAGGAAGGGGTAGAGGAAAAGAGGGATGTGAGCTGCAGGGGAAATTAGCCACCGATTTGCGTGGATCAGGGTAGATATTTTGCTCACCGTTCAAGAAGAGAGTGCGGGTCTCATTGTGAGAGGCGACGCATTGCAAAAGCGCCAGCGCATTGCAGACTCGATTTGACGCGGCGGCAGTCAGCTGAGAAGGGTTCAAGAGCGGATATACCGAGATAATTTCTTGAAGGAGGGCGGTCATGACACCTGCAAGTTTCCGACCGTTAGTTATTGTAGACGGGGCTGGGCGCACGTCAGGAATGGAGCCATACCAAAAGAGTGCCAGATAACCAGAGCCAGTTCAGGGACCTGTTCCCGCTTCTTGCTCAGTTCCATCAAAGCGGATTCCCTGCGAGCTGGATCCAATAGTTCGGCGACCCAGATGAAGACCTTGCGATTCTCCTCACTGATTCCACCGTCCATGGCGGAGACCGCATTTGACATGCCATCTCCACTCATGCCGCCGGCGCCACCGGCTCCTTGCGCGGGGTTTCCAGCGCCATTGCCGCTCATGGAAATTCGGCCATAGTGTTGTTGCTGTGCTGCGGCTGCGGCAGCTTGTACCTGGGCATGCTGTTGGGCGACCAGGGAAGCGTGCTGCTGCTGCGACTGGTGTGGGTGCGACTGAGCCTGGTGGTGCTGTTGCTGTTGCTGATGCTGCATCCACGATGGATCAGCTTGGGGGTATTGATGTTGGTGGGAGAAGACGTGTTGGCTCTGCGCTTGAAGCATGGTGAGTGATGAGTCGTTTCGGAGACTCGTAATACTCCGAAGGATCGGAACTCTGGCGAAGCGACGGCAAAATGGGGGCTGGGATGAAGTTGAAAACGGGCTAGTAACGTCAGGAGTTTAATCCCGAGACAGAAATCATTGATGACTGAAGACAGTTTGCAAGGATAGTTGTAGAATGGGTTAGATAGATCGAACAGGTCGAACAGGCCGAATAGGTCGAATGGAGGAGTGTGGAGGAGGGAAAAGGCGGAAGTGAAGGCGGGGAGGTAAAGTGCCCCCCCTACCTTTTGTGTGGTCTTTTTTGGCCTTGGCCATGTCTTACTGTCCGACGGAGTACTCCGTCCAATATACAGAATCAAACATCTGCTACAAATTAAAATGCTCTATTTTCTGTCTTTTCTCCCTCGTCTGTCGTTTTTAAATTTTTTTTTTTTTTCTTTCTTCTTATTCTTGGACCTACAGCGTTTGTTAACTTTGTGTTATCAACCATGCAGGGCATCCAAACAGAGCACATTGTTGTCTGCTGTTTGCTTTTGGTAGCCTTTGCAATTTCCCATGCAGTTCCAAGGTTGCCAGTTGTTTCATGTCGATGCATGCCCGGGGGGACCAGCTATTAGACCATCTCAGTCCTTGCTAGACAGCAAAAAAAAACAGGTTGAAGAATCGTGTCATCATGTTGATTTTGTACTCGTAATCTCATATCTACATCGTGGGGTGCTATAAATATCTCTCATATCGACATCGAAAAAACGACATCGTCAATCCTGAATCAAAAACCAAGAAAATAAACATCATGCAAATCATAGTGGTACATTGGTCACGTCATAAATCAAGCGCCGTAAATGCATAATCAAATCTAGGTCTTCGAACTGAAAAACAGAGAGACTCCCTCACGTCAGACTTTATCGTGGACGGTCGGAGCGAGTGCGCGACCGTCGTGACCGTCGCGTATCTCTAGTTCGTCTATCGGAACTTTGGCTACCTGTGAAAGAAGGAAAGGTTAGTAATAATCTTTCGTTAATGGTGATGCAGGGGGTAGACATACTCCCTGTGCCCGAGTAATAGTCGGAATAGTAATAGTATGAACTTGGGTAGGAGGACTCGGTCTTGTCGTCATCGTGCTCTCTATCTCTCTTCCTCTTCAATCCCAAGCACAGAGCAAGAGCACCGAGAATAATGGCAATTGTGCCCAAGCCCCATTTGGAGTCTTCCTTTTCGCTAACCTCGCTGCCTCCCTCAGCTGGTCTGGTTCCGAACCACGTTTGCCAGCCGGCAGGAGGAGGGGGAGGAGGAGGAGGCCGACTGCCATTCGAATGGCGAGAATGGCGAGAATGGCGCTCCTCGATGTAGGTTGTTTCCTGTCTGCGGCGCTTCTTGCCGATGCCGAGTGCTGCAAGCAGGCCGTCCAAAACACCTTTAAAGCAAATGCAGGCACAGAGGAGTGCCAACAAGAACGCGCCGATGATACTGCCGATGACAATTCCTGCGATGGCGCCACCACTCAGTCCGCCACTGCTAGCGGCTTTAGACCCAATCAAATCTGCCCCGTCCGTTCCAACTGGCGCTGTGAACCCCTCCGTGGTGGTTGGGGCTGAGGTTGCGGTTACGGTGGTAGCTCCATTGGTTGTCCCTCGCACGGGAGGTGTGGCTTCTGATCCTCCTCCCGTTCCTGTAGCAGTCACAGCAACAATTGAAGAGCTCTCAGCGACACATTGACCTTCTGAACATTCTTGCGCAGCCTCGCAACAAGTCGAGCCGCACTTTGTCTCGCCGAGGTCGACTCTGCACGTGCCCGTGCTTGGAGGTGCGGTTATCTGGCTGCTCCACACCGAGGTAACCGTTGTCTGGTCGGTATTGGTGAGCGTGTAGGTCGTTGTGAAATATTGATAGCCTCCACTGCCACTACTACCGCCATTTGCACAGACGGCCTCCTGAGCACTGTTGGTAGTGCATGTTTGATCGGCCTCGCAGCAAAGCCAGTCGTTATAGCCACATGGGTTTGCACAGCGCTTTTCGAGCTTGTTTCCTTCGAAAATGTTTGCTTCAAGCGCAAGCGGGGTTGCAGCTGTGTGGAGCGAGTAGTTGAGAAGTAGGGCAAGTGTCGAGAGAAGCGGCAGGACGGATAAAGACCGCATCGCAACGAAAGGGCGAGGCAACGCTTGCCAAAACTTTGTGGTAGAATCACTCAACGTCGGGAGAGCTGGGATTTGAATTGGAATGGTTGTTTCTCAGTAGTCTTGTCTCACCCCAATACTCGAGAGACCATGAAAGATCACGAGCACAAAACGATCTAAAATTCTTCGTCAATAGGTTATGGGAATGTAGACCGAAGAAAATAAAGAAGAATGAAAGAAGACAGGAGAGGAGAGTGTTCCAATTTGTTAGCTACACAGCGTCTCCCAGCCTCTCTCTCTCCGTATAACCAACCACCCGATTTCCTACCAATCGCCTAACCCACCTAAGATATTTTTTTTTTATATATTTCCTGGTGGCTGGGATTCAAATTGAATCTACGGAGTATTTTACTCCGTACTCGACTTTGATTAGTCCAACACTCTTTTCCGCCTCGAATTACTCCATACAGGTCCAGTTGTTCCCTTCTCTGCGTCCTGTCAGAAGCGATCGACGAGTTGAATGCAGGTTTCTCCACCCTATGCTACAGCAACCAGCTTTCTGTTCAACACCGCCATTTTAGATTTTTATTTTTATTTTTATTTTTTTATTTTGATTCAGGTCCATCACTCGAAAAGAGGCACACAATTGGATTGTGTAAATGTTGGGCAGCCATGAGTCCCAAAATTGCAGCATTCCGTGGATGTCCTGGTCAGGGATATTCCGTGCCACCACTGGTGGCCATACATTGAATTACCCAATCCTTTGAATGCCCTAGAGCTCCGATCAAACTTGCAGCCAGACTCCCAGAGGGTTGCTGGAGGAACATCCTGCCTACTCCGTACAGGGACTCACAGTTCTTCAAGACAAATTCCTTAAACCGTCTCTGATTCGTATGGATGGATTTATTTCAATCTTGGAAGAGACCAAGAATATTTTCCACATGTTCAGCAACTCAGTGATGAAAACAGAATTTCACAAGCGACTCGTTCCGTTAGGAATATACCACTATTTACTTCGTCGGCGACCCTACAAATGCTTATAGAGGGGATTCTCCACTCTGTCATGTCACTCACTTGCTGACCTGACGTTTCTTTTTCTTGCTTTGGAAATGTCTCGAACAACTTGTATATTATTGTATGTCAGAAAACTACGGAGTATCTATTGTTCATATGATTGCAGGTATGATAGCTCAAACTAGCGATATTGCTATCAACCTATCCTATTTGATTTCATCCTGCCCGCTATCACCTCGAAGCCAATGGCTCATCATCGGACAGTTGCTTATTTTAGGTCCTCCATGAATAGCAGGACTATTCACATCGCCAATCTTGGCTACGTTTAAATTGAGCTTCGGACTATAAACGATCTTGCTCCCCGCTGTGTCGTGACCTTTGACCAATGCTTCCGAAGCCTTGCATGAGGTATTATTAGCTTGCGCGTGGATCGGATGGGATTCTGAACCCGACCACATGGCCCAGCTGGCATGCAGACTGAAATCGGACGAAGTAGGCAAATCTCGCAGTGTTCTGAGACTCCAAAGACCAACAACTTCAACACTGGGCAAAAGGTGCTGGTGTAGTTACGAAATGCAAATGTTGCGAAGCATTTTCAGATCTGGACAGAACAGAAGTAATTTGTCCTAACAGATGATGCTTCACACAGGATATATGAACTGGGTATGCGATGCATGTATATGCCATGTGCACGTTGATTGACGGGACACTGGTATGAAGGAAGATGTCTAGGAATGAGAGGAGATGGGAAATCACTACGAGGACTACTGGACCTATGCTTTGGTAGTAACGGAGTGAATAGAGGTCTAACACTGAACGGTAATGATGCAGATTAATATGGTAATTCATCTTTGGAGCGTTCTGTGTTAGGGAGACCGCGTCCGAATGGCATGCGGACATGAACAGCTCTTCAAAGCATGGGAACAACGCAGATCAACCTTGGTCAAACCCTTGCTTTTTCAAAGCACGCATACCAAATCAAAATATCATCCAAGTCCAACAATATATCATAAATTTCAACGGGTTCCAATTGTCCAATTGGTGATAGAATATCACAGAGAAAGAGAATGTACAAACAATGACGAACGCACGCAAAAAGTCGTTTCAAATCCGTGAATCATATAAACATACCCGCAACCCCAACCGCTAGCCCAAAGACCAGATCATGGAGACTTGACATCCGCATAGGCGAGGCATCATTCCCATTGACCTCTGCACTGCCCGTGTGGGTTGCGACGCCACTGCAATACCCCAAGTTGATACCATGGCAAGCCTCCGCACTCAAACTGGAGCAAATGGAAGTCGCCTGCGATGCAGCCGTAATAGCCTCGACTGTGACGCCCCCACCAGCACCGGCAATAGTGACACCATAGCGGCCCATCAGCACACCAGTGCACTGGGTGTACTCCGACTGACACACAGAGTAGTAAGATGAGCAAGCCTCGGCATTATTGAAAGCGGTTGGGACGACAACGAATGGGTATGCGCCGTCCAGCGTCGACCCGATACTAGGCGCTGCCCCGCTCTCGGTGGTGGTTGCCGTTGCGCCGCTGGGGAACACAAACGCGGTGCCCGTTCCTGTCGTCTTCGTTCCTGTCAGGCTGCCGGTGCAGCTTGCACCGATTGCACAGCAGGCGATGTTGTTGGCGTCATCGCGTGAGCAGTTCGTTCCGTATTTACAGCATGCGTCGGCGTTGCCCAGTTTGGTGCAAGGGTTGAAGCCACTCGGGCAATTGTTGTCGGCTCGTCTGAGAATGCGGAGGACTTCGAAGGCTCGTTTGTTGGCTGTGGCTTCTTCCGCTGCGGTGAAGGGTGCTGTCTCTGTTGAGTGGACGGGCGAGGCGAGGAATGTGGAGGCAATCCAGATCCACTGGGAAGCCCGCATTCTCGGGTTCTGGGGGGGGGGGGGGGGGGGGGGGGTGGAATGGTCGGTCCGGGAAATGAACTCGGGGGTTTGACGGAATTGATTAATTGGGGCGAGTTCAATGGTTTCTTTTCATGCTTCGTTTCGTCGTGGGAGGCGTTATCCGGGGTTGGGCTCGGGTGTCAACAAACTACTCAAAGGAGTAAGATTAGCTTTCAACGATTGCGAGGGATATAATTAAAGACTCGGCACTTGAAAATACCCAGGGTGCCTACTTTTTGAAATTTTGAAAGGAAATTCTAGAAATTCAGAAAAGATCAGAGTTGACAGAACATGATGTAGCAGATGTCCCAGGTCAGGTCACAAATCTCCACCAGGATGCCCCAGCAACCGCAGCCCGATCCTCTAGACCCGGGGCCCAAGGATATATGTTGTAGTGACCTCTATATTGTTAATCAGTTCCTATGAATGGGAGCACTGGAAATAGGAGTGAAGACAATTTCAATCCTAAACCATAAACTGTGAAACAAAACAGACACAATTTTTGGCGCTCAACGACCGGACACTGCAGCTCAACTGGTACCTAGGTACCTCCAGGGTGTATCGGGAGGAGGAGATGATGATGATGCTTAGAAGCAACCTTGAGATTCAAGCGTAATGATTTAGGGCACTATAGAAATACATCGAAGAATGGTTTCTCTTCTCTCATTGGAGTACCCCAGTGTCTGACGTGTGAGGGGGTGTTAGGTCAGATACTTGCCCTTTTGTCCTTTCCAAGGTCTTGTCCTATACACTCACAGCTCAATTAATTTCTTGACCGTTACACTCCTATACTAGAACCTCAACGTGTCATGGCTTCCGCCAAGTCTCCCAACATTCCTGTCGTGGACTTTGCCGGCTGGAACACGGAGTCTAGTCGTCAGCGAATCGCGCAAGAAATTGTCGCTACCTGCAAACAATTGGGGTTTGTATACATCATCAACCATTTTACTGCCAGAGTCGATGTTAGACGAGGCATTCAAATGGTCAAAACTATTCTTCGAACTACCGCAAAGACGAGAAACTCAAAGCGCCCCATCCAGCGGGGTGGGCAGTTCACAGAGGGTACTCTTGACCCGGGCTAGAGAAAGTGTCACAGGCGATGAATACCGATGATGACCAGGAAAGGGTGGATCAGCTGAGGGAGATTATAGACTTCAAAGTGAGAACCCGCTATGTTTGTCCATGATCTCAGACCTCTCAGTCAGCACCAAGCTTATCTGTGTATCATTTAGAGCCTCATTGACCTGCCAGGGTTGGAAGTTGAAGATATCATATCACCGGGGACATTTATCTCTGCGATGTCCATCAAGAATGCTATTGTGATGAATGTGGGGGATCTTTTGCAGAGGTGGAGTAACGGTTCGGCACTCGGGTATGCTCTTGGTCTGTCCTCAACCGCTGAGTTGTATAGATCTTCTGAGATCTATCAGCCATCGAGTCACCTTGCCACCTCTTCCTGGTAGATTTGAAGGAGCTGATCGGATGACCCGTGGACGGTTCTCTATCCCGTATTTTATGTTGCTGGATCCTGACTCGGTGATTGAATGTTTTCGATCTGCCGGAGAAGGTCCTGCAAAGTAGGAGCCGATCACACCGGCTAAATACAACCAAATGAGGGCATCAACACAGTACCGATAGTCCTCTATATGAGCTCTTTTTTTTGGAATCGAAAATAATCCCATCGGTCACTTTTCCCTGATTTGTCTAGAAGTGAAGCCATTGTGCTCTTTCCAGATTGCCTTCCCCCCTCCTCTTTGGCTGCACTGCGTGGCACCTCAAATCTATACAGCACCTGACGTATACTTTCAATTCTACTGTACATCTCGTCTATCTCTTTAGTAGTTCATGAGCCTTTACCCAACCGGTGACTCCATACATGACCGTGCCGATCACTCCACCTGACTAAGAGCCAATCTTGGCGCTCGCCGAAATGGATCAAAGTCGCGTCCCTCACCAGGACCCCGACCGCGTGGCCACCATGTACGGCGAACTCGGCAACAAATTGGTACGTGGGCTATATATATTCTTCTTGCTCTTGGGCATTTCACCCAACGCCCAGTAGCCAAAGAAGAGAAAAAGCAACCCGCTGACCAACATCTTACCTGCGATAGGTCCAACACGCCAAACGTACCCAATCCCTCGCCCATCTACCCCCCTACCAAACGGAGATCGTGCGCGCAGTAACCCGCGAAGTCCGCGATCTCGACCGCGATGTCACCCGCCTCCTAGAGCCCTTCGAGGGCGCCTTCAACCCCTCGGCCGACCCAGCCATCGCCTGCGCGCTCCTCGTCGACCACCTGTGCATGCGCCGGAACAAGCGCTGTTTGCTCGCCTACCACCGCGTGCGCACAGAGAAGCTTGAGGAGTTGTGCTGGACGGGAGTCGATATCCTCGAGCAGCAGCAGCCGTCCGAGGACGGTGGGGCGGCTCAGCATACGGCTCTCGGGGCTAGTGGGCATAGCTCGCTAAGTCCCGAAGAGGAGGAGTATTTTCGCCAGTATGGGGATATGCTTGCTGCGTATAAGGGCCAGTGGACGGATGTTGATTTGACGGGAACGTTGGAGCCACCGAAGGATTTGTTTATTGACGTACGGGTGTTGAAGGATGCTGGTGAGATCCAGACGGAATATGGGTATGTTTTTCTTTCTGGTCTTGATTGGGATGGAGAGGCTAATCCGGACTCAGTGTGATCAACTTGACCAAGAACAGTCAGCTCTATGTTCGTCAAGGTGATGTGGAACGGCTGATTGCGCAGGGTTTCCTGGAGCGGTTGACCTGAAGTGAGTTGGAAAAATCCGGTTCCTTCGGGTTCTATACGAGTACAAGAAACATGAATTGGCGTTGGCTATCTACAATGGTTTTATGAAGGGACCATGTACTTTGAGATACCCCCGCCGTTAGCGTGCCTAGACCTAACGGCCAAAAATGATAATTTTCTGCATTGCAATAGTGTGACATGAGTCTGATTATGCATGACTGCTAGTTTGATCCAGGTGATTTTTTTGGGGGGTTCTCTCGAATGTGTGTTTTCCAGGGCTAGATTGGCCTATGGTACAAGATCGATCGAAGTGGAGCCTATGCAGTCTAGGTAACCACTTGAGGAGTGTTTTAGGGTAAATAGCAGCCACTTATCAGGTAGCTCATTGGCTCATGGCGTTGTGCAAGGATACATATCAAGGCTGAGGCTGCCGGCACAGTGCTATACAATGCCGATCATGCATTGTATAGCACTGTGCCCGACTATGAAGCTGCAGCAAGCTGCAGCTTCATTTTCGTGACGTGTTTTCAAAAGTCGAGTTAATCTGGAGTCGATGTGAAGAGACAACCTTGGAACCCGGAGATGTGTGTTTTATCCACATCGCTCCGGGCAGTTTTTCCCTGGTCTCACGCACAGACCATCTCCATCTGTATCAGTCCGGATGTGGTTTAGCTCAACTGTTAGGAGATAAGGGACGTTTAGTCAAAACCTCCGGTGCTTCGGGGGTTTTTTTCTATCTGGGCCCTCGTTGCTAATTCTTATTTGTATTTGATAATTTTCTCTTCCCGAGGTCTATACATATAATTCACTAAGCTCCCTTCCGTGCAATGCTTGTCTCGGTTGCGTCATCTGTTTGTCCAAACGGCTCCATGCGCTAGTGGCCCCGTTTATCTTCCGAATTTACCAACTTTTTCGGCCTTCGCCATCACTTGGTTGGACATTGCGTAAGAGACGATGGGGGGTTTGCAACCTCACGGCCGTCGCAACTCCCGCGCATCGGTGCTATCACGCAATCTGATGTTTGACCGCGACATCCATGGTAACGCCCCGTCAGAATCGCTGGTGGAACATGCAAACCTAGGCAGCCCGCCCGGTCCAATGGGAGCGGAATCATCCAGTTACAATGGATCGACAACGAGAACACCAAACCGTTCATTTTACCACCGGTCTTTCAACAGCAATATGGGTGGGTCATTGTGCACAAAGCATCGTGAGAGACACCGCGCGATTTTTTTTTTTGACTGACATTTCGACCTATCACAGACCCGGCTCATTATGCTTCGGACGGTCTCCGTGACCAGACCGCGGAACTCGCTACCTATGGCCTTTCGCTGAATAAAAAATCCCTCTTGAGGGACGGGCCTGGTCTACCCCCCAGCCTTGATATATTTCACGGCAGCCAGGATTCTGCAAGTTTCTCCCAGGATGAAGCTACAAGCTCTCATCCTACCGCGGGGGAGGGGTTGTTGGAGCCAGGATATGCCTCTATCGACCCTGCTTCAGCTTCAGGCTCTTCGGCCTTGACGGAGATGATTCGCCGTCCATTCACGGATACGGAGGAGGACCAGGTCATGCAACCCGGGGCTGAGGATATCTCCTCCCCACCATCATCGACGATCTATGACGAACCCGAACGAGACGATGAGCACATGTCGTTGCTATCTAAGTCACGATCCAAATCTACGCAAAATTATGGGAGTGCAGGCGACGCCGAGAACCAAAGGCCCGCTGTACAACGATCTCCACACTTGATTACGCAAGGAGTTTCAACTGTCGCCCACTATGCTCGAACCCTGTCGAACCCAAAGTCCTGGGACAGGCGAGTCATATGGAGGGAGGCTGTGGTGTACCCTGCCAGTCTGATTCCTGCCGTATTGCTAGGGCTACTTCTCAACATTCTTGATGCCTTATCCTATGGAATGATTTTATTCCCGCTGGGGGAGCCCCTGTTTGCTCACCTAGGAACTGACGGTATCTCAATGTTCTATGTCAGTACTATTATTTCCCAAGTGGTGTTCTCCTGTGGAGGCTCGATATTCAAAGGAGGAATAGGAAGTGAAATGATTGAAGTTGTACCCTTCTTCCACCAGATGGCTTTCACCATCATGAATTCCATCGGCAAGGACAACCCAAAATCAGTGATTGCGACGACCATCCTGGCCTTCTCGGTCAGTTCGATTCTCACCGGCTTGGTGTTCTTCTTAATGGGTGTCTGCGGGCTGGGCTCGCTCATTGGCTTCTTTCCCCGTCACATTCTCATCGGGTGCATCGGTGGTGTGGGCTACTTTCTTCTACAAACCGGAGTGGAGGTTTCAGCCCGGCTTCCTGGGTCTTTTGAGTACAACCTTCCCACGATCCAGAAGCTTTTCCACCTTGATACTTTCCCTCTTTGGATGATACCCCTTTTCCTTGCAATTGGCCTTCTTGTTATTAAACGATTTATTCGCTCAAACTTCCTTGTCGGTGGGTATTTCATTGCCGTTGCTGCGGTGTTTTACATTGTCATTGTAAGCGCCAGAATCTCCATGGGTGCTTTGCGCCAAAATGGATGGGTCTTTGCTGCTCCATCTTCGAACAACCCGTGGTATCATTTCTACTCTCTATATGGTGAGTCAATTAGCGGCAATGCATTGGGAGTTGCCTTGCTGATTCGGTACAGATCTCTCGGAAGTCAATTGGACTGCCTTTGGTGAGACCATCCCCGCCATGTTTGCGTTGACTTTCTTTGGTGTGCTTCATGTACCCATCAACGTACCTGCTCTCGGCATATCCACCGGCGAAGACAATCTCAGTGTTGATAGAGAGCTCATTGCACATGGCGTGACAAATGCACTTTCAGGATTCGTAGGAAGCATTCAGGTATGTGACCACCATTGATAGAGCTGTGGTCCATGAGCTGACGAAAGCAGAATTATCTTGTCTACACCAATAGTCTACTCTTCATTGCAAGTGGCGGGTCATCTCGATTGGCCGGTCTGATGTTGGCCGCCGCCACTGCAGGGATAATGGTCATTGGCCCAGTCATAATCGGCTATATTCCAATAATGGTTGTTGGTGCCTTGATTTTCTTGTTGGGCATTGAGCTTTTGCAGGAGGCATTGGTGGACACGTGGGGAAAGCTCACCCGGCTTGAATATTTAACCGTTGTCATCATCGTCGTTACGATGGGCGCTTGGGACTTCGTGGTTGGAATTTTTGTTGGTATCCTGTTGGCCTGCGTGAACTTTGTTGTCCAAACGTCCCGCAAGTCCGCCATTCGAGCAACATTCTCGGGCGAAATTTCCGGATCGACAGTCCGACGCCCTCCTATCCAGCAACAGTTTCTACGCGAGGCTGGCCAGCAAACCCTGATGATCAAGCTTGGTGGATATCTCTTCTTTGGAACCATCGTGAATGTCGAGAACACCATGCGTGGCCTGATCGAGGAAGAGGCTTTTGATCGGCGTCCCATTCGATTCCTCATTCTCGACTTTTCTCGGGTCTACGGACTCGACTTCTCAGCCGCAGAAGCGTTCACTCGCATCAACCGTGTTCTTCAAAAGCGCAACGTGCAGATAGCCATCTCTGGCTTGAATGTCGAGGGTGATGTAGGCAAGTCTCTACAAAACGTAGGACTTTTCGAGCCAGAGTCCGGCGTCCCCATCTTTGAAGACCTCAACTCAGCTCTTGAGTTCTGCGAGAACAACTACCTGAAAGTCTTCTACAGTCGCCAGGAAGCACTCTCCACACCCACCGATCCATCCGCGAGCTCCGAGCTCCTCCAAGTCCCCGCCTCAGTCCCCGTGCCCTCAGGACCTAAACCTCTCAACCTAGCCGACAACATCGTCAGCTCACCCCGCCGCCAATACCTGCAGCGCGTAGCAACCTCCACCATCCAAGCCCACGAAACCACAATGATGGCCTCTCCTGCCTGGTCCGCTATGCGCCAACCACTCCCCCTCCTCCTCCAAACCTTCCAAGGTCTCTCAACCGAAAACGAAGACTTTTGGTTCCCCGCCTGCGCCTACTTCTCCCGCGAATCCTACCCCGCTGGCACCGTCCTGTACCACGAAGGCGATGCCCCACGCGCCTTCTACCTCCTCGAGTCTGGCATGCTGCGCGCTGGCTACGACCTCCCGCAGGGCCGCTACTTCGAGCTCATTGTTGCTGGTCGACCGTGCGGCGAACTGCCTTTCTTCAGTGATACACGCCGCACGGCGACGGTCAAGGCTGAGCGCGATTGTGTGGCGTGGTGTTTGACAGGAGTGCAGTGGAAGGCGCTGCAGGATAAGGAGCCGCGCATTGCCCGGGAGCTGTTGACTGTTAGCTTGAAGTTGACGACTGAGCGCATGGATAGTATCACTTCGTATGTTTTAACGATGGCAGCTTGATTTTTCTTTCTGCGTTCATTTGTTCACTTTTTGCATCTAGCTTGGGGGTCGTCTGAGCGAGTTGTTGGGCCTTTTTTCTTTTTCTTTTGATGTTGATGATCCTAGAATTTTTGGTTTACATATTCATTCGTACATAGCAGCTGGAGCATATCTGCATACCGAATTTTTTTGCCATTGTTATAAGCTCGTCGCGAGTTTAGGCTCTCATGCGAGAGAGAGAGCCACCACCGTCCACATACAATTCAACAAATGAAATCCCAGTGGTAATTGATTGGACATAGAGAAGCTAACTTACGATCTCTTATTACCAGGTAACTAATTTGTAGGGAAAGGAAACCATGGGTTACAGTGAGCTCGCTAACTGTGAGAGAGAGATCAAGCAACGTGGGGAGCAAGGTTGTCCAAATTCCCCAAACCTGCGTAATTTCCAATGCCCAGGTATCACTCAGCCCAAGAAGCCCGTCAAGAGATTTTCGGTCCTTGCATTACCGAGGCCATCTCTACTGATAGGTCGTCGCTGGCGACTCACAGGTTGGCTCATCTGCTTCCAGTCCTAATACACAGCTATGCCATTACAGCTCCAAGATGCACCGAGACGTTCAATAGATATGTTGCGTGGATGTGATCGTTCTGCTTTCACAAAACGAGGGCCAAAGTAAGTGCTAGTTGACTCTGCATAGTAGCTTTGGTATTCGTCTGGGAGACGGTGCTGGGATATGATAGAGGGACTGTCCGTAGGAAAAACCACTGTAGTTCGAAATTCTTCTGCCATAAAAAAAAATGCTTCCTATTAAGCTATGGTATACGACTTGGACTTGAAGGCCAGAGACGCATTTTTTTTATTCTCTAAAACCATCCGAGCAAGCTCTGTGGGAACATAGAAGTTGATCACACTCATTCCTCCATCGAACACATAGGGAACTTGCCTAAACAAGATCTTTTCCCAACATTCTACTCTTTGTTTGCTACCGCTACATACAAAAAGTCTACAAAAGCCTCCCACGATTGCCAATACTTTGTCGTTGCTTACCATCGCTGTTATCTATACATCTTCCTCCTTTCACATCGTCTGAAAACCTCGTCCATCCATGAATCATCCGGACAGGATGGAGGCAGCTCGATCACAGTTCTCCAAAGCCGACTTTGTTCATCCGGATGTACTGGATGCGGAGGACCCACATCCAGTTTGAGGCTATGCACACGGTGACACTATGCCGACATAGGCAATCACATACTCAACCTTGATAGGGCCTATTCCAACTAAAACTCCGGATTGGGATTCATTCGGCGCCGAAATGGAGGTGTAACGAGGTGTCTACAGATGCTTGCTCTAGCTAGTCATTGGCCTCAAGTCCCTATGGTAACCGTGAATCGGGATGACACCTTCGTGCATCAGATGTGTCTCTCGAGTTTCTATTGGACCTAGGCTAATCAAAATAGTTGTGATATCTTGGTTGAAGACACTCGGATAGACGGGAGCAGTTTCCGCAACTGGCGCGCTTTTGTCCGTCATGATCTTATACAACATGCTGGTGCCAGTGTTGTACACCTCCCTACATAATCCGTTGCTTTGAACTCTGTCCATCTTGAGTATATGCTGATGGAGTATAGCCGACCCGCTATCATATCACCCGTCCACCAGGGAAAACACTGCTGAAGAAAACGCGATAACACGCTGGCTGTTGATGGGAGCCTGGCGTGCTGCCCTCTATGTCAAGGAACCTAAGCAGAAGGATATGACCGGTATCTCTGATCGGCTACAATTGTGATCCGTTGGAGGAAATTGCGCGGGTCTCTCCTGTAACTCCCCAGGGAGGGTTCATTAAGCCTACACTAATGACATGCTCTACCAGGCGTACTGGTGCCCAGTTAGCTGCCGAGTTCGGACCTCAATTTCACCGACCCGGGCACTCGGACGAGTCTCATGTATTCCAAGGCATCTGTAACGCTTGAACAATGATTCGGGACAACCTCGAACGGAAAAGAAAATAAATAGGGGTCTTTTTGCTTGCGTGTGCGTTAACCATGTCTATCAATTAACCATATGCCCCTGAAAAGTGAAAGGTTGATTCCTCTGAAGCTCAATTACCTTTAGTCTTTGAAGATACGGTGGGTTTAACGTGGTGTGAGGGCCCATCACATACATTGTGGCATTGTCCATACTCTCCCACCTCAATTGAGGGTCGCGTATATTAGAAAAAAAAACAAAAAACCAAGAGCCAAACTGTTCTCCAAAGTTGGATAGATCAAACTAGATCGATCTCAATTCTAATCCCCGCGCGCGGTTGTGCACGTGATCCGGCGTTTTTGACACGCGTGGGCGCGTCCCCCCGACTGCCTCATTTTGATCATTTAGATGTGACTCTCTTGGAGATTCTTCCAAATCAACAACCCGGTCTTCAATTGCACACTTAACCTCAAAATTTGGCCATGGCAGCTGAGAACGGAGAGTCTAAGCTCTTCGAGCAATGTTGTCTCTGTATTGTGTGCTCTAAGGATCTCTCGAGTGATACCGCGGAGCAGGTATGTGTTTTCCCGCCATTAGCACAGCTTGGACTAGACTGCTAAAATGAAAAAAAATTCAAATGCCCAGCTGGCAACAATCCTCGAACAAAATGGCGGCGAGCCTCTGATTGTCCAACCTGGTGCCGAGGTCCCCGACGTGGCCAAGTTCAGCCATTTGATTTCTACCACAATTGACTTCGAAGCCTACGATACTACCTGTGATGCATTAATCCCTGTGGTGAAGCCACAATGGGTGAATACTTCATTGACGAAGCGAAAATTGGCCAACCCCCGCCAATACAGTCCAGACCCGCGTCTGTTCATGAACGATGTGGTGGTTACATGCGGCGATATCCCCGAGGGAGACAAGGATGCAATCATAGGTGGGGTGGTCGCAAAAGGGGGCTTATACGCTCCAAGAGTCTCTCAGATGGTTACACACTTGGTCGATCTCACGGCCGATTCCGACAAGGCGCGCATTGTCCAGGCAAAGAAATTGAACGTGAAGATTGTTCTGCCGCATTGGTGAGTTGTATGGTACGACAGCCATTGACCCTAGCTGATTGAGGGCAGGTTTGACGACTGTCTTAAACTTGGTCGACGAATCGATGAACGTCCATATATACTTCCAGACCCAGAGATCTTGCGCGTGGGTCCTGATACGCCCATTCGATGGCAAGAGAATAAGGATTTGGTCGGTGCGTCGACAACAGACCCATCCAAGCTGCCCGAGCCTTCCATTTCGGCACATAAATCAGGTCAACGGAGTGTCTTCGAAGGGAAGTCTATTATGCTATCTCCAGATCTGGGCATTGGCTCGCACCTGCAGGAATCAATCAAAACTGTCCTCGAACAAGGTGGTGCCACAATGATATCAAATGTTGATGGGGCGGATATGTTAATTTGTCGCTTCCGAGAAGGATTTGCGTACCGCACGGCATCGCGACTGAACATAGACGTTGGAAATCTCGCATGGCTCTACCGCCTCATGACATTCAACACATATACTTCACCCCTCAGACGACTGCTGCACTACCCAGTTTCTCGCACTGGTATCCCCGGGTTTGAGGGCTTGAAGATCAGTTTGTCAAATTATGTTGGTGAAGCAAGAATCTACTTGGAGAACTTGATCGCAGCAGCAGGTGCAGAATGTACCAAAACCTTAAAGCAAGAAAATACTCATCTGATTACGGCACATGGCACCAGTGAGAAATGCAACGCGGCGAAGGAATGGGGCCTTGAAGTTATCAACCACCTGTGGTTGGAGGATAGTTATGCAAAATGGAAGCTACAGCCGTCATCAAACCCGCGCTACAGCCACTTCCCTCTGCGAACCAACCTCGGAGAAGTCGCAGGCCAGACTCGGCTCGATCGCAATGTTTTGGAAAAGGTCTTTTTCTCGTCCGGGGAAACCGTTGCTCAGAGCCCACGGCGCGCAATGCAGAGCAAGAACCAAAGTATGGTACCGGTGCAGCCTCCTGCCGAGAAGAAACGCAAAATTGATGAGGATGCCCCGGAATCTTCGCTCGGTACTCCGCGGGGCCCTGAGAAGGCACGCCGACCTATCCAAACACCCGCACGAACTCGAATCGTGTCCGAGGGCAAGGAAAACGAGACCCCGTCGTCCACCAGTAGCCGCAAGTCAAAAGAGGCGGCAACTGCCCGACTCCATGAGTATGCCCCGGACCTTGCCTTGTACGAGAAGGAAAGGAAGCGCGTGGGAGGTGTTGTCTACGGTGGCAGACGAAAGTCAGATGAAGACCGAGTCCAGGAGAACAAGAAGCGTGCCTCACTAGAAGCTGAGGATGAGAGCGATGGCGAGCCAGCAGTGGAAAATAAACGACCGAAAAAGTCTCGGCCGCCAATAGCTATGCACCTGTTGATTACTGGCTATCAGAGATGGGTGGGGAAAGGCAACGAGAAGAAGGAGGATGCAGAGAAGGTTTGTTTAGCTATTAAACATGATTTGCTCACGATCTACTGACACTTTCAACAGCGAGGCCTTCGAGATCTCGGTATTATGGTGGTCCAAGATGCTCGACGATGCACTCACTTAGCCGCACCGTCGATCTTGCGAACCACGAAATTTGTCAACGCACTTGCATATGCGCCGGTGATCGTGAGCACAGAATTCATCACCAGTTGTCTTAAAAAGGAAGAACTGCTTGACCCATCTGATTTCCCTCTGGAGGATAAAGAAGCCGAGAAGAAGTACAATTTTGACCTATCTTCTGTCACAAAAAACGCAAAGAAGAACAAGAACAAAATGTTGCAGGGCTATCGCATCTATTGCGTCGAGGACATTCGAGGCGGATTCGATGCATTCAAATCTATCGTTGAGACAAACGGAGGAGAGTGTATGCTTTTCCGTGGCCGTCTGGCCATAGCGAACCATTCTCGGCGGGAGGAGAGCGACGAGGAAAGCGAAGCAGAAGACGACAACCCTGCCAGCAAGGATGTCTTTCTTCTCAGTAGCGCAGGAGCTAACCACGGTCGAGTCTGGCCTCGATTCCGTCAATTGGCGTTTGATATCAAGAAAACTCCACGGATTGTCCGAGTTGACTGGCTTTTGGACATGGCCATGTCGCAGGAGACACGTGCCGCCGACGAATACGAGCTGACCGAGGAGATGATCGAGAAAATGGACCAGTAGACTGATACCAGGGTATTGAGTCCACACCCCTCATTCACCTTGAGCTTTCAACCCAGCATGGATTCTGTGCATTAGATTGGAGTATTGGCGATGTGATTTGACCTGTCTTTTGACTGCACATGAGAAGCGCTTTGTTTTTGTCACGAATAGCCACGATTTATCTCATAGAGAACTGCCAGCATCTCATCTTGAGCTCTTCAAAAGAACTTAACACCCTCTTGGCCCTCACCACCAAAAATTTGCGCCCTGCCCCTCTTGACCAAGACATTCAGCGAGCGCAGCATGACATCAGTATCCATGCCATGGAACTCTGTAGACGCGAATCAGTATACACCGTAGACACTATCTCTACATCCTCTAAATTCAGAGAAGTCTTACCCTGTGACATAGCCCCTTCCCCGTGAATCAACTCATAGACCGTCAGAACTGACCCCCTCTGTCCAGTACTCTCAACCCACTCAACCAAGACATCCGCCCACTCTTCAGGTCTCCTCCACCAAATCCACGCCACAGTCTTCGGCCCCTGCCCAGCGCCATTTAATAAAGTCACCGAAGACGACGCTCCTGCATCAGATATCCACTCCGCTCGCCGCCCACCGCCGTTTTCCTCTTCGCTCTTGGCCATCCAGTCGATGACTGCGCGGGCCTCACGTAAATCAAGGCGCTTGCGCAGGGCTGTGTTGTGGAAGAGCGGGGTTTCCACGGCGTCAATTAGGGAGAGGCGGTACTGACGATGATGTCGGCACCAGGACTGGATTAGAGAGGACCATTTCTCAAGCTGCGAGTGGCGGGTTGCTGTGTTTGGTTGCGGGGTGAAGAAGGGGGGAAAACTGTAGGTTGGTGGGAAGGGGAATGGGGGCATTGTTGTCATGTTGGAGATGACCAAAGAGTGAAGAGTAAAGATCAAATCGAACAGCTCAGATTGAAGTAAAAGAACGAGACAAGTCGAAGTAGAACGTCGAGACAAGAAGAGACACGCTGTGGAGTAAAAGGTGGGGCCGGATTTTCTCAGTTTCGACTTCGACCTCTTTTCGATTTCTCTCGACTTTCCCCTCTGCTTCCAAGATTGCTCTTCACAATGGCCACCCAAAACCCACCTGCGAAGCGCGTCAAGCGTGAAGAATACCGTCGCAAAGTACAGGCACAGCAGGAGTCCACAGATGGCTCCGTCATCAAGATGCCGCAGAAGAAATTCTTCCGCCAGCGCGCGCATGCGAATCCCTTCTCTGACCACCGGCTTGAGTAGTATGTATCCTCTTCTGCCAAGAACGTGTCGGACCATTTATCTGTGAAGACATCTGGGGCTCTCGAGGATGACTGGCGTCAATTTCTACGCATCCGATCACGAACAGATAGCTAACTGATTGATCCTCGCATAGCCCCATCAGCCCCGCGCATATGGACTGGTCATCCCATTATCCGGCATTCGTGGATCCAGATCCATCCAAAACGAATCTCAGCGGAGGGCGCAAGTTGACCAAGGAGGTCGAAGTTGTGGACATCGGATGTGGATTCGGCGGACTGATGGTTGGCCTGGCGCCATTGCTGCCAGAGACCCTGATGGTCGGTAAGTAGGGCGCAGTGAAATTCAACAACATTCTGATCCTTGGACCCGGCCGACTGAGCACCCATCAAACTAACCCACAAAACCACAGGCATGGAAATCCGCACCTCAGTGCTGGAATACCTCAGCTCTCGCATCCACGCCCTGCGCAGCCAACAACAACGCCTGAAGAACAAAGCTGCGAACGCATCATCAACCGAACCACAAGACAATTCGACGCAACCCGAAAGCACCGAATCAGCCCCTGCCCCAGTCCCAGCCAACGACGACGAGATCGGCACGGAGAAGCTCTTCCCAGGAAACTTCGAAAACATCACCGCAATCCGCAGCAACACAATGAAGTTCCTTCCCAACTTCTTCGGCCGCCACCAACTCTCCAAGATCTTCATCTGTTTCCCGGACCCTCACTTCAAGGCCCGAAAGCACAAGGCTCGAATTATCTCCGAGTCTCTGAACTCCGAGTATGCGTTTGTCCTGCGGCCTGGCGGTTTGCTGTACACCATTACCGATGTCGAGGAGTATCACCACTGGGTCCTGCGGCATTTCCTGCATGGCGAGCAACCGGAGGGTGCGCCAGCTCCTGCTGCGAGTAGCAAGGATCTGTTTGAGCGGGTTTCCGAGGAGGAGCTTGCTCTAGATCCTTGTGTGCGGGTTATGAAGTTTGAGACGGAGGAGTCAAAAAAAGTGACGAGAAATAAGGGCAACAAGTATGTTGCTGTTTTCAGACGCAAGGCTGATCCTGTGTGGCCTGCTTGAAAAGGAGTGGAGAGGATGAGATACCTACTTAGAAAGGAGAAGATGGAAAGTCCTTGGAGTCATTGATGTCAATGATGTGACGATGAGAGACAGGTGTTTCGAGGCGTTTTGTTCCCTTTCCATTCTAAATGAATTTCTTGTATCATACAACGCTGACAATCTTCGCTGGCTAACTAAAACAAAACAACAAACTCCTGAAATGAACCCGATGAAAAGGGGTTATAAAAAAACACGTGCAGACATATCAAAAATCAAGTGATGCAACAATCAAACACCGACCTCATGCGTGAATATATCATGAAAGCAGTAAAGTCGTAAAAAACATAGTGGTGGTAACCCCCTCAGCTAGATGGTGCAAAAGTCTAGCACATCCCAGGCGCCTTTAGACGGATACCTTCACATCTCTCACAAACAGCCAGTTGGACTGGACCTCCGATGACCCGGCCCTTCGCTGTTCTCTTGGGCTCACCTTCACGAACAAAGAAACGGCCCTCCGGACCAAACCCATCACCACACTCGTGGCAAGTGAAGCAGAGCTCGTGCCACTGGCCGCCAATTGCAGTGATGACAATCTCGTCCATGACTTGCTGCTTGCAGCCCAGACAACGTGGCGCGGTACGGCGGGAATGGCAGTGGAGACACCACGCAAAGCCATCTTTCTCGACAAAGGGAGTTTGGGAATCGAAGGGCTATATGAGGAGATACAGTCAGTTTGTCTGGAGCAGTAAATCACTTGAAGGGATATTCACATACATCACCACACTCTGCGCAGAAGAAGTGGCCGACATGCCATTCGGCACCACATGCCACGACCACTTCTCCTTCGATAGGGGTCTTGCAGCTCTTGCAACGTGGGCTGAACATTTCGTGGAAATCCAGATGGCAGTAGAAGCGTGGTACACGGGCCTCATGGTCATCAGCCTCGGTTTTTTCTAGTCTCTCGGCTCTGCTAGACTCCGGTTCTTGGTAGAAAGCCACACATTCGAGAGCTGTGTGGCAGTGGAAACAGGTAAAGCACTCTGGGTGGAATCGGCATCCGCCAGCGGTCACAATTTTGCCCGAAATGGATAGCGTACAGAGCTCACAGCTTGCAGTCGGGACACCAGACCGTGTATATGGCGAGTACCAACGGCTCTGCAACTCAGATCCCTGCTGTCTCGGAAACGCCTGTTTACTGAGGCTGTTTTTCGTCGGCTGGGGCAGTGGTCTAGTCGATTGCTTGGAATAGGCCTCGATCTCAGAAATAGTAGGTACTTTGATGTCCGGGATGTTGACCACGGGGATTGGAGATGGCTCGGAGACTTCGATTGTAGGGGCTGAGACTTCAATGGTCGGTGCTGCCACTTCAACCACGGGCAGGGTTGGACGAACAGGCTTCGGCTGGTCAGTTGGTTTCCAGGTCTGGTCGAAGCTCACGATCGGGCGTCCAATTCGATCACTGACGGCTGAAGGCATTGGTAACTTTTCACTCCGATCTCCCCGTCTTTTGCTCGTAGCTGCGCGAATTTCGTCACTGCGTCTTTCTCTTCCATCCTGGGTGGGGGCGGATCCTTTTTTTGGTTCCGAGGGAGGAGGAGTAGCACTCTCATTTCTGGTATAACCGGCGTTGTTCGACCGAGTCGGAGGAGGGGTCGTGCTTTCGTTTCGAGTGTAGCCAGCGTTACGCGACTGGCTGGGAGGGTCCTTGTGAACTTCAAATTTTAAGATTTTCTCCATCACAGGGCTACTGTGAGCTTTGTTCTGCAACCAAGGCAGTGGCTTAGGAACACGCCCCAGAGCATTGCGTGGCTTGTTTTTCAGAATTGACGAGTCAGATTTGAAGAATTCCGGCTTTGCCTCGGGTTTTTTCCGAGTATCAATGGGCGCTTCGTAAATTTGGTCGTTGGGGTCCTTGAAAATCCCTTTCGGTGAAACGTTGCTGACAGTCGGTGATTGGGGGGCAACGGATTGCTCGGGCTCCTCGTCGGGGAGTTTAAAGTTAACTTTGAGATTCTTTTTCGAGGGTCCAGCTAGGGATGATCGTTTCCGAACTGACTCAGGACTAGAGTTACCGTCCGAGGAGAAATTTGAACCTGTGGACTGGCTGAATTTATTTATCGGGGGGATAGATCCTCGCGAACCATTTCGGACAGGGCTCTGGTTGTGTTTGTTGGCATCTGGATTTTGGTATGGCGCATAAGGGTTTTTAAAAGCTTTGCCAGGATTTTGGTGCATCCAAACTAGCTCTGTAGCTTCATTCTGGGCTGCTTGGTGAAGACTAATGTCATCCAGGACATCCATTTTCTGCAAGGCCTCTCGCAGTAACCGTGCCTCTTCCTTTTCATGTCGTCGTTGACCATTCTCACAATATGTCACAGTTGGAGATGCCGGGAGGGAAATGGTACGTGCATTGATTTGTGCTGGGAATACATTCTTTCGGATTGAATGCGTGCGTGGCTCCTGGGCCAAAGGCCGACCTATTGCGCCGCCGCTAGGCACATTGGAATATGCCCGGCGATGGGACATTGCGTTGCCTGAGCTTCGGTAATCTTCCATTTTATCTTCGACTGGGGTGTGCACGGAGAATGCCGAGGATGCCCTTGGAGGAAGGCTATCAGGCCCATCGCTTGTTGATGCGATTGCTTTACCTGGGTATGGACGAGATCCTGTCGGACGGGCAGGACGGTTTGCCCGCAAGTCCTTCAAGTATGTTGCTGTTACCTATATCAGCTCCGGGCCCTCCAACCCCAACGAGTCACTTACAAACTTGATCATTGGACATGAAGGATGGACCAGGAGGTGAGACCTTCCTCTGACCAGTGGAGTGTTTATGCATCATGGAACTGCAAGGATCAAGGATGTGAAGGGATACGCGGATAAGTACAGGAAAGAGGGATCAAGACGAACTAAGATGAGAAGAGTTTAGTTGCGATCTACACTTGACGGTCTGAGCTGGCTAGCGTCATTGCCCAAACAAAGGCCCGTCGCGAGGCAACGGATGACTCATCATTTTCTTTGCCCTCGCATCTTCGAACAGTTCTTCTTGGAACATTTGAGTATCAGCCCTATGCTCCGCGAATGTCTCCATTTAAGCTATGTCCATCTTTCAAACCTTGGACTCGAAATCCCCCACATCTGCCCAATTGAGACTTGTACCGGCTTTTCGGCACAACATCCCCCCACAGCCAAGCCTGACACTCGGAGCTGCACAAAGATACGAGGTAGCTGCTACACCAGCTTCATTGGTCTATTGCCGAATGGTAACAAATAAACCACGAGATCATGGATATCTTTCCTCTATACGAATATGGTGCCTTGGATTCGTCATTTTCAAGTCCGATAGTCCGATGACTCCAATCATTGCCAAGGAGAATTCGATAGAAATCAATGTCCCCCTTTTTTTTTCTGTTAGCGTAGTAACTGAGGTCTCTTGCTTCTTTTCACTACTTACATCTGTGACGAAAACGGCAACTGGGTCCAGTCTATATTTAAAGGGGCCCGTTAGCTCCTATTACTGAGCTACGATGGCAGATAATGTGCCAGTTGGTATGCTCTGTTCTCATCAAGATGATCTGGAACGAGTGAGCGCAAAACAGGATCAGAAAGTACATCCAGAGTCGGCACCATTGGACGTTGACGAAAATGAAAAACATAAGCGCGAGGTGGCCCCGGATGGTGGCTATGGCTGGGTCTGTGTTGCCTGTGTTTTCTGGATAAATGCGGCATAAATAGCGTGAGTCACACATCTCTTTGCCATTTCACCGGCATTATAATAACCGGTCTAATATCCAGAGCTACGGAGTCTTTCTGAACTATTACCTCTCACACAATGTATTCCCCAACACATCTGCCCTATCGTACGCCTTCATAGGTGGTTTAAGTATCTCCTGTGCCCTTTTAGTGGCCCTGTTAGCCACTCACCTGATCTATAAATGGGGTGTACGATTTGTACTCAACCTAGGTATCTTCTTCGAAACCCTTTCTCTGATAGGGTCCTCGTTCGCAACCCAGAAATGGCACATCTTCCTTAGTCAAGGTGTCTGTTTCGGGTGGGGGCATGGGCTTCCTCTTCGTGAGCAGTGTCGGCATCACCCCGCAATGGTTTGATAATCACCGTGGTGTAGCTATGGGCATCAACGCTGCCGGATCTGGTCTCGGTGGCCTGATGTACTCCCTCGCAGTGGGCACCATAATCCCGCGCTACGGGTTGAGCTGGGCATTCCGCATTTTAGGTCTCATTTCGTGCATCGGGAATCTGGTCTGCTGTAACCTGCTCCGGGACCGCCATAAGGCCGTCGGTAGTAGATTCACGGCGTTCCATCTGCCCCTCCTACGTCGCCCAGAGTTTTTGCTCTTCCTCAGATGGGGTGTGTTCAGTATGCTCGGCTATGTGGCACTGTTGTTCAGCGTTGCCAACTTTTCCCTCTCCGTTGGCCTCTCGTCGCACCAGGGCAGTATTGTCTCAGCGCTGCTTAACCTCGGTCATGGTCTCGGCCGTCCGTTTTTTGGCATGTTCAGTGATCGGCTGGGTCGCATGAATATTGCCACTTTCCTCACATTCATCTGTGGTCTATTCTGTCTTGCAATCTGGACTTCTGCTGATAGTGTGGGTGTGGTATGCTTCTTCGCCGTTCTGGTTGGCACTGTCGCGGGTACGTATTGGGCTACTGTTTCGCCTGTTCTGGCGGAAATTATTGGCATAAGGGACCTTCCTTCCGGCTTAAGCATTACCTGGCTTGTGCTTGTTGCTCCTTGCACGGTCTCCGAGGCTAATGCCCTTCAGCTCCGCAGCGATAATGTTGGTGGCGGGACTTCATATCTGCGTGTTCAGATATTTACTGGACTCATGTATTTTGGTGCTTCCCTGTGTTTGTGGGTTGTCCGTGGTTGGAAGGTTGGTGAGTTGGAGCGTGCTCAGGGACGCCGTGATTCCGTCCAGCCTGGTCCGTGGACAAAAACTCAAGGTGATGATGAGAAAAATGTCGGCCCTGCGGCTATTTCCCCGGCTTTGGAGGCTACTAGAACGGATGATCCATTATGGGCCCCGGTTGGCTTGGTTCGCAGAATGATCTCACTGAAGAAGGTTTGAACATAACTGCATAGCGCAGAGTACAGAGATGCTAGGCACAATAAACATACAAAAATAGACAACCGTCTGTCGTTTATTTAATTTGAACGCCTTTTTAAACACGAGATCTAATCTACTTGGATGTAGCTCTTGGTTCATGCATCCATAACTAGAATCCGGACCCTTCTCTTGCCGGCGCCACGCCCCTCTTCTTTGACGGAGCTAACATTGACACGAACCTTTTGGAAGAGCTCAACGGTCACACTGCGTTCCTTCTCAGGGTGACCCTTCTCTTCCACCCGAAGGGTGTATTCCTCATTATCAAACTCCGTAGTGCGGTGAGAAGCTAGTTCCCGTCTCTCAGCAACAGAACGAGCTCCAGATTCACCGGGCAGAACGAAGTCCTCCAGACGAACGACACCTTCAATACCGAAGCGGGGAACGAAGATGACAACGCCGTTCTCGAACACACGCATCACATATCCTTCTTCTTCAATACCCGCATCGACACCGTCGGCGGCCATTTTCTCTCCGCGGGCCTTGAGAGCCTGGCCCACATAGTATTCAATACTAGCGCGGCCGGCATGCTGTGCGTTGCGGTGACGGACGTTGATGTTGCGGCAGATGTCTTCGAGCTTGTTGCGGGTACTGACACCCTCGATTATTGCGTGTCCATCCTCGCCTTCATACCCGATTGCAGAAGCCAATTGCCGGTGAACCATCAGATCGGCATATCGTCGAATGGGCGAAGTAAAGTGGGTGTAGATGGGCGAGGCGAGACCGTAGTGACGGAATTCAGATTCGGCAAAGGCGCCCGCGCAGAAGTATTCGGCAGAGGTCATACAGCGGGTCGCCAAGATACGGACTAGGGTGTTGAAGAATGGATTATTGGGATCGACGCAGCGATCCAAGGAATCAGCCAGAGCTCGTGAGCTGGAAACATCAAGCTCCATGTTCCGCTTCTTCGACAGCTGGTTTTGAAGGTCCTCGAAATTCTGAGGCGGGGGAGTGGCGTGTCGACGTAGCAAGGCGGTCTGAGAAAAGGACTCGTAGACCTTCGAACCAACAGTGATATTGGCGAGAAGCATGAACTCCTCGACCAAGCTATTGGTGTCAAGCATAGCCTTAGTCTTGACGTCCGTCAAAGGATCGCCCACTTCGTCGCCCTCGCTCTCAATGCGGACTTCCGGGGAGGCAAGGTTCAAGGCACCAGCGTCCATACGCTTCTGACGGAGAATCTTTGAGAATTTCAAGAGGGTGCGCATACTCTCGGTCAGCTCGTCCTGCTGTGATTTGTCGTCAATGCGTAATTGAGCTTGTTCGTAACTGAATGCTTCCCGGGAACGAATGACCGACTTGGTGAAATTCGAAGACACTATCTCGGCATCAGGTGTTATCTCCCACAGAACCGAGAAGGCATATCGTTCAACATAGGGCTTGAGAGAGCACAAATCTGTACCAAGAAGATGCGGGAGCATGTCGATACGCTTATCGACTAGGTAAACAGTGGTTCCGCGAACACTGGCCTCGATATCCATTGGGTTGTTGGGCTTGACGAAATGTGACACATCCGCAATGTGGACACCAACCTCATAGTTTCCATTTGGCAGGAGACGCGCGTGAAGCGCGTCGTCAATATCTTGGCAGCCGGGTGGATCGATACTGCAAATAAGCAAATCTCGAAGATCTTTCCGGCCATTCCAGCCCTTGTCTTCCTTCGAGGCAGGGACCTTCCAATCATGTCCTTCGGATGGAAGGCAGTCCAGTACAGACTTCGGGAATGGCTTGTACTGCACGTCGTACTCAAGCAATAGGGCCTCGGTTTCGGCGCCCTTGGTTTCAAGTTCTCCTAGAGACCGAACGAAGTGACCAGTAGGGTACCTCGAATCGCGGTCCCAAGAATCGATGGTGACAAGAATACGCTGACCGAGAATCTCACTAGCCTGTCTTGTGCGTACTCTGATCTTTGGAATACGCTTGTCCATGGGCAGTAAGAAAACGTTCTGCTGCCGTCTACCAGAGGCTTGTGAGCCAGTGGAACTCGCGTCAACGTGGCCGACATATTGACGCCAGCTGCGCTTGATCACACCCACAACCTTGGCAGTAGGTTGTGGCTTGCCATCCGAGTTCTTGCCATGGGCTTTTCTGACTTCTTCCTGGAGAGCTTTACGTTCTCTGTCCGTCACCACAGCCTCGGTCTCCTCAGTATCAGGGTTATCATTACGAGTCACGGCCTCCTCATCCACAATCTTAGTCGAAGGGCTCTTCCACTGATCCTGTGGGAGTACCTCGACAACGACAGAATCCCCTGCAATAGCTCGGTTACCGTTATCACGCCCCAGAATGAGAAGAGGTTTATCGAAAGCTGCGGTCTTGACGGAGGCTTCCAGGTAGTTGTAAGGAGAAACATTGAACACTCCTTGGTGCAATGTCCCGGCTCGGAGGCCAGTGGTCAGTTTTGACATTGAGAAGTATTCGGGGTAGAATAGTTCCCCGCGAGTTGTTTCTCTGGATTCTCGCGCATCCTTTGACTCGCTGATCATATCCAGCAACATTTCGGACCCCTCCAGACCGGAGACATAGTCGGATAGCGACAAGGCCGCCACATTTTCTTCCTTGCATTTCCGGATATTTTCCTTGTCATCAGTTATGACCACAATTGCCGGAATCGTCTTCTCCTTCTTTCCTTTCTTCGTTGATTGTTGCAGGTGGGAACCATACCAGCTTGCCACCATGCGCACAGCGCGATCATTCCTGTCATTGATTGTTTCCTCCGGGCCTCTCCGAACATGAGTCTCTCGGCGAAACTCATTGAAAAAGAGGTAGAAGCGTTTTTCGTCTGACTTGACGAGGGCCAGAAGACGGTTATAAAGTGGTAGTGAACGGTTTCTCAATTCCTCGAGGACAGTCTGGAGGACTATCACATCGTAAAAGGCCCCCGTGTGCTCGAAAAGATCCATCCCATTAAGCAGCGCATTTGTATCTGGAACAAGGTAGTGGCCTCGCGGGAATGCCGTCGTGCCGGCGGGGCGATCGGATAGAATGAACGGCGCAACTGATTCGCATTAGCAGCGTGCTTGACCATTGTCTAAATCGTTTCCTTACTAATTCCATTGGCATCAGCCGGCGCAATGGTTGGGCATTGTGAGCAGAGCTTAGAAGAGCAAGGAATATCTTCCCTCAAATAGAGCTCACGGACAATCTTTTGCACTTTTCCACTTTTTGTGGACCTCACAAACACCTTGCTGGTGACATTTGCGGCCTGCGGGTTGGCAGACAAGTCTCGCCTTAGACTCTTCATTGCAACGATAAGGGTTTGCCGTCTGGCAATTGCTGTGTGTCTCGTGAAAGATCCGAGGCGAGAGTCTTGGCGGGAAGAATGATTATCGCTGATCATCACGATAACAAGCTGAGTCAGCATATGGGCTCGTCACTTTGGGGTCGAAAGATGCAATTTGATTGCTACAATCGAGGTATTTTCTCATAAAGAACTTGTTTTTTTACTAATTTTTGATTTTCTTCATGCTCTAATATTCCATCACCATGGTTTTAGCGGTATTTGCTGCCCCATCCATCGGGTGTGAGCCACACGGCTAACAACATGCTTTGATACAGGCCGTGGGGCAGATATGCTCGACTAGCAACATAACTTCAAATCTAGCTCAGTGCAAGGCGCTGGTTCAAAGGGCTGCAGCAGCAGGCGCAAAGGTGATACAACACATATTATATTGCCAACTCTGCGATAGACAGCTCATATATTCTAGGTGCTGTTTCTTCCAGAGGCATCGGACTATATCGCATCCTCGGCAGAGCAATCCTACTCACTCGCCCAATCTGAAGAGAGGATTAGCTTTGTGTCATCCCTACAAAAAGATGCCAAAGAACAAAACATCCACATTAGTGTTGGGATTCATGAAGTAGCTTCTGAAAGCAGGCTCAAGAATCTATTGATTTGGATCGATGACAAGGGGACTATTACCCAAACCTACCAGAAAGTCCATCTATTTGACGTTGATATCAAAGGTGGTCCCGTACTCAAGGAGAGCGCGTAAGCTTGTTTTTCCTTTTAGATCCGATGGTTGACTTGTAATTCGCTAACCTTGAACCATCTAGGAGCGTCCAGCCGGGACAACAAATTCCAAGGCCATTTGACACACCCATAGGGCGCGTTGGTTTAAGTATTTGTTTTGATGTAAGTACAATGCATGTTGACATGACATCAATCATCAGACATCACACATCACACTCCAGCCGATTCAACTTCTAACTCATGGATTATCTAGTTGCGTTTCCCAGAGATCAGTCTGGCATTGAGACGGCAGAATGCTGAAATCATCACATATCCATCAGCATTCACTGTTCCGACAGGCAAGGCCCATTGGGAGCCTTTGCTACGCGCAAGAGCTATTGAGACCCAGTCATACGTGATTGCGGCTGCGCAAGCAGGCCCTCACAACGAGAAGAGACGAAGTTATGGTCATTCTATGATCATCAACCCGTGGGGTGAAGTAGTAGCAAATCCGGGAGATGAGCACCAGGAACCGCAAATCGCGACTGCCGATATTGATCTCGATCTCGTGGCAAAGATCAGGCGCGAAATGCCGTTGCTTCGGAGATATGATCTATATCCAGAGATTTGAGAACCCGGTGTGAACAGTGACTAGGCGAATGCCAGCTCTCTTTTTTGGTACATTTTTCGAATAGTCTATCAGATATCCCTGGTCCCTGGTCATACATAGAGAAGTCGATTCTACAAATTCGGCCTTTTCCTGCTATCTCTATGTGAAACTGAGAAGGGCACAGATTGTGCATTTAAACGAACATCTAGAACGATCAACCCAAACGACATCACAAGGCCGCGTACATGGCCGAATCTTCTTGTCAACCTTCATGTCCGTTGACTTGGATCAGTTCATGATGTCCTCAGTGCGAATTATAAGCATTTTGTTGCGACCGGAGCACCTATAACCAACATGACGGAAAGAAACTTCGAAAAGTGTAAAGTGATACAACAAGGAACAAACGAAAATAGACAAGCATGCAAAAAAAAAATCCTGTCTAAGAACGAGACCGGAACATCAAATCTGCCGTCGTAGGTAGTACAGGCATAAATCGAAATAGTCCCTCTTTGATCTCTATGTACAGCGTACAAAGTTGGCGTTTAGTTCTTGACCTTTTCGGGGTCCTCGAGGATACCCTCAGCTTCCAGTCTCCGCCGGGCCTCTTCGAGAGCCCATGTTTGTATACTATCGCAATTGTCAGTATTCAAGTTGTTCGAGGGGTATAGACGACAATGTTGAGGCACTAGGTCTGGATACGGGTTATACGTACGAAGTATCAGGCTTGAAGACGTATGCGACACCAGCGACCAAAAAGCTTCCAATGAATCCGTAGTACCAAATGTTCTCCCAGCCTTCCTTCACGTACTTCTGGCCAGGCTTGACACCGAACAGCCAGCCGGTGGGAGGATCATAATGGTCACCGTGATCAGCAGCACGGAGACTGGACCGGGTTGAGAATGCTTGGGTGTTCTGACGCTGGCGAAGCAAGCAGCGCGCCCGGAAGATGTGCGACAATGGCCGGGTAGTCATCTTGAAGATGGGGGTGAACGAGGGTTGACGCCGATTGAAAGAACACTGGCGTGCGAGAAATTTGGTGGGAGTCACAAGGGACAGAATTTTTTTTAGGGTTGAGTGGCTAAGACTGTCTCAATTGATATGTTGCCTCTTGTAGGAGAGTGGAGGGGTGCTTCGGCGGGTTGATGTTGAAGCCGTAAAAGGCCGGGAAGCTGTCCAGTTATTGCGCTAGTCTACTTTGGGCAATTTTCTTGTCCGCTTTTGCACCTGACCTTTTAGGCACAACTGCATTTCTGCCTTGGGAAATAGGTGTCAGCACTACACACGCGACGCGTTCCTATCACATCTGGCCCTCTCCCCCATGCCCGTCCTACAGGGCGTTGGAATCGCCATTCGTTTCATTTTTCCAAATGCACAAACACCCAAAACCATTGAACAGGTGAATATGATCTTTTAACTGGTATCTTTCATCTCAAACCCCCCAAAATATCCACAAACTCTGACGACATCCTGCTCTAGATTCCCGCGGAATGTATCCTTACCAATTTTGAACGTGTCATTGGATATTTCTGAATCGAAGCAATGGCAGCAAACAATGCATACCCTATATCATCAAACTCACGTACAAAATTGAACGCGTTTCGCTTCCAAAAAGGCGAACTGGTTTCCAACGACGCCACTTCGAAAGACGTGACGGAATTAGCCGATGGAAGCAAAAAACACAAGAATTTGAGCACCAACGAAGTGGTAGAGCCGATGCAGGTGTCTTCTGACAAAGGATGTCCTCCGCTTCGTGCAGCTAAAGCACCTGAACCTCAAATACAAGAATCAAAGCCGATTGAAGAATGCCCTCAGACTCCGGGAAACAGGATACCTCTGGCGGATTTGATCAGTAACGCCGAGGATTCGTTCGATCCCACACCAGGCCCGGAGGTGACGCCAGTCGAGCATGTCATCTGGCAGCATGTGCCTGCCAGCTCGAACCCAGACACCTCATCCCAAACACCAGCGGGTCGTCGCAGGAAGCGCCGGCACAGTTCTTCGCCTGCTGGCTCCCCGACGAACGGGAATAAGAAAAAAGTTCTAAAGGAAGCCCTTGATCTTCATTCAATGCAAGCCCTCTTCAAGACACCACAGCATGATATGGCTGCTGAATTGTGGAATAACTACATGGATAAAAACATGGTCGATGGCCCGGATGATCTTCCACCGCCACGATTCGCGAATCTTTTTTCCTCGTCGCCCCAGACACCAGGTTCAGGTAGAAAAAGTCGAGACTCGTCGGGGCTGAGACGTGCGATTAGCTGCACTACCGATTTCCCCACCTCTCGAACAAAACGACGACGAGTTAATAGATTAGATGTTGGTCTCAGTCGTGGCATTCAACGGACCAGCAGCAATGTCGAATCTGGGAGACCAAAGTCTTCGAGGATTAACTATCTTATGGAGAAGATCGAGAAAAGTATCCACATGGCCCCTGCCGACGCGGGTCTACCTGGATCGTCGCCTCTGCGCCAACATATGGATGCGCGAAGGTGTCGATCGTCTTCACCTACGAAGCACAATAAGCTTCACGAGGCTGATGAAGAAACCACCAAATCCCCATGTGCTTTTCAATTTGAGAAAGCAAAACCGGGACAACTGCCTGTTCTTCAAGAGTCGTCCTCCGAGTTTGGAGACGATGATCTTGATCAAGGCCTAATGGACCTGGCTGATGCCTCAGAGGATCCTTTCATTGGGCCTGCAAATCTGTCTAATGAGTTTGCTTCTCTGGGGTCTTCTGGCTGGGCTGCCCTTGTTGCAGAAAAGTCTCGCCCATGGCAGCCCAAAAAGATTTCAATTCCGGACAGCAAATCCTCCATTTCCATACCCCATGACACTACGACTAACGAAACAAAACGTGATGAATTTGATGACTTTGAAGATGAATATGATGATCTGCCTGACAACTTGCAGGAAATTCTTGCAAAATGTGACACAAATCCCGTTTCGGTCAATTTCTCAAAGCCAACAACTACTGTGCCACCTTTGCAAAAGCTAGATGCAACGAATGTCACGGTGAATGGGAGTATGCATAGCAAACCCCTAACCGCCGCATCTGTCAAACCTGAGGTTGTATCATCGGATGATGAGTTTGATGATGACTTTGATCTGGAGGCTATTGAGCAAACTATGAAGCAAGCAGGTGAAGGAAGACCCGCTTATGTTAGTCACTCTTAGTCGGTTAATCTCTAGAAATATGCTAAGACAGTCAAAACAAATAGAACCTAAAAGATCGACAAGCCATCAAACGTTACCAGATCGTTAACATTACGAAGAGTACATATGTTACTCCGAAAGGACGTACTCAGCCAGAGCAGGTCGGATATATTGCCCTTGCCCCGGATATAGTCCCGTCCGCTGACTTGAAGCCCAGGAGTTGCTAGTTGAAGACGAGAAGACCCAAGACCGCAAGGTTATCGTCTTGCGAGAGTCGTGGTTTGACACCCCCTGCAGCACTGACTCGTTTATCCACCTTGTCGGGGACTTCAACTCAGCCGGCCAATGCGTTGTGGATAATTTAAACCACATGATCATCCTTCACCCCGACCATCTCATTTCTGCTACGGTCGTAGCAGACTCGATGGACTGCCAGCGACGAGCTGTCCTTCAAGATAGAGTCAAAGTCATTGCCGCACTCGAGCGACCACAAGCCTTCGGAGTGTTTTTCCACGAAGTTTTTCAAGAGGCCCTCAAAGCGAACCAATGGGATATGGAGTCATTGAAGACGTTGGTTGAAACTGTCATGGGCAGACACATTGAAGAGCTGTACTCGATTCAAATGAGTATCCCTGAAGCTGTTGAATACCTCATGAGCAGGATGCCTGCTGTTCTCGACTGGGCAGATGCTTTCCTGCATCTCAAACCACAGGTATGTCTCATGGCCGATGGAGGCCTCTTTTGACCAAGAAATCTTGCTAACCAAGACTAATAGGCCAAGTCTATGGTTGAAGACCGCAATAACACTAAGCTTAACTTGAGTATCAACAAATTGCTTGAGGTAGAGGAGCATATTTGGTCCCCAATGTATGGCCTTAAAGGCAACATCGATGCGACAGTACAAGTCACTTGTCACGAGGATAAAATGGAGAAGAACCTGGTGGTTCCGCTAGAGCTCAAAACCGGACGAAGGGATACAAACCAGTCACATAGGGCCCAGACAGCCCTCTACACTCTACTCCTGTCGGATCGCTATGGTAAGTGACGAGACAATCTCTCAAGCCCCCCAATCCACTTTCGGCTAGTTGACTAGTTGCTTAAATTGTTGCAGATATCGATGTTACATTCGGGCTTCTCTACTACCTTGAGTTGACGAAAACACTCAGTATCCGTGGGATCCGACATGAATTGCTCCAGATGATCCAGGTGCGCAATCACCTCGCTGGCTATATTCGCGAAAGGCAGCAGCTTCCACCAATGTTGAAGAAAGCGCGTCAATGCATTCGATGCTATGCCAAGACCCCTTGCCTAATCTATCACAAGCTCTCCGAGGATGGCAATGGTGAAACCAGCGCACTTGGCGAGGATTTCGATGCAGCTGTCGGGCATCTGAACAACGGTGATCGAGACTTTTTTCGTAAATGGGATGAACTCTTGACCAAAGAAGAGGGCAATCTTGTGAAATTCCGGCGAGAACTTTGGACGTTGCTGAGCAGCGAGCGAGAAGCCCTGGGCCGATGCTTCGGGGATGTCGTTATCGATCCACATTCTGTGTATGAGGAGAACACCGGGACAAAGATAAATCGCTACCATTATACGTTCGTCAAGAGACAAGCGCTTCCTGATTTCTCCTTTGCTGAATCTCAGATATCCGTGGGTGAACCAATTGTCATTTCAGATGAAAAGGGCCATTTTGCTCTCGCCAATGGATATGTGGTCCATGTCAGTTCGTCGCACATCCAAGTTGGGGTGGACCGGAAACTCCACAATGCACGATCAAAGACAGCAGGCTTCGATGCGGTCACAAACCAGTCTTTTAGGGGAATCATGGAGGTTGGAAAAGAAGAGCCTGCTGCCCTGGAAACCCCAGATGAACAACTCGTCTATCGGATCGACAAAGACGAGTTCAGTAACGGCATGGCTATTGTTCGAAACAACCTCATCTGTATGATGGATAAAGACTTGTTTCAAGCAAGACAACTTCGACGGCTCATTGTTAAAGGACAGGCGCCCGCTTTCAAGACGACATCATCTTCCCATAATATCTCCGACCCTGACAACCTCAACGTTGATCAAAGACAAGCCATTGACAAAGTGATGAGCGCCAAAGATTATGCTCTTGTCCTTGGAATGCCTGGGACTGGCAAAACCACAACCATTGCCCACATCATCAGAGCCCTCGTCGCACAAGGCAAAAGTGTTCTTCTTACGTCTTACACCCACACTGCAGTTGACAACATTCTGCTGAAGATTCGAGACGACAAGATTCATGTGCTGCGTATAGGTGCAACGGCCAAAGTTCATCCAGATGTTCAGGAATTTGCAGATCTTGCCGCAATCCCGAAAGCAACCATTGAAGAACTCAGGGATTCATACGAAAAGCCGCAGGTTGTTGCCACTACATGCCTCGGTGTCAACCATAACATTTTCAATCAACGCATCTTTGACTATTGTATTGTCGACGAGGCGTCGCAGATCACGCTCCCAGTCTGCCTCGGCCCGATTCGTATGGCGAGGACTTTCATCCTAGTCGGTGATCACTATCAATTACCGCCGCTTGTACAGAATAAGGCGGCCCAGGAAGGAGGACTTGACATCAGCCTCTTCAAACTCCTCTCGGATGCACAACCGGATTCAGTTGTCAACCTCGAGCACCAGTACCGCATGTGTGAGGATATCATGTTACTTTCCAACACCCTGATTTACTCGGGCCGTCTTAAATGCGGCACGCCGCAGGTAGCAGCCCGGTCTTTGGACATACCAAACATCAACGCCCTAGGAAAATTCCATGTCGAGGACTTGGCCCATTCTCAGTCACAGTCCCAACGAGAAATCTGCCCAGGTACCCCCACTAGCCCCTGCTGGCTCCGGGACTTACTGGAGCCATTTTCCAAAACGCGCCTGGTCAACACCGATCCCATCGGCCCCGCGGCCCTCGAGATAGCACAGGGAAATCGTGTCGTGAATCACATGGAGGTCTTCCTCTGCTCGCAACTCGTAGATTCATTCATTGCCTGTGGTATTCCCGCGCGCAATATTGGTGTGATCACTTTCTACCGCAGCCAACTCTCCCTCCTTCGTCAGAGCCTGCGACGCTACACCCCAGATCTAGAAATGCATACTACAGACAAGTTCCAAGGCCGGGACAAAGAGGTCATCATCCTGAGCTGCGTCCGCAGTAATGCTGAAAACAATGTCGGCGAGCTCCTACGTGACTGGCGTCGTGTCAACGTTGCCTTCACCCGCGCCCAGACCAAGCTCCTGGTTGTTGGCAGCAGATCCACTCTCCGTGATGGCAATGAGCTCCTCTGCAAATACGTGCGTCTGGTGGAAAGCAAAGGCTGGGTTTATAACCTGCCCAGTGGAGCAATAGACAAGCATTTCTTCCCTTCTTGTGCCACGCAGTCGCAGCTCGTGTCTCCCGGCACGGCCTTGGCTTCTGGCTCTGCTAAGGACAAAGGTAAGGGCAAGAACGAGTCACCTTCTTCTCGAATCACCCGTGAACCACTAAGCCCACTGGGCTCCCGACAACCAGCGCCCGGCCGTCGAAAGCCTTCCAAGACGGGTGCAAAGTTGTTCAACGGCACGGACGTGGTTGGAAATCGGCCCATTCTGCGAGACATCGTGAATGATCTGACGGGCTAGCATACCCTGCTTTAAACAAGGCCCTTCTTTCTGTTTTTGAAATGCATCCCGAGGCGTTCTGTTTAACTATCTCACATGGCTTGGCGCGCTGAGACGGCCATTCCCAATTAACATCTAATACTTTGTGCCGCCGCGAATCTTTTGAGCATCCTGTATGTTCTGAATTCTCTTTGCTTTACACCCTGTTGGTTATTGGTTGTCATACAAGCTACAAGCAAGATGCTCAATGGTCAGTCTCTCAATTAATTGAATCTACAATGGGACTTGATGAACTGAGAAAATTTGATTCAGGTAGGCTACAATCCATGTGTACCCACTGCAATACCGTGATCAGAATCCTTCTCTTGAACAAATTCTCCTTCGAAGTTTGAACTACACATCACAAGACCCGCAAAGACCTCCTTGTCAACATCCTCCGTATTTTCTCCTTCACAACGATGTCCGTTATTTCATGGTGCTCCTTCGAAAAGGATAAAAAAAAAATTCACGATTGCCAGACAAACACCATCTCTGCGCGATCTTACTTTCGAGAGATTCGTGGTTTCTTTGCCTGGGGTCCGTTCATGTAGGATCGGTCGCCATTAGGGCCAACACCCCATCGGGCATGATTGTTTGGGTTGGCCACGAAATTGGGAGGCACGATGTTCTCCACAAACTGGAAAGTTCTCTTGCTGGGCGAAGCGGCAGACAGGGAAGAAACAGACTGCGTACGGTCCTTGGCAGGGGTGAAATAAACTCCCTGCATTGATTGGATGGGCTGCTGAACTTGCCGAGCCGCTGCGGCTTGGAATTGCTGGGTTTGTTGCATCACAGACTGTATGCGCTCCTTCGGAGGCGTGGGATAAACAGCTTGCGCTTGTGGAGCGGGCTGCTGAACTTGGTGGGCCGCTGAAGCTTGAAGCTGTTTGGTTTGTTGCATCATAGACTGCATGCGTTCCTTAGAAAGAGTGTAATCAACTGCCTGCGTGGCTTGGAATTGCTGGGTATGTTGCATCATAGACTGTAAATGCTCCTTGGAAGGAGTGGGATAAACTGCCTGCATTTGTTGAGTGGGCTGCTGAATTTGCTGAGCCGCTGCGGCTTGGAATTGCTGAGTTTGTTGCATCACAGACTGCATGCGCTCCTTCGGAGGCGTGGGATAAACAGCTTGCGCTTGTTGGGTGGGCTGCTGAACTCGCACAGCCGCTGGAATTTGAGATTTCTGTTGCTGTTGCATTTCATACTGTTGCTGTTGCTGATACCGGTATTGACGGACTTTCTGTTTGTGCTGCATGATCTTTTGATGGCACAGTTTCATCTGCTGCTGGTGGAGCTGACACTGCTGCTGGTGAATCTGGAGCTGCTGTTGATCTCTGGGCTGCTGTCGTTTCAGATGACCTGACTGTTGTTGAAGCTGGTTCCACTCAGTACGAAGATACTGCTCTTGATTTCGAAGAAGCTCTTGGATTTGAAGATGCTGTTGTTGGCTATAAAAGGGCATTGTTTTGCGAGTGGTCCCTGTCACTGGGGGCATCGAGGCAGGGACAGGAGTCATTGGGGCAAGCGCAATCTTCTGAGGTGGGGTGATTGGAGCAACGGTCGTCTTTCCCTTCACCTTGCGTGGAGTGCTTTGCGCCTTTGTCTTCTTCTGTTTTTTGGGCAGCTCGTCATCTTGCTTGTTCTTGGAGACCCGCTTGGCTTTCTGCTTGGGTGGTCGCTTAGCAGGCTGAGGGCGCGATTTGCCTTGTGGCAAGTCAAAAACCCTGACCGTTCCAATTGCTGAGTCGGAGGTGGCAGGAGTGACTTGGGCCGCTGGACCAACGATACCTGGAGCACATTGGGAGACGGAAGTAATGTTGGTGACTGGAACGACATGGGTAATGTACTTGATTAAAGGGGTCGCTTGTGTGACCGGGGCAGCGGTGGCGGGAGTGGCTTGAACAGCTGGGTCAATAGTGACCGAAGCGCGTTCATTGACTGGAGCGACTAGAGCAGTAGTGACAGGGGCGACTTTAATGGCCGTGTCAATGATGACCTGAGCATTTTTGGTGGCTGGAGCATCAGTGGCGGGAGTAAGTCGAACCACTGCCGTGGGAGGACCCAAGTCGGCGTTTTCGAGAGAGTTGAGGGTATCCAGCGGATAGACTGTGCCCTGCTGGTTGGCGCAAGTGCTGGGTGGAGCCACATCATCAATCATGACGGGAGTAGATGATTCAGGGTCAAGCTCCAGGTGATCCAGGGTCACTGGGCCAAGGACGGGGTCTACACCGAATTCCACAAAAGCCTTGTCAAAAGTCGAGCCAGGAGCCTCATCGGGGTCTCCTTCGAAGCGATATCCTAGGAACTCGAGTCAGTTTAGTCCCATGGTCCTAAAAATAAGATGCAATTACCATTGGCATGAGCAAGTTCCCAGATAGAAATGCAGGAACCATCTTCGTGGTAAAATGACTCGGGTACCTCCCATTCGTCAAGGCCCAAGAGAGCCTTGTGGGGGTCTTCATCATAAGGCACATCGGCAAGTGCGTCGGTAAAGAATTGGGTAGCCTCGGTAGGCTCCTTAACGGTAGCTTCCATAACGAATGATGGGATAAATGTGAATGTGAATGAAAGTACAGGTGGTAGAGATGTAGAGTCCAGGAAGGTGCAGAAATATGAAAATTGATAAGAAACGATGAACGATGTGTGTCAACTGCTGAGTGAAATGCTCGAAAAGCAACGGCTATGAAACAGCTAATTGTATTCTGTAGTGAATGAATGATATTGAATGGGGGAGATGGTACAATGAGCATGGGGAAAAGTGTGGGGGAAGGGATAGGGAAGAAAAGATGAAAATAAGAAAATAAGGAGAGAGGAAAGAAGAAGAAGGAGGAACAAGGAAGGGGAGTTGTGGGAAAGTACGTGACGTGCTCTCGTTCAGGGCAAGATGATGGAGGTTGCGTGAATGAAGCCTTGGACTAAGCTCGCCATGGGTTACTTGGGTTGGCGACAAAGGGCACAGGGTTAGGTCAGGGTTCAGTCACTGATGCTCCCATCAACTCCCAACATAAAGTCAGCCGACCACCAGGTCCAGTGGTTCCTTTGCCATTCACCTTGGACACTTCATTAGATTCACGGGCCTGTCCACCAGGAAAGACCATAACCGTGAATCCATCCCTTCCTTCCACAGCTTCTTTACCTAAAGTAGCGACGGCAAGTGTAAACCAAGATAAATTGCTAGCCTTGGTGTTTTGCCTATTCATTGGACACTGTCAGCTCACGGCCCGACGTCTATATCAAGGGATATTCGAAACTTACAACAGATTCAGGAACAGCTGCATGATCCAACGGGACGATATCAAACCATGCCATCTTAAGCTCATCAAATCAGAGGCCAGGCTTTCATCGGCGTCTGGAACTGCATAACGACTCAGGTACGGATCGACGTCATCTTCCCCAGATAATCGCGGAGAAGCCATCTGAACCATGGCAATCCACTCAGAAAGGGAGCCACAATATTCCTGCAGATCACCTTCCGACATTTTCTCGAGGACTTTCCCGTTTTCGTAAAACGGCGGAGTGATGATGTGCTCGTGATCAATTTCCTGTGGCTCACAGATTGTCAACTGTGGTTGAACTTTATTGATCGGCTTATTTCCTGCTCCGACTTTTAGTGTGAAATTCATGCTATTTCCATTTTGGTTTTCGGGCTAATCACCTTCATCTGGACCGAGGTTGCTTTCCAGGTCGTGAAAGAGCCAGGCCATTGATTGAGTCAGAACATTGGCAAATGCCCAAACGATTCTTTCGAAGCCTTTCTTGCCATGTAGCATCGAGGGCAACCGCAAGTTCAATTCTACCACTGACGACATGATTAGTAAAGGTTCAACCGGTCCATTTGCTCTGCTTGCACACACAAAATCTTTCTTTTGCATGTTTTCTGCCGCCGCCGCGGAAAGGCTTGCCCGTGAGACCAGTTCGCTCATAGATTTCCTTTCCTAGTTCCATTCGAAGTACTCCTATTTCCATGTGAGTCAATTCTCAGTTCCGCAACAACAAGACTCTTCCAGCCGCAGCTTTAGGGAAACGAACCATCTTGGAGTGTGAAGACATTATCCGATCCCGAACGTCCTTCGGATACCATCAAGATATTCCCTATGTCCCAAGTCAGATTGCCATCTTGGATAAATTGTATCTTCCGGGCAGAAAAGCTGTTTGATGCTTGTGCAACTGACGGCTTTTCAAATGTGGGAGAACTTTTGGACTGAAATGGCGGAGACAGAATTACCTGACTTGATATATGCATTGAAAAAATCATGCTCAAGCAGAGCTGAAGGAGCCATGAACACTCGTGCATATCGAGGTTTTTCTAGTTTGGTCTCGAGCGACGGCTTGATCTGTGAGTAAAACTCCTTTGGCAAGATAACCTCAACCTACGTTCAAGAATCAGTCAAATAGCCATTCGCCTCTCAAAGCAAGCCACCGGCTACCTACGGAGTGCACAAATGCATGGTTTTGAATCGTTGAAAAGGGCGATCTCTTGCCCGGTATCTGCTTCGGGTCAATGAATGCTGGCAGCTGTGCGATGGTTGTGAAACACTTTTCACGACGCGATATATCGTCCACTTGTTCAAACATTGTGTCTCTGATAGCCTTCAAAGTGATGCTTAGCGTTGACAATAAAAGTTCTTGAGTTCTGAAAGGTCAATTTTTCAGCCGAAGGGTGAGGTTCGATTAAGCTCGGGCTTATCGGACCCATAAGGCTGCAGCTATCAAACTTTCCACGTTCAATCGGTGAAATGGAATTTGGCATACTTTAACAACATTCAGGTAGCCATGTAAGAATATAATACTAGAACTAGACATATTGAGTCTGAATGGCACATATGAATGACATATGTGAATACGAGACAGAAGGTATCAACAAACATCAACTGCCTCAATTTTGTAATGAGTATAATAGCTCAACGTAGCCTTACGATCATATCAACCCCTAAGAGGCATCTGAATCTAGGTAGAGCTCAATCTCAGTTCTTCTGAGTTGAGATTTGCTCTAGGGGGCTCTATCATGTAACTAGGTATGTTCATGTATAACAAACAAGATGTACTGTGAATAAGAATACATAATGCATAAGAATAGTATCTATGTATGAGACATAGAACGTATGGCCATGAAATTAAACCCAAAAAAATGACTCTAAGAAAATGACAATGCACCAATTCAAACCTAAGCAAGCTCATATCTACGGCGTAGTTCCTGGTGGTGTTCCTTGACATGTAGTGATTTAAAGGCATTTCTTCCTTATAGGTGGGAAACTGTGAAACACATTCAAAACCAAACTTGCTGAATTTTTGCTCAATCTCTCCTAGGATCTTTCCATCCCAAAATCTTTACACACGTTCTGGCGATTGAAACGCACGTTGGGGACGCAAATCGAAACCATTACAACAGAGAGCATTGGGTGCCTGAGGCGAATCTTGTGATGGCGGTAACACCCGATAAGGATTCCCTGGCAGTATCGGCCTTCCCTAAGGCGGTATCTGAGTACTCTCCAATTCGGTCGGTCCATCGTTCTTCGGATAGCATCAAGCCTAAGCTGCTAGATCCTATCACTTCTACTACTACTATCACTTCTGCCGCCAGTTTGAATGCAGGTAACCGTCTAGTCTTGCGCCAATTGCTAGAGGAGGTAGACGAAGAGATGGCGCCCGCTTCGCGTCGCGAGCTCCTACACAAGGATCACTTTGCATTCGTGTTTGGGAGCTTAAAGACGCAAAACTACTTAGATCCTGTTTCCAAGGGACCAGGGTCTCACACGTAAGTCGGGTATATGCACCAGGTGCTGTCGTTCATTGCTGACAATGGTCTGGAACCACAGGATCCGCACTCTTGCCTGGAACCCCACGGGCCAGCTGATTGCGACTGGCTCGGCAGATCGCACTCTACGAATCTGGAATCCCGAACGTCCTCATGTACGATACTCTACCGAATTGCGTGGCCACACAGCTGGTATCGAGAAGGCTCTTTTCAACCCGGTCCGCGATGCGGAGCTGGCTAGTTGCTCGGCCGATGGTACAGTGCGCTTCTGGGATGTGCGCTCCAAGACATGTGTGAGCCGTCTCGATGTTGGTGGCGAAGCATTCACACTATCCTGGTCTGCTGATGGCAGCACAATGATTGTCGGCAAGAAGGTAATCATGCAGCGCTTCGACTCCGCAGACTTGATCCCTCTCACTAGAAAGTCACTAACATGCGATATGTAACTAGGACGATACCTTAATCCCCGTCTCCGTTCAATTCCCGTCCTCTCCTACTACCCACCCCGATGGCGTCAATGCTCTGAACCTTCCATCCTCTACACCCGGCGCAACCACGTACACAGCTCTCGACCCTCACCCTCAGACCGTCCAAACAAATGCAACAACCTTCTCCTGGTGCATGCCGACCCCCGAACGTCCGGAGCAGCAAGTATTCGTGACGACCGGCGAAGGCAAGGTCAAAATCATGTCCTACCCTTCCTTCGACATTATGCACACTCTCAACGCCCACACCTCAGCCTGCCTTTCAATTGCGCTCGCCCCGACAGGCCGATACCTTGCAGTTGGCGGGAGCGACGCTCTCATCTCCCTCTGGGACACAACTGACTGGATTTGCCGTCGTACTTTGTCTAGCGAGAACGGTGGCGCTATCCGTGGCGTGAGCTGGAGCTTCGATGGTCGCTACATCGTGGGCGCATGTGACGAGCTTGGATGTGGTGGGAATGGACTGGAGATCTTCCATGCTGAGTCTGGTGATAGCATTTACACAATTCCTACTGCCGGCATCAATGCTGGTGTCTCTGCTGTTGCGTGGCATCCCTCTCGCTATTGGCTGGCTTACTCGACTACCACTGATGGACCTGGTAGCTCTAGTGCTGGAGGCTTGAAGATTGTCGGTGCTGCTGGTGGTGGCCTGTAATCTTGAGCGTCTTATAGTACTTACTCTTCTTCAGTGAGCTTTTTACTGGCTCGAAACTCTCTGATCTAGATTAACATCAAAAAACTATCATGAATGGACGTATTGAAAAAAAGACCTAACAATTGCTAGGTAAGTAAATAGATTTCTCGGAATTCAGATGTAATCTAGGAAAGATTGTTTATTAATATGAATTGTCAGGCCCCAAACAATCCATTTTCAACTTTGTAAGCCACCCCAGAGTGAAGAGTTTCGCCCCCAAAAAACCGTACATTCGTTCGTCGTCATTTCGTTCAAAAATAGAGCTTAGTGGAGGCTCATCAGGCTGCCGCTTTGCTCGAATTTTGTGGCAAGAGGGGAATTGCAAAGAGTTTTGCAGTTCTGTAGCTGGTGAACCAACATTTATAAGAGAAGGCACTCGATCCAAGATATCGTAATAAGTGACTCCATTATTTGTGGAATTAGGATGCCGGTGCCTCTTGTAAATAAATCTCAGCCCGGGTCGGGGAGGGAACCAAAAGCGAAAGAGAAGTATCCAATCGGATGACGACGTGCTTCGAGTCGCGTACGAGATTCTCGGCCAGAATTGATAAGGGCGTAGATGGGTCGTCCTAATTGGTGAGGGCCATGATGACACTGAGTGGGCCGAAAGAACGCAAAGGTCCAATGTCGTCCGTTCCATTCAGTGGCACAAATAGAGGCTTCACTTGTTGCAACAATCTCAAGTTTGATGAGTTGCTGCCATCGGAGACTATCCATCCAAGACCCTCGGATAGGAAAGCATAATCTACCACGCGCTGCGCTCAAGATTGCCGCCAGTTCTCCCAGACAGCGTTGGTCCCATTTTCATTCGGGATTTGAGTATTCAACAGCTGAGTCCATTGAGATTCACTGAAAGTCTCCATGTTCAGACCGCCAAATTCCTCATTGCCCGTTCCAGGATTTGGGGTTGGAAGGTCCCACGCAGAGGGCATGGAAAAGATTCCCGACGCTCCGGTGCCGACTGATGGGTTATCGGAGCTGTTTGGATAGAAACGACCAGCTATAGAGCCCAAAACAGTGACTTGCGGGTTAGTGCTTCCTTGTGGCATGATATTTGGATTGGCCTTGTCAAAGGACGGGCCCGACCCCTGACTTGAATACACAGAACTTGTTTTTTGATTCTTGTTTCCGGGCGATGGGGCGTCGGGACCGTTAATCGAATAGGAGGTGTTGGAGGATGAATTCAGGGTTGAAGGGGTGGGGTGGTCTGATGGTGGGTTGTTTCTGTCGCCGAGGTTGCCAAGATCAGGTGGAAAGTCCAAGTCCATGTCGATAATGGCCCCTGGTTGTCCTGCTTGTTCCATTTGTGAACCTGTCAGCTGAGTAGAACTTCCGAAGAGAAGACGCGTGTCGTCATCATTAAAGACTGGTCCTGCAGTTGGCTGTGTCGTTGAGTCCCTATTTCGGTTAGGGAGGGTCGCCGTTAAACCAGTAGTCACAGGCTGTTGATTGCTACCGCGATTGATAGAGTACTGTGGAGAAACCTCCTTCGCCATCCCTTGTGTTTGGCGGATGTTGTAGATAGGAGTACAGTCTACATTATCGTGGCAGCGTGCTTGCTAGAAAAAAAAAACGAGATTAGCTTGCATTGGCTATTGGGAAATAAGCCGGGAAAACCTACTACCATCGAATGTGCAGCAGACATGTTGGCTTTTTGCCTATCGTCTAAAGCGCGAATACCAGTTCCATCAAGATCAACATCCAATTGAACAAGGAAGGACTCAGTCAGAGGGTTTTTGTTCTTCATGGCGTTCAGAGCGGAGACGAGAAATTGCAACGAGGAATGAACACTCGAATCCTCTGGTCGGGATTTTAGATACTGCACAAAGACACGAGCAGCAATGTAAAGACAAAAGGACATGAAAGGATTTAACTGTAAGGTATTAGTACAAAAGGGTTGGGAAAGAAAGCTCGATAGAAACTTACGCTCGTCAAATCTACGTGGCTGATCATCTTCATGGTGCTCGAAATCTGGTTCGCGGCGACAAGGCATCTGCGCTTGCTTTCGGTCGTAATCTGCATCGGCATCCTGTTCTTTTCGGCCTTGAAAATTGCCGCTTGGTGAAGGCATATGGTAGAAGCATGTATGCTCATGTTGGCGAAGATGACGTTCACGTCCGACATACCACTTGGAAATCGAAGGTGATCAGGCAACGAGAGCGAAATGTGAAGAAGAATATTGTCATGACTTCTGTGGCGCTTCCAAAACTCTCCATTGAGGTCATGATCGTTGTCTTGTGGCTGAGGCCGATGAATGTGTACGAGGTTACGACCGAAAAGACTTGCCAAAACCATCACACATGCAAAAGGGGCTAATGTAGAGACACCATCTCCGGTGATGATTTCGTTTAGATGAAGCGTTCGTTGTGGCTTGCTCTTGGTAAACGATTCTTCGGATGCGGGGAGGTTGGTCATGATCTAGTTTTTGTTAGCCTACTCCGTGAAGAAGGTTCACAAAAAGAGATACTGACATCGTTCTCATCAATGAGAATAGGCCAACCAGTTCCAACACTCGAATATCTGTCTGTGGCAAATGCGCCCCAGAAGACTCTCCTACGTTCTTCACGCTCTGTCCAATCTTTTGGTGGCAAAATGGATTGCTTGACGTCAAGGCCAACACCATCAAGCCGATTCAACCCCAGCATCAGTGCAAGTCTTGCAGCTTTGCCCACGCTCAGCCAAGCTCGCGGGAAGAAGATCATTCGGAATTCATATATGCCGATAAAAATCCATGTTTGACAATGTGCTAGACTAACAATGTTCTCTCCGAATCCTTTCATTTCGTCCACCTCAGCATATTTGCGTGCCCGTTGGTAGAAATGATTATGTAGAAAATAGTATTTGTCACTGAGGGATGCGGCATTGCACCACATGATGTAACGCAGGCAGATCGGGGGTCGCATATTAGGGGGGAGATTCAGGGCTGCATAGTAACGGGGGCGGTGGATGATGGGCATCATTGGATAGATCTTCTCAAAAAATAAAGCATCCCTAGACAGTACCATTGCATTAGAGACCAGTTCAAGTGAAAAGCCGCAAAGAACACGTACAGATCATCAATCACATCCTGTGAAGGAAGGGGCTCCTCCAGTCCTAGACTTATCAAGTCCCATTGAGAGTTGCCGCCCCGCTGGGTAGTTGGCGGCGGAGGATACAACATTTGACTTGGTTGGCCTGCGCTGGGGCCAGTAGGAGGTGAAAACGAGCTATCCATGTTACCTCCAATACCCCTCAGCTCTCCCAAGTCCGAGAGGTCAGGCAAATCTAATATAGATTCATCGGCTATAGGTGCTGTGAATGTATTCTCCAGGGGTTGAGGTGGGGAGGTTCGTTGGGTGGGTTCCGGATCCTGGCCTTTGAGAAGAGTCTCTACTTGAGCTGATTCGATAATGATCATTAGCGATACGGCTGAACTCACTGCCAATAGAGCAGTTGTGACCAGTGTTTTCAACGGCTTCGTACCTAATCGCGCTTCAAGCTGCTTGACATATCCCCGCTTGGGACCACTCTTCTTGCGCACTTCATCGTAAGAGCATTCATGCCCCAGACGTGAGCAAGTCCCACAGCTAGGTCGTCTCCCATCACACCTCAGTTTCCTCCTCCGACAGACAACACATGCGATGCGCTTGGGGCGGGGAACGAAGTTGCTTTCTCCGGTGTTGGTGCTTTCAGCAGCGGCGCCACTTTCACCAGACATGAACCCCATTTGAGACGGGCCGAATTCTGTGGAGTATTGAGACGGTTCGGGTCCAAAATTGGACGCCGGAGGTGCCGCCATGGCGGGCTTGGTTGCAGACTTACAATCTCGGGATGTGGTATAGCAGCTGAGTAATTCGAGTGGATGAGTTGTTGGTCAACGCTGGTTTGTCCGGGTGCTGCTTTTTAGGCAGAAAAATGGCGCGATAAGGATAGCCTGGAGCGCGTCAAAAAGCCAGGGACTCCCAACTGTTGGCCAGATGTGACGAAGTGGAGATGTAAAATGGAAGTTCTATGATGGTGAAAGTTCGTATCAGGAGAGGCTGAGCCGTCCCGACTTGTCTAAATGAGGAGCTAGATCAAAGAACCCAAATTGTTCGTTTCGATCGGATTCTAATTAAATCCATGAGAATATCTTGAATTTCCATACTTACTCCCAACGAGAGTGTTGAGAGGTGCGATTAGCAGAGAGGGCCACCCACCAGCGAGACTGCCTGGAGGCTTGGCACGCATCTGCCCAGGTGGGGATCCACAGCTACTCAAAGACAGAGAACTCCGTGCTTTGTGCCAGCGTCTGTTGTATGTAGTATATTTGCTATGTGCAGAGAGATGAACCCGTCCTAAAAACTCTTTTTTTTTCTTTCGCTTTGAATGCATTTGGCCCCGAGCCATCGTACTGTACAGTGCCCATAGCCCGAGTTTCAGTCAGATGGCAGATGCGCAAAACAAGCATCCCCAAGAAATAGCGAATGGTAGAAGAAACGATGAGACATTTAATGTGTCAAGAAACAGAAAAATATATCGTACAGTCATCCTCTGCGCGGTAGGGATGAGGTATAGGGTGAGGAGGTACAAATGGTTCAAAGACATCGCAGAGTGAAAAGGCCACCTCGACAAAGCAGCACCATCTCTAGTTGTATCCACGACGACGTTTTCCTTGGTTTCGAGGTCTGGCATGAACAACAGCCTTGTTGATCTTCCACTTCGGGCGGGTCTTGTAGCCGGATTTGGTCTGGAGGTGAAAACGAAGAGTCAGTCCCGTGGAAGTTCAGATGGTGCAAAATCAAAAGGTTATACATACCGGAATACCCCAAGGACTCTTCGGGTCGACGTTACCCTTAGACTTTCCTCGTCCACCACCGTGAGGATGGTCCATGGCGTTCATAGCCAGACCACGAACCGTCGGACGAATGTTGAGCCAGCGCGAGCGACCAGCCTTTCCGAGCTGGGTGTATTGGTAGTTGGGGTTGCTGGCGATGCCAATAGTAGCACAGCAGTCCTTGTGAATTAACCGAGTCTCACCACTTGAAAGACGAACAGTAATGTGCTGAGCCAAACGCTCCTGCTTCTGTTGTTCACGCTGCGACAAGGGCTTCTTTTCAGCCTCCGGCTGTTCGTCTTGAATCGTTTGCTGGCGCGAGTCACTACCCTTGGCCACAACTGTAGCATATGTTCCAGCACTCCGACACAGTTGACCACCCTTCCCAGGTCGTAATCCCAAGTTGAAGATTAAGGTTCCCACCGGAACCATGTGCAACGGTAGACAGTTTCCTCTCCAGGCGGTTCTGGCCGCGAGCACACCGGGATCGACAGTGCTGCCCATGCTCTTCCACAAATCTTCAGGAATTCCGGACATGTAGCTCTGGACCACGTCGCCGGCACGCATGCCATCCGCTGCAAGAATGTAGCTCAACTTGCCAGTCTCCTTACTAGCAGTTAGAGCGATGTGTGCAGTGCGTCCGGGATCGTACTCGATACGCTCCACTGTGTGTGGCCCCGGAGCCATGCGCAGAAAATCGACTGTCCGAATTCGACGCTTAGCACCACCTCCATGATGGCGGACGGTGACTCGGCCAGAGTTGTTTCGACCGCCCTTGGCGTGGCCACGTTTGGGGAACGTTAATTTATGCACTGGTCGGCCTTTCCACAGATGATCATTCACAGGACGCCGCAAATGTCTCACACCGGGGGTGCGCGGAGTGTAGGTACGCAGCTGAATGCCAGCAGAATCGCGGCCTGGGGGAGGAGCGAACGAGACATTGGGGTCAATAAACGAATTCACTGGTGTTTCGATAGACTTAGGCTTGTTCTTCTCAATTTCATTCACGATTGTCGAATAGGGACGAACTGGCGAAGGCAGAGACGGTAGACACCTAAAGGGCAGCCGAATGCCCCGAAGGGCAATTCGGGGTTGAAGCATTGCAGCCAAAAGATGAGGGTGACAAAAGGGAAAGCTGGGGTTTGGAGGAATCTATTGAAGAAAAGAGCGATTGATGAAGGCAATGGAGCAAACCAACAAAGACTCTACAGCTCCTCTCCTCTGCTTTGTAGATATGCATCTGACTCTCCACCGGAGCAAAAAGTTCTATGACCACGTGACCTTCTTCATGCACCGCCTGTCCTGCCGCCACACCCCTAGGATGTGGCTAAAATCCGGTCACGGGAATCCATCTGTGGTTCCAGTTTGACCGCCTTGTGTCAGATCTGATGCACGTGATCTCTATGTTACATGAGATTCGATACTATACGAAACCGAAACGTCTGTGGTTGTCGGAGCAACCCGTTTATTTACCCACTGCCATGCTCACGCGTATTGCCCTTCATTGCTGGATCTACTTTTGTCAACCTATCTCAGTACATCGTTTTCTTGTTCCTATTCCGTTCTTCGTTGCTCAGCTCAGTTCTTCATCTTAGAAATTTTAACAATTAAAGGGCTCGAAGGCCGATTCCGTGATCCACGCGACTGGCTGAGTGGGGCTAGTTGTTTTCCACGCTAAGCACAGTACTAGGGCCAAACATCGCCTTTTGCCCTCAAGCTCTCTTCCTTTTCCCTCATCATTCCAGTTAAAGCTGCCCTTCCATCTTCCACCCCCACTCCCCAACTAACAAATCATCGCGTGCGGATTTCTGTTGTACAGCATCCCCAAATCATTTCTGTATCGTTTGACATCTTTTCCCCCCTGATTCGCGCGCCATTTGATCTTCGGAGCCAGGGTTCTGCGCGGTCTTGATAGACATCAACATAGTCATCTTGAGCCGTAAATTTATCGACTCATACCATCCCCACCTGTCTGAAAGCTACCTCTGCCTACTGGCATTGTAGTTTCTTCAGAACAACTGCATTTTCACGCGTGGTACGTGCACCTCTCTCACAACCCTCTGGTATGAGGTACCCACCGAGGTAATATAAATGGAATGCTGACCTGGTTTCCCGAGCAGGATAAGGATTATTATATTCCTGTCTCCTTTCTTCCCTTTCGACGCGTCGCTTTACTTTTATTTTCTTCACGATGCCCCAGGTGAGCAATCTTTAACCTTGCCAAAAACACGCGTTTGATATCCTAGTCGCGGGGTATTTAATTCGTAGCCTCGAGATCCAGGGTTATTCTATAATCTCACCAGACTGATCACTTGCTTCACTGCAGGCCCGCAGCCTTCGTACCAGAGGCACGATGAATGAGAATGATGAGAACGGTCCGTCAACGCGTGTGACGCGAGCCAAGACAGCTGCGCTCAGCACTGAGATCTCAGCCGCTGGAGCCAAGAAACCCTTGCAGACCAAGCGAACCACGTCAGCTGCCACTGCTAATGGATCCCAACGTCCCCGTGCTGCCCTCGGCGATGTCAGCAATGTCAACAAAGCGGATGGTGCTGAGACGAAGGCTGGAAAGAAATCTGTCGCTGTCAAGGCTGGTTTGACCTCAAAGGCAACTGTCCAGACAGGAGGTGTTCAGAAGCTGAGCCGCACCAACTCCTCACGAACTGGGACCCGCTCTGCCCTCCAACCCCGTGACTCTAACAAGAAGCCTGCTAGCAACGCCAACAAGCGCCCCTCGCTCAAGGATACAGCTCTCCAAGAGGATGAGCCTCCCCGCAAGAAGGCCGATCTTGAGCGAAAGACCCGAACTATCGAGAAGATCGTGGAAGAACCAGCGGTGAAGGAGCCGGAGATCAGTGTGAAGGATGCGTTGAATCACGCCGTGCAGGACCTGGATACTGAGGACTTGGATGATCCATCAATGGCCGCCGAATATGTGGTTGAGATCTTCGAATATCTCAAGGATCTTGAGATCATCACCCTTCCCAACCCTGATTACATCGACCATCAGCCCGATCTTGAATGGAAGATGCGTGGGATCCTTGTCGACTGGCTAATTGAAGTGCACACCCGTTTCCGTCTCCTTCCCGAAACCTTGTTCCTTGCTGTCAATATTATTGATCGCTTCCTATCAGCAGAAGTGGTTGCCCTCGATCGTCTCCAGCTAGTTGGTGTTACTGCCATGTTCATTGCATCCAAGTATGAAGAGGTCCTCTCTCCTCACGTCGCCAATTTCAGCCATGTCGCCGATGAGACTTTCTCGGACAAGGAGATTCTCGATGCCGAACGTCACGTCCTCGCCACACTCGAGTACAACATGAGCTTCCCTAACCCCATGAACTTCCTGAGACGCATCTCCAAGGCCGACAACTATGACATCCAAACCCGCACCCTGGGAAAGTACTTGGTGGAGATTAGTCTCCTGGATCACCGTTTCATGGGCTTCCCACAAAGCCACATTTCTGCTGCAGCGATGTACCTTGCACGTCTCATCCTCGAGCGTGGACCTTGGGTATGTTATGTTGCATCGCGTCTGTTCCATGCATCTAATCTAACTTCTCATAGGATGTCAATCTCGCTCACTATTCTGGTTACACCGAAGAGGAGATCCATCCTGTCTTCCAGTTGATGGTTGACTACCTCCGCCGGCCTGTCTCCCACGAAGCCTTCTTTAAGAAATACGCCAGCAAGAAGTTCCTCAAGGGTAAGACACAGTAACTTTCCCCTTCTTTCGTGAGATAACATGCTGACCAGTCTTGCAGCTTCTATCTTGACTCGCCAATGGGCCAAGAAGTATCACCACCTGTACGTCGACAGCTCTGAGCAGAGCAGTTGCGCCAAGGATGAACAGTAATTGTACCATTTACGATGTCATGCTACTCCTGTCTGGCCCACGTCGATGCCTTTCATGACTCCCTAAGGCCCTTGCGACGACTTGCTTGAGCAGGGGAATCGAATTCCTACATATGTTGGCATTTCATTGTGCTGGTATCCACTACCTTTTGCATATTCTTACGACGACTTGATTGAATTTCTGCGCTTTCCGCATTTGTCTTCTGTGATGGGGTGTTCGGCGCTCGGCCCTGCGTGTTCTTGTTTTCTTCTTTTACCCCTACATCTTCAACCTTGGCTTGCTTGTTTTCCGTGCACGGGCATCTGTCTCCCGCCTGCCTTGATATCTCTTACACTGCCGTCGTGTCGCAGGCGTCGTGCTCAATTTTTGTCTTCCTTGAAATCACAATTTTACCTTGCTTCGCCCTGATTCACCTTTATCTTAGGTTGGACGATGCAGTCTCATCTCCTTTGGATCACTATTTTTCTGTTCATCATGCAAGTTCCGAAGACTTGTACGTTTGCGTGGCATTGCGGATTGGAAATCTTTGGTGGGGCCACGGTGGCTATGGGTTTGTTTTTATTTCTCGGGTGTTTCTCAATTCATCGGCTGGAAGATTCAACTGGTTCCTGGAGCTGAGTCTTCCAGGCACGCAAGGTTGACATCGGGTGGACGATTGAGGAAGTATTCAGTGACAAGTTGGACTGCTTTTGTTTTGTTCAAATAGTTGGATTTCTAACGTTGGATCCGTGTGTATGGCGTGCTTATTGAATCCGTTTCTTTTTTTAATTCGTTTTCAATTCGTTTTCAGCTCTTTACTATGTATCTCTGTGGTTGGTCGTAGATGCGTCCATTTTAACCTAACCTGGGTGTGCTTAGCCGAGGTTGATCCCGAGGTCTTTCCAAAGTAGGTCCCCTAAGCCGTGAGCCGAATCACCTTGGAGATGAACCTCTTTGTCGTTTCCCGAGTTCCCTCCGTCTTTGAAGCTGATCCTGAGCTAGATTCATAACCCCACACTCGGACTAAAAAAAGAACACTTCTTCTTTTTATCCAACCATGGATTCCACTGCATCCTCACTGTGCCCGTTCTGCAATATCGCCTCCTCATATCTCCCAATCCCCTTCAACGACCCTGAGTCCAATCCAGTTTCTACCGCCCCAGATTCAGATCCATTGTCTCACGTTATCCTTTCCACCGAGCGTGTTCTCGCCTTCTTGGACATCATGCCGCTGACACGCGGCCATGTCATTGTGGCGCCAAGAACTCACTACAAGTTGCTAGGTGCCATGGGCGTTCAAGCAGGACAAGAGGTATGCAGTCATTTCCCATCAGCCTATCTTTACACGTTCGAAGATCCTTCTTTGCCTGACGTTTGTGTCTCATTTGATGCATAGATTGGGAAATGGCTTCCTATTCTCTCCAGGGTTGTGACGAAGACTGTATTCGGCGATGATCCCGATAGACAATGGAATGTTGTGCAGAACAATGGTATGCGTTACCCTTACTTTTCTTTATTTCAGGAAACCGTTGATCGTTATCGGATTTAAGTACGGAGTATTAGTACGTCACATGCTGTTATGTGCTGAATGTATCAATATTGGTATTCAAGGAGGTTGAACATCCCTGGCCGATCTCTTGTGTATTTTGTCACTAGAGAAAAACGGAATCGTGTCATCACTTGTCCATTCAAGAAGAAGAACAACCACAATCGTCTAACTGAGAGTGACAGGCGAAAGAGCAGCACAGGTAGTACCCCACGTCCATTTCCACATCATTCCGCGTCCTGCACAAGGGGTCAACCAAAGAACAAGCTTTGCTATGTTCGGCCGTGGGCAGAGAGAGGAGCTCGACGATGATGAGGGTGCAGCTCTAGCTCGTGAATTGAGAATTGAACTAGCCAAGGAAGTCGAACGGATTCTGAGGGACGAGGGTGTGGACTTGGCTGCAGATTTAGTGCCAAAAGGAAGCCAGCGGGGAAAGTTGTGAAGTTTGTACGCTGTATCTGGTATTTACTTCCGGTCTTGCGCCTGATCATTGGTCCCATCTTCGGGTTATTCGTTGTAGATAGATCTTTCTACTGCGCATCTTTTCAAGCCTCCGGACTGAAGTTAGGCTAGATAACTTCCTAGCTGATTTGTCACGTTAGGGTTCTTATTCGGACGTTTTTTTGTCCTTCTCGACCCTGGTGCCGTGACCTGGGAGCATGTGCTGGTTGAACAAGTTAGCCAGGTACTGGGCCATTAAATCACAAATGATACGAACCACTCGTCGGAACGCATTGAGATCATCCGCGCTAGTACCCTGGTCGTCAATCTTTTTCCGGGCCTGTGAGATGTCCGACAATTCTCCCTCTGGTAGACGACGGTAGGTTATAAGTCGGCGAGCCCCTATAAGACGCAAAATCAGCCCGTCCCTTGGAACGTCATGGTTATATCAAGAGGCCTGTCACTTACAAGTGTTGAAATTCTGAACGGAGATACTGATAATCTCCAGATTCTGATGCATGGGAACAGGGAACTCGGTTTTCTCATCATTTGTTGTGGGCATCCACATTGACAAACGGCCATTGGGAACCAAGGAACGAACTGCGAAGTTAAGAACGTCGTTCTGCAGAGCCTCAAAGCCGTAAGGCTTTTTGGGGGGAACAAAACCAGGCCGGCTTTACGTATAAGTCAGTTTGTAAGTCGGCGAGGCCCATGGGGTGTAAGAAAACATTACAGATGAGCAGGAATACCATCAATGATCACATTGACAGCAGGCTTTCCCCTGCGATTTCCCAGAACCCGAAGCCCTTCACGCACACCGTACGGTGGGTCGCAGACAATACCATCAAGGACGGCGGTTCTCCGCAGTGGCGTGTTGGTAAGATCGGAAGTGAACGTATCAACAAATCTGCTCTTGATCCCATATTGGTCGAAATTCTCGTAGATGCCCAATTTTCCGCTCTCTTTGCCCCGGAAGCTGCGGCCATCAATGTCTGCGCCCAGAGTCAGAGCCCCAAAATGCGAAGCAGCAACAATGAAACTTCCAGTTCCGACAAACGGATCAAAAAACAATTTTCCAGGTGCTGCAAGAGCCATATTCGCCGTGATGAGACTCAACTCTGCATCCATGGAAGTCGTGCTGATATAACGACGCTTCTTGAGGTCGTATTTGAGCACGTCCTCGCGGCAGCTATCGGCAATCTTACGACTGAGGTAAATCTTCCGCGGATTTTCTGTTCGCGTCGTGCCCAGTACAGAGACTTCAACGTCGTCGATGTACTCTTCCATCACGAAAAACTCCTCATCGGGGTTTGTTAGCCGGATTGGGCCTTTGAACCCCATGTATGAGAAGGACCGAATGATCTCTCCCTTCTGAACTGTGCTACGCGTTCCGGCGAAGTAGTCAATCGTGAATTTGAATGGGACAGAAATGTAGTCATTCCAACGATGCTGGGTTCGTCGACGGACATCTGCATGTAGTTCTTCATAGTTGGCGCCTTCGCCCCATAGCTCAAAGATATCCTTGGCCAGAATACTGCGCTTGGCAACTGCCCGCGCTGCAGCTTCGTTTGGTAGTCTTACGATGCAGTATGGTGACTGGGTATGTCAGTCAGGATTCTGCAAATTAAGGATAACCATGCAAAGGTAGAGAGAGGTGGGGGTCTCATCCATTGTGAGCCAATGTTGGAACGATTTGAACACTTCCAAGAGTGATAGAAAGGGTATCATACAAATTCATTGTAGGCGATGATTTCGATGTCAACACCCGCGAGTGTGGCACAGGCTTGGAGTTCCGGTCGTCGGAAGGTCTCATGGAGTTGGGCGAACCGAACCAGATAATCCATGGCTAGCAAAACGAAGATCTGTCTAATTTTTTTCTTGGGGGTATCTCTTCGGTGGGAGTTCAAGTAATTTGCTGCTTTCAAGGCGGGGGTGTTGCGGGTTCAGATTTTTTTTTTTTTTTTTTTTTCCCTCGGGTCTTCAGAAATATACTCCCCGGAGGTGGACTGTGTCCAACGATAGATTGATATTTCCAAGGGGGATCTTTTTTTTCACATTCCACGGATTCAATAGCATGGAAAAATGATGGAGATGATTTAATTACAAGCGTTTTACACAGTAAAGTCGGACAAGTTAATTTATACTGGATCAAAAGAAGAGAATGAAACGATTGATTGAACTATAGATGAAACCCAGATCTACCCAGGTGTGATATTATCCTAAAATCTTTTTGAAAAAAAAAACAAGACTGCCGAAGATATATCAGCACATCCAGCTATGAACAGATACCCGAAGATACGCCCTCCATTAAGATGAAAGCAAGACACGCCCAAAACTCCACACCCTATGCACCAACTACCTTGAACACATGTCGTGAGTCATACCCCTCCACCGAGGTAATGTCCACCTTCTCATCGGCTGGTATCATATGATGTTGAAGGTCCCAACCGGCCCGACGAGAAAGTTCTGATACCACCACATCACAGTCACCCAAGAGATCAATATCGAACTCGGTATGTGACACCGGCTACACGCAATGGTTAGTATGCGACAGTGTCAAAATTTTCAGTATGACTTACAGTGCGTGAGATGTAGATCTGTGGAACGTTGCGAGGTAGAATGCCTGGTACTTCAGCCACAGGGGCTACCTTCAACGAGGTTCCGATCACAATGACCAGGTCTGCTAAATCCCGGTCTTGGTGAATTAGACGTTCGCCAAACTCATCGGGCAGATCCTCGCCAAAGAAGGTGATATCAGGCTATACTAGTAGTGAGTATGGAAGAAAACAAGCAAGGGACCACATGGTCACTGACCTTCATTACTCCAGGGGTTGGGATTTCGTAGTCGTCCTCATCCAAACTGTCGTCAGAGACCTTGCGGTCTTTCTGTTGACCATTGGAACTTCGTTTGCGCTTAATTCCTTGCGGCTTGAATTCTTCTTCGGCAATTTTCTTCTTGCAGGCGGTGCAGTGGGGGACGTTTCCCGCCCTGATTTCATCGAAGATCGCGTCGCCAGGGACATTGAATCCACACTTCACGCAGGTGGCCGTCGCAAAGGATCCATGACATTGCACAATCTTTTCCGGGAGCACCCCGGCATTTGCTTCAATGTTATCGATATTCTGCGTGTAGTTGGTCAGTAGCTTCCCCTTATCTTGTAGAAGCCGAATGAACGCGTGGGTGGGCGACCATTTCTTTTCCGTCGGGAGAATATCCTTCGCAATAGAAAAGAAAACGTTCGGGTCCTCCCTGAAGACATGGATGTCGAAGACTTCTTGTGGGTCGCTCAGGCCTAGGTGCATCAGTTTTGAGTAGAGGCCAGTATCTTTAGAACGGAAATCGGGGATGCCCAAACTTGTCGAGATCTGATTTCAAAACTCGTTAGCATTTGTTGACTAGTTAGGTTCGAAATAGATTTATGAACATACGCCTGCGCCTGTCAGAACGATGATGTTCTGAGACTCGCGAAGGAGCCGAACAGCATCGTCGATGGAGTTGTACTGGGGAAGCTTGGGCCTCCGAGAGAACTCGCGCGAGATAGCGACCGCTAGGAGAGAATGATAAGACTCATCTGGCGCACCATCGAGGAATGCCGGGGGTACGATTCCAAATGCCGTGCATAGCTTTTTGGCCGTGACGGTTTCGCGGAGGATGGTTTCTTCCACGAACGCCGCCTTACCAATCGCATGTAGACGCTGTCGATATGCAGTCGCCTCTTCTAGAGTGCAGGCACCGGGAACTGAGATGGAAAAGCGGGCGTGTTAGCCAATGTTCGTCCTGATCTCCGAGAGCGGGGGTGTCCGGGGTAAGAGGTGAGAGGGTGGATATGGTTACATACCGAGGCCGTCGCGGATCTGGTCATCGCGTATGAACTGGATTGCCTCATCGCAGTTAGACAGAGTGTCCCATTCATCGGAACCATCGCTGTCCGACTCCAAATCCGACGAGATCTCAAGGGCGAGGTCCGGCGCGTCGTCCTCCATAACGTACGGTTCCTCCGCATCCACAGCCTCCACTTCGACCACGGTGGTCTTTACTGAAGCCTCTCCTTTTGGGGCTGGTTCCAAATCCATTTTGCAGGAGTTTGAGATGCCAGCCACGGAGACAAACTCGTTTTCACTCGCGCTTGGAACCTGCTATGGCAAAAATTCGGGCATCTGCTTCACCGGAGGCAACTTAATCCGGAACCGATGAATGAGTTGCAGTGGCGATATCAAAGAAGTTTTGGTTTGTGGTGCAGAGGGTCGACAATGAACAAGAGAGTTGGAAAAAAAAAACGAACGAAACTACTTCTAATGGTATCAAATCAAACAAATCAATGGAAATGTACATCATATCATGTAGTCGTCACTTTTGGTATCTATGAATCAGCCATCTCATCATCCGAATCAACTTCGATCTCTACGTCCGAATCCTCGCCTTCTCCCTCCCCTTCAGCTTCACTCTCATCATCCTCTCCAATTTCCTTGTTCATTTCCTGTACAAGCTCCAAGGCATGATCGCGGAGCCGGTCATCCTCGTACTGAAGGAAATCGTAAAGTTTCAAGCTTTGCTTGAGCCATTCACGACTGGCATCTAGTGATGCATGGCGTGGGGACTCGGCAAGCTCGTCAGCAGTCACATCCTTAGGTGCCTGTTGCTTTTCTGCCAGCAGGAAGAGACACCAGCCTCCGAGGTACCAGGCCTCTACACTTTGATCATCCTCCAGAATCAAGCGCTCGAGGACTTCCAGAGCCTCGAACTCCATATTCACTTCCATCAGGAGTCGCGCAAGACTGATGCGCACCGCAAAATCGGGAATTTTGAGATCTTCTGGGGCCAGGTCCTTCCAGAAGCTCATACTGCGAGTGAGCGCGGCTTGCGCATCTTCGATACGCAGTTGTGAAATCCGGATGGAGGCGAGAGTCTGTAGTACCTCTGGGGCTTCGGGTGTGACAAGAAGGGCTTCCGTGATGAGTGCTTCACACCGGGCTTCGGCATCCTCTTCCCAGCTGAGCGAATGTATTAGTGCTGGCCCACATAAAATCTAGATCATGGAGAAACTCACGAAAGATCTGTCATGTAGGTTTCAGCGACGGCGCAGAGTGCATTGGACATCTTGGCCTTCTTCTGTGTAATCTCTGCGATCTGCTCTGGTGATGTTTGCCCCTCAAGAGACTGAATAGTCTGTCTAAGTGACGCCACGCCCATCTCGAACCACAGGACGCTGTCCTTTCCACCTTGCTCACTCAATTGTGCAAGCCACAGGAACTTCTCAGCACCTCCGCCCTGGGATTCCGGTATCGAGCCATTTTGATCGAGTTGAACCGCCTGAAGGAAGCAATTTCTCGCGGTGTCGATGTCTCCTAGTTCAACGTTGATTTCTCCAAGCAGGTTAATAGCGGGGAGCTGTGCAGTGGTGTTTTCAGCGGTCAAATCCAGAGCCTGCTGTGCAACCACAAGTGCCTCCTCGGCTCGACCAGTTTGTAGGAGGATTGTGGCTTGGTCGAGTAACGTTGAGGGATCTTGAGCCATGTTGCCTTTCGAGATCGAGCCACCAGGGCCGAGTACGGACTTTTTGCGGGGCTTGGATGATCTCTTCTTTTGCGGTCTGGGCTTTCCCATGGCAGGATGCAGCAATGTCCCCCTCCAAAAGCGTTATTTTGTCGACAGGAATATTAAGCAGAGTGAGTGATAAGTGTAACTCACAAGGTATCTGGGGGAAGTTAAAAAAGTGACCCTCCGCCAAAATTTTGAAGCGGTTGTTTGACGGGTTTGCATGTGGGACCGTTGTGTAGGTTTCCCTGGTCTGTAGCTGCAACATTGAAATTGCAAAACCTTTGAAAAAACAGACATCTAGAAAACTGTAAAAAGAACTTCCATATATATATGTGTTCGTCCGTGTTATTCTCCCTATTGCTGGTGGTACTATTTTTTAGCCAACTGTTGTATCGGTTACAAAGAAAGAAACCTTGGAAACTGCGGCAATGAAGAGCTAGATCGTCACACAATATGGAAGTGACCTCAGGAACTCTAGGATTAGAGCTTCCACTTAGACAGAGATCTACTTCATCCCTGTTACCAGGAACAGTAGCGAGGCCCCACCACTCCTATAATCCTATGATGACGGTCAAGGATGCTCACAATTTCGAGGCATCGGTGTTCCATGTCAAGTTAGTTGCCCAGGGAAAGGAGGGCCCTGATCCCAGCCTATTTAGCTCGCGATTTTCCTTATCAAGCACCACTCGAATCTGGTCTCGCTCGGGCTTGCTGAAAGCTTGAAAGAACGTATGAAGCGTGATCTCCATCCAGGAAGAATATCAGCATCAATAAGACGAACTCCGGTGACACGTTGGAGTGCAGCATAGAAACGTAGCCACCCGGAACAAACCCTTGCTTATTTTGGATACCCTCTTTTATTGCAAGGAGAGCAGGTGCGATAGTCAAAACTTGTTCTTAGAAGGCCTTAAAGGCTTTAACCTCGCAGTGGTGGCTAGGAACGTCCTGATTGGCTCACTCGTTGAGTGAAAAGAATTCAGTTCCCCTGTTGGGAATTTACATGTAGGCACGCATGTAGGCCTCTTGGCCGTCTGAGTCGCTGCAGACACGGAAGGTCGCAAGGGCATATGAGGAGGGTCCACATCCAGCTCAAACAGCGGCCTCTGTTTCCTGGTAGTTTTGTTGGAGATCTTGGTGATAATGGTCCATTTGGTGTGCTTGGGCTTCTCAAACGCGATTTGCTCACCCTGCGTGGGGAAGAACCCAATTTGAGACATTGTGTCTATGAAGCAAAAATGCCTGAAGAGAAACAAAGGAGAGGAGTAGTCTGTAGAGTGATAGCGATGCAATAGTGACATTAGCCTCATGCTGGCAACCGTGGTCGGGCTAATCACTTCTAATCACTTTGCATAGTAAAATGCATCAAACCGGACCTGTCTAACTTTGGCCGTTTATGCGGTCTTGTGACGTCTTTATGGTCAGTGGAAGTTTTATAGAGGTTTTTTCAAAACGCCATTTCCTTAACAGATATTTTGCTCCCCTTCTCAGTTTCATAGATAAAACATAACAGCAGAAAAAAAAGGCGGCAAAAGCCCTAACTTGCGAAACCGACTTTTCTATGGATTACCTCGGATGGGCGAGTGTTGTTGCTTCCTATCCACGTGGTACTTCTTATATAGCTAGCCTGGGGGGTTTCTTCTGTGAAGATTGGTGAGCGGGTCAGGGTGTTTTCACGGCCACCACACTGGAAGCCGGCGATGATGACGGTGAAGTGGTAGATCCACGTGACCAGGTTTGGCCCCGACATTTGTTGCGGTTGCGCTCCAATCTTTTTTTTTTCTGAGTTGGCTAGCATTGCGATATCACAAAGTCTTGCTTAGACAGCCTTTCAATCCGTCCCGCTAGAACCACTTCCGCCCCCGCCACGAGGTGTTTCCCGAAGAATCTTCACCTCCGGCGCTCAAATCACTACCCCTCCAATCCGCAGGCGGACCAGCAGCTATGGGTCGCGAAGACCAGATTGAGGAGCGTGAAGTGCTCGATTCAATCTTCCCTGATGAAATTACCGGTAAGTAAAGCCCAGTCCATTAGACGACTCCAACACCCTTTCTATTTTTGCTCACAGCGAGTCCCGCACCTAGACATATCCGAAACCTCGTACCGTGTATCCATAACTCTCGATGCCCTCGAATATGACGGTGATGAAACAGAACAACCTGTGATATGCCTGGAAGTCGCCTACCCGGAAGAATACCCCGATGTTGGCCCAAATCTCGGCATTTCCTCTCCACCCAATGCTGTGAAACATCCTCGGCTAGATGTCCAGGAGGACCGGGAATTGCTGATGGAGTCTCTTCAGTCAACCATCGAAGAGAACCTGGGAATGCCGATGGTATTTACACTGGTCAGCGCACTTAAGGAAAGCGCAGAGCAGCTTATGATCGAGCGAGCAGACGCGATTCAAGCTGAGATGGACCAAGTCGCTGCGAAGAGAGAGGAGGAAGAGAACCGGAAATTCCATGGCACACCAGTCACAGTTCAGTCATTCTTGGAGTGGCATGCCAAATTTAAAAAGGAGATGGAGGACGAGGAGCTTCGGGTACGCGAAGAGAAAGAATCGGAGGACAAGAAGAAAAAGACCACGAAAGAGGAGAAAAAGCTCACAGGCCGACAATTGTGGGAGAGTGGCTTGGCTAAGGGTGACTATGACGAGGAAGAAGAAGATGCCTTGCCAGCTCTTGAGAAGCTTAAAGTGGCTGCATGAGCTCATACATAGAAATGTTAATGACCTGCCGTTAATTCATGAAATTATGTACAATAACATTGTTGAATGGCGTGAATATACTGAACTATCAGTGAACTGGTATCAAGGGTAGACGGAGTAATGTACAGATCTGAAAGCCCACATGGACTGAGGTTATGGTACAGGAAAAGAGAATGCCCAATCATTAAACAAAAAGGACCTGAAGGAGAGCTGTCATCTTGGCTCGAGGTGCTTGCTAGAGCCCAGAGACTTGAATATACTAGCAGTCCATGGTGCCCATTGATCGGATATAATCAAAAAAGGGCATACCTGCCCAGGTTGGCATGGATACTATACATGCCTTTTGGGCGCTTTCAGCAACGGACCTTTTTTTCTGATATAGGGCGACATTGCATGGCCATGGACGTAGGTCACTCTGATATGGCCGAGTATGGACCTAGGCCATGAGGGCCATATGGTCAGACCAAAATCTGTCTGCCCGAAGAGCCATCGGATTGAACTTTGGGAAGGCAACGAGATATGCGCGGCAAGGTAGACCACTAGACAACTAAGTTTCATTGCCTCGGCTGCTTTTGGCTAGCTTCTTCTTCCGCCAAAGCCTTTTCAGCTAGGACAATCTTCCACATTTTGTCTGCAAGTTCCCTCGCATGCATGTCGAAGTGTCCAATTTTTGCATTGACATCGACAATGGCTTTTGCAGGATGCTCAGACCAAGTGGATGGCTCCCTAGTATTGGTGACACGATCCCACTCCTCTTCGTCCTTGGCGAAAAGAAGTTCTATCTTCAGCCTGTCTCGAAGTTCAATCCATTTCCAGCGACGTCCAAGTTTTGTTCGTATCACGCTGCTCAGGTTTCTTGGCTGCGGTTTTTTGTAGCGCAAGAACGGAAGCCCGCGTGCATTGACAAGCACAGGGACATTGCGCTTCTTGTCGCCCAACGGCTGGGGTCGGTTTAGGACTGAGGTGGCGTTCGGATGCCGCTGGTTTGTTTCCTCTTGGAAGCGGATTGATTTTGCTTTTCGGGCTTTCTTGGCCGTAAGGGGTTTGGCAGGCGGCGTAACTGGCCGAATTTTCCTTTGCAACTCAGCATATTTATCTTTCTGCAACTTGGCTTGGGCTATGAGAGTTGTAATACGGTGTGCATCATGCTGGTTGGTATGGGATGAAGAGAGGATATCTAGAGCCTATCATACGGTGACAAAATATCAACATAGATTCAACCTAGACCAAGATTCGATGCGCATACCTCATAGCCTGCCTTCAAGGCATTTGCTGTTTGTGACGGGCTTTGTAATTTTTTAAATTTTCGGAAATTCTGTCGGACTAGGGGTTTGATTTCACCCAGCCACGGAGTGTCTGCAGCTGAAGGACGGCATTGTCGGAGAAGCGCTCGATAAAGTGCCAAACCTATCAGAGACAGATTGTCAGTTGGAGCGACTAGAAGCGTAGGGAGTCATCTCTCACACGCAAAGCGGTGAGCTCCATTATACTTGGGCACCAGCACTTTATGCATTCTGCCGTGTTGAATAGTTCTACTAATACTGCCCAGGTGAAGCCAAAGCTAAACAACCATATCTCTTATCATGTTTCGATACTGCCAGTTTACCGCCTACTGTAAATGAGTTAGCTTACCTCACTCCATCTGTGCGGTCTGCATCCCAAACAAGTTAGCGTGTTCGAGAAAGTCACATGACATCAACCGCCTATATATTGGCACCCATCCCCACAACTTTTCCTCTTCTTCTTTTCTTCTTCAGCTCTCTTTGCCTATTGGCTTAGATCAAGTGTAGTATCTGTTCTTTTCAGTTTAATCTCTGAAAGTTTCCGTCCAGGAAACACTTTGATTATTCCTATTTTTGGACCCCGCGACTTGGCCCCTGTGCTTGCGCATGCCTCGTTGCACAGTGTCATTGGGCTTACACTACCCCCGATCGACGCGAACCTCTTTTTCATCAACCGCTCGGCTTGCCCGGGCGCTTGGAGAAGAAGCTCACTCCACCCTCGGTCATTCTATTCCGCCTTGATATTCAAACGTGAAACGTAAAATTGCCCCCTTGTCTGTTTTGCTGTCTTTCGCGCCATGTGCCCCTTTAGGCTCATCCACTGGTCTTGTCATGACTTCCCTTTTTGCTAGCCTCGGGGCCCTCGGATGGGTTGACATCCCAAGGGCAGGTTCACTCTATCCTCCTTCCTCCCTTGTCCCTATGTTCGGGTTAATGTCTCATGACTCTCGGTACAACCATGTGCTATGCGAATCAATAATCTCATTATCTCATTTAATTTTGTTGTACTAGATTAACGGGCGCCTGCCGCAATGCCCAGTTCCATGAACACTTTAGAGATTAATAGCTAATGTAGGGATGGAAATTGAAAGTTGGGGCCCAAAAGGACCCCTGCTGATGATTTCATGCAGAGACTGTACACGCTCTAGGGTGATAGAAAAAAGAGAAGAAGCCAGGAGATTTAAATGAAGCCGATCCTGATATTTCAAGATCCGCCTGCACTGAGTGGGTCACACATGCTGGACTAGAAAGTTGAGCCCTCCGGGGGCTGCGGCAGCTTCTTATGCTGGGGCAAGGCCATGTACCTGGACAAATTGTCAACACTAACCGTCATATTGTGCCACTCTTTGTGCTCACCTTCTCAACTCAATCAGTACTGTCTCCATGGTGTTGTCTCGTTTCCACTGTGCCAGGGTTGGAAGCTTTGTCGGATCAACCTATAGTACAATCACTCAGTAATGGCTCCGTCTTTTGGTATCCACCTTTCTCATACCTTGCCAGAGCTGGGATCGACACAGGGAATGTTGACTCGAGAGACGAATTGAATGGTAGGCGGGTTATCGGGGTAGTCAGGTCCACAGTGAATGTTCACACTGTATATCCGGTTCTCATGAACGCTCTGAAAGATGGCAAATTAGTGATGGTGTCATGGTGGCGTGGAGTAGAGTCATTAACTAACGTGGGGCGGACCAAGAATAGTTCCATTCCAGTTGCTCATCATCATGTCCTCCCCATCGGCAAGTCCATATGAACAGGCATCTAAAAATAAGAAAGATACGTCAGCGATCTAAGATTGGAGTCCGCATGGTCGGAGGTCGTCGGAGTCAATCGTACCAGCACTCAGACCCTTCTCGCCCTTCTCGAGCTCCTCCAGGAGTCGAAAATTCCTTGGAACCTTAGCAGCCATATTGAGCACCGAGTAGTGGTTTCAAGGGCTGGAAAAATCACGACAGGTGTGAACAGATGCAGGAGAGGGATGATGCGACAAGAGGGGCAGCGCGCTAGGCGGTCAATTTGCAGCACAGTCACGTGTGATACGGCCTATCGACGGCTTGGCACCTGTTGGAGATGCCACGCCTTGTTGATCCCATCGTGGAAATCGTTGTAATAGCAGAATCGCTGTCATTGTTCTCTTGCTACTCACATGAAATTTGTATCAGGGCACCAATTTTGCAAATCTTCTGGCGTAGAAATACCGATTCTTTCATCTGCGATTGAGAGCTCCCCGCACTGTTGACATCGGGACCTCGGGCATTAGCCTGTGCTGGCCATGCTTTGATACAACAAACCTATATCAGAAATGTCCTCCCAATTCCTGCAGACGGAGATCGCCAATTTGATTCATGAGTCTCGGAGGAAAAACTCCGATCTTCGAAATGTTGGCTATCACTCTCGAGGCATTATCGGCCACAACACACTAACGAGGAATTGACAGGCCGCTGAACAATCGTTGAATGAGCTCAAAGCACTGCCATCAACTTCAGAGGCTCAGATAGCAGCAGGTAATCTCTTACATGGCAGCCCTGCGTCATTTTCCAACCGCTAAATTGCAATAAGACCTTATACGCAAACCGAATTTTGTCGAGCCTTTTATCATTGCATGTCATACTCGGCATGCGAAGCTTGCTGGTATCGGTGTGATATGTTTGCAGAGACTAATTGCATCTCGGTCATTACCCTCAAGTCGTTTGAAAGATGTCATCAGCGGCCTGAAGGAGACCACAAACTTGAGTAAATGCCCAAAAAAATCTATAAATTTAAATTGGGCTAACACTTCATAGGCCTTGATATTCAGCTGAAGATCCTACAGTCTCTGCCTTCGCTTTTGCAGTTTTACTCCGATGAATTGAGCGGAGAGCTTCTTGCGAACACGTTGGAAATATGCGCCACACTACAGGCAAGCAAGATGATTGCAGTCTCTAGCACTGCCGCGGCCACGCTCCAACAGCTGGTGGTATCGACTTTTGAAAGAGTTTCGAGCGAAGATGAACTTCCTAAGGATTCCAAAATCATCACAACCATCAAAGTCGATGGTCAGTCGCTTGACATAGGCTACTTCGCCTATGATGCATTGCAAGTATTGGATGATCTCTGTTGTCTGGTCGATGGTGAGCCACTGAAATTTCTGCGAACACGAACCCTATCCCCGACTTTTGTGTTAGAACTTATTGAGAGTATTCTCCTGAACAGCGGCCGTCTTTTTGTGGGACATCCTGAACTTTCGCAAGTGCTCCGCGTTCGGTTGCTACCGCTAGCCGTCCGTTGTTTATCTGAGAGGTATTCATTCGCTCAAACTGTCCGGATCGCTCGAATTCTTCTCATTCTTCTGAAGCGTCATATGTCCCTCTTAACTACAGAATGCGAGATGGCATTGAGCTTGATAACCCATCTGGTTGAACCGGATGGGACAGCGCCCTGGAAGCGACTGATCTGCATGGAAATCTTCCGAGGGCTATACTCGGAACCGGGCGCTGTGCGGCTGATCTACACTTTGTATGACGGCGAGGAAGGCAGAAAGAACATACTTCGCGACCACATGGCTGCGCTGGTTCGGCTAGCTTCAGAGAAGCCTTCGTTGATTGGCGTCAGCAATCAATCAACCGTACCTTCACGTGCGGAGCGCTCAAGTTCCACCACAGAAGATCAAATAACTCTTGAAACTGGCGGTGTGGCTGGTGTCATTGGGTCAACTGTTCCTCCAAGTGAAACCAAAGTTCCTGGAATCAGTACTCAGTGGAGTGTTGTTCGTACGCCATATATCGACCTCCTTGACAAGGCAGATCCACCCACACCGCCGGACACTTACATTTACAGCCTCGTTCTTAATTGTATCAGCAGCTTTGCTGAGGGGCTCGCGAAATTCATTCTTCCATTAACGGTCCCGGATCTAAAGCAAAGACGCAAGAATCGACTTATGAGTCCCATTCAGGGACCCGACTCCGCCAGATCTTCTCAAGATTTCACAGCAGAACCTATCCGAGTACAGTCTAGCTCGTCATCGAAAAAATTTCAAGTTCCCATCAATCCTTTGGACCTGAATTCTCATGTACAGTATTCGGCCATCAAGACCTGTGCAGCAATAATAGAGAACTGTTGGCCCGCTGTCCTAGCAGCTTGTTCCATCTTTTTGCGCGCATCCTTAGATGACGAGTATTACCACAATCTTGTTCGAGCATTCCAAAAGTTAGCTCATGTGGCGGGTCTTCTGAGACTATCTGTCCCCCGAGATGCTTTCTTAACAACTCTTGGGAAAGCTGCCACGCCTGCGAGCGCAGGTAGTGCCAAATCAGTCAATGTGCCTGTCACTGGCTCTCAGCAAAGTGGCACACCCCAGAAGAAACGAAGAAGTGCGGATCTGTCACAATTGTCCAGTTCTTTATCCATGGATACTGCAGGAACTACTGCGGGGGAAGGGCCTCCTGTGTCTCTGAGCACGAGGAACCTACTTTGTATGCGGGCTTTGCTCAACCTCGGAATTGCTTTGGGGCCGACATTGGATCAGCCAGCTTGGTCCATTCTTTTTGAAACACTTCAATATACTGGACTGGTGATTGGCATGTCCTCAAGTGCAATGGTCAAATCTGCCAGTGGGACCGGGGAGACTCCAGTCACCCCGGGAAACGATATTCCAACTGCTAATCTTGGGACTGAGGTGATTGCGGTCCAGGCGGCTTCTAACAAAATGCTCGAGAGCACCAGTGATTTCCCAAGTGCACCTTTTGAGGAAATGTTACTTGCTTTATTGAATCTGTCAGCAGTTACGGAGCAGCGTCGCAATCAGGGTGATGACCAGGAAACATCAGAAACGCCTCAAACGCCGCAATCCCCCCAAGCAAGTGGACGCTTGCACCAAGGTTCCCGGCGCGTATCGCACACCGTCGGAAAATCAAGAATGCAAGACGAGGAACTCAAGTTTGTATTGGAGAAAGGAAACGAACTAGCCAAGGCAAACATTGGGAGACTGTCTTCGCTCGAAGAAGATGACAGCAAAGCTTGGGAGCTATTCACGCAAAGTCTTATCTCGGCTTCCGCGAATGCTACCGTCAGTCCGAATCTTCGCATGCAGGCAAGCGCAATTATGAATTCGCTCGTATTCTCAACAATGAAACAAAGGGACGAAGATGATGAGAAAGTCTACAATCAAGTGCAGACGAGGAATTTGCAGACATTGAAAGCCCAGGTCGCCTCGCTCTATGCATTGGACATGCACACCTCCAAGTCTTTGCCGATAACCGTGATTGAAATCCACGAACAGACCTTGGAAGTATTGAATAATATTCTGGAACAGTACGCAGAAACGTTCGTGGATGGATGGCACCTCATCTTTGACTTGATATCTGGGGTTTTCCAACTTTCCCCAGATCTTGGAATTGGCGATCGGCCTTCCACTCTGACCGAGCGCAGATCGTCGGCCCTTCCAGCAGGCCCTCGTTTGGTACGTGCTGCGTATAAGTCTTTGCATCTTGTTGCATCTGACTTCCTTTCTCTGCTACCAGCGCCCTGTCTCCTGAGCTTGGTGAATGCGTTCTCTAGCTTTACGTCGCAAACCCAAGATTTCAACATCTCTCTCACCACCACTTCGTTTTTCTGGAATGTTTCCGACTTTCTTCAAGGCCAGATTGAGCAGATCTCACTTAGCCATGTTGATGCATCTGTCAGCGAAGAAGAGCTAGCTAAATTGGCTCATGACGAAGACCCTTCTGTTTCTCGGAATTCACTGTGGTTGCTGCTGTTACTTCGCATCGTTGATATCACGACGGACACTCGACCTGAGATTCGAAATAGCGCAGTGCATACGCTTCTGCGCATTTTTGACGCTTACGGGCAGCAGCTCTCCCCCAAAGCGTGGCGTCTGTGCCTGAACATGGTCCTCTTCAAGATGGCCGAGGGAATTGAGACCCCTCTTCTCCAAGCTAAGGACAATCGGACCAATGCAAAATCCGATGACTTCAAGGCGTGGGTGGATACGACAGTGGTGATGATCAAGGGGTTGTCAAATCTAACCACGAATTTCTTCGAGACCCTTGTACATGACGAGAAGTTCGATCAATCCTGGGAACGACTTTTGAAGTACTTGCAAAGTCTGATTGACTTGCAAATTTTGGACTTGAGCGAAGCAACATTTTCTAGCCTCTCGGCAATTCTCGCTCTAGTGCAGGATAGAGCCGAACTTAGCAACAATGCTCTTGAGTGTGTGTGGCTTCTTTGGGCAAATGGACACCCTGCTGGCGATGAGAGGACGCTTGACTTGGATCGACCTAACCAGGATGCGGCTCTGGCGTATCTTAATACATTCCAACAGCTCTATCGCCTTTACAGAGACCAGCTGACAACGAAGCACATTAAAAAGGTCCTTCATCACCTCAGCGTACTTGTGTGGAACTCGGTCTCCCCGCGCTACTCTCCAGACATTGACCGACCCTCGGCCCTACAAGCGCTGGTCATTGATTGTATCAAAACGCTCTGCCTGGAGAAAGAGGACTCCCAGCCCGACATTCTCTTGTGTCTTGCCGAGCTTTCTGATTCAGCACTATCAAAATGGAGTCCCAGCAGCGACACCCAAAGACCAGCGTTCGTGGCCTTCTCGAAACGCATCATCGATCTGATCAGCTGGTACATTGCCGAATTCGGCATCAAGCAAGACGTCTTCACGAATGGCGCTCTTGCAAAATCCCTCGAACACCTCAATGCTCCAATTACGCAAAAGTACACATGGCAAGGGAAGGACCGTGAGCCGTTCCTCTGGCAAAAGGCCACAACGGTATCCTTGGACGTTCTGAAAGTTGTAGTCCCTTACGTGGAAAAGCAATACATGAAGACAAACGAGCTCCAAATATCCCAGTTTTGGCAACGCATCGTCGAAGTCACAAATGGAATAGTTTCCGCCCGCGGTTTCCAAGCCCCACAACTCCCCAACGCCCAAATCACTGCAGATGAAGCATTCGATACCGAAGCCTTCGCCCGCCTTAAGACTCTAATCCTCCCGGCCCTCGGCGCAGCAGCAATCCCAGACGCCGTTCGCCGTGACTTCGCCCGCGCTCTCTTCAACTCCTCTTTCATCTACGCCCCCCTCCGCTTTGACCTACCCAGCGGCCTTGAACACGCACCCCTACAAAACTTCTATACCGTCCGCCCCGGCCGCACCTTCGCCCCACCGCCAACCCTGCGCCCAGGAATAGCCTACGTCCTCATAGACACGCTCTTTGAGCTCGCCGTATGCTCACAAGCCAAGGCCGAGACAAAAGCCGACGTCCCGTCCCCGCAGACTCTGCTCGCCCGCTCGATCTCGCCATACCTCCTCCTGCGCTGCGCGGTCTCGCTCAAATCTTACATCGCAGACCAGCCACTGCGCGGCTTGATGCCCCAGCCCACGCCTGCCCGCAAGGTCCTGCTTCATCTGCTCCTCCGCATGGTCGAGCTGAAGAGTGAGCCGTCGGCTATTCCGGATCCAACTTCCGTGAGAAGCGTTTCGGTTGTCGAAGCTGGGGATGCGGAGAAGTACCACTATCGGAAACATCTGGAGTGGATTTATCCGTTGGTTGTGCGCGCTGTGCAGGTCGCTGGTAAAGAGCGTGATGATGGACAGATTCTCCAGGCGCTGGGAAAAGTCTTGCAGGAGATTGGTCGGGTCGAGTATTAGAGCTAGACCTTAGTTGTGGATGACGTATGACTTGATTGGGTGTACGTCCATGCATTGTTTTTACTTTACACTCTAGACTCGGATAATACATCAGAAAGGGACAAATTCTAAAACCCGAATCAACGTTGAGGTTCGATTTGAAATAAGGCATGGCACGAATGTAGGCAGAGTAAGGTATACTACAGAGTGATGTCGTGACATAGCCGTGAGACAGAATTAACGGACACAAAAAAGGACAAGTGAGTAGTAGGGGTGATGAGAAATCAAGATCGGAGAAAAGAGGCGGGTATAGAAGGACAGATCCGCAGGTACCAGGAGGCTGTAAGAAAGACGCAAGGGATAACGAGAATAGAATAAGAGTCTATGCTGCGGGCGCGGGGACAGGCTGAGGCTCCTGTCGAAGCGGCGCGGTGACTTCTCTGCCGGGTCCAGCGGTAGCAGAGCCCGGTGGAAGGGCGGGCTGCTGGCGCTGTTGCTCGAGCAGCATCTGCTGCTGGATCTGTTGCTGTTGCGCGATCTGGGCGTTCGGGGCGATCTCGGGGGCTTGACGGTAGAGCGCAATTTCGGACTGTTTAAAGTAGCGACGGGCATCTAATATTGGGTTAGTTTGAGACAATGAAATTGTAGACAGGCCGATGATGTATCAGAATGGGATGAGTGTATGGTAAGTTGTATCATGGAGTTGCCAATGCCAGAAGCGGTTTAGCGTGGGGGCATCGTGAATTAGGAGGCCTCGAATGCAAATTGGCAACCAAACGATGCAACCGGCCCGACTTGGATGGTTGTATTGGGTAACTTCAATTGCCGACGGCTATGGCGTGTTGCCTGTCTCTGCGCCCCATATTCTGGGATGCGTCATGGACTGATTTGAGGATTGCCAAAGATTGGAATGAACGCAGAAAGATTGGGGTGTTTGAAGCGTACCTTCGTCAATCAGTACGAGACTGAGATAGTACCTTGTCGAGTACTTCTTGTTAACGTCGCGGAATGTCGGCGTCAAGTCGAATCCACCAAGGAACAGACGGATTGGAATAGTTTCACCTATGAAAGTCAGCTATACTCAAGATTACCCCACGCTTGCCAGCCCTTGCCAGCCATCGCGAGAATTATCAAGGCGCAGGCTTGTGGCCGTTGCGGGGTCCAAAGATGGCGAGGCGTCCACTAACCTCTCGATGGCGAACCATCCATGATCTGCAGGCAAGTTAGCATTCCTATCGTTTGTACATCATATCCCAGTATTGCATCAAGAGTGTTGAATAAACCACATACCTCAAAGCGTACCAAAGTCTCACTCTCATTATATTGATTTGGCGGTGATCCTGTTGTCTCCCGCCGAATGATAGACAATTCCATATGCTTGATCTTGAGCCGCACAAGCAAGAAATAGATACGGCCAACAATCACATCCTTAAGATGATACTTGGATTTGGAATATTCGAATTCGATATGGAGGCAGTCCTCAATACCAACGTCCATCTTGATAGGGCTGTTGTTCTCAGGTGGCATGCGGTACGAGTACACCCACAAATCCTTCTCCCGAATAACGTCCGCCATGCGCCGCGAGACGGTCACCCGGACAAAGTAGCGCAGCTTAACGTTGATGCCATTGTAAGACTCGTATTGCTTTTCGACGCTCTTGAAATTGAAAGGGAAGGTCTGCGGGTGGAGCAGCTCGCCGGGCGCAGCGAGCTCCTGTACCAGGGAAAGGAATTCATAATGGTTGCCTCGGTCGTAGAACATCTCTGCATTCCGCCAAAAAAAAAGAGGTGTTAGCGGTTAGTCTGCGATGGCGAATTCAGCTGGGAGAGGTTGGGTGAAAGGTCCAACGCACCAATCGTGCCAATAAATTGCACCTTGATCCCCGTATGTTCCAGCCGCTTGCCATCCTTCGGTCTGATGGTCACGGCACCTTTGACGGACTCGCCGTCCATGTACAGAGGGACCCGCTCGCGGCGGCCCTTGTCGAGCTTGACGTCCACGGTCTGTCGCTCATCGAGGTCTTCGAGGACCACATCAATGTCGACCGGTGTGGAGAAGAACAGTGAAGCCATAGTGGAGGTAATTGAGGCTGTCGCTCTCGAGGCCCGAACCAACAAGTCGGAGCTTTGATGATCTGGAGCTGTCGCGGTGGCCTGGAGATAGGCTTATGTAATACGGACTCCCCGCCCCCATGAACTGACATTCGACCTATTTTGATATAGAACGGGTGATTGCAGTATGCGATTGGAACTCTTTGCCTCTATTCGGTCTTTGATACTGATTTCATCTTTTACTCCTGTTGATCCCCTCCGATAGAAGTTCTGGGAACTCACATCAACTGTAATGCCACTGATCTACAATCACCCGTTGGACTTGGGACCCCGTGAGCTCTTTGGACATGCCAGATCCACTGACAGGGCGCTTCTCTCGCTAATTCCCTCTGGTTGGACCTGATGCCCGTCTTCGCTTTCTTCCCAATGTTTAAATATAAAGTACTCATGCGGATCAGGACCCAAGACATCCCCCTAAACTACACCGGATAAGCAGGAGATCGGATGTGTCGGAATCCGCTTCCCGTCAGGTCGGCCTCATGACCATGTGTTGTAGACACAACTAGCGGAAAATCAGCTCTAGCCTCAGCAACCGTCCTATTCATTTCCTTGGCGGGAACTTCCTGTTTCCCTCCAGATTCTGAGGGGGAAAATCAATAGTCTCATGCTTACTTGGTATACCTGGGTATACTCCGTAGTCGGCTTGGCTGTAGGAAATCAGCATGCAAATTCCGCTCATATTTCCGTGTCCCTCCAAGGTGGTCTCTTATCGGATGAGACTGTATTCTCCGGGATTTCTGTCTCCTCTATGTTCCACGTGGTTGCAATCCTTGTATACACGATCTTTCCACGAGGTGGATCTCCAAATCTTCCAGAGTGTGGGGGCCGTCTTTCGGTGTCAAGTCAGGATATTGTTCGGCACGGGATACGTGAGAGCGACAAAGAACCTGAGAATGACGCAGATAATAATGAGACACACCACTCCGTACTCCGTACAAAATCCCCCACTCCAAGTTCCAAGTTAATAGGAAAATGAGTTGGATCGGTATCTTTCTAGCGTGGGGGTGAGTTACGGTAATACCAAATACCGTGACATCATGAGGATGTTTTGCCTCGATGGGGTACTTTTTTGTGGAAGTAGCGAGTAGTCAATCGAGAGTTATATGCAAGTGTATAGATCATCTTGGAAGGAATCCAGTGACACACATCATCTATTTCGGACCTTGGACCTGGACGGCTATTCACCCCGGGTATGGACAAAAATGTTGAAGAAACTCATCTTAGCCTAACTTCCCCCCCTACTTCCAAACATAAAAGAACCAATAACCGTACGAATGTTGTCTCCCCCCCCACTCGGCTTCTGGAATCTTTTCTTACCCGACCCACTGTGATACAATATAAGTACTTGAAACAGTAGGCTCGCGCCTTTTGATTTCTGAACTTCTATCTCTTGAATCAATCTCATAGACTGGTTATAGAGCACTTTCGTGTATCACTACAGCGTCATATCTCCACCCCGACCCAAGCGATTACACTGG